>NC_139471.1:7347500-8552500 GCF_057233095.1 Heloderma suspectum | reverse complement strand
CTTCAGAGGAAGGGCAGGGTAGACGTCTTTTAAACAGACACAACAAATAAACAAACTACCTGCAGCACCTGGTTTGATAGCATCTGTGATGGGTCACCTACTCAACTATCCAGGAAACAGCTAAAACAAGTCAAAGAAATGGCCTCATCCATCGGCTAGAGAACCGAGGGCCACTGGGGGGTTGCACCTCCTGCCTCCCAGGATGAACATCATCGCAGGGGGGAGACCAAACTGGTCCTACACACCAGTCATTGGTGTATTTGCTTTCCTTCCCCTCCTTCCTCCCAATCCCTTTTCCTTTTGTGTCGTGTCTTTTAGACTGTAAGCTCGAGGGCAGGAACTGTCTTAATATTCATCTTTGTAAGCCACTCTGGGAGCCTTTTTCGGCTGAAGAGTGGGGTAAAAACACCCCAAATAAATAAATAAATAAATAGATAAATAAATAAATAAATAAATAAATAAATGTGTCATGGATAAAGGTAGATTTACAGATCTTCGTGTGTGTGGTGATCATTTTTTATCAGAATTTACTAAGATTCATAAATTTCTTCATATTCAAGATAGAAAGGACTTAAGATTTACAGATCTTCGTGTGTGTGTCTGGGTGCCCTCCAGATGCTTTGGACTACATCTCCCAGCATTCCTTACCATTGGCCATGCTATCTGGAGACTGGTGTTGATGGGAGTTGAAGTCCAAAGCGTCTGGAGGACACCAGGTTGGCTAACGCTAATCTTATATATGACAGGGACAAATTGCCCATTGAAACTGTGCATCAAGGTTGTGAACTTGTCACGTACATCAGGCATTCCACAGCAGGCTGAAGTTAGTAGAGGGAGATGAAGCAAGGCCATTCCTGGCATTCTTGTCCTTGAGTGCAGCCAGTGGAGAGTTTAGGGTCCATTAGGAAGGGGAACCTCAGCAGACTCCAGTGGGTGAGGGCGGTAGAGCAAATCCCAATCATTTCCTGGATGCTCCTATGCCCAGTGCGGACAGACACCATGGGATGAACCTGTGTTCAGTTCAGCTCAGCCCTGGCCTCAGCATCAGACATGCTCAAGCCCTCCCTAGCAGGGGCCATCACTGCACTGACACCTGCCCAGAAATGCCCTCCCACACCATTTTTTTAATATTTATTTTTGCACTTTGCTGAATTTTGCAATACAATTCTCTGCTCAAAAAATGTACTAAAATGCATGCAGCAATGAGTATTGTGGGGGAGGTGGGGGGATATGCTAAAAATCATGTGCATTTTCTTGCTTTAAAAAAAAAACACAAAAAGATGAGGAAACAGGATGGCATAGACTCATTCACGAACCAAGCTGTGGGCTTTTCCTGAAATCTGGGAACATTTTTCAGAGTGGGTTCTTTTTTGTCAATAGGAATTTGCACAAATGGCAGGTGCGATTTGTGAAATTTGTGCAAACTGCGACTGTGATTTCCTTAATTTGCAAAATTTGCGGCTGTGATTTGGATACTTTGAAGGACTTATGTCTGCAATTTGCACAAATTAAGCAAATTGCGGCCACAAATTGTGCAAATTACTATTTGACAAAATAAAACCCTAGGAAAATCTGCAAGCTGGCCCGACTCAATGCTGGTCGAGTTGGGCCAGTTTGTGGGTAAGCAAGCCAAAGTCCAGGGGGATGAGCTGATAGAAACTTAGCACACTCCACACACCCCACCCCACCCCATCCACACACCCCGGACAGATTTCTCTGACATCCCTACGCCAGGATCAGAGTCAGGATACTTCTGAATATCAATTGCTAGAGAAAAGAAACAATAGGAAATAGCTATTATCTTTGCCTCTTCCTTGGGGGCTTTCTCAAAAGCATCTGGCTATCCACTGGGAAACTCAGTGCTGGACTAGCTGGAATGCTGACCTGATCCAGCAGGATGCTTCTTATGTTTGCTCATCCCTAAGGCCATCTTGCTTAGCACTGTCTTTCCAACCAGTGGTAGTTCTTCTGGTTCTAAGACAGGGCTCCACCTCCCCCCCCCCACACACACACACACACCACCTGACATCCTTTTAATGACAGATTGGACCTGGAACCTTTAGCATGCAAAGCATGTGCATTAAATTAGGGCCACATCAGTGTTTGTTGAAAGCTTTACTGTTTCATCACACCTTAACAGCCTATTTGGCGTGCATTCTGCGGGGGCTGTGGCCAGCCTTCTCCAGCTCCCTCTCCTTGGGTAGCTCAATCCAGCAGATTCCACCTCATGCCTGTTTGAAACACACATACCAAAAAGATGAGTTGGGGAACCAGCAGGGTGGGGGGCACAGGGGAGAGGGAAAACGAGATGTGCAATGCAAAGTAGTTTCCTGCCACACCTGAGAATCTTGGAGAAGAAAAATACTGAATTGGTGCTGGAAGGCAGCCCATCCAAGTGCGAGGTTGTGCAATCTACCCCAGGGAACAAAACACCAAATGGGAGTGGGAAGAAAGGGAGGGAAAGGGAGGGAGGACTTTTAGGGTTGAAGGCATTTCAGGGGGTAGGAATTATCAAAACGGTTTTGCAAGCAGTGGTGGTAACAATGACTAAGCTCCTATGCCATTCGTCTGGCCTCCATTTTCCTTGGCTTAGAATGTCCCCAATGTAGCATCATCCCGGAGCATTCTGGGGAGCAAATTGCTGCCTCTGTGGGAAAAAAGGCACATACAATTAGATACAAAGAAAGAAGCTGTCACTGCCATCACAGCTAATGGTGAGCATCCCCCACACCTCCTTGAGATCCCCCCACCCCATTTAGCAAGAGGAGAGGTGAACTTCACCTGCCTCCTAAATTTAAGCCAAAAATTATCCTTGAGAGATTTTCAGCACAGGTCTATTTTTTCCATCCAAATGAAAAACCAAACCCACCCCCAGCATTCATTGCCCACTGCAGAAATGTTTCCTTGCTGTCCCCATGTTTGGCCAGCATGGGAAAGAATTCTCTAAGCACGCCGTTGTAGTCAGGGAGACTGGTGGCTCTGGTTGTGGTGGGGCCGTGAGTCCATTCTGAGTTTCAGTCAGAACCAACCAGAACTCTGAAGGAGCTATCCAAGGTGCTGAACCCTATCCCTCAAATGGGTTCAGCACCTTGGATAGCTCTGCTGGAGTTCTGGCTGGTTTTGACCAAAACCCAGAATGGATTCAAAGCCCCACTGAAATCAGAACCACCAGACTGTAATGGTTGTACATGAGTAACAATGCAGCTAGAAATTACAGGGCCCTACAAACCAGGTCAGGGCAGATGACCATGCAGAGTGAAGCAGGTGATGGAGGCAACAGCAAACAGCCCTGGCGTCAGCACCTGAGCTGGCATGCGCATGCCGGAGCACACAGGGACAGCATCCTGTCTTCTTATTTTCAGAAACATTTTCTAGTCCGGGAGCAACTGGCTGAGCACGTGCATGGTTCCAAAATGCTCGCCGTATTGGTTTTACTTTTAAAAGAGATATTATCCTTTTCTGCCACAAAATGGTGCTTGCTGCCAAGTCAACGGGTTTAGCATTGGAACAACAGAAGCAAACTCCGCTTCATCCCTGTAGTCACGCCGGTGGAATGATTTAAGTGAGTTAAAAATGTAAAACTGCACATGCTCAGAGTATTCCCCTTTTTTATCAGGGTGGGCAAACAGGTTTCTTGTTTGCTTGTGATTGGCTCTCACGTATTGGGAATGTAGGAACAGTTGCAAAAAAAATGGAATGGCGGTAGGGAGGGGAAAGACAAGAAATGTTAGCTGGATGTTTCACAGCTGAAGTTAGACAACACGGCCATCTAAAGGGGGCTCCCTGAAGTGCACGCTCCTATGCATGTTTAGACAGAAGAAAAGTCCTACAACTCTCAGCACGTCCCAGCCAGCATGACTGGTGGCTGGGACAAGCTGGGAGTGGCAGGACTTTTTTTGTGACTAAACGTGTATAGGAGTGTGCCCTAAGACCCTAAAGTTCAGGGTCTGAAGTTATGTAGCTGCGGCCCTGTAGGCATGTAGCTACATAACTACCAGGCATGTCCTGGTTTTTAACCGGAAAAAATATTTCCCCATAGAAGTGAAATAACGCTAGTACAATGATGAAGCCAATATTGGAAGAACAACAAGCTGCTACTGCCAAAAGGGTGTTAGAGGAGGGGGTCCTTCTTGGTGCTGTGTTGAATTGGTAGAAATTGGTTTGGTCTTCTTGGAGTTATATGGTGTTTCTGTTGGGAATATTGCAACCTCACCTGCAAGTTACTAGTAGGGGTCAGAATTACAGTTAGTTAGTTCATGGGAATTTTGACCACAGCTAGCCTCGGGATCTCTATAGCCTACAATGTGGTTTCCTGTGATTTCTTCCTTTTGCTCCCCTCCCCTTCCTCCCGCCAACGCTCTCTCTCTGATTTCCACCATTGCTGGGAGCACGTGTGTTTGCTCTCACTTCTGCCGGTGTAATGGAACACAAAATGGACTAAACAAACTCCTTTTGAAACACTACACTGTGCCTGCGTTGTACATGCAACAATATTTGCGAGTAAAGCAGTTGTCTTTCCTTTGCTGAAGAGGAGTGTAGTCTCTTTCTATCGTGTGTGCGTGTGGTAAACGCTCATTCTGTTTTGCTTGCTGTTTTTTTCTCTGCTAATTGCCTTTCTGACAGGAGGCATCATTGCCAAAGAATCCCATCAGTTTCAAAGTGTATTCTGTTGTACTGTTCAATTTTATTGCCAGCCACCTCAGATGGCAGAAAGGCAGCACATTAAAAATGGTAAATAAATGAACTGTACCAAAGAAGGAGTCAAAAGATTTCAAGTAAAAGGTGTGGTCAGATGTAAAAGTAAGTGAAAAGTGCATCATATACCACTCCTCCAGGGCTTTGGAATTCATAAAATATTCCTCAGTGCTATTTGTTGGTTGTCAGCCATAAAACACAGAACAAGATAGTTATCTCTGTATTGTCAATGTACTGAATGTAACAATTTATGAGATTGGAGGGGACTCACTTTCTTCGAGGACTGTGACATCCTCCATAAAAGATCTCCATAAAATTCTAGTAGCGAGACCAGGATGAGTGGAATGTCCTTATTGGTTCAGAAGAACAAGACGAAACTAAGCCCTCGGGTGTGTATGCATGTTCCTCATGCTAACCCTATGTCTCTTTTATCTGGAGTTGACACCAACGTTTAAAGTCAGGCTGAGCAGAAGGATTGCGGGCGATGTTCGGCCTGAACTGAAACTCACCATCCCTGCCAGAGTTCCTCCCCAAAGTTTCTCCCTAAAGGAACAAAGGAGTATGAAACTCAACTCTGTCAGTAGCCAATGAGGCTAGAAGCAGGTACACTTAAGAACATAAGATTAGCCCTGCTGGATCAGACCAAAGATCTCCCCAGTCCAGCATTCTGTTCCCACGGTGGCCAAACTAATGTTCATGGGAAGCCCATAAGCAGGACATGAGGGGAACAGAGCTATCTGCATAGCTGACCCATGTGATCAGTCATCAGAACTGCCTTGGAGCATTATCTTGGAGAGTAGAACTCAGGCTCTTCCTTGCCATTGGGCCCTCCTAGACAGGAAGGACAATGAACGGGCTTCCTGTATGGGCTGGGACTTTGCTTGGGTACACAACGGACTTCCTGGTTCTGCTGTGTTTTGGTTTGTTCTATTGTTCTGGCTCCTAGCTAGAACCCTCCCATCACCACCACCCCAAAAAAGAGGACAAAAGAGAGCACAGATCTGTATAAAACTTGTATGTGTTGATTTAGAAATACATCTCACCATAGTAGGGAAGCTGGTGACTAGGTGAGCTATGGCCAGCTGGCGTTAAGTGTTGATGGGCAGCTTCCAGGCCCCTGAAATTCCTTCTTAGACTTCTTGATCTTTAAACCAGACTCAGAGCATTTCTACACCAGCCTAAAATCCCTCAACTTTACCGGGGCTTTCTGCTTCCTTTTTAAATGCAGGATCACAACAGGCTCCCTTTACACGCATTTCCCTCCCCACACCTTTTCTCCCTTATCTGCATGTTCTACATGTTTCATTGCACAGCCACTAGATGGCTTCGTGGTCCAGCTCCTCTTATTGTGAGATTTCCTCTTTTCATGAGGAAACTCAACACGCTCTAATTTGGTAGCTCATTATCTCCGATATTTTTTAAAATGGGATAAAGGTCATTTAATGCAGGAGACGCCCTGGGCAATGTCATCTAAAGGACCTGCAAACTTCCATGAGTAACCAATCTCAATCGGAGGATAAAAGCCCCATGTGGAGAAACCTTCAGATTGAGATTAGACAACCCTTTAAACAGAGTGTGCCTTCAAATAGATGACTGTCCTCTATGAAGCACGATACATGGTCACACTACTCTTACAGCTGCCTACATATCAGACCTTACCACTATATAATATGATATCTATGTATTGGATCCATTTTTGGAGCACAACTGTCCCTCCTGTCTCAACTGAGCCCTCCACACTTCTGGTTACTTTATCCCCCATCTCAAAACTAAGGAGTTTTTTTTGGGGGGGGGAGTATCTAGCCGGGGAGTGGGACTTCACCCACTTGAGTTTGTTTTATTGATTTATTTTACCTTTCTTAAAACAAAATCAACAAAACCTGCAAAGAATCTCAAAAGGGGTTTTGGGGGGTGGAGGACTTTCCAGGAAAGCTTGAAAGAAAATTAATAAATCATTTTCGAGGTGAGCCATGAAGAATCTGTCTATCCCTAACTAATATGCATACATGACACAGTCATCTGCTGTCCTCCAATTCGCAATATTATTTTAGTGGGCCTTGGTTCTGACTTCTGAATAACATTCTGGCCTTGAGCTGCATTAACTTAAACTCTGCATTTCATCATTCCAGCTGCCAGGGGTGTCCAAGAACGTTGTCTGCAAGAAGAAAGAGTCATGAAGAGCCAATAGTCTCTAACTGCAAATGGTCCAAGAAAACCCGTGTTATGCTTGTAAATTATTCTGCCAATTTTTTTTAAAAGGATATGGAAGCCCCACCACTTCAGAGGGGCAGGAAATCCAAAACAAGCTCTTGGAGGGTGGCTGAAGGATTCTTGCGCTAATAATTTTCCATGTCGCCCCACACAGAGAAGAATAGTTCTGTGTTAAATTGCTTCTGCTCAGGAGACCCCCACGGTGCTGTTAACTCCCATCCCACCTCTTTGTTTAGCAGCATCTGGTTCCTAAACACACACACACACACACAACCCAAGAGTGATAATCCACAAAGAACAATTTGCTGTTCCTACTGAAATGCTCGATCCCAACGGCTTCGACAAACAACAACCAATAATCACTGTGGGGTATTTTGCACACACACACACACATACACACACAGAGATAAATTGGTCCCTACCAACATCTGCCTTTATTGTTGTTATTAAGAGCAACAATTACTTCCATCTTTGGGGCCAGAAATGTGGAATTTATTCCTGGGAAGCTCTCTTAAAAAAACAAAATTGGTCCACTTTTCCTTCAAAACTAAGAAGAAATCTTTATTGTGGCTTCTGTTTCCTAACACCCTCATTGATTTCCCCCCCCATTCTGAATATCTCATCAATCACCATCTCTTGTTGCCCTCATAAATAAGTAAATATGAAGTATTTCCCTAGCCCAGGATGTGTACTCCCAGTGAAAGCTGCTCTCTTAGGTCTCAGGCCAGGCTTGGGGTTAGCATGTGGCATCCTCATGCAGGCACTGGGGTTCCAGCAACCTGGTAAGAACCACCATCAATTGGTCCCCCTTTAAAAAAATATACTTCTGGCACTCCAATCAGCACTGGGAGACTGGGACCAGAAGCCACCATTTGAATATCCTTCAAAACCCCAATGTAGCATTGGTCCATGGCATTGCGGGGAATTTAAATGGCAGCACAATGCCAATTGCTGTTGCTGCTACCCGCTGCAGCTGCCAAGTCATCCCAGCAGCACTTTTCAGCATAAGTGGGGTCCAGCTAATGGAGAAGGAGGCTCACCAGAGGGCACTTTGCCAGGGCAGGCCCTACCATTATGCAGAGTGAAGCAGTCACCTCAGGCAGCAGATTCTGGGAGGCGGCAGCAAGTTGTTGGAGGAGAGACCCGTGTGCCGTGTGGTCTACTCTGGACCTCTTAAGCTTGCCTGCTGTCTTCACGTGCAGTGGAGGATGCTGTTTCAACATCAGTGTGCAACACAGATTAATCTGCCAGTCCAGCTGGCATTTTTAGATGGAATGGGAGAAAGCACCATCTTCTTCTTCACCTCAAGCCGCAAAATGTCTTGGGCCGGCTCTGCACATTGCCAAAGGCCCCTCAAAATGTGGACTCAGCCCTGCCTTGGGTAAAGGTCTTCTCCAGTCCTTCTACCTGAGATTCTTTTACACCAGGCGATTGAACCCGGTACCCTCTGCAGCTAGAGCATGTTGTTCTACCTCTGATCTAATCCTGCTGGGGGAACCTGCAGGTCTTAGCCAGAAATTCTCCCCAAGCCATAACTTGAAACTTGAAACTGTAACTTGGTGAATTCGAATTAGAACAGGCAAAGAGGTCTATTTCCGATATATGTTTCACATATGTTTCTCCCCCTCCTAGGCTCTAGCCTCACTCTTTCTGGTCTAGACTTTTGCCTTGCTATTTTCCCCTCCCTCCCAGCTTCTAGCACCCCTGCCCCATCACCTCTTTAGCTCCATTTTGACTAGCCAGGCCCCCACAACAGCTGTTATGTGACTATCCACATCCTCCGTGGGAGCCATTTTGTGGTGGTTCCCCTCACAGAAGTTTCTCAAATTCCCAAATGTGCTAACGGGTCCAAAAAGGCTGGGGGGGGGGGGTTGGAGAGTTTCCCTAATAAGCTCATTTTGCAGTTTTTGAGCCAAGAACTGCATCACAAAATTCAGAGTACAAGTGCTCAATCTGAAAAATAACTGTGTTCTGGTTCACATATTAGCTGGGGAAATTAGCAAAGCAGGGCACTTTGCTTAAAACTCTAGACCAGACAAAATTCTTCCTTATCCTTAATTTCTCTGCACTAAGCTCCATAAATGGTACAACTCTGCTTTCCTTGTATCACTAGAGTTTTTGATGCAAATCATTGCCATATAGAGTGGCGAGCATCATTCACTTTTTAAATCAATAGATTAATCATCTCAAGCTTTGGTTGATTAACTGGGTAAGTGAGTGAAATTATGAACAAGAAATGGGTAAGTGAAAATTGTAATGGAGTGGTTGAGAGTTGTGTATATTACATCTTTCCTGCCCTCGTAAGTGGATCAGACTAGTTTTTAACTAGAAATATAGTTCTATCAATCAATGTACCTGTTGCTTTACAGAGCAATCTTAGGGCAAAACTGCAATCCTAGAATTCACCCCAAACTACTTGCTGGTCCCCCCTCCACACACACAATTTTTTTTTGCATCTTCCTTTTTTTAACTATTTTTCAGTGCTCCAGGCAAAGATGTCAGTTATTATTTGAAATTGCCAGTTCTTGCCCTCACTTCCAGTTGCCCTCACTTCACCTCAGTGGCATGTTTACACTACCAAATCTGAGTATGTATTGTGACATCTTCCTGTTAAATATGTGACACCCAATTGGGTGGGATCACCCATGTGACTAATCCAACAAAACCCAGCAGCTGAGGGGAAGTGTTGACGCACAAAAGCAAAAGGGGAACTGGCACTTAATGGGTTTGGGGGGTGGGGGAGGGGGAAGAAAAGCCAATATTTGTACAATTGAGGTGGCTTAAGGGGAGAAATTTACATCCTACCAAAATGACTAATAGGGAAAGTTTGGCGCAGCCCTAATCGGTGTTCAAGGATTCAAAATGTCACCAGTAAATTCAGGTTTGGGTAATACGTAAGGCTGAGCCAAAATACTGCCTCATACATAGATGGTGAAATGGAGGGGGACATCTTAGTGATTTTTCAAAGGGGCAGATGAAATGTAGGTGAAATCGGGAGGGTTACTGCTGGCAGCAAAATGGGCTCCTCCCACCAGACACCATGTGATGACGTTGTGTCATTCCCAGGTGGCTTTTGGGAGGGAGGAAAATGCCAGCTGCTGGGAAGATCTCTTTTTGCTACTGCTGTGAGACTTGCAGTGGTGAAAAATACAAAGAAAGGGGGCTGATTTCACTCCCTGTTTTGCCCCCTTACCCAACCCCCAACCCCATTTCAAGCCCAACATTTCTGCTCCAAAAAACGTTCAGCTTAGTGTAATATGCAAATATATTTAAAATCAATCGAATAATTCCTTGATCCGTTGGCTAAAAGGCAAGACTACTCTACTACAAATGGAGTAGTAGGAAAATGAAAGATGGAGATTTGCAATGCAGCACTAGAAATTGAGGATAGTGTGTTCAGGGCCTTCTTGGTGGTGGCACCCCAGCTGTGGAATGCTCTGCCTCTGGAGGTTAGATTGGTGCCAAGATTGGACAGTTGAAAGTAATCTTTTTTCAACAAGTCGTCTGATTAGATGGTTGGGCCAATGTATTACAGTGAGAAAGTTGACTGGTGGTATATATGGAACTTTTGATACTGAGCAAGTGTTGTGCATTTTTATTGGTTTTATTGCTTTTAATTACATATTGTGTGCTGTGACCCAGCCTGTGGTGAAGGACAGCATATACATTTTATAAATAAATCAATTTTACAATTCCATTTGCTGTTCTATATGTGTGTCCTCCCCTCCGCCCCCCGCTTCCTCTCATTTTGGCCCAGGTTTAAACAGACATCCCTTTTTTCTCATCCCTTGCATTTTGGGCGCAAGGTTATGCAGCGGGGTCATCGGCATGCCACCAAAAGGCCTCCGGCCTTACAATACCACTCTCAGCTTCAAAGGAGTCACTTGCATTCCTAAGCCATGTCCCAATAAGGACTAATAACACAGAAAAATGAAAACCAAAACAGATGTCTCCAATCGCATTGATCCTTATTAGCCATTCACAGCCATCCTGACACCTCTAGGCATAGTGAAGCCAGAGCCTTCTCATCTTGTGCGCAAAGGTGTGTTTGTAGCCGAGTAATGGCTCTGGAATGTTCACCTTGGATTCCTGTTCCCTCTCTCCCCCCCTCCCCATTCTTGTTTCATTCCTGGCAGTCTGTCTCCAGCATAATCTTGAGAGAAAAACTGCTGAAGATGTCATTTAAAAATGCACCCAAATACGTTCAGGAAAAAAGGGGGGCAGGAAATCTTCTTATTTAATGAGGCCAGCTGCGGACGAACGCTAATTGACAAAATGCAAGGGATTACACTTCCAATTTCTTCTTTTGAATCAGATGCTGGCTAGTTCTTTCTGGAGGGAGGGGGTTAAAACGCCTGCAACAACGTTCAATATATTTATGTTGTGGCCGGTGGCTACCAAGAAGACAGCCTTTTCTGCCACGGCACCCCTGTTGTGGAACGAGCTTCCCAGAGACACTTGCCTGGTGCCTGCGTTGTACTCTTTCCAGTGCCAGGTGAACAGCTCTCCTCCTCCCCCCAGGCATTTTAGTCTTATAGGTCTGTGGTTTTAAATCTGTGATAGTATTTTAAATCTCTGCATTGGTGCTAGGCTTTTATCTGTGTTGAACTTTTATACTGTAGTTTTAAAGGTTTGTATTTTATATTGTATTTTTTTATATATTTTGTGGTTTTAACTGTTGTGAACCACCCAGAGACCTTTGGCTATTGGGTGGTATTGAATAGCCAGTTAAAATGTCCAGCCTTAGGCTGATTCTGGTTTGGTGTTAGAAGATTCTATCTTGATGGTCCCTCTGGCTCACAGATTCCCTCTCCCCCAACCCGCCTTACGTACAGCAATTCCCTCTCCACCTTTCCAACTAATCTTCAGAGGTAGCTCCATGTACAAAGAAATACAATAACCTAATCTTTGATTAGATCTTTGGGGGAAGCCTATCACATGGAGGAAGTACATCAAGTCATGACAAGATAGGGCCTTCGCTGTGGTGGCACCCTGACTTCAGAATGACCTCCTCCAAGAGGTACGTCTGGTGCTAGGGATGTATGGATTGTGTAAAATCCATTCCATCTGTGTTTCGCAGACTGTCAGGTGCCTTTCATTCTATTGTCCGCTCATCAACCGACTCTGAATTTTTCTTTAGTTTCCAAATTTGTACAACTGCGCATTTGTGCAACTTCCCCCAAAATGCACAGATTCCCCCAAATGTTCATTTTTCACACTTTAGCCTATGGGGTAATGTGCATTTTGGCAGGAGGCGATTATTTTGCATATTTTTCTATAGATGAAATTTCTGCAGAAAGTCAGAAAAACAGTCCACAAGTCTGCAGAAAAGCTGGTCTGCTGTGGAATCTGTGGTTAGATTCTCAAAACTCAAAACTCATAACTCATTTGGTTCCATTGTGGGTTTCTCTGACATCCCTACCTGGCACAACCTCTACTATACTTTCAATACAAGACTAAGACCCATTTGTTCACCCAAGCATTTATAAATGGTAATCTCTGCTGGTGACTAATTGGTTTTATTACAGTTTTATTTGTTATTCTTTTCTTGTTGGATGCTTTAATGTTGTTGTTACCTGCCCTGGGATTTTATTTTATTTTTTAATTAAGGGCAGGATATAAATGGAAACAGCAAATAAAAAATATTCCAGATGTGGCTTATTAAAAACACTTTTACTCCACCTTTCCACTAAAAAGTGCTCCAGGCACCTACTAAACTATTTGGTAGCTTGGGTCCTCAGGGGGAATACCAGAGGTCAGGCTTGGATGCCACAGCCCTTTCATCACCCCTACATTCTATTTCTGTGGAGAGACTGAGCCCTTGGCTTTGAACCCGCCATTTGGGCCAAGAATGGACAGAAGGGAGGTTGAGATCTACTGGTGGAGCTCTGGGTAATCTTCAGTAGATCAGCAAGTGTTTCTGACTCCCAGTTGACTAACAATAGCAACTAAGGGCACAGTCCTATGGGTTGTGCCCTTGCAAGATGGAAGCCTCTGAATTCAGAGGTCTCCATGTATGCAATGCTCTGCCGGGTGGAGTGGTAGAGGTGATCTTTGTCTCCCCATCCTCTGATCCTTCCATTTTTCGCTAGATGGGCTTTTTTGCAGAGATGGAGGCAAGGAGGCTGGAAGAGGATCAGGATAGTTCAGATACTGACCTTTCCAGTCTTCTCCCCTCTCCACTCACTGGAAAGCCCCCTTTTCCCCCTTAAGAGTTCAGAGTGCTGTCTCTGACTTTGGAGGGGGGAATCCCAACTTTCTTATGGCTCCTCATACAATTTCTTGGGCCCATAGGATTGCTTCCTAACAAACTTTTCCCCTTCCTCCTAAATTAGGTTGCAGAGAAAGAAAGCAGTCAGAACCAGCAACTTGGAAATCTCCTTTAGAGTTCTGACTGGTTCTGACTGAAACCTGGAGCAGATTCATCACCCCACTGATATCAGAGTCACCAGCCTCCACTGGTTCCCACTGGATCCCACAAGCTTGAAATCTGCCTGCTCCTGATGTAGAGTGTGGGATCAGCCTGCCTAAGCATTCTGTCCACTGACCCCCAACACCCATCCCAGTCTTTCATATATCACCTGTAGGGATATATGGAAAAAAAAAATGTTTCAGTTCAGTTTTGACCAGAATTTACCCAATCTGAACCTGTAGCCCCAAATACAAACTCGAACACAATCAGAGGTTGAGCTCCATACATTTCCAAGCTTGTGATGTCATTTGTGGACCCCCAAAATGAGTTCAACAACGTGCATCCATTTGAAAAATGTGCATGGAAAGATGTGCACTTTTGAAAAATGTGCACAAATGTACTTCAGTCAATGGGAGAAGAATGCGTACTTTTCAGACATGCGCACAACTGATGCATACATTTGAGAAATAAGCACAACAAAAAAACGAAGATTGTAATCTGACTTGGACACGAGTTGGAATGAGCTTCAAGGTGGAATTCCAAAGACCTTGATGAGCTCAGGTATTGCTGATTCACATATCTCTAGAGCAGTGGAGGCTGGTGTCAGAGAAATCCACAATGGAACCAAATGAGCTTTGACAGCTCCTTTAGAGTGCTGACTGGTTCTGACTGAAACCTGGAGCGGTTTCACTGCCCCACTGACATTGGAGCCACCAGCCTCCACTGGCTTAGAGTTTGCTCCTCTTTGGGGGCTTCAGAGGTTAATCCTCAATCCTAGCAACTCCTCTCTAGTGTGAAGACTGTGCATATACTTCTCCTCTGTTTACCTCTCTTAGATCTTGACTTTTTCCTGACTTGGACTTTGCAGCCATTCTGGCCCTGTGATGATCTGGTGCCCTGGAACTCTTGCCTGTTTCAACTATGCACCTCTTTCTGGCATACTTAGGACACTGCCTTATACTGACCATCGGCCCATCTTTCCACAGGGATTTAGGTAGGAGTCATTCCCAGCCCTACCTGGAGATAACAGGGAGTGAGCCTAAGACCTTCTAATGGATCAGTCTATTTCCAGTCTGTGTCAGTTTCACCTGTGGTCAGTTTTAAATCCATTTTATCCAGTTGTCTGTCAATGTATTTCTTAAAACCACAGGAAAATTCACATTTAAATTGTGCATATTTCCCTAAAATCTGCATTTTTGTACACATTCCCCCCAATATACATATTTTTGTACAACTTCCCCCTAAAATAGCTTTTTTTTAGTATGCGTTTTTCTCTAAAATGTGAACTTTTGCACCCGTTCTTGAGACGGGAACCGCATCACAACATTTGGAGGTGTGCACTGCAGTCTGAAGAATAACTGGGCTCCAATCTGTGTATCGCTTCAGGAAGTAGGGATGTACGAAAGTCACTTACCTTTCCGCGGATTATGTTCATGGGGGGGAGGTGTTCCGTTCCTCCCCCCCAGAATCCTCGACAGCTGGCTGTGCTCTGCGGCGGCTCCACAGAGCAGCTGGCCAGGCCCAGGCCAGAGCCGTCCGCGGCCGGAAATCCGGCCGCAGAGGGCTCTGGGTAAAAAAACAAAAGCAAAAAATGCGTACGCAAATGGCGGCAGCTATGGCCGCCATCATTTGCGTTCCTTATTTTTCGCCGTCTTAGTCTACGTAAATATTTATGTAGACTATTACGGTGAAAATAAAGGGGAACGCAAATAGCGTAGCGGGTGCTATTTGCGTCCCTTTTTGATTTGCCGTTTTAGCCTACGTAAATATTTACGTAGGCTAAAACGGCGAATCAAAAAGGGACACAAATAGCGCCCACTACGCTATTTGCATTCCCCTTTATTTTTGCCGTAATAGTCTATGCAAATATTTATGTAGAGTAAGACGGCGAAAAATAAGGAATGCAAATGGTGGCTGCCGTAGCCGCTGCCATTTGCGTATGCATTTTTTTTTTTGTTTAACCCAGCCGTGATAGGCTATGTAAGTCTTTACGTAGCCTATCACGTCTCTGTAAAAACAACAACAACAAGAAGAAGACTGCAAATGGCAGTGGCGGCAGCCGGTCGGAAGACCAGCCGCCGCAGCCGCCGCCGCCCGGAACATCCGCCCCAGGTAAGTCTCACCCCGGGGGGAGGGTCTCGGGGGGGCTGGGGGGCAGGCCGTTCCGCCACAGATTTCGGGGGGCCGAATGCACTGGCATTCGGCCTCACCGAGATCCGTGGCAGAATTCTCTGCCATCCCTATCAGGAAGTGAGAATGAGGTTGGTGCACCTAAAAAAGCAAACCAAACGTATTCTCCAGCTTCCCTCCCTTCTACATGCAAAGCGCATTCTCCTCCACTGAGCTTTGGCCCTTCTAGCAAAATGTGCTCAGCAAAAGTAGGATGCAAAACCACACCATCAAAAGAACTGGAGCCTAAATCCAGCACCTTAGACCATTTGGGAGGGAAGTTGAAGAATGTGTTTTGTTTGTGTTTTTCGGTGCATCTGAAGGAGCAGATCAGCTTAGGGGACACAGGGCAGGCCACTTGACACTGAGTTCTCTCCTCCAACACCTCGCTGCCACCTCCCAGCATATGCCACCTGAGGCGGCAGCCTCACTCTGCTAATGGTAGGGCCGGCCCTTACAGGATGGGTTATGCTAAAGCAAGGATGGGGAACTGGATTAGCCCTGAGGGCCTCCTGGAACACCTAACAGTGGCTGGATAACATCAGAGGAAGGGGTGGGGCTTGGAGAGGAAGGGTCCTACTTGAGAGGAAGGGGCCCAGTTGGGGGAAACAAGGGAGGAGCAAAGCCGACTGAGCCACAGCCTGAACAAGCGCTCTTCTGCCCCCTCTCTCTTCTCAGAGGGTGAGGGCTTTGGAGATGGGGAACGGCCTCACCCAAGGCCTCCATGGGCTGAACGGGACAGCCAGGTTGGCCACTTTCAGCCCATGGGCCAGAGGTTCCACATCCCTAAATTAAAGTATCTGAAAGGCCAAGGCATTTGCAGTTGGCCATCCTGAGAATGTGCCACCCCTGAATTCAATCCCTTAAACAAGAGCACCACACACTCTAGAAGACAAATCGGATAAGATTACACACCCCAGAATGACGTGATGTCCAATGTTGCAATGAAGTGTCACACCCAGAGGCGACATCATCTGTGACGAGGGTTCGCTTTTGCCTTCCAGCCGTTCCACCTCCCAGATGAAGGATGCTCTCGTCTGGCACACTGCACCACCCGATCAATCGTACTCACAATGCACTTTTGGAATATTAAGCACATGGGCTTGAATGTTGCACAGATCTCAGCAGGGACCCTTCCCATTGCTGCAGGGGAAACACGTTTGGCATTTATTGTGTTCTCTGCCACGTCGGCGGCATAATTTGACTTTCAAAGGAAGGTAACCCAGGAGGGAGGCATCATTCAGAGGCAAAAAAAAGAGGGCAGGGGGGAGAAATGGCTGCTGGTGGAAAGGGGTGGCCAGTGGAGTTGCACGAGTGGTTTTCAAGCTGTGTCCCAAGGAATCCTGATGTTTCTCGGGAGCTTTTCCGGAACTTGTCAGTGAAAAGATCAGCAATGGTGGACAAACATCATAGAAATACTGACTTCCGAGCACTACCTCTTTCCCCTTCCAATGTGCAGGGCACTGCCAATTCATATATGAAAGCAACAAGCCCCAATACACCTGACCGTAGGGAAAGGGTCATAGCTCAGTGGTAGAGATGTCAGAAAAATTTGTTTGGGGAATGAAGCTTGACACCAAGTTGTACGCACCACAGCATTCCATCGAGCCAAAAAAGAACTGGATTTCCCAGTGACGGACATCCCTTCTCAGTGGGGGAGCAGCTGCAGCTGCTTTGAATGCGGACAGTCCCAAGTTCAGTCTCTGCCATCCTCAGCTATAACGATCTTAGACAACAAATCTGGGAAATATCCATAGGGTGGCTATGTGTTCTACTTTACAGAGGACAGTCCTCAATTTGAAGGCATCCCCATTTGAAGTGATGTCCAGTCCAAGTCTGGTTTAAAGTAAAGAACCCTAAGAAGGGAGAGCAGAGGGGAACCTTGTAGTTGCTCATCAACAGCTGGTACCCGGACAGCAGCTCACCTGGTCACAGTCGTCCCCACTATGGCGAGGCCTTTGGCATTCCTATTTAAATTATAGCAACTGTTTCCAAATTTGCACCAGCACATATACACAAGCACATGCAAATTTTATGA
Organism: Heloderma suspectum; assembly: GCF_057233095.1. Classification (NCBI taxonomy): domain Eukaryota; kingdom Metazoa; phylum Chordata; class Lepidosauria; order Squamata; family Helodermatidae; genus Heloderma; species Heloderma suspectum. Next base: position 8,534,975 of record NC_139471.1, on the reverse strand, counting down.
AAAGCCATGTCCTCTTTTGCCCTCTTTTTGGGTGATGTGGCCACCAAGACCAGCCACCAGACAATACTGGGCTTAGGAGGTTGCCTGGTATTGAGTCAGAACTTTGTTCCACCTAGTTCAATGCTGACTATACCACCCTTCTCCAACCTGGCACCCTCAAGATGTTTTGGACTACAACTCCCAGTGTTCCTGACTATTGGCCATACTAGCTGGGGCTGATGGGAGTGGACGTCCAAGGGTTCCAGACAGGAGTCTTCCCATCCCTACCTCGAGATGCCAGAGATTGAACCCAGGACCTTTGGCATGCAACACAGGTGCTCCACCACTGGTCTATGTCCAGGGCCGAACCTATCATTAGGCAGGGTGAGGCAACCACCTCAAGCAGCTGATGCTAGGAGGCAGCAGTGCAAGTCCCACAGCCATTCTACTGTCTTGGGAGGACAAAGCTGTGTATGCCTCATAGCCTGTCCTACATCCCCTAAACTACCTTCAGGTGTGATGAAGGAAGGGTTCTGTCCTGTTGCCAGTGTTGAAGAAGTAAGGTTTAAGTACCAGTCCAGTTGGTTTCTGTACCTGGAAGGGGGGGCGCCATCTTGTCCTTTGCCTCAGGCAGCAAAATGTCTTGGGCTGGCCCTGTCAATGTTCCTTCCCCAGTTATCTGAAAAATAATCTCCCCTTTTTTTCATCCCCCTTGAAAAAGGAGGGCAACTCGCAGAATTCTCTCCAAATATTTCCATCATTTTGTTTTGTGAAAGCCACCATTCACTGCCCACTCCCCCCCACCCCCCACCCTCACACTCCCCCACCCTCACACACACACACACACACACACAATGCTCCAGAATGACACTAAATCCAGGGCATTGTGAAGTATGCAAAATGGTGACCAAAAGACCCACCCTCGGGTCCTCGGGAAGAAAAAAAAGGCTGTGCTCCACCACTGCTAATGGTGGACTCTATCTTTGAAAAACCACTGAAGAATTTCTTCTTCCCCTGAAGAAAATCAGTGAAATGCCCCCCCCCATTTCTCTGCCTACAAAAAAAACTGAGGCCATTTGTCCACATCTCTAACAAATAGCAACTGCTTAGTTGAGGCCCTAAGACTCATAGAATCATAAAACCATAGAACCATGGAAGATATTTATGGGCCACCTAGTCCAGCCACCTGCTCGAGTCGAAGCAAAAAATCAAGGTGGCAAACCAGTGTTGTTTGCTGATTTTTTGTTATGTGTATGTTTTTGTTTTTAATTAATCTTTTTTTAATATTAGTAGTTCTGTTTATTTTACATTTCTGAATTTATCCTTGTTTTACTGTTGCTGTTGTTTTAAAAATCTTTTTATGTACCAATATGCAGAAAGGTCTGTGGGCTAAATACTTTTGGTTCTTTGGAAGGTGGCAAATCTCTGTTTGGGTTATGGTGCTTCAGACCACATGAAACACCATGCCTCCTGCCAAGGCTGGAGGCTTTCAAAAGTGGTGAAGATTGGAGGCCTACAGAGGCAAGGAAAAAGGTCAGGCCTAGAGGCCAAGACTTTTTTGTTTGGAGGGGGTATCCTTGAGAGTAGCTTCATTTCCCCAGTTAAGTTGCAGTTTCAGTTCCCCAGTTAAGTTTCATTTCTTCAGGTTTGAAGCAGTACTTTCAGTTTTGGGGGAGCAGGGTGTATAAAGAAAGAGTCAGAAAGTCCAGAGCTGTAAGATCAGAGTTGGGGAGATATCAGCCTGAAGAGGGAGCAGGAAGAAGCAGCCTGGAGAAGTCTAAGTACAGCTAAGGTAAAGGAACTTGTGTTTTGCAACTTTTATTTTCTTTTAAGGCTTTTATATCACTCAGCTCTATTGCCTAAATACCTTTAGTTGTGATTTGCTTGTTTTAATTTACCAGTAAATTGTTGTGGTTAAACCCCAGGGGTCTGGAGTGTCAATCACCCCACACCTACAGCCTAACCCTCATGTTATTGGAAAGGGGAAGGTAAAAGAAGGAAGGGGGGACAATTAAGGTGGCAAGAGATCATTAAGGAGTTTCTCAGGGGGTCCAGTATGTAAGGGGAGCCCTGACAGCTCCCTAATACCCACCCCATCACAACTCCATCACTGGAAGGAGTGAGGCAACAGGGTTGTATCAACATCTGACACACACAACCTGCAAAAAAATAATCCTGGGGTTTGCCAGGGGGGGCGTCAGCATGGCCAGCACCTGTAATCCTGCACAGAACATGGGAAAGGCATGTCAGACATCCTGTTTCCACCTCCATTGCCTCCAGGAGGCCCTCAAGCAGGACATGAAGGCAACGCCCCAGCATTTGGCATTCAGAGGTAGATTGCTTCTAAAAATGGAGGTTCCACTTAGCCAACATTGCTAACAGCATGTGATAGCGCCTGCGGAGGCTGGTGGCTCAGTGGGGCAGTGAATCCACTCAGGGTTTCAGTCAGAACCAGTCAGAACTCTGAAGGGGCAATCCAAGGTGCTTTGCAGGGTTCAGAGTTCTGACTGTTTCTGACTGAAACCCCGAGTGGATTCACTGCCCCACTGACATTGGAGCCACCAGCCTCCCCTGGATGGAGCCATCCCCTGTTACCTTTTTTGCCTCCATCTCTTTTCAAGACCATGCAGGAATGGGACTTCTCATCCACAGCATGAGGATGAGAGCAGTCATTATTCGGGACCAAATCAGCCAGGATTAAAAGCAGCAAAACTGGTGTCTGTACCCACCATGCATTTCTGAGCACGGCCCCTTCCTGAGTGTGGAGCGTGCGCCTTCCTTGCTGCACAGAGACCTGCCATATCCGGAATCGGATGTATCCTGAACTCAGCAGTAAGGGGCCTGGGTTTAATTGGCAGCCCCCTTAAGCATGTGTTTAATTCCATCCTGTGGGGAATACAGGCGCTCGCCTTAAATAATTGAGTGGCTGCAAGATTGGTTAGTTCTGTTTTCATGGCCCATATTGATTTAAGCGTAGTTAATCCTTTCAAGGGCCCATGTCACCTAACCGCCTGATGACTCTCTTTAGAGCCATAACGCTCTTCCTGCTAGATTATTTCACATCAAGCATTGTAATGTCACAATAAATCCATCACGTGCCCCCTCCTGCTTCTCAAAGCAAAGTACCAGATGGGGACCATCTCTCTTTCCATTAAACTCCTCATTTTACCAGGCAGAAGATGAGCGGCAAGTGAATATGTTTCATTAATTTCTTCCTCTTTTTCCCCTCCCCTTTTGTTCACCCATCCATAAACAAACTCTCTGGCAGTGACACTTAAATAACTGCACACCCAATTAAACCGGCACATTAGAAATGAAAATAAAACCAAAGGAGGGTCCCTGCTTTGCTGTTTCAGTACAGTGGGAAGCCTTTGCTTAGGGCATCTCTAGGAATTGTTTAACTGGACATCTTTAGACAGCAGCTGAAACAGGGAGCATTTTTAGCACACACACACACACACACACACAATTCTGACAGTGGCCAAAAGTGCCCACCCATTCAGTGGGAAGGCGATGTTGCTAATCTAAGAAGCACTCACTGACCATACACAAGTTTTTTGTGTAAAATATATAGGGGTGTATGAGAAATCCAATTCAGTTCTTTTTTTTATCAGGATCTACCCAGTTTGCACCTTTTGGACTGAACATGGACTTGTATGCAATCTGCAGTCAATGTCCATATGTTTTTGAGCTTGCAATGTGATTCACAGACCAAAAAAGAATGCAATCAAGAGCATTTGTACATCTGAAAAACGCACATGAAAAATGCATACATTTCAAAGATTTTGTTTGTTTGTTTGTTTGTTACATTTTTATACCGCCCAATAGCTGAAGCTCTCTTCATGCCAAAGATGCACACAGTTGAATTGATGCATACATTTGGAAAAATATGCATAAAAATTATGGACAGATTTTCAAACAAAAAGAAAAAAAACAAAGCTCACAATGTGATACAGACTCGAGTTGGAACGAGCTTCAGAATGAAATTCAAAGAACTTCAGTGCACTCACGTTTGGCTGATTCGCACATCCCTAAACATTTATCAGTGTGGATGTGGAGTTGTACATAGGGATGTGTGAATCAGCAAAACATGAGATGCTTCAAATTCTACCTCAAAGCTTTCTAACTCATGTCAGATCTTTCTTTCTTTTTCCTTTTTGAATGAAAATTTGTGCATATTTTCTTGGGTGTTTTTCCAAATGTACGTATCAAATATGAACATTTTTTAAATGCATGCATTTTTCTCCCAATGATTGAAGTGTGTTGGTGCACATATCTCAAATGTAGTCTTTTTCATTGTGTTTTTTCAATGCATTTTGTCATTTTTCAAATGTACATATGTTGTCAAGCTGTTTTTTCTCCATGAATCACATCACAAGCTCGGAAATGTACGGACATCAACTGGAGATTGCGTTCAACTCTGTGTTTGGGACATGCAAACTGGGTAAATTCTGGTCAAAAATGAATTGATCTAAATTACTCATACATCGCTACTTGTATACACTGATAAAATTCAGCAAAGGAAGGCACATTTGATGCGATTGTACACACAGTGCATAGAATTATAGAATCATAGAACAGTAGGGTTGGAAGGGGCCCATAAGACCATCAAGTCCAACCCCCAGCTCAGTGCAGGAATCCAAGTCAGAGCATTCCTGACAGAAGGCTGTCCAGCCTCATCTTGAACGCCTCCAGTGTGGGAGAGCCGACCACCTCCCTAGGGAATTGGTTCCATTGTCGTATTGCTTTAACAGCCAGGAAGTTTTTCCTGATGTTCAGCTGGAATCTGGCTTCCTGTAACTTGAGCCCATTATTCTGTGTCCTGCACCCTGGGATGATTGAGAAGAGATCCTGGCCAGTTGTATAAGAATGTTTTGCCTTGCCTGTTACCATGTGTGCAGGTGCATTTGCGCATCAGTAAAACTCTGCACAAAAAGAACCTTGATGTAGTCATACACATGGTCACATCAAGATTGCATTTTTGCAGAGTTTTACCCATGAACATGTATACTTGTGTATGCTGACAAAACACTGCAAAAAAACAAACGTGATATGATTGCCCATACACTTGTATTAAGATTTTATTTATTTATTTATTTTATTGCATTTATACCCCGCCTTTTTTCCTCTTGCAAGGAACCCAAGGTGGCTTACATTATCCTCCTCCTCTCTGTTTTATCCTCACAACAACAACCCTGTGAGGTGGGTTGGGCTGAGAGTCTGTGACTGGCCCAAAGTCACCCAGTGAGCTTCCATGGCCGAGTGGGGACTAGAACCCGGATCTCCCAGCTCCTAATCCAACACTCTTTTAAGATCTTTTTGTGTTGTTTGTACACATCAGTTAAAAACTCACCCACAAAACACAAAGGACACTTGATGCAGTCACACATATTACATATCAAGATTGCTTGCTTTCTTTTCTTCATGCACACAAGAAAATCAGCAGCACAAAGGAACAGGGAGAGAGGATGATGCAAATGAACCGAAAGCTAAGGCAAACTGTGCATGCTCCAATTCTGGAACTGATTTTAGAAATTCTCCTAGTTAAACCAGAAGTCAGGGGTGGAATTTTAACTGAAGAAGACGGGAGGCGCCCACTGATGAGATGACGCCACTGCTATCCATCTATCCTAATCTGGATTTGTTTGATGTGTCACAAGCACAAAACAAGAACTAGAAATATGTGCAGAGCCAATAATTCAAGCAGATGATCTCATTCACAGACTGCACATCAAGCCACAAAAATATATAACATGCGTATATGAAGCATACTATCAAGAAATTCAGCATTTAGAAAATGAGTAATTTTTTTCTAGCCTGCCTTAGCAGACAGACTAGAAAAATATACCCATTTTACAGAGGGAGGACACCTAATGATTAAATACTGAAACCCCAAAGATAATAAATAGATAAGCTGGCCCACCCTTTTAAATAAGTAGGTAGGCCAGGACTGCCCTGAATATGTCTCCTGCACAAGAGTACATTTCCCAGAATCCCTTTTATATTGGCTCTGAAATGTGAATAAATGAGGGCCCAATAGGGGTTTCAGAGCTTTTAAGATCTGAAAGGAGATCCTAACATGACCTTCCAGTAAGGGAAATCATGAACCTCTTTGTCAGGGTAAGGAAAGCGCTGGGAAGATTCTCCCAAGAGTTTGCCACAGGCCTTTTGGAGGTGTAACAAAGCAGGCCTCGAGACAAATGGTTAGAAAGGATTTCGCTTTGCAAACTATCTAGCCCCAACAAGTTGCTACAATTATTTAATACAGCAATAATTTATTTTGGGGTTTTGTTTTGGTTTTGTTTGGTGAAAAAAAAAGGAAAAAGCACACACATAGGTGGTAAGATCCAAGATTTGCAGCTGACGGTTATATTTATCTCAGGCAGTTGGTTTTCCAGACGGGACATTTGACTCATGGGAAGTTGACATGATGAATCACATTTACATGGCCTTCGGGGCAATAAACAATATCACATGCACACGCACACACGTACACACAAAACGATGGAAAAAAGAACAATAAATACAATAGGAGATAATGGCTGTAATCCTCTGTTCATAGGATAGAGCAGAACTTCGTCTCTGCCGACAGGAGGTCCATTGGTGGAGAGAAAGTCCACCCACACACATGTGTTCAGGGATGGCTCAAGACATTGAGCTACCCAAGGTGAAGGTCAAGATGGCACCCCATTTATTTATTCATTTATTTATTTATTTATACTATTTCTTGGCTGTCTTTCAGGGCAGAAGCCCCATCCCATCCCATCCCATGTACAAAATCCAACTGGACTGGCAACTGAATCTTCCTTCGATGTCAACAATGGGGCACCATCCTTCACTGCACCTGAAGGCAGCAGGCTAGCCTACGAAGCACATAGCAGGCTGCATGGCACACAGGTCTTTCCTCCATCACCTTGTGGCCACTTCCCAGAATCTGCTGCCTGAGGCAACTGCTTCACTTTGTCTAATGGTAGGGCTGGCCCTGTGCCTGCTTCTTGCAGGCATGGAAAGTCTGCTGCTCTTGCCACTCTGCCATCAGGGCTCCAAAGGTAGTAAGGGCAAAAGGGGGGCATGCCAGGGAACAGCTCAGGGGTGGATCAGGGGAGGTTTTGGATCCATGTTCCACTGACACACTCTCAACGAAGCCGGGAAAGTACCTGGAGCTGGTGTACTTTTTTTCTCTCCAGGTTCGCCCTCTTTTCCCCAGGCTTCCACAGACCCAGCAGGGCTTTGGATTAGGAGGTTCCTCCTAGGGATGACATGGGTGCCTGATTCTGTCTGGGAATCTGGCGGAACTGCCCCTGCCTGCACCCCCGAGCCCCGCTTGCTGAGCCCCTGCCCCTGCTCACCCCCTGCCCCCGCTCAGTGAATGGCCTGCACTCACCCCGGCAGCCTCATCAAGCTTCACGGTCGCCATTTTTTGAGAAATAAAATGTTGATTGCAAAAATGCATTTTCGCACAATATGCGCAATTTGCAATCGCTGTTTTATTTCTCAAAAAATGGCGACTGCAAAGCTCAGTGAGGCCACGGGGGTGAGTATGGGCTGTTCACTGAGCACAGGAGGGGCCTGAGCCCCTCTGGAGATCAGCAAGCAGGGACAGGGGCTGGGCGGGCACGTGGAGAACCCAGACAGAGAGCTTTGGCTATTGGGCAGTGTAGACATAGATAGATAGATAGATAGATAGATAGATAGATAGATAGATAGATAGATAGATAGATAGGCGGGGGTGGGGTGGGGGCCCTTTCCATCCGCCCAACCACCCTCAGGTCCAACTACAAATGTAGAATGATTGCTGAACCTAACCTAAGGCTACAGCTGACAAACACTACACCCAACTTCACAAAAATTTTCTCACAAACAGTAGAAAGGAAAAACGATGGTTATTAAGATATGAGTCATGTATGTGCTTTCATTTGCAGAACAACAGAAGCAGAGTCTATCCAGCGGTCTGTTGAGACCCCAGCAATTTTCGAGCTGCTCGCACACTTAAAATATTGCTTACCAGAACTCCCTTGCTCCCAATCAGCTTCCAGCTGCCATATTTTCCCCTCAAACACACCCTGTTCCAAGCCTGGATTCTAGGAGATAAATCCAAGGTGCATTCTGGGGGATAAATCCAAGGTGCATACTGGGAGATAAAAATGGGTGTCGCCATCTTTGTGGCAATTGTCAAAAAAGAATGGGGCTTTCTGGCGTGGGGAGGAAATACGGAAGCTGCCAGCCAACTGAAGCAAGGGAACTCCACTATGTTTCCCCGCCGCATGAGAAACGTGTACTACCCCCCACCCTTGGACACCCCCCACCCCAATTCAGTGCCAGTTTTTCGATATTTTGCACATTGGACCCAGTCTTAGAACACACAGTCCTGACTACCAGCACGTGACTTAACCAAGCATAAATTTCAGCACATTGTTGTCTGACTGGCAGTCAGAGGCAGAGAAACATACAGTGTAGAGTATCTCTGCCTACAGCTATAATTAATAATCTTGCCTAAGCAAGTTGAAGTCCACCCTGTTCAGGGGGTCGAAACCCAAATTGGGGCCAAATCTTGAAGACGCAATATTTTCCAGACTCTCTGCCTTCAGAGATGTTCCCTGGAACTTCTGGTTGGTTTTGTTTTTTGCAGAATTATGCCCACCTTTTTTTCTTTTTTTGGCACAGAGATTAGGGGGAGGAGGACACTGGAATATGCAGGAATTTCTGTATGACTCTTAATTGTTTTCATGACACAGCCCACCGGGGGAGCGAACAAGCATTAGAAATGCAGGTGTTACTGCTTGAATCCCAACCAAGTTGCCATGAATCATTATGATTATTTTTAACAGTAAGAATAACTCACCACCATGTGGAAAGCAGAGCCCCTGGTTAGTACAGCGCAATGCATTCGAGGGAGCTGATTGTGAATTTGCTGACTTGTTGGGGGGCAAAAATCAGATTGGTACTGCTGAGCAAAAATGCCCTACCCTCCCCAAACACACACACATGCTTTAAGGGTGCAATCCTATGCGTGTTTAGACAGAAAAAAGTCCTGGCTGGATAATGCTGGGAGTTGTAGAAATTTGTCTGTATAAACATGCATTTTAAACAAGCTACAATGTGTGGCTGCTCTGCTTGCTTCCTGGATTGGGTTTTTTTTGCCCTCAATCCTTTCAGCAAGGAGCTAGATCCAGTTGTCTACACAGCATTGTGGTGTCATCCTGTTCACTGTGTGATGCCTGACTGCCTGGCATCACCTCCTGTCATGGATTCAAGAAGAATTGCCCTTGCTCTGAATTGGCTATATTCACCCACAGCAGCATAATTACGATTACGTTGCCAAATCAGACTGACTATAAAGAATTGTGGTGTCAGCCTGTTCCATATATGGTCCAGTTCTCATTATGGCATCTTCTAAGTAAAATGGCACAGAAGCAGCACCAGCAAATGGGAGAAATAATGGAAGTATTGTCTAGAAAGTCATCATTGTCATTATTTAGGGTTTGAGGTTATTTTAGGAAATATTTGTCCCCCCACCTTCCACCCCTTGTCCCAAAACATTTGAGTCAGAACCACCATTCTTTTTAAAATGGATTCAAAGTATTGTTGGCAACTGTTCATCTTTACAGTGTATGTTAGTGGTTTAATGGGTAAGCACAGATGGGTCTCTGCATACCCTTCATTTGTTTTGCTGATATTACCCCAGAACATAAAATATACATGGAGCTGATGAGCCGAAGAGAGAAGCATGAAGTTTTGTCTAGAGGTTTACCCCTCACAGACCAGGAGTCGATTCAAAATTGCAGGAGGGGGCAGGGGGAAGGCAACATATGAGATACAGACTTCACTTAAGAATAATGTTCCAGCTAGAGACTGAGCTGGAATTTTTTTTAGAAGACATTTTTCTGAGAAAAGGTCTGAGCTTTTGCTTTTTCTCACCAAGCCTAGAAAAAGAATTTTCTCCAATTATCCTCCATTTTTGGGTGGTGACCACCATTTCCCCTCCCACCCCTGTGTACACCCACACACTGCCCCGAAACAATGCAAAATGGAGGCCACACTTCCAACAGAGTTGTTACTGCTGTTGCTGCTGCTGCAAAAATAAAAAAAAACCTTGGTGGGGGAGAAAAGGAAAAAAGCTGTCCTACTGCCACTGCTAACGGTAAGTGCCACAAGGAGTTAGTTTCAACCTTCGTACAATTCTTGCAACTTCTTCACTGGGTACTTCTTCTCCGAGCTCAGTAATTTACAGCAGATCACCCAGGATTTCTGACTCCCCCATGGTTTAACAACAGCAGCAGCAAAATGACTCCCACCACCCACTTTGCTAATTTACCCTGCTGAAATGAAGAACGCTTTGGTAAGGAGTGGACCAGAAGTGGATTTTTGTGTGGAAGGAAAGACTGGGATCTCTGTCCAGTTTGGGGACTCAAAACAAGTTCCTGGGACCAGAATTCTTTAATTCTAAGTATATGCCTTCTGCAGCAGTGTCCTGTTGATGGATCTTCGGGTTCTAATAAAAACCTAAGAAGACCCATCTCCCAGACTGAATTCTGCCCACCCCTCTTCTAGACTTCTCATATTGTTGATTTTGAACTAGTATGAGCTGTTGTATATATATATATATCTTCGGGTTCTAATAAAAACCTAAGAAGACCCATCTCCCAGACTGAATTCTGCCCACCCCTCTTCTAGACCTCTCATATTGTTGATTTTGAACTAATATGGGCTGTTGTATATATATTTTCCTTTCATACAGTCAATGGGCGATATCCAAAGGACACTCATGCATATAATCCCCCCTCTTCCTCCTCCTCCTCCTCCTCACTACAGATCCCTAGCCTTCACCCCCAAGGTCTTTCCTGAGGGTTTGGGGAACCTTCCTATAATGCCTGGAATGAGCTCCCAGAGGATGAGGCAATAGCTCCCAAATTGGAGCAAGACATGTCCATCACCATTTTGTTTTTGGTTTAATGGAGTTTCTTGGCACGCCTGACTCAGCTCACATTTGCAGGCTTAGCCACAGGCATTTCCTGAACACTGGGAACTTTTTCTGTATTTTTATTTGCACAAATAGACATTTGCACAAATTGCAGTGGAAATTTGCACAGATCTCTATTGATGAATTTTTAAAAAACGGGAAGTCTGCTAGCTGGCCCAACTCACTACAGACAGAGTCGGGCCAGCTAGCAGAAGCCGAGCCGAAGTCCAGGGGGCCACTTTGACGAAAGCTCATTGAGCTCCACCCCACAACCAGAATCTTCTGACACACCTCTCATTGGAGCTCATGGAAGATGCACCTTCCACTCCTGCTAACATTTGGATAAAATCCCATCTACAGGATAACCCTGAACAAACAGCAAAGCTGCACAAGTAGCCATTCTAGCTCCAAATTTTCCAGAACATTTTCCTCTATGGCATATAACAAGATGGGGGATGTAACTCAAATCATTTTGCCTCCTCTGCTGGGACGATCGGACAGATTGCAACTGAGCAGAAATAAAGGACTGAAGCCAGGCCCTTTGGCATTTCTTTGGCCAGGGCTGAGACGTGAGAGCAGCAACACCTCGGAGCTCCATGAGGGACTGGTGAGGATTTCAGTTCAGTTCAGTTCTGATCAGAATTCACCCAGCTTCACCAAGTTCTTCATATTCGGGAGAGAAAGACCTTGAGATTTTAACCATTCAGTTGCAGAAGAAAGTAAAACTAACCGATTTGCCCATTTCCAGGCCTCCCCGTCCTGCTTTGGAAAAAGAGCGTGGGCCTACCAACCTGTGGAAGAAATCGTACACCTTGCTGCACACTCAGATGCACACAGAATTTCCCCGAGAACTGCCATCTCCGATGACACCTCCACATGCCTGCGGTTCTCCTTGTGATTAGCTCTGGTGGTGAGAGAAGACAAGAGGAGTGCTTGTTAATGGGATTAAAAGGCTCTCTTCTCGACACCGTTTGAGCGACAGGAGCCGTGTTGGCCCCATCAACCATCAAAGCCCAGGGAAAGAAGCAATGACACTGTCTGCGGCTCCCCTGCCTCTCTGAGTGACAAAAGGCACGCAGAGACTAGCCTCTTTCGAAGAGCAGATAAGGGCAACCCGGGCATGTCATGTTCAGGGATGCCAGCCCAAGGGGAAAGGAAGTACGAGGGCTCCCGCTGGAGGAATATTCCAGCAGAGGCTTGCTTCGTCCAACAAGGCCCACTGCTGGCGGCCATCCTGAGGCCATGATGCCTCTTTCGCAGGCCTGACATAGGGACCGCTTTGAGCTCCACAAGTCTAAAGGCCTAAAAGTCTAGGTGCCTCCTTCAACCATGCTTGCCACCTTGGAGCTCAGCCATCTGTCTTTCTGTGATCTGGCACCTCCACAGCCCATCTGGGGCCTCGGCTATTGCCCTGAACCTCATCCACCTTCAAGTCCTCTATCTGAAGGGCTGTCCAGTACAAGTCCAGTGTAAAGGTAAAGAGCCAGCAGAAGGAAGAGCTTTGAAGTTATGCCTCAGCAGTGCCTGGACAGCAGACTGAGCAAAGCACACAGGTCACCCGGTCACAGTTTTCCACACTATGCTGAGATGTAGTGAATTTCTATTTAAATTATTATAGTAATGTCTAAATTTGCATCTGTGCCTATAAATTAGCATATAATAATTTCATGCAGATCGGTGTCCTCTTTTTCCCTTTTTTGGGTGATGCATTTCCTCTTTTTCAGCAATTCATAAGTGGACACCCTACCTGCATCCAAACTGGAGACCATCTGCAGCCCATCTAGGAGCTAGGCTGAGGTCTGTCCCTTGGGCTCACTTCACAACCTGCCGGCACTTTACTGGTCCAGTCAGTAGAACTGTATTCTGTGAGAGGACCAGCTTCAGAGTCTAACAAGCCAGTAAAATCCAGATGGTGTTGTTGTATTTTTTTTTTTAAGACCCTTACCATTCTGTATATCCAAGATCCAATTGATTAGAAGCGACAATAAAAGACTCCTCTCAAACAATCCCATGGGTCCATTTTTACCCATAATGCATCATGAGAGCTCAGTGGCCTACCAAGGCCTGTACAGTTTAGGACAGCAGAGCCTTACCCCGCCCCCCCCCCCCGCAAAAAAACATCAGCTGCGTCGACAATAAAATGTGTTGTCCGGGGGAAAGAGGAAAGAATGTGAGGTGGCGGCGGGCACCTGCGGAGCTGATGCTCATAATCCAGTCTGCAGGAAAGGCAGCCTGTCAAGAAACAATCCCAGGATCCCCGCAGAGAACAATATTCAGAGGCTGCTATCACCTTCTCTCCTTGTCACTTTTGTGTGTGTGTGACCTTGTGAACTTTTGTAGTTCCTGGGAATCTATTGCCCTGACTGACACCGCAACAGAGACATTGGGTCTCAGATTGAATTCCTCCTTCCCCCTCCCTTCCCCCCCCAAACCCCCCCCCCCCACACACACACACACACATACCATCTGAGAAAATCCACAAAAGTTGAAAATAAACTTTTGGAATGTAGAACCTCAAAGCACATGGGAATGTAGGACGCTGGAACACATGAGCAATGTCAGTAGGTCCGACGTGCCCACCCCTTCCCGCCCAGCCAACTGGGAATTATGCCCAGCTTCTGAGATTTTACTGCACACGATCAGAGTGCTTTCCCTGGGGCACAAGGGCTAGAAACTTGATTATTTAAAACTTTGTAGCTGAGAATCTCAAGGCGCCAAAATGTGCAGCAGATAGACCAAATCATTTCCTTGGGCTCTGAAGATAGAGGAACTGTAGAAAATGCACCACTGTGCATATCGCAATGTGAGGTTCAGTGATGACAACTGGGTAATGCTTTAGGGAAAGCAACACTTGCAAAGTTATTTTATTTGTTGGTTTGTCTAAATACTTTTGATCTGGCTACACCAGCCTTCCCGAACCTGGTGCCCACCAAATATTTTGGACTTCAGTGGTCAAGAAGGCTGGAAGCTGTAGTCCAAAACATCTGGAGGGCACCAGGTGGAAGAAGGCTGAACTACACTCAAGGGCACTCAAGGTGGCTTACGATAACAGCAGTCGTTTGGTCCCAGATCAGTGAATTCTTAATGTACAACCAGATTGGATGTGGGTCCAAATGTATAGGGCACCTGGGGCCTGCCAGAAGTTGTGGGCCTACAATTCCCATTAGCCCCAGCCAGCATGGTGATGGTCAGGGGTGCTGGGACTTGTAGTCCAGCAGTATCTGGAGGGCCCCTTGGTGCCGAGTGTAGGTGCAGGGGTGGAATAGTTAGCTACCTCACATCTCACCTCCAGTACCGCTGGCTCCGATGTCAGCTGGATGGTGAATCCGCTCCGGGTTTCAGTCAGAACCAGTCATAAGCACCTTGGAGAGCTCCTTTAGAGTTCTGGCTGGTTCTGACTGAAACCCGGAGCGGATTCACCGCCCCACGGGCATCGGAGCCAACAGCCTCCACTGCTGAGACCTGCTTCTGATGATATCCAGGCAGGATTAGGCTGCAGAGCGGCCTGGGCAGGGCCCACTGCTAATCCGTACCCGCCCTGCCCCTCGACTCCTCTCCTCACAATTGACCTGCCGTAGCAACATGAGCTGCCGTCTTCTCCAGCCCCCCCGGTATAAGGCAGCACGTCAAGGTCTTGAGCCAGCGTTTTTGCTAACTGCCAGCGGATGGGCAGTTTAATAAAAAATGACAAGAGGGAAGGGATTTATCTTCCTATAGCGTTTGTGTCACTGCCCTCGGCTCCTTTGTAATCACTGTGGAGAATGCAAAAGCCACTCCCCCCAAAAAAAAAAAGACATAGGAAAGAGAAGATAAGAGAAATGGATCCTGTGAGATCTGCAGCATCTTGAGCCTTTACACAGAAGTAGATCCCATGGATTCATATAGGATTTACTTCCAAGTAAATAAGACTCGGATTGCAGCCTTTGGGCCTGGGTTCGAATCTCTGCTCAGTCGACACTGACTAGTCATTGTCTCACTATCCCTCCTCCGCCCCCTTACCTGTGTTTCAGACTTCGTGCCAGTATTCATTGGAAATATCTCTTTCTGGGACAGGCCTACTCATACTACACACTCAATGATTATTGTTATAAACAGTTCAATGGAAATAACAACAACAAGTTCAATTTGATTGTTGTTTTTGTTATTGTTGTTATTTGCTGAGTGTAGCCATGTTAGTCTACTGTAGCAAAAATAACAAACAGCCGTGTGTGGCACCTTAAAGACTGATAAATTTATTCTAGTCTAATGAGCTTTTCTACATGAGGGATTTATTGTGCATTTGTCATTCCCTACTTACTGTTTTGTATGGGTTCTTTAGACAATGTTGTGACCCTCCAGTTTCACTTCTCTTTTTAAACGGCACTTTCAGTGAGGTTTTTTTTTCTCCTCCCAGAACAAAGAAAATGCAGTATTATTTGTAAAAGCAAAAGAAAACTTGTTTTCCACATGTGTATTTGAGCTACTCCACTGTACCACAGTGCCACCTAGAGGTTATATAGCAGAAAAGCAGGAAAGGAAAGCTCTTCGTGTGGTGCTCAGATCTCAATTCTGCGACGAAACCAAAAGTCTATACAAAAGCCTCACGTAGGAAAGCTCAGTAAATATAGTCCATGAAGGCTTACGCAGGAATAAATTTAACAGTTGTGCTATTTATAAACATTTTTATCCCACCCTTGCTCCAGGGGGCGAGGTGCAGTTTACATGATCCATTCCCCCTCCCTGCTTTATCTGTACAACAATCCTTTGAGGTAGGATAGGCTGAGAGGGTACAACTGGCACATGACAAAGGTTCAAACCCTTTTGCTTTGAAAAAACCAGATGACTGTCCTGACGAAAGTTATTATGAATTATGAACAATAACCTGCAACAAATGCCCTTAAAATATGCTGCATTCTAAAAATGATTCCATCCTGAATATATTCAAAGCTGGCGTTTGAACTTTGCTGCCAGACGTTT
Source organism: Heloderma suspectum (assembly GCF_057233095.1). Taxonomy (NCBI): domain Eukaryota; kingdom Metazoa; phylum Chordata; class Lepidosauria; order Squamata; family Helodermatidae; genus Heloderma; species Heloderma suspectum. Next base: position 8,519,080 of record NC_139471.1, on the reverse strand, counting down.
CCCCCTTCCAGTGTACTTAACACAACCATCATCCCAGCTTCAGACATCACACAAAGCTGTCCCCTCGCCTGTGGCCTACGGGGAGCAGCAAAGTGGGATCAAAGATAGGAAGCTGCCTTATACTGAGTCAGGCCGTTGGTGCATCTGACCCAGTATTGATAACACCAGTGGGGGCTGGGGGCTCCGCTGTCAGTGGGGCAGTGAATCCACTCCGGGTTTCAGTCAGAACCAGTCAGAACTCTGAAGCAGTTATCCAAAGTGCTCCGTGGATTCACTGCCCCACAGACAGTGGAGGCACCAGCCTCCATTGGGTGACACTGGTGGCCAGCAACTCTCCAGGGTTTCAGGCAGGACGCTGGGCCAAAACAGGCCTTACTTTAAATCCTTATCTAGCAATGATGTCTGGTTTTGTTTTTGTTTTTGTTTTTCATTTTTACTCTAGAATAAATGTAGGGGGGCTGAACTGAATCAGGACCCCAGCGTGGAGGGTAGGGGGGAAGTTTAAGATCCAGATCACCCCCCACCCCCCATGCCTTACTCTAGGCTAAAACTGGAAAAATGTGCAGCTGCTAGATATGGATTTAAAGCAATGCCTCTTTTGGTTCTCTTTCTCATTTCTACCTGGGGACATCAGGGATTGAACCTGGGACTTCCTGCATGCAAAACAGGAGCTCTCCCACTGAGCTACAGCCCCCCTCTGTGGGCGGTAGCTCCTCCAAGCACAGTTTGTTAAACCAGATTTTTTAAAAAATATATATATTATTTTGCCTTAAACTCATGTGTGGTTGCAGGCAGCTATTGTGTGAAGAGGGAAAGAAGAAATAAGGCAGGAAGAAGGAATGTCAAAGACAACAAGACAACTTCAAATTCCAATCACAGGATTCTAAAACGAGCATGACCATTTTTCACGAGGCCTACCTCCCCACCCGCAAACACACACACACACTCACACACACTCACCATCACTTTGGCAGTGGGAGCCAAAACTCTTGAGAGAAGGATGAAGCAGAAATGTCTTTCTCGCCCCCCTCAGAGAGTTAAGCCCCTTGTGGTATTTCATACACGCCACATTTCTTAACTTGAGCTCTTAACTTGAGCTCTGATCTGTTCACCTGCATTCCCCGGCTAGCAATGCCCCCGCAGGCTTGAAAGAAGGCTTGAAAGCTTGACATTCCTCTCACGAGAGGATGGGGGGGGGGAATTCAATTCACCTGTTTCTAAGATGCCGTCTCTGGCTCTTGGCCTCACCCCTTCCCTCCTGCTCCTGCTTTATATTGTTCTTTTTAGGGATGGACCAATCCGACAATTCTGCTTTCTCCCAGATCAGTTTTATTGAAAATCTCACATTCTTTCCAGTGGTGTAGCGGTAAATGTTAAAGTGCAGACATTCATCCTGACAGTTCCCATAGGCACAACCCTGAGGAGAGTCTAAAAATGCAGGCAACGGTGTTGATCCATATCCACGAACCACTTCCGGCAGTTTGTATCTGCTAGGATCCGGTCTTTTGTAAAGCAAATGGGTCTTACTTGCCCAGTCCAGACCAAGCCATCCCCACATATTTGACATTACAACAAGGAAAAAGATATTGTTGCTGAGAAAATTCATTTCTCCCTCCCAGCTACTGTGAGGACTGCAGCTTAGCTCAGAGAGAACAGGGAATTGCGGGGGGGGGGGGTGATGACATCAGCATCCCTGCTAATCAAAAAGTGAAGGTGCTGCGTTCCTGTGAGCCCTGGCTCCAGGACACCACTAGTACTTTCCATCCCATTTAGGAAGACATTTGTGAATTTTGATAAATTCTTATCAAAACCCAAACTGAATGTAATTCTCACTAGCATGGCCACTTATGAATAGCCAAAAAAAGGTGAAAAGCATCACTGAAAAAGAGGACAGTGGGTCACATAAAATGTGCATATGCTAATTTGTATGCAAAGTCGCACATTTAAAAATAATTACTGTAATTTAGATAGAAGTACAGTACATCTCGCCATAGTGTGGGAAACCGTGACAGGTGACCTGTGTGCTTGCCTGTTCCATCTGCTGCCCAAGTGTTGAAGGGCCATAATTTTGAGGGTTCTTTATCTTTAAACCGGAATTGGATGGGAGAGCCCTTCAAAGAGAGGACACCTTCAAAACAGAGGATGGTCCTCTGGCAGCCCTGCAGATAGAGGACTGTCCTCTGTAAAAGAGAGCACATGGTCACCCTAATTCTCACCCATCCCTACTTATTAAAAACGAAACTGTAATACTGGGTAAAATGATGGGGGGCAGTTTAAGCAGAGGGGAGGTGGTTGTCATGGCGCAGCTAGGACTAAACCTCAGGGGTGTAGTCCACACAGTGTGGAAGCACCTTGGATAGCTCCCTTAGAGTTCTGACTGGTTCTGACTGAAACCTGGAGTGGATTTACCACCCCACCGACATTGGAGCCACCAGCCTCCACTGAGACCACAGCCCCACAGCCTAGGGGGAGACCCAGTGATGACCCAGATAGTGACAGGTGATGAGGCCAGTGGCAAACCAGTCAGGTGCCAGCATTCATTCTTTCTTCTTATTTTTAAAAACAATTCATGGTCAAGGGGTAGTCAGCTAGTCATTTGCATGTTTACAGATGCTCTGTTTATTATTTTTACTTTCAAAATATATCATCCGTTTCTACAACAACATCATGCTTCCCCATCCCCACAAAGCTCTTTTTATTCCTGCAGGCATCATGGCACTATGATTTAAGCAGGTTGCAATGATCAGAAATAAACAATCCTTGCCTGCAGGCTTACATGCTAGAAGTCATGACACAAAAAGAAAAGGAATGGGGAGGGAAGAGGAAAAAAGCAAACACAGGCACAACAGTCTTAGTTACACAGTTCAGCAGTCATGGAGCTGTATCTAAGCACACTGGAAGGGCTGCTGCTCCATCACCCTCTGAAAGGAGATGGTCTCCCAACTGGAGGTGTATCCAGACACGAAGGAGGATGCCTTCTCGGACTCTGATGGCCTCGTCAGTGGCAGTTGGTAGCAGGAGAAAGAATGGTTATCACTGATGCTCTTTCCATGCACTTAGGTTTAGTTACACCATGGAATTGGGTCTAGGAGTTTTTCTAAAGGTTTCATGGAAATAGTGAGTCCTGAGGAGGGATTAGAAGAGCCTTGAAAGACCAGGCCCGCAGCCTGGGGGTCATTTTAGACTCCCAGCTGTCCATGGAGGCTCAGGTGTCTGCTGTGAGCTAGACAGCACTGTACCAACTCCATCTGATATGGTGGCTGCGCCCCTACCTTCCCGACAATCTGCTCCCATTGGTAGTACATGCCCTGGTCTCCTCTCGTCTAGACTACTGTAATGCACTCTACATGGGGTTACCCTTGAAGACAGTTCGGAAGCTGCAACTGGTGCAAAATGCAGCAGCTCGCCTGATTAAAGGCAGCCGCCAGCGAGATCACATCACTCTGGTGCTGAAGGAGTTGCACTGGTGACCAGTTGTTTTCCGGGCCAAATTCAAGGTGTTGGTTTTGACCTTTAAAACCCTATATGGTTTCAGCCCAGCCTATCTCAAGGAGCACCTCCAGCAACACCAGACAGGCCGCTCAACAAGATCAGCCTCGGATGGCCTTCTCTCTGTCCCATCAGCCAGGACAGCTAGGCTAGTGAGGATGAGGGAGAGGGCCTTCTCTGTGGTGGCCCCCACTCTGTGGAACTTTCTCCCTAGGGAATTCCGCCATGCCCCCTCTTTAAGGAGCTTCTGCCACACATTGAACACATGGTTGTTCAGGCAGGCATTTGGGGTGGGTTAGGGTACGGACACCTTTGCTCCATCATCCATTCACAGACAGATTCTATTTTTTTCCATTACATGGAAAAATATCCAAATAATTCCATAAGAGGGTTCACAACAGTTTACATAATTTACCTTAGTACGTAACATCTAGTGTATTGTCCCCCATTCCAATCAACGTTTTCCCATGTATATGTACCAATTTCAGCAGAAATAAACGTGCATATTTTCCTACAAATAAATATGTGTAAATTAAATTTTGGGAAAGTAAAAAAAGAAGATCCAAAAGTCCACAAATTCTGTGCAGCCTCCTGCAATGGATTCTGCAGGTCGGATTCTTAAAAATTCAAGCTCATTTTAGTCTGTCTCGAATTTCTCCAGCATCCATAGTCAGAACTCGAAAGGGGCTATCCAAGGTACACTTTGGATAGCTCCTTTAGAGTTCTGATTGTCTCTGACTGAATCCCAGAACGGATTTACTGCCCCACTGACATCAGAGCCACCAGCCTTCACTGGCTTTACCTGTTGCATTTCTGTCTGTTCTGGCTATGCTGTAAAAAATATTTAAAAGCTGCCACTTCCAACACAACATACACACTTCACTGTGTGATGCATTAGAGATCATCAGTGAGTGGCACATTTCTATCACCACCACCACCACTATCAGAGATAAATTGCATCACATTGCATTACAACGTTGCCGGGCTCACAAAGGTGAGTTGTACTTACACATCGAAAGCTTATTCCTGGCTTTTGTTTTCTTTTTCTTCTTTCCTCAAACCATGGGGTCAGATGTAATATTGTGTGTGTGTGTGGTTTGGTTTGGTTTTTACAATACATGCTTCTGGTTTAATAAAGCAGTGGTACAGAAGTCATGTTTCTTTCCTTGGTTGCTATGGCAACCTGCTGGGGGTGTCAGATGACCCGCCTGATGGTGGCTGCATCCCAAAAGGATGTCTCTCAAGGCCGAGCAAGTGTGACGCTGGGCCAAAGTCACGAATTGGGTGCGTGCATGATTGTACTTGGGACTCTGTTCATTTCCAAATCAGGCATGGACCCTTGGATGCAGGGGAAAAAAGCTCTTCAGCAAACAATTCATCTTTTGAAAGGATCTCAAAGATTAGGGGGTGGGTCTCATGCAGTATGAGAGTCGGGAGGACAAATACATCTGGGGATGTAGATCCCCAGTGATTTTCTTGAGTGTGAGGATGAGAAGTGTGTCTCCATTCTCACGTTGCTCCCCTGGTTCTCTCTGCCTTGCATCCCATTCCGGTTTAATGCAATATCCTAAAAGTAACCCTGGAATTGGATGATGCACAGTTTTCTTTGGCAAGAAATAGGCAATAATGTGGAGTTTGCATTATTATTTTTTGCAGTGTTGCATGTTTATCAATGTTGGGGGGGCGGGTAGGGGACATGAATGAACTGGTGAAAAGATGCGGCAAAGGGCACGTGCACAGCAGTTTGGAATAGTCTATAATACTCTATAATTCTGAACACATCAGTTCCACTCCAGAAACACTAGGTAATTCAGAATTCCAAAATTCAGGGAGAAATTCGGATGAGGTGAGCTTCATTAGCATTCCTACATCTACAGCCTTTCTACACAAGGCTTTTATTGAGTGTTTGATTGCTCACTCATGGTAGTTTGTGGATCCTATACATGACATCGTCATCCTCCAGGGCTTCTCACATGCTTTGCAACCATTATTGGGGGGGGGGGTCCTTAATGGGGGACGGTTGGTGAGGGGGTGTTTCTGAATGGCCTCTATAATACCACAGTAATCTCGTGTAATTGCACAATTCTGCCATACCACAGCGCCACCTACTGGTTGTATAATGGAACTTACAGAAAAGCAGAGAAATTAAAAAAAAAAAAACCACGGGAAAAAACGTGTAAGGGAGACAATCGTAATCTTGCAAAGAATCCCGAAGAAGAAGCCTTGGTAAAGGTGCGGGTTAAGAGCTTCATGAGGAAAAACTCCTAGTGGCATAAGTACTGGATTTAGAATGGGGAGATAGAGATTCAACTCCTTACTCTGCCCTCCAACAAACTGGGGTGATCTCAAGCCAGGTTTTCCCTCTCAGCCTAACCTACTTCGCACAGTTGGTGTGAGGATCTGGATTTCTACAAAACATTTCTACAAAACCGGGTTTATACAAGGGGGATTTGCAAAAAAAATAAGTGCTCAAGATTCTAGTCACTACATTCTATTCCTCCTCCCACCCAGTTTTCCAGTTTTCCCTACAACAGTCAGTTTGACCAATAAGCATGCTCAGGCCTCATTAGGCTGATCTTAGGGGCTTCATCTCCTCTTGGGGATTTTTTTTTTCTCACTGTATTGGCCCCAGGAGCGTAGCCAAGTCATTTATAGTGTTAGAGGGGCCTAGAGATCCATAATGCTTGCTTAAGTTCATCATCATTATTATTATTATTATTATTATTATTATTATTATTAAATTTATTAATCGCCCATCTGGCTGGTCACCCAGACACTCTGGGAGATGTACAGCATACAATAAAACAGTTTAAAACAATAAAATTCTACAATAAAAACATTTTCTAAAATACCCAAACTCACCCCAAATGCCTGCCTGAACAACCATGTTTTTAATGCACGGCGGAAGCTCATTAAAGATTTATTGGTGCAATTCCTCTGCTAGTAAGCCTCTGAGCATGTGCAGATGAGTCAAAAGGCCGATAACAGCCTTCTCGGTGCATTCCTTGCTAATGAGGAGAGTCGTTATCTCTGATGTGCCTGGGAAGCAGAGTTTGTTTACCTTAAAGCTGAAGGTGGCTGTGCTGAGAACCTAGTGCTGTTAGTCCATGCTGGGAATGCCTGCTAGGGGCGCTTGCTGCTTATTGCTAACATGTATTATATAAAACCCATTTGACCCAATGGCTCGGGGTTCCGAGAAGCTGTCTGATCCAACCATTGGGTACGCCTGTGTGCTGTAAGTTACCCAGTAAAGTACTCCTTGTAAGTAAACCTTTGAGTCTGATTTATCACTACCTTGGCAGTTGTAACCTAAGAGGTCAGTGCCGACGGCCGGGGCAATACACTCACCTGAACTTTTTTTGTACTTCTCCCAAACCTCAGTGTCTGCTGATCCCACACTCTTGAGTCCAGGTGGTGCCATTTTTGCTGCATAAACAATGGCACTCGCAGCCTGAACATCAGAAATAGCGGGAACGGCGATGGGGTTTTCAAAGGGATTTGGGAGATGAATTTGTATGAGATGGTGAATATATTTGTGCAAAGTGTTAAGCATGCATGTTTATTCTCCAAAGGAGGTTGAGATATGCACGCTTTTAATCTGCGTTGGTGTTTCTCCCCTTTAAAACACTTCTTACTCGGTGGGACGTGCCAGCCATCAGAAGTCATGGAAACAGCCAGTTCACCCCACTGGCTGCAAGCCATCGAACGGGATTTGCTCTCTCCCAAGTAGCGTAATACTATTTGCATTTGACAAATGCCATGAAGTATGTAAATAAGGAGATATGATGAATTGCTTCAAACTGAATCAGACCAAAAACCCACTTAGTTAAGCAACTTTCAGGCTCCGTGGCTAGGAACATAGCAAGGGTTCATCTCATGCGAAAAGATCCCTGGGAAAGAGCTTGTGCAAAATGCAGCAGCCAGAGTGATCACAGGGACAAGACAGTCCGACCATATAACACCGATTCTGGCCTGCTTGCACTGACTGCCTGTATGTTTCCGAGCCCAATTCAAGGTGCTGGTTTTGACCTATAAAGCCTTACACAGTGCCTGATGGAACCCCTCTCCTGGCATGAACCGACCTGTACACTACACTCTGCATCCAAGGCCCTCCTCCGAGAGCCTCCTCCAAGGGAGGATTGGAGGGTGGCAACATGGGATAGAGCCTTCTTGGTGGTGGCCCCCCATTTTTGAAATGATCTTCCTTATGAGGCCCACCCAGGACTAACATTGTCATCTTTTCAGCACCAGGTTAAAAAGGCCCTCTTCTCTCAGGCATTTGGCAGCATGTAGCTAGTCTTTTGATCAGGTCCTGGATGGTCTCTGACTGATGGTTTTAAATTGTTTTAGATATATGTTGTTCTCTGTGTTATCTATTTTATGTCCTTACATGAATGGTTTTATACTTTATATAATGTATTTAATAGTTTTTAATTTTTGTGAACTGCCCAGAGAGCTTCGGCTATGGGGCAGTATAGAAATACAAAATAAATGAAATGAAATGAATGGGTTGAAAGCAGACAAAAAGAGCATCCATGTCTTTCTGGCAGGGCATTAGGTTGGTGGTAGAGCGCATGCTTCATATGCAGAAGGCCCCAGGTATGATTCCTAGCAACTCAGTTTAAAAGCATCCACTAGCAAGTGGTGGGAAAGTCTCTGCCAGGGGACCCTGTAGAGTCACTGCCAGCCAGGGTAGAGCAGGGGTCCCCAACCTTTTTGGGCTGGTGGGCACATTTGGAATTTTGTGGGTGCTCTCACAAAATGTCTGCCATGAGGCCAGCTTGCCCATTCATAACATGGCTATCATAGCAGGCCTGTCTGGTCACAGGACATGAATTTCCCAGGAGGTAAACTGGTGAAGCGAAAAGAAAATCAACTTGCCCAAGAATTGAAGTCCAAAGCAGAAGTTCAACTCTGAGGTCCAAAATACAAAAACACTCTTTGGAACCCAGGGTGGGAGGGGCAAGCTTTCGCTTTGCAGCATGGCTCCCCAGTTGTTGTTTTTTTATTTTAATGGGGGGAAAAAACAGAGGGAGCAGAGGGGGTTGGACTCGATGGTCTTGTAGGCCCCTTCGAACCCTACTATTCTATGATTCCTATGCCCCTCAGACAACATCGGGGGGAGGGGGGAGGATAGTTCAGTTTCCTGGATCCGAGGTCGGAGCCAGGGTTCCGACCTCGGAGCCAAGAAACCAAACTCCCCGCCCCCTCGCAGCTGGTGTGGAGAGAACTGCACCAGCTCCTCTCTGTGCTCAGAAAATGGCATACAGAGATGGGGAAAAGAGGGCATTCCTGGAAACAAGGAGGGGAGGAGACCAGGGCAGCTGCAATATGATGTATCCTATGGCCTCTCAAGCCTCCTTCCCTCCCCCCACCAAGTAAAATTGCCCATCTAGCAAAAATGCAGGGCGACTGAAGCATGGAAGCAAAGATGGTCTCCACTGTCCTCCTGTGCGGCATTGGATACTCAGCAGCCTCAGAGTCTGGAGCCTGCTGGATATCGACATAGGATTGTGCCCTTCAGGATAAAATAAACGGGGGGGACAGAGGGTATGTGGCTTTGGTCCTGCCCATTTTGAGCTTTGTCCCCACCCACCAAGGCCATGTGGCCCCTGGAATACCGCCCACATTCAGAGTGAAAAGGTGAGGTATTATTTGAAACTGTGAAATCGCCGTGAGTGGATCAGCAGAAAGTCTCTATAGAAACGTAGGGAATAAGTAAGTGATAAGTAAAATAGTTGCAGGCAAGGTGCTTTCCCAGGAAAGCAAAATAGAACTTCCGTATGCAACAGCAGTATAGCTCTGCGTACCAGATGTCGTGACCGCCAGCCCCCCCCCCCCACACACACACACACACACCGACTTTCATGTCCAGCCTCGTGAGCATCCATAGGCAACTGGCCAAATGCTCTTGCAAACAGAGATGGACCTTGGGGAAATTCTTACATTCTTACAGTTTTCCTGTCCAAACAGATATATTCCGGTTTGATTTTAAAAGGCCAGCCCCTCTACAAAAGAAGTCAAACTTTCTCCTCTGAAGGTTGTCGTAAGAAAATTGTTATATAATTGAATGTTCTTTCTTGGGGACTGAGAAAAAACTCAGTGCAAATATCAGCTACCTTTCAGGGCTGACTTTACCTTTAGAAAGTGTCTCCCCACCCCCAGTTTTATTGCTTTCTTAACATATTCTTGCTGGTGCTGAAGAAATGAATATCAGTGAGGTGTCAGAATCACTTGTCAGAATGTGGGAATCCGAATATGTGTATTTGTCTAGCTCAATAATGAAAATTTCCTCATACTGGGATATCAAATATGAACGTAAGGTAAACCTCTTTTTTTTGCCCCCCTACTCCAAAGTTCCTTTGTGTCTTCTTAATGATTGGCATTCAATTCAACCAGAAGAGTGAATGTCTTTCTCATGCAGAGGGCATGGTTCTGTTGACCTGGGTTCAAAATAGATAGAACAGAAGGATGTGTAGAGCAGGGTGGGGGCAGGACAGATCTGTGGCCCTCCAGATGTTGTTGGACCACAACTCCCAACTTTGCTGTCAATTAGCCATGCTAGCTGGGGCTGATGCAAGTCAGAATCGAACAATGTATGGAGGGCCATAAGTTCCACCTCCTCTGCTCAAGCTTTCCCCAAGCCTGCTGATACTTCTCTCTTGTGCAGTCATCTTGCCATTTTGCTCTGAGAATGAATGTGTTCTGAGGTGTAGTGGCTGGAATGGTGGCGGGGGGAGATGGAGTATTGGACTACGATGCAGAGACAGGGGTTCAAATCCCTGCTGGACCGTGATTATTTTATTAAATTTCTTTCTATACCGCCCCATAGCCGAAGCTCTCTGGGTGGATTACCAAAGTTAAAATTCTAAAATACAGTATCCAAAGTTTAAAAGCCATTTACATAAAAACACACAGACAATATACACAAATAACATATAACTAAAAACAACTTTGAACTAAAAACAGTTTAACAAAAAATCCAACAATAAAAACAACACAGCTTAAAAACAGTATATAACCATCAACAAGGAGGAATAAGAGATCTAAAAGGGGAAGCCCTGCCGGAATCATAGAGTCTTCAATTCCCGCTTAAAGACCTTCAATGAGGTCAGCAGCCACATTTCAACCAGCAGGTTGTTCCACAACTGAGGGGTGGCAAAGGAAAAGGTCCTCTTGCGTGTGGCTGCCAATCTCACATTTGGCAGCTGCAGCAGAGAGCCTCAGAGGACCATAGGCAGCGGACTGGGACGTAGGGGAGAAGGCACTCCCCAAGGTACCTTGGGCCTAGACTGTGTAAGGCCTGAAAGGTAAGAACCAGCACTTTATATTTTGCTCAGAAACAAATTGGCAACCAGTGCCAAGATTTTAAAACTGGTGTAATATGTTCTCCATGGGATGTCCCAATAATGATGATGATGATTAGATGGTTCCAGTGGAGGCTAAGGATCGCACAGAAATCCACAACAGAACCAAGCAAGTTCAGATTTTGATGAATCTGACCAGCAGATTCCTCGGCAGACCGTCACTTCCCCTGTCGGGTGGATTCTGCAGACGTGCAGACCGTTTTTCGAACTTTCCTGATTTTGCACAAATTTTGTAGGCAAAAAATATGCAAAAAAAAAACCTGGCCAAAAATGTGCATTTCCCTATTGGCTAAAGCATGAAAATGCAGATTGGGGGGGGGGGGATTTCGCGCATTTTGGAGGATTTTACACATTTTCACATGAGCGTTTTTGTGCAAATGCACATTTGTGCAAACTGGGGAACTAAAAAACATCCAATTCCATCCATGGGCGGACTGTGGAATGAAAGGCGCCTGACAATCCATGAAACAGAGACGGAATGGATTTTATATGATCCGTACATCCCTAGCGAAGGCTGGAGGCTCTGATTTTGGTGAGACCATTCTGGGTTTCCGTCAGAACCAGCTGGAATTCTAAAGGAGCTATCCAAGGTGCTGGATCCATTTGGGGATAGGGTTCAGCAACTTGTATAGCTCCTTTAGAGTTCCGGCTGGTTCTGGCGGAAACCCAGAATGGATGCACAGCCCCACCGAAAATGGAGCCAGCAGCCTCCACTGGAGGGCTCTGCGCAAGCTATTATCTCAGCCTAACTAATTATTTATTTATTATTTACTTAAGAGGTTTTTTTAACCCAGCTTTCATGGCGCACTGGCCTCACAAGGCAGCTTACGGTATGACAAAAACATGAATATGCAATTACAGCTATGCACGCGCACATGGAAGCAGCAGCAGGAGCGAATGATTTTTGAGCACCAAGCGTGTACTGGAATAAATGAGTCTTCAGGGTGTGTGTGTGTGTGTGTGTGTGTTTAAGCCAGCAGTGATGCAGCCATAGGTATCTCCCCGGGGACAGAGTTTCAAAGGTACAGGGTCACCACCCTCTTTTTAAACAAAGACTTCATGGGGCAGGTAAAATGGGATTCTTACAAGGATGCTGTAATCCTTACAAGGATCCTGACTGTTAGAGCAAGACGACAATGGAACCAATGACCTAGGGAGGCGGTGGGCTCTCCCACACTGGAGGCATGCAAGACGAGGCTGGACAGCCACCTGTCGGGGATGCTCTGACTTGGATTCCTGCATTGAGCGGGGGGTTGGACTCGATGGCCTTGTAGGCCCCGTCCAACCCTACTACTCTATGATTCTATGATGGAGCTCTGAGAACTGTGTGGGGAGGGGATTAATGGGAGGAATGGGTTAAAAATATACAAACAGCATGATCCATCCCACCCCTTGCGTATAGAGGAGGATATATCTCCATAGACTTTAATGGAGCCTGTTAAAGTCTCCATTACTCAAAAATAAATTACTGATAATGCACCTGACCATTGGGCTTCATGTGCCTCGCATCGAGGTATCCAGCGGCCCATAGCTTTCCAGAGGCATGCAACCTAGGAGTGCTTATCCTGCTAGGCAGCGTGTCTTGAGCCTGGAGAGAGGTTGGTCTCTTATATTCAGGGAGAGCTCCCTCGAAAGCTTACGAGGTTCCCTTTCCACAGGCCGTCCTGCACCCATCGGAGGGAACAGATCAAGGTGGCAGCACTGCACCATCTGTGATCTCTGGCAAAAGAGCGGTTTGTGGCCCCTTTCCAACAGTTCTTTGTTTGTTTCCATCATTGGTTTCCATCGTTGGGACTACGCTGCCCTTCCCATGATATCTTGACGTCGAATGAAACCTTACTATCACGTGTCACGGTGTCACCTCATTCCGTGTGCTGAGCAGATATCTCCCTGGCTGTGTCGTGGTTTCATTTCCTGAAGCTCAGAGACATTCACTTATGTATCATCGAGTAACATCAATGCATTTTCTATGCAGTATCGCACTGGCCCATGTGATCTTGCTTGTAGCAATCACTGCCAACCATGGAGGCAGTAACAGCTATGCAAAAACCAGCAGCCCAACTATTTTGAAAAGAACACAGTTTCTTCTGTAAAGCAACTGAAGGGGAAGCAACATTACACAGGTGATACAGGGATTCCACCTAAAATGACACCTCTGTGTCAAACACTCTTTTCCTCTCCTTTTTAAGGAAAGGAAATCCCCCCTTCCCCTCACTCATGCATTAAGATACCATTACATTGGGCTTTTTCTCCACCAGCACTACCCAATGGTGTTAAGCAGAGGTGTGGAAATACACACCATTGGTGTTAATCTGTGGAAATACACAGAGAGAAGGGGTGGCAGAGACAGAGAGAGAGAAGGGGTGGCAGAGAGAGAGAGAGAGAGAGAGAAGGGGTGGCAGAGAGAGAGAGAGAGAGAGAGAGAGAAGGGGTGGCAGAGAGAGAGAGAAGGGGTGGCAAAGAGGGGATTACAGAGAGAGAAAGGGATGGCAGAAATAGAAGGGATGACACAGAAAGAGAAAGGGGTGGCAGAAATAGAAGGGATGACACAGAGAGAGGGGGTGGCAGAGAGAGAAGGAGTGGCAGGGAGGGAAGGAGAGAGAGAGAGAGAGACAGAGAGAGACAGAGAGAGACAGAGAGAGAGAGAGAGTGAGAGAAGTGGCTTACCCACCTTTGGCTCTGACCTGCCCACAGCCAGCATGCAGCCTTTGACAGAAAGAAGGTTCCCCACCTCTATAATACATAATTCTATGTGTTTCAGGGGAAATGGGAAGACCTTGATACATACAGTTGCAATGGGAAGACCTTGATACGTACAGTTGCATTCTCAAGCAGGAGGTGGGAAGGCTGCACTTTTGAAAGCTCAGTTTTCAAAACTGGAACTGAATCCAGCACCACCACCACATGTTGGCACGGCTCTAATTTGGACTTAATGTTGCCTGCGATCTATTCTGCACCACTTACCTACTGCAGAGTTGGGAAATGCTGAAGAACAAGTTCAGACATTTTGCTACAGACTATTATCTTGACCTGGATATTAACACCAGTTTGGCAGCTAAAGTGCTCTGAAGTATTTTGTTCATACTTATTCAAAACTACCTGCCACTCACAAGCTCCAAGTCAAAGCCCTGAAGTCAACAGGTTGACTCACTTAACATTGGATTATGTCCATGGGTAGAGCAGCAATGCTGTACCTGCCAAACCCCCCAAGAGAGAAAATGATGCCCATCTGTTGGGGGTGTTGTAGTTGCATCCTGAATTGCAGATCCTGTGCTGAGCAGGGGGTAGAGTAAATGGCCTCCAGAACCCCTTGCAAATCTGTGATTGGGTAGACAATGGAACCAGCTCATCAGCTGATAGACAGAACCATTTCATTTATTATGGGCTTCTCTGCATGGGGCTTTTATCCTGCAATTGAGATCGGTTACTCACGGAAGTTTGTGGGTCCTTTACATGACATCGTCAACTTCTAGTGCCTCTCCTGTGGTTTCTGACCATTTCCACAGCTTAATTTGAAATGGAAATAATGAGCTAATAAAAAGAAGATCTTTGAATCTGGTTGAATTTGTCAGTGTAAAGAGGAAGTGGCAATGTAACAACAGCACCATCTAGCAGCTGTATAATGAAACAAATAGAACTTGCAGATAAAGGGGGGGAAAGCGGGGGAAAGGAAGCTTATGAAAAGGGCCAATCTTAATCCCTCAAAGAATCTGGAAGCAGAAGCCCAGGTAACATTGCAGGATAAAAAGCCTCTGCCTGGAGAAGCCCTACATTTCTATACAGCCATTAGCCAAAGCTCTCTGGGCAGTGTACAAAGATTAAAAACCTTAAACATACAAGATTATGCATAGTATAAAAACCATTTACATGCAAACATATAAACAGTGCACGTGCGTGCGCACACATGCACACACCTATCTATCTATCTATCTATCTATCTATCTATCTACCTACCTACCTACCTACCTACCAGCAGTTTTAAAGGATCAACAATAAGAAAATCCAGGACCTGGTTAAAACTTTGAGCATTTCTGCACAAGGCTTTTATTGCACACTTGTGATTGAAGTTTGTGGGTCCTTTACACGAAGTTGTCTACCTCTAGGGCATCTCCCGCACTTGCTGAACATTATCCCAGTTTATACAATATCAGGGATAATGCAGTAATAAATGTAAATGCGCTTTAATGGCTGTGTGAAATTGTGCAGTTTCGCTATAACACATCGCCATCTAGTGGCTGTATAATGAAACATGTAGAACTTGCAGACAAAGAAAATCCTGGGGAAAAAGCCCATGTCTGCCCATTTAAGGAGCCGATCTTAATCCCACAAAGTATCCAGGAGCAGAAGCCCCAGTAAACTGCAGGGTAAAAAGCTTGGTGTGGAGAAGCCCTTTATCCCATTCTGCCAAGTGCCTGAGAGTAGAGGAAGGTCTTAACCTGGTGCCAAAAAGTTAACTATGTTTCTGCCAGGTGGGCCTGGCTGGGGAGAACATTCCATAATTGGGGGGCCACCACCAAGATGGTCCTCTCCTTTCTTGTCACCTTCCAAGCCTCCCTCAGAGAAGGAACCTAGAGAAGGGCCTTAGATGATGACCGCAGTAAATGGGTAGGTTGATTGACTCAACAGAACTGTGATTCACATATGCTAGAAATTATCCCCCAAAACAAGACAAAACCAAGATCTTTGGGGGCTTTTTTCCCTACAGCGCTCACATATAGAATTCGAGATAGCTTGATTTCCATTGGACATGGCTGTGAATGACAATGCTAAATGAAAAAGGCATCATTTAACTATGAAGGCCTATTTAACCATGCAGCTACTGTGTAATTATACTGAGAATGCATTATAAATCCACAGTAATTGCACGTTCCTGGAGAAGGCCTTGTAATTATATTTCATGTCACCAAATAACTCCAAGATTAATTGCCCTCAAGAATGACAGTAGCTTTTCTCCTTTTTTGTTTTTTGTTATCATGGCATGATAACACCTGATAAGCAAAGGCGGAAATTACTAGCGTTCCCAATCAGATCTGAACAATAGATGGGGGCAGGTTTTCAGCCTAGTAAATTAACCCATGTTTTTGAATTCAGTTAGGCAAGTATTAAACTCTCCATACAGATCCCTGAAGAGGGAACACAAATACAATTTCTAGAATAACAGTTCTAGCTGGTTTTTCCCCCTTAAACAACCCAAAAGTTTATCATTTGTTCACTGCAATTATGGTTGTGAGATACATATACCTGATTACAATCCTTCCATTATTCTCCCGAGTTTCTTCCATGTTCTTATACTCCTTTACCTGATGGCCTTTTTGCTTCTGGGCCCAATTTAAAGTGCTGGTATTGACCTTTAAAGCCCTAAACCAGTTTTCCCCAGCCTTCCTAAAAAAGCCTTCCAGACTTTTTTAGGATTACAACCCTCATCAGCCCCAGCCAGCATGGCGACTGATCAAGGTTGATGGGAGCTGTAGTCCAAAACATCAGGAAGGCATCAGGTTGGAGAAGGCTGCCCCAAACAGGTTGCAACCAGGTGACTTGAAGGACCTCTTACATCCATATGAAAGGTGCTTTGAAGTCAAACCGAGAGGAGAGCAGTTGCCACTGGCTAGTGCACCCTCTGTTCCGTTAGCACCACTTATTTTGCTTAGCTAACCTCCCTTCCTGTTCTCATCTCCAACTGCTAAGGGAGGTTTCAGTACAGCCACCCAGAATTTTCAAAAGAAGTATCTAGACTGTCTGGCATAGCAAAATTGGACTCAAATTCTGTCAAGCTTTGATGAGATTATTTAGTAATGCCTCCTATTCGAAAGGCAATTAGCAAAGTAAAAACAAAAGGCAAAACGTAATGAGTGTTTACCAATCCCACATACTCACAGGCTATCTTAGAATAATAAAAGGAGACCACACTCTTCTTCAGTGAGCCTGAAAGAAAGAAAACAATTTACTCACAAATATTTTTGCATATATATTTGGAATGTGGAATGAGCTCCCTAGAGAAATTTGCCTGGCACCTACATTGTACTCCTTTTGGCACCAGGTGAAGTCCTTTTTATTTTCCTAGCATTTT
The DNA here is from genome assembly GCF_057233095.1 of Heloderma suspectum. Lineage (NCBI taxonomy): Eukaryota > Metazoa > Chordata > Lepidosauria > Squamata > Helodermatidae > Heloderma > Heloderma suspectum. The sequence goes on along the minus strand of NC_139471.1, from coordinate 8,502,157 downwards.
AGCACTCTTGTCTTTTAGCTTTGCTCTTTTAATTCTGTGTTTTAAACCTCTGCATTGCTGCAACACTTTATTGTGGGTTGTACTTTTATATTAAGCATTTTATTTTTAAAAAGTTTTAAGCTTTCATATGTTATGTTGTTTTACTTTGTGGTTTTAATTTTTGTGAACCACCCAGAGAGATTCAGTTATTGGGTGGTATAGAAATGAAATAAAACAAATATACAATGCAGGTACCGCGTAGAGTTTCAAAAGAAGTTTGTTCAGTCCATTTTGTGTTCCGTTACACTGGCAGGAGTGAAACAGCAAACACGTGTGCTCCCAGCAATGGTGGAGGTCAGAGAGAGAGAGATGAGGGGGGAGGAAGGGGAGGAGAAAAAAAAGAAATCATAGGAAATCACTCTGTAGGCTATAGAGTTCCTAAGGCTAGCTGTGGTCAACATTCCCATGAACTAACTGACTGCAGCACTGCCCCCTTCCAGAAACTTGCAGACGAGGTTGCAATATTCCCAACAGTTTTCAGTCTGTGAAATCGGCTGGGCCAAAATTGCCACAGCATTGATTTCTACTTGCTATGGGGGTTTTTCCACACAGAGACCCTTTTTCTGCAGTTATCTCTACCGGGTTTTGTTGCCTGCGGTTTTGCAACCCACAATCCACACCGAGGCCTGTTTTCTCAGGGGGCACAGTGGGATTTCACAGCCACCCCAGGGGAGCAGTCCATGACAGAATGTGTCCAGGTGTCAGTTCCCTTGCCTCTCCCCTCACCCCTCCCATTGCTGCGTGCCCCTCCCACAGTACCTTTTCTCCATTCTGGGCATGTGCATTGGTGAATGTAACTCACCTGTGGATGCCATTCTTCTAAAATAAAATAAGAATTACCAGAGCAGCAGTTTTTCGGAATTCCTTAATTTAGGAATATGGAGCACACGGCTCCCCTGCGTCTGTTAACTTCCTGCTCGGTTTCCTAACAAACACGGCTACAAGAAAGGGGGCCAGCCAGCAGAGAAGTAAGGAGTTGAACCTCGGTCTCCCCATTCTAAAACGAAAGCCTCAGCGCACTCATCACAAAGCTGTCTCACACACTTTTAATCTCCTTTATTCCACAAATCTGTTATTCTGGAATTCCAATAACATCCACGTATTTATTTAGAAATACAAACTTAAGCAGGCAATGTCAGTACTGCATTCCAGGAGTAAAGCAGCAAAGGTCACAAATAATTAAGTATCTCCGAATGCCATTTTGAAGAGCTCTAAGAAGATCGCACCAGTTTCCTTTTAAAGGACTGAGAAAGCTCCCCTGCCACTTGGCGGCACTTCGCTGCTATGTAAAAAGAAATACTTGGTGCCCCCCCGACCCCCACACATTCCATCACCACCATTGCAAAGCTGCGTCACACTTTAAAACTTCTAAATTTTTATTCATAGTCCTTGCACAAGTCTATTCTTCTGGAATACCACTAACATACCTTAAAAAAAAAAAAAAAGCACCAAAGCAAATTACAAAGTTAAGCAAGGCAATTTCAGTACTGGTCCTAAACGCATTGCATTCCAGGAGTAAAGCAGCAAAACAAACGATTAAGTGGTTGCTAATGCCATTTGGAAAAACTCAAAGGAGCTATAAGACATGGCTGTACAACAGGAAATACACGGCAAGCAATCTGGAAAGTGTGGGGGGGGTGGTTGCAGTCCAGTATGTCATCCACCTTTCCCAGGGACAATTCCTCCCACCCTGCTTTCATTCCGCATTTTCCAGTTCACACCATCAAAGAAAATGTCCTGCTCTTTCCCTCCTTGACTGATGTTCCACATTAAGCAGAAAACTGGAAGAATTGCTGGGAAAACAGGAGCGGGTTACAGAAAGGGTGATGATGACATCTGGATCACCCGTGAAATGTGAGTGTATACGAGGCATGGTGATTCATCAATAAATCCTCATCAGGAAAAGCTCTTGGTCTCATAAATGTGTGTAGGTATTTCTGGATGAGGAGATACCCTTCTCTCTGAGGGCACAGCTTTTGTTCAAGGGACATAGCCCTTGGCTTAGATAGGCCAGGAGGTGTTTTGAGCTTCCTATCAAGTTATACCACTGACACCTGGCAGTGTTTGCAAGATAAGGTGAATCTATCAAGCTATGTTTTCATTAGAAACTTATACTCATCTTATATAAGGTCGGTCCATCTAGCCTAATAGAGACTCTTTCCCGTCACCAGAGCTGTGGCTTTGCCTCTTTCATTCGAGTATCACTTTTCTATCCTGTCCTTTTTCCAAGAAGGTTGGCAACTGAGTTTTCTCATTTTAATCTCACACCAACAATAGCCACTGCCCTAAGATCAATCAGTGAGCATCATGACTGAGCAGGGAGCTAAGACGTTAATGGAATAGTTACTATTAAGGCTGAGTTTGTTGTGAAAATTTTCCATGGTGCCAAAAACACATCTCTGGTTTGAGGATTCTTCAACACTGCAGAAATTTTCACCTATCCATTTACATTTTTCCTACTCTCCATTGGCTTCACTTCCCTCAGTGATATCCATGTAGCCAAATCTGATTTGGCGACATGGCATTAAGGCATTATCCCATTCACGCTGTGATGCCTGGTTGGGTGAAATCAACCATCTGATTAAGTTGGAAAACATTGTTTGCTCCCTCAATTACCTTCAGTGACATTAGGACATCACCAAATCTGATTGGCTATATAGCATCCTGACATTGCCTATCAAAACTTGATCCCTGATTGCCTGGGACTGCCCATGTGGCTAATTCAAGAAATAACAGCAACCAAGGCCCCAAACAGGATAGAAACAATAGTGCCTATTTTCCCAATGTGTTTTGGGGGGAAATATTTCAGCCTCACAGAAACAACTTTTTTTTTTAATCTAAAAAGCAAAACTGGAGAATATTCAGTGCAGCCATCTTTAATATGCTAGGGTATTCCATCTGAATGGCTTGAACCATTTAACTGTGTTTTATTATTTTAGGAAAGCTCCCTTGGGGACCTTTCTAGGTTGAAAGGGGTGGGTAAAAAGTTCCACAAATGAAAAAAAAAAATCTGGGTCTTCCCACTTGAAATCCAACAATGTCAACTACCTCACTTTGGCAGAACTGTGCACCATGTAAAGCTATACCCAGTTGTGCAGTGGTCAAAATAGCATTAGGATGCTATATATAGTTATCCCCAGACCCACCTCTAAATGTATCTCCCGCGATGTTCAACGGAACGAAGGAGATGCAATTCTCTGTTTCTCTCCTTAATACAGCCTGGGAGTCATCACACACAGACTCACTCTCTCTCTCTCATTCTCTCTCTCACACATACACACACACACCATTTTTCCTTTTCTCAGCCCTATGTAATCTAGGGATGTAGACAGATGCATGAGACTAAGGCAATGGGAAATTAAGGCCAAGGTAGGTCAGCTCATATATTACTACTACCAGTCTAAGTTTCAAGGGACTCCGAGGTATGATACACTTGATGAAAGTCGACCGGAACACTACATACCGCATCACAGGGCTATCAGCACATAAAGGAATGCTCTTTATATTAACCTCTTCATGCCAACAAAAGTTAATAACTTTCCCTGCAACTCAGGGGAGTTGACATTAAGAACTTACAGTTTTTCTCCTTCTTCCATTAGGACTGGGTTTGCGTTGTTGTTGTTGTTGTTGAAGCGTCTGCTTGGGCATCTCAGATGACTTGAACTCCTGGATTTATTTACTGTTCATAATTAAAGTTACAAGAGGAGGGGGTGGAGGAGGAGAAGGAGACGTAATCTCAAGTAAAAGAAATAGCAATAGGATATATGGCGAGATTTAGGTCTGGGAGAGGCCTGTGATAATTAAGCCTAAACATACAGCCGTCATTGTTAAAATAAAAACGAAGACAAAATTTGATTTGTTTGCTTTTGCATGGAATATAGGAAGCTGCCTCCAGACCTTTGGTCCACCAAGCCCAGTATTTTCAACACTGACTGACAGCAGCTCTCTAGGTCTCACCAGGGGTTTTTCTAGCCCTACATGAAGATGCCGGGGATCAAACCTTGGACTTTCTGCATGCAAAGCAGGTGCTCTACCATTGAGCTACACTCCTCCCCAAAATGCTTTTTAAAAAAGAAGAACTCTATGTACTCTGCAGTAAAAAAAAAAAAAAATCAAAACTCTACAACATAGGAACATATGAAGACCCATGCTGGATCAAACTAAGGGCCCATCTAGTCCAGCATTCTGTTCACACAGAGGCTAACCAGCTGCTGACCACAAGCAGGACACAGCACCCTCCCGCCCCTGTTCCCCAGCAACTGGTGTACATAAGCATACTGTCTCTAGGACTGCACATGGTGGCCATCAGGACTAGTAGCCATGGATGGCCTTCTCCTCCAGGAAGCATGACTATATATACCAGTTGCCACAGAACATAAGCAGGAGGGTGCCATTCCACTCATATCCTGCTTGTGGGCTTCTCATTGGGGCATCTGGTTAGTCATTGTACAAACTGAATGCTGGACTGGAGAGGCCTTTGGTCTGATTCAGCAGGGTTATGTTCTTATGAACATAAGAGGGAGGCCTTTGGATAGCTGAGGGTAGCCAATTTGGATCAGGAAAGGCCACAGGAATAGCCAATGGACAAATAGAACAGTTTCAACTGATGATGCCTAGCAGGCAAGTTGATCTCACCAAGTAGACCTCCCAAAAAAACCTTCCATGAGTAATTTGAGGATGCAGGAGATCTTCAGATGACTGGGGGCACGGGAGCTGGAGGAGCAAAGATGGTGGGCAGACGTGTGTTGAGCTATAGGGTGCTTCCAGATTGAGGGCTCCTAGCATTCCCAGTCAGAAGACATTGTGCAGCAATTCCATCTTTTTCTCACTAGTGGATTTTCTAGAATAAGAAAGAAGATAGAAGAAACAGTGGGGAAATATGGGAGGGTTTCGAATGGAAGACGAGGACATCTGGACACACACACACCCACGAAATCTTATGAATGAGGCATAGTGAAGGTGTGATAAAAAGCCTCCTTTGGAAGCACCCATAAGAGGAGAGAGATCATGGGCGCAACACCATAGACAGCTTTGAAGGAATGGACGAGAAGTAGTGTGGCCACTGAGGTATGACCAATAAAGAGGAAATGTATCAACAAAAAAGAACACAGATTTGCTTATATCAAGGTTCCACTTATGACCTGGACCCCCTGAGCAACCCCTTAATGATCTCTTGCCTCCTTAAGAGTCCCACCTTCCTTTTAAACTTCCCCTTCCCAGTAACATGGGGTTTAGGCTATAGACATGGGGTGATTGACACACTAGACATGGAGTTTAACCACAACAGTTTATTAGTAGATTTAAAGCAATTAGTAGATTTAAAGCAAACAAATTACAACTAAAGGTATTTAGTCAATAGAGCTGAGTGATACAAAAGGCCTTAAAAGAAAATAAAAGTTGCAAAATGCAAGTTCCTATACCCTAGCTGTCCTTAGAATTTTCTAGGCTGCTTCTTTGTTCTCACTCTTCAGATTCTGCTCTCACTTCAGGCTGTGTTTCTGCTCTTACTGGCTTTCTCCCTCTCTTTATATACCCTCCTCCCACAAAACTGAAAGTACTGCTTCAAACCTGAAGAAATGGAACTTAAGTGGAGAAGTGAAACTGACACTTAACCAGGGAGATGAAACTACTCTCAGGGTAGAAAACCCTCCCAAGAGAAAACCCCAGGCCTCTAAGCCATCCTAACAGGATGCTGTTGGGAATATTGCAACCTTACAAGTTACAGGAAGGGGGCAGTGTTGCAGTTAGTTCATGGGAATTTGGGGCACAGCTAGCCTTAGGATCTCTATAGCCTACAGTGTGGTTTCCTGTCCCTTTCCTTCCTCTCTCTCTGACCTTCTCCACTGCTGGAAGCACATGTTTGCTCTCCCTCCCGCCAGTGTTATAGAACACAAAGAAATGGACTGAAGAAACTTTGTCTGAAACTATATGCTGTACCTGCCTTTTTATGAAAGAAAGTGTGAGTAAACCATTTTACCTTTTTTTCATGAAAGAAGGGCGTGGTCTCCTTTTTTTTCTTTTTCTTTTTTAGCCTTGTGAGCGTGTGGGACTAGTAAACACTCATTCTGTTCTGCCTTTTGTTTTTCTCTGCAAACTGCCTTTTTAAGGCAGGAGGTAGCAATACCAAATAATTTCCATCAGATGCTTGGTCAGGGTCCAGGAGCAGGCCAAGAAGCTATTTTAGGTTTTTAAGGAGGGGCAACTTGTGGTCCCAGTGAGAGGAGAGATGGATGATTTGGTCTCTGGTGAGTTCTTGACCTCTGAGCTAATTAAGGAAAGCAAGGGGAAGAGAGGGGCTGTCACTCAGGAGACTCCGCAAGGGTGGCTCTGAGATCTCGGCTACAGAGGACATCTCTCAAAGGCCCAAGCATTATCATTTCACACAAGTTCCCTTACATTCCAGTGATTTGTCCATTGTTTGGTGTGGCCTTCCCAAACATGACCCAGATTTTATGTCATCTCTGAGCCTGACTAAGCATTCCACAGCACACCAAGGCAACCCTTTTGGAAGATGTGAGATTAAGCACCTACACAGACACAGAGGAGTCTCCTCTAATGAGAAGCCTTGCAAAACTGAGGCAGATAACTAGGGCATAGCCTCCGGCTACTGAGTGCTCAGGGAGAAGCAGGCAAGTTACTCAAGGAACACATGCCAAGCTCTTGCGGAGGCAAGAGGCAGATCTCGCGGAGAAGTGCGTCTCTGGTGCATGGCTGTTCGGCCGTTAGCATTGCCATGGCTTCTGCAACAGTGCTGGCAAAAGAAAGATGACTGCACATCTTCCCAAAACAAGGTCCCAGGAATAGAAGTGGGAACTGCAGTGAAATGTTGCAGTGTGGAGTGCTCCTGTTCAGGATATTCCACTGCGTTCCATTCACCCTGGTTTTCCACCAGAACAGTCAGTCTGCAATCTGTGGCAGACTTGCTTGGCTCTCATTGGGCTGTTTGGGGTTCCCCTTTGTAGGGCTTTTCCCCCTAAAGTTTTTCTGCAAATCTTGCAGTTCCCCTAAGCCTACTGACACCTACCTCTTCTGTGTGGGTGGTACTATTTTGGCTGCATACTCGACCTTGGGGGAGCTGAGGGTGGCGATGGCCAACAGGAAGCTCTGGCGTGGGCTGGTCCATGAAGTCATGAAGAGTCGGAAGCGACTGAGCGAATAAACAACAAAATGTTTGCACTGATCATGGCGAGGGCATTTCCAAACCATGGCACCCTCAGTTTCACATCTGTGAAATGGGAATATCAGTGACCAAACTCACAGGAGTTGTTCTAAAGATGAATGAAATAAATGTTGGAAGGGCCATCAAAAGCACCAATGAAATGATAAGTAATATTAAGCCAGGGCTGACACCTTAACAAACCCAACAGTATGGACAAAGGGTCCAGAGCTTTAAATCAGTATACAGGAGATTTAGAGATTGTGGCTTTTCATTAAAGATGGCTGTTCTGGCAAAGCCAAAGGCAATGAAGAAAGCTTTTATCCGGTGATTTCTGACTGCTTATTTGTCAAAGAGTGAATGTGGGGGGCAGGGTGGAATTGGCATAAATACTGGTGGGGTGTCGATGTTGGAAAGCTTCAGCTGTTTTATGTCTCGCCGATAGTTTTAAACAATAACATTCATATCACAGAACGGGGCAGATAATATCAGCTATAAAACCGGGTCTTTTATGTTCAAATTCAGACAAAGCCAGGAGAGTGACTTGATAAATGAAGCACTCTTTTGCTCTCTCTGCAGTAACGTTATGACGGAGCTCCCTCTAGCTTATGGTGGCGACCTTGTGTGTCGGTGTGTCTTTCTCTCTTTCTCTTGCCTCGACTTGGCTGGCGCTCTATTTCCAGGAGAGAGAGAGAGAAAGGGTTTGTTTTTTTCAAATTGTTAAATGCATTCATCTTTTTAAAAGTGGTGGGTGGTGTTTCGTTTTTTTAAGATTCTGGTGCTTCTCTCGGTGGCCTTTATCAGTTCTGATACTAATAAATTTCACAATGCAAGATATATATATATTTTTAATGGAGCACAAACATCTCAACATGCTGAGTATGGTGGAGTTATTCATCTCTTATGGATCTTTGGTCTTCTATTAATATCTCAGGGAAGGTTTAAAATGGCTAATTCTATTCAGAAGGGAGAAAATGGCTTGCCCGGACTGGAGTGAGCTAAGTGAAGGAAGGAATGCCCGTTTGACAAGATATTTCATTTGGAAGCAAACACACACACACACACACAACCACCACAGCATTTGAATATCAAGGTTTCAATAAAATTCCTTTCCTCTTGAGGAATAGGAGCTATCTAATCAGACTTCTAACATCTAGACAGTATCAGGGGCCCAGTTGATCCTGCATTTAAGCTTGTACAAAGATTCCATTTGGACAGCCCATCTTTCTGGAATAGATATTTGTAGGTTTCTTGCCACAAAAGCGACACGGAAACAATATCCTTCTCCCTGGTTCTTGCTTTTCTTGTTTTTAATTTGAAACTGATGAGGTTTGGCAAATCAGTCCCCCCCCCCCCGCCCCGGTAAATTCTAAATAACAGCTGGACTTTTAATTCTTTTCTTGCTTTCTTTTTAAGAATAAAAAATAAAACCAGCATGGCTTAATAGTCCATTATAGATACAGTGTCTTGCTGAAATGCTAATTTGGGGGGAGATTAAAGAGACATTTTTGGAAGAATAATATTCCAAATCTATTTAAATAAACTGAGAAATGATAAGCAGTCCAATGGCTACAGGAGAAGAGTTAATTAAAAATCTCCAAGGTAACTTATATTCCTTTGTTAACAAAATACAAACGTCAGGGGACAGATACACTACCTGTAAACTGACCAATCAACCACATTCTTCCCTTACTGAGAGAACAAAAATAAATATATAGTGCTGTTATCTCAAATATTCAGTCTTATAAATGCATTGATGAATTTGATCCACCAGCCACCCATCCCTGCATTTTATAAATACCAGCCTCTGCATTTTCACTTTATCTTTACGGTCACCCAGATCCCTTCATTATTCCTGTACATACAATTAAAAGGAAGTTTATTTATACAAATATTTAAAATTAACAACCTGAACCATCTTATTGCTGGGAGAGAGGAGAGGAGAGAGAGAGAGAGAAAGAGAGAGAGCAGGCATTTAAAATTCCACAAGGAGTGTGAAAGAGAAAATTAACTATTTATGAAATTTGGGCTGATAAATTTATAAACCTGTGGCAAATGGCACCTATAAAAAATCTTTAGGGATGAAAAATATGACTTGTGCCATTTCATTAATGAACTATTTCCTAGTGAATTTCAATGGGAAGAGCCTTAAGGGTGACCGTGTGTGTGTGTGTGTGTGTGTGTGTGTTTTAAGGCATTGTTAAACCATTGTTCATGGGTTATACAGAGAATCTTTGATTCTCATCTCTTGGTACATTCAGTTATATACTCCAGACAAGGACATAAGATTTTCTATGCTGAGTCAGACCATGATCCACCTACTCCGTTTCAAATATCAACCAGTCAAACAATGTAATGCAGAGAGCTCTGGTGAACAATTTCTCATTAAATGTACTAATTAGTATCAATTAATAATCACATTTTACTTGACCTGAAACTTTTTTTAAAAAAGCTGTATGGGGATGTTGACACCCAGTTTTTGTTTGTTTTTAAATGATCAGTATGAATAACACAATGTTTGCTTTCCATTCTTAAACATCTATCGGCAAATAGAGAATTTGTTCTGCTTTTCTTTTTATCCCAGGGAATTATTCTTGTCGAACGTATTTCAGGCACAGATGTATCTAGCAGCCCGATCCTATCCACGTTTACTCAGAAGTAAGTCCTGTGAATTTCAATGGAAGTTACTTTCTCGTACATCTGTTTAGGACAGCAGCTTAATGGTACAACCAGCTAAAGAGATAAGAGTCTCTGGTTTTGGAACCTCCAAGGAACCAAAACAAGGACCTTAAATTATCTGTGGCTTGCAACAGATGCGTTAGCTTTTACAGTGAGCGTCCAGGTAGGTATTTTATCCTCCAGGTTGAGAAGAGCACCACACCACCAAAAGCCTGCTTGATTTATTGCATGAAGTTGCTTTTTTTAATGTATGTCTCTCGAATAATCGATTGCCATAGTCTTTTTGCTGTTGGCACAGAAGTACACTGTGTCAAATGTCTGTGAAGCAACGGTGGCTGGCATCTCAGAGCAGGTTGCTGAGGGGAGGAAAGAAAAGAGAAAGAAAGAAAGAAAGAAAAGATAATGTGTTATCTTTTAATGTGTCATATTTGAGTTATGAGCTTCTGAAAATGTAGGGACAATTGGTGAAAAATGTTATGTAATTTGGTTGTCTGTGGTATGTACCTTTTAAATATATGTATGAATATATGTGTGTGTATCTATACATATAAATGGGTGGGTGGATAGGCAGGTAGGTAGGTAGGTAGGTAGATCTAGATAGATAGATAGATAGATAGATCCATTGCAGATGAAAACAAATCTAAAACTTCCATGAAAAAACACATCCACAAACAAGCTTCAAAATTTATTTCTACCACACCAAGAGAACTTCAGCCAGAAATTCTCATTACCAAAGGCTTCCTGAGCCCTTTTTCATAAATTATGGTAATAGCTATGTGCTTTTTTTTTGTCGTTGTTGTTAAACAAAATAAAATGATGATTATGGATTTAGTTTGCTGTCATTTTCATTCCTTTACCACTAGTTTTTCTTTAGGCAGTTATCTTAATTGTACCAGAGTATGGTGTTATTTTTTCCTCTTCTAGAATTTAACGTTGGAAAAATAACCTTATTTCAAACAATGATTTTGTACTAGCATAAATAATTAATGTTGGGTATTAAAAAAAAATAGAGCCCTCAATGCTATAACAGAAGTCCAAGAGATGTAAGAGAAGCCACTGTCTTTACAAAATATACGGGGGGGGGGGGGGAGAGAGACTATTGTAAGTATATATATTTGAGGTTTATACAATTCTCCCTGTAATAAAAAGCAGCTTAATTCAGATTAGGAACCCATTTATTGTATGGAGCAATTTCCCCTCTATTTTTAGCTTTAGCCTACTGGGAGAGCAAATTGTTCAGACGGACATTAAAAAAATATTTAAAAGAGAGGGGGGCGGGGGTTAAGGCAAAATTTGCAATCCACATTTCAATACGAGGTGCTTGATTGATTTACATCACACCAGTCCAATGCTTCTAATCTTTACAGCCTTCGTTTTCATTAGGGTGGGCCTATTTCTGGTACATGTCCATTTCTCATGTGTTCATTCATGAGTCCTTTCCATCCTGTTTCCACATCAATCTGCGAATTTTGTACTTAAAACACTGCAAGAAAATTTGCATTTTTTTTAAACATCTTGTTTTCACAAAGGACACATTTTTTATTTGTATGCATTTTTGTACACTTTAACCTAAAATATGCATTCTTGTACGATTTTGGTATGGTTTTTGAGCCAAAATTGCAAAATTCTCCTAATTGCAAAATTAGGAGAAGTGCGAAAAATGGAAGATTGCTCTGATCTGACCTGTAACCGAGGCAGGGCACATCTGGCTTGTTTGCTTCATCAAACTGCAACCAAACTAAATCTCCAAGGATCCCTACACTCAACTCAACTGCATTAAATATTTTAAATATCCATTAAGAAAACATATTCCTTTCTCTTGCAGTATCTCTGAGCCTACAATGCTATGCACACTTACCTGGAAATAAGTTAAATTGAAAACAATGAGACTGACATGTCTAGGATCACACAGGAAAATCAGAAAGCCAAGATGCCCCCGCAAAAGGCAACTAGTTCTCAGTGAAACCAACATTGTCATTATTACTTTGCTGTACAGAGTCATCTTGACAAGGTAGCTCTCTTTTAAGCATAAAACTGCATAAAACCGTAATTCTCTGGTTTACAATGGAGGAGGATTTTATCACGGCAAGCTTGCCGTTCATGGGATTGAAAAGGCCACAGAGAAATGCAAATATGATTTATTTAGCTCTGTCAAATGCGCAGCTTCATCAAAAGAGGCTTGCAGGAGTTCCTTGATAAGAAGGGAAAGCTGGATCGCTGAGGGAGCAAAACCAGAATAACAGAAATGTTATTCCAGAAACTGAGTTACTGAACAATGACTGGATTCAGACCTAGTCATGCTTAGTCCTATTATAATCATTGGCTCTTAAGTTAGTCATGACTAACTTGTCACATTGATTTCAATGGGTCTGTTCTAATCATGACTCAGTCTGGATCCAACCCAATGTCCATTTGTCCTCTTCACCCCTGATTCATCTGCATAACTGAGATGTTTACTCCATTTCCAAGAGAGAGGGAAAGGGGGGGGGGAGAGAGAGAATTTTGTAGAATTGGTAAAAATACAAAGAGCCACTGAATTCCACACTAGACATTATGCAAGAGATCTGTAATATGATTTCCTGACATGTTTATCCTGGGTTGGAGCCAGTATACTGGGTTGAAGTCATAGCTAGAGTACTTAGTAGACCCATTAAAATGAATGGGACTTAAATTAGTCCTGGCTAGTGTAAGTTCCGTTGATTTCAATGGGTCTACTCTAGGCATGGCTGAATCTGGATCCAATCCATTCTCTTAAAAACAGCAGTGGCAGAGCCCCCACTGAAACTGGAGCAGTGGGGCTGAGAAAGGGGGACATTTCTACCTCACCTAAATCCCCCTGCAAGCTAGCATTTGCCACTCACCACCACCACAAGCCAGTGGGAGCAAACAGCAGGCAGGGAGGGTGCAATTTAGATGCTTAAAAATGGGTATAAGGAGTATAGGTTATCCACTTGCTTGCACAGCAACTCTACTCTGATCCAGGTTGGGGGGTTGTCCCATGGCTGCCTTTAAGTGAAAATAAAACACATCAGCAAATGCCATTCCTGGTCTTTTGCATAACATATCATTTGGCCATACCAGAAAATGATCAGGTTGGTGGGCTCCACATTATTTATCATTTATTTATTTATTTATTACATTGATAGCCTGCATTTTTCCTCCTTAAGGAACCCAAGGCGGCGTATGTAGTCCTCCTCTCCATTTTATCCTCACAACAACAACCCTTTGAGGTGTGTTGGGCTGAGAGTCTGTGACTGGCCCAGAGTCACCCAGTGAGTTTCCATGGCCAAGTGGGGACTTGAACCCGGATCTCCCGTCTCCCAGTCCAACGCTCCAGCCACTACACCACACTGGCTCTCATATTGGGGAAGGCTTGTTTAGAGAGGTTGGATACAAGGAACAAATTTGGGGCTATCCAATGACACAGGAAGCTTCCAGGTTCTCTCCCATGGCTCATAATCCTGGGAGGGAGAGAGGTGGCCAACTCAGGGCAGTGTTAAGAGCGTCCCCTTAGCCACTCAGGGAGAGGATCCCCACCAGAGACGGTCCCACATTAGCTCAAAGAGCTGGGTTAACAGCTACCTACAGACTGAGCACCATTCCTCCAGAATACCACCATCAGTATTTGTGAGCTTTCTTAGAGAATTCTTGGGGGGGGGGAGCGTACCTTTTTTCTCTTCTGCCTTGTCCCATATGCATTAATGGGGTCCTTGGTAGACTTCTACCAAGTAGACTTCTACCAAGTAGACTTGGTAGACTTCTACCAAGTCTCAGCAGCTCTCTCCCAAAACAACACTCCCAAGAACAAGTTTTCAACCTGTATGGGAGACAGCAAGGAATAAAAAGGTAACTGAATGAAACCATTAGAACCTGCAACAAAATGTTGCACTGTGGAGTTCTCCCGTTCAGAGCTCCAGCCAGCCAGCCAGCCATGCCCATTCCAGGATACTCCATTTGATTTCCCCTCCCTCCATTCCCCAATAGAGTCAATCCGCATTTCATGGCCACTGTCCATATTCTGGGGTCTCCCCTTAGAACTGTTTTACTAAATATTGTTTTTACTTCTGCAAGCCTTGGGGTTTCCCCAGGCCTGCTGATATCTCCCTCTTGTGCATGGATGGTGCCATTTTGGCTACATAAACAATCTCCCCCCCCCCCGCCCCCGCGGCACTGCAAGATTGGAATTGGTATAAATCAGGGTCAGACAAACTGGTGTCCTCCAGATGTTTTGGACTAAGCTCCCATCAGCCCCAGCCAGCATGGTCAATGATCAGGGGTTATAGGAGTTGTAAACCAAGGCCTCTTGGGGGGGTGGGGGACCAGGTTGCCAGTTGAAGACACTTGCCAAACAAAAGGTTGCTTGTTTTGGTGGGCTGCTCCTGTAGTTTCACAGCTATCAACTAGAGTTTCACCTAGAGTTTCAGGAGTGTTTCATCAAGAGTAAGAGGTTAATATTAAAGAAAGACCTTTGTGCATGCACTTAAGCAGCTGGCTTTGTCATTCTCATGGTTTCATAGCAATCAACAAGAGGTCCAAGAGGAGTAAAGGGCAAACATTAAAAACATCTTCAGGAGTTCTGGAATAAAATCTGACTCCATGTGCATTTTTCATTGCAGAATTTACCCAGAGTAAACCCACCACACAGTCCTTCTCGGACATGTCATCGCCAGCACAGTAGTAAAAAATGTCCCCAAATTTCAGCAACTTAACATTACAGTTTTTTTTCTGAAAGCAAAAATAGAGGCTGGGGTATCAAATATCCCAGAAAAAATTGATGTTTGCCATTGGGGAGCTTCTTCTTTTTTGTCCCAGCCAATGTTACATGTTGAAGTTAAAAAAAAAAAAAAAACACAAGCTGTTTCAGTGAAGCAGATTTAAGTGTGTTTGCAGATTTTTCTTTTTGAAAACCAAAAAAGAGATTGGAACAAAATATAGAACAAGAATTCTATTGATGTTTGCCACTGGGGTGCTTTTTTGTCCCAGCCAATGTTTGGTTTTCAAAGCAAAACTGATCCAGGGGAAGCAACTGTTAATGAAGACTTGCCTTTTTGTCAGTTTCTGTGTTGGTGTCCCATATTTTTAATTTATTTATATTTGTATTTATTAACAGTATTTATATGTCACCCAATAATGAGCGTTTTGGGGTTGGGGTGTGTGTGTGTATGGTAACAATAAAACAATCACATGCAGCTGTAAACAATATAATACAAAGCAGAGGATAAAACCAGTAGAACAAAAATTCTCAGCAACACCAAAAAAATCAATGAAATGGGTTTTAGATTTAAAAGTACAGCACTTAAAAGGCATGAGAAAATTAAAAAGGTTTTCACCTGGCTGGCACCAAAAAAGACCACAAAGGAGGAGGCAGATGAGCCTCTCTACAGAGATCCATCCACAGCTGGGATGCCACCACCAAAAAGGCCTTTTCCCAGCAGCTACTTGCCATGCCGCACTTGGCACAGGACCACCAAGAGGGGGGGCTTTGAGGATTAATTTAGGACCCAGGGAAGTATATGTGGGAAGAGGTGATCCTTCAGGTAACCTGGTCCAACTGCGGCCCTGTAGACTTCTTGGACTACAACTCCCATCAGTCCGAGTCAACATGGCCAATGGCCAGGGATAATGGACACTGTGTAATTCAACAACATCTGGAGGGGCACAGCTTTCCCACCCCAGCATAGGCATACAGAACATTTTGAGCCTGAGATGTCATCAATCCCTTTAGATTGTAAGTTCCTAGTGACAGGGACCTATACAAGGTTGATCTGCAAACTGCCATGTACATTTCACGGTGCAATATAAATAAAGGAATCCTTATCATTTTCCTTTTTAAAAAACCTAACTGCACAAAGAGATGTGAAGCCATCTGTACATTTTCTTCCCCTCACCCCATGTTTTGTTAGTTAAGGGGTAGTGTGTGTGTTTTAAGAAATAATCCTCACAGTTTTCCTGCAATTCTTGGGAAATCTGGTGAGATCTTTTCATCTCCCAGTCACCTCATTCTAGGGAATAAAAAAAGGGGGGAACAATAATTCAACTTTCAACAAAAAGGAATGAGCATAGTAGCCTGCTTTTGTTGCTGAAAAATACTTTTTTCCCCCACAAAAAGGCACAAATGGCTATATAGGTATGCATGTAAGACTCCAGTTTTTCCTTGCCAGACGACTTTTATGTCAGTGCTACTGTTGGGTATCACGCAAGACTTGTGATCTTACAGTGCGCAGGGTGCAGCCTCAAGCACAAATTCCTAAAGACAAGAACACTGCCGTATTTGGGGCAATTCAAGGGCCTGCTTGTTTTTAGTATAAACCAAGCCAAGCTCCACAACAGCTCTGCTGGGGAATGCTTATGCTGTTTGTGAAATTATACAGCACGTCATCCTTTCGAGGTTTGCAAAACACAGTAGCACAATTTGCTATGTTGACTGCTTTCCGCATCTTTTCTAGAGACGGAAAGTTCTTATTTTGGATGCTTGCGGTTGCTTGAGTGAGTGCATACATTCTAACGGTCCAGGGTCGGCCCAAGACATTTTGCTGCCTGAGGCAAAGAACAAAATACCAGCCCTGAGCCCTCCAACCCCAATTCCATGTACAGAAGCTGACCAGACTGCCACCCCTCCCAGAATCTGCCACCTGAGGCAGCCACCTCACTCTGCCTAAAGGTAGGACTGGCCCTGTAACTGTTCCTATTGAGCAGGGACAACTGTTACATTCTGGTTCCTTTCCCTAGTAAATTGCTACCCCTGTTTTTACTGGAGAAAGAGTGGTGCCCTTTGCTAATGGTGTTAGCATTCACAGGAGAGTTATTCTCATATCTGGGCCCAAGATCTGAAAGCATGATGGGGACACCTTGCTGCCTGCAGCAGGGCAGTTTGGTAATTTTTAGGGATGTCAGAGAATTCCGCCACGGATCTCGGTGAGGCCGAATGCCAATGCATTCGGTCCCCCGAACTCCGTGGCGGAACGGCCTGCCCCCCCGCCCCCCTGCGGATCCTCCCCGGGACGAGACTTATCTGGCGCAGATGTTCCAGGCGGCAGCGGCTCCAGCGGCGGCTGCAGCGGCTGGTCTTCCGACCAGCTGCTGCCGCCGCCATTTGCAGTCTGTTCCCCCCCCCCATTTGTGATAGACTACATAAAGACTTAACGTAGCCTATCACGTCTGGGTTTAAAAAAAAACCGCGTACGCAAATGGCGGCGGCTACGCCCGCCGCCATTTGCGTTCCCCCTTATTTTTGGCCGTCTTAGTCTACGTAAATATTTACGTAGACTAAGACAGCAAAAATAAGGGGGAACGCAAATAGCGTAGCGTAAATATTTACGTAGACTAAGATGGCCAAAAATAAGGAACGCAAATGGCGGCGGCCATAGCCGCCACCATTTGTGTATGTGTTCTTTTTTTAACCCAGACGTGATAAGCTACGTAAGTCTTTACATAGCCTATCACGGCTGAATTCAGGGACACAAATGGCAGTAGCTACAGCCGCCGCCATTTGCATCCCTGCTAGCCAGCAGCCGGATGTCCAGCTGCTGGCAGAGCCGGCCAGCGGCTCTGCGGAATCCTTGTGGAGCAGAGCCAGCCGGCCAGGATTCCAGGGGGAAGGACGGAGCACCTCCCCCCCCCCAGCAGAACCCAGAGGGCCCAGGTAAGCGGGGTTTCGTACATCTCTAGTAATTTTTAGACTCTGGACTTAATGGTCTTATGTAAGGGCCTCATTTTAGAGGGTAATATTGCTTCGCTTACTTCAGATGGGATTATTTAGTAATGATCCCTCCCGTTACAAAGGCAATCAGCAGAGAAAAAACAAAAAGGCAAAACAGAATGAGTGTTTACCAGTCACACATGCACCCAGGCTGTCTTAGAACAATAAAGGAGGCCACACTTTTCTTCAGTGAAGGAAGGAAAAGTTTTACTCACAAATATTCTTGTATATAAAATGCAGGTACAGCATAGAGTTTCAAAAGAGTTTGTTCAGTCCATTTTGTGTTCCATTACACCAGCAGGAATGAGAGAGCAAACATATGTGCTCCCAGCAAAGGTGGAGGTCAGGCGGGGGGGGGGGAGAGGAAGGGGAGGAGCAAAAGGAAAAAATGACAGGATACCACATTGTAGGCTATAGAAGTCCAGAGGCTAGCTGTGGTCAAAAAATTCCCATGAATTAAATAACTGCAACACTGCCCCCTTCTGCTAACTTGCAGATGAGGTTGCAATATTCCCAACAACTGCAAAACCTGGTAAACCAGCCCTGATGCATTTGGGGCCCTCCTGTACATGCCGCCGAGTGGGGTCCTGGACCTCTGCCCCAAAGTTCTGCTCTGATAGCACCACTGCATGTGTAAATCTAAGCATCTTTGAGTCAAGTCAGCAGCCGGATGGGAGACTGCCAGGGAACTCTGCTAGAGTTCCATCCTGAAAGATAGGTGGTGTATGCATATTTATTTTCAATGTTCATCCAACCCACCTTGATCCAAAGAGCTCAAGGTGTTAGGAGTGATTCCCTCTTCTTCATTTCTGCCTCACAACGACCCTATGAGGTAGGCTGGGCTGAGGGACCTCTTTACTCAAGATCACTCAGAGTGAGCATCATAGATAAGTTGGGATTTGAACCCAGGTCCCCCCAGTCTAGATACACCCTGCTATCTAGGCCAGGATCTCTTCTTGATCATCCCAGAGTGCAGGATACGGAATAATGGGCTCAAGTGACAGGAAGCCAGATTCCGGCTGAACATCAGGAAAAACGTCCTGACTTTAAGAGCAATACGACAATGGAACCAATTACCTGGGGAGGTGGTGGGCTCTCCCACACTGGAGGCCTTCAAGACGAGGCTGGACAGCCATTTGCCAGGGATGCTCTGACTTGGATTCCTGCATTGAGCAGGGGGTTGGACTCGATGGCCTTGTAGGCCCCTTCCAACCCTACTATTCTATGATTCTATGATCACCCACCCACGTGAGTCTCAACATTGGGAACATGGCTGAGTTTGGCGTGCCAGATTCTATAGCTGACCCTCAAAATGCAGAAGCACAGAGAGAAAATGGTTGAGACCTAGTAGCGAAGAGACCAAGAGATAAATCTTTGGTTCAATTTGTTACAAGCTGGGGGGAGGGGGGCTAACCAGTAGAGGACAGTGGCTCTAATTTTGGTGGGGCTGTGTATTCATTCTGGGTTTCAGTCAGAACCAACCAGAACTCTAAAGGATCTATCCAAGGTGCTGAACCCATTTTGGGGATAGGGGGTCTTTCTCAGTGCTTCAGCCCCCCCAAAAAAAAAAAATAACAAATGCAACCTGTAACGAAATGTTGCACCATGGAGAACTCCTGCTCAGGGTTCTAGCTATCCAGCTAAGCCATTTTTCAGAATACGCCATTCCATTTCCCCTTCCACCTCATTTTTCATTTATTACCTTCTTCAGAGGTCAGCCAGCATCACGAACCCTTGAACATACTTGCTGGGGAGGCAGGTTCTAAAGATTGTTTGTACTTCTGCAAACCTTGGGGTTTCTTCCAACCTGCAGTCTGGTGCGGGGATGGTATAATGCTGTGCCGAAAATTTCTCCCACATTTTTTTCGACCATTCTCATTCAATTTGATAGAAGAGAAACTGCTTTCAAGAAGAAACTCAATGGCAAAGAAACTTCGGAGAAATTCTCATGGGTTGGGTTTGGGTTTCTTGGGCTTACCTTACTGAGGAGGTGGCTGAGGAGTGAGCACAAGGGTCCTGTCTTTCATTGTACAAGCATCTCTCTGGCCACCTGTAGCCTCCTCAGCTTCCTACACTTCAATTAAAGCCCAGTTTAAGGCCCCATGAGGTAATTCCTCCCATACAGCTTTTTCAGATCAGGACATGCAGGGAGCCTGGAAGGCCAGCTGTGATTAGACAAGCTCAAAAACACCACAAAAATGCATTATAAAGCATCCCGAATGAGGCAGAACAATGGAAGCCTCTTTCATGGGTGGAGAAAACTTTCAGGAAATTGGAGAGATTTTGGCAGAGCACTGACTCCACTTCATCCCTGGACCCAGCCACAACACTGCCCCCACCTGCATTGCAGTGGATGCAGACTGGAAGGTCAGCCTCCCAAGACAGTTGATGCTGATGCAGCACAAAGACCCCCAAAACCCTGAGTTAAAAGGAAAGAAGCTGTGCTACAAGCCCTGCCAACGGGGAGCCCTGCCTAGGAGAAACTGTGGAGAATTTCTCCTCCCCCTGGAGAAATTCGGTGAAATTATCTCCCAAATTTCTCTGCCCACAAGTAAGCTATAGGATTTCAAGAGGCCATTTGTGCACAGCAGTAGATGGTACCATTTTGGTTTCATAAGGATCGGCGCTCGGAGAATGAGTTTGTTGTGAGTATATAGGGTATATAATACTTGCCTGTCTTATATAGGAATGTCAGAGAAATCCGGGGGGGGGGGATTTCATTTGTGTTTTTAAGTGTTTGTCATTTGCATCAGTCGCAAGTTGGTGGAACTTGAGGTTCAAGTAAAAAACAAAGGAGATCCCCACAAGCCTGGAGTCTGCCCAGTCCTGGGCTAATGGGAAGGGGCCGTAGCTAACTGGGAGAGCCCCTGCTTTGCATACTGAAGGTCCCAGGTTTGATCCCTGGTAGGGCTTGGAAAACTCCTGCCTGAAACCCTGGAGAGCTGCAGCTGCCAGTCCGTGTTGACAATACCGGGCTAGATGGACCAAGGGCCTGACCCAGGATAAGGCAGCTTCCGATGTTCCGATGTTCCTACTAACAGTATGATGGCATTCAGCTGGAGAGACCTTCTCTCTCCTGGGCAAGTCACTGTCTGAGCCTAGCCTACCTCACAAGGTTTTTAAAATTATTTTGTGGTCATTATTACCTTAATATCCTACCTTTTCTCCTCTTGCAAGGAATCCAAGGTGGCTTACATCGTCCTCTTCCTCTCTGGTTTATCTTCTAGGGATGTCAGAGATTTCCCCGACGGATCTCAGTGAGGCCCCCCAAAATCCATCACAGAACGAAGCCCCCGCCCCCCCAACCCACGAAAGGCGCGCAGGACAAAGTCCCTGCTGCCTGCACCCCACGAAAGGCACGCAAAATGGAGCACTTACCTGCTCCCGTCCGCACTGCTTTGCGAATGGCGGCCGTCCTGCGGCCGCCATTCGCTTCCTCCTCTTCATAGCCATGATAGGCTACGTAAATACTTACGTAGCCTATCACAGCTAACGCAGGGACGCCATTTGCATCCCTGCGGAGGCCGTGATAGGCTACGTAAGTATTTACGTAGCCTATCATGGAGGGGGGGTGAAAACCCCAGCGTACGCAAATGGCGGTGACTACTGCCATTTGCGTACGCTGGGGTTTTTCCCCCTGCCGTGATAGGCTACGTAAATATTTACATAGCCTATCATGGCTCAATACAAGGACGCAAATGGCGGCGGCTACGACAGCCGCCATTTGCGTCCCTGCAGGGCGCCCAGCAGCCAGATGTCCAGCTGCGGGTGGCCGGAGCCGGCCAGCAGCTCCGCAGCTTGGCCACAGAGCAGAGCCGGCCGGGCAGGATTCCGGGGGGAGGTACGGAGCGCCTCCCCCCCCATCGAGAATTCCGGGGGGAGGGACGGAGCGCCTCCCCCCCATTGCGGATTGCCCGTCGCCGAGCCAGGTAGGTGTTTTGTACGTCCCTATTATCCTCACAGCAACCCTGTGAGGTAGGCTTATGGTGAGGACAAAGTGGGATAATCCACACCCGTGCACGCCACCTGGAGCTCAATGGAGGAAGAGAAGGATACAAACAGGGCCGTCCCAAGACATTTTGCTGCCTGAGGCAAAGGACAAGATGGCACCCGCTAGCATCTACATAAGGTGCCCAGGCTGGCAGTTGAATCTTGCCTCAACACTGGCGATGGGACAGTGCCCTCCACTGCATCTGAGGGTGGCAGGCTAGCTAAGGGGGCACAAAGGACACCAGTCTCTGTTCTCCTGCACTATATCACCCTTTGCCAGCTCCCTGTTCTATGACTGCCAGCTAATCTGAATAAATTGCATATTATGCTGCTGTATGGTGGCTGTGTGTGTGTATAAATAATATATATTAGTGGATCAACACAGATGCATTTTTGGACTCTCCTTCAGAGCATGGCTATGGGAACTTAAAAATATACCACCACACCACTGACAAATGACCAATTCTCACTGGAGACCCTTCTCTTGGTGAACCTGCCTTCTGAGTTCAGGTGGGTGACAACTGCTGAGAGGACCTTTTCTGTGGTGGCACCCAAACTGTGGAACTCCCTCCATCAACATGTTCACACCACCTTATTTGCTATCCTGTTCAGGCCATAGGCAAAGCCTAACCTGTGTTTTCTCGTGACTTTGACAGCTTTTAATAGTATTTAAGAGCCTTCTTATTTGTCTTTTTGCAGCTTTATATAAATGTTTTACCTGGATTTTTTTTTAATCTGCTGGTTGTATAGCATTTTGGAACGCTGTTTCATTTTGTATCTTTATTGTATTTTAATGTATTGTGAGCCGCCTGGCGCTGTGTGGAGACAAGGTCAGTATAAATTAAGCCTGGACCAACCTTTTGATCTTTGGGGGAAGGGCTGGAGCTCAGGTAGAGCACAGAATGTCCCAGGTTCGATCCCCAACGTTTCCAGGGAGGGTTTGGAAAAACCTCTGTCTGAGACCCTGGATAGCTGCTGCCTATCAGTGCAGACCAGGAGGAGGCAACATGGTGCCTGCAGGCATCAGTGTCCTGTCCCCCTGGAAAACTTTCTTGATGCCCTATCCCTCCCATATGTATTGCTTGCAGTGAGGAGAAGGGACACACACGTGTGTGTGTCTGTGTGTCTGTGTGTACATGCATGATGGAGTCTTTTCAAGATGTTACATTTCCTTTGTGACTAACCATGCCTCCCATGGCAACCATTTTGTGGTGGTGCCCATGACAGTTTTCCAAATTGCCCAATGTGCCCATGGTCCAAAAATGGTTGACTATGCCTAGTATAGATAATACTAAGCTAAATGGACCAATGGTTCGACTTAGTATTAAGCAGGTTCCTACGTTGGTCTGAATTTGGGAGAAGTGATTGAAAGAAGGGGGTGATACTGTATCCCCCATGTCCAGCTTTGTGGGGGAGAATTTCAGGGGTGGCGAGTAATACTCACGGGTGCTCATATGGAATGCTGCCAGCCGCCATCTTTATTTACCCAAAATGGCTTGGAACAATGCTACATCTTGGCACGGAATCATTCCAAAAGGCATACGGGGGGGGGAGGGGATGTTGGCTGCCAGTGAGGGTCCCCATTCTGCCCCACCCAAAATGCCACTTGGAACAGTGCTACAGTAATCTTCACCTCCACTGCCTGAAATTCACACCTACTCCTTCCCTCTGAAAATAGCTGAAATGTCACATATGCGCACACACATTTTGTGGACTATAAAAGGGACCATAAAATTGGGGGGGGGGGATAGTGTTTCAGCCATAATATAAACCCCATGAATGAATAAATACCCCCTTCCATTCTGTTAGAATTGGGGTATTAAGAAGTACGAATGTGCCTGTTCTCATTCGTGAGATGTGGTATCTTCTTGGAAAGGATTAATTTTATCTCTTCTCCCTGGGGCAATCCCTGTAAATCAATGAGAAGAAAAGGGGACAGCTCAACTTCAGTTTCATTTTTCTTTAAAAGGTCTTTTTTTACCAAACAAGTTCGCACCTCTATTTCCAGACATGCTGAAGCTAGGTTTGCTTTGAGGTGCGGATAGACAGATCACCCTATTGCCATCCATCGCACATTTGCACGTGTTCAATCATAGGGTCATTCCATCCCATTTTCTGTGGAGTGGGGGATGAGGTGGTTAAAACCGCACAAAACATCACATTTTAATTGTATGTGTTAACCTCTTAAAATAAAATAGATGTTTTGTACTCAGTCTCCCCTAAAATACATATTTTTGTACACTTTTTCCTCTAACATAGGCATTCTCCGCATACATTTTCGAGCCGAGAACTACACATCAAAATTCAGAGAAGTGTGCAGTCTAAAGGATAACTATGTTCCAGTCTGCATATTAGTCAAGAAAGTACAAATTAGAACATAAGACTATCAGAAGAGCTATGTTGGATCAGACCAAAGTTCCACCTAGTCCAGCATTCTGTTCACACAGTGGCCAACCAGCTGTCGACCAGGAAACCATAAACAGGGCATGAGTGCAACAGCACCCTTCCACCCATGTTCCCCAGCAACTGGTGTACACAGGCTCACTGCCTCTGACACTGGAGGTAGCATATAGCCATCAGGACTAAAAGTCACTGAAAGCCTTCTCCTCCAGGAATTTGTCTAGCCCCCTTTTAAAGCCATCCAAATTGGTGCCCATCACTACATCTTGTGGAAGTGCATTCCATAGTTTAACTATGTGTTGTGTGAAGTCCTTCCTTTGATCTGTCCTGAATCTCCCACCAATCAACTTCATGGGGTGACCTTGGGTTCTAGTATTATGAGAGAGGGATAAAAATGTCTCCCTATCCACTTTGTCCACACCAGGCATAATTTTGTACACCTCTATCATGCTCCCCCTCACCTGCCTTTTTTTTTAAGCTAAACAATCCCAGCATGTAACCTTTCTTCATAGGGGAGTTGCTCCAGCCCCTTGATTATTTTAGTTGCGCTGTTCTGCATTTTTTCCAGCTCTACAATATCCTTCCTTAGGTGTGGTGACCAGAACTGTACACAGTATTCTAAGTATGGTCACACCATAGATTTGTATAAAGGCAGTATGATCTTGGCTGTTTTACTCTCAATAATCCCTTTCCTAATTATGCCTAACATGGAATTTGCCTTTTTCACAGCCACTGTACACAGGTTCGACATTAGGATGAAGTTGGGATTTTTTGCCCCAATTTATATCAGTTTGCAGTTACTTACATTGAACCACATGTGCCATTTGGATGCCCATTCTCCCAGTTTGGAGAGATCCTTTGGAGCTCCTTACACTCCCTTCTTCTTTCAACCATCATAAATAACTTGGTGTCGTCAGCAAACTTGGCCACTTCACTTTGTTGTTTATTCATTCAGTCGCTTCCAACTCTTTGTGACTTCATGGAGCCCACTCCAGAGCTTCCTGTCAGCCGTCGCCACTCCCAGCTCCCCCAAGGTTGAGTCCATCACCTCCAGAATATCATCCATCCATCTTGCCCTCAGTTGGCCCCTCTTCCTTTTGCCTTCCACTTTCCCTAGCATCAGCCTCTTCTCCGGGGTATCCTGTCTTCTCATGATGTGGCCAAAGTACTTCAGTTTTGCCTTTAAGATCATTCCCTCAAGTGAGCAGTCTGGCTTTATTTCCTGGAGTATGGACTGGTTTGATCTTCTTGCAGTCCAAGGCACTCTCAGAATTTTCCTCCAACACCACAGTTCAAAAGAATCTATCTTCCTTCGCTCAGCCTTCCTTATGGTCCAGCTCTCACAGCCATAGGTTACTACGGGGAATACCATTGCTTTAAATATGCAGACCTTTGTTGTCAGTGTGACATCTCTGCTCTTAACTATTTTATCAAGATTTGTCATTGCTGTCCTCCCAAGAAGTAACCGTTTTCTGATTTCCTGACTGCAGTCAGTGTCTGCAGTAATCTTTGCACCTAGAAAGACAAAGTCTGTCACTGCCTCCACATTTTCTCCCTCTATTTGCCAGTTATCAATCAAGCTGGTTGCCATAATCTTGGTTTTTTTGAGGTTGAACTGCAACCCAGCTTTCGCACTTTCTTCTTTCACCTTCATCATGAGGTTCCTCAGCTCCTCCTCGCTTTCAGCCATCAAAGTGGTATCATCTGCATATCTTAGATTGTGAATGTTTCTTCCAGCAATTTTAACTCCAGCCTTGGCTTCATCAAGCCCAGCACGTCGCATGGTGTGTTCTGCGTACAGGTTGAATAGGTAGGGTGAGAGTATACAACCCTGCCATACTCCTTTCCCAATCTTAAACCAGTACGTTGTTCCGTGGGCTGTTCTTACCGTTGCTACTTGGTCGTTATACAGATTCCTCAGGAGGCAGACAAGATGACTTGGTATCCCCATACCACCAAGAACTTGCCACAATTTGTTATGATCCACACAGTCAAAGGCTTTAGAATAGTCAATAAAACAGAAATAGATATTTTTCTGGAACTCCCTGGCTTTCTCTATTATCCAGTGGATATTGGCAATTTGGTCTCTAGTTCCTCTGCCTTTTCTAAACCCAGCTTGTAGATCTGGCAATTCTTCTTCCATGAATTGCTGGAGTCTACCTTGCAAGATCTTGAGCATTACCTTACTGGCATGTGAAATAAGTGCCACTGTTGGATAGTCTGAACATTCTTTAGTGTTTCCCTTTTTTGGTATGGGGATATAAGTTGATTTTTTTCCAATCTGGTGGCCATTCTTGTGTTTTCCAAATTTGCTGGCATATGGCATGCATCACCTTGACAGCATCATCTTGCAAGATTTTAACCAGTTCAGCTGGGATACCGTCATCTCCTGCTGCCTTGTTATTAGCAATGCTTCTTAAGGCCCATTCAACCTCACTCTTCAGGATGTCTGGCTCTAACTCACTGACCACACCTTCAAATCTATCCCCGATATTATTATCCTTCCTATTCAGATCTTCCGTATATTCTTGCCACCTTTTCTTGATCTCTTCTGCTTCTGTTAGGTCTTTGCCATCTTTGTTTTTGATCATACCCATTTTTGCCTGGAATTTACCTCCAATGTTTCTAATTTTCTGGAAGAGGTCTCTTGTCCTTCCTATTCTATTATCTTCTTCCACTTCTGCGCACTGCTTGTTTAAAAATAATTCCTTATCTCTTCTGGCTAACCTCTGGAATTTTGCATTTAATTGGGCATATCTCCACCTATCCCTGTTGTATTTTGCTTTCCTTCTTTCTTGGGCTACTTCCAGTGTCTCAGCAGACAGCCATCTTGCCTTCTTGGTTTTCTTTTTCTTTGGGACGTTTTTTGTTGCCACCTCCTGAACAATGTTGCCACTTCACTGCTCACTCCTAATTCCAGATCATTTATGAATAAGTTGAAAAGCATTGGTCCTGTTACAGATCCCTGTGGGACCACACTGTTTACACCCCTCCATTGGGAGAATTTTCCATTTCTTCCTACTCTCTGCTTTCTGTTCTTTAACCAATTACTGATCCATAAGAGGACCTGTCCTCTTATTCTATGACTGCTAAGTTTGCTTAGGAGTCTTGGGTGAGGGACTTTGTCAAAGGCCTTTTGGAAGTCCAAATAAACAGTACCTACCAGATCACCCCTGTCCATGTGTTTACTGACACTCTCAAAGAACTCTAAAAGATTAGTGAGAGAGGACTTAAGTCATGTTGATTCTTTTTCAGTAGGGCTTGTCCTTCTATATGCTTACTAATTTTATCCTTAATAATGCTTTCAATCAATTTACCTGGAACAGACATTAAGCTAACCAGCCTGTAATTTCCCAGATCTGTCCTGGGCCCCTTTTTAAAAATTGGTGTTACATTGGCCATGCTCCAGTTTTCTGGTACAGAGGCTGATCTTAGGGACATGTTGCATATTTTGATTAGAAGATCGGCAGTTTCATATTTGAGTTCTATGAGAACTCTAGGATGGATACCATCTGGGCCCGGTGATTTATTAACTTTCAGTTTGTCAGTAAGGTTGAGAACTTCATCTTTTGTCACTGCTATTTGCCTCAGTTCCTCAGACTCCCTTCCTGAAAACATCTGTTCAGTCACAGGTATCTGTCCTATATCTTCTGCAATGAAACTTCTCTAAAATGAGGGAACTGGTGAAAAGGAAGTTAAAAGGGGGAGTCCAGAGGGCTAAATCCTTTCAATATCCTTGGAGGTTATTTAAAACCATAATAACAGAAGCTCAGCTAGAATGTATACCACAGGTTAGAAAAGGTGGCACCAAGTCCAAGAGGTCACTTGGAGGCATCCTTCAGAAAATGGAAGTCTTGCCCAAATGAGGAAAACAAAGGAGATGCAAGCAGGCAATAAGAGATGCAAAAAATGAAAGATGAAAGTCATTCAGTTTCTCAGCAATCTCCTTATCCTCCTTTAGTGCTCCTTTAACTCCACTATCATCCAATGGTCCAACTAGTTTTGATATATTTAAAGAATTCTTTATTGTTGGCCTTGATGTTGTTAGCTATATGTTCCTCAAAAAAAATAAATATATTTTTTTGCATCTCCAAGCTCCAAGCTGCACAGAGAGAGCGATTGTCAGTTGGAGTATGACTGGGGAGTGAAGACATAACCCTCCCCTCACTGCATACTGTGTTCAAAGTAAGAATCCCCCCCTCCCCTGCACCCTATCTGCGTCTGATTAATTGTCAAAAAACCAAGATGAAACTACATACTGTGCAATAAGTGCAACATGTATCTTGGCCCTTAGATAGCACTTTAGAATGTGCAAAGCGCTGTAGATCCGATAGGTTGGATCCAGTGGTAACAATGCCTCAAGCAGACCCATTGAAATCAGTGGGACATGCGTTATTTATTTATTTATCTAGAATATTTTAATCCTGCTCCCCAGCCAAAAAGGCTCCCGGAGCAGCTTACAGGTAATCGGTAAAAGTCTGCAGGCTTACAATCTAAAAAGACCCAACACGCAAGGAAAAAGGAATGGGGAGGGAAGAGGCAGGAAAATATTATCTTTCAGCAGGGCTGGTGGAATGGCCCCACTTCCCCCTCTCATCTCCTTTAACATGGCCTAACGAACTTGTCTAACTTGTCCCATTAATTTCAGTGGGTTTACTCAAACTATCACAATGTCTGAACTCAAGTCACTATCTTGTTGAAGCTCTTCAGATAACAATGGTCCCATAAGGCAGAACAGTGTTGTTACCCCCTGTGAAGGTTTGAGGCCTACAGAGGCAAGGTAAAAAAAAAAAAAAAAGTTAGGCCTAGAAGCCTGGGGGGGGGGGGTTGTTGGGAGGGGGTATCCTTACGAGAAGTAGTTTCATTTTCCTAAGTTAAGTTTCATTTCTTCAGGTTTGAAACAGTACTTTTGGTTTGGGGAAAGGAGGGGATAAAAAGAGAGAGAGAGCCAGGAAGACTAGAGTCAGGAAGAAGGAGCAGGAAGAAGCAGCCTGGAGAAGTCTAAGGTACAGCTACGGTAGAGTAACTTGCATTTTTGCAGATTTTATTTTCTCTTAATGGCTTTTATATCACTCAGCTCTATTGAGAAAATACCTTCAGATGTGATTTGCCTATTTTAATTTACCAGTAAACTGTTGTGTTAGACCCCAAGTGTCTGGAGTGTCAATCACACCATGTCTACAGCCTAAACCTCACATTATTGGGAAGGGGAAGTTTAAAAGAGGGAAGGTGGGACTCTTAAGGAGGCAAGAGATCCTTAAGGAGTTGCTCAGGGGGTCCAGGTCATGAGGGGAACCCTGACATGCCCATATTGCAAATGGGAAAACTGGGCCTGAATCGGCAAATGCAAATCCCATTCTCCATCTCTCATCACTTTGTGGATAGTGTAATTATACAATGTAGTCACTAGGTGGTACTGGACTGGATCTGGGTAGTGTCAGGAAGTTTCCTGCATCTATTCTGTTCTTGTTTAAGGGAGACAATAAAGTTCTTATCAAGCTTCCTAGCCAGTGTGCCTTCTAAGCTTTCAAGGATACCTCCCAAGGCCCTGTTTCCAACCTAGAAGTCTTCATATATTGACCCATTCTGAATCATACAAAAGAACAAAAGGAGCACAAAGAATGGCTCCTGTGATTCTAGACCTCCACCTCTCTTGGACCATAGCTCTACCCATTCCTAGTCTAACCACTGTACCACGCTGCCTCCGATGCTGGAAGATTGACCATCAAGCAAGGTAAAAGAGTCCCAAGTGGCTCACCAACTTTCCCGACAGAAAATTGGCTCTGTTCAGAATTCACGCAGGGAAACTAAAAGTCCAGAGGACTGAAGCAAGAATTTCAGGCAGGCCTAACCTCCCCACCTCTCTAAACAGACCCCTTTGGAGTCTTTTATTTTCTAGCAGTACAGCTCTGGGCAGGGGAAGGGGGGAGAAACGAAAGCAACCCCCAGAAGCTGCTTAGAAAGGCTCAAGTGATGAGAGCGTGGCGTTGTGATGTGTGATTTAAAGAGCTCATAAAAGGCCGACAGCAGGCTTTAGAATCTGCAGAAAGCAATAAAGCAAAGGGGTTTTTTTGTTTGTTTTTTAAGAAGAAGAAAGAAAAGAAAAAGAAAAATTATCCCCGTTGTAGGTCTTGTAGATTTCCCTTATCTGGAATTCCTTGGCTTAAACCCCTGGAGCAAACTAGCAGGATGCATTCTGGGAGTTTCCCCCTCATGCACCAGGAGTTCCAGTGGTCCTTTTCTGTCCGGTATCTCTGTAAGTTACACACGCTCCACTCCCTCCGCTCCAGTGCCCAGTGTTTCCCTTCTAGGGAAGCGCATCTTAGCCAGAGTCTAGACACTCTGGGTGATTGTCCCTCCCTGCCTCCCTCCCTTCCCGACATTCTCATGCCAGTGGTAATTTTAAAATTGTTTGGGATAAGCTATGCTTCTTAGACGCAGGGAGCCAATAACAGGCTTCAGTTCAGTGACCTCTGTCGGAGCATCAAACAGACAGTACCGGCTCCTTCAGTTCAGCTATGGGTCAGGAATCGTGACCTCCCCTGACCTTCCTTGTAGATTTAAAATTGTTTTGAGAAAGAAGAGAATAATAATAATCTTTCTTTTTTTTCCCCCTTTCTTTTTAGGAAAAGAAAAGCAAAAAGAAAGAAAGAAAGAAAGAAAGAAAGAAAGAAAGAAACCACTCCAGGCCATTTTGCTCCATGCTCTCGCTTCTCATCTTGTACTCATGTGTAGAAGCAACATGTTTAAACAGATGCACCTCGGGTACCGCTGGAAATGTAGATTTTGCTGAACACCTCCCTCCCCCTCCTCATCTTCTCTTCTTTTCTTAATAAAATGCATATTTTTGCATAGTCCAAAGGCTGTAAAGCAACAGAAAAAAAAAAAAAAGCTGGGGGTGATGCCTATTTTCCTGCCTATTTTCCTAAGCAAGACTGAAAGATTTTTAAAGAATCAGTTGATTACCACTGTAAGCCTATGCATGTTTACTCAGAAGCCAATCCCCCTCCCATCTGTCCCCATTGCGTGCAGTCAGTGCAATCCTATACATGTCTACTCAGAAGTAAGTCCCATTTAGTTTAATGGGACTTACTCCTAAGTAAGTATTATAGGATTGCAGCCTTTCCTCACAGTCAGTGTGTTTCAGATTGCAACCTAAATTTTGCAGCCCATAATAATAATTGCACATACTGATAGTGAACTCACTCAGTGCGCATGGATCCTTATGGAGACAAAATGGCGCCATCCGTGCAAAAGTGGGAAGGAGGGGGACCTGAAGGTTTGCAGAAGTACCAAAAAAAAAAAAAAACCTTTAGAAAAGAAACCAGGAGGCAGAGAGACTGAGTATGCTCAGCGGGCACTGGGGCGGGGGACGGAGGATGGGGGACTGGGAAGAGGGCGGCAGATATAATGGAATATGATGGAAGAGGGACTGGCTGGCAGGCTGAACAGAAACACTCCACACGGCAATATTTTGTTGCATTAGTAACCACATCAACAACAACCACAGTGGCAATGTTTCATCGATTAAGGGAGGAATCCTATGGCCACTAGTCAGCGGCTAGATGGCCATAGGATATTCTGGGAACCAACTGTCAGGGTGGACACTAAGCCCATAGAATCCCAGAGTAGTTCTGATTCTGAGGAAGAGCAGCTGCTCCTGGGAGAGGAGCGCACTCATCCTTCCCAGAGCCAACAGCTGGCAGGGATTCCTCCCACTGGCATTCCTAGCATAGATAGCAGTCCCGGGAGTGAGAGAGCGTGGGAAGCAGATTTTCTGGACGCGTGATGCCGACGCAGGGAGCGGCGCCAAATGGAGGGCGCGGAAAGGAGGCGTAGTGCCTGGTTGGCGCGCAAAAAATGGTTGCGCCCAGAGGATCCAAGGGAAAAGGGGAGGGACTCTCCCTAGCCCATAAGTTCAGGGTCTGCCAGTAATTTCCTTTCAAACAGGGACCAACTGTTCCAACTTAGGGCATAGGTACTCTGCTGCTCATATCTAGTTGCTAACAGTAGAGTTGTTAAGTTGTAAAAGAGGAATAAAGCTTTGAAAAGAATCCCTTTGTCTGTGTCTGGACTTGGCTACTGGATTAGACTGAGAGAGGCCTCCAAGGAGCCCTTGACACCAACTTCAGAGCCCATGCTCCAAGGTTAGTTCCCAAAGAACCGACCTTTCCCCCCGCTCCGCACTCCGTGCTTGGAAGAGGAGCACAGAGCAGCCAAAACAGGGCATTCCGGGGGGCATTCCGGGGTGGGGGAGGCAGAAATGCCGGTATGACACATCTTATGTGTTGTTCCGCAGCCTTCTCCCCCGCTCCACCTTCCCGCGGCTAGACAGCCAAAATTAGCTGTCTATCCACAAATGCAGGGCAAGAGAAGCGTGGAGGAAAAACGATCCCCCCTGTGCTTCTCCTGCCCTGCATTGGATAGGCGGTCGCCTCCAAGTTTGGAGGTGGCCACCTATCCCCATAGGATTGTGCCCTAAAGGTGCAATCCTATGCATGTTTAGACAGAAAAAAGTCCTACGACTCCCAACATTCCCCAGCCAGCCACTTCTAAAAACTGCAGATAGCAAAAGCCATCTGAGAAGAGGCATCCCCTCCTGTGTGAGAGAAAGAAGGGGGCATGCCACTTCTGAGATGATGATGATAAAGAAATTAAGCATGCTTCATTCTTCAGAGTTATTGTTTTATCACCATATAGAAAAGGATGCGGGTTTGCAGTCCAACCCAAAAAACTACTATTGAGTTCCACAGGGCTTTCTCCTAGGGATGTACAAAAGTCACTTACCTTTCCGCAGATTATGTTGATGGTGGGGGGGAGGCGTTCCATCCCTCCCCCCGGAATCCTCGACGAGGGGGGAGGCGATCCATTCCTCCCCCCCAGAATCCTCCATGGCCAGCTATGCTCCACGGCAGCTCCACGGAGCAGCTGGCCAGGCCCAGCCAGGCCAGAGCCATCCGCAGCCGGATTTCCGGCTGCGGAGGGCTCTGGGGAAAACAAAAAACAAAAACCCGCGTACGCAAATGGCGGCAGCTACGGCCGCTGCCATTTGCGTTCCTTATTTTTGGCCATCTTAATCTACATAAATATTTACGTAGACTATGACGGCGAAAATAAAGGGGAATGCAAATAGCGTAGCGGGCACTATTTGTGTCCCTTTTTGATTCACCGTTTTAGCCTACGTAAATCTTTACGTAGGCTAAAACGGCGAATCAAAAAGCGACACAAATAGCGCCCGCTACGCTATTTGCGTTCCCCTTTATTTTCGCCATCATAGTCTACGTAAACATTTACATCGATTAAGACAGCCAAAAATAAGGGACACAAATGGCGGTGGCCATAGCCGCCGCCATTTGCGTAAGCGGGTTTTTCTTTTGTTTTTAACCCAGCCATGATAGGCTACGTAAATCTTTACATAGCCTATCACGTCATTTTTTGTTGTTGTTGTTTTAACCCAGCCATGATAGGCTACGTAAAGATTTACGTAGACTATCACGTCGGTTTTTGGTTTGTTTTTGTTTTTTACAAGACAAATGGCGGCAGTGGCAGTGGCAGCTGGTCGGAAGACCAGCCGCCGCAGCCGCCGCTGCCGCAGCCACCACCGGAGCCACCGCCACCCGGAAGATCCACCCCAGGTAAGTCTCATCCTGGGGGGGATCCGCGGGGGGGCAGGGGGGGCAGGCCGTTCCGCCACAGATTTCGGGGTGCCAAATGCACTGGCATTCGGCCTCACCGAGATCTGTGGCGGAATTCTCTGACATCCCTACTTTTAGCCTAATCAAGCTAAGCCGCAATCCTATACACACATACCTGGAAGTAAGCCCCACTGAAGTCAATGGGACCTATTTCTGACTAGACATGCATATGGTTGCACTGCAAGGCTGCAGTCCTATACCCACTCACCTGGGAGTAAGCTCATTATTATTAATAATTTGTGTAGCACCCTCTGTGTGCATGCGGTGCTTTACAAATAATAGGTATAATAAGCCTCTGCCCCCTAAAGCTTACAATCCAAAATAGTCCAGGAAAGGCTAATCAAATTTACTTGCTTAAAAATGCAGACTGAATGAAATCTTTGAACATCCCTAACTACAACAATGTTATCACAACAGGACAAACAGCCATCCTTAAGAAGGGAAGGGAAGGATGCCTTTGACATGCCATCAAGTACATAGGCCCATTGGCAAAGTAATCATTTGCGCACTGCCACAGAAGAGAAAATGCATCAGCCAAAAAAAAAAAAGAGGACAAAAAGAGAACAGAGATTTGTATAAAATTTGCATATTCTAATAGATAGAGATAGATAGAGATACAGATAGATGCAAATTTAGAAACCATTCATATAGTTTAAATGAAATATAATACACTAGGCTTTTAAAGTTCTTTTCTGGAGGATAAGGATAATAATTTAGGTCCACTTTGTTCAGTTTCGTCACTTCACAAAACATTGTTCTTTCCATGTGCAATAAACATCAGGTGACAATGTACCAACTTCATAATTCCTCTAGTCCAGAATAAGGATGGGAGAGAATTTTGTTCAGTTCCCATTTTGATAAGAACCTTACTCTGTCAGTTTCGCTTTCTCCCACATTCACATTTTTAAGAATCTGAAGTTCTTTGCATTTCGTTTATGAAGAGGTTTGCAAATGTTGGTAAGTTCTTATAAACACACACACACCCACGATACAAACAAAATTCTCGCCCATGCACACTGGCCATATTCAATAAGTACAGCGATTCCCCGCATGAAGAGGGCTGTGCTGTGTCTGTTGCTATTAAAGATGAGGCACCTGTCAGAAAAAAGAGGTGTCAACCCTAATTCAGTACCACAAATATGATGGAATATACAAGGATTCAAACCCAGATATTGACAAGCTAAGCACTCAAAGCCTGGGCCGATAAATCGGTTGGTTTCACCTTCTACATTCACATTTTTAAAATCTGAAATTCTTTTCATTCCATTTATGAAGGAACGTTGCAAATTCTGCTGATTTCTTATCAAGAAACAAACCAAATGAAATTCTCAGCCATCCTCACCGTCTTCATACTTCCTAAATCAAAATGTGAACCCAAATGCAGATATCCTTCAATATTCTCACAACTCAGAACTTTGCGATGCAGTTCTCCAAACAAAAGCCCGTATAAAATGCATATATTAGGGAAAAGAGCACGACAAATGTGCATATTTTGGTGGTGAAACACACACACAAAAAGTATTATATAAGGGAAAATTGTTTGCCAAAAATATGTATAATGGGCAAAACATACACACAAAAATGTGTGTACGGGGAGAAATGCTCAAGAAAATGCATGTGAATCTTTGTGCAGTCTTCTTTTTTTAAGTCACAAACTGGTGCAGAAACAGGATGGAAGAAATTGAGATTGAAAAAAGGAGAAACTGAGAAATTGAGAGAAATCGAAATTGACAGATTCATCCATCCCTCAGCCAGAGTCCAGGCCAAGCCACACAGAATCATCGCTCACGTGCATTTCGAAGGTTCCTTTCCTACATACGCTACATGCTATAACAGCCAATAAACAAAAATATACCAGCTCTTTATTTGTAGATTTATTTGGGTCCGGGGGGTGGGGATCACACGGTGATTACTTACATCCTTGCTGAATGGAAGTTTGTAATGTTTTCTTAACTGGGTTCTCCATGTGCTGTACCTGATTAGCATCCACGTGAAATCTGATTCGTATGTTTCCAAAGGAGCCAGGAAGGGCACTTAAGCAGTTTATGGAATGACTGCTCAGGACTCAGCCGTGTTCTTCTTCTTCTAGGTTTCCATTTGGATCTGGGCTCTTTGCAAGGCTGCGCCTCATGAGCTGATAAATTGTGAAAAAGTAAGGACGTGTGGTTTAATCCAGCTTTCCTCAACTTGGTTCCTTCCAGATGTGTTGGGCTACAACTCCCATCAGTAAACATTCCCCCACACAAAACTGCTCTGACTTTCACCCCCCCACACACAGATTTTTACAATCTTCGATTAGGGTTTTTGAACCCCAATCCCAAAGCTGGACTTAATGGTTCGGCCCCACCATAATGGCGCCAGACTAACAATCTGGAATTCTCTGTCATAAAGGACATACCTGGGCCTTTGCGTACACAATCCAAATGAAAAATGCAACATTAACATTTATTTTCTTTATGGGTAAAATGGAGAGCAAACTATTTACCACAGCATGATTCAAATTTGGCATGGGAGCTCGAGGGAGGAGGCAGATAAAATTGCTGTAGGGCCCACATCCAGACCTCTCACCCATCTTTGCTCCAGGCAAAGCCATGCCACCAAAGAATCTGATAGTCACCTGCACGGCATCCCTTTGTAGTCAATCAGGAGCTATTTGAAACAATGACCTTATTTTTGTCCCAAAACATTCTTTGGAATAGACCATCAGTGGCCAGTTCTTTGATGCCTCGATGTGTGTTCACCAGGGTGTGCAAATGCCGGTAAGCTGATCCAAGTGCCGGCATTTTTCCGAGGCTGCGTAAAACAAAGAAAAAAGCTTTGGTTCCCACAAAATGCCTTGGAGCTGCAAATTATTAAAGATTACCTGAAATTACTGTTATCCAAGCAGCCAATTATGAGAGAGAGAGAAACAGAAGAAAAGTACTAAGCCTGAACTACCCAGTGCTTCTTGATTAAGAGCCTATTTCATTCCCTGCAGATGAGATGTTGCCATTTCTAAATGGGGTTGGGTGGAAAAAATAATAGAATTATGGCGATTAAAGTAATCACTGAGTCATAGAGAGAAGCCTTGTTCAACGGACAGGGGGAGAGAACGAGAGACAGTCTTTGTGTGGAAAGTTAGTGCTTTCATCAGGATAGAAAAAAGAGGTTTCTAAAACCCGAATAAAAATGGGAAACCAAAGGCAAGGATCCCATTTTCATTTATCTAACCCTGATATAATGGAGGAAGCAATGCACCTCTTCCAACAGTACAAATGTATCAGGGATACACCTATGATTTAGAATAATCGAACCACAGAATTTCAGAGTTGGAAGGTGTCTCAGAGGGCATCTAGTCTGACCCCCTGCTCCTCTCTAGCATCCCCAACAGATCTAGCCCCTGCTTAAGTACATCCAGCTCACCACTTCCCTAAGTAGTCTGTGCTCCACTGTCAAACCACTTGTATGGTTAGGAAGTTTCTCTTAATTGTTGAGCTGAAATCTGCTTCCCTGACACCCATTTCCTGCCACCCATTGGTTCTAGTACCGCCCTCTGGAGCAAGAGAGAACAAGTTTATTCCACCTGTTACATGACAGCCCTTCAGATATTTGAAGACAACTATCATATCTCCCCTGAACCTTCTCTTCTTCAACTGAACATGCCCAACTCTTTCAACCATTCCTTACAGGATGTGACTTTCAGAGCAGGGATGTATGGATTCTGTAAAATCCATTCTGTCTGTGTTTTGTGGATAGGCAGATGCCTTTGTCCTCTGCTCATTGATGGTATCAGATTTCTTTCAAATGCCCAAATTTGCACAAATTTGCATTTGCGCAAATTGAGACTGGCACAAATTTCCACTTATGAAAATGTACAAATCCCTCCCAAATGCTCATTTTTCATGCTATAGCCTATGGAGGAAATGTCCTTTTTTATTTTCCATACTTTTCTACTACTAACTTTGTGTAAAATTCCAAAAAGGTTTAAAAAAAAAAAAAAACAGTCCTCAAATCCATGGAATCCATGCGACGCAAGAAAACCTGGTCCGCTGCAAAATCCATGGGTCGGATTTTCTTTCTTTCTGTCTGTTTCTCTTTCTGTCTTTCTATACCACCTTTAGAAATTCAATTACAGATTTCATTGCAGGTTTCTCCAACACCCGAATTCCAGAGGCCTCACCAACTTGGTTGCTGACTCTAGTTGGTCCATGTCCTTCTTAAAATGTGGCATGCAGATTTAAGAGTGCATTTTAAAATGTGTGTGCCAAAATAGATGCAATGGTGTGGTGGGGGTCTCTGATTTTTATCAGTGGCCCCTTGTGGGGGAGTGCATTGAACCCATTTCTCACACTCAATTTCTGTCATGCCCCCTCTGAAGAATTCCTCTTAGGGAGACCTGGAGCCAAGTATCACAGAGGAGCTGCCTGTGTCTGGGGACCTTGAGGCAATTCAGGGCGATCCTGCACTAGCGGGAGAGACAGCAGTCAACCCTGCCCCCACTTGGACTCAGAGGCAGACCCCCAGCAGCCGACTTCCTAGCCCCAGGGAAGTGCTGCTGTTTTAAAGTCAAGGCTCAGCCAGCTGCCAGAAGCAGAAGTGCCTGCCTGAGGAATAAGGACTCCTCATGAGTAAAGGCACATGAGTAGGCCTTTCCTTGGGTGGCACTAAAGGCCTGCAGCTGGGATCCTGATGGGGCTCTGAAAGCACTAGGCTAGGGGTGCAGAGCCTTCTTCATCTTGAGGGCTGAGTTCCATTTTTGAGAAGCTCTTGGGGGGCACAATCCAGGAATGGGTGGAGCTAAAGACAAAAGGGGTGGGGGCAAAAATACAAAACATACCAGCCTATTGTAGCTTAAAGATTACTGCTACTAACTAAGCCTTAGGAGAGGCGTTTCAACCTTTGTAAAATGGGGAAAGAATGCACAACAGCTGAGAAATCCCCAAGCGATCAGTGGTTGAGGGAAAGGGGGGGGGCATTGGAAGGGTGTGTGGCCAGATTTTGTGGGACCACCAGAAGACCAGATTTGGCCTCCAGGCCTGAGGTTCTCCACTCCTGCACTAGGTGTTGGAACAATGTCTTGGTACCAGTTTCCGGACTTCTACCTTGCATTTCCCAGCTCTTCTCTGGATCCCCCTGTGTTTGACTTCGGACTGCCTATGAACCTCGCTTTTGAAATTAATCCTGACTGGATCCCTGGAGGTCTGTCCCAGCACCACCACAAACAGGACAGTTTCTCCAATCTAACCAACCCCACCCCACTCCACAGCTGCTATTAGCCCCAGCAGGGAAAACACATGTATCTGTATTGTGCCTGTATTTTTCCTCCAGCGGAGATAACAGCAGATTTGAGCATGGGGCCACAGGGTGAGTTTGATCAGGAAAACAGTGCAAGGAGAAGGGTGAAAAATCCCTTCCCCAGAGCCATTACTGCAATCAAATTTTGAGATTTTGTAAAGGCATTTGTGAAGATACAGTTCCTCAATCATCTGCAATTGCAGGTTCCTGTCAAATGTACACTTGGCTGCAAAGACAGGTTTGTTGCTGTCTAATGTATGAAAATGTCCTAAATCATGGTCCTTCAATGGCCCAAAATAGGTTTGCTTGCACCTCAGCCATAAGATAAGCTATGCTGGAGGCAGCCTTCACCCCTTTCTGGAAGGAAGGAGAGGGTAGAGGGCAAACTAAGGAGAGAGATGGTTAAATCCAATGTTAGTCCTACTTAGAGCAGACCCATTGATAGAAATGGAATGTGAGTCCCATTCATGTCTATCAGACTCCTCTAAGGAAAACTAACACTGGTTTTAACCCAAAGAAAGAGGAAGTGAAAGACAGACATATATCATAATACCATATCCATCCTTCAACCTTGTCTTTCCATGATACTGCAGTTGCAGATGTTCATTCATCCCTCTTTCCCTTTGGCTTCCCCATTGCTCACATCCTACGCCTTCCTCCTTTCTGCTTCTTGGTGCATGGCCCTCTGTGATAAATGAATTGGCAGCATGATGCCACTCATGCTCACTCTGGAGCACAATGGGACGTACTCTTCAGTAAGCATGCTACTAACGGTAAGCTTAATTACAAAGCGTAACAAACCACATCAAGAAGCAGAACACACAGCTATCAGCAGATGCCATCACGGATCATCAAACAAACTCTAAATGGGAGGTCCTCCTCCCCGTCTGCTCTGCAAACTCACAGCTGCCCATCAGTTGTCGGTGATATCACTGGCATGCATATGCCCATAAAACGTTATGATCAATTTTTATAACAATTATGATGGTGGCGATTTCTATCATCACTGTTGTTATTGCTTGCCAGGAGTTGCATGGCTCAGATGCCATGACAGGCAGTAGCAGAAGCGACCTGGATTTCCTGAATTGACAAAGATTTAGGCACTTTCTGGATGATCGATCATTGTCCGCACAGACCTGGCACAGTTCCACTCTCTTATCGCCACTCTCAGCATTGTCTTTCACCCTGTTCAGGCGTCTTACCTACAGTAAATTGGTCAGGAAATTATCTTCTTTGTTTTAACCTCACCTCTTACTTGCACCAACGTGCGAGGAGGGAGAGTAAGAAGGAACAGACTGGTTCCACCCGCCTCTGTCACTGTTGTTGTTGCCCGCCTCGTGTGAACGACTGAGGTGGGAAACTCTTCTACCTGTAGAGCACACATGAGCAATGTGTAGCCCTCGGGGGTCTCACCTGTGGCCCGCCAGTGTCCTAGCTCCACCCCAAATTCCCCACCACTCTGCTGCTGCCACACCTCTCTACCTGTACCTCTGCACCCTAGAATCAGTGCTGGCTCCAGGTTTTGGAGGGCCCTTGGACAAGACACAGTTAATGGGGCCCCTCTCTCAGTGAGTCTGCCTTCTCACCACCATAGTTCCCAATTGCTATTGCTTCTCATCCTCTTCTACAGCATTGCTACCACTTGCTTGCTTGACAGGCAGAGAGCCAGGGAGCAAGCAGGCTGTGGCATCTCCTGCTCCTCCTCCTCACAACCACCCTTGTCTGGACAAGAGTGAGGGGTTGGTGAATAAGCAGGTTGCAATGTTGGAGAGGAGAAGCAACTCCAGCGGGCCCTTGTCATTGGGCCCCAGCTGGGGTGTGGGCCATCAGCAAAAGTTGACCATGCCTACCCTTGAGTCCAGCCCTGCCTAGAATGGATTTTTTTTCCCACCACATTAGCCCTCCAATAGATTCTTGAGAAGGAAACCACAGAGTATGGGGGGCTAGATCATCTTTTGCTGCTCTAACCCACTCCACTCCATGGTTTCTCTCTCAAGAATAACAGCCTTGAAAAAGAAACCATAGATTACAGCAGGCTAGAGTGGTGAAAGATGCTCTAGCCGTCTGTGCTCTGTGGTTTCTCTCTCAATGATGTTATTCATGAGACAGAAAGCATGGAACTTTAAGGGAAGCTAAAGCAGCCAACTCTCCATAGCATCACGTAGAACCCTGGAAGACCAGCAACTTTCCCAGGGGCACCAGGCCGAATCCCAGTAGGAAACTTGGCCAGATTGGGAGGTTCTGGTGCACCATGTGCCACCTCTGAGCAGCCATGAAAGGCTTGGTTTTTCCAAGTTACAAAAAGAAAAGGGGGAAAGAAACAGAGACACTGGGCGGTGGGTGGGATGGGGGAACCTCAGCCTACATGTCTTAGTAAGGTAAGCCAATCCCTCCCCAGCATCGAAAACTTTGGTGAAGTTGCTCCCTGACCAAAAGAAGCAGGGTTTTCTTCTTCATTTGCATGGGATGAATGATCCCTCGAAACTGGGGATGGAATTTCATTTCAGTACTAGAGTTCATCCCATTTGGGGCTGGATGAACCAATTATCTGGGTCGACATAAGGCAGCTTCCTGTGTCAAAAGGCTGTTGTAGCTAATCATTACTTCCCTGTAATTTTCGTGTAGTATTTAGAGAGCATGAATAATTCAATCCATGTTCGAGAAACCGGCCTGTGTCCCAGGCAACCAAGACCCAAAGAAAGAAAAATCGTTACTCAAAGTTAACGTTAGATTGATTAATTTTTGAGTCCTGGGTTCTTTCTTCCTCCCTCACCCCCCCCTTTTTTTTTTTTGCTTCCCATGAGTGATGGAAGCAGCAGGCCAAACTAGACCTGGCTAGATATCCTTGAGTTTCTATGGTAACACTCTGTTATTACAAGAAGAGTCACCCACAGCTTAATGATGGGGCGGGGGTGGGGGGAGAATTACACCATCACACACGAAGTGGCAATATATGCTAAACCTTCTTAACTATCAGAAACACCGAAAGAAAGAATGGAAATAGTTTAGGTTGTCTTTTCTTTTCTCTTCTCAAGGAAGGGTGAGGACTGGACAGACTTGGGTAACATCCATCAGAAATTGAGTCATGTTGCACCTGAGGGAACTGCACAGAGTTGTCGTTAAGCAGGGGCCAGGCCCCATGCACAAAGGGGCTCTACCCCAAAGGTTCCATTTTCATTTTGGAATGTGCGCTTAAGAAGCTTGGTTATTTATTTATTTAAAATATTTCTTGGCTGCCTTTCAGGGCAGAAGCCCTCCCGAGGCAGCTTACAACAATACACCAAGATCAGAGATTGTAAGGGGAGCAGTGGCTTACTCTAGGGGCCTTTACTTGCCATTTGCTGAAACTAGCCAGTGGACGCTGGCAGCTCTGATGTTAGCGGGGCAGTGAATCCTCTCCGGATTTCAGTCAGAACCAGTCAGAACTCTACAGGAGCTCCCCAAGGTGCTTCCACACCTTGGAGAGATC
The DNA here is from genome assembly GCF_057233095.1 of Heloderma suspectum. Taxonomy (NCBI): domain Eukaryota; kingdom Metazoa; phylum Chordata; class Lepidosauria; order Squamata; family Helodermatidae; genus Heloderma; species Heloderma suspectum. The sequence goes on along the minus strand of NC_139471.1, from coordinate 8,459,756 downwards.
CTGTAGAGTTCTAACTGAAACCTGGAGTGGATTCACTGCCCCACTGACATCAGAGCCACCAGCCTAGAGCGATATGTTCCACTAGAGTGATGTGTTCGAAATGGCCAGTCCCAGAAAGCAGCTTCACTGCTCTATTCCGCACTAACTGAAGTTTCCAGACCATCTTCAGAGGTAAAACATGCATTTTTGTACTCCTTTTATCCCTAAAATATGCATTTCATACATATGTAACCTAAAATAAGCATTTCTTTACACATTTTCGTCAATTTTTGTATGGGTTTTGAATGAAGAATTGTAGCACAAAATTTGGAGACGTGCAGACACTGCAGCATAAATGTATTCTGATCCGCTTACTAGTATGGAAAGTGCAAATCAGACTGGTTTGGTTTAAAATGCAGACTGAACAAATCCTGGACCATCCTTAAGTGGCTATCAACACATCTTATAGAAAGGAATTCCAAAAATGCATCACACACTGTGAAGAGGTCCTTCCTTTTGTCTGTCCTGGATGTCCTGCCACTTAGTTTCACTGGATGATCCTGGGTTCTAGGAGAGAGAGCAGAGAGAGAACCTTTCTCTAACAACTTTCTCCACACTACGCATAATTGTATTTAACTATCATGTTGTCCCCCTTTAGTCACCTTGCTTTTTAAACTAAAACTCCCCAATTATTGTAGCCTTTTCTCATAGAGAAAGTGCTTCAGCCACCTGACCATTTTGGTGCTGTCCCTCTTCCATTTCTACAGTGTCCTTTAAACCTATTGCTTGTGGAGAACCAAGGGAAGCCATTTAGTCAGGGTTTACCCAATTGCTCAGTAGGAAGTAACACAATGAAATAACTTGAAACGTATTCAGCTAATTTTATTTCTGTTCCACCTCTTCTGCAATGGTTTCTCCCAAGCCTGTTAAGAACATAAGAAGAGCCCTGCTGGATCAGACCAAGGGTCCCTCTAGTTCTGTTCACACAGTGGCCAACCAGCTGCATGTAGGAAACCCACAAGCAGGACATGAGTGCAACAACACCCTCCCACCCATGTTCCCCAGCAAGGATATGTATGTTTCATGGAGGCTGCTGGCTATTAGCCACGATGGCTGTAGGGAACCTTCATGTTCAGAGGCACTGTACCTCTGTTCCCCAACAACTGGTGTACGTAGGCATACTGCCTCTGATACTGGAGGTAGCACATAGCCATCAGAGTAGCTGTTGATAGCCTTCTCCTCCAGGGATGTATATAATCCCCTTTTAAAGGGATCCAAATTGGTGCCCATCACCACATCTTGTGGTAGTGGATTCCATAGTTTAACTATGCACTGTGTGAAAAAGGACTTCCTTTGATCTGTCCTGGATCTCCCACCAATCAGCTGTTAGGACTCCTCACCATGGAATTTCTGACCATCTGGGATGGCCACTTATGCATGACTCAGAAAAAAGACAACCAAATAGGGCACCTATTTGCATACAATTTGAATGTGCTGATTTAGAAGTACAGGTGTAAATGTGGAGACAATTACGAGAATTTAAACAGAAATACCATACATCTCACCACATTTTATTCTTTGTATTGCTTTCGTATGTGCATTGCCTTAAGTGCTTGTTGAGAAGATCTAGAAATGCTCCACAGAAATCAGTAACAAATAAACAGCAGTGGAGACTGTGATCAGGTCCGTGCGCCTGCTCGGCCTCTCTAACCATGTGTGGGACTCTTGAAACGTTCCTCAAGTTGGGGTGTTAAGAAACCTGCCTCTAGTTTCATCTGTGAAAATGTTGGAGGGCATGTCTTAATTGTCCTTCAGTCCCACCTCTTGGGACCAGACAAGCCACAAAAAGAAAGAATACAATGGGAACATCCCAGCAATTGGGAAACTGTACGGAACTCTCCTGGCTTGTTTTGGCAGCTCGCGGTTACCTCAAGCTGCCTCTCCTGGCCTCATGAAAAGCCTGCAATCAAGGCGTGGCCAAAACCCCTGTGAAGATTTGCCTTTCAGATTTCTGGAGAGCCAGCTTGCCTAACTGGAAAGGCAGCCAGCTGGGCCATTTAGAGCATACCCAAGCGTTGCCTCCAACAGACTCCCCGTCTCTTGCTTTGCAATATGCCCATCAGCAACAGAGATGCAGGCGCCGCGGTGAGCGTCGAACTGCATCAGGCAACACATTCACTTCGAACGTCTTTATCAGACATCTTCGGCATTTGCATAGGCAAAAGTAAAAGATCAGAATGGCAACCCCAGCAGCAATGGTGGAAGAACACCCAAGTGGAGACTGCTGGGCCCTCTGTCATGGTGCCAATTCACACATTTGGAGACAATTCAGCGTCAGCTTCCCAAGGAGGCCAGCTACTAGTCTGATGGGATGAGTACTTGCCAAATGGAGGGTTTACCAGTGCCTAGAGCTCTGAGGAAATTTCTCAGAAAAACATTTGCTGACCATTTTTCTGAGAATTTATTTTTGGGGGCCACCTTTCCCCCACCACAACCTGAAATATTGGAGAACTCCGCTCTGCCCTGGAGAACATTAGCTACCTGCAAATAGGGCGGAGAATGTTAGGCACCACTGTGGACCCATCCCAACTAATGTTTTAATATAGTTGAAGGATGCTTGGCCTTACTCCCTCTGGTCCTCCTCTCTTAGCCCATGACTTCCTTCGTATTAGTATTGTCAGTATGAACTAACAATAAAATTTCATTCAGTACTAATCAAGCCATACTTTCCCAGGAGATCATTTTCTTGAAGAGTTTCTCAGATTTTTATTTTTATTTTTTATCAGGCCTCCTTCAAATTGTAGAGAAGCCCAGGCAAAGGAGAATATGGATCAAAAGGCTGCCCCATTGTGTCAGCCATGAAGAGGGTGGAAGACGTCTGGGGACCCTTTTTGCTAAGCTCTCCTGGAAAATTGGAGGCCAAACCGGAGTGGGGGGGTGCTGAAATGTCTTAGCTCAGTGGTGGAGCATACAGAAATTCCCAGGTTCAATGCTGGCACCTCCAGGTAGGGCTGGGAAAGGCCTGAGACCCTGAAGAGCCAGTGCCAGTGAGTGTAGACCAGGAATAGGCAACCTTTGGGGGCAATATTTGCAGGGGGCATGGACACATTTCATTTTGGGGGGCCATGGACACATTTGGCAATTCGAGAAACTGTCCCGGGCACCACCACAAAATGGCTGTTGTGCAAGTGTGGCAAAGGATGAGTAACCTCTTCAAAAGACTGAGTACAAGGCAGAGATAGGGGCTGAGTCCCAACACAGCAAACAACTCCTCCATATCTACAATTTTCAGCACCAACAGAAACCTATTACACAGCAATCATAGTTGCCAGTAAGAAAATTGATATTTATTTATTTATTTATTTATTTGTGTGTGTATGGTGGGAGGGATAGGGCACGTCGGCAGGTGCCAAGAAAGGTGTCCAGGGGTGCACTGGTGCCCTATGTTTAGACAATATTGAGCTACACGGAGCAACGATCTGATACAGAATAAGGTCAGTTCCTAAGTGATCGGTAAGGATCTTGATGCATGACAGATAGACCTTTTTGCTCATGGTGGAATGTCAGATGAAGAAACGGAATGCCTGGGTGGGAATATGCAAATGAAGGGGTGGGGGATGCAGATATAGGCTGGCTTGGTTGCCAGTCACCCCCATCAAGTTCTAGGGAATAAAGTCTTAACAGGCTATAGCTGGAACACAGTTGCAAGGGACCAAAACCTGGCATTTAGCATGGTGACTGGGGTAATATAGGGTGAGTTTAGGCTCCCCCCCCATTGGTGTCCCCCAATGCACTTGCTTCTTAACCTTCTCATGTACAGTTGAATAGCTGACATTCACTTCTGAGGAGCAATGTGGTACAGTGGTTAGGGTTTTGGCCTGCAGTTAGGAAGAACCAGGTTCAAATATCCACTCAGCTATGAGGCTCACTAGGTGCCCTAAGCCCAGTTATGATCTCTCTGCCTAACCTACCTTGCAGGGCTTTTGTGAGGATAAACTGGAGATGAGGAGGGCTATGTAAGCCGCCTCGGGTTCCTTGCAGGAGGAAAAAAGGCAGGATATAAATGTAAAAAAATCATTCAATCTCTCTGTCAATAAAGTAAGTGTTGCTAATCATGGGCCGATTGACATTGCGCCCGCCATCGCAATGAATTCAATGTCCCGTCGGGTTAAACGCTCTCGCATTAAAACGTGATTATTCACACTCACCCGTTTTCCCCATTGCAGTGCTTCATTAAATGCATGAGCTCGGTTCACACTCGAGCGCTGTGCTGTTTTCCTGCTGTTTTCCTGCGCGCGCTTGTCTGATCTCGGATGCTAAGCGGGGTTGGCCCCCGTCAGTAGTTGGATGGGCGACTGCCTGGGAATCAGGCTTTCTGCATTTTGCAGGGGGTTGTTCTATCCCTTCAAATGAGACTAAGTTTTACCCCCTCCTATCCCCCGCTCCGGAAGTTTTTTTTTTTAAATTAAGGCATTATCCTCGCAGAATCGGGGCTTCTCCGAGATGTGTTTTTTTTTTCCTAATTCAGGCATGATCTTCGAAGATTCGAAGTTGTAAAGCTTCATTTGAAGGAATAGAATAACCCCCTGCTCAGTGCAGGAAGCCTGATTCCCAGGCGGTCACCCATCCAACTACTGACTGGGACCAACCCCACTTAGCTTCCAAGATCAGACAAGCTTGCACATCCAGCCCTTTGCTTGTTGCTGAGGAAATGGGGGCTGCTGAGGAAGCCATGCGATCAGTAGCCGGAAGAAGACATGAGGCCGTCAAGAGCTGTGATTGGACAGGGGGAAAATACAAACACCGCCGTGCATGGACAGGCGAGTGGGGGGACTACGACCGGATATGGTAACAAAGGCGGAAAATCGGAGCACATTAAGGGGAAATTAATATTAGGGTATTGATATTAGGGTATTGAAAGCGGGAGCATGGAAGTGGGAAATTCCAGTTCCAATGCGAGGCAGGTACTGCGTAGTGTGAAAGGCGGGTGGTGAAACCTCATTGGAAGCAAAAAAAGGCAGTATGTGTAGACCCAGCCCATGACCTGCCCTCAATCTCTGAGAACTGCAGAACTCCAAATAAAAAAATTAGGGATGGCAGAGAATTCTGCCACGGATCTTGGGGAGGCCGAATGCCAGTGCATTCGGCCTGCTGAAATCTGTGGTGGAACGGCCTGCCACCCCCCCACCCCCACCCCGCAGATCCCCCCGGGACAAGACTTACCTGGGGTGGATCTTCCGGGCGACAGCAGTAGTGGCGGCTGCAGCGGCTGGTCTTCCGACCGGCTGCCGCCGCCATCATTTGCAGTTGTTGTTGTTGTTTTTACACACACATGATAGGCTACGTAAGTTTTTACGTAGCCTAAAACGTCTGGGTAAAAAAAAAAAGGCATACGCAAATGGCGGCGGCTAACGCCGCCGCCATTTGCGTTCCTTATTTTGGGCCATCTTAGTCTATGTAAATAATTACGTAGACTAAGACGGCAAAAATAAGGGGAACACAAATAGCGTCCACTACACTATTTGCGTTCCCCTTATTTTCGCCGCCTTAGTCTACGTAAATATTTACGTAGATTAAGACATCAAAAATAAGGAACACAAATGGCAGCGGCCGTAGCCGCCGCCATTTGCGTACGCGTTCCCCCCCCCGAGCCCTCCGTGGCCGGAAATCCGGCTGCGGATGGCTCTGGCCTGGCTGGGCCTGGCCGGCTGCTCCACGGAGCTGCCGTGGAGCACAGCCGGCCACGGAGGATTCCAGGTGGGAGGAACAGAGCGCCGCCCCCCCATCCAGGATTCCGGGGGGAGGGACAGAACACCTCCCCCTCCCACCATAAACATAATCCGCGAACAGGTAAGTGATTTCCGTACATCCCTAAAAAAAATACAATAGGCTCTAATTACTCAGAGGGTGGGGTGAGGTTTGCATGCTAATGTTCCTTTAATATTTCCAAGCTGCAGACAAGGGCAGGCCAGAAAAACAAAAGAAGTGTAATTTCAGCCTGGCAAGCATGTACCTACGGCACCGATAGCAAGCAAGTACAACGACGGGAAGACTGCAATACAAATTGAATAGATTAAGTCACCGTGTAAGCACATTTGTAAGATGGTATCTCTTGGCCTGTAAATAGAAACCAGCACTTAATCGCCAGAGTGGATTGCTGCCTTTGGCGCAGACCTATAACAAATGTTGTGTTTTTGCATTAACTTTGTAGGGGACATCGAGTTCTTACAGGGAGGCCACTGGGCGTGTGTCCCTGAGCCACGTTTGTATATAGCACAGATGGAAGTCCCTGAAGGCCTTCTCTGCACCCCCTGCAGGTGCCCAAACTGCCGCCACTGCTGCTGTTGCCCCCCCACACACCCGGTGTTCCCTCCTCCATTCCACTGCTACTGCTGTGATTTTGCTGTGGGAAGATGGTGCACTGTCAGGGTGGAAACTGAGCCGACAGAATCCCAGAGCAGTTCTGATTCTGAGGAGGATCAGCAATCTGTGGGAGAGGAGCCAGCTCATCCCTCCCAGGCACAGCAGCTGGCGGAGATTCCTCCTACTGGCATTCCTGAGATAGATAGTGATCCTAGCAGTGAGGAAGTGCGGGAACAAGGCTTGCTAGACGCTCGACGCAGACGCAAAGAGCGACAAGCGATGGAGGGCGCAGAAAGGAGGCGTAGCGCCCGTTTGGCACACAAGCAACAGCCGCCTCCTGTGGACCCAAGGGAAAGAGGGAGGATCTCTCCCTAGCCCATAAGTTCAGGGCCTTCAAGTGACTCTCCTTCAAATGGGGATCAACTGCCTACTCGGCGCATAGGCCACTCTGCTGATCCTTGTTTGTTCGCTGGTGATTAGCATCTGAAAGAGTCATTAAGTTGTAAAAGGATTAAAGCCTTGAAAAGAATCCTTTCATCTGTGTCTTGAGTTGGCTATTGGAGTCTACTGAAAGAGGCTGCCAGGGCGCTCCTGACAAGCACAAGGACGGTCTCCCTCATGCGCTGCCTTTCCCGTTCGAATCGTGCTCCCGCAAGCCTGCCAAACCTTTACTTGCTGGGCTGTTGGGAACATGATTGTGTTGAGGGAGATGGCGCATGGGAGTGACTTTCATCATGTGCCATCTTCCCCAGCAAATCGTGCTCCCTACAACCCACCAAACAGCTGTTGGGTGGGCCATCGGGAGCACAATTTAATTAGGGAATGAGCCGCATGAGAAGAGTTACCACCACATGCTGCTTTCTCCATTTAAATCATGCACTTCTCCCCTCCTCCCAGCAGATTGGCACATGGGGGAGGGCAAGATGATCTTTAAACCTTGTTTAAACCTCCCCCTCCCCACATGCTGATGTGGAAGGGGAAGTGTGCATCTGTGTATGTCTGTGTATATGTGAGTGTCCGTGTGTTTGAGAGGGAAGTCAAGGGGAATGCTGTGCATGTGTGTGTGTTTGCCAGCGCATACATGTATGAATGTGTCAGTGTGTGCGTGCATAAGGCCTAAAAACTGGTTGAAATGTCACCGGATAATCAGTGTCATCCAGAAGTGCCTAAGTTGACCAGCAACTACCCGCTCCATCACGTTGCCCCAAAATGGAAGACTGTTGACCCGTCTAAAATAATTAAGGGCTTCTGGCTCTAGCCCAGCTTCTTCAGGATCTCTTTTAAAGAGATTGCTAGTTGGCCATCTCTCAAAGAAGCATTGATCTCTTCCTGGATCCGTGTCTTCTGGCCAGATCTACTAGCTGTAATCAGCCAAGACGGGCAGGGGTCAAGAGCACACGTAGTGGGACGGACAAATCCAAGCATACTGTCCACCATATTCTTATCCCATAATACTGACAATGGGTTGAGGTCTCCGTGACCACTGAGTGAGTTTTGTGGCCAATGTAAGTTTTTAGGTCACATTCTTAGCCCTTCTTATATAAGCCCTCAAAGCTTCTCCGGCTGAATTTCTGCCTGTCATGTAGTTATAAAAGGCAAGCACAGGTAGGAACATTGCCATGAAGGAAAGGGTCAGTCCTAGGTCCTGCCAAAGTCTCTACATTCCTACACTTTAAAAAAAAAATGTTTCTGGGGCTACTGCAGAAATATAGATACAAACATGAAGATTTTGAGACTGACAAACTATTATCAAATTCAGGACAAACTTAGTCAAAATGTAGTCTTTTTAAAAGCAAAAATAGAAATGCACACAGGCTATTATTTAAAGGATGCTATATTCATTGAGGCTTTTGCTTCCAAGGAAATTGTGTTTGGAATTGGGGTGGGGGGAGAGTTTGGAAGTAAGAGTCCCATCCGTCTTACGAAGGAGTCTGGGCTCATCCCAGATGGAGTTACTGACAGAATTACAGCTGACACTAAGAACTGCTTGAGGTGACTTAAGGAGGAGGCGGGGGCAGCAAAAGCAGACAATGGCCTGTATTATTTAGTGGGAGAAAGGTGACATTTTGGGGAATGTGAAGACTAAGGAAGTCAGAGTCTCCTTGTCTGCCCCCTCCGAATCAAACATCAGTTGCTCTTAGACTTGTAGCCAGCAGGGATCCGGGAGGGAGGGAGAAGCCCAGCGTAATCAGTTTAAGCCTCCAGACAAGCTGGCCCCCGGGGTTGTGTTTATGTGTTTCCACCTCACAGTAGACCTCTTGATTTATCCAGGACACAGAGGCTTCTTCTCTCACTTCACTGGCTACTCTCTTATGAAACCTCCCAGGTAAGATTAAGAAAGGTGTTCTTTTCAGTGAATCACAGCTTCAAGGATTTAAAACACATACACACACAGAGAGAGAGAGAGAGAGTCCCCATCCCAAAAAACCTCTCACCAAACAGATCATTCTGGTTTCCAGAGATAAAATCCACCACAGTATAGAAGGTGGCCTCCATAAGCACGTGGCTAACGGCGCAATCCTATGCATGTTTAGACAGACATAAGTCCTGCAACTCCCAGCATTCCCCAGCCAGCATAAGTTCCTCCTGCCAGGTCTCCGCAGCCTAATGACTTTCGACCAGTCCTTTGCACACACACACAAAAAAGGTTCATTTCAGGGACCCTGCCTGGCTATTAATGTCAGCCTAAGTAGTGGAGGCTGGTGGCTCTGATGTCAGTGGGGTGGTGATTCCACTCCGGGCTTCAGTCAGAACTCTAAAGGAACTATCCAAGGTGAACCTCTCTGAAGTAAGGTGAATGGTGACCAAAAACAGGGCCCTTTCAGTTGTGGCACCCTGCCTCTGGAATTTTCTCTCCCTACAGAGGTTCACCTCATATCATGTTTTCTTTTCAGGGCCAGGAAAAATCTTTTCTCTCTTTTTCTTTTTTAATTGCCCAAGCCTGCAGTGCATTTTATTACCAGACTTTTAATGGCCTGTTATGGTTTGTATGCTGTGTAGAATTTCAGCATTTTTTTAAAAAGTATACTTTCGTAGTTTTATTGTAAACCTGTTCTCAGAAGTATGGCTGACAAACAGCCAGTAAATAATAACAATCTATCTGAGGACGTCGCTGAAAGGTCTATGCTGCGTCGCTGCCTGCCAATTCATTAATTCTGCAATAGTGCCATACTCCACTGAGGGCCAAACAGGACAATATGTCAAATGCATGACCTCATTTCTTGTCTTGTTTTTTAAAAGGAAGGAAGGAAGGAAGGAAGGAAGGAAGGAAGGAAGGAAGGGAAAGCGCCGGGGGGGGGACAGACACAGGAAGGTTTCTCTCCTGGACTGAATACCATATGGGGTGGGGGTGGGGAGAGGGAGAGATACATTTTCTTTAGGACCATAGTGCAAGGGGAAACAGTTAAATCCCCCATTCTTGTGCACCATGGTCCTAATTTACTTGCTTGAAATAAATAAATAAATAGAAAGAAAGAAAGAAAGAAAGAAAGAAAGACACACAAAATGTGATTCTGCAGTTAGACTACTGCAACACATTCTATGTGGGGATGCCCGTGAAAAGTGTTCAGAAACTACAGCTAGTGCAAAAAGCAGTGCCCAAGCTTTTCTAAACAAGGCATTTATTGTGTGCTCACCATTCCATACTCATAGTTGTTTAGAGGTTCTTTAGACTACATTTGTGACCCTCCAGTTTCACTTCTGTTTTTACACAGCACTTTGAGTGAGCTTTTTTTTTACAGCAGGGAAAATGTGGAATTATTTGTGAAAGAAAAAGAAAATGTTTTTTCCACTTGTGTAATTTCACTATTCCAATATACCACAGTGCCACCTAGAGGTTACATAGCAGAAGGGCAGGAAAGGAAACGCTCTTCATGTAGTGCTCGGATCTCAATTCTGCAACAAAACTTAAAGTAGATACATGAGATTAACAGCCTCATGTAGAAAAGCTCTGCGAGGCCAATCTTGAATCAACTATATCACCAGTCTTGAATCAACTAGGCTGATTTGCTTCTGAACCCAATCCAGGGTGCTGATTTTGACCTATAAGGTCCTAAATGGCTTGGGACCAAGTTATCTGAAAGACTACCTCCTCCCATATGAGACTGCCCATAAGCTGTGATCATCATCAGAGGCCCTATTGTATGTTACCACCACCAAGAAAAAGCTAGGATGATGGGTACAGGAGACAGGGCCTTCTCTGTAGCAGCACCCCAACTGTGGAACTGTATCACCATGCCTTTGATGGATTTTAACATGGTTCTGCCTTGTTCTGAAGAATGTTTTGCTTCTGTTTTTATCCCCTGGTGATTTTATTGTATTTTTGTTTTCAATCATATATCCCTCTGAGGGTCCTAGTGGTCAGAAAAGCAATTTATAAATACTTTTTAAAAATGAATGGTCTCATTTTGGCCCTGACTTAAAGGCCACGGTGTGTTGTTTTGGAAAAAGAGCAGGAAAACAACACCCTGTGGTGTGTTATCAAGAGAATTCAGAATATTTCACTGAACAGCTGTGGGGCGTGGGGTGGCCGACTGCACTGCATGGCACCTCCAGCGTTCCTATGCACTGCAGGAAAGATGTATCCACGCTGCTGTCAGAGATTTAGTTTGTCAAGATCCCAGAAAATGGGGACATTCCCTGGCAAACAGGACAATTGGAGTGTATAGAGGCAGCAAGATGATCTTTAGTCTTTCCTTGCAAAGCCCAAAGGGAGGAGGTTTGCAATCAGCGCTCTATAATTTTTATAAAGAACCATGTTCAAAGGACTTGGGTTACTTTTTTTCCCCTCCACCTTCTGATTTTGATTTTTTTTTTTCCCCAACGCACGCCCATTCTGCCAAAATTGATTTCCATTTGGCGCTCCCCTTTTTACTGTCAGCACCTAATTATCAACCCGTAATTGACCCCACCTCGCAATAAAAACTAACGGCAAGCTCTCGTTGCAGCTCTTTTGAACTTGCTTGGCCAGTTGCTGGCTGCCCTGATCTGTTCCCAGTGGCAAAACCCAAAGAGAAAAGACACGGCCCATGATAACCCACCTCGGCAAGGGCTTGGAGGATGACATGCTGTCAAAAAACGGAGAGGCGGGAGGGAATCGACTACGTTTAGGGAAGTTACAATCATTCAATCTTCCCCCCACCCAAGATGTCCAGGAATGTCTCCCTAAGAACTGCGTAAGGGAAATATCTCTGCCTTAGAGAGTTGTAAGTGCCTTTATGAGATCAGCAGGGCCGGAGTCAGGAGTAGGTATCAGCGGGTGCCTGCTGAGGCTCATGCCCCTTCAGGGGTCCAACTGCACCCAGTGCCTCAGAATCCCCTGGTCCAGCTACTCTTCCTCCTTGCTGCTTTCTTGGGGCATGCAAGCAATGAAAGTGAGGAGATAGAGATAGGAAGGAAGGAAGGAAGGAAGGAAGGAAGGAAGGAATTTTCCTTTCATGAAATCATCTTCATAGTCAAGACAAACCGCATTTAGAGAGGCAAGCTGAGAGAAGAGCTTCATCTAAATGCCCCCGTCCATATTACATTTATCACAGGAGACTTTTGAAATGGCTTCATTCCAGCGATGGGGTGAATTAGCTTTGCTTAGGAAAGGAGCTATTTTCCGGATAAATATATCGGGTGCAGGTAGTAAAATGTTTTTTAGCTGTGTCCGATGTGTCTCCTGTCTGTAATTAGCAAGTAAAACATTACCAGCCTTGTGCTGTGTTCACAGGTGAGGTTTATTGCATTGTGGGTAGGGACGCAGGCAAAATGTTTCCCTCCATGCCCTTCGTGGAAATGGTTGTCAAGAAGGAAACTACACTGGGCCATTTTTGGTGGCGGGGGGGGGAGGGGAGGTTGTGCTTCCTCATACTACTGAGCTCAACTGGGGCATCTTCCCAAGGGCATCTTCACACTGGGAATAGCTGCACCTATTAAACGTGTACCTATTAAAGATGGCCAGTGGAGATAGCTGAAGAATTTCATTCAGTGCATTTTTGATCAGAACTTGTCAAAATTCTCAGATTTCTTCATAGATTTCATGGAAACAACTTGAGATTTTAAAAAACGGAATGTGGGAGGAAGTGAAACTGACATTTGTCCTTCTGTATTTGCAAGTTTCCAAATGAAGTGGCTGATTATTATTATTTTTATCCTTCTTCTGGCTTGCTTCTTCAGCAACAACTCAGATCCTAACCCTTTCTCTTTGGTTTCTTGACATTTCCCTGTTCTCCCATCCCCCCACCCCACCCGTGTTGCAAAATCTGGTCTTGCAACAGTGCCAATGCTCAAATGCAGAAAGGTGATTGCAACAACACCTCCACCGCCCCACCACCACCTAGGGATGTACGAAAGTCACTTACCTTTTAGCGAAATTGATTCAAGGTGGGGGGGAGGCACTCCGTCCCTCCCCCCGAAATTCTGACCTGGGGGAAAAGGCACTCTGTCCCTCCCGCTCGGAATTCTGGCCGGCCGGCTCCACTCTGCAGGGATTCTATGGAACCGCCGGCCGGCTCCACCAGCAGCCGGACATCCGGCCCCTGGTTAGCAGGGACGCAAATGGCGGCGGCCATAGCCACCACCATTTGCGTCCCTGCAGTCAGCCATGATAGGCTATGTAAATGTTTACGTAGCCTATCACAGCTGATTTAAAAGAAAGGAAAAAAACGCACGTACGCAAATGGCGGCGCCCATGGGTGCCGCCATTTGCATATGCGCGTGGTTTTTTTTTTCTTTTAAATCAGCCGTGATAGGCTACGTAAACATTTACGTAGCCTAACACGGTGTTTTTTAAAAATCTAGCCGTGATAGGCTACGTAAATCTTTACGTAGCCTATCACTTTTTTTGTTTTTTTGTTTTTTTTACTGGAAATGGTGGCGGCGGCGGCCTGTCAGAAGACCGGCCGCTGCCACCGAACCGCCGCCGAAAAGCCGCCGGAGCCACCGCCGCCAGGAAGATCCGCCCAAGGTAAGTCCCATCCCAGTGGGGGCGGGGGGGCAGACCATTTCGCCACCGATTTCGGGGCCATAGCCACCGCCATTTGCGTCCCTGCAGTCAGCCATGATAGGCTATGTAAATGTTTACGTAGCCTATCACGGCTGATTTAAAAGAAAGGAAAAAAACGCACATACGCAAATGGCGGCGCCCATGGGTACGAATGCATGGCATTCGGCCTCCCTGAGATTCGTGGCAAAATTCTCTGACATCCCTACCACCACCCACCTTCCTGGATCAGAGAGTTCTCCGTTTGCAGGCACCAACAGTGTGGATGGATGGCAGGGAAGGATCCCTGCTAGCACTTGCAGAGCCGTAGGAGACCTTCCTTCAAGTCTTCTGTTCCCTGGTATTTTGACATGGTTAAGTTCAAACAAGCTCTGTTCATGCTCAGGCCAGGGCTGAGACATTCTCCTTTGATCCAGAGGTCACCACAGCCGTTCTGCCCAGCCCCAACCCCTGCCAGGCTGCCTTGCGGTTTTGTTTTCAAATTATACAGCAAGAGTCAAGGGATTCCTGGCAGAATCCGTCCATGCATGGAACAGCCACAAAGGGAAATCCCAGAGCTTGCAAGGAGCAAAACTGATCGCCACTGCCAAGGATCGGAGTGTGGGAAATGGCCCTGGGAGATTTTGAGTCTTGGCTGCCACGTTGTAAGTGAGACCTTGCAAAGGAGGCTTCTCTTTGCTGCCGACACCCCACCCTTCTCTCCATCCCAGCTCTGTGTGCCTTGTAGGGGCAGCCCGAGATGTTTTGCTGCCCGAGGCAAAGGACAACAAGGTGCCCCCTCCCATTCCATGTACAAAAGTTGACTGGACTGGCTGATGATTCTGTCTTAACACTGACGACGGCAGCATCCTCCACCATACTTGAAGGCAGCAGCCTTGGATGCCTCCTTTGGAGTTCCAACTGACTCTGACTGGAACCTGGAGGGGATCCAACGTCCCACAGGCATCACAGCCACACCAGCCTCCACTGCCTGGAGCGATGCATGATCTTCAGCAGCAGGAGCAACCTGGAGCCAGTTAGAGTCCTGCCTTCCCAGGCCGGGTGGCAGAGAGCCAGGCAGATGAACAGGGTCCAGGTTTGCAGGACTCACCACTGGATACCAAGCTGGATGGTCTCACAGCTGGATGTTGGCAGTGGATCTCTGGGATTTCAGATGGCATTCCTTCCCAGCCCTGCCTGGAGATGTCAGGGATTGAGCCAGGACCTTCTGCATGCAAAGCAGGGGCTCTACCACTGAGTGACAGCCCTATCTTTGGCATGAGGATAGAGGTATTCCCAGCGTGTCCCCATCTGCAGGCCGAAATGCTGGAGAGTTTGTGCAACCCAAGGGGCCGCCCCATTAGTAGCATTGGAACTGCTACATACGATCAGGGGCTTTCACTGCCACATTATATGCAGAACCATCAGAAGCGTACGAGCCAGCTTTCTCCCAACATAGCGGCCTCCAGATTTATTACAACTCCCAGCATTATACGCAGAACGATCAGAACCATATGGGCCAGCTTTTTCCCAACATAGTGGCCTCCAGATTTTTTTTTACTACAACTCCCAGCATTCCTGACCAATGATCACGCTAGCTGGGGCTGATGGGAGTTGAGGTCCATAACATCTGGAGGGTACCAGGTTAAGGAAGGCTGGTACGGGAGGTGCCTTGGGGGAGCAAGATTTGTGCTGCTAATGGTGCATGTGACTGGGACTGCCTTGAACCAAAATGTTACACATCTATTAAAAAAGTGCTCAGGTTCTGGCTTTGGTGAGTCTCCGGGGAAAGATTATTCCATAGTTGAGGGCAGGGAAGCCAATGAGAAAGCCAGCTTTTTCTGTGTAAACATGCGGTCTTGTTTTGACACAGAGATGGTGGAATAAACCAGAGTGGGAACCCCCAGTTCCCTTGCTATAACCAAGCCTAAGCATCTGTAACTCTGTGATAGGCCCTGGTGCTCTTCAGATATTATGGACAGTGGAGGCTGGTGGCTCTGATGCCAGTGGGGTGATGAATCTGCTTTGGGTCTCAGTCAGAGCTCTAAAGGAGCAAGCCAAGGTGCTCTGAAATTTGGATAGCTCCTTCAGAGTTCTGACTGAGCCCCAAAGCAGATTCATCACCCCACTGACATCAGAGCCACCAGCCTCCACTGATTTTGGACTGCAACTCCCATCAGCCCCAGCCAGCATCATCAGTGTTGAGGGATTATGGGACTCATAATCCAAAACATCCAGACAGCACCAGGTTGCCTACCCCTGGGGTATCAAATAAATGCATATTCTTCTGCTAATTACTGGCACCGTTTCCCTCACCTTCTTCTGTTGTTTCCCCTGCATCAAATTTTTCAGTTGTATGCTTCTTGGGGAAAGGAGACCTGTTCTTTTGTACTCTACATAATGCCATGCACGCTGATTGCACTATATGCATCAGTAACAAATAATAATAATAATAACAACAACAACAACAATAACAATAAATGTATTTTCAATATTTGATATGTTTTATTGTCCCCGTTTTGCAAGCCACTGAGGACATCGTTTTATCAATAAGCCAGGGTGGGAAGTACCTTAAAAAAATAAGCAAAGCAGATGCTGCTCACCTTGCATTGCTTATACAGTTGCAAAACCTCATGTATATCGCTTGCATCGAGGGAGGCTTGGAGGCAAAAGCGCCATCTGAGTCTAAAGAAGCCAAGACCTCAGCGATGCTCCTTCCCCGAAGTCTCCTCCGTCGGCTCGCGAAGGAGCTCTTTGGTAAAATGAGACTAACTTGCCCTCCCCCATGTTTATTTATCTAAAATTACTTAACTAGGTCACCCTACCGAGATCAATCTGCCATTGCCATCCCGCTGACTCCCGGGGTCTCCCTTTGAGCGAGCTGGGCAGCTCTATGCCGCTTTTGTGATGCAGTGAGCTGACCCCCCGCCCACCCACCCCCACCGCCTGCCACCCCCACCGCCTGCCACCCCATCAGCCAAGTGCCTTCCAAACGCAACCTTCCAAATTCAGCACACATGTTGGAGCTGGTGCCATCTGATCCGGATTAGAGCAGGGCCCATGCTGGGATGCTCTGGCCGGCTCTGGATTCTAGCTGTGGTCGGCCGCTAATGCACTTACACAGATTTCCTAATGGGAAGGCATCTCGCATTTTGATATATTATTATGTCTGAACTTCTTTCTTTCGTTCTTTTTTTATTTGGAAAGAAGGAATCGTTGCAGGAGGGGGGAAAGGTTTCCCGCACCGTGAGAGGTGGGCTTTGTCTCAGCGTGCCAAGCATGTATTAAGCCGTTTATCTGCAAAAATGTGCTGCACCCGGTGCAAAGGGACGACTTTAATTTGAGCCGTGGCTCCTCCCAACGTCAAAGGCTGTGGGCCAGCTCACACGTTACCGCATTTTGGTGTACACCTATATGCTTGTTTTATGTGTACACCTCAACACATGCACAACCCTTTGGAGACCCAGCATTGGCCAAAGCTCCCACCGAGTGGCTACAAACCTGGATTCACTGCAACGTAATGTGTGATAAGGTGTCATCTCCGCCAGAGATTGTGCTTGGATTTGACAGATGAGGAACGCTGAAGTTGGAGAGTACGGCAAACCCGTCATGAAAGATAAGGACGAAGATGATGATTGAAGAGGATTTATTACATTTCTATACTGCGCCATAGACGAAGCTCCCTGGGCAGTTTACAGAGATTAAAACCCATTAAAGATAGAGCATACAAATTAAAAAAAAAAAACATTTACATAAAAACACAACAGACAGTGCACACAAAGACAACACCTATCTAAAAACAACTTTAAGCCATCAACCATAAAAGAAATCCAGGACCTGATTTAACTCATCATATGCAGCCAAATGCCTGAGAAAAAAGTCTTCACCTGGTGGTGACAAGAAAACAATGTTGGTGCCAGGCAGACCTCGGCAGGGAAATCATTCCACAGTTGGGAGGCCACCACCGAGAAGGCCCTCTCCCTTACTGTCGCCTTCCGAGTCTCCCTTGGAGGAGACAGCCAGAGGAGCGCCTTAGATGCTGAATGTAGTGTACAGGTAGGTGCATGCCAGGACAGGCGCTCCATCGGGTACTGCAGTCCCAAGCTGTGTAAGGCTTTATATGTTAAAACTAGCACCTTAAATCAGGCTTGGAAACATACAGGCAGCCAGTGCTAGTGGGCCAGAATTGATGTTATAGGTTCGGACCTTCTTGTCCCTGTTATTAATCTGGCAGCCACGTTTTGCACAAGCTGCAACTTCTGAATCGTTTTCAAGGGCAACTCAATGTAAAGCACATTGCAATGATCTAACTTGGAGGTTACCAGAGTATAGGCAACCGAAGACAGCCAGGTTATCCTTGTCCACATAGGGGTGTAGCTGGGCCATCAAACAAGGAAGGAAGGCTTCCTGAAATAACAATGTTCTCAGGAGGTGCTGGAACCAATGCAACATTGGCGCCTGCCAGACCTCCAAAGACAGGGAATTCCATAGCAAGGGGTCCACCACACTGAAGGAGATAGATAAGAGAGAGAGCGACTAGCACGTTGAGGAATGATCTCAATTTCCAGGAAAGGCAACAGCGAGCTGTGAAGAGCTGGTACACTATTTTATTCCTTATGATAGCCATCTAGGCCACAGAATCTGAAACAGCATGCTGGAGCATACGCATTTGCTGAGCGATATAAAAGAATTAACAGTGCAAATCCTACATGTGTCTACTCAGAAGTGCCTTCCACTAGGGGCTTCCTCCCAGCCAGGAAAGTGGGCATAAGATTAAGGCAGTGTGTGAAATGTCAGGCCATGCTCTGCATAGAGTGGCTACTTGCACATCACTAAAGAATAGGACAAAAGAGGGCACAGGTTTGTGTAAAATTTGTATATACTGATTTATAGAGAGAGAGATGCAAATTTAGACATCATTACTATACAGAGCATTTCTACACCAGGCTAAAATCTGCAGCTTTACCAGGGCTTTCTGCTTGCATTTTCTTTGCAGGATTACGACGGGCTCCTTTATACAGCATGCAAGTGATGTGGAATTGAAAATGTCCCTTTTCAGCAGCAATGCTCTATATGTTCAATGAAACAGCACCATCTAGTGGCCGAATTATAGTGCTATGCTGGTTTTACACCCTGTCGATATTGCACCATTGAGGTTTATTACAGCTTATCTCCAATTTTTTTAAAGCGGGATAACCGGGGGAAAGCATGGGAGACGTCCTGGAGGTTTACAATGTCATGTAAAGGACCTGCAAACATCCTTAAGTGGCCAACATGAGTGTGCAATAAATCACAAAGCTCACATTTCACCATAGTGGGGGAAACTGTGGCCATGTGATCTGTATGCTTGTTGCTTGGTCTGCTGTCCAGGTTCTCACTGTTAATGGGCAACTTCAAGGCCCCTGGTTCCTCCCCTTTTTTAGGATTCTTTCTCTTTAAACTTGATGCCTTCAGATAGAGGACTGTCCTCTCACTGTCCTCCAGTAGCCCTACAAATAGAGGAGCTTCCTCTGTAAAGTAGGACACATGCTCCCCCTAGCACTGCATGGCATCCTAGTGTTCCTGTGAATGTATTTAGGTGTGTGTGCACTGGAGACAAGATGCATCCATTTCCAACTCAGAAATGTAACTGAGACCCATAAGAATAACCATGCTAGACTCTGAAGAATGACCCCACAAGCAAATCACGCTAACCACATTTTAATAGGGCATCCCTGAATGTGAAAAATAGGAGTAGTGATTTATGAGGAACAAGTAGCAGGTAACAGGGACCATCCAAGGTAAATAGGGAGCAACCTGTCCCAGCTGGACTTCAACCACATTCACATGGACTTCAACCACATTCACCAAATGCTACTAAGAGAGGTGAACTGCACACTTGTGTTATTGCTATGAATAACTAATTGACTTGGAAGGAAGCCTTCATTATAATAATACACACCAGAATTGGCTGTCTCAACTCCTGTTTGGCCAGAGCCCATTTGATTGCCTTAAGAGGCTGGATAGCTCTTCCTGTCACAGCTAGTCTAAGGAAGCAATCCTATGCCCTCTAGTCAGCGGCTAGACAGCCATAGGATATGTGGTTCTCTGGGAACCGACCTTCCCCCCTTCCACTCTGCCTCACAGGCAGCGTGGAATGGCCCCGAGCTCCGCGCTCGGAAGAGGAGTGCAGAGCAGCCAAAATGAGGCATTCCGGGGCACAGGGAAGGCAGAAATGCCAGTACGACACATCCTGCATGTCGTCCGGCAGCCTCCTCCCCTGCTCTGCCTTCCTACGGCTAGACAGCCGAAATTGGCTATCTAGCCACAAATGCAGGGCAGGAGAAGCACGGAGGGAACAATCCCCTATGTGCTTCTCCTGCCCTGCATTGGGTAGGCGGTCACCTCTGAGTTCAGAGGCAGCCCCCTATCCCTGAGACACTCTAGGCTTCATAGAAGGCAATCTCTACTGGCTCCATTTGTTTGCTGTTCCTCTTTCCTACTTCCTGTTAATCCTGGTGAACATATGCTCTCAGCCATCTTTTAGTTCTTGCAGCAGAACCCGGCTCTTGTGGCCAGCCGTGAGGGCAAGAAAGTTTGTTTGACAAATGGAAACAAAGAATCTCCCAAAAGTTTTGCATGCCTTTTCTCTCCATGTAACAAGACAGAGAAATGTAGCCAGCTGTGCCTATTTTAATTATAGAATATTGAAAAGATTTAATTTTCAACTGGGCTTTTTGGGTTGGGGGTGGGGTGGGTTTTATCTGATTCTTTTCAATAAATATTTTGGTTAAATATATAAAGATTGTTTCTTGGTCATTCTAGCAGTTCTTTGACTGACAGTCACACACCTCTCACTTTTATGCTACTTCATGCTATAAAATTATAGGTCATTACTTCATGCAAGGAAACCATATCATGCCATCTTAGATTTATATGGCATATCATAATTCTGTTTCTGTTGTTGCTTTTAAAAAATATTGTCAGTTAAATTGTTGTGCATTTCTAATTATTTATAAATAAGTAGAACAGCCCAACCAACACAAAAGAATTGGTTTTAGCTAGGGTTCAGCCTCAGAACCTCATCTGGATGACAGGGATGAGATCTGGAGCTCATGACCCAATAATCTCTGAGTATAAGCAGATTCCCCCCCTCCCCGAAATAGCCACAGGCAGCCCACACACATCTGCGTTTGAGGTTACAGATGTCTACGCCAAAGAGTATAGCTTTTAAAAAGAAACACCCCTAATAGCTATCTGAAGGAAACCTTCTTCCACTTGAGTCTGATACGGTGGCTGCACCCCTACCTTCCTGACCATCTGCACCCATCAGTAGTACATGCCCTGGTCTCCTCTCGTTTAGACTGCTGTAATGCGCTCTACGTGGGGTTACCCTTGAAGATGGTTCGGAAGCTGCAGCTGGTACAGAATGCGGCGGCTCGCCTGATTACAGGCAGCCGCCAGCGAGATGACACCACTCCAGTGCTGAAGGAGTTGCACTGGTGACCAGTTGTTTTCCTGGCCAAATTCAAGGTGTTGGTTTTGACCTTTAAAACCCTATATGGCTCCGGCCCAGCCTATCGTAAGGAGCGCCTCCAGCAGCACCAGACAGGCCGCTCAACAAGATCAGCCTCGGATGGCCTTCTCTCTGTTCCATCAGTCAGGACAGCTAGGCTGGTGAGGACGAGGGAGAGGGCCTTCTCTGTGGTGGCCCCCACTCTGTGGAACTCCCTCCCTAGGGAACTCCGCCATGCCCCCTCTTTAATGAGCTTCCACCGCGCATTAAAAACGTGGTTGTTCAGGCAGGCATTTGGGGTGGGTTAGGGTATTTTCAATGATGTTTTTAATATAGAATCTTATTGTTTTAACTGTTTTGTTGTTGTACATCGCCCAGAGTAGCTGGGTGACCAGCCAGATGGGCGATCAATTAATTGATTGATTGATTGAATAAATAAATAAATAATAGGGTCAGCCCAAACCTTACATTCTTCATCAGAGACCCTCTGATGAAGAATAATGCAATTTGGAAATAGTGCTGAAGGTTGGCTCACAAATTCTCTAAGGGTGCAATCCTATGCCTGGTTAGACAGAAAAAAGTCCAGAACTCCCATCAAGCCTCAGCCAGCCATGTCTAAACAGGCATAGGATTGCACCCTAAATAAGCAAGGGTGGGAAACATGTGGCCCTCCATAAGTTGCTGGGCTCCCAGTTCCCACCATCCCCAGCCAGCATCAGAGATGATGGGAGCTGTAGACCAAAAACATCTGGAGGGCACCAGATTCTCCACCCCTCCATTAAATAAATGACACTTTACTGAAGGTTATTGATTCACAACATTTGTCTACTGCTCCACAACTAGACAGATTCCAGAGCAGTGAACAATAAAAATACATACAATAACACTCGGTTTTTGAATTGGGCTTGGAAGCCGAGGACAGTTCTCTGCACGCGAAAAGCAGGAGAATGAGCCCACGCAGAGCACCTTCCTTTCGCTGCTGTTGATTCACCACAACGCTCCAGTGCATCCAGGCTCAAAGCCTTCTCCTTCTGTAGCGCTTAAAAAGGCCTCCTCCGATGAAAGAAAGCCAAGGATGGGCTATGGTTGTTCTGAGCAGGTGGCTGCCTGCAGCTGCAGGCACACCTGGAGAAGGCGGGATTCTTACATCCCAAAGGGTTTCCTAGGCCAGGCTCCAAGCCTCAGAACGTGGGTCCCTGCTCACGTTGCAAGAGAACGCATCGGAGACTTCAAAATATGCATGACATTTCATGCAATGTATTTAAAAAATGCGGTGGGGTTGGCTGACCCAGAACTAATAGAAAGGCACCCAGCTAGCTCCCCTCTTGTGACCTTTTTAGGTCTGCCTTCTTCGGAGAGGCAGCCGTGTGATTAGGACTGCAATCCTCTACTCACTTACTTGGGAGTAAGGTAAGACGTGTGAAGGTTTGCCCTGTAAGATTGCGGTTCTGTACTCAGTTACCTGGGAGGAAGTCCCACTGAACTCATTGGGGCTGATGTCTTAGCAGGCATGCATTGGGTCGCACTTAAAGTTGTTAGAATGGCAAAATATTCCTTTTTTTCCTTTAAAAAATCATTCTGGGCAACAAGGGGTGATTTTGATTTAAATTCTGGACAAAGGTTAGTCTGCATGGAAGTTCATCAATGAAAAGAAAGGCAGTGTTATTGTCATTGTTGGTAGTATTAGTATTAGTATTAGTATTAGTATTAGTATTAGTATTAGTATTATTACCACCACTACTGGCTTCTCCTCTCCCATAACCATTCAAGCTGATCACAGTAATAACTGGGTAACTTTCAGAATTTTGTACACTGCCTTGGGAGGGTTTTCCTCAAAAGTAGCTTATAAATCTTTTAAATAAAATAAACCAGTGTCTGCATTTGCTAGTTTTCCTCTTCCCTCCTCATCCCTTTTTCCTTTTGCATCACATCTTTTAGATTGTAAACCTGGAGGCGGAGACTGTCCTGTTTGTTCATATTGACCTTATGTACGCTGCTCTGTGAGCCTTTTCGGTTGAAGAGCGGTGTCAAATACTTAAAAGAAGTTGTTGTTAATATAGTTCTATAAATGTACATGGCAGTTCACATTGTAGCATAAGCAAAAACCACGTCCCTGCCTCCCAGTAGCTTATAGTCTACATTTGGGCAGGGGAAGATTTCTGATTCTAGGAAATGTTTGGCAAGGTGATTATATATCTGGACATGTAGCAATCATCTTAAGAGGGTGCCCTAATAGGGTACAGCTACACAGACACATGTCTATGGCACCTGCCCCTCACACAGTACATGTTCATTGCACACAACACATGCGAAACCCTGGTGTGGCGTGTAAAATGGAAACAGCTCTCAGAAGTTTACTCAACACTCACCTGGCCTGTAGGTGTATCTGCCGCTAGCAATGCAAAAACTTGACAGGTCAGTAACCTTATCTCAGGAGAGACATGCACTCCCCCCCACAGCAGCCTCATTTGTGCGAGACATTTGGTGGTGGGGGAAAGCACCCCAGTGCTCAAGCCAAATGTGCCCCACTGGGCAGAAATTATCAGAGCTTTCTTCTTCTTTAATCTTTTTGCTTTGCAGAGTTCACCAAAGGGAAAAGCGAACAGATGAAGCAGATGCTTCAAGAGTACCACAAAAAAAAAAAGCCTGCGAGGTTTTGAAGTCATGCCAGCAGCAACTGGAACAGCGGAAGAGCCTATAAACTTTTATTTTTCAACCAAAAAAGAAAGAAAGAAAGTAAATCTGTGTAGGGATTATTTTCAAAAGCACCCAGGTTAAAAAGAATTACTAAACTGCCAGTGTTTGTTCTGAAATCAGCAAGGTTTTGTTGCCCCAGCTCCCTGTTTATTAGTTGTTATTATCACAATGATTATCATAAATGTTGCTGCTGCTGTTGTTGTTATTGCTATTATTAAAAATATGTCAGTGTTAGGCTGCTAGGTGAGTTCATATAAGGCTCTGGCTTGGATCTAAACTTAGTCATGCTTGGAGTAGACCCATTGAAATCAACTGGACTTCAGTCACGACTAACTTGTCCCACCAGTTTAAATGTGTCTACTTTATACATGTCATGAGAAATGACGGGTTGGATGAATCAGAGGTCGGAATTAAGATTGCCGGGAGAATTATCAACAACCTCCGATATGCAGACGATACCACCCTAATGGCAGAAAGCGAAGAGGATCTCAAGAGCCTCTTGTTGAGGGTGAAAGAGGAGAGTGCAAAAGCTGGTTTGCAACTCAACATTAAAAAAACGAAGATCATGGCATCTGGCCCTATCACTTCCTGGCATATAGAAGGGGAAGAAATGGAAGCAGTGACAGATTTTACTTTCTTGGGCTCCAAGATCACCGCAGACGGTGGCTGTAGCCATGAAATTAAAAGACGCTTGCTCCTTGGGAGGAAAGCTATGGCAAACCTAGACAGCATAGTAAGAAGCAGAAACATCACCTTGCCGACAAAGGTCCGTCTAATCAAAGCTATGGTTTTCCCAGTAGTAATGTATGGCTGTGAGAGCTGGACTATAAGGAAGGCTGAGCGCCGAAGAATTGACGCTTTCGAACTGTGGTGCTGGCGAAGACTCTTACGAGTCCCCTGGACTGCAAGGAGGTCAAATCAGTCCATCCTAAAGGAAATCAACCCTGACTGCTCATTGGAAGGACAGATACTGAAGCTGAAGCTCAAATATTTTGGCCACCTAATGCGAAGAGAAAACTCCCTGGAAAAGACCCTGATGCTGGGAAAGACTGAAGGCAAAAGGAGAAGGGGACGGCAGAGGATGAGATGGCTAGATAGCATCACGGATGCAATGAATATGAACTTGAGCACGCTCCGGGAGAGAGCGCAGGACAGGAAGGCCTGGCGTGCTCTGGTCCATGGGGTCACGAAGAGTCGGACACGACTGAACGACTGAACAACAACAACTTTATACATGAGTAAGGGCACAATCTTATACTGCCTAGGAAACGTCAGGAGTTGTAGGACTTTTTCCTATCTAAGCATGTATAGGATTACACCCTAAATCTGGATTAGGGACCAGAGGAGAAATTCATATGCTTTACATTTTAATGCGAGCTTACCTAATTTTGCACTTTCAAGCCAATTAAATATGCAAACCAAAACTCAGTTATCCTCCAAATCTGCACTTCTTCAAAGTGAATTTAAAGATTGGGAAAATGAGAAACTGAGAGAACCTGACAGATATATCCATCTCTAATCTGAATCAAACCCATTGTTCTTAAACTACTGTGATACTAACAGCCTGATCCTATGCAGGTGAAATCAGAAATAAGTAAATTCAACGGGACTTAATCCCAGATGAAAGTGCATGGGATTGCAGCCTAAAGATAGGTTGAAAATAATTGTTAGATAGTTTTGCTAATTTGATGCTGGTCTACTTTAGAGGGCTGTTGTAAGCCTCACTCAGATTACATATGTAAGGGTGCAAGTCTGGGGTTTCACCCTTGTCAGACAGAAGCTTCCAAACTCAGAGGCCTCCGTAAATCCAATGCCTGGCAGAGCTGCTGCCCACAAGGCAGGAGGAGGACAGAGGCCATTTTTGCCTCTCCATCCTCCATGTTTGGTTTTTTCTTTCTTTTCATAATATTTAATGATAATAGGTGAGATCCAAATTAAATTAGGTGCACTTCATTCCCACTGATATTCATGGGAATTATGTTGTCATGACTAATCTCTCCCACTGATTTCGGCAGGACCTAAATTCAGCTAAAACCAATCCTATACACATCCACTCAGAAGTAAACTTTGTTAGTTCAACAGACAATGAAGTCCTTTCAAAACCAGCATAATATTTTATTATGTGTGTATATAAAACTTTATGTGTATAAAACTTAAACCCACCCTGTATCATTAAGTTCTCAGGGTGGCATACAGATAAAATCAATTTAAATAGTGTAAAACAATAAATAATTTAAACAGCTAAAGGATATTAAACCATTAAACAAGCTAATACCAATTTAAAAAATCTAAAACGATAAAACAGTGTGCAATTCAGTTAGCTTTGGTTAGCTTCAAAGGCTTCGGTGAAAAGCCATGTTTTAGCTTGGCGCCAAAATGAAACCCACGTCTGCACCAATCGGGCCTCTAAGGGGAGGGCATTCCACAGCTGGGGTCACACAGTAGAAAAGGCCCTCTCCCACGCCCCTCTCCCACATCCCACCAGAGTGTATGTCTCCCACTGGTGGGACGCAGAGGAGGACTCCTCCAACAAATCTCAATCTTCGGGCAGGCATATATAAGGAGAGGCGCTCTCTCAAATATCGAAGTACCAAGTCACTTAAAGATAATATGCACAATCCTTGTTGTAGCTCAGTGGCAGAGCCCCTGCTTTGTATGCTGAAGGTTCCAGGTTTGATCCTTGGCAACTCCAGGTAGGGCAGGAAAAACTCCTGCCTAACACCCTGGAGAGCTTCTGCCAGTCAGTGTGTCAACACGAATGGACTAGATAGACAGTATACAGCCTATGCTCCTATGTTCCTAAAATTTGGCTGGCTGTATGCTGTAGTTGAAGCTCCCAAGTTGTCTTCAAGGGCAGTCCCACAGGTAGTGCATGACAGTAATCCAGCCAGGAGGTTACCAGAGCATGAGCAAACTACAGGGTGTTGCCACCACAGCACCTCTTCCTGGATCCAGCACCTCTTCCTGGATCAGCTGCACTAAAAGCAACACATTTCTTGGATCAAAACCAGGAGTGCCTATTAAGCAGTGGGAACACTTTAGCATCTAAGCTAAACAGTCCTTCTCTTTTTCTCAGGAACAGTCCTTCTCTTTTTCTTTCCACGCCCACAGAGCTAATCATTACAGAGGACACAAAGAGGGGCATTGTCTACCAAAATTTTATTAAGCTTTCCTTCTCAGCGATGAAACTAATGCAGTTTTTAAAGACAGAAAGCCTTTGGTATACTCAGTAGTGACCAGGGATGGGCAAATCGATCTATTTCGAATAGGTGTCAGTTTTGCTTGTATTCAATCCTGTCCAATTTCTACATTAAAAAGAAAAATGCATGAAGATACGCATTTATATTCATACACAATGGTGGGCTACTCCATTGACTCTATTGTCTCCTCTCTCTGAATTGTTTCCATTCAAACTGGTTGTTATCACAACTTTGTAACTTTCAGAACTGGTGCCTGTCTTTATTTGTTTTCCTCTTCCTTCCCTATCCCCCTTTCCTCTTATGTCAGGACTTTTAGATTGCAAGCCTGCCAGCAGAAACTTTTTTCATTTGTTACTGATTTTATGTAAACCACTCTGGGGGCTTTTTCTGGCAGTGAAAAGCAGCGTAAAAACACTTTAAGTAAAATAAAATATTCATAGAAAATTCTGCAAAATGGCCTTCTTTTTCTGGGGTGTGGGGGTGGAGTGAGAGAAATCTCAGAAATTTTCTCAGAAAAAAAATACCTTCTGAGAAATTTTGGCTCAGCTCTAACAAAATAAAATCAAATCTCTTATATTCAAAGGCACGTGGAAAATCACAGATACTCAATCAACCATGCAAGGAGTCCCTGAAGATAAACATTCTACAGGAATGAGCTTCCCCCCTTTTTTTTCAGAGGTTCTCAGCATGTTTGGGATGGTTGTTTAGGCCTCAAATGAGATTAAGGTAACCTCCAGCTGAACATTTTTCAGGCTGATGAATGTAGCAGGGGAAACTGCTCGACAGCCTTTGCCTCTCATGCAAGTAGAAGCTTTTGTTTGGTTTGGTTTTCTGTTGCTAGTGCAGGCGAAGCACTTCCAGCATTGCCACTCACAAGCAAGCTGCCATGCTGGATGCAGCCCATGGATTGGGGCCTGCCAGGTTCCTGATCATTTGCCCCAGCCCCTGGTTTTATACTCCCGAGCAGGAGCGAAGCCAAGAGGTTTATCAAAGCACTAGTGGGCTGCCATGATAAAGAACCCATCTATTCAAGCCTCCTGTTTCCCACAGTGGTCAACCCCCTGCCTATGGGGAATCCACAAGCAGTACATGAGAGCAATAGCCCTCTCCCACCGTTGCCCCCCAGTGGCTGGTATTTGGAGATAGACTGCCTCTGAACATGGAGGTTCCACCTAGCCAACATGGCATGCAGCCGTGGACAGACCTGTCCTCCTTCTTTATTGATTGGTCTAATCTCCTTTTAAAGCCATTTAAGTCTAGGGTCCATCAGCACATCTTCCTGCAGTGAATTCTATAACTTGGTTATGCCCTTGGGTGAATAATTCCTTTCTCTTTTCTGCCCTGAATCTCCCACTATTCAGCTTCATGGGATGACTCCAGATTCTAGTAGTATGAGAGAGGGAGAACAATTTCCCTTATCCGCTTCCTCCACACTGTACATCACTTTATACACCTCTAGCATGCCTCCCCCTTACTTGCCTTTCTTCTAAACTAAAAAGGCCCAGATGTTGTTACCTTTCATAGGCTCCAGCCCCTTGATCATTTTGGTTGTCCCCTTTTCTACACCTTTCCAGCTCTACAATACCCCTTTTGAGACATGGATTGTGCACACTGTTCCCAAGCATGGCCACCACATAGTCTTTATGTATTTTTAATAGGGGTTTTACAATACCTTCAGTTTTGTTTTCAGTTCCTGCACTGTTTGAGTTTTCTATTATGCATCTATTATGCATCTATTATGCGCAGTGAGTATCTGTGATTTCTTTTGCTCCCATTGCACATTTTGCTGTTGTGAAGTGTCCCTAAAAGCAAGGGACGACCATTTATTTGAATCCACACAGGCAGCAGGAGAGGGGAAGCAGCAGCAAATACTTACAAATACAACAAATGGCCAGAAAATGGCATTTTCTTGCTGTGTGCTTTTTAATCTGGAACAGACACAATAGCAGGTGAGTGCTGGGACCTGTGAACTAGGTCTACTGTCACTAGTGTGCAATCGCGATATTCACTAGTCTGTCTGCAATAGCAAGCCAGATTGGTGCTTTTGATGAGGAGTCAATGACAAAAAAATATATTTTTTTAAAACAGCTAGATACCGCATGCAATAGTTGCTTGGTGCAGGTGACAACACCAAGTAGCAAAAAATCACTGCAACTGTCTATCTGCTCATCAGCAAATATTGACAATTAAATATATGTTGCCCCTGTGCAATGCAGCCCGATCTAACACCCATCCTAAACCTCTGCAATGAGCAGAAGTATCTAAATGTAGGACCAGGATACCTGAGAGAGCACCTTCTTCTTGACCAACCTGCCCAGTCACTGAGGTCATAGAGGGAATGCTCCTGGTGGTTCCACATGGACCTACGGCCCAGTTGCAGTCCACCAGGAGAAGAGCCTTCAGTGTGGTGGCCCCCTTTATTTGGAGCGCCCTGCCTTCGGAAGTCAGGCAGGTGCCAACATTGTGTTGCTTTCGTTATTTTGTTGTTGTTATTTTGAGAGGCCTTCCTTGAGTGACCAGCCACAGTTTATTAAATTCAGAATTTGTTTCTTTTGAAACGTTTTAATTGTTCTAACTTAGTGTTTTATTATTTTATCTTTGTTGCCCACTGCTCCGAAATCTTTGATGTGGAGCAGTATATAAATATTGTAAATAAATAAATAAATGCACAAGCAGGCATGCTAGCAGCACAACCTACTGTGGATTTGCCGAATCCTTATAAAATGAGGGCAATTTCAAGGGCAGTATGGGTTGGCAGGGGTGCGACATGAATGCTTCCCATCCTTGTGCTTTCCTCCCCCAAAACCACTTCTCCCCAGACACTTTTCTCCTGACAAGGATTACCTCCTGGCCTA
Source organism: Heloderma suspectum (assembly GCF_057233095.1). Taxonomy (NCBI): domain Eukaryota; kingdom Metazoa; phylum Chordata; class Lepidosauria; order Squamata; family Helodermatidae; genus Heloderma; species Heloderma suspectum. The sequence continues at coordinate 8,430,203 of NC_139471.1, read as the reverse complement.
CTGTGAGATAGGGATGGATGAAAGTCACTTACCTGTTTGCGGATTATGTTGATGGTGGGGGGGAGGCGTTCCGTCCCTCCCCCCGGAAACCTCGCCGGGGGGGAGGCACTCCGTTCCTTCCCCCCCGGAATCCTCCGTGGCCGGCTGTGCTCCACGGCAGTTCCGCAGAGCAGCCGGCCAGGCCCAGCCAGGCCAGAGCTGTCCGCAGCTGGATTTCCGGCCGCAGAGGGCTCTGGGTAAAAAAAAAAAAAAATGTACGCAAATGGTGGCAGCTACAGCCGCCGCCATTTGCGTTCCTTCTTTTTGGCTGTCTTAATCTACGTAAATATTTACGTAGTCTAAAACGGGAAATCAAAAAGGGACGCAAATAGCGCCCACTACGCTATTTGCGTTCCCCTTTATTTTCGCCGTCATAGTCTATGTAAATATTTATGTAGATTAAGAGGGCAAAAATAAGGAACGCAAATGGCGGCGGCTATGGCCGCCTCCATTTACGTATGCGGGTTTGTTTTTTTTAACCCACCCAGCCATGACAGGCTACATAAAGATTTACGTAGCCTATCACGTCGTGTTTTTTTTTTTAACCTAGACATGATAGGCTACGTAAATCTTTACATAGCCTATCACGTCTTTCTTTTTCTTTCTTTTCTTTTTTTTTACAAGAGTGGAAATGGCGGCGGCGGCAGCAGCCGGTCAGAAGACCAGCCGCCGCAGCCACCGCCGCAGCCACTGCCGCCTGGAAGATCCGCCCCAGGTGAGTCTCGTCCCGGGTGGGATCCGCGGGGGGGCGGGGGGCAGGCCGCTCCGCCACGGAGTTCAGTGGGACCGAATGCACTGGCATTCAGCCTCACCGTGGTCCGTGGCGGAATTCTCTGCCATCCCTACTGTGAGATGGGGAGATATAATTGAGAAGGCGGGATAATGAGCAGAAAAAAAGGTAGTCTTCCCGCTCCCATGCAACCATGCTGAACTTTAATTTTTTCCCTTACACTCTGCTTTATATGGAATAGATGGCGACCCAACCCTTTTTTATCCTTTAGCGACAAGTCTGCCACCACCTTGAGTAGCTACACCCTAATCATAAAGGAATCCTCCTAATATCGCTTCTCGATCATTTCAGCTCATTTATAGGGTAAACTCTATAGATGTTCTCCCAGTACCCTCTCGCCCCATTTTACAAATTTCCACCACCAAATTCAACGGAGGCTAACATGAGCCCGTGTTCTGATCAAGGCTGAAAGATAACCAGAACAAAAGAAGCAATGAGGCCTCTTCCCAGAGGAAACACATTGTCTGCTGGATCATCTCCTAGCATGGCCAGCATACCTTCGCTTAGCCACGGAAGCCATCTTAGGTTCAACTTTAGGTTCTGTAAACATGGCCAGAGACTGAGCAAACCAGACAGAGAAACAAAGTGTACATTCCCTAAGGAGCATGATTAAAGTTTATGATTTTGTTTTTAAAGAAAGAACAGAATGGGGAGGGGGTTTCCACGGGTTACAATGCTTTCTCAAGCAATTTCAAACACAAATGCCTGCACAAGCCAGAGATCTTGGAAAAATGCATAACAGTTTTCATATGTTCCTCTCTAGAAGGTTGAGAAGCTGTCTCTCTGCCCTCCTATACCTCTGTTTGGCTTGGATCGGTTGCAGAGCTGAGTTGTTTTTGTTATGAGGATTCTTCTTGTCGGGCATGGCCCATCTATTTCTAGAGGGTGTTTCCCATATCTGCATTGAGAAACGTAGGAAGCTGCCTTACAATGGCTGGTTTCAGACAACACGATAACCCATACTCAAGGGTTGAGCATGAGTTGAGTGTGGGTTGTCGTTGAATTGTGGGTCGTCATTGAACCATGGGTTATCATGTTGTCTGAACCCATTTGCACTAACAAACCATGGTTTATTAACTACAAACAACCCATGAAGAGAATCCATGGTTTGTTGTTGGATTGGGAACTGTAGGTTGCTCGTGCTTAACAAACCATAGTTTGTTATCATGGCTGGGTTCAGACAACACAATAACCCATACTTCAATGATGACCCATGGTTCAAAGACAACTAGGGATGTTGGAGAAATCCACAATGGAACCAAATGAGTTTGGATTCTTATAGATTCCGTGGATTCTGCAGTGGACTGGGTTTTCCCTTGTTGAGTGGATTCCATAGACTTGTGGACTGGTTTTTCCAACTTTTCTTAATTTTGCTCAAAAAGGCGCATTTCCCTTATAAGCTAAAGCATACAAATGCACATTTGGGGGGAAATTTGCACATTTTCACATGTCAAATATGTGCAAATGCGCATTCATGCAAATGCAATTACAAAATCCGATTCCTTCGATGGGCTGATGATGGAACAAAGGGCATCTGACAATTTGCAAAACATAGACGGAACAGATTTTATGCAACCCCTACATCCCTAATGACAACCCACACTCAAGTCAACCCTTGAGTTGCGTGAACCTAGTCACTGTGTCAGACCCTTGGTCCACCTAGCCCAGTATTGTGGACACTGACTGGCAGCAGCTCTCCAGGGTTTCAGGCAGGCGTTTTTCCAGTCCTACCTGGAGATGCCAGGGATCGAACCTGGGACCTTTTGCATGCAAAGCAGGTTCTCTACCACTGACCCACACCCCCTCCCTGCAGTCAACTGGGGCATTCACTAAACAGAAGGAAAATTCCTTCAAAAGTGCTCATAACACTCCTATGAAGTTTGGCTTGGAGACAGACAATACTCCTAAAGAGGAATGATGACAGTCAGACTGAGCTATCATTGCCCATAATGTACACACAGTTTTGTCCCACTCTTGTTTCCAGCAAATAGGTCTTGTCAGTTTTCGAAGTACAACAAAAAAAAAACCTGCAACATCTATTTAAGCAGGGATGAGAGTAGGATGGATGGGTGTGCATGGGTAACATCTTGAATGCAGCCTGGAAACATACTGATAGTAGGGATGTATGGATTCCGTCTGTGTTTTGCTGGTTGTCAGGTGCCTTTTATTCTGTCATCCATTCATTAGAGGAATCAGATTTTTCCCAGTTTCCCAAATTTGCATAAATTCATATTTGCACAAATTTGCACTTGCAAAAATGTGCATGCACACACCCCACAAATGTGCAAATCCTTTCCAAAATGCACAAATCCCCCTAAAAATGCCCATTTTCATGCTTTAGCCTATGGGGGAAATGCACATTTTGACCAGTTTTTTATGTTATGTATTTTTCTATGACTAAATTTGTGTAACATTCCAAAAACTTTTTTTTAAAAAACGGTCCGCAAGAATCCATGCAACTCAGGAAAAACCAGTCCACTAAGGAACCCACAGGTTGGATTCACTGAAATCCGAACTCATTTGATTCCATTGCAGATTTAGGGCACTCAAGCTAGTATAGGCATATGTAATATATTCTCTGTACTAGGCTCCTCTATTCCCTGTTCCTAATTTATAAAATCAGAACAGCATCTCACAGGATTGTTATGATGGCAAGTGTGATAAAGACAAGGAGACGCAGTGCAATTATATATCCCATATAAATAAGTCACAGTCAAATCTCCAAAAAGCAACACTGAAGGCACCAACCACTAGAAAGCCATAATGACACAATCCTATGCATTATCTACTCAGAATTAACTCCCACTGAGTTCAGTGAAACTTACTCCCAGGTAAATGTGCATAGGATCGCAGCTTTAGTCTCCTGTTTGGCTATGATCCCTCTAACAGAGAGAGTCTAACTATTTTAGCAAACTGGAAGACACTGATCTCTCTGCTAAGGTGGGATGGCGGGCCCTTAACTTCTGATCCAATGCTTGGATTCCACAGGAGGAGCCTGAGACCCGTGACCTCTCCTGACACTCTCTTTAATCCTTTCTTATAGTGTCCTGTTGCAAAAATAGCCTGAGCTTAATAGGGATGCTTTTACTGCCAGCTAACAGTGACCTAACAGTCACTGATAGGAAGAACTGGACTGTTGCTTACTGCCTACCATTGTACTATAGAGTTCCAAGACTAAAGTGTGATGGGGTCAGGGGATCATCTGTGCAACCATTGAATAATTTAACAGGTAATTCAATGGTCAGCAAATGATCCAGGCCTTTATAATTCCGTAAATCATGGTCCCAAATGATCCTTAAATTGCATTAAGCAATGGATTTCACACCTTCCACTCTTTTTCGTTGGGTTTTTTTTCCACCTATTGATTGCTTTCCCCCACAAAGAACATTGATTGCAGTCAGATGGCTGTTCCAAGAACGATGCCCACAGCGACGAAAAGGATGCTGCTCAGTAGAATGCATTGGCCAAGGAGAGCCCTGATAAATGGGCCCTCTTGCCACATTTCAGGATAGATCCACAGTCTCCTGGGGCTTACATGGCAAGAGAGCCAAAATAAATCTCGGCCATGGAGAAAATGGCCTGGATGCTGCCAATAGCCAGGATGAACTCCACTGAGAATGTGAGTCACTTCAGTAGAAGAGTGCCTTGTAGCAGACTTGGTTCAGGAACAGGAAGTTCACAAAGGACACAGGAAGTTGCCTTATACCAGGATGGACTGTTTGTTTTTCTAAAAAACCAACCCCTGATTTTCTGGGGTTGGTTTTCTAAAAAACCAACCCCAGAAGAACAAGAACAGGGCTGTTCCTTTGAAATCATCAAAAACCAAACCAGGATTGAAATTAAGCCATAGATGCAACTGAGTTACATATAACCTAGTTACGTATAACTCTACGTGCTAGTGTTATGTTGGCGTTCTTTGATTTTCTTCCAGACGGTTCACCATTTTCATCAGGGCCATGTGCATGATTTTCCCCTTGTTTCTTGTTCACAACAATCCGGTGAGGTAGGTTAGGCTGGGAGAATGATTGGCCTAAAGTCACATGACTGAATGGGGAACTGAATAGTGGATACACCAGCCTAAGCACCAGCACCCCTTGTTACCCTGCTCTTGCACTCTTGTCCTGCTCCTGGGTTCCCGGTCGACAGCTGGTTGGCCACTGTGTGAAATGAATGCTGGACTAGATGGACCCATGGTTTGATCCAGCAGGGCTCTTCTGATGTTCTTATGTACCCTTGCCTCTCCCTTTGCTCTCCTCTCCCTCATTCAGATTTAGCTTGCATGCTCCTTGGGGCAGAGGGCTTTCCCTTTTAATACTCTACTCTGTAAAAATGAGGCATAAGAGCCAGTTCACAAGATTCCGTTCCTTTCTAGCATGACCAAGAAGCAGAAGCCAGGGCAGGGCTATGCAGATGAAGAGGCACAGCCTTGATTCTCTGTGGCTCACATTTCAGCAACGGGGGTTATTAGGAGCAAGATTAGCCCCCATCGCATGGATGTCCCCTGCTCCAGTGTACCCCCTTACTTTCTCCCATATGTGAATGGTTGACAATTTGCATTCCTCTAGGGAAAATAATGCCCAGGGGCACGGTTGATTTATTTATTACATTTTCATCCTGCCCTCAGGGTGGTACATATGGTCCTCTCCACCACCCCCATTTTATCTTCACAACAATCCTGTGAGGTGGGTCAAGACTGATAGAAGGAGGGGGCAAATGGCCCCACATCATCCACAGAACTACATAGCAGGGTAGAGATTTGATTTGAAGCCAGTTCTCTATGGTACCAGCATGGCTAGCGAAGGCAAAGTTTGTGTTCTGACGTTGACAGGAATCCCACATTGTGGGTACAGCTGACGAAGGATGGATCTTTCAGTTTCACTTTCTTCGACATGCAACTTTTTTTCTTTCCATCCTGTTTATAAAGGAATAGAAATAGAAATTTTATATTTTATGTATATAGAAATAGAAATTTTAGTACATTCTTATAAAAAAAAAAAACCAAATAAAATTCTAACCCATCCCTACGGCGTAGGGAAGGGAGAATCAGCAAGGCTGGAACTCATGGGAGGGGCCATAGCTCAGTGGGATCGAGCCCATTCTTTGCACACAGAAGGTCCCAGGTTCGATCCCCAGCTTCTCCGGGTAAAGTGAGGAAAGAATCCTGCCTGAGAGCGGCTGCCGGTCAGGGTCGACAAAGAATCCTGCCTGAGAGCGGCTGCCGGTCAGGGTCGACAATGCGGCTGCCGGTCAGGGTCGACAAAGAATCCTGCCTGAGAGCGGCTGCCGGTCAGGGTCGACAATGCGGCTGCCGGTCAGGGTCGACAAAGAATCCTGCCTGAGAGCGGCTGCCGGTCAGGGTCGACAATGCGGCTGCCGGTCAGGGTCGACAAAGAATCCTGCCTGAGAGCGGCTGCCGGTCAGGGTCGACAATGCGGCTGCCGGTCAGGGTCGACAAAGAATCCTGCCTGAGAGCGGCTGCCGGTCAGGGTCGACAATGCGGCTGCCGGTCAGGGTCGACAAAGAATCCTGCCTGAGAGCGGCTGCCGGTCAGGGTCGACAATGCGGCTGCCGGTCAGGGTCGACAAAGAATCCTGCCTGAGAGCGGCTGCCGGTCAGGGTCGACAATACTGGGCTAGATGGGCCAATGGTCTGACTAAGTATAAGGCAGCTTCCGATGTTCTTCATCAAGGCTTTCCAAGTCCCACCTCAAAGCTCAGCCTGCCTCAACCACTAAAATCCTTCAGCAGTTCACAGTTAACATTAAAACCACATTTAAAATACAATATTCAAAACACAAAATTCGAAACACTTCCAGTTACAACAAAAGCCACATAAGGAGGGGTTAAATGTGGTAGCATGATTATTTTAACTACCGCCCAGGGAAAGCCTGGGTGAACAAGCATATTTTCAGGAGGCATTTAAAGGATGTCATATTTTCTACCTCTGCCATGCAAGGCCCACTGTCAGGGTATTGCATGGCGACATTCCGTAAATTTCGGAATGGCCAGCAAGGCCATTTTTCCCCATCCAAATACGCATTTGGGTGATCTTTTTTTTAAGTGTGCATCCAAATGCATACTCCCCCCCCCCGACTAAAGTGTAAACGTACGCATTTTTCAATTTAAAGTGTGCATTTTTCTAACGTACACATTTTGTGAATCAGCATTCCAAGTTCAGGAACGAGCAAGCTTTTCCTGCAAGATGTGCTCACAATTGCATTCAGGGCTGTGAACTGGGCAAGTTCTGGTCTTAAACAAATTGAAACAAAATCCTCATACATCCCTGTTAGGGAGAATGTGACCTTTCATGCAAACGTTTCACACATCATCAATGAGAAGCATAATAATAATAATAATAATAATAATAGGAGGAGGAGGAGGAGGAGGGTTGGATCCAGATTTAGTCATGCTTAGAGTAGACCTGTGGAAATCAATCAGACTTAAGTTGGTTCTGACTAATCCATCATGTTGATTTCAATGGGTCTGCTCTAAGCACAACTAAGTCTGGATCCAACCCAGGGGATCCATTTCCTGTTCTGCCAACTGACCATCATTTGAAAGTCATCAGCCAACTCCTTCTCGGGGGGGGGGGATGTATTCGCTCCAGACGCCTAGAGTGGGATTATATTTCTCAGGGGGTATTTGTCCGATTTCAAAGACTAGACTGACAGTGTCTGAAAACTGCCATCCCAAAATATGCAGGGGGAACAGACAGAAGCAAAAGTGCTTGTCTCTCCACACTCTGGGAAAGCATTACCATTCAGATAGTGGGCTCAGAATTCCTCCCCATCTTTCGAGGCTCAAGGGCTATCCAAACAGACAAAAGGAAGATGACTGGGTTTAGAGGCATCTTGAGGCACATGGTTCATATTTCGTCTAAGCTTCTTGAGCCGATTTGCAGACCGTAGGGCTCGGGAAGAGCTTCCAGACACACAAACTTTGCACGGAAGTCCAGCTTTAGATACAACCCAAGATACATTCATAGATATTCGGTACTTCTGAGCAATCTGTATTGAATAGGGCCGATTATATTAAAGTATTAAGACCGTGTTGCCTTTAAAAATTTTCAAAGATATCTTTGGGAATCTGTTATGTGGAAAATGTAAGTAATAGGTTTAGATCTAAAGGACAGGAGGCCATCTGTACAAACACAGCTTCTCCTAGTCCTATAGCCTAAGTCACTTCTAACTACCATACCAACAGCATAGTGCACACTATAAATGAAACACATTTTGTAAAGTTTCTCCTTTATTAAAACAAATTTTTTTAAAAAAAACTTGGCATTTCCCACTCACCTCACCTCTGCATTTTCCCCTCTTGACACACACACACGCACAAACAGCAGAAAGAAAGACATGGTGGATAGATAACATTCTCAGCTGGAATAGACATCATGTGTTTGATTGTGAGCCAAGGCTAATGGTGATCAATGGCTTTGGGGAATAATGCTATGGACTACCTGACACAACTCCAGGTGGTCCAATCTGTCACTAGTGTGCTGGCAAGTGCATACCACAAAACTATCAAACAAGCAGTACCTAATATTCAACCACAAAAATGTACAATAACGGAAAATGTTGGGTCTACCTTGGTGACTAAACACTGGGATTCTCAATTTCTCCACAAATATTGTTATGAATAAATTCGGCTCATCAGACAGCTGTCGCCTTTCTCTCGGTAAAATATCTGGAAATTAGAACTCAAGCTCGCTCATTTGGCATTACTTCAAATTCAGTCCTAAAGCTGCCACAGGCATTCCTATCAGGGAAGTATGCAAAATTCATTTGAGTTTGTTTTTGATCAGGAGTTTACCAACTTTGTACCTTTCAGACCAAACATGGACTTGGAAGCAATCTGCAGTCAAAGTCCGTACATTTCCGAGCTTGCAATGTGATTCACAAACTAAAAAAAAAAATGCATCCAACAGTGTGCGTACGTTTGAAAAATGCACACAGATAAGCTTTAATCCATGGAAGAAGCATGCATACATTTCATAGATGTACACAACTGAGGTGTACATTTGGGAAAATACACACAAAATTACATATGGATTTTCATGCGAAAAGAAAAAAACAAAGCTCACAATCTGATACAGCTTTGAGTCAGAGCAAGCTTCAAGATGGAATTTGGAGAACTTCAGCGAACACAAGTTTTACTTATTTGCACAGCCCTAATTCCCGTCAGTATCATCTTCAGTGGCCGTGATGAATAGCTGTGATCTTCAAAATAAAAAGTATGTTTTTTTCACAATATTCAGCACTAAGTGCAACTATGAGCTCTGAAACCTATCACATGCCACTTCTTTCAGTAAATATGTACTAGTTTCTTATCAGCTACTTTTAGGGATGGGTGAGAATTTAGTTCGTTTTTTTACGAGTGCTTACCAACATTTGCAAATTTCTTCGTAAGCAGGGTAGAAAGTACTTGAATTTATGTGAGGAAAAGTGAAATGGACAAATCCATTCATCCAGGCGGTTGGCTTTGAGTGCTTAGCTCTTTAAAATCTGGTTTCGAATCCCTGTGATGCCACGTCTTTTTTTCTGATAGGATGCTTACTTTGGCAGCTATATGGCAGGCAGGTGCATCATTGCCCTCTCCATGCTGGGAATAGGTGCACCTCTTGAATTGGACCAGTGCAGCTGGGAATTTCATTTGGTTCATTTTTTAGAAGAACCTACCAAAATTTGCAAATGTCTTCATAAATGGGACAGAAAGAACTTGAGATTTTGAACATTCAAAATACCTCCATCCCAAAACTGCCACTGGTTTTACTTTTTCGATCTTCTTTCAGGGCCTCAGTTGAAATTTTGGACATTAGTAGAACAAGTCCGTCCTGCCTCGTTGAATTTCTCCAAGAGTTCATCAGGTACAACACTGTGGCCAACCATCCTGAGAAGCTGGCGAGGAGAGCTTGAAAACGACAGCCATCCTCTACTCCGGGGGTGGACAGACATTAGTTCTGGAAGTAGTGGCAGACCTCTGGGTGACTTGTGGTTATTCAGAAAGGCTTTCTACATGCCAGTTGTTCAACAATAGCTGCAACAAAATGACTCTCCTAAATTGTACTAAGAATGGGGGAGAAATTCATTCAGTTTGCAATGTTAATGAGAACTTACCTGATCTCATACTTTGAAACCACTGTGTGAACTGGAACTCAATTATCTCTGAAAATTCACGCTTCTCTGAATTTTGCAGTATTCTCCAATTTTAAAATGCATATATTAGGGGAAATGAGATTTTAAAATGCATTCTGCTAGGAAAATAGCTTGCAAAAATGTGTATATTGGGCAAAAATGTTTTAGATATTACTATGTATTTTAATTGTATTTTAATGCACATCATAATGTATTTTAATGTTTTTAATTTTCTTGTAAACCACAGAGATATTATTAAACATGGACAGTGGCATATACAACTATTAAATAAATAAATAAATAAGCATACAAAAATGCATGCATTAGGAGAAATGTGCTTAGAGATATTATTAAATATGGACAGCAGTATATAAATCTATTAAATAAATAAATAATAAATAATAAAATGTATACAAAAATGCATACAAAAATGCATACATTAGGAGAAATGTTCACAAAACAGCTTATGAATTTAATGCAGAGGTTTTTGTTTTGTTTTTATCTCAGCCTTTGGAATGAACCAAAGACCAGAGAAATGTTCAAAGTTTGAGACAAAACAAAGTTAAGACTGGAAAACTAAGAAACTGAGAGGAGACTGAAATTGACAGATTCATCCATCCCTAAATTCTCTTCCTGAAATAATGAGGTAAGCAGGAGTGGTTTTTTGTGTGGAAGGACTGTGAGCTCCACTCCATTCTGTTCCTCAGAACAAATTCCTGGCCTCAGAATTCTTCAATTCTGCATGTATGTCTTTTGTCCCTGGCTTAGAAGCTGAAAAGACATGACACACGAGGAATAAAGGATGGGGAGGGTAGAGGAAAAAAATTAAGTAGAATGTCAATAGTCTTCCATATCCACCTGCAAGGAACTGAATGGTAAATGTGCAAAACAAACACTGAAAAATATGCACAAACATTTGCCTCAACCCCTCTTTAGCACAGAAAGAAGATGAGTACAGTACTTAGAACACCCAACATGAATTGACAAGAAGATAATATAGGCCTAGCTGTTGCTGAGATGGTGTGTACTGTACACTTCAGACTACATGGATGGGCTTGCATTACTGAATGCTCTTCTATGCAAATAATAATAATTAAGTCCTTGTATTTAAAACATTAGCTTATCAGGAAGAAGGCTGAGCTGGGGCCCACCTCCCTGATGAGTTAGTTTTCTGTGTGCAGGGAACTTTTTTGTGTGTGTGTGTATGGAGGGCTTTTTGCTCATGTGATTCCCCCACCTGGAGTGGTACCATCCACACACAAGAGGGAAATATCAGCAGGCTTGAGGGAACCCCAAGGTTTGCAGAAGTACACAAAATATTAAGGGGGGGATGTAAAAAGGGGGCAAAAAATCCCAGTGAGGACTAAGTATGGTCAGTGGCTATAGAATGCTGGCTGACTGATGGAGACGGAGACAGAAAACTGGGTGTGATTAATGCAATGGAGTGTCTTAGGAAAGGGCATTGCTAGCTGGCTGGCTGGAAAACCTGAAAAGTAGTGGGAGGGATGAGAATGGAATGAAATATCCTAGAGAAATGCATTGCTGGCTGGCTAGCTGGCTGGAACCCTAAACAAGAGCACTCCACACTGAAATATTTGGTTGCAGGTCCATGTGTGCGAAGTATAGCATCATAGGCTTGGAAGGGACCTCAGAGATCATCTAGTCCAACCACCTGCTCAATGCAGGGTCTGCACTGCTGGGTGCAGCTGCAGCATCCCTGACAAATGGCTATCCACCTCCGACTTAAATACCCCAAGTCAAGGAGAACCCACCACCTCCTGAGGCAATCTGTTCCGCTGCTGAATGGGCAGCTTCCCCTCATGTTACGCTGAGATCTGCTTCCCTGCCATTCCCGCCCATTGGTTCCAGTCCTGCTCTTGGGAGCAGCAGAGAACAAGTCTGCTCCATCGTCTGCATGACAGCCCTTCAGCTATTTGAAGGCACTATCGTGTCTCCCCTTAACCTTCTCATCTCCATGCTAAACATATCCAGCTCTTTCAACCATTCCTCATAGGACTTAGTTTCCGGATCCCTCGCTACCCTGGTTGCTTTTCTCTGGATGTACTCCAGCTTGTCAATGTCCTTCTTAAAATGGGGCGCCCAGAACCAGACACAGTCCTCCAAATGCAGCTTGACAAACACTTGTTATCGTCGCCGTCGCCGTCATCAGGCAATTATATGTGGATTTGTTCTGATAATGTGCATGGAATGGTTCACAGTTGGTGCATTTGAATGATTTAGAAAGGGGAGGTTAGGCCTTCTTCCTATCCGACATGTATATGTGTATGAAATACAAGTGTCTGGCTATCTAGTCTGAAGAAGCAAAGGTAACAAAGGCCAGTCCCTCGGAAGCCTCACTTGCAGGGCAGCGGAAAGAAAGAGAGTGACCTGATATAAGACAGGTACAAGCCTGCCCCCATGTGGCCAGCTGTGAAGGAAACACGATAAAGAAATCTTTTGTTGTATGCCAAATTGTACACTTTTGAAACCGGGTCTTGGGGATCACGAGGGTTCCTCAGAAGCTAATCTGGGGTTCCTCAAGAGGAAGACCTGCAATGGTTTACAAGCACCCCGACATTCAGCTGCACAGCTGTCCCCTGCACTGAGCAGGGGAGGGAAAGTGCTGAGTATATATATGGGGCAGGGGGGTGCCTCAGTTGATGCAGAGCAATGGTGGAGTCCCAGGGGCTGGAAATGAGAATGCATCCCAGCTCATTCTCAACCAAGAACTTTCGGCTTGGACCGTGAGTTGTCTACCCCTGTAAATATATATATATTATTTACCTATACACTGCAACCATCCCAGTTTACAAGGGGCAGCCTCTGTTTTCTGCCCTCTGTCTCTGATAAATCAATAAAAAGGTAAAGGTGTCCCCAGCTAGTCGTGTCCGACTCTAGGGTGCGGTGCTCATCCCTGTTTCTAAGCGGAAGAGCCAGCGCTGTCCAAAGACGCTTCCGTGCTCATGTGGCCAGCATGACTGAACACCGAGGTGCACGGAACGCTGTCACCTTTCCCGCCGAGGCGGTACCTATTTATCTACTTGCAATGTCTTGCTTTCGAACTGCTAGGTTGGCAGGAGCTGGGACTGAAGACGGGAGCTCACTCCGTCACGCAGCACTCGGGTCTCGAACTGCTCTCCTGCCGACCTTCCGGTCTGCAGTTCAGCATCTTAACCACTAAGCCACTGTGGCCCCTTAAATCAATAGATAAATCAATATCCCTAACTAAAATGCCTTTTGGGAACGCTCTGCTAAAATTGTGCTTATGCAAATGGCTAGAGATGTTTATTCCTCGGGGTCCCTCGACTCCCTCCCCAAAGGGTCCCTAATAATAATAGCATGAACATTTGTATGGTGCTTTCAAGGACATCCTATGCATTATCTAGTTGCAATCCTTACAACAACCCTGCAAGGGAAGTAGGAATTATTATTATCCCTTGTATTACAGATGGTGGGTCTGAGGCTGAGAGACCTCAGGTTCATCTGGTAAGTTCGTGGCAAAGGCAGGATTCAAACTGGGCATTTTCTGGTTCATAGCTCAGTCCCTTCGCCACTATGCCACACCAGCTCTCCAGACATTCAATCTCTGAGTGGGTGGGTGTATGCACCTTACCTCTATTGCACATTCACATCAATGCCTGCGTATGAACACTAAGGGGCCATGCAGTGCATAACCTGCCTTTTCACACACACTACAGCTGCTGAGGTTAAGTTGAACAGCTGATGGCATTTTGTGGAGTAATGCTGCTCTTCTACTAGGTCTTTAAACAAAAGAACAAACATCCCCTTGGCTTTTGAATCCAGAGCGGACAGGCTATTGCAGAGTAAATGCGGGCAGAGGAAAGCCACCGGCAATGTGTAATGGGGCGGTGGGAGTCAAGCCATGATTCTTGTTATTAATATAGGGGTGTTTCAAATGTGTCCTACCTATTTCATCTGGAAAATGGTGGAGGGGATGTGTGCCAGTGACATCTAGTCAAAATTTAAACAACCTGGCTAGTTCGGGATAAGGAAGGACAAATCTGCCAATTTCGGTTTCCCACAGTTACTTATTTTTCCAGTCTTAATTTTGGTTTATCCCATTTCCACATCAGTTTGAGATCATTGTTATTTTTAAGTTTGCATGAAAATTAATATGCATTTTTGCACACGTTTCTCCTAACGCACACATTTTTCTTTGCAACTTTGCCTGTGGGCCAAACTAAACGTTCTGTCTAGCATGAATGGTAAAGCCTTTCTCAGTTTACCTCCATGAAAAAAAAAACTGTTCCATTGACACCAGTGGAGTCTTTTTTTCTAACCCCCTGCAAGGGGAAGGGGGATTTCATGGGGAAAAAAATGGGTGGGGAAAAGGTTTAACACACACCCCTTCCTGGAGCGCCATGGTTTCAATCTGTATCAGGCCACATGTACTTACATGAAGGTAAAGAAAGCTTCACCATGCATGCTAGACAGACGTTTGACCCTAATAGGCACATTTTTTGGCAAGACATTTTCCCTCATACAGTGCATTTTTGAACATTATTTCCTCTAATATATGCATTTTTGTTCTGTTGTTGTTGTTTTTAGAACTCCATCACAACATTTGGAGAAGTGCGTGTTTTACAGGATAACAGAGTTTCAGCTCACATATAGGTCCAAAAGTGCGAAATTAGGTAAGTCCTCATGAAAACATGAATCAAACAAATTTCTTCCCCATCTCCTAGTTTGGGGTACTAAGCAAGTAAAGAGTATTTAACTGACAGAACAGTATAACTGATGTTACCTGTAACAATTAACAGGCATATTTCAGCCAAAATTAAGCATTTGGATATCCATGAAATTATTAAGACTTTGACTATGGAGAACTGGGTTCAAATCCTGGCTCAGCCATGGTGTTCACTGTGTGGCCTTCAGTAAGGTGTGTGTGTGTGTGTGTGTGTGTGTGTAGCACCAACCTAACAGGGGCAATGTGACGATATAAGGGGATGACCCCATGGAGGGGGGGGCAATCTACATTACAACTTTAAACTGGTTTCAAACCTGTTTTTCATGATTACGGCTACCAAATACAGGAATTCTGGGAACTGTAGCTCTAGGAAGAGGGGCCGCTTGGGCAGGGGACCGGGGTCTCTAGCAAAGAATTCTCAGTACCCTCATGAAACTGCAGGATCCCTTTAGATAAACCGGCTTGAAACCAGTTTAAAGTTGTAATGTGGGGCTTCAGCTCTTCCGGAAAGGGATGGAATATAAATATGTTGAAGGCAAACACACTTTAATTGCTCCCATTTGAAATCAACAGGACTTTACAAAGTGCATTGGCTGGATTGTGCTCAGTGGTTTCCCCACCACTTACTCTCATCTCGACAAAGGGAACAAGATTATTTCATTCGGTCTCGAATTAGAACAAAAAAAAACCCAGGCTCTGGCTATAGAGTGACAGTGATAAATGTGTGTTCATTGATGTTAATAAATGCCTCTGTGGGGGGGGGGGGGATGCACCTTTTTAAGCAAGGTGTGGCGGGGGTAAGCAACATATGTGTGGGGAGGGGAGGTTGATTGCAAACGAAAGCTACCAAACATGTGTTCGGCCAATTCTATGTAAAAAAAAAAAGAGAGAAAAGAACGGATCCATCTTTGTTGCTTTATATCAGCCACACCGCTGAAAAAGCACACAATGAATTAAAGGGCTGACAGCAGAAACGTCTCCGCTCTTTCTGTAGAAAAAAATGTTACGAGCTGGTTTGAGCCAAAACATCTCACAGTTTAAGAACTGTTCAGAAAGAAACCAGTGGGACCTCCTACAACAAAATGTTGCAGCGTAAAATGTTCCTGTTCAGCGACCCATTCGATTCTTCCCCCTATTTTTCCATTTCTGCACACATGCGCCCTACAAAAAACCCAGCATTCAAGATCCACTGAGCATGCTCGGTTCTCATTTGGCTGTGTTGCGGGGAGGGGGCAGTGCTCTGTAAGGTTTTTTCCCATAAAGATGTTTTTGTATTTCTGCAAACTCTGGGGTTTCCCCAAGCACGCTGATGACTCCCTCTTATTTCTCAGTGGCCCCATTTTGGCTAAAATTCTGTTGCCACTCGTTGCATAATTACGCTACTAGAAAGAGTTATGCTTTTGTGTGTGGGGAGAGGTATTTTTAGCGTTATTTTTTAAAGTTTTGAACAAACGGAACACTGCAGTGAATTGTGGGCATTCCAATCCCAAAATTAATAATAGAAATTCTCCTGTTAAACCAACATTCAGGAGAAGTGGAATGTAGGGGACAAACAATAAAGGAACAGAATGCAAGCATGGCCTGTACACAAATAGAAGTAATCTCTGGATGCCAAAAAGTACAATCCTATGCATGTTTAGACATGCTGGCTGGGGCATGCTGGGAATTGTAGAGCTTTTTTCTGTTTAAACATACATAGGATTGCACCCTAAATCATCAAGGGGTGAACATGCATGCACGAACCAGCTCCTCTTCCACCTAACAGCACAGTCCTGTGTGTGTCTACTCTGAAGTAAGTATTTTTGAGTTCAATTAGACAGAGGGAGCAATCCTATCGGGCGCCTCCGAACTCGGGGGCGGCCGCCTATCCAATGCAGGGCAGGAGAAGCACGAAGGGGATCGTCCCCTCCGTGCTTCAGCCGCCCTGGATTTGCATCTAGACAGCCAATTTCGGCTGTCTAGCCACGGGAAGGCAGAGCGGGGGAAGCAGCTGCCGGACGACACATTCGATGTGTCATGCAGGGCTGCAGGCATGTTCACCCTCCCTGCCCCAGAACGCCCCCAGGAACGCCCTGTTTTTGCCACTCCACACTCCTCTTCCGAGCGTGAAGCATGGAGCCATTCTGAACTGCCTGCAAGGCAGCACAGGGGTGGGGGAAGTGGGCTCCAAGGTCAATTCCCAGAAATCAACGTATCCTATAGCCATCTGGCTGCTGACTAGCAGCCATAGGATTGCTCCCTTAGGTAAGTTTCTATAGGATTGCAGCCAGAGTGTGCATTGTTCTCGAGCGCTCTGTTAGTTTAACTCTAAATGCTGCCATTTCAAATTGGTTATGGGTGTGCCTACTGATGCAATTGATTTCCCTGGGATCTTGTCAAAGAAACAAGAAGGAAGATTCAGCTAAGGATGCTCGAGGATTTCTCTCAGTCTGCATTTTAAAGTGGAACAAGCTGATTTGCACTTCTCAGACTAATATACAGATCAGAATGGAGTTTTTTTTGCATTTCTCGGAGTTTTGTGATACAGTTCCTGACTCAAAAAACATACCAAAACATGTATAAAATGAGTGTTTTAGGTTAAAAAAACATCCAAGAATGTGGTTTTTAGGATAAAATGCATCCAAAATTGCAACCTTTGTGAAAGGGGTGAGGTAGAAAACATTTTTTTTAAATGATATGATTTTCCATGAAGATTTTTTTTTAAAGAAAATCACAGATCGATGTGGAAACAAGATGCAATGGTCTTATGAATGAACACATGAGAAACCAAAACCATGAGAAACATGGACCAGAAATAGATTTATCTGTCCATCTCTCAGTGCCTTTGGAATTTCAGGGGGAGGGGGTCTGTTACATAGCCACATATAGCAAGATCTTTTTTGTATGCCCACACGCACATACAAAATCTTGGTTCATTCCCTGGCCTTTCTGTTCAAATGAATGACCAACTGGAAGAATCGGTTTGGCATATTAACCCCAAATGGTCATTAATTTCCCCAGAAGTGCCCTGTTTCAAGGTCATGACTGTTGTTGTTACCCTGTGTTGGGGGGGGAGGGCTGCCTTCAGATTCTTGCTCCTGAGCCTCATGAGTCATCCTGGTGTAGTGGTGAGAGCATCGCATTAGGACTGGAGAGACCTGGGTTCACATCTCTACTCAGCCATGATGAAGCTCACTGGAGAGCCGGTAACTCTCAGGCCTAACAGGGTTGTCATGAGGATAAAATGGAGGTGAGACCCATGTTGATCTCCTTGGAGGAAAGACAAGCTATGGATATAATAGTAATTAAAACTACACCAACAACAGAGAGATGGATGGGGGTGGAGAGGAGGAGACCGAATGCTGTACTTGAGGTCTGGAAGGAAGACTGGCCAGTGATTCAGGGTGCCGCATTCTGCACCACAGGAGTCACACAGAGGTATTTGCTCCATAAGCGTGTTCCTGTAATGAAAGCTTCCCTCTGCTTGTGGTCTGTGGTGATCCAGATCACATACTTTGCCTATGGCTAATAGATAGATTGCTTGGCCTCACCGCAGCTGGAGGTCCTTTTCAACTTTTCCAAGACCTCATCTCTCTGCCTTAGTCTTCCTTGACAGGCACAGACCGAGGCTCAGATAGCTCTAAAGCAGTGGAGGCTGATAAGTCCGATGTCGGTTGGGCAGTGAATCTGCTTTGGGTTTCAGTCAAAACCAGTCAGAACTCTAAAGGAGCTGTCCAAGATGTGGGATAGAACTTTAGAGTTCTGACTGGTTCTGACTGAAATCTGGGGCAGATTCACTGCCCAACCGACATCGGACATCAGCCTCCACTGCTTTAGAGCTATCTGAGCCTCGGCCTGTGCCTGTCCAGGGAGACTAAGGCAGAGAGATGAGGTCTTGGAAAAGTTGAAAAGGACCTCCAGCTGCGGTGTGGCCAAGCGGTCTATCTATCCCCACTGACATAGCAGCCACCAGCCTCCACTGTTCTAGAAGCCTAAAGCATCTGTACCAACCTACTCCCTACATTTATATATCAATAATCCTATTGTTGGGGGTGTATAATGTTCTTGTTCATTTATCCATGGTACATCTGTCTGGACCTTCATGTAGAAATAAACTGTCTTTTGCAGTCCGAAAAGTATCTACAGGTTTCTGAATCCTCTTGGAAGGGGTTAGGAAAGCAATCCCAGCTACCCACCCACCCATGTCAGCTTTGCGATAGGATATGTATGGGAAGGAAGTCTCAAACTCTCACTTCAGCCCTTCTGGAGAGTTTCCCTCTGTGGGTTGGATGCTGTGCGGGACATTCGTTCTGGATGACTAATTATTTGGTTTCAAAACAGGCCTTTTGTTTCTCCAAGTGTATAAAGGCAACATGACCACGTTCTGTACTTCTGACCCCCAGGAAAGAAAAGCTACAGATAATAGAATTAAACCCTCATTTCACTTGCGATAATATTTGCATAAGCTCCCTTAGTAAAACGGTATGTCCATTGCCAAATCTACAGGTTATCACTTCCATGGGGCAAGTGTTTGGAGACGGGGCTTGAGGGGTGAGAGGTCTATGCAGGGAAGCTGCTCAAAAGAATTAGACAGGCTGAAATCATAGACCTTTTTCTTTGCTCTATTTAGTCTGATGTTTCCTTCGAGATCTGAGCTCAGACAAAAAACAATGGGGAGAATATTTTTTATTGGACCAACAATTAAACATCCATATAAGGTTTCAAGGCCACACAAAAAAATTATTTTCCCTTTCTAAATCTCTGCAGAGATATTTCTTTCCCAGGGTAGCAGGGAGGGGGGAGGATTGGACTGCATGAATGATACTCTAGCATGAGATCAGAAGGTGATGTTAGTGGAGACACATAGCTACTGCTGAAAACAGCAGCCTTGCGTCTCCTCCTCTTCCTCCACTCTTCCCTGGTAATGTGTAGTTTAGGAAAACAAAACTCATAATGGGATGTCATCATACTCCAAGTTTCGCTATGCCAGTTCCTCCTTCATTGTCTGCCACTTTTGGAAACAGGGAAACTGAGAATGATGATGTTACTGTGCGAGTTGCACCAAGACCACAGGACACTGGAATAGAGACCATCATTTAGTAGGGATGTTGAAGAAATCCTCCCCAATGAGGCCAGATTCTATTGAATCCAGCCCCCCGAAGTCCGTGGAGGATCGGATCTCCTAACTTGTCTTCCAGCAAGTCCTCGCCAGCGGATGCTCCCTGTTGCCGGCTCCGAAGACCCAGCAATACAGCCGCCATGGCCATATCGCCGCACTGTGGACACAAATGGCATCCGCTACGCCATTTGCATCCCTGCTCTTTAACATGATAGGCTACATAAATCTTTACGTATTAAAGAGTTACGTAGCCTATCATGGTAAAGTGCAGGATTTATGTAAAAAGATTTACGTAGCCTATCATGGTAAAGTGCAGGATTTACGTAAAAAGACTTACGTAGCCTATCACGGTAAACAGCAGGGACGCAAATGGCGTCCACTACGCCATTTGCGTCCCTGCACTTTACTGTGATAGGCTATGTAAAGATTTATGTAGCCTATCACGGTAAAGTGCAGGGTGAAAATGGCGTCCGCAGATGAAGACCGGCCGCGGCCAGAAGTCCGGCAGCGGCCAGCTCCAGCCACCAGCTCCACGGACTCACTGCGGAGCAGAGCCGGCCAGGGAGGATTCTGGGGGGAGGACCAGATTGCCTCCCCCCCCTCCTGCAGACCCCGCAGCAGACCCAGGTAAGTGGGGTTCATACACCCCTATCATTTAGTGACGGAGCATGTGTTTTGCATGCAGAATGTCCTAATCTCAGTACCTGGTTTCTCCAGTGAAAGGGTTAAGTAGCAGTTGATGTGAAAGACCTCTGCTTGAAACTGTGGTGAGCCACTGAGAGTTGGGGTAAACACCTCTGGCTGGGCTAGATAAACAAATAGTCAGTGGTGGGCACATATGTGAAGCACAATTTTGCTCAGGTTCTAATTTTTCTATTACTACGTGCATTCTTTCACATTTCCACATCAAACTGCAATTTATTTATTTTTACTCCATGTAAATGTTTGTACATATTCCTGTGTGCATTTTTCAACATATACCAATTTTTTTATACACTTCTTTTTCTAATTTACACTTTTTGTGCACTTTGAAAAACATGCATTTTTGGCCAGATATTTTTCCATTGAACAGAGCATTGTTGTGTGCATTTTTACAAACACGCACATTTTTGCACGCACTGTTTCAAATATGGATTTTTGTGAGCATTTTTTCAAATGTACACTGTTGTTGTTGTTATTAAAGTGCATCGCAAACATTGGGAAAGTATGGATTTCAAGGTCTAACTGTATTCCGGTTTATGTTCAGTTTCAGGAAACACAAATTTGGTAAGTTCACTTTGAAGGCATTTGGCAGCATATGATGAGGTTTAATCAGGTCCTGGATTTTTCTTATTATTGATTGTTTTAAAAAAGTAGATATATGTGTGTCTCTGTGTGTGCTGTCTGCTTATATATTCGTATGTAAATGGTTTTTTAAAAAAAAAATAAAGTTTTTTTCTCTGTAAACTGTCCAGAGAGCTTTGGTTATTGGGTGGTATAGAAATGTAATAGATGAACTGAAATGTAACAAACCAGACAAATTTCTTAACCATCCTTACAAGTAGTCTGGCCTGTTTTAGGGCAACTTCCTATGTAAGCTAGGGGAGATGGGGAAAGGAGGTGAGGCACAAACTCAGGTAGACAGCAATGAGAAGAGCAGCCCAGCTGTTGAAGCCAGGGCATCCTTTGGGCCACTAGCCCAAGAAGGGAGGGGCACAAGGCTATCATAAGATCCCAAGGCTCTCCCCAGGCCAAGAGCAGACACTATCGCCTGCTGGGAAATAAGGGCCAATTCATGAGTGAGGTCCTACTCATGAGTAGAGCCATAGGAAATGAGGGGGTGGCTTGCTGGGCTGTGTATATGAGGAGGGAAGATCTGCCGTACAGCTTTTAGATGCTCCTTCTACTAAAAGCAGGTGTCACAAGATAGAAAAAGTTGGCGAGATGACATATTTATTGGGCCAGCATCTGTTGATATAGGACAACTTTGCATAGTGCACAACATGAGGGTTTTTTCCCTCTTATAGAAAGTGGGATGCTGGGAATATCGAGCAATAGTAAAAAACATATAAGGGAGCTCCTTTATACACAGCACACAACACAGAAGGCCAGTGAACTCTTGAGTGTATATAAGAGAGAGAGAGAGAGAGAGTGAGAATGTGGTATGTGTATGTGCGTATTGATGTGTGTGTGTGTGTGTGTGTGCATGCATGTGTAAGAAGGAGAGAGAGAACGTGAGAATGTGGTGTGTGTGTGTGTGTATTGATGTGTGTGTGTGTGCGTGTGTGTGCAAATGGGGTGTAGATGTATGTGTGGGGGGGTGTGCGTGCGTGCATGTGTAAGAAGGAGAGAGAGAACGTGAGAATGTGGTGTGTGTGTGTATTGATGTGTGTGTGTGTGCATGTGTGTGCGAATGGGGTGTAGATGTATGTGTGAGGGAGGGTGTGTGTGTGTGTGTGTGTGTGAGAGAGAGAGAGAGAGAGAGAGAATGGGGTGTGTATTGTATGCTTTGCCTCTGCCCTATATGAGAGCTTGGGCCTCACCCACTTGGGATTTGCCCCCCCCCCTCCACCACTGATATGTTGGGTCCAACCACTTTCCCCGAAGGGAATGTGGCCCTTAAAAGAATAAAAAAATCCCCACCCGTGATGTACAGAGAGCACACGGATGACAGTTTCATTCTACACCACGTTATCATCCAGTTACAACAGAGCATCTTTCCTATTTGGCAAGGCAGCTCTGATTAACTGATTGATCAGTTACAGCAGAGAGGCAGTCAACCTGATGCCTTCTAAGATGTCTCAGACTACAACTCCCATAACCCCTGACCATTGTCCATGCTGGCTGGGGCTGATGGGAGCTACAGTCCAAAGCATCTGAAAGGCACCAGCTTGCCTAATCCTGAGTTACACTAATAGATTCAATGACTTTGATTGATTAAAAAGATGCCAACAATTAATCAAGCAGCAGGTTTTTTTCTTAAAACATTATTTTTAATACAAGGGCTAGTAAAAATGGTGAGTGGCAAGCATCATCTTATAAGAGCCATTTCGCTTATGTCATGCACAATTTGGAATTATTCTTTTCAGGTAGCGCCTTGTGTGACACGTGTGGCCCTCCAGGTGTTGTGTGACACGTGTGGCCCTCCAGGTGTTGCTGGACTACAGTGCCCATTACCACTGGTGATGCTGGCTGGGGCTGATGGGGGTTGGAATCCAACACACACACCCATTTAAAGCAAAGAAATAATGCCTGCTTCTTCAGAATGATTATAATATTTATTTGAAAACATATGCCAATTTAACTGATTAACTGATTAAAACTCAAGCAATCACTCAGATGTCTTTAATCAGATGATAGCCCCACTTAAGGACCACTTTCCAAGTACTTTGTTCAATATCCAAGGCTTTGCTCCATGTCCCCCAACCAGTGGAAATGAAGTTGATGGTTGCAAAGAGCGGGGCCTTTTTAATTGTGGCCCCATCGCTGGATGTCTGCCAATGGCTGGTAAGGGCCTTGCTTTTTCAGGGGGTTGCTAATTTGGATTGCCCAGTCTCCTGCTGCCGGTGAGGGACTTATATTCCTTTTCTTCTTTAATTGCTGTTGTGCTGTCCTTTGTTGTCTCTCTCTCTCTTTTGTGTATTTAGGACTGTGTTTAGTTGCTATTTTTATGGTTGTGTTAGCAGCTGTGATTTCTTCCTGAAGAAAAAGCTGGGCACAGATGTATTAAGTAAATACTTCAAAAAGCAAATCAATACTATTTGGTATTCTGGACACACACACACCCCAAAAAAGGCACCGTTGTCACATCTTATTAAAAAAATACAATTGCTTCCTGCTCTTCTGCCAGGTCACGTCAGTCCACCAGGAGCTGACAAGACAGAGCATTACTGATGTAATTTGTCCTCCTCTTGCTTTCAAGATAAGATGGGGAATGTGGGATTGATTTGCCTAGTAAAAGCGACACCTTTGAACATGAGGAACCCATCTCTGTCCCACGCTCTGGCTCTCAGACCGTGCGCCACCCCCTCCCCCTGAAGTCCCCTCCTTTGGACGTGTGAAGTTATTAAGCAGAACCATATTGCTGGGTCTGAGCCTCAGCGATGGGGTTTGGAGCCAGGTAGGAGGAAACCAAATCAAAGGGCCTGGGAAAGACCACCTTCCACAACACGGCTGAGCCCCAGGAATGTGCTCCCAAATCTTCCCCCCTCCCTTCCTACCCTGAAGGAGGACATGTTCATTTGCTGCTGCCAAACGCGCCCCCCCCCACCTCCTGGGATGGTTTAATTAATAATTAATTGCAGCTGCCTCTAATCCTGCTTTGGTGACTCAGAAATGAGAAAGAACGTGGGGGTCCTTAGCCCAGTATGTGTGCGCGCGCATGTCACAAGATGCAACCTTTCAGTATGCTCCTCCAAAACTTTCCGAGAGTTTTGTAACCACCTAATCAGAGCTCATTAGAGCTGATCTGAAATTTCGCAGAAGACTTTTCTCTGAGAATTTCGGAAATATTTGTTTTTCTCTCTCCCCACCCCCCTTTAAAAAAAAAAGGCTACTTGACTGATTTTTCTTCAAATCTTCTCCACCACTTTGTTGAGGCAGACACTATTCTCTCTCTCTCTCCCTCCCTCCCTCTCTCTCTCTCTCTCCCTCGTATACACACACAGAGAGACACACACACAATATCTTGGAGCTGGAAGAGATCTGGGGCATTGCAGAGGATGCAAAATGGTGCCTAAGCCGCTATCACCATTGCTGCTAGTGCTGTGATTTGCACGGGCAGTAGCACCAGAAGAAGAAGAAGAAGAAGACATGGGGAAGAAAGGAAGAATCTAATGGTAAGGCCCATGCTCAAAAAAATAGCTGGAGAATTTCTTCTCCCCCTGGAGAAATTCGGTGAAATGTTCCCCCCACTAATAAGGTGGACCGTTTCAGGACAGGAGGCTGTTTGCTCCCAGCTTTCTCATGGCACACAGATGAACGCTTGTCAACATATTTCATAAACATCCAGTGCATAATTGGTTGCCGCCAGTGGTCAAATGGTCAGCACTTCCGCTCTCCAAGGCCTGGAAACTGCTAACAATTAAGAGCCACACGGGGCAGGGCGGATTTTTCCTTCTTCATTGATCTTCAAAGGGGTTGAAAGCAGAGGTTTGTCCGGGATTAATTTTAAGGGAGGCGGTGCATACGGCTAAACAGTTCCGGTTGTGGCTCCTGCATCCCAACCTTCATCTAAACGAGGCGGCCTAGGGAGCCTCAGCATCTTCACTGGGAATGTAACCTCTCAGGAAATTCTCACACAAGCGAACGACAAACAAGGGGAGATCCGACACGCACCTCAGATGCGGTCATCACATGTGCAAATTTAGTGGAAGAATAAAAATGGTGTGAGAACTGAGAAGAAATGCCAGTCATTGGCGAAGGCACTCGGTAGAAGCTCCACAGAGACAGGGCCAGATTAAGACATGCTGAGGCCTTAAGCCATGTCAAGATTCAGAGGCCCAAGACCATAAAAATAAAGAGAAAAAAGTGTATCACATTATAATTGAAAGGGTACCACTTGGCACTTGTAGTTATACAGCGTTTGATAGTCTTCTCTGAAGATGTGTATAAAAGCACTAATAAAGTAAGTTGATTTGAACTTCTTTTAAACTGGCTCTAGTTTGCACTTGTTGCCTCCAATACATGCTGTGTTGCCATGCTTTCTCTGTGTATAAGGCAACTCTGCTGTAAGTCACACCAGACTTTCCAACATATTTAAGCCAAATCAATTTCAGTTGCAATACATCTTATTTATCTCCAACTTATTTAGAGGCCCCTCATAATATAAAGCCCGAAACCATGGTTTACTTGGCTTGTTCCTAAATCCGGCACTACACAGAGACCTTTCATCTGTTTGTGAAGGAAGGAGCTATCACAGGGGACTGCAGAAGTAGCAAGAGAATATAGCATTTCCAGACAGGCTTTAGAACTTCCTCCAAACTGGGCCATCTGCTCAGCCACTGAATTCATCTATTATTTTCATTTTTTTTTCTATCCCACCTTTCAGGATACATATCCTTCCAAGGCGGCTTGCAAGTCACATCCATACAAGTAACCATTCCATCAGGCTGCAACAAAGGAAGAGAAGGGAAGCAAGGCCACCATCAACTCCGCTAAGAAGCCAGGGCCAGCCAAAGACGTTTTGCTGCCTGAGGTGAAGGACAAGATGGTGCCTTGCCCCAAACACCACATACAGAAGCCAGCTAGACTGGCAGGTGACTCTTAGTTCAATACAGGAGACAACAGTGTCCTCACTGCTCCTGAAGGTAGCAGCTAACTTATGGGGAAGACAGCAAGCTGCGTGGGACACATAACTCTGTTCTTCAACCCCTCCAATGTCTGGTCCCTGAGGCAGCTGCCTCGCTCTGCCTAATGGTAGGGCTGGACCTAGCACCAGGCTTTGCCTCTTCCCCAACTGCCATCTGATCTAGCAGCCATTCCATCATGCTGCAGCGGAGGGAGAGATAGGAAGCAGGGCCACTCCATCACCATAGCTGAGAGAGGCCATAGCAGTTCCCCATCCACCAGCAGCTCGCTGCTCAAATGCCTCAGCAGTCAGCAGTACATATCACACCTGCTTGCCAAATCCTTCCTCCAGGAGAAGACAAGCCTTTCCCTGACCTGGGTCATCCCTGTTTATCCCTACATTGTCTCTTACTTCAAGATGGGTGATCATTTCATTCAGTTGGGTTTGGGGAAGAATTTCCCAAACTTCACACATTTCTTCCTAAGTGCTGTAGAATGAACTTGAGATTTTAAAACATTCACATGCGGGAGAAAGCAAAACTGACAGATTCGTCCATCCAGGCTGAGGTCTCTGGGTGCTTAGCTCTTCAAAACCCAAGTTTGAATCCCTGTGTCTTCAACTATGTTGGTGGTGCTGAGTTAGGGCTACTGCCACCTGTTCTTTTTTCTCAGAGACTCCTCATCTTTTAACAGCTGCATGGCAGGCAAGTACATAATGGTCCTCTCTATTCCGGAAATAGCAGTACCTTTGAATTTGGCCAGAGCAGAAGTGTGAGCATTTAGTTCGGTTTGTTTTTCATAAGAATTTATCAAGATTTGCAAATGTCTTCATAAAGAGGAAAGAAAGAATTTGAGACTGAAAAAAAAATTCAAATGTAGGAGGAAGCGAAACAGACAGATTCGTCTATCCTTACTCCTACCATGTCTCAGTAGAGTATGAGATTTGCTGGTGAATGTTACACCAGATAAAATTCAGGCTGAACCCTCCATTAAAGGCATCTTGTTAGACTACACTTCCCATCATCCCCTACCAGCCTGACCAATGAGTTGTAGGGAGCTGTAGTCCGACATAGGATGGGGAAGGCGTTCTGAATGCTCTCTTCCCTGCAGCTGCTTTTAGGGGATTTTTTTATAAAAATGACAGATGTCACAGATCTCCCAGCATGTTGTGTCTTTCAGCCTTTAATGCACATTTTCTGCATGCTTTCCCTTCTCTCTGCATTTTGGCTTTGAAATGTGCTTGCTTCTTTGCACGGAACTGTTGAGACTGGAGCATTTCTTGCAACCTGAAGTGGCTCAGAGTTAAAGTCAGCCCGCAGGCAGCGTTACCGCTCCCAGAAGCGGAGGCTGAGGCAGTCGCAGAAAGGATGAGATGCTGAGGATTGCTGGAGCCACACCCAGTGAGGCCTCGGGGCCGCAGCACCACAGGTGAAGAGATGCGGGAGTCAGATTGCAAAGCCAAGGTGCAAACATGATTTATGCAAAAGCTGAGACACATTTGTTCGTGCGAAGAAAGAGGACGTATGCCACAAAATGATTATTTTTCATAGCGTTGCAAAACAGAAGGAAGACACTCCTTCTGGCTCAGCCACCGGTCCTGAAACCAGAATGTTGGGATCATAAGACATGATTTTTTCATCCCTCAAACACAACAAATCTTATATATTTTAAGCCTCATTTGGTCACATTCTTGCCTAATTACCTTTTACACTGTAAGCTCCCTGGGGCAGAAACCTCTCTCTCTCTCTCTCTCTCTCTCTCCCCCCCTCCTGATTTGCTTGCTTGCTTGTATATTTATTTATTTAAAGGGGGTTGGATCCAGACTCAGTTAGTTGAACTCTGCTCCCAACTTAAGTCCCACTGATTTCAATGGGAACTAAGTGCAAAGTATCTGGTTTGGATCCAACCCAGAGCTTTCTATGGTCCAACTAAAAATGTCCCAAGGCAATATACCAAAAATCATATAATTATACATACAACACAGTAATGCTGCAATCTGATGCATACCTACAGTTCCCATCAGCTCCTGCCAGCATGGCCAATGGTCAGGGATTATGGAGAGTGTAGTCCAAAACATCTGGAAAGCATCATGTTGCCTACCTGTGTATTAAGAAGGAAGTCCCATTGAACGTATTCATGTATTGCATATATATCCTGCCTTCCCTCAAAGCAGCTCAACGCCATGTATGTGATTTTCCCCTATCCCATTTTATTTGCACAACAACCCTGTGAGGTAGATGACTGGCCCAAGGTTGCCCAGAGAGTTTCCTGGGTCTCCCCATTAGTCTGACACTCAGACTGCTATATCTGTTTTAGGCACAATTCTCACTGATGACGTCCTACACAAGTTGGGACCAAATTATCTGGAAGAGCCTGCCCTGATTTTCAGATCCACTGGAGAGGCCCTTTTCTCAGTCAGGCTGACATCTGATGCACATTTGGTGAGAAAGGGTCTTCTTGGGGGCCACTCCCTGGCCTGGAACTCCTTGTTGACGGAAGCCCATCTTACCACTTCTCTGATGTCTTTCCTCTGGCAGACAAAGACATTTTTATTTTGACTAGGCTTTGGCCCATAAGCTAACTAGTAAATATGTTGCAATTGGTTTTAAACTGATTGATTTTATAGATGTTTTACTTGGCGTGTGTGTGTGTGTGTGTGTGTTACTTTTTTATTGCTGTTTTCCTGCATTTTATTATATTCGTATTTTTTGCTGTTAGTCATCTTGGCGGAAAGGTCGGATACAAATTTAACAAATAAATGAAATAAACAAATAGATCACACTGGCTCAGGGCCTCACTTCTGAATAAATATGCTTAGTTTGCACGGCACAGCATCTTGTATTGTGTTTGTGGCATTGCACACTCATCACAGACAGTGAAGGCATCACAGTGAAGGTGGAGGAGAGAGAGAAACAGATGAGAAGGTAGCAAGACAGTGGCAAAGTAGTATAAAAGTGTGGCGAGGAAGAGAAATGAGAAGGTGGCTAAAAAGTGGCAAAGAAGTACAGGAAGGTGACAGAGAAAGAACCTTGCTGGATCAGACCGAGGGTCCATCTAGCCAAGCATTCTGTTCACACAGTGGCCAACAAGCTGCCTGTGGGAAACCCACAAGGAGGACAAGAGTAAAACTCCCTCCTGCCCAAGTTCCCCAGCAACTGGTGTACATAGGCATGCTGCCTCTCATATTGGAGAGAGAGATGGGAAAGAGAGAGAGAGGGGGAAAAGATCCTTCCATGGTCCGCTGACCGAGTAGCTAGAAACAGAAGGGGAAAAGAGATGGGGAAAAGAGATCCTTCCATGGTCTGCTGACCGAGTAGTTAGGAGCAGAAGGGGAAAAGAGATGGGGAAGAGAGATAGGGAAGAGATGGGAGAAAGAGATCCTTCCATGGTCTGCTGACTGAGTAGCTAGGAGCAGAAGGGGGAAAAGAGATGGGGGAAAGAGATGGGGAAGAGAGATGGGGAAGAGATGGGGAAAACAGATGGGGAAAACAGATGGGGAAAAGAGATCCTTCCATGGTCCGCTGACCAACTACATAGGAGCAGGAGGCACTCGCCAAAAAACTTGCTGCAGGCCTCTAGTCCTAATATAAAACAATAGCAGCATCATGAAACATTGTAAAAATAGTATATTAATGTTTACTTCAGAGCACCATATACACTGATTGCACTTTAATAGTAATGAGAATGGGAATGGGAACAGCTGGGAGGGTTCATTGCTGAAACACTCCTTTCTATACCTAGGCCAGTTTGTTGGTGGATAAAACACTGATTATCACCTACAAAACACACCTTCAGGCACAAAGCACACCTTCCCCATTCGAATGCCTGATAGCCTAGGTTTTAGAAGTTAAGCCTATTCAGTCCGAAGTAAGCACTGCAGAATTTAACAGAGGTTACACCCAGGTAACTATACAAAGGATTGTAGTCATGCCCTGTCAATGTAATTGTGAGGGTTTTATTAGTCATTTGTTTGGGTGGGTGGGTTTTTGGATGTCTGTGTTTTATTATTGGATTTTAAACTGGAGTGATAGGCCTTTGAGTATAAATAAAACAAAAGGAGGGGGGAGAGAGAGAGAGAGAGAGAGAGAGATAGATCCTGGGGGCGTGGTGTCAGGGTGGACACTGAGACCATAGAATCCCAGAGTAGTTCTGATTCTGAGGAAGAGGAGTCGCTCCTGGGAGAGGAGCGCGCTCCTCTTTCCCAGGGCCAAGAGCTGACGGAGATTCCTCCCACCAGCATTCCTAGCTTAGATAGCAGTCCTGGGAGTGACAGAGCGCGGGAAGCAGACTTGATGGATGCGCGTCACCAACGCAGAGAGCGGCGCCAAATGGAGGGCGCGGAAAGGAGGCATAGTGCCCGGTTGGCGCACAAACAACGGTTGCGCCCAGAGGATCCAAGGGAAAAGGGGAGGGACTCTCCCTAGCCCTTAAGTTCAGGGTCTGCCAGTGATTCCCTTTCAAACGGGGACCAACTGTTCCAACTGAGGGCATAGGTACTCTGCTGCTCATATCTAGTTGCTAATAGTAGAGTTGTTAAGTTGTAAAGGAGGAATAAAGCTTTGAAAAGAATCCCTTTGTCTGTGTCTGGACTTGGCTACTGGATTAGACTGAGAGAGACCTCCAAGGAGCCCTTGACACGTGGCTACAGGACTGTAACAATGAGCTCTTGTGCTTCAACATTTACCACTGCACCACTGCTGATAGCCCACATGAAGTTAACGGGACAGCTAACATTACATTGCATCATTGAAGTTAAGGGGAGAGCTAACATTGCATCATTGAAGTTAAGGGGAGAGCTAACATTGCATCATTGAAGTTAAGGGGAGAGCTAACATTGCATCAAAACAGCGAAGGTAGCTCAAAAACACTCTACAGCAGGAAGCACTTGTTTAATGAGGTCACTTCCTTTTGAAGGAGGACCTGTCTTCACACTGCCACCTATACTGAAATCAGACAACTATGTGTGAAACTACTGGGCAGTGATGGCTGTCCCTGTCCTGGGAGGGCACTCCAACAGTTTAATGGCTTTTCCAGTGCTCTGAGTAACATTTTGCTATTTTCTCATTCTATAGCAAATAACACACGTTTTAATTTATTTTTTCAAACAAGTGCTTTTTTACAAAGGAACTTTTCAAAGATTTGTTGCACACACAAACACCTTTCCCACAAATTTAAAATCTGCCCCTTCTCTGCACTCTGCCTGTATGCTGTAAAGATAATCCTTTCCGCAGTATGGACCTCAGCACCTAAAGGGTGGGGTCGCTTTGCTTCCCACGTTCCAACTCAAGGGACTCAGCCAGCATTCCATTCCTAACCCAAAGCACTAATTTAAGATTCACACTGCCGGAAGAAGGGAGCCCTGTCCGTCCATTGGGTAGGTAGAATATCTGTTTGGAGGGAAGTGTGTATAGCTGCTGCTGCTATTTCTCTACAGATGATGGGGGAAAGCCAAGTGGAGGTGAGGAGATAGGTCAAGTATTCCCTTCTCCCCAGTGACAGGGCTGGCCCTTCTATGAGCCACATGAGCCATGTGCCTCAGGCAGCCAATCAGGAGGAGGGGGGATTACCTCACCCATCCGCCACCCACCATCCACAGTGGCAGGGCTGTTCACTGCCGCTGTATCACCCACACACCCACTGCTGGCCACCAGCCCGCTGTGGAGAGCACAAGCCACCACTTTCGCTGCAAAAAAAGCACCTACCAGCACTCCTTCGGGGCTCTCTGGAGTGGGCCCATGCCTTGCTCTGAGGAAGGAATCCTTCTTCAAAGTGAAGCATTGTGGGCAAGAGTGCCTGTAGGGCTATCACTTTTCTCTCAGATTCTGTCAAATGTCCGAGTACTGCTGTAAGAATATTATATGTCAGCTATCAGAGACTATCAGCTATGAGCTCTCAGTGAAAATCAAGTATAGAAATCAAATATCATCACATGTCAAATGCAGATGTTGAAGAAATTGTTGTTCAGTCGTTCAGTCATGTCCGACTCTTCGTGACCCCATGGACCAGAGCACGCCAGGCCTTCCTGTCCTCCGCTCTCTCCCAGAGCGTGCTGAAGTCCATATTCATTGCATCAGTGATGCTATCTAACCATCTCATCCTCTGCCGTCCCCTTCTTCTTTTGCCTTCAGTCTTTCCCAGCATCAGGGTCTTTTCCAGGGAGTTTTCTTTTTGCATTAGGTGGCCAAAATATTTGAGCTTCAGCTTCAGTATCTGTCCTTCCAATGAGCACTCAGGGTTGATTTCCTTTAGGATGGACTGATTTGACCTCTTTGCAGTCCAGGGGACTTGTAAGAGTCTTCTACAGCACCTCAGTTCGAAGGCATCAATTCTTCGGTGCTCAGCCTTCCTTATAGTCCAGCTCTCACAGCCATACGTTACTACTGGGAAAACCATAGCTTTGATTATACAAACCTTTGTCGGCAAAGTGATGACTCTGCTTCTTACTATGCTGTCTAGGTTTGCCATAGCTTTCCTCCCAAGGAGCAAGCGTCTTTTAATGTCATGGCTACAGTCACCGTCTGTGGTGATCTTGGAGCCCAAGAAAATAAAATCTGTCACTGCTTCCATTTCTTCCCCTTCTATATGCCAGGAAGTGATGGGGCCAGATGCCATGATCTTCGTTTTTTTAATGTTGAGTTTCAAACCAGCTTTTGCACTCTCCTCTTTCACCCTCAACAAGAGGCTCTTTAGATCCTCTTCGCTTTCTGCCATTAGGGTGGTATCATCTGCGTATCTGAGGTTGTTGATAATTCTCCCAGCAATCTTAATTCTGACCTGTGATTCATCCAACCCGGCATTTCTCATGATGTACTCTGCATATAAGTTAAATAAGCAGGGCGACAATATGAAGCCTTGTCGTACTCCTTTCCCAATTTTGAACCACTCGGTTGTTCCATGTCTGGTTCTTACTGTTGCTTCTTGACCCTCGTACAGGTTTCTCAGGAGACAGATAAGGTGGTCTGGTACCCCCATGTCTTTCAGAATTTGCCACAGAGTTTGTTGTGATCCACACAATCAAAGGCTTTAGCGTAGTCAATGAAGCAGAAATAGACATTTTTCTGGAATTCTCTTGCTTTCTCCATGATCCAGCAAAAGTTGGCAATTTGATCTCTAGTTCCTCTGCCTCTTTGAAACCCAGCTTGTACTTCCGGTAGTTCTCGGTTCACATACTGCTGAAGCCTAGCTTGTAGGATTTTGAGCATCACCTTGCTGGCATGTGAAATGAGCGCAATTGTACGGTAGTTTGAACACTCTTTGGCATTGCCCTTTTTTGGAATTGGAATGTAAACTGACCTTTTCCGGTCTTGTTCTTGTGGCCACCGTTGAGTGTTCCAAACTTGTTGGCATATTGAGTGCAGCACTTTAACAGCATCATCTTTTAGGATCTTAAATAGCTCAGCTGGAAGACTGTCATCTCCGCTAGCTTTGTTGTTAGTAATGCTTCCTAAGGCCCACTTGACTTCACTCTCGAGGATGTCCAGCTCAAGTTCAGTGACCGCACTATCATGGCTATCAGGGACATTAAGATCTTTCCTGTATAGTTCTTCTGTGTATTCTTGCCACCTCTTCTTAATCTCATCTGCTTCTGTCAGGTCCCTGCCTTCTTGGTCCTTTATCATGCCCGTCTTTGCACAAAACGTTCCCTTGAGATCTCCGATTTTCTTGAAGAGAGCTCTAGTCTTTCCCATTCTATTGTTTTTCTCGATTTCTTTGCATTGTTCATTTAAGAAGGCCTTCTTGTCTCTCCTTGCTATTCTCTGGAACTCTGCATTCAGTTGGATATATCTTCCCCTTTCTCCCTTGCTTTTCGCTGCCCTTCTTTCGTGAGCTACTTGTAAAGCCTCATCAGACAGCCACTTTGCTTTCTTGCATTTCTTTTTCTTTGGGATGGATTTCGTTGCTGCCTCCTGAACAGTGTTACGGACCTCCGTCCATAGTTCCTCAGGCACTCTGTCTATCAGGTCTAATCCCTGAAATCTATTCCTCACCTCCACTGTATATTCATAAGGGATATGATTTAGGTCATACCTGAACGGTTTAGTGGTTTTCCCTACGTTCTTCAATTTAAGCTGAAATTTTGCAACAAGCAGCTCATGATCTGAGCCACAGTCAGCTCCAGGTCTTGTTTTTACTGACTGTATAGAGCTTCTCCATCTTTGGCTGCAAAGGACATAATCAATCTGATTTCGATATTCACCATCTGGTGATGTCCATGTGTAGAGTCACCTCTTGTGCTGTTGGAAAAGAGTGTTTGCTGTGATCAGCGTGTTCTCTTGGCAAAACTCGATTAGCCTTTGTCGTGCTTCATTTTGTACACCAAGGCCATGCCTGCCTGTTATCCCGGTGATTTCTTGACTTCCTACTTTAGCATTCCAATCCCCTATGATGAAGAGGACATCTTTTTTTGGTGTTAGTTCTAGAAGGTGTTGTAGGTCTTCATAGAACCCATCAACCTCAGCTTCTTCGGCATCAGTGGTTGGGGCATAGACTTGAATTACTGTGATGTTGAATGGTTTGCCTTGGATTCGTACTGAGATCATTCTATCATTTTTGAGATTGTACCCCAGTACTGCTTTTCCCACCCTTTTCTTGACTATGAGTGCTACTCCATTTCTTCTAAGGGATTCTTGCCCACAATAGTAGATATGATGGTCACCTGAATTAAATTCGCCCATGCCTGTCCATTTTAGTTCGCTGATTCCCAAGATGTCGATGTTCAATCTTGCCATCTCATGTTTGACCACCTCCAGCTTACCTTGATTCATTGATCTGACATTCCAGGTTCCTAAACAATATTGTTCTTTACAGCATCGGATTTTCTTTTCATCACCAGACACATCCACAGCTGAGCTGAGTGTCCTTTTGGCTTTGGCCCAGCAGCTTCACTCTTTCTAGCGCTACTTGGAAACTCCCTCTGCTCTTCCCCAGTAGTATATTGGACACCTTCCGACCTGAGAGGCTCATCTTCCGGCGTCATCTCTTTTAGCCTTGTGATACATTCCATGGGGTTTTCTTGGCAAGAATACTGGAGTGGGTTGCCATTTCCTTCTCCAGTGGACCACATTTTGTCAGAACTCTCTGCCATGACCTGTCCGTCTTGGGTGGCCCTGCACGGCATAGCTTATGGCTTGACTGAGTTACGCAAGTCCCTTCGCCGCAACAAGGCAGTGATCCATGAAGGAGGTTGAAGAAATACTTGCCATCAAATGTTATTGAGGAACATTGGAGGGTGCAAAGTAGCTGGGCTAAATATTTGTGGGCAAACGTTTTGGGGATCGGAAATATACTGGTTCCCTCCTTTTCATTACCCCTCTCAGTCACTGATTTGGTGTGATTGGTTTTTTGTTTGTTGATTGTTTTTGCTTTAAATAGACCTTCATCTTGTTAGTTATGTGATCTAGTGAATCAAAGATTTCATAGCACAAATTCTGATGCATGGACAGCATGTAAACAATTAGTTAGCTACATGATGGTGCCACAAAGCCAGTTCAGAGTGATGGCAATGCTTCCTCCCCTCACTCTGAATGGGCAAACATTTACAACCCATTTTGCAGCCTTTCCAATCTGTTCTAGTTTGGCTCAGTCCTACAGAAAATGGGTGAGACCTGATAGTGATCAGGAAGTATTTAGGATCCCCCTAGTAGCAACTACTTGTGCCTCTGCAGGAATGTCAACCTCACTTTCTGTATATCCGCATCTATATCAAACATCTTGGTAGAGCAATCAAGCGGCAGGGATGCAGTAGTATAAGATAGATGTAACATTTTTAAAGTGGCAGTGGTAGTCTGATAGTGCATTCACTGTCCTCAGAATATAAGTACTTTTTCCCAGTCCTGGAATTAGCTTTGTGGTGTGGTGGAAGATTCTACAGTGGTTCTGCTCCCACCTAGCTCCTGGTTGTGACCTCTCCCTCCCCCAACTTCTGAGGAACATCTTACCCTGGTGGTATGGGAGAAGAAACAGATTAAGCTTGAATTCAAAAAAAGAAAAACTGCAGAAGAGAAGAAAAGAAGAAGATCACAAAGAACAGGCCAGCCTAGACAGACAATATAGTACAAACCTGAGTTCAATTGATATATTCCCATCCATCTGGGCAACTATATCAGCAATCACCATCATGCTTTTTTAAAACACACACACACCTCTTCCCTCTCAGGGCTTCTTCACATGGAGCTTTTATCCTGCTATTGAGATTGGTTACTCACGGAAGTTGGCAGGTCCTTTAAATGACATCGTTAACCTCCAGGGCATCTTCCACGCTAAATGACCTTTATTCTGTTTTTTAAAAGAATGGAGATAATGAGCTATCAAATTACAGCGGTTGAGATCCGCCTGAGTTCCATCGTGACAAAGGAAAAACTACAATAAGAGGAACTAGACCACAGCACCATCTAGCGGTTGTGTAATGGAATATATTGAAGACTCAGATAAGGGGGGAAAGGAGCGGAAAAGGGGGGAAGTGCATGTAAAGGGAGTCCATTGTGATCCTGCATTTAAAACAGAAGCAGAAAGCCCCATTTTAAATGTGGGACTTTAGGCTGGCCTAGAGATGCTCTGAGTCCTTTTCCTTATGCCACATGTCTTTTTAGACTGTGAGTTTGAGATCAAGGACAGTCCAATTATTGATTCTTCTAAGCCCCTCTTAGACTCTTTTTGACAGAACAGCGGGATATAAATGCTTTGAATAAATTAAATACATACAGGTTGTCAGCAAGATTTAAATTTGAAATCGGGGCAGGGGGGAGTCCATCGTTCTATACCAAATGAGTTATAGCCACGATGGGTGTATATTGGCTAGTCCAAATACCATCACCAACAGACCTACTCCCTCTGAATCCCTGAAATTATCTTTGTACTTGTTTGTATGGGGAGGAATGAACATAATGGATTGGATCCAGACTTAATCCTTAGTATAGACCCACTGAAATCAATGGGATGACTTAGTCAAAGGAGGCTCAGAAAGTGGCAACAATGGAGAGGGCCTTCTCGTGGTGGCCCCCCAACAGTTTCCCCACTGAAGCCCACCTGGCATCGATATGCCTTCTTTTCCCAGACATTTAATGGCATATGATGGGGTACTTACGTCAGCTGTCTTGAACAAATCTAGTATTGAAATTGCTTATTGAAATTGTTTTCAGCTGTTTAAATTGTTTCAAATTGTGTACGTTAAAACAATTTCAGACAATGTTTTATCATAACATTGTATTATGCAATGTTGCATAATGTTGTTTGTATTTTTTGTGAATTGTTGTGAACTGCCCAGAAAGCATCAGCTGTTGGGCAGTATAGAAATAAATAAATACATACATACATACATACATACATAATGACTAACTGAAGTCCCATGGATTTCAGTGGGTCTACTCTACATATGAATAAATGTATAGATTGTATATGTAGCTCTTTCAAAAGAAATGTTACATTTGATCAGCCCACCTGATCCATGAGGAAGGGGGAGATTTTAAGGCCACCTCACTTATGGGGTCAGCATTGGACTTGCTGATGTGCGCCTTTGTACCACTAGTTATGGGGTTCGCAAGTCAGCTGAAGAATCCATTCCAACTGATTAAAAAGAAAAAAAAAGTACGTCTCAGTACAGTCCTGAGACTGTAAATGATCAACAGAATAGTGTTCATGTTGTAGGTTGCTTGTTTTTAAAGAAACGCTTCCTGTCACAATCCTAAAATCTGAAACAGCCCAACAAAGAAGCTCACCCAGCCAATGACTCAGATGGGGATTCTTTATGGAATCAGTCGCCACTTTACGTACAATCTTTTAAACTGCTGGAATCTTTTTTTTTCTTCCTCCTGAGTTTGAATTTTATGGCACTACAGAAGAAGAGGGGGAGGGGCCCCCCAAAAAAACCCTACACAAGTTTGTATTGATCCTTTAAGGTTAAGATCTCAGCGCACTTACATTATTCTAACCCAGAGAATTTGAAATTTATGGTCCCTCTTGAACCTCGCCAGCTTCCTCAAGAGAACTCTGTAGCCAGCCGAACGCCAAGCGCCGTAAAATTTAAGGAGGTGAGAGAGAAACTTCCCAGAAAAAATAAACATTTCATGGAAATGAAATAAGTCTTCCCTTATAGGAACTCACCTCAGCAAGCTTGAGATTAAATGGTAAGGTATTCAAAATGGTAAGCTGATATAAAGTGTTGTGTGTTAGATA
This sequence comes from Heloderma suspectum, assembly GCF_057233095.1. Taxonomy (NCBI): domain Eukaryota; kingdom Metazoa; phylum Chordata; class Lepidosauria; order Squamata; family Helodermatidae; genus Heloderma; species Heloderma suspectum. Next base: position 8,391,997 of record NC_139471.1, on the reverse strand, counting down.
CATTTGTTTATGGGCGTGCAGAAATAGCCATTTTCTTATGAGGGTCAAATCTCAAGAGTATGGTCTTTCTTTTCCCTCCCCAAGTTCTGAGGTCAGCGGCCAATGCTCAGTATTCCAGAACCAGTTGGCTATGTTTAATTACTTCCCGCAGCACGGACGGCAGCTGCACGTCCCCCCACCCGCCCCCCATTCTTCCAGCCAAAGGACTGTGTCCTCACTCTCTTTGCTCATGGCAATCCCCATTAATCACAGGGGCAGGGGGATTGAGAGTTCCCTCAAATCCTCTACAAGAAACTTGGGGCTTCCACCAGAAACAACATCCCCATGTGATATTCTCCTGTCACCGCCCATAACGTGTCATATAACTTACCCTGTGTCCTGACATCATCGTGTTCTCTGTTTCCCCGCCTCCACCAGCAGCAGCCAATGGCAAGGGAATGCAGAACCTGATCATTCTGAGACATGGGGTAGATATTTCTATGGCGGTTCAGAAGGGGAAGAAATCAACATGGAGGTGGCCTTTTCAGGCAGTATCCCTGTGTTTCACACTACACCTAGTTCCTCTCTCAGGATAAGAAATATAGAGCATGTTGGGACATCATAGCAGAATCAGGGAGTGCGGAGGAAGAGGTGAGCTCCAGAGATTGTGTCAGGACTCAGCAATGATTGGGCTCCAGGCAGTCAAAGTCCCGGATCCCAGGGGCAGCTGGCTCTTAGCCCAAATGGGCCAGAAGTGTGTATGTGTGTGTGGAGCTGGTTCTGTGGACAGCTGCCCCTCGTGATGAGCCACTGAACTGCAGGTGGCTGCTTCTCAGTAAAGTACCCTCAGGCCCTAGACTGACTCCATCCACCCAGGCAGTAAGTGCTGTACAATAATAGTCTAAAAACTGTCATCTGTGAGCCCTCCACAGCCGTTGGACAAACTGCTGTGACATCATGGAATGTTCACAAACATTCTAACCTATGTCCCATTCAGATGTAATAACCTTCGGGGCTTAACTAGATACTATATTCAAGGGCATGTAAGCAACAACAACAACAAGGTGCATGTTATTCACAAAAACCCACTTTTTCTCTGGTCGGTTTTGACCAGAGATGTGGCAGGGGGAAGTCCATCTTTAACCCTTTCCTTGCCTACCACTTTCATGTTACAGCTTCCACCCTCACAAACTGCTTCCCCAACCCCAACTCAGGATGGATAGCTCAGTCTGTTTCCAGCTCTTGTTACTTGTCTTCATTCATAAGTCCATTCTATCCTGTTTCTGCATCAATCTGAAATGTTTTTAAATAATCCACATGGAAAATCACATTTAAACTGTTTTAAATATGTGTTTTAACATATTTATTTCTTAAAATACAAATTATACATGTGTCGTCTCAAAATATTTGTTTTTAAACTCCTTTTTTGTACTTCTTTTTTTCTTTTCTTTTTTGAGGCAAGAACCGCATTGCAAAATTCAGAGAAGTGAGAAATCCAAAGGATAACTATGTTCCAATCCACACATTAGCCTAGCAGTTGCAGTTCAGATTAATTCATATCAGAATTCACAAAGATTGAATTCCTCAAACAACCATAGTCCACCCTGCTGGGTTTGAGGCACAAGCTTGTAAGCGTAAATAAATTAGGGATGGGCAAATGAGTGACATTTGAGCACAAGATTTTCCAAACGTCGGCTCACCCCTTGTCTCATGCCTGATTTGCCTTTCATTTGTGATTGCTGCTCATTTTGTGCGAAGGGGCAAATTGCACAAAATGAACAATGATCGAAAAGGAAAGCTGCACAAATTTCCTAATTTGCGCAATTTCTCCCACAGATGAAAGTGTGGTTGATTAGGAAATTTGCGCAAATCAGAGAAAGTTGCACACCTTGAACGTGAGTATATGTTTGGTCATTTGCAAACATTTTCGGTGGAGACGTGCTCACGCTCGCATTCAGGGTTGCAAACAGGACAGGCTCACGTGTTTTGCGAGTAGAAACTAAATCCTCATACATCCCTAAAATAAATGCACATTTGGAACTCTGCAGGATGAAAAGCAGCTTATTTGGAGTAGAGAAGCAGCAGGCAGGAAAAGGGTCAAGCACTTCCCTACTTGTCCACTTTTCTTCTTAAAATCACCCAGTCCCAAATGTGCTTTTCTACAAGAAAGAAAGAAAAAAGACAGCTCTCAAGTGCAGTTCATGTGAAACATATAACTGGGCCCTTACATACCATTCTTTCTAAAGGGACCCTTTGCCCTTACATTTACTGGAAAGTATAGGAGGCAGCTAGGAAAAGCGCACACCTGGGAAGATTTCAGGAGGGAGATCCATTCCCATACTCTAGAACCCACGCCAGAAAATCCAGAGTCTTTTCCAAAGCAGAGTCTGTTCCAAAGCAGAATATTGGCTGATTTGGAGAGTGCTGATAACATCTGTCAGTGGACAAACACCACTTCTCACAGCACTGCTCTGCAACTCCTACCGCTCACATTACTCCCTGCCTCCCTCTGCTTGAGGATCTCACGTACCCTGTTTTTCCATTGCATCATTCAACATGAAATGCATTCTTCTATAAGGATATAAGAGCCCTGCTGGATCAGGCGAAGGATTCCCCTTGCCAAGCATTCTGCTTCCCACAGTGGCTACCCAGATGCTTCTGCAAGCAGAATATGAAGACAGCAAGCCTGTCTCGTTGCTGCTCCCCAACAACTGGTATTCGGAGAGATACTGTCTCTGCATATCGAGGTTCCATTGAGCCCTCATGGCTAAACGTCATTGACAGATCTCTCTTACCCCATGTACATGTCTCCAATCCCATTTTGAAGCCACCTAAGGTAGCACACATCACCAGGTCTTGTGGCAACAACTTCTATAAGCAGTAGTGTAGAGGTACATTTTGAAGTGCAAGTTCTCATCAGGACGGTCCCCATAGCCATGCCCCCAAGGAGACTCCAACAATTCAGGCAGCCATATCAACAAACCAGTTCTAGTAGTTTTCATCTCCACCAGGAGCAGGTCTTTCATAGAGCTGACAGGTCTCAATTGCCCAGTCAAGACCAAGCCACCTCAAAATACTTTGCATTGCAAAAGGGGACAATACGTTGTTGCGGGGAAAATCCATTTCCCCCCAACGCTTGTGAGGACTGCCACTGAACTCAGAGAGAAAAGGGGATTCTGAGTGGGGTGGCAGAGGACGTCAGTGTCTCTGCTCATACAAAATTGCAGTGATGCGTCCCTGTGAGGCCTGCTCTACTTAATAGACTACTTTGCCCTATTATGAGGAAATACCCTGGAAGGCCATTGGAATGGTATGTGGAAATTTGGGGGGTGGTATAAACAAGTCAGTGACAGAGCTGGTGGCCGAGTTCCTCTTTACCGCCCAAAGGTCTCATAAGATGATTTCTTCATCTTTTTTATTTCATGTTTTACCTTCTGTATCACACTGTGTTTTAAATATGTTTCTATATTTTAATGTGTGTATGTTTTAATGACTATGCTTGTAATCTTCTGTCTGTTGTGTAATGATTCAACACTGACGTTTCCATATTTTTATTGTGATGATTTATTTCTGTTTGTTCTACTGGGTCTGTGACCGTAAAATAAATGATGAGGATACCACTATTTGTTCACATAACAGAGATCCAATACCTTAAAAAAGATATTGTAGAGCTGGAAAAAGTGCAGAGAAGGGCAACTAAAATGATCGAGGGGCTGGAGCATCTCTCCTATGAGGGAAGGTTACAACAGCTGGGACTGTTTAACTTGGAAAAAACGAGGGTAAGGGGAGATATGATAGAGGTGTACAAATTTATGCATGGTGTGGAGAATGTGGTGATGTAGTGATGGTGACCAACTGGGATGGCTTGAAAACAGGGCCAGACAAATTCCTGGAGGAGAAGCTTATCAATGGATACTAGTCCTGGTGGCTATATGCTACCTCCAGTACTAGAGGCAGTGTGCCTATGTACACCAGTTGCTGGGGAACATGGGCATGAGGGTGCTGTTGCATTCGTACCCTGCTTGTGGGTTCCCAATTGACAGCTGGTTTGGGGCCAGGTTATCTGAAGGATCGTCTCTTCCCATATGTGCCTGCCTGGACCCTAAGATCATCCTCAGGGGTCCTTCTCCAGGAACCCCCACTAAAGGAAGTGAGGTGGCTACCAGGAGGAGGGCCTTTTCTGCTGTGGCACCCCGGCTGTGGAATGAGCTCCCTAGAGAGGTTCGCCTGGTGCCGACGTTGTTCTCCTTCCAGCCCCAGGTGAAGACCTTTTTATTCTCCCAGTATTTTAGCATTTTAGCGTCTTAATCTTTTAGCTCTGGAGTTTTTAAATCTGTATTTTAAATCTCTGCATTGCCGCTAGGTTTTATTCTAGTTGCACTGTTATATTGTAGTTTTAAGCTTTTATATTTTACATTGTCTTATGCTGCACTTTATGGTTTTAACTTTTGTGAACCATCCAGAAAGCTTCGGCTGTTGGGCAGTATGGAAATGAAATAAATGAAATAAAATGATAGATGATAGATAGATAGATAGATAGATAGATAGATAGATAGATAGATGATAGCTGATTGACCGCTGTGTGAACAGAATGCTAGAATAGATAGACCCTTGGTCTGATCCAGCATGGCTGTTCTTATCTCCTTATGTCCTTATGAGCAGGTAAGCTGTGGCATCTCCTGCTCCTCCTTCTCACCATCACCATTGTCTGGGCTAGAGCGAGAGGCAGGTGAACAAGCAGAGTGCAATGGAGAAGAGGAGAAGCAAGTCATAGAATCATAGAATCATAGAATAGTAGAGTTGGAAGGGGCCTATAAGACCATCGAGTCCAACCCCTGGGCTCAAGTCAGTGGGCCCCTGCTGAGGTGTGAGCCCTTGGCAGGTGCCCAACCATGCCGACCCCTGACGCCGGCCCTGCACACACGCACACGCATGCACACACACACACAGTGAGGCAAGCTGCTTCTCCCCTTAAATGCTTGTTTTAAACAATATCTAGGGGAAAACTGAGGGGGCTTGAATAACAGATATTAGGAGGGCCTGCATCAGAGCCTGGCACCCATGAAGGTTTGCCAGGGCCCACTGCAGATGCCCTCCTCTGCCTCCCCTTTAAGCCTGGCCACCATTTTCTTTTCCCACATGCACCTCCTGTAGCATCACGCCGAGAGACTGTGAAAAACTGAAATGTCAGCTAGGCCCAGCTGTCTGGTGTTGCCTTCCACTAAACCCACCTACTGACGCAGGAGGAGGCCTACCAGAGGCCATTTTGTTCAAGTCCCCTTCAAACCCTATAGATTAGCATTGCTGGGACCCATCGCTGGCTAGTGTTATCAACCAAGAATGTTTACAAGCACAGAAGCACTTCCTGACATTAGCAGTGGAGGAGAGGGGGCATAAAAGAGCTGGAATATGCTGTCACAGTGCCATTTACCTATGGTGTCCTGGAGGCAGGGCTGGAGAAAGGCAGACGTTTAGCATCCAAGCTACAGAGCTGCGCTGGCTTTCTTGCTTTGGGGTTTTGCGTGGGTTGTTTAGGGCTCCCCTCCTTTTCAGTGTGTGACATACCACGCATATACAGGAGAAAGAATGGCCTGGTAGGGAGCATAAATCACTGGCTGTTCTCAGCTTTTTAGGGAAAAGAAAAAGGAAAGTTTGTATGAATATAATTACAGACTCTGACGCAAATAAAACAAGATATGACAGCTTTAGAAGGCAGCCATTGCTAAGCAGAGGCCATAAAACTTTGGTAAGCGACTAGCAGTTGGCAGGAAGTTCAAAGACTCCGCACGCAGCAGACAGTGATACCATGTCCAAAATAACTCTGTTGAGGATGCTTTTCCTCTGCTGAACTTTTCATGCTTTCCCTGCACAGAAAATGGAACAGGCTGGTCTTGAACTCCGCTGGATTCTCCGTCATGGCTAATTTCAAAGCCTCAATAGCATTTTATAACACAGAAAGAAATCTCCGGCCCAGAAAAGCTTGGAGGCTCTTCGCTCTGAAGGATTTAAAGACATGGGTGCATTGCCAAACCTTGCACATTTTTCCTCCCACAAGCTTTTCAAGTTTGGGGACTGCCTTTCTAAAGGCCCAGCTGCAGTCAATTCTTTTGTTTACAACCAGGGCCAGGTAAAGATCGGTAAAGGGCTCAAATCAACAGTACTTTTGGAAACTGCCTTCTGTTTTGAAATGCCTGTTAAAGGAGAACCATTAAAGTCCTCTTTTAATAGCCCTCTTCACACCCTACCCCATACATTTGTTAACCCCTCATCGAGCAACCACCATTTTACCCAAGGCTTCAATCTAAATGCATTAGAGATGAACAAACCACACCAAAGTGGATTGTGATACAGTGCAGTGAAGTGGTGTTTTTCTTGGTTTTGTTCTTGACCTTGATCAAGTGGAATTGTTGCTTTCTTTCACACTGCTATAAGAAACACTCTAGTTCAAATAAGGGCATTCCTGGACATTTGGAAAAGTGGGGTACCAGATGACTGAATAAATAAATGTGTGACATATCCTCTATAGGTGAAACTCCAAGTTACCCTCTAAAGATGAGGCTACATGTGACAAATGAGTATCAAAAGGCCTGTTTTCCTCAGAAGAGAAATGTGGGGGAAGCAACCCCTCCCTTCCACCAGTTGTCCCTACAAAGGACCCTGGACTTAGGTTACCTCAGTTTCTCCAGTTCCCCCATCTGGAGATGTCAGGCTGGAAGTGACTGGGGAACCTACCTTTCTGTGGTGACACGCCATTTGTATATGCCCTCCCGAGTTCCGAATGGCTGGTGCCTGCCTACACTCGTAGGTATTTTATAAAAAGAAAACGAAATAGTAAGGTTTCTTTAATTTGAGTGACAGCCCTTTAATTTGGTGACATCAGGGCAGTAGGCCCTGCTTAGCGGGCTCTTTGTTATTACTAATATTACACATAAACACACTCATTCCATCTCTAGAGGGGCTTTTTGAACAACCAAGTAAAGTAAGCTTAAAGGCAGGTGCAACTGCTTTTCTCCTTCTGTAAAAGACTTGCCCTCTCCACCTCAAAGAGCCCAACCACACCATCCATCACTGAAGCTCCACGCAAAGATAATGTTTCAAGTAAAAGTAAATCGTGATGGAGAAGCTTCCAATGAGCACGCCATAATTGCAGTTGGGGTTTTCAACACCTTATCACCACATGTGTTCCAGCAATTTATGGCCATCTCAGCCAAAGCTACATCAATCTCTTAAATGAATAATTTCTTGGGGTGGGGCAGGTGACAGAGCACTGCCAAGTCCTAAGAACCTCACACAGATGAAGCCATTTGCAAGCAAAGGCAGACATAACATTTGTGGAGCAGTGCAACTTTCCTTCTTTAAGGGCTGAGCTCCAAAGAAAGTAGTGGGAAAAGTTATACAAGTCTGCATCAAAAGCTGACTGTGGGCAGTGCCAATTGGCCAATGCTGATGACGTTATCTTCTCCCCCTCCCTTCAGTCTATAGGGCATCTTTGCTTTTTTGCTTTTGGGGGTGGTGGTCTGGGAGGTTTCTTTCTTTTCTTTTTTCATTCTTTTTTCAAAAAAAAATTCTTGCTTTTTTGCGCTCTGCACTACCACTCAATCTTCACCTCCTGCGTAATCGGGAGACAGGGTCGAAATTGCAGTTCCTTTCTTTCTTTCTCTTTCAGCCTGCCAGAGCAGTATTGAGTTTCAGCCAGTCATTCCCTGTGTTCAGAGTAATAAAAGTTTTGCAAATTGCCCATTTTTCAACCCTATTGAATAAGAATCTCTGGTAACCTAATCCACTCCTGGACCAAATAACAAGGTTTTTTTCCCTTGGCATTAAAGACAGCTCTAAAGGCCTCCTCCTCAAAAGGGGAAAGGATGGAGGAGGGGGAAATGAGGAAGGGGTTTTAAAGGACCCCTCTATATCCAAGGGGCTGTGAATCAGACATGTCTGCCCTTCCTTCCCCAGTCCTGTCTTCTAAGTATATATTTTTCCTCTCCAGAACTTATAGCATAATTTTATCTAGGGACTATTTTTATCTAAGATCCTTTGGGATCCATAGCTCAGTGGTAGAGCACCTACTTTGCATGAAGAAGGTTCAATCCCCCAGCATCTTCAGGTAGGGCTGGGAAAGACCCTTACCTGAAATCCTGGAAAGCCACTGTCAGTTAGCGTAGACCACGTAGTTTGTTGTCCAGTGCAAACTGGTCCTCTGGATGTTTTGAACTACAGCTCCCCAAATCCCTTACCATTGGCCATGCTGTCTGGGGCTTATGGGAGTTGTAGCCCAAAACATCTGGAAGGCACCAGGTTGCCTACCTCTGGTGTGGTCAGTACTGAGTTAGATGGACCAATAGTCTGGCTCAGTTTAAGGCATCTTCCTATGTTCCCATGAAGTGACGAACCCCTGGGAAATTTCTGTTTATTAATTTGTGCCACCTTTCCTTTGAGGAGCTCAGGGTGTTGTGCACGTTCTTTCTCCCCTCCCTTCCATTTTTTTCCTCATGGATCAGTCAAAGGGGGTTGTTAGGATCCCATCCACCCAGACACCGGAGAGAACACCTCAGAGGAAGATGTTTGGGAGTCACGGAACCCCAGCCCCCCAGAAGACCCAAAGGAACTGGCAGCAAACCAAAGGCAGCCTGAAGATACATCAACACGAGCCCCCAATAGCTATCCTGAATGCTGTCTCAGATCCTGACACACCTGCCCAGGCCTCCAGAGCAAATGTGGCAAATGACCTGGTGGCAAATGCAGAACCACTGGAGGAGCACCCATGTGGCCACCAGATGTGTCTATCACCAGGAGACTACTCAGGATGAGAGGGCTACTTGGGAGATGGGACTTATTCAGAAGGAAGAAAAGACCCAGCTGTTTCTTCCTTCTGAAGAAACATTGTGGTTCATCACATGAGGCTGAAATCCTGCATCCTTGCTGGGGCTTTCTAATTCTGGAAAGATTTCTTTGCAGGATTAAGATTGGCTCCTTTATGTGCTTTGAATCTAGGACTTCCTTTCTTGGCAAGTTCTATATGTTTCTATATGTATGTTTCATTTTACTGCCACTAGATGGCGCTGTGATTATAGCGCAATGCCATCATTACACACAGCCGATAGATCGGATTAACATCCCTTATTGTGTTATCGCTGATCTTTTAAAAAGCGGGATAAAGGTAATAAACCATGGGAGGGGCCCTAGAAGTTGACAACATAGTGTAAATGACCTGTAAACTTCTGTGAGCAACCAATCCTGATTGCACGATATTAAGCTCCGTGTGGAGAAGCTCAATGAAACTGGCAAAGGACCAAGAAGAAGAGTAGCTTGCAGAATGTGTACAAAGCTTATGGATGCTGTAAAATCCATCTTCCATCATTCTTCAAGCACAGGACCACATTGCTGGATGCTGTACCTAGTAACAAGAGCTTTGGCTATTGGGCAGTATAGAAATTAAATAAATTATAAATAATAATGCCTCTTGCCCCAAAGATACATCTGATGGTGTGACACAGAGCTGTGCACAAAGAGCCTCTTGGGATTCTCTACCTTATTTGTGGGCAGAGAAAAGGGGAGGGACCATTTCACCAAATTTCACCAGAGAGAGAAAATATTATCCAACCATTTCTTATTTATTTATGTGTTTGTTTGTTTATTTACAATATTTATATATTGCTCCACATCAAAGATTTCAGAGTGGTGAACAAGATAAAAGAATAAAATACCATGAAAAAAAAGTAAAACATTTTAAAGGAACAGATTCTGAACCTAACAAACCACGGCTGGTCACTCAAAGGAGGCCTCTCAAAATAACAATGTCTTTGGGAGGCGCTGAAAGCCTTGCAGGTGGGGCTCACCTCTGGCAGCGGCAAGAGCGCAGCTTCTTCATATATTTTTTAATAAGGTTTTGCTTTTCTTTTGCTGCTGCAACAACTGTGGTGGAGACTTTGCATCCTCCGCCATGCCCTGGTACTAACTTCATTCTGAGACACTGTGGGAAGGAAATGGCGGTTGCCACCCAAAATGCGGTGGAGAATATTCAGAGAAAATTCTGAGCACTGGCCGTCTTTTTCTAGTGGTAAGTGTGGGAAAAAGAAAAATCTCAGGATTTTTTTCAGCAAAATGTTTCCTGAGACGTTTTTGGCTTAGTTCTTGTGACGAGGCAATGGAATTGCTACAGCAGTGCTCTCCCCTGTCTCTTGCTTTGTTTGTTCTGTGCTGCAATGCTGACTTCTGAGATAAACTTCCTGTCCTGTGTTTGGACTAAAAGGTAAAGGTGTCCCCAACCAGTCGTGTCCGACTCAAGGGTGTGGTGCTCATCTCCATTTCTAAGCCGAAGAGCCAGCACTGTCCGAAGACACTTCCGTGGTCATGTGGCTGGCATGACTGAACACCGAGGTGCACGGAACGCTGTCACCTTTCCCGCCGAAGTGGTACCTATGTATCTACTTGCAATTTCTTTCTTTCGAACTGCTAGGTTGGCAGGAGCTGGGACTGAAGATGGGAGCTCACTCCGTCACGCGGCACTCAGGTCTCGAACTGCTGACCTGCCGACCTTCCAGTCTGCAGTTCAGCATCTTAACCACTAAGCCACCACGGCCCCTTTTTTTACTACTAGGGGTTAAAAAAATGTCCCAGTCCCATTTTCAGACTTTGCTAGCAATCAGAGTGTCATGAGTTACTTCTGTATCAAATTTCACCTTTTTTGAGTGATGTGGGACCATTCTCGCAATGTTAGGCTTTTTCAAAGCAAGGTCTGGATGACCATCTCTGAGGGATGCTATAAGAGCGGATTTTCTGCATTAGCAGGTGGCTGGCTGGACTTCCCACTCTGTGGTTCAGTTCCTCTGTTTTGCGGGAGTGTCTTGTAAAATCAACTTGCAGTTAAAAAAAAAAAGAAGAAGAAAGAAAGAAAGAAAGAAAGAAAGAAAGAAAGAAAGAAAGAAAGAAAGAAAGAAGCTTTTACAGTCTGAGTTGCTAACTGGTCTCATTTTTCCACTGCAAGAAATTGTTTTAGTCTGCATATTACCGGTGGTGGTGGTTGTATTCTAATCATGATACTGCATTTTAATATTGTATTTTATTCTCAGTTTTGTAAGCCACCTGAAGAGGATACATTGATGGGCAGCCATATGAATATGGTAAATCAATCAATCAATCAATCAAATGCCATTTTTTCCTGGCAATTAGGCTATCTTGCACATTTGTACTTATTTCTCTGAGAAATCTAAATACAGCCTTTATCTAATTGATCCAAGACCAGTTGACTTCATGACAATGAAGATGCAATAAATATTATTTATTTAAAGATATATTATTATTATTATTATTAATAATAATAATAATAATTTAAAGATGCAATAAATATTAAAAACAGCCAAAGGCAGAGTTCCCAAAAGTACTGAAGAGCACAATCCTATGCATGTTTAGACAGAAAAAAAGTCCTACAACTCCCAGCATTCTCCAGCCAATCATGTTGGCTGGGGAATGCTGGGAGTTGTAGGGCTTTTTCTGTCTAAACATGCATAGGATTGTGCCCTAAAACACATAAAATATTGACAACTTTCCACATTCTAGGTAACAGTGAAGTAACCTAAGCATTTTGAAGCCTCTGTGGGTGAATGTATGAAACCCAGGTGTATGTTTATATATAGTATTTGGCACACTGACATTGCCTAGAAAATGCCAGTTCTCTGGAAATTGTGGTTTTGTTGTTCCCAGTCAAAATGTCAAGCGTGTAACCCAACAGCAGAAATGTGCTAGGCCTATTTTTCTATCGCAAGACAGAAGCTTTCAGTGTTCTAAGAGTCTCTCTCGCCAATGTTCTCTCACGCTTGTACTTTTTGTTTAAGTAAATGTCTTGTTATTTTCAAAGTTCCCTGGGGACTCATTAACAACCTCTTTTTAATGGAAAAGAAGCCAGCTTAAACTGGCGCAAATGACTGTCAAAAGCAAGTAATAGGACCTTGGCAAGGATACAGCGTTGTTGGGGGGGGGGGGGTTAATCCAAAATAGCAACAGTTTGGGGCTTTAATTGCATTTTTATGCCTTTTCCCCCTAATGCAAAAATATGTAATATATAACTGTGAACAACTTTTACATCACTGAGAAGTAGCATTAGATACTTTTTATCCCAAACAATGGTGATTATTTCATGTGCTCTTTTGCCTCAGACCAGCAATCTGCAATTCACAAGGGGATTCTGAAATGTACATTGAGCTCTGCTACCTTCATGGAGTATTCCATTCTCTTCAGGGCAGCTATACTGAAGGGTTGTGTAGGTGGGGAAAGCATGTTTATGCCCACCAAAGGAGTAATGGTGGCTTATGGGGCAGGGATATGAGGCAACTCTGATGTCACTAAACAGGACATTTCAGAAGGTAATACACCAAGTCCTCAGTCTGTAGAGGGCATTTTGGACATGCTCATCGCTCCCAAGGCACCTTGCTATAGTAGTGTCCTACTTCCATGGCTAAAGGCATCACATAGAAACACGATTCAGTAAAAGTGTGCTTTTGTGCAGGGAAAATCAGATGATCCATATATACTTTTATTTATTTATTTATTTATTTATTTATTTATATTAAATTTATTAATCGCCCATCTGGCCGGTCACCCAGCCACTCTGGGCGATGTACAACAATAAAAACAGTTTACACAATAAAATTCAACATTAAAAACATCACATTTCTAAAATTACCCTAGCCCACCCCAAATGCCTGCCTGAACAACCATGTTTTTAATGCATGGCGGAAGCTCATTAAAGAGGGGGCATGGCGGAGTTCCCTAGGGAGGGAGTTCCACAGAGTGGGGGCCACCACAGAGTGGGGGCCACCACAGAGAAGGCCCTCTCCCTCGTCCTCACCAGTCTAGCTGTCCTGGCTGATGGGAAAGAGAGAAGGCCATCCGAGGCTGATCTTGTTGAGCAGCCTATCTGGTGTTGCTGGAGGCACTCCTTGAGATAGGCTGGGCCGGAGCCATATAGGGTTTTAAAGGTCAAAACCAACACCTTGAATTTGGCCAGGAAAACAACTGGTAGCCAGTGCAGCTCCTTCAGCACTGGAGTGATGTGATCTCGCCAGCGGCTGCCTTTAATCAGGCGAGCCGCCGCGTTCTGTACCAGCTGCAGCTTTCGAACCGTTTTCAAGGGTAACTCCACGTAGAGCGCATTACAGTAGTCTAAACGAGAGGAGACCAGGGCATGTACTACCGATGGGAGCAGATGGTCGGGAAGGAAGGGGCGCAGCTGCTGTATCAGTTGGAGTTGGTACAGCGCTGTCCGGCTCACAGCTGACACCTGAGCCTCTATGGACAGCTGGGAGTCCAAAATGACCCCCAGGCTGCGGACCTGGTCTTTCAAGGGTAGCCGTACCCCATTCAACACCAGGTCAACATCCCCTAGCCTCCTCTTGTCTCCCACCAAAAGTACCTCGGTCTTGTCAGGGTTCAGCTTATTCCTCCCCCATCCAGCCACTCACCGTCTCCAGACATTTGGACAGGGATTCTATGGCCAACCTTGGTGAAGATTTGAATGAGAGGTAGAGCTGTGTGTCATCCGCATACTGATGACACTGCACCCCAAACCTCCTGATAATAGCCCCAGCGGCTTCACATAGATGTTAAATAGCATCGGGGAGAGGATGGAACACTGTGGCACCCCACAAGTGAGTGGCCACGGGTCTGAAACCTCCTCTCCCAGTGCTACGCTCTGGTATCTGCCGGAGAGGAAGGACCAGAAACACCGTAATACGGTGTCTCCATTGCCCAACCCCTCCAGGCGGTCCAGGAGGATACCATGGTCAACAGTATCAAAAGCCGCTGAGAGGTCGAGGAGAACAAGGAAGGAGCATTTGCCCCTATCCAGAGCCCTCCTCATATCATCCACCAAGGTGACCAAGGCCGTTTCTGTCCCATGCCCAGGCCTGAAGCCCGACTGAAATGGATCTAGATAATCGGCTTCTTCCAAGTGTGCCTTCAACTGCATCGCCACCACCCACTCAATCACCTTGCCCAAAAAAGGCAGATTTGAGACTGGGCGAAAGTTGTTCAGAACTTAGGGATCCAAGGAGGGCTTTTTTAAAAGCGGTCTTATCACTGCCTCCTTGAGGGCTGATGGCATCACTCCCTCCTCAAGGGAGGCATTCATCACTGCCTTGATCCCCTCACCCAGCCTCTCTCTGCAGCTCATAATGAGCCAAGATGGGCAAGGATCAAGTAAGCAGGTGATCGGCCTTACAGATGAAAGCACCTTGTCCAATTCATCAGAAGGAAGTAGCTGGAACCGATCCCACAAAACAGGTGTTCCACAGACCGCCTCCTTATTACTTAGCTCTATTGTGAGCCCTTCTAAGCTGAGGGAGTCATTTTAGGGATGTCAGAGAATTCCGCGACGGATCTCGGTGAGGCCAAATGCCAGTGCATTCGGCCCCCCGAAATCCATTGCGGAACGGCCTGCCACCCCCCCGCCCCCGGCGGATCCCCCTGGGACGAGACTTACCTGGGGCGGATGTTTTGGTTGGCAGCGGCTCCAGCGGCGGCTTCGGCAGTGGCGGCTGGTCTTCCGACTGGCTGCCGCCGCCGCCATTTGCTGCCTGTGTTTTTTTGTTTCTTTTTCCCATAGACGTGATAGGCTACGTAAAGACTTACGTAGCCTATCACGTCGGGGGGGGGACGCGTACACAAATGGCGGTGGCTACGGCCGCCGCCATTTGCGTTCCTTATTTTTCGCCGTCTTAGTCTACGTAAATGTTTACGTAGACTAAGATGGTGAAAAATAAGGAACGCAAATGGCGGTGGCCGTAGCCGCCGCTATTTGCATACGCGTTTCTTTCTCTTTTTTTTACCCAGAGCCCTCCACGGCCGGAAATCCGTGGCCAATGGATTGCACCCTTGCTCACAAATGTTAACCCAATGACACACACACAAAAAATGTGGTTTGGACCTGAATTAAATCTTCCATGTGCTCTTGAAACTCAGAGGTTCAACACCAGGTGCTTGCCCTAAAGCTTTGGCTCCAGCTATAGACAGTTCTATTTGATCTGGAACCAAAGGAGCATTCAGTGGGAGGAAGGGAATTTGGGGAGCTGGTTGGGAAGTGGGCCATTTTCTGTGAGCCTGTTGTGCTGACGGGAGTGTCATTAGCAGCAATCAGCACTGCTGTACTGTGGCCAGCTTGTAATACCGCAATTGAGCCCTTCCAGTGAGTTCCATAAGAATCTCTCTTGAATGAGACCGGCTTTGTTCCTTGGCTGCCACTGGGCATAGTCAGGTAGATGCAGAGCGCTGCCTGTCAACAAACCAAAGCAGTGCACACCTGGCTAGCAATAACGATAATAATGACGACGGTGGTGCTGATAGACTTAATAACAGTAATTAAATGGATTATAAAATTTTATGGGCATATTCTCCATGCGATGTTACATGCATCAACAACTGATGGGCACCTGCAAACTTCTGGAGAGGATGGGGGGGGGAGACCTCCCATGCGTTTTGTTTCCTGATCCATGATGCTATCAGTTGATCACTATGTATGCCTTCTGCCTGCTGATTATTACAATTTGCCATCTGTGATGAGGAGTGCAATCCTCTGGCCACTAGGCACTGTCTAGAGGGACATAGGATTTTTCGGTTTACTGGCTCCGACTTCGTAGACAGCACTCCGAGCTTGCAGCCACGGAACCGTGCTCCCCTCCCCCTCGTAGTCTGCATGGGGAGAACCACGGCAGCTGCTTCTCTGCTCACAAAATGGAGCACTGAGAAGGCAAAGGGGGGTGTTCCTGGGGGCGGGGTGGGTAGGAGACCGCGGAAGCCCCTTTATGTTGCTTCCTATGGGGTCTCCAGGCCCGTTCCTGCCCCCTCTCTGAAGCCCCAGCTAGACACATGAAATTGCGTGTCTAGCCAAGAATGCAGGGCCGGCAGAGCGCAGAGGAGGGGATCCATGCTCCTCCCGGCCTGCGTTGGACAGGCATCAGCCTCTGACTTAGGAGGCTGACATCTCTCTGTACAGGATTGCTCCCTAAGTTCATTTTATGAAACACAGACATCAGTGTTCACTTGATGGGGGGAAGGTAGATGGGGCCTTTATGAAATCCAGAACCCACCGCTAGACTAATCCCAATTTTAGCCACATGGGCCCCAGGGGCATTCTTAGGAAATTAAAATGGTGTGAGGCGGCTGACCAGCATGCCACCCTGAAAAACAGGAAAAAGTAGGCTGGGGTGATAGGAAATGTCCTGGGGAAGGGGGCTAGAGGGGCACGGGGAGCAAGGAGGCAATGCAAGTGCATTGCCCATGTGCTCATGTATTTTGCTTTTGTGGGGTGGGGTGGATATGTGGGTGTTTTACCCATCTGTGTTTGTATCTCTCTGAGCATCGCCGGTGCAACTGGCATTTTGTTGTGCTTTGTGGGTTCCAATATGTGCTTCGCCATTTGGGGCTCAGACTCCACCTTTGCCTTCTGAGACCAGGGATGTTGGAGGAATCTGTCAGGGGGTTGAAATTCACCGAGCTTTCAGCAGCTTGGCACCCCCGACTCTGGCTCATTTACCCGCAAGCTGGCCCTATTCAATATGTATCAAGTCAGGCCAGCTCGCAGATTTTTGGTTTTTTGTCTTTTTTTTAATTGCCGTTTACACAAATCGCAGCTGCAGTTTGCATAATTTACACGAATCTGGGGCATAATTTGCTAAATTTGCACACATTGTGGGCATAATGTGCTTGATTCTTCTCGGTGGCTGCCCCAAGGCTCTGGAACTCCCTTCCCAGGGAGGCGAGAGTGGCACTGGCACCCTCCTTGATATGTTTTCGCAGGCATGCAAAAACTTTTTTGTTCCAGCAGGCCTTTGGGGATAACTAGTCTGGACCTGGGAAAATGTGACGTATGGATACCATTTTTGTTGTTCTGGTTGTCTTTTAATGTTTTAATATCTTTACAATTTTAATGTTGATGATTTAATTATATTTTTAACTTTTATACATTTGTATTTATATTTCTATTTATAGGTTTTAATTGTAGCAGTTTTAACGTTGTAAGGCTGCCTTGAGTCCCAGTATTGGGGAAAAGGCGGGATATAATAATAATAATAATAATAATAATAATAATAATAATAATAGATTTGCGCAAATTGCACCTACAATTTGCAGAAATTACAGTTGTAATTTGCACAAAATTAAGCAGATTATGGCTGCAATTTGCACAAAATAAGCATATTACGGCTGCAATGTGCGCAAATTACATAAATTGTAGCTGCAAATTGCATAAATGATGGTTTTTTTAAAAAAATCCAAGAACATTCATGAATTTCAGGAGGAAAGCCCACAGTTTGGCTTGTAAATGCAAACCGACCTGGGAGCTCCAGGAAAATCTGGCAAGCCCAAAAAGAATTGACTTGGATTCCTGCATTGAGCAGGGGGTTGGACTCAATGGTCTTGTATGCCCCTTCCAACCCTACTATTCTATGATTCTATGAAGGGCCAGATTTCCCCATGAGGGCTATCATTATATGAGACTCATCAGTTTTTCTTCTGTGAAATGGGTGTTGGAGCAGAAAATTGTGAGTTCTAAGGAGTGGTTTTGTGTTTTGGAGGTCAGACACCCACCTCTGCCTTGGACTCAAGTTCTTGGCCAAGTAATTTTTCTTTTGGTCTCACTAGCATGCATTATGGGAAATGGGTGGTTTGGGACTGTCCAGGCCCAACATGGCAGCCATTTTGTGAATGGGCAACATCTCCCATGGCAGCCATTCAGTGAGAGTGTCCATGGCACTCTAAAAATTCCAGATGTGCCCACTAACCCAAAAAAGTTGGGGACCCCTGACTACCCTGATTTGCAGCAGCTCTCTAGGAAGTTAGACAGATATTTCCTATCACCTTCGACCAGCTTCTTTTTAAAAAAAACTGGGCATGTCAGGGGTTGAACATGGGAGGCCTTCTACATGTGAAGCAGGTGGTCTGCAACTGAGCTGTGCTGTTCTGGGGTGCACTTCTGAACATTTACTGGTGTGTGTTCTTGTGTGTACACATTAGGGATGGTCAGATCAGTTTATTTCTGGTCCATGTCAGTTTTGAATGTGTTCATTCATAAATCTGTTCCATTCCATCTCTTCATCAAACTGCAATTTTCTTAATTTAAAACAACAACAACAACAAGAATTCTCATTATTTTAATGCATTTTTTCACAAAACATGCAGTCTTCTATGCATTTTATCCTAAAATATTTCATTGCTCATTCCATTTCCATTTATATCCCATCTTTCTACCATGTGGCAACAATCAGCATAAATTAATAAACAATCAACATGTTGTTGTTGTTCAGTCGTTCAGTCGTGTCCGACTCTTCGTGACCCCATGGACCATAGCACGCCAGGCCTTCCTGTCCTGCGCTCTCTCCCGGAGCGTGCTCAAGTTCATATTCATTGCATCCGTGATGCTATCTAGCCATCTCATCCTCTGCCGTCCCCTTCTCCTTTTGCCTTCAGTCTTTCCCAGCATCAGGGTCTTTTCCAGGGAGTTTTCTCTTCGCATTAGGTGGCCAAAATATTGGAGCTTCAGCTTCATCATCTGTCCTTCCAATGAGCACTCAGGGTTGATTTCCTTTAGGATGGACTGATTTGACAATCAACAATCAACATACATAATATATAAATAGACAAACAGATTTTAAACATCAGTCATGTCACTAGTCCTCTCATAATCTGATGTACACAGACCCGTCACATCAGTGGAGAACTAGGCCTCTGCTGGTTTTGGTGGCTGTTAATGTGAATTCATGGTAGTTCATATAAAATATGCATTTTTGTATGCATTTTAATCTAAAACAAGCATTTTGGGTGGGGGGAGCATTTTGTTTGAACTGAGAACTGTATTGCAAAATTCGGAGAACTACGAAAACCGAAGAACTGTGCATCACTTTCGAAAATGTGCATCTGGTTGGGTTTTTTTAAAATGGGTACTGAATGAAATCTTCAAGCATCCCTAGTACACATTTCCCTGCTACATGAGTATCGTTTAATTGGGGGTGCCAGAGACTGGTCCTGGAACATTCAGCATGTGAAGTACGTGCTGTACCAATGAGCTGCATCCTTTTCCCACACACTACCAGTGGAGATAGGCATGTGCCAACCAGGATGAGTTGGCGATAATCCTGAGGTGGTAGAGTGAATTATACTACTTCAAGATGGCAAGTGAGGAATACCATTTTTCAATGCTTCCCCATGTGCAAAGTTCCTTGCAAGTAGAAGACTAGCAGATCAGTAAACAAAATTCCTTCCTGTGCTAGTTTTTTGTTTTGTTTTTTACTTACATCCCATTCTGCCTCCTCATTTGGCCATACATGCAGATTCAGGTAGTGATCTGGGACAGATTCCAGGCACAGGGTGTGGCAAGGGAAAATGAGTAGAGTTACAAGGCTTCTTTACACATGGCTTTTATCCTGCAATCGAGATTGGCTACTCACAGAACTTTTTGAGTCCTTTACATGATGCCCTCAACCTTCAGTGCCTCTCCCATGCTTTCATACCATTTCTGCAATGTTATTTGAAATGGATATACTGAGCTATTTAAAAACCCCATTTGAATTTGTCCATGTAAACTGTAAAGTAGGGTTGGCGGAGAATTTCTCCACGAATCTTCGGGAGGCCGAGTGCCGACGCATTCGGCCCCCCGAAAGTGTTGGGGAAATTCTCCGCCGGCCCCCCGCCCCCCCCCGGGATGGGACTTACCTTCGGCGAATGTCCCTCTCGGTGGCGGGTCCCGGCGGCGGTTCGGCGGTGGTTCGGCAGGGGCGGGGGCTGCGGCCGGTCTCCTGACCGGCTGCCGCCGCCGCCATTGCAAAAAAAAAAAGTAAAACACACACACACACACACACATGATAGGCTACGTAACGATTTACGTAGCCTATCACGGCTGACTTTGGGGGGGGGAAGCGCGTATGCAAATGGCGGCGCTCATGGGGCGCTGCCATTTGCGTTCCTTATTTTGGCACGTCTAGTCTACGTAAAGATTTACGTAGACTACGGCGAAAATAAGGGCACGCTATTTGCGTTGCCCTTATTTTCGCCATAGTCTACGTAAATCTTTACGTAGACTAGACATGCCAAAATAAGGAACGCAAACGGCAGTCCCCATGGGAGCTGCCATTTGCGTACACGCTTTTTTTTTTCAAAGTCACCCATGATAGGCTACGTGACGATTTACATAGCCTATCATGGCTGACTTTGGAAATCTAGCCGTGATAGGCTACGTAAATCGTTATGTAGCCTATCACGGGTGTGTGTGTGTGTGTGTTTTTACTTTTTTTTTCGCGGCCGGGTAGACGGGGCGCTCCTACCTGGCCTGAATTTCGCCGGCGAGGGATTGGACGCCTCCCCCCCAGCCTGAATTTCGGGGGGAGAAGCGAAGCGCCTCCCCCCCACCGCGAAGCAAGCTGCGGGACCAGGTAAGTCCCTTTCGTCCATCCCTACTGTAAAGAGGGAGTTGTGTTACAACAGCAGTGCCATCTAGTGGCCATATAATGAAACATATAAAACTTGTTGCTAAAGGCAATCCCTGGGGGGGGGGAAGAGGATGTGTGTGTAAAGGAGCCGATCTCAATCCTGCTAAGAATTCGGAAGCAGAAGCCCAGGTAAAGTTGCAGGATAAAAAGCCTGGTGTGGAGAAGCCCACAGAATCATAAAATGATAGCATTAGAAGGGACTTTGGAGGCCATCAAATCCAACCCCTTGTTCAGTGCAGGATGCAACCACAGCACCCCTGGCAAGTGCCCATCCAGCCACTGCTTAAATAGCTCCGATGGTGAGACCCTCACCTCTGAGGCAGTCTGTTCCACTGTCGAAAAGCTCTTACAATCAGGATGTTTAATGTTTCATGGAAATCTGATTCCCAGCAATTTCCACCCACTCATTCTAGTCCTGCCTCCTGGAGCAACACAGCACATGTCTACTCCATTTTAAAGAGAAGTTGAAGACAGCAGAAGAGGTTGGTAGATTTGGAAGAATCACTGGTAATAAAGCCAATATAAACCAAGTCTCCATTGCTCTGTGAGTCTCATGGATGTGTGTGTGTGTGTGTGTGTGTGTGTGTGTGTTCCTTTTAGCATTACTAGCCCTGTTGGCTCATGCAGGATGTGGTAACAAATCCCCTTAATCTCTTTCTGACACCAGAACGACGAGTAATGCACCTACAGCCGCATCATGTTTCCCACAGTGTCTGGGGAGGGGATGGGAAAGCTATTAAACCTTGGTTCCTCTCACATAGCGATGGGCCGCTGATTTATTCCCGCTTCCAAAGTTGCTTCCCTTAAGTGGGGCTCGTGTGCCGTCAGCTCCTCTGGGCATACTGAGAGACCCACTGCATGATATTTCCCAGCCCTTAGCCCTGTATCATATCCCTCTCACTTAAGCGTTGTATACTGGGAGGAAAGAAAGAAAGCAAGTATAGGCTCACAGCTGGAGAAAGGCACTGCCAAGAGCTTATGGAGGCAGCGCTCTTGTTTGAAATGCCATCTGCCATGGCCCAAACCCCAAGGTCATCACAGGCTAGCTTGAGCAGTGCCTGGATGTTTCTGGAAGCAGCCAAATATATGTAATGCACATCACCCTTCCATAACAATTCAGACCGTTTTCTTAAGATGGGAACCAGAAGCCTTCTTAAGGAATATAGGGCAAGAAAGGCCTGTTGGGAGGAGGGTAATAAGATCTTGCCAAGTTACTGCAGTCCTGTGGGGTTGATTAGCACTATAGAGTGAATCTCCTTCCACCTCATTATCTCTGGAGATTAAGCTTTAGCCTACAGAGTCTGAAGAACTGATGTACTACCAGACTGGAAAACCACCTATCAAGTGCATCAGATCCGCAGAGGGCAAAGGCTAATGTTAAAGAGACGTCATGGTGGTATGAGCTTTTCAGCTTGCATGACAGTCATATATTTAAGCAAGATGAACACCAGGATAGTCATAAGTCTTTCCCTTAACCCCACCCTTTATCTGGGCTGCCCTTCTGCCTTCTTTTTTTTCCCTTTCTTTTAAAGAGCAAAATGTACATTTACTGGTTTGCATATTTATCCTCCATCTTTTTTTTTTTAAGTGGAAACTTTTAAAATGAACTGAAAAACTGCTTCAGGGACTGTGGGGGTTGTTTCTTGGTGACATAATAGACACCAGCCAATCTGTGCTGTTCAGTGCCAGATATTGCTGCAAACTTGAGAACCATCCCACCCACCCCGAGCTTGGCCAAGAAATAGAAAAGGTACATTTGGACTGAACATGGTAAAGAGACTTCAAAATGAGTCCAGTTGATCTACATTGGGGTTGATCCTGTAATTTCAATGGGACCTAAGTTCGACTAACTTAGCCTGGATCCAACTGTGTATATTTGACATCTCCCTGAATCTTGTCAACAGGCTTGCCAAATCTCTTTCTTCTCTTCATCCCCACATCCTAAAAAAATGGCCTATACCTGTGTAGGTCACAAGAACAAAAACAGCAGTTCTCAGATTAGGCCAGGCCACTGAATAAGCCCCTTGAAGTGATAAATTTTTAGGAAAAAAAATAGTAAAGTGCTAGTGAAAATCATGGGCCCTAGGCCAAGACCTTGTTAGCTTGTTCAATAAACTGGCCCTGATTAAAATGGCCTAACAAACAAACAAACAAACAAACAAACACAAATCAAGAGTAGGACAAAGTATAGATATTCTTGACTGTTGCACAACCTTTCTGCAAACCATCTGAATGGAGCTTGCAGACCACTGATGGTTCATAGATCACAGTTTGAGAACCTCTGGACTAAAACAGGAGGAGAACCCACTTCCTGGAGGAGAAGGCTATCAATGGCTACTAGTCCTGATGGCAATATGTGACCTCCAGTATGAGAGGCAGTAAGCCTATGTGCACCAGTTGCTGGGGAACATGGGCAGGAGGGTGCTGTTGCAGTCATGTCCTGCTTGTGGGTTTCCCATCAACAGCTGGTCGGCCACTGTGTGAACAGAATGCTGGACTAGATGGACCCTTGGTCTGATCCAGCATGGCTTTCCTTATGTTCTTAAGAGGAAAATATCCAAAAATATAGTAGAAGATTAGTATCACTCTCAGAAACAGACTGATGAGTTTTGAGCTTTACAACTCTTTTTCAAGGGTCGTTCGTGCTTTAACGTTTTTTTAGAGGAGATTAGATTTTCTTTCATTTTATTCTTTCTTTTTCTTTTGATTACATTTATATCCTGCCTTTCCACAAGAACATGCCCACAGTGGCTAGTAACAATAAAATAAACACAAAAAGACAATTGTATAAAATATATCACCATATAAAACCAGAGCAGATGAAGGCAAGTCAATAAAAAGTCCTTTTCTTTATGTTTCACTGTAGAATTTCACTTTAGGGCAGGCTTTGGTCAGGAACCCTGGAACTGTTTTTAAGGGGCTCAGTGGTCCAATATTAAATTAAAAATTAAATTAAAAGGGTATCCCAACTATACAGAAAAGACAGTTCATTAATATTGTAGAACGGTAGAAGAATGACAAGCTCACTATTCAGGTCACAGACTCTTCACTCTCAAGTTCAACTCTGTCCAATAATCATTTTAAAAACTTGCTGCTTTAAGACCAGTATGGCTATCTCATGTTGGCTGAAGCTCTAGAAAGCCAGGTAATTGTAAGCTTAGGTTGATGCTTTAATAGACATGCCCCATAATTAGCAATGATGTTTAAGCAATGTCCCAAATGCTGCGTGCTTAGAACTTATCCTCCACGCACCGACACTTTTTCTTGGTCTTTCAGGCCCAAATACAGATAGGGAGGATGGAGTACTTGGGTCCAGCAAAGATGGATCACACTGTCCTGGTCCTGTATTGCGTTTTGAAGCATTTGAACCTTACTGTATTGCTAGAGGAATCCTCCTGTGAGTTGACCCATGCCTGTTTGTTGTTTGTAAGCGAGCACGATTTGTGACATTGCACAACATCATTTCCGATCATGGGCCATGTCTGTTACAGCATTAGCCTAAGCATCTAATTTCCTGGCTTTGAGGAGCTTCAGCCCACGTGACATAGCCTTTACTCTGCTTTTAAACTGGCAGGGTTTTATCACTGAATTTCCCTGGTTTTTAAAAAGGAAATTGTTATAAGAGTGTCCTGAAAAAAGCACAAACACAAACAAAACACAAAAAACAAAACACAAACATAAAAACAAAACACAAAACACAAAAACCTCATCAAGATGTGTGCACATGAATAGATATGTCCCTGTATGTTCAGAATGGGTTACTTCTGAGTAAGCCTGCACAGGATTCCAGCATAGCTTTTTCCTTTTCCTCCATCTCTTCATCAGTGATCTGTCAATCAATGAGATTGATTCCCTCAGCCTTCAACATTTCCTCACTCTTCTCTCAGTTGAGTTTCTTGCTACCCCTCCCCCATTGTCAAAATGCTGACAGAAACACTGGAATTGCTCTCAAAACACTGGAGTACTGGCAGCATTCTAGCTTCAGAGTGAAACTGAGCATGCCCAAGATAACTTTGCCAGCAATTACTGCCATAGGCTTTCATGGGGCAGAAAAATCTTGATAACTTTTAAATCGTCACACAGAATTTCACCAAACCAATAAAAGGTGCACCTCCTCAACAAGCCTGAATAAAATACATCAGTAGTTTCCCCCCAGAATTTGAAAGAAATGCATGAAATTAGTACAAATCCCATCTCAGCATGGGGACTAGTAGTCTGAGAATGATTGGATAAAAATATGTTTGCCAATTTCCCTTGCAACTTGAACAACTTTACACTTTAAAAAAAAGTACTACAAATAAACTGGCAAAGATGAAAACAAAAAGATGTTCTTTTTAAACAGATCATTTACCATTTCTTGAAGTTTGAGGTCAAAAACATATGATGTAAGATTTTTCTCTCCCTTCTCCCTCTGGTGTCCGTTCAGCACTCAAGAGCTCACAGGAGTAAGCATTGTTACATGTGCATATACACACTATGTCACATGTTACATTACATGCTCAGTGTGGGGCATATGCATTAACCTCCTCTTTGCTTCATCCCTCTCCCTCCTCACTTCCCAAGCTGCCCAAGGCTCAAGCTCTGAACATTTTCAAAGTTTCAAAATTTTCTGCACATCTATACTGCTCAAGCATCAGTTTAAAAAAAAGTGAGCAAAATCAGTCTGGTAGATCTCAAGTAATAAGCCTTATACTACCATATTCTTATACAAGATGCTGAGTAAACCTTGAGTAAAAAGTACAAATGTGTCAATTTTCAGCACTTTTTAACTTGCTGCATCTGTGGCAATTTGTACTGGATCCATTTGAAATTTTGCACAGTTGTAGGACTTCATCAGGGAAATTATGAATGCAAGTTTCCAAGGTATTGGCTCCACAGTTGTCATTTTTATAAGCAGTAGAATTTTGAGGTTTATAATGGCAGAACCTTTTTTTTTTTTTTTGCAATTCCCCCTATAATCTCTGACACCCTCTCTCCACATATTAGCTCTCAGTTCAGCTCAGCTCCTCCCTTCAGAGCAAATCTCTTTCCCAATGCACAGTAAGCAAAATGGTTTTTTGTTTTTTTTTTGCAATTCCCCCTATAATCTCTGACACCCTCTCTCCACATATTAGCTCTCAGTTCAGCTCAGCTCCTCCCTTCAGAGCAAATCTCTTTCCCAATGCACAGTAAGCAAAATGGTGCAGTCATCAGCTTGGTGCAAGAAAACAAGCTTCATCTCTCCCTCTTTTTCAATTAGCCTTAATTACAACAACAGTCTTTTTGCTTGATCATTCCAGGGGAAATCAGGGAAGCTCTAACCCCTTTGTTCCCTTTCCAGTGCCCATCATTTTGTTATATCTGTGTGATGCCAATTGAATGGCACCCAATGGGTATAATTTATGAAACTCTCATGTATTATCATGTATTTTCTCTGCATTTCCAACCTTGAAGGTAAATTTGTAAATTCTGAAAACCTGTATTTTTAATGCAGAATTATAGCTGAAGCTGTCACCATGTGCAGGACACAAAGAATGTTTTCCCTAACCTCCTTCCTTTAGCTGTATGACATCAGTAGCAACCCCTTGGATCTGCCAAGAGACTCCTATAAATTTTCTGTGTTTCTCCCCAAGTGTTGAAATCTTGTCCTATCAGGACATGAGAGAGAGGACTGAGAACTATCAATCATAGAAGCATAGGCAGGGGAGCTTTTCAAAATTCAAGTACATGGAGGGGAAGTGGGTTTTGCTGGACTGAGTCGGTGAATCCATTACGGGACAGGATTCCTAAACAAGAAACTGAGCATCTATACCCATTTGCACACGTGCTACTTACAATTAGGGATGAACAGACTGTGTAAAATCCACTCTGTGTTTCATGGATTGTCAGGTGCCTTTTGTTCCATCATCCACTCGCAGATGGATGTGAATATTTTTTTGTCATGCGGAAAAATATGCAAATAATTACATAAGAGGTTTCGTAACAATTTATATAATTTAGCTTCATATGTAGCGTTTAGCGTATTCCCATTCCATTCAACTTTTCCTCAGCAGAAACTTGCATATTTTCCTACAAATAAATATGCATACATTTCGGGAAAGTAAAAAAATATCTGAAAGTCCATGGACTCTGTGCCGCCTGAGCGGGTCGCTCTGCAGTGGATTCCATAGATTGGGTTCTTAGAAATCCAAGCTCATTTTAGTCCGTCTCGAATTTCTCCAGCAGCCCTACTTACAATGGAGTGTGTGTGTTAGCGTTAGAAAGTTAGTCAAGCATTAACAATCCAGATATGATTGGCATTTTTTTCACACAGACCAGCTTCGAAGTATGATGTCTTGATCCAAGACAATGGCGGGTTCTTCCGGAATCTAGTTTCATTATAGCACCAACATGCAACTTTCCCCTTTGATCATTGCCTTGCAGGAAACTCCAGGCAGCCAGAAGTCTTTCAAGGCACATGAGAAATGGTGATTCCTAAGAGGAGGCCCTGCAGCATTTCAGCTTATCAGAGCATCTCACTGTCATGCATCAGAAAGTCGAAAACCGCTGTGACTTGCAACAGGAATCCCATAGCAGGATACAGTGAGATGAAGGCTGGGCCAACACATTGATCTGACAAATGAATGACATATTAGTTATGTTAAGCAACTGGAGAATGCATATCATTAGGCTTCTGGAAACAAAACTGAGGAAGAAATACAGGTGCTGTGCCGAAACAGGTAGTATATGTTTATACAATGAGATATTTCTGTGTGGTGGTGAGTGAGTGCATCCTCCAACATTCCACAGAGGATAATAGGAACATTCTGGTGTATTTTTAATTCCCCTATTTCCACACCACCTTTTAGGGCTGAGCCAGAGCTGTCAATGAGGAGCCAGGATTCAGGACTAAGGGATGAAGCCAGATGTCAGAGCCAAAGGACAATCCAAAGCAGAAGACCATTGGTGCTCAGACCAAGTCTCAGACCAAATAGGAAGTCCTTTATAGCCCTTCCTGTAGAGGAGGGTTGAATGGCCAGCCATGGTCCAGAGCCTGAGAACACTTCACTACCCAGGAAGGTGATCCAAATTGCAGTTCCGGTAGCTAGCTTATTATACAAGCCAGCCATGGGTTCCTGGATCTAGTCCTGATGCTGTCTGAGATCTCTAATTCCACATGTCACTACACACTGCCAGAGGTTCTTCACTGTCTGCTATTCATTTGTTCTGCAATAGCCGGATCTGGAGTGCCTTTTCAGACCGGGCATCTATCCATTTGGACAGGCAGTTATGGGAGGATGATAGGAAAAATCAGTACACTACGATGTTGTGTCCATGTATATCCATTTCCATGCATGTGCGCTAGAGTCAAGATGCATCCACCCCAACCCAGACCCCTCAGATTTAACTTCTAAAGCCCGGGGGAGGGGGGCTTGAAATGAAATCTGAAGAACTCAAGAGCATGTGCATGTACAGTGTAAACACTAATACATTTGTATAATGTCAACCCCAACATCTGCCCAGTAGGAACAGCGTTTTACATGCCAGCATTGCCTGGTACGAGAATGCCAACTTTTACATAAAAGGTACCAGAAAATAGGAACTGTCCCTGGTAAACAGGTTTACCATTTCATTTCTGATCAGCAAGGTTTAAGCCAGATTTTTCCAACCTTGCACCTCTAGATGTGTTGGACTACAATTTATTTATTTATTCATTTATTTATTTGTATACCACCCAATAGCCAAAGCTCTCTGGGCAGTTCACAAAAATTAAAACCACGAAGTGCAGCATAAAAACAATATAAAATGTGAAAGCTTAAAACCACAATATAACAATGCAACCAGAATAAAACCTAGCAGCAATGCAGAGATTTAAAATACAGATTTAAAACACCAGAGCTAAAACACTAGGAAGCTAAGATGCTAAAATAGTGGGAGAGTAAACAGGTCTTCACCTGGCATCGGAAGGAGTACAGCGGAGGCACCAGGTGAACCTTTCTAGGGAGCTCATTCCACACCAAGGGTGCCAGAGCAAAAAAGGTCCTCTACAACTCCGATCATTCCCAGCAAGCATGGCCAATGGAGCGGGCTGCTTCCACCAAGCTGTGCATGCCTCAATGCATGCCAGAAGTCGCCGCCTTGGGCTCCTTGGGGGAAAAGGGGGATATAAAGATAAAAGTTAAATAAGTCAAGTAGGGGTGCTTGACTATATAAACACCCATGCTACAAATTTTCAGTGCACCCCGGGTCGTTCTAAATGTCCCATATAAGGGTTGAGGCCTATCACTAGTGACAATTAAGAGGATCTGTGAAGTGTATTATACTAACACAATGCAATCAAACCCCTTCTTTAAATCCACATCTTAAAAATAAAAGAGGAGGAGGGGGGAAACGTTGCCCAGCAGAAGGAAATTCCTAAACCCGAGATGTCTGATAACTTGAGGTGAATTTGAAAGAGAATGCCAGTATTGACAAATTTAACAGATTAGATAATTGTGATTTTTTTTTTTTTTTGAAAGGTTCTCCTTTTTGAAGAGCAATTTTGTGTAACTCAGAACTTTAATACACAGCAAAATAGCCAGGTTGAGGCTAATGAAACTGACATCTGGTGCTTGGAACGAGCCAAGTTATGTTAATGTGGAGGTCACAGGGTGAGTTACCTAGTCAGCGAATGAAACAAACCCAGAGATCACATGGACGGAGTATCGCATTTCCGAACATGTCAGTTTGACATCCCGTCATACACAAATCACCACTGTTCTAAATGAGTTGTAATAGTCAGCTCCCTTTGAATGTTTGGCTTTAACAGGCTGCCTTTCTCCAAGGGAAAACATGCCCTGTTTTCCAATAGCATCAAGAGCTATCTTTATATATTAAAAAAAAAAAATCACACGCACGCACACACATACACACCAAGGTGCTTGGCTGAGATGGCAAAAGGTAGCAAGTCAAACCTCATTACACCAGTCACAAATCACTGCGCAGCCAAGTAGCCAAGTAAACAGCTACCAGACAACGTAATCAGAACAAAGGCTGAGCGGAAAGTTTTCATGAGAGAAATTTTGGCTTGCAATCTGGAGGCACCGGGAGAGGGTGAAAGGTTTCTCAAAACTGTCCCCCTGGCTTGCCTTTTTCACTGCTGGCCCCACTGCTTCGAGGTCCTGGTGGCAATGGCACTCCCCCAAATCTTGGTGGCTGGCATCTGTCATTTATTATTTCCCATAATTCACCACAGTGAGGGCAAGACACATTGCTGTCACTCTGATTAGTTGATGTGGTGTCATCATTAAGCCAATCAGGGTGAGAGGAATGCTTCCTGCCCCCTAGAGAATCATGGGAAGGGGGAGGGGAGAATGTGGCTGCCAGCCACTGAAAGTTTTGGGAGTGCCATTGTTACTGGTAGTATGTTTGACACTGGTGTTCCCTCCTTCCTCAAATCATCTAAATTAATCCTCAATTTCTCAAACTAAATGGAGGGGGGTGAAATGAGGGGTGGTGCATTTTGGCTCAGATTTTATGAGACAAAACAAAATAAATTTTATTTATTTACTTGTAGCATGCCATCAGAGTTTATAGAGTAACATAAGCAGAAAAGAAAAAAAGATGTGTTCATGCTGCAAGGATCCATTGTGGTGTATCAGTGAGAGTGTTGGACTAGGACTGGGGAAAACCCAGGTTGAAGTCCCCACTCTGCCATGAAGCTCACTGGGTGACTTTGGGCCAGTCACTTGGTCTATCCTACCCCACAGGGCTGTTGTGTGGATAAAATGGAGAGAAAGAGGATCATGTATACCACCTCAGGCTCCCTGGAGGCGGGATATAAATGTAATAAAAATAATAAACACATTATAGATAGATAGATAGATAGATAGATAGATAGATAGATAGATAGATAGATAACCTAAGGAGACAACCCAGTCTCTCACCTGCATACAGTAATGCACCAGTGCAGCTCTGAACTCTACAGGAGGAAGGCTAGGATGTTGGGGGCACCAGAACTGCTGGTACGGGAATCCCCTGATGTGCATGCCATTCTGCATGCTCTTTTCCTCTTGGTGCCTTGGTTCTCTGCTCCCTCTTGGCCCTGGATTGAGCTAAAGACGGCCACCCAGGCTGCTGCCAATCTCTCTGCAAAACCTACCACTTGGAACTATGTGGGTGGTTTTTACCATTCTTTTTTTCCTTTGCAGTAAAGGATGTTTGGAAGCAAAATGGAGCCATCCAAAAATATGGCTAGAGCCATTGTGCATTCATGTTTGTTTCTCACGTTGGCTTTGGGTCAATTACAGGGGCATAGCTCAATGGCAGAGGACACGCTTTGCATGCAAAAGGTTCCAGGTTCGATCTCTGGAATCTCCAAGTAGAGCAGGAAAAACTCCTGCCTGAAACCTTGGAGAGCCACCACTGTCAGTCAGTGTCGACAATACTGGGCTAGCAGGACCAATGGATAATTGGCACTCTGAATAAGCCAAGGCAGCTTCCTATGTTCCAACTGTTCCTTCATCATCACTGCCCAAACCCTTCACACAGATCTTCAGCATGCCCAGTTTGGGGAGAAGGCGGGGGATAAGGAAACTATTTTGTTTCTGACAAAACAAGGTAGGAGGATGTCTGCCTTGAAACTGGAAATATTACCGGGATTATCTTGTACGTCAAAGTTGCTCCCCGGTCACTTAACAATCGCTCAAAGAAATGATATAAAATATCACTTTTTTACATAGCTGAAATAATAGAGTATTTGTCAGTCAATTCCTGGATGACTGAGCTCCTTTAACTCCCTGAAACTGGATGCCCTTCTTTCTCTCCCTAAACCTCCCGAGAAAATGTTGACAAAACAGGCAATTTTCTGTAATTTCTCCACAACCTTCTGTCATCGCAAGGAGGTACTCGTTGCCCACTCATTTTCAGATAACACCGGCAGGTAACCTTTGACATTTCTCTCCTCTCTGGCTTCGAAGGCTCTTGTAAGCGTAACAGTTGTGTCTTTCAGGACTCCAAATACTGGCCTGCAGTTTAGGCCTCAGCACCCTGAAGGCTGCCTTTGTTCCCTCCGCTGACTAAGAACCTCTTATAAAAGGGATAAGAAATGCAGTTAATAGCTCAAGAGTGGGCTAATCAGCAAGCGCTATTACCCCTCCAATATTAGGAAGGATGACAGAGTTATCAATAACCAAGCCCCCAGGTGAGGCATGTGAGCCGATAATGTGAACTCTGGCTTGATCCCTACTTGGCTGAGTGCTCATTTAAAAAGCAGCACTCCTGTCTCTTTCCCCTTTCTTCATACCATGCCATATATATATATATATATATATATATACACACACACACACACACACACACACACACTACACACACATACCAGCCACAAAGCATTCGTTGTGTAGGTGTGTCCTGTTTGTTTTCCTTTTCTATTTTTAAAGTACAATAATTTGGCAGTTTTAAACATCTTAAAAAAAAAAAAAAAAGCTGAACCATGCATTCTCCACGTTAAAGCATGGTAGACCACAGATTTGTTTATATTATTGTTATTGTTATAAATTTAATACCGCCTTTCAGTTATATTCCCATGGCAGTTTGCAGAAAGAATACTCTAAATGTAAACACATACACACATATTAAGCTAAATGCCACAAAATCATAAAAGCAGCGTAAACACAGTCAACGGGATTAAAATGGCAGCAAAAAAGCAAGTAAGGACACAGTCCTAAGCATGTTTAGGATTATTTCTATAAGACTGATTTCTGTCTAAACACGCATAGGATTGTGTCCTAAGAAAGTTAAGAAGTCTTCGTTGTGGCGCTGAAAAGAGAATAACGTAGGAATCAAGTCAACATCTCTGTGGTAGCCACCAGCCTCACATCAGATGCCCGCAGCGCTTCCTCCATATAAGATCTTAATGTATAGGTAGGTAAACCTGGAAACAGCTATGACCTTCAAGGACAGATATGAACCTCTTATTGATATTGAAAAGAGCCTTCAGCGTGGTGGCCCCCTTCCTGTGGAACTCCCTGCCTTTGGATGTCAGGCAGGCGCCAACATAGTGCTGCTTCTGGAGCCTCCTGAAGACATGGTTATTTCATGAAGCCTTCCTTGAATGACTGGCTGTGGTTTATTAAATTTGGTCTTCCAGAACTTGTTTCTTTATACAATGTTTTAACATGGTGTTTTATTCTTTTATTGTTGCTGTTCACCACTTCGAAATCTTTTGATGTGGAGTGGTATATAAATACTGTAAATAAATAAATATTCTACTCTAGAATGCCATATAAATTCTATTAATGTAATTGCACTGGTTTTTACTGATTATTCCCTATTTTTAAAAGCCAATTGATTGTAATATTGCTCTTTCTCATATGCATGAGCATATTTTCTCCCAAAGAGAATCCAGCCCAGTTAAGCACGTTTAAGTCCCCTTGATTTTAATGGTGGTGAGGTTAGGCATATGCTTAATTCTCCCATTGGAATTAAGAGCACTTCGGATTGGCTGGATTGCGCCTGGTATATGCTTTATAAATTAATTTATAAACATATAAATTAATTTATAAATCATATATAAAGAAGCGTGTCATAAGATGGTGAGATTTAATTGTCAAATTACTGAAGTTTGCTTTGTCTTACTTCACTTTTCTTTTTAAAGAGGCTTGGAAAATTAGATTTCTTTCTAATCCCATCTTTTGAAATCAGGGTTTCTTTAATACAGCCTCAGGGTATGTTGTTTTTAAATATACCCAGTCTTGTAAGAATGCTTTGTTTTCATCAGGTACTTGACTGGAGTTTTGTTACTAATGCTAGACTTATAGTAGCTAAAGCCAATATAATACTTTCCCGAAATATTACTCAGAACTGCTTAGGCTAATATTTCCAAAAGCCAGAATACTTTAAGGAGCTAAGGATACAATCTCAAATGGCTTAGAGCCACATGCCACAATGTCTGACAAGGATACTTTTCCATGCTCTATATTTTAAAACTAGAAAGATCTATTGTTGCATCATCATCATCATCATTTTAAAATCAACGTTGTGGATATTTTTTTTAATCCTTGCATTTCCCTCCATTGCAATCCTTTGTAAAATATTTTGTTGTTCAGTCGTTCAGTCGTGTCCGACTCTTCGTGACCCCATGGACCAGAGCACGCCAGGCCTTCCTGTCCTGCGCTCTCTCCCGGAGTGTGCTCAAGTCCATATTCACTGCATCCGTGATGCTCTCTAGCCATCTCATCCTCTGCCGTCCCCTTCTCCTTTTGCCTTCAGTCTTTCCCAGCATCAGGGTCTTTTCCAGGGAGCTTTCTCTTCGCATTAGGTGGCCAAAATATTTGAGCTTCAGCTTCAGTATCTGTCCTTCCAATGAGCACTCAGGGTTGATTTCCTTTAGGATGGACTGATTTGACCTCCTTGCAGTCCAGGGGACTCGTAAGAGTCTTCTCCAGCACCACAGTTCGAAAGCATCGATTCTTCTGCGCTCAGCCTTCCTTATAGTCCAGCTCTCACAGCCATACGTTACTACTGGGAAAACCATAGCTTTGATTAGATGGACCTTTGTCGGCAAGGTGATGTCTCTGCTTCTTACTATGCTGTCTAGGTTGGCCATAGCTTTCCTCCCAAGGAGCATGCGTCTTTTAATTTCATGGCTACAGTCACCGTCTGCGGTGATCTTGTAAAATATTACACAGGGGGAAAAGGAGTGTTTAAATATGGGCAGAATTAACAGTAAAGAAATACAGTGTGACCTCTGCAAAAAATATAGTCACGTTTGTGATAATCCTATAACTGGAGGGGCAAATGTAGGAGGACACTGTAAGCTACCACAGATCTCAAACTGGTGGGTGGTATTGCAGTTACCAAAACTACAAAGATCAGGTGCCATAGCGGAGCCATTAGGGTTCGACCTGGCCATATAAAACTGATGACTACAGCCTGGCTCCTCAGTCTGTGTAACTTGTTACATGGGTAGAGGTTGAGCTGTGCTTGGATGACACGTCCCAGTTTGATTGCCTGCTTGCATCCCACAGTCTGCCTAAATAGAAAATACTGTTATTATTTTATTACCCTTGGGTACCACCACTCTGCCAAGGGGTTCAAGGCATATATGGGGTTATCCTATTTTTCCCTCACAACAACCTTGTGAAGGCCAAGAGGGAGTGGTAGGCCCAGGCCATCCCATGAGTTTCACAACTGTGTAGGCATTTCAGTCCAAGTCTCCCTAGTCTCAGACTGCGCACTATCCCTTTGCTATACCGGCTCTCTGATTAAAATTGGTTCAGATACACAGCTCGACCTTCACAAAAAATATGGACACACTCTGGCCTTAATATGTCTTTTACTTATTATGGGCCGACCTCCCAAAATATGAACACGCCATAAAAATTATCAATAAAACAGGCCTCAAATCTCGTTTTTTTCCTTCTGTGTGCCCTGTGTTTGCCCTTTATACACCCCATTCACCCCGCCCCAAGTCATGCAACCATCCGTTGTGTTAAGCACTCATCCTCCCGTGTATGACACCCCAGTCCGTCTTCAAATTACCCTTTTTATTGAAATCAATAAAAAAAAGGGTGGGAGGGGAAACACAACACTAAAGTATATGGCGGCAGCTTTGTTATAAACTCATTAATGGGAAACAACCAACTAGACAGACCTTTAACCACCCTGTCATTGATTCTAGAGCAAGCAGAAAGATGAAGTGTGATAATCAGCTGGTAGTCACTGCACTCATGTGCTAGGGAGGGTTACCTCTGACTAAGGTTCCACTAGCACACCAATCACTGACTTCTCGTCATATAAGGCATAGGCAATTTTCAACTAGATGTCTTTTTCTTTTCTTTTTATGGAAAGGGTCAATGTATTTAGCTATTTAATAGAAACTAAGGTTCCGTTTCTATAATCAGTGCAACCATACAGTAAAGTTCTTCCTGGATTCCTTTACTTCAGGCTGCGGGAGTGGGTGGGCTGCATGACTGAATGCTTTTCCCTACCCCACTCCAAACCCTTCCCTGCTCATAGAAAAGTAGCATGTCAGGAAGAAGGATTCAAACCTAGTTGTCTTTGTGCAGGGACTTCAAGTTTGGGGGGGCTCGGGGGGAGCATTCAAACAGGAGGACCCCATCCACAACGACCAATCTCCTTCCATCTCTTCTAGCCATGCCCTGAAATTTGCTCATAAAAGAAAGAAAGAAAAAGAAAAGTATTTTAACATTTATTTCATGCATTCTATAACTTTAAACACATTATTCAATTTGGTGTTAAGATTTTACAATTTAACATGGATTTACATGCTCCAGCACCCCTTCAAGTGTGCCTTTAACAGCACAATCCTCTACATGTCTACTCAGAACTAAGATTTATTGCATTCAGTGGGGCTTACTCCCAGGTAACTGGGTATGTGATTGTAGCCTAAAATACTACCACCCATTTCTAGGGATGGTCCTAAAGCAAGCCCTTCTCTTGAAAGTGTCCTGGTAGAATTTTCATCTTACTCATTAGCTATTTAATGTGGTTTTAAAGCCCATTTTTTCTTTTAATTCCCCTAAAGTGAAGGGGGAAATTAGGGAACAATTAAGAAAGGATCCATGGGGATGTGGAATGTAGCACCCTAAGGTAAGATGTTGTTTGTTTGTTTGTTTTTAAGGTTGAAGGAGCGGGGAGAGAAAGTCCTTATACTAGTATTTTCGGAATGATCTCCTTTGATACTTGGTCATAAACAGGTGCTTGGACAAGATTGTCAAATGTCTGAGTCCTGCCATTGTTGGGACCAGGATTCCAGGTGCCCTTACACAGGTGTGCCAGACAGCCACATCAATCCTGGAAGTTCACCCGCCCCCAACCCACCCCCGTTGTAACACCCTCCTACCCTCCTCTCCTGGATATCTTAGATCAGGAGCTTGGCATACCTTCACTACAAGGCAAGGCTAAAACATTTGAGGCTTTTTACAGCACAATCCTAAACATATCTATTCAGTAGTAAGTTCCATTGAGACTTCCAGGTGCATGTAGAAGATTGCAGCCTTCATTTAAGAAAAACATATGATTAAAGCCACAATTCTAGACACACTTACCTGGAAATAAGTTCCATTCAACACAATGGGACTTACTTCTAAGAAGATGGATGGATCAGTCTATTTCTCGTCTCTGTTAAATTTCACATGTGTTCACTCCCTGTTGTTGTTGTTGTTGTTGCTGTTTTAAAGTCTGCACAGGAATTTGCACTTAAATACGTATTTTTGAATGTATTTTCCTTCAAAATGTGCATTTTGGTAAGTTTCTTGAGACAAGAACCATCTTGCAACATTCAAAGAAATGCAAAATCAGATGGATATCTGCATTCTGATCCACACGTGCATTTGGGAGGTGCAGATTGCATCAGTCTGTATCGGGATTTGCAAGAGTCAAATTCCTCAAGAAACCCTCAAGGATGCTTGCATAGTATTGCACTGTAAGGGAGGGACATAACAGAGGTGCATAAAATTAAGCACGATATGCAGAAAAAGGAGGGAGAGAAGTCCCCTCACATACACATCTCCCATAACACAAGAACTCAAGTTCAGTCAATGAAACTGAGGCTAGATCTAGTTTGTTTTAGAGTGGTATTGAAGTGCATTGATAACCGTTCGGGCACATTACACACTCTATATACCGCTGTCGTAGTGTTAGTTCTTGCTTTTTATTCCACATTATCCAAAATACCATGACAAATGTCATTGTGTGTCCTACGAGGTATAAATGCACAAAAGGAATATTACCATGATGGGATCGTAACAATATGACACAACGTGTAGATTTGGCCTGAGTGGCAATCGATTCAGGACAGACAAAAAGGAAGAACTTCTTCACCCGATGCACAATTGATTTATGGAAATTGCTGCCCCAGGATGTGGTGGTGGCCACTAACTTAGAAGGCTTTAAACAGGGATGTGACACATGAATGGAGAAGGAGGTGAGGGCGACGAATGGCTACTAGTCATAGAATCATAGAATAGCAGGGTTGGAAGGGGCCTACAAGGCCATCGAGTCCAACCCCCTGCTCAATGCAGGAATCCAAGTCAGAGCATCCCTGACAGATGGCTGTCCAGCCTCGTCTTGAATGCCTCCAATGTGGGAGAGCCATATGGAACAAACAGGTGGAGGGAGCAATCCTATGACCACTAGACACTGCTAGAGGGCCATAGGATTTTTCAGTTTCTGGAAACTGAGGTCAGAGCCAGGACTCCGAACGTGGTTCCCAGAAGCAGCGCTCCCTGCCCCTGCCCCCCTCGTAGCCAGCATGGTTCTCTCCATGCCGGTTATATGTCCATGCTTGGAAACGGAGTGTGGAGATGGGGAAAAAGGGGCAGTCCCGGAGGAGGGGAGGGGAGGAGACTGTGGAAGCTGTGTTATGCAGCTCCTTATATGCCGCATGGCCTCCTTCCATCCCCCAAGCCATGGCTAGATGGCCAAAATTGTCCATTTAGCCAAAAATGCAGGACAGCCAGAGCACAGAGGCGACGATCCCCTCGGTGCTCTGGCAATCCTGCATTGGATACTCGGCAGCCTCTGACTTCAGAGGCTGTCGACTATCTCAATAGGTTTGCACCCTCCATGGCAGGAACTAATGCCACTGCATACCAGTTTCTGGGAAACAAGAACGGGGAAGGGCTTCCCATGGCATCTGACCACTGTGGCAAGCTGGATGCTGGACTATATGAGCCTTTGATCCAATCCAGCAGGGCTCTTCCGATGTTCTTGTGTTGAGCAGGTTCTTTACACAGAACATCTAAGCCACCCTACCCCAACCTGGTGCCCTCCAGATGTTTTGGACTTCAATTCCCATCAGCTCCAGCCAGCATGGCCAACAGTCAAGATTGCTGGGAGTTGTAGCCCAAAACATCTGGAAGGCATCAGGTTGAGGGAGGCTGATCTAAGTTACACCTCACACTCATGTACAGGGATTGTATTCCATGGTATCCCCTTCCATGGGAGATAAGTCTATCGGTGACTATTAGACATCACTGCTAAATTTATTTATTTATTATTTTATTTTTATTACATTTATATCCCACCTTTTTTCCTCCTTAAGGAACCCAAGGCGGCGTACATAACCCTCCCCCTCTCCATTTTATCCTCACAACAACAACCCCGTGAGGTGGGTTGGGCTGAGAGTCTGTGACTGGCCCAAAGTCACCCAGTGAGCTTCCATGGCCAAGTGGGGACTAAAATTCAGATCTCCCAACTCCCAGTCCAACACTCTAGCCACTACACCACACTGGCTGTCCATGAAACCTCCATGTACAGGAACAGTATGCCTTGGAATACCAGGTTCCAGAAATAAGCAACAAGGAAAGGCCACCACCTTCACATGTCCTTCATGCTTTGCTTGTGAAGTTCCCAGAGGGATCTGCCTGGTTGTTGTTGAAAACAGAATGCTGGACTAGACAGGTTGTTGGTCTGACTCAGCGAGGCCGTTCTTTCGTTCTTCATCTGTACAGTGATGACACACCAATTTGGCCAATGACCTACAGCCAAACTCACCTGAGTGCTTGAATAATCATAATAATCACAGACAGCAAATGATGGCAGCAAAGAACACACCAAGACGTTAGCTAATACTGCAAAAATAGGCTTTGTTATAGTCAAAAAGAAGAAGCTGATGCAGCACCTTGTAAAGGGGAGACGCTCATAATGACTGGGTGAACAACATTCCTTGTTTTATTTTAAGGGTTATCCAAAGCAACAGCATGCAGTTTTCTCCATTTATCTGATCAAAGCGCCAACGTTGTTATTCGGTAGCAGCATCCCCAGATTCGGTTCCACTCGTTAAGTTCCCCTAATTGCATTTTCATGTTTCATATTACAACCGTTTTGATTTCCAGAGCTTCTGCGGGATGGCTCTAAAGCAGTATATCTCTCAGCAGATAAGCTCTTTATGAAAGGTACTTTTCAGTCTCCCCACCACACACACATGCACCGCTTTGCAAAGTTCAAACTTTAATGGGCTTTTTATGAAACGTAATTTGGATGCAAAGAGATGAGTCAAGGTTTCCAACATTCCACATTGCAACCATTTTACAGGTCATGGTCGGGTCTCCAAGAGTCCTAAGGGCCTCTTTTGTTGTCAGGAAATGCTACCATATTTTCTTCTTTTTTCCTTCTGTTCCAGCCATCTTGATATGTCCAGGGGAAAGGTCTGTGCCTGACTGTGCATAAGACAGAGACAGCGACAAACTCCTCCAGAACATCCATCTCTATCTATCTGTCTGTCTGTCTCTCTCGCACAGACATGTTTATAACCTTCCTGGCTTTCTCTTCTCCTCTGTAACTCTCATACCTTTGGCATTTCAAAACGTTGCCTTTGTCTAGATCCTTCAGCCCCTTCAGCTCTGAAGTAGAACAAACA
Organism: Heloderma suspectum; assembly: GCF_057233095.1. Taxonomy (NCBI): domain Eukaryota; kingdom Metazoa; phylum Chordata; class Lepidosauria; order Squamata; family Helodermatidae; genus Heloderma; species Heloderma suspectum. Next base: position 8,352,223 of record NC_139471.1, on the reverse strand, counting down.
GTTTGCTTTAAGGCTGAGTTCCTCTCAGCTGCTCCAACCAGCCCTCCACTTCTTCCTTTAATGCTTCCTGTAGTTGTTGGCATCCCGTACTCATTGCCATTTTTTCATAATGATACCATGGAAACCTGGCATCCAGAAATAGGATACTGGGAGCAGGTGAGAGCCTCCACGGAGCAGGACACTGCCCTCATAAGAATATAAGAAGAGCCATGCTGGATCAGACCAAAGGTCCATCTAGTCCAGTATTCTGTTCACACAGTGGCCAACCAGCTGTCAACTGGGAACCCACAAGCATGACATGAGTGCATCAGCACCCTCCCGCCCATGTTCCCCAGCAACTGGCGTACATAGGCTCACTGCCTCTGGTACTGGAGGTAGCACATAGCCATCAGGACTAGTTGACACTGATAGCCTTTTCCTCCAGGAATTTGTCCAACCCCCCTTTTAAAGCCATCCAAATGGGTGGACATCACTACATCCTGTGGTAGCAAATTCCATAATTTAACTCTGCACTGTGTGAAGAAGTACTTCCTTTTATCTGTCTGGAATCTCCCACCAATCAGCTTCATGGGATCAACCCAGGTTCTAGTGACCCGAGTTCTAGTGACCCCTCCTCCCCCCACATTAGAGCAATTTTCCCTGGCATATAGCATTTTAGACTGCAAGTGCCACCAATCCTCAGCCAGCATGGCCAACTAGAGCAATTGAGAGTGAGTGCAATGCTTCCTAGATCAATTCTTATCTGTTGGGTATTATTTTGGCTGGCTAATAAATAGCCTCTGTGATGTACTGGATAAAGTGTGCAATCAGGACTAGGAACACTGGATTCCCAGTCCTCTCTCAACCATGGAACTCACTAGGTGTCCCTGCCCAAAGGGAGGGAAGAGCAACTACAACCGCTCTGGAAAGTATATTCCCGATCTGGTCTGGCTGGGCAGGGAAGAGTATAAGAGGGCTTCCTATCTCAGTGGAACTTCTCTGATGACCAAGGTCTACCTAGGCTCTGATGTATCTTGCATTTCTAGTCTTACTCTTCAGTCCTGACTTGTTCTCTAGTCCTGCCTCTGGTTTACCCTCTGATCCTGATAGCTCTTCAGTCCAACCACATGGCTTGTTCTCCAGTCCTGCCTCTTGGTGAACCTAGGTAAAAGATGTCCCCAACCAGTCGTGTCCGACTCTAGGGTGCGGTGCTCATCCCCGTTTCTAAGCCGAAGAGCCAGCGCTGTCCGAAGACGCTTCCGTGGTCATGTGGCCGGCATGACTGAACACCGAGGTGCACGGAACGCTGTCACCTTTCCCGCCGAGGCGGTACCTATTTATCTACTTGCAATTTCTTGCTTTCGAACTGCTAGGTTGGCAGAAGCTGGGACTGAAGACGGGAGCTCACTCCGTCATGCGGCACTCGGGTCTCGGACTGCTGACCTGCCGACCTTCCAGTGAACCTAATTGCTCTTTAATCCCTGCTCTTGACACCTGTCCACAATCCAGCCCAGACACAACGTAGCCTAGCTCACAGGATTCTTGAGAGGATAAAATGGAATGCCTGAGCAACTTGGAGGAAGAAGGGTGGAATACAAACATGACAAATTAATACTTCGCGCTGAATTACCCTTGATTTTAATTACAATTATGTGCTTCTAAAAAAAAATCTTCAAAGATGTACTTAGACATAGGAACATATATCAAGTCAGACCATTGGCCCACCTAGCTCAGTAGCATCTACTCCAGGGGTGGGCAACATCTGGAAGTCAGGAGAGTTGCATCGCTCCACACACACTCCAGAACCCACTGGGGTTGCACTTCTCCGCAATCACTGCCAAAATTGCTGCCACTGAATTTGCCATGGTGGTGGCAAAAAACCCACAATTTGGGGAGGAAACAAGGTATGCGGGGAACAATTCCAAAGGCAACTTGGGGCTTCTTCACATGGCGCTTTTATCCTGCTATTGAGATTGGTTACTCATGGAAGTTTGTGGGTCCTTTAGATGACATCATCAACTTCCAGGGCGTCTCCCATGCTAAATGACCCTTATGTCATGTTTTAAAAGCTTGGAGATAAGGAGATATCAAATTACAGCCTTGAGTTCCGCTTCAGTTCCCTTGTGAAAAAGGAAAAGCCGCAATTAGACTGAGCTAGACCACAGCGCCATCTAGCAGCTTTATAATGAAACATACGGAAGACTCAGCTAAGGGGGAAAAGGACGGGGGAAAGGGCAGAAGGAAGCATGTGTAAAGGGAATCCGTTGTGATCTTGCATTTAAAACGGAAGCAGAAAGACCCATTTTAAATGCAGGATTTTAGGCTGGTATAGAGATGCTCAAAGTGTGCAGGGACACTTCTGTGAGCACAATTCTGCTTCCAAGCAACGAGTGTGCTCTCCAAGTACTTTGTTTTCTTGCAAAATTGCATGTGTGTGGGGGGGGTGTCACTGCTGCGGCAAATTCTACAGCAGTGGCAGGTGAGATGCAAAAACAGCCATGGGGACCACATGCCCACCACATGTTTCCCAGTCCTGGTCTACACCAACTGGCAACAGTTCTCCAGGGTTTCAGACAGGGCTCTCTCCCAGCAACATCTGGAGATGGCGAGAATTGAACCTGGGACCCTTGGCATGCAAAGCATGTGCTCTATTAATGAGTGATGACATATGAATCTGCCTTTTACCATCAGATCATTGGTCTATCTAGCAGCGTCATCTGCTGACTGGCTCCACTCATTCTCTAAAAGGGTTCCTTCCAGACCCTGCTACCTGATGCCTGTTTATCTGGAGGTGCTAGGAAGTGAACATGTGACTTTCTGCATGCAAGGCATGTGTTATGTCCCTGGACAGCCTCTACACCATTTCAGAGAGCTTATGCATTTTTATACAAGTTTTTTTCCAAGACTGAAAAACACCCACCTTCAGTTTTGAAATCACACAACAAATGTGAAAATCCCAACTGTAGAGAAGCTCTATGTTGGTGTAGCATATTCACAAACCCCTTGTCACTGATACTACTAATTTCCAGTTCAGTGTATGATTTTTTTCAACATCGATCCTATATCGAGCAAAATTAGATTTACTGTCTTGGTTTCTTACAAAATTACATGGAAAGTGCTGTTTTTATTCCTCTCCAGGACAGTAAAAAGCAATAAAATTCTTGCAGATTTCGACAGCAGGCAATTCAATAAAAAGCTATGTATATTTTATAAGGAACAATAAAAATAAGTCTATAGCTGGATCATAAAGAGGTTGTGGAGAAGCAGTGCCTTTTTGTTTGTTTGCTTGCTTGCTTACTTTTTTTGTTTGTTTCCCAGGTTGCCATCCCATACTTGGACTGTTGGTTGTTCGCTTGGTTGGCTTGTGGGTTTGGTTGTATTCCAGCCAACTTGCTCGCGTTCATCAGGAACTGGTTCCCAGTCAAGTTCAGGATCACTAGCTGAGGCTGAAATACAGTAGACAGATGGTCCTGTTCTCTTGATCGGGAAAGAGTAGAAGGTTAAGGTTCTTATATTTAAATACTAAGCCTGGCCCATCCAGAGCTGTCATACTGCCTGCTTATTGCAAGAGCTGTTTTGTTCTGTTTTGTTTTCCCTCTTCTACTCTATAGATCTTGTTTGCCCAACCAATATAGCCTAACGCACTGTGTAAAGGAGAGTTCCTGGGTTGGGATGGGTGAGAATTTCATTTAGTTCATCTGATCAGAATTAACCAAAATACACAAATTCCTTCGCATTCAGAATGGAAAGAAATTTAGTTTCGGTGTTGTTGTTTTTAATGTGGGAGAAAATGAAACTGACAGATTTGTCCCTCTAGGTAGAGGGGGTTGAGTGCTTAGCTCTTAAAGGTCTGGGCTTGAAGGCCTGTGTATTGGATCATGTTTATGCTGAATTGGGGTTGCCACATCTTCCTCTTCTTTAACAGCTGCATGACAGGCTACATTGTCCTCTCCGTGGTGGGAATAGCTTTATCTATTGAATTTGGATGGTGGAAATTCACTATGGGTGAGAGTTTCATTTCAGTTCGGTTCTGATAAGAATTTACCAAAATCCACAAATGTCTTCATATTTCAGACGGAAAGATTCTGAAAGTTCGAATGTGGGAGAAAGCGAGAGTGACAGATTTATTTATTTGTTACATTTATATCCCACCTTTTCTCTGATGACCCCAAGGTGGCATACGTGAGCCTCCTCTTTTCCCATTTTATCCTCACAACAAGCTAAGTTAGGCTGAGAGTCAGCGACTGGCTCAAAGTCACCCAGTTGGCCATGAAGTTGCGCTTCATGGCCAAGTGGGGATTAGAACCCGGGTCCCCCAGTCCGTCCCTATTCCTGTCACCATCTCTTCCCTGTGGAACAGCAGCACCTACTGGCCCAGAAGGGGATTATGGTGAAGGGATGTTTCTTCCTTCTCATGTGGTGAGGGGTGGGCTGTGAGCTGTCTCTCTCTCGTAGCACTGCTGGGGAAGGACACTGGACCAATCTGAGGTGGCTGCAAAGGAGCAGAGAAGAGAGTCACTCGACACCCATTCTGAGGGATGGTGAATATGCTGGATGTCATTGCTCTTCGATGTGAGGAGGAGAAATTGCTGAGGACCTGCACTCCTTTGAGAAACTTCCTGGAGATGATGTTAGGGACAATTGAGGAATTTGGGAGGTCCGCATTCTGCAACAAACTCACACAATCCTCAGCTACCAAACTGATTTGCAGATTGGATCATAGTCCATTCCAGATTCTGCAACCCCTGCCAAATCCTGCAAAGGTGGTCTGAGGTCTGCCTCTCATTCTTTTTTAAAGAGGGTTTTTTCAGCAGCTTGGAGCTAGAAAAGCTGCTACACGGGTTGAAGTGGGGCCAGAAATGCTCCTGGGAGGGTACATGATGACACATTGTTTGCAAGCTAAATTTGATCTTTTTCTCACTCTGTAGCGGCTATGGACACCATTTTTTCCTCACAAAACAACTCTCCAAATTCGGGGAGCAGCAGAAACCTCAGTGTGGGGCAACGGGGGCTGCAAGCGGCCCATGAGCCACGTATTGGTCACTCATGGTTTAAATCACAAGGCTTATTTCTTAATGTGCATATATGCTATAGCTATATATATATGAGCATATGCCATTTTTTATGCAGACCTGTGTTGTTGTTGTTGTTTTTAGCAATGTATTAGTGGCCAGCCTATCTCTAAGTGAAGTCTTAGCCACAGGTCAATGAGGTTCCTGGTTTGAGTTCTGGAATTCCTTGAACAGGCACATTACAATTTTTCACCTGTACAATATTAATTATACGTTTAGATCAGGAGACTTTGTACAATATGGGTCCATCTTTAAATTTTAACAGGGTTGCACTATAAAATGTGTGTGTGCAGTATGAACTTTGTTGCGAAGTAAAATGTTTCTATCGTATCATTGTGGCTGTTTCCTTCTTTTATGAGGCTAAGAATAAATATTTGATATGTATGTAATCATTTGCCGTGCACACTTGCATCAGCACCCTGATACTTTTATTAAAGTAAAATAAAATAGGATAAAACTTGTATTAGCATGAGGCTATGAGAAGATTAATGAGACAGCATATGCTAAAATATATATTCTTTCAGGAGAAAGCAACAGGCTTCCTCCTATCTCACTGACTGATGAGCAGGATTTCTCACAAATGGTCCAGAGGGCAGAGCATATAAGACACCTGGGGTCTCCGGCTGAAGATTTCTGCAGCAGGACACAAGTGGCTGACAGAATCCTATCTGGTTATCTGGCCCTATAAAGCTTCTGACTCTGCCCTGACTTCCTCGGTATAAGCAATAGTTTGCTCAGGTATGGATTAAACTGCTGTTCGACTGCTGTACCCACTTTGACCACTTGCTTGCTTTCAGACCACCAGCCCTGGCAGGTTGTGGCAAAATACTCTGGTAGCACTGCAGGATTTTCCATTAACGTAGAGAGACCCTTAGTCATACTCTAGAGTTAACCCACTGAAATAAATGGAAATTATGTTTAAAATGGTGAACTTAAATCCCATTGATTTCAATGGATCTATTCCTTAGTCTGACTAATTTTGGATCCAACCCACAGAATCCAAGAACTTGAGTGGGTCTTGAAGGCCATCTAGTCCAACCCCCTGATGGATGCAGGAAATCCAGAGCTAAGCATCCCCAACAGATGGCAGTCCAGCCTTTGTTTGAAGACCTCCAGCAGCAGGTAGCCCACCACCACTCTAGGTAATCGCGTCATTGACAAAATGTTCTTATTGTCTAGATGTTTCTCCTAATATTTACCTGAAATCTACCTGCCTGTAACTTAAGCCCATTAGACGTCTGGGGCAGCAGAAAACAAGTATTTACCCTCTACTACCTGAGAGCCCTTGAGGTATTTGAAGAGTACCTTCAAATACCCTCCTCTGAACTCTTTGGTACCCTCTTCTGAACTCTTTCCCATTTACCTACATCCTCTTAAAGTGCCAGCAGGAACCCCTGGCGGACTGGGCAGAGGACTCAGAAACATCTCCCCAACTCCCCCAGGGACCTCCCTTTGCCAGCATCACCACCTTCGGGAGCAGAAGGGGAGCAGAACAAGAAGACACGTGATACTTTCGTTTGATATAGTCAACAGCACCTCATATTCCAGATCTGTCTTTGCGAGGGCAGTATAATCCACCTATAAATTTGATTTTATTATTGTGAACTGCTTCTTATTTTTATGAGAAGATTTATCCCCCTGCAACTGCAACTTTTAGCATAAGTGCTCACAAAGCAGCTGACAAGATAAAAACAATACATTTTTTAAAAAAAATATTGAAAACAGCTGCTTGAAACACAAATCAATCAGAGCTAAAAACCACAGTGGTTTAAAAGGACTAACAAGATCTAAAAAGCCTGGTAGAATAAAAAGGTATTTGACTACCACCAAAATGATGATAATGTTGATTAATAAAGTGCCTAAATTTTTTAAGCACTGTACAGATACTGAAAGATCAGACAGTCCCTGATACAAGTTCACAATCTACTCAATACAATACAAAAGGAAAAAGGGATGAGGTGGGAAGAGGAGAGATAATAGGTATCAGGCAAGTCTTCCTCAGGAGGTATTCTACAGGCAGGGTGCCACAACCGAAAAGGCCATCTCTCTCTTTGCCACCAATCAAAAGTGTTGCCTTAATAGAAAAAAACTGTTGTTGTGCCCCTGAAGGTTTTTACCAAAACATGTGGGGCATTTTCTAAGATCATTTTATTATTTCATTTTTCCAGGACAATTTTGAGGCCTTGACTCTTTCTTCTCCTGCAGAGTTTGGTGCTGCCCCCCTTTTTCCCTTTGTTTGCACCCAAAGGAGACACTCCGATACTTTGAGAACAATTATGCTGAAAAGCGATTTACACACCTTTTAGAATAAACTACATCATCTATCCTACGGCAAAACGCACAGAGATTCCTGCATGTAGTCACGGGCATGCCGTCCTGCTGCTACAGCCCTTCCCTCAACACAGACATTAGAAAGGGGAACAGAGCAAAGTGTCTGCACCCACCTCCTAAAACCACAAACAAGGAAATATCTGCAGAACAAAGCAGTGACTTTTCCCACGTTGGTTTAGGATGATGTGACAAATTGGGGACCACCCTATACACACTCAACCGAACCCATGTCTCGGCTGGTGAGGGGAGGATGGCTCAACCTACCTCAGGATCCTTTTCCTCCCTGGGACTTTCTGCCTGCCTTCTAAGCATTCCACATATACGCTACAACAGTTTGAGAACCACAGGCCTAACTATCCAAGCATCTGGAGCTCATGGACTCTCATCCCTCTGGGGTACCACATTCTTGACCTGGTTTGTCCCTGGGGAACTCGGGTATTTTCACATCTCACGGTCAAACCTTGTGACCAGAAGTGCCTCAAGTCAACTGGAATCCTGCTTTGCCTTCTGTCATCTGGGTTCAAGAAGCTGCACGGTCCCTCCCTCCCACCCTAGATGCAAGCAGGATGCAACGTCTGTTTCCTATTGTGGGAATCTCTCTCTCTCTTTTAATACCCTCCTTTGATATCTTCTTTAAAGTTTATTCCTTTTGTCGGTGGGTGGCTGTTACGAGGTGTTAACATGCATCGAGCAGATTCATCGTTTCTGGTGGAAGCCACAGGAGCAGCAGCACGGATTTGGTCGGGCCGTTCTTTTCCGGTTATTTATCTTAATTGTGTCCGCTCGTCCTTGAGCATCACTCTGCACTTTTTTCCTCTGGTTTTTATTTCCCTTCCAGGCACCCCACCCTTACTTCGCCCTCCTCATCTCTCTGACCCCAGCTTCTTCTGGGTTTCAGAGAGGGACGTTTTCAGAGATCCTCTGATGTCTGACTTACAGCCACGCTCAGTTGGTTTTGCGCCATTTCTTACAAAGATTGCAAAAAGGCACAGTACAAAAAACTTTGCTCATTGTCAGACTTTGTTGAGCAAAGGCCTTCTTCATCCTTGTCAGTTTATTATTCAACCCAGAAAACAAAATAAATCTAAGACAGCCTCAATTAGAAAACAAGTACATTGGATTCACACCATTACAGTATTAATGCAACACACAAGCCAATCCACTCCTCCCAAGTCTAGCCAAATCATGGGGCATGGATAGCCTTAAAGCTGTCTAAAGGCAGTGGCTAAGGGAGCTATCACAAAAGGCAAGGGAGTCTGGCTACCTTGGATAGCTCCTTTAGAATCCTGACAGGTTCAGACTGAAACCGGGAGCGGATTCACCGCCCCACTGACCTCAGAGCCACCAGCCTCCACTGCTGGAGGTGAGATGTGAGGTAGCCAACTATCTCACTCCCTTGTCATTGAAGCACCAGTTACACAAGTGGATCTGGACAGGCAGCTGAGTAAACAAAACAGGGCTATAGAGCAGACTGTCCTCCTCAGCCCAGCACATAACCACTGAGAGACCTGATGAAGGAGAGATCGCAACAGGGGTGGATTGGTTAGGGTGAGTGACTGGCTGTGTCAGGATTCCTTTAGCCCCCACTTTATTTCAACACCGAAAACAAACACAGACGAGAGGCTTCAGTCTACAGCTTTTAATCCACAGGGTCATACAGATGCAAATTCTCAGTGACTCTCCATCTACAAGGAATGCCTTCAGGGGATTCAAAAGGAAGTTATGAGAGTTGCCCGCCATTTGAAGAGGAAGGCGGTCTCACTAGCCTAACTTAAGGGGGGGAGATCCCTCTCTCTCGTAAGCCCTCTTAAGTTCAGCTTTTCACACAAGGCCAGTAGCGCAGACCATCTTAAGTTCTGCCCTTGCCTTCTCTCTCTTTGCCCTGCACCTGCGTCTGGCGTCTATTAGGTCAGACTCCCCAAACCGCACCTCCCCCTGGTTGCTGCCTCTCTCGGGGGGGGGAGAGTGAAGAGGGACCCTCATCCTCAGCCAGCTGGGCATTTATAACCTGAGAAGCTGGCCTAGTCATGTCTGGACTAGCCTGGGAAAACACCTCCCCCATGTCTGACGGTTCTGCTTCAGAATCTGAACTGCTATCTCACTCCCTGAGCTCAGAAACACCCCTGACAGGCTGTTGCCCAATAAGTTTGTGGATGAGCGGGGATTTGAACCTGGGTCTCCCAGTTCCTAGACTGACACTCTAACCTCTACATCAGAGGTGGGCAGACTTCAAGCTTGCAGGATCTGCTTTGCTGTTGCTTTTTGCTAGAAGCCTGAGATCCACCAACCAGAAGCAGGTGCAAAAGATATAAACTTACAATTAGGTAATTCTGAGCCCAGGAATTTGTCTTGAGTCTCAGAAGTGAATGGAGCTCACACACACACACAAAAATCCAGTTTCTGGTTACCCCGAGGTTTCTTCATTTCAGCAGTCTAATTTAGGGTATTTTGTTGTTGCTATTGCTAAGCAATTGGGAGTCAGATTCAGATCTACTGATCTACTGCAAATCACCCAGAGATCTGCCAGTTGATCTAGATCTATCTTCTGCCCATCCCACCTCTACACCACACTGGCTCTCAGCTTGTAATAAGAACAGCATGCAGGATCTGCATTCAAATCCCCCAAAACGCTTACAATTTTCTAAACAGATTCCAGTTCTGTGGCCTCTTGTTCCAACCATCCTTTCCTTTTCTGTTTAACTTTTTGTTTCTTGCTTTGCAGCCATCTGATAGTCACCGTTCTAATCACCCATTAGAGTTTGTTTTGTTTTGTTTCTTTAAATAAAGAATCCGACAAAAACTGGAATTGTGGTATTGGCTGGGCTAGTCGCGAAGACATTGAGAGACAGGGAAATGTCCGTTGCTGAGCAGTAAATGAGTAGCGCGGTTTAGAGACCAATATGGGACTAATTCTGGCTCTGAAGTGTCTCTTTTTCAGTGGTCGCCCCTGGATACGGAGAGACGGTTATTTCGAAGGCTGACACAGGAAATTGCATCTTCTGAGGAACTGTCCCATTTCTTGGGTATATAAAAGCCACCAGAATTCCCATCATTGCCCCTACCTCAGAGTTCACCCCTGTTTCAAGCAACGTTCTGTAAACACATCTGAACTGAGCAAGGGAAGGAGAGAAATATTCAAGGGGCTGCTTCCTTATAAGGCGTGAGATCATTTCTTCTTTCTTCTTCAAAACACAATCGTTTTGGCAGCAGTGTGCTCATCCTCTCCGGCTGCGTTGCACACATCTCTGCGAAAGAAAATCTCCCTTACAGTATGGCACTGCAATTGCAGCTACCTTGAGCAATCCTGGGTCTCGGGGGGGGGGGTGTTTGGTGGCAGACAATCCCCCACTTCCAAAGCCCTGCCAGCTCACTCCAGCTAGGGCAAGAGATATGTAAAGGGAGGCTGTTTATTTCCACACACATTTATCAGGCAGATTTCCGCTTTTAAATATGCAACTCCCATTGAAAGCAATGGAAGGGAAAATACCTATGCTAGCCTGAAACTGGCATAAATTGGGATCCTGATCTGGAACATTCAGGGAATGACAGGGTTTGGATCCAGGGGAATGAGAGGGTTTGGATCCTGGCATGCCCCCCAGAATGCCTTGGAACAGGCCCTCCTCCCTGCAAAAACACCACCAGCAGTACCCCTGAACCCATGGAGATTTCCATGGGCATACAGGGGCTCTCCAGGGTGGACATGCTATTCTGCCGGTGGAGCAGAATATGGAGCATAGTCCATATGCTCCAACTAACCTGATGTACCATGGAGAGCCCTGATTCTCTGGTCCCTGTCCCTGGTAAACCACAGATCCTATTGTGTCTTTTTGGGGATGCCTTATTTAAAAGTTTGTTTGCTGCATTTATTTATTTAAAAGCACATCCATTTTTTTCACATCTACTTCAAAAGCAGCTCAAAACAACTAAAAACAACCAAAGAAAACATATAAATAGGGTGGAGACTAAAACATCACTAAAAAGAAGAGGAAATATATCAACAGAAAAGAGGACGAAATAGGGCATAATTTGCGTATGCTAGTTTATGCGTGTAGTGAATTTGTTGTTGAGTAATAAGGTGGACTTGACAGCATCCCTATATGCTGTTGGTAGCCACCTAGAGACCTGTGTAGTTTGGCCTAGCCAGCGGCTGTATAGTTAATTAAGAAGCCCTTTCACAAAAGCCAGTTATTTACAGTTTCACCTTGAAGTTGTTTTGCCCAGCTGGGTGATTTTATCCTAGAAGATAAGGGTGTTTTTCTTCTCCTCCCATGAGAAGCAAAAGAGACACACACACCCCACTTCTTTGGAGGAGGGGGATAAGCGCAAGCTTTGTCCTTTGGTCTCACTCCAAGGGGAACATGCGTTCCATCCTGGAGAACTTGTGGCCCTAGGAACAACATCCCATACACTGTTGATATCCCCCAGCGTACATATCAGCTGTGATGAGTGTTTGTTTCATCAGCTGAAGAGATGTGTGAGCTTTCTTTGCATATTTATTCTGCAACTATTTTCTATCAATAAACTGTCATCCTTTTGCTCAAGTGGCTTCGTTTCATCTTGGTAATCGAAAATAATCTATATTGACTGGTCCCTGACAGAATCAGGACCCCAGATCAATGCAATGTGTATACAGGCAAATCTAGAAATAGCAACTATTTACATTTAAATAGAAATGTAAATAGAAATGCAATACATCTCACACCATAGTGGCGAGGACGGTGGCCAGGTGAGCTGTTTGCCTGCTGCTTAGCCTGCTGGAAGGACAAGTTCAAGATCCCTGCTTTCCCTTCTTAGGTATTATTATTATTATTATTATTATTATTATTATTATTATTATTTCTAAACCGGACTTGGCCTGGACAGCCCTTCAAACAGAGGATGCCTTCAAATAGCGGTTGGTCCTCTGTCAAGTAGGACACATGACCATCCTACCAATAAAACATCCATAATACAGTACAGTATGAATAAACCAATCATTTAAAAAACCAAAAAGAAATAGTGAGAAACAGCACAGTAACAAAATCTGTATATGTGCCTAGTCCATTGGATCTTTGCCAAATCTATAGCATTCAAAAGGTCACTAGCGTGAGCAGACACTCTTTTGCAAAAGCGTTTGGAGCACATCTTCCTGTGGAATGCAGTTCATGGGATTTTTTTACTTTTATTTTTTTTACTGTCTCACTGCAAAGCCGTTTCACTCCACCGCGTAAAGCAACCTTGGTCCGATGGCTGCATGCCAAAGCTCCAAACTAGCCCAAATTCACAGAACAGGCTAACTTCTGCCAGTAATGTATGCCAAGCAAGCATCTTAAAGAGTTTCAATTCAAAGTTTCCCTGCTGAGCTGGTTAAGTGCTGCTTTATTTCTCCCTTCCCTGCTCCTCCCTCTCATCCAGTTCTTTTTTCATTAGTTGTAAAGGATACATCTAAATGATCAGACGGCATAATGAGCATGTCTTAACGAGAACATTTCCTTGAAAGGACTAAGCGGTAGGCAGCCGTGCCACACGAAAGGAACACGTCAAGCGTTTTGGCTGCAGACATCACGGGTATCGTACTTCAAAACCATTTCCTCTGGCACAGAAATGGCACTGCTCTTTTCTAGCAATTTACAGGGGGGAAAAATCAGTGCTTTACACTCCTCCTCTCTCAGCCCTTTATTAAAAACCAAGGCAACAAAAGTGAAACATTCCAGTGTTTAAGTCTATAGACTTGGCAATGGCTTTAAGGAGATTGAAGCCAGCAGTTCGAACCTGAAGCAAAACCAAACTGATTTTTTATTTGTTCCTAAATCAGAACAGAACTTGGCCCATTCTTTGAAAGTCTCTGCTGAACTTGAAACCAGAACAGAATTGTACACACACACACACACACATACACATACATCCCCCACATGCACGCATACACAAATCAGATTGCCACATTTTTACACATGTAATCTGTCCTGGGAAACAACAAAGACCTGTTTGAAAGGTTAAGGTTCCAATCCATTGTAAATAAAGAGTGTTCATTCAGAAGCTTTCATTGGGTCAAAACACAGCAGCCAGACTCTTGTCTGAGGGACCTGAACATAACCACCCCAGTGTTATCCCAGCTCCTGTGGTTGCCAGTTTGCCTCTGGGACCAATTCAAAGTGCTGGTCATAACCATTACGGCCCTAAATTGCTGGGGAACAGGATATCTTAAGGGCCATCTCCTTTCATATAGAATGGCCAGGAGTATAGAAAACAAGTCCTACAAAGAAAGATTGAAGGAACTGGCTATGTTTAGCCTGGAGAAGAGAAAGCCAAGAGGGGACAATGATACTGAACTTCAAATACCTGAAGGATTGTCACACAGAAGAGGGCAAAGATGTGTTCTCTGCTGCCCCAGAGGTCAGGACCAAATCTAATGGGCTTCAGTTACAAGACGGTAGCATTTGGTTGAGCGTTAGGAGAAACGTCTTAACAGTAAGAGCAATTCGACAATAGAACTCGTTCCCTAGAGCAGTGGTCGTCTCTCCCTTACTGGAGGTCTTCAGCCAAAGGCTTTGGACAGGTGTCTGTCGGGGATGCTTTGGCTATGGATTTCCTGCATGAAAGCAGGGAGCTGGATGCCTACAAGGCCCCTTCCAACTCAGACTCTGTGAACCTGCCCAGATGTCTTGTTCAATAGTTGAGGCCCTGCTAACTCTCCCCCTGCCATCCTGAATTACAGTGGGTGGGAATGCATCCTTTTTGTCTGCAGTACATAGGTTGTGGAGTACCCTCCCCAAATAGGTCTGTAGGATACCTCATTGCTAGCCGTCTGGTGTGTGGGTAAAGCCTGGCTTTTCAGAAAAGCCTTTGGGCTGATTTAGGGTGGGCGAATAAATGCTTGCATCGAGATTCTTTTTTGTGCGTTGCGGTTTATTGCTAGGCAGTGTATTCCTGTGCACTGGTAAAAGACTACGCAAAAAAAGAATCTTGATACAACTAGAAATATAATCACGACTGGAGTGTTTTGTTTTTGCAGTGTTTTATCAGTGTGATCATTCGCACTGGAAATGAAAGCTGCAGCAAATGGGACATGAAGGGGTAGCCATGTGTCCCACTTTATAAAGAACACTCCTCTGTTTGAAGGAATTCTCTATTTCAGGGGACTGGACTACGATCTGGCTGGACTACGACTCCCATAACCCCCAGCCAGCTTTATCAGGGATTATGGATGCTGTAGTCCAAAACATCTGTTGGGCATCAGGTTGCCTACCTCTGCTATTAGAAGGGCTGAACAGTCCAAGTCTTGTTTAGAGATTTTAAAAATTGTAAGAAAGGAGAGCAGGAGCCTTGAAATTGTCCATCGAAGCTAGCACCTGAATGGCAGACGGTGCAGCAGGCACATGGGTTACCTGGTTGGAGTCTTCTGTGATGAGATGTACTGTATTTCTATTTAAAATATAGTAAAAAAAAAAAATCATCTCACCATATGCAGATTTCATGGAAATCTGTGTTCTCTCTTGTTCTCTTTTTTGGTGATGCATCAGAGCTTCCCCCCACAATCTCTCCCAGTCTTTAGGCATAGGGTTAAGATGTTTTGGTACCGCAAGTCCTTTTTGGACTGATTCCATGTTGGATTTATACATCTCACTGCTGTGTTTTAATGCTAAAGCTTGCAATATTTTGTCATTTTATTATTCCTTTATTTCTTTGGGAGTCCTGACTTGGAAGAATTTCTATTCTTAAAGGTGGGATATAAACAAGCAAACGTGGCATGCACGCCGTTTGGGAACGACCATTTTAGAAATGAATTTTCTTCTATTTTCTCTCTTGCGTGGAAAGCAAATAGAACAGGCCAGAAGAAGGGCACTGGCATTAAAACAAAATGCTCACTGGAAAGCCAGCTGGCCTCCCCCCACCCCCCACCCCCATCACCCTTATCTCAGATCTTCCCTTTTGTGAGCATAAAATATCTAGCCTAGCGCTAGGAAGATGATTAGACTTTAGGTCCTGCTTCCTTGATGGAGGCAGGCAGGTGGCTCTGGGGAATTATCTCTCTTTGTGGCATGAGGAATGAACTTAATTTGAAAATAAAGGACAAAAAGAGGCAGTTCGGAGGTGCTGACAGTTTCCTGCTGGGTCCTGGAGATTTCTCTCAGCCACCTGCAAAGACCCCCACGTCCTAGCTAGCAAGACGCTTGAGAAAACAGAGCCTAATTGTTAATTCATATATGTATCAGTCCTTTGAATCCTTTTTTGCGAGGTGTTATCTATCCAATTTAAACTGCTCGTTGGGAAATTGAGGAAAATGGGAGCCAGTCAGGTGTATTGCTTAGAGCAGCCTTCCCCATCTCCAGATGGTTTTGGGGGACTACAACACCCATAATCTCTGCTCGTTGATAAGGCTGGCTGGGCTTATGAGGGTTGCAGTCCAAAACATCTGGAAGGCACTGCATTGGGGAAGCCTGGCTTAGAGTATCTGATTAGGGCCGGGGAGACCCGAGTTCAAGTCACCACATGGCCATGAAACTGACTGCATAACTGTGGGTTAGTCACTATTTCTCAACCTACTGCACCTCACAGGGTTGTTGTGAGGATAAAAATGGGGGATGGAGCCACCACCAGAGAAGACACTGTTCTTAGTATCTACCCACCTACCTTCCACTAATGCCAAGCCAGAGAGCAGGGCCTCTGAAGTCAATATCAAGGTAGGCTCATATGGGAGCAGGCGTTCCTTCGAATAAGCTTGTCTTAAGCCATTTAGAGCTTTAAAGCTTAACCAGCATTTTACATTGAGCCCAGAAACAAATTGGCAACCAATGTAACCAGCGCAGAATTAGTGTTAGACTATGTGCTAAGCCCCTATGACAATCCCAGCAGCTGCATTTTGAACCAATGCTTCAGGCTCTCTTTAAGGCAGCCCCACATAGATAGCATTGCAATAGTCTAGCCTGGATGCAATCCATGCATGGATAACTGAGGGTAAGTTTGCCTTCCCAGATAGGGCTATGGTTGGGGAACCAGCCAAAGCCGGTAAAAGTCTCTCTGGTTAGTGCATTGGAAGAGAATTGCTAGAAGAACACAAGAAATATTTCTTTTCAATGTAAAGTTTCCTATGAATCCCAAAGCACCTACTCACCAAGAAGGCTGCCTGCATCATCTCTGTATGATGATTCGCTGTTCTATTCTGGACTCCTTCCAATCACTCTTTGCTGGGGAGTCAAGGCTATGCATTGGATGGGATCAGATCATTCAGTCATAGCCAGTGGCAGAGCTGCAGCAAGAATTACCCACCTCCAAAACAGCAGGAAACCAGCACAGTGCAGTGAATCATGCAGAATGGCAACAAGCAACCTCTTCTTATAGCCAATACTTCTTCTGCATCGATGCATTCTCTGGGATGGATCATTCAGTCATACCTGGTGGCAGAGATGCACAGATCAGCTTTCTCCACAGAGGCTGATTGGTTGGAAAACAACACAGATCATGCAGAAATGCAGGAAGTACCATCCTCTGTGGGTGGTTACTTTGGGTAAAGAGGAACCTTTCATTATTTAAGGAGTTAAGTGATTTTTTTGTTTGTTTTTAATTTTTTTAATGATTTGGTGTGTAAATCATTTTGAACTGCTGGGAAAGGGATAGAGAAAAATTTTCATGAATGGATGATTGAATGCCCCTGTAATCCTATATGTGTCTAGTCAGAAGTAAGTCCCACTGAGTTCAATGGGGCTTCTTCCCAAGTAAGTGAATGGAGGATTGCAGCCTGAATGTACTTCTTCTGTCACACTCATGTGTGTCACTGTACAGAGCTTGGCAATTAGTGGATTAGTAGACAGTAGCTTGGTGGCTCACACAATCTTGCTATACTTGGGAGGGGCGCATTGATACAGCACATTCCGGCACTGAGCAGGGGGTTGGACTCAATGGTCTTATAGGCCTCTTCCAACCCTACTATTCTATGATTCTATGATCCTTTGCATGCAAAAGGTTCCAGGTTTGATCCCCAGCATCTCCAGGCAGGGCTAGGAAAAACTCCTGACTGAAACCTCAGCTTTCTTCACACAGAGATTTTATCCTGAGATTGAGATTGCTCCCTCATGGAAGTTTGCGGGCTCTTTATATGATGCCATGATCCTCCAAGGCGTCTCCTGCACTAAATGCTTTTGTTCTGTTTCTAAATAGAGCGCAGATAATGAACTATCAAATTACCCTGTTGTGTTCCGCTTGAGTTCCCTCTGTGAAAAGAGGAAATGCGGCAAGAAGAGGAGCAAGATCAATGAAAGACAACGGAAGACTCAGACACAGGGAGAAGGAGGGGGAAAGGGAGGGGGGAAAGGAATCGGGTGAAAAAGGGAGTCGTTGTGATCCTGCATTTAAAACAGAAGCAGAAAGCTCCGTTTTAAATGCAAGATTTTAGGCTGGTGTAGAGATGCCCCTTGGAGAGCCACTGTCAGCCAATGTCAACTGTACTAGGCTAGATGGACCAAGGTCTGACTCAGTATAAGGCAGCTTCCGATGTTCCTACTTCTCTTGTCTTCTTAAAGAAAGGGGTTATCCAAGGGTGAGGGACACACCAAAGAATTACTGTGCTAAGTGTTCAATTTTAAAAAACACACACACGCTTATTTTAAAAAAGGAATGTGATCTTAATCAGCTGATAGTAAGAGCTTGTAGGTTGTGCTCAGCAAATAAACTGTAAAGATTTCACTTGCTCTCCAAGAAGGATTTGAATAACTCCTGGATACGCCAGTGGTTCTACCATGTTCTACCAGCAGTGGCAAATTACACAGAATGCCTGCAGCAACACAACCTTCTCTTGGATAGGTTAGCCAGAAAAAAAGCCCTTCTGTTCTGCCCAAGGGGTGCTCCCTCCACTACTGAAAACATCCTTCATGAACAATGGTTTGTGGCCCCACTGCTATCAGGGGGAATCTTGCACCCATATGAGATGGACACACACCTCTCGCAGGCTGAACACAGCCTCTCTGCACAGCTGTCTGTCATTTCATCCCTTGAGTACATACAGCTCTGCTCGTCATCTGGGCATTCCCCTATACAGGGCCAGTCCTACCATTAGGCAAAGTGAGATGGCCACCCCACACAGCAGATGGTGGGGGGCGTGGAGTAATGGCAGGAGGTTGGGGAACAAAGCTGTGTCCACCACACAGCAGGCAATACACCCCGTAAACTAGCCTGCTGCCCTCAGTTGCAGTGGAAGACATCACCAGTGTTGAAGTAAGATTCAACTGCCAGTCTGGTCAGCTAATGTACATGGAATGGAGGGGGCCATCCTGTCCTTCACCTCAGGCCTGCCCTACCCGCATATTCCTTTTAATATTCTTCCTTTACTTTCGAACCACCCCTCCAAATGCCTCCAAAATGTTTTAACAGAGTTGAAATGCAAGTTTAGTATAATAGCCTTTGCAACAAGCTCAAGCTATCTTAAACTTCTTAAAATGCTGGTAAGGCTCAAAAAACATGAAAGCCTCCCATTGCCAACAGATGGTGCACAACAGCTGCCAAACCAGCTCTTGGCCTCTGCAGAGGGACCTGGCAGCTGTTTCGTCACCGGCCTTGCAAAACCTCACGCATGTTCTCCTGGCCGTCCGAGACAATCAACCCCCATTAATTTATTAGGAAGGGACCTGCTTTTTCATTTGTCAAGCCAACAGCCACTCAGCAAGTTACAAAGGCCACCTTCAGAAAAAGATTGCAAGTGTCGACAGGTGAGCCTTTGATTAGAAAGCTGTTTGAAATATTTATCAATAACTGGAATCGCCTGTCGAAGGTCAAGGAAGCAATTTTATTTTCCTTTCCACTCAGGCACTGACTCCTTGGAGCAAATTCCCAACCCACCATGTTTAAGTGAATCAGGCCTGGCCATCGAGAGCACGTGAGGGTGAAATCCTGCCTACCTTTGGACCCACCTGCTCACCTGTCTCTGCAGGTGAATGCCAATATTCCGTAGGGCTTGCCAGCTTGTCAGCTGCAGACAGGTAACCTTCCAGCATGTTTTGTGACAAGTTAATTAAAAAGACTAACAAAAAAGAAAGAACTGCAAGAACACAGGCCTATGAACCAGATCAGGCATCTGCAGGCTGGAAGAAATCACTATGCACAATTTTGAGGCTTTTGAAGTTGCAGAAATGCTTCTTTTCCTTGCTTTTTACTTTCTTTTAAAGTAGATTAATGGCTGCATCAATAGGATGAAAATGGCATGTCTCAATGGAAGCTTTCTTTGTTTCATTTATTATATTGATTTTGATTATTAATTCTCCATCTTTCAGCAGTAGTGTAGTGGTAAATTTGGAAATGCAGGGGCTCATTGTGACAGTCTCCAAGACCAGTCCAAAAATTGCAGGCAGCTGTGTTGATCCATATCAACAAACCAGTTCTAGGAATTTTCATCTCCACCAGGAGCACGTCTTTGGTAAAGCGAATAGATCTTAATTGCCCATTCCAGACCAAGTCATCCCAGATACTTTGCATTCCAACATGGAACAATATATTGTTGCTTGGAAAATTCATTCCCCCCACAGCTACAGTGAGGATTGCAGCTAAGCTCAGAGGGAACAGGGAATTCTGAGGGGGCTGGCAGATGACATCAGAGACCCGGCTAATGAAAATGTGCAGGGGCTGCATCCCTGCGAGCCCTGCCTCTACTACACCACTGTCTTTCAGTCAAATGATTTGCTTATTTTGGACAAACAGCAGTTTCTAAACCATATTCAGTGGTGTAACACGTCTTCAATGTGTAACATGTTGCAGCAGTCTAGTCTTTAAAATAAAATGAATAACTTGGGTCTCCTCTGCCCTAATCTGACCCTAATTACTACACCACAATGGCTCTTCAGCTTTGTCTTGCTTGTTTATTTTAAAGTTTCTAACCCAGCCTTCCCCAACCTGGGTTTCTAACCCTGCCGCCCAGATGCTTTGGAATTCAACTCCCATCTTCCCCAGCTAGCATGGCTAATGCTCGCGAATTCGGGGAGTTCCCCTGGAGGACACCAAGTTGGAAAAGGCTGCTCTAACCCTTACATAGTGTTGCAAGCCAGGAGGGCCAGGTCTGGCTAAAGCCATCGTAGGAACACAGGAAGCTGCCTTAAGTCAGATCTTGAATCCATCTAACCCAGTATTGTCGACACCAACTGGCAGCAGTGGCTCTCCAGAGTTTCAGCAAGAGTTTTTCCTGCCCTACCTGGAGATTCCAGGGGTCAAACTTGGGACCTTTTGCATGCAAAGGGTGTACTCTACCACTGAGCTATGACCCCACATCCTTTTCCTAGGCAAACTACAGCCAATACATGGACATGGAAACTATGTAGCTAGCCAATTGGTACTTGATACAGGATCATTTGGGGAGTGTTCTGAATACAAAAACTGATCAGAAAAAGGGGGCAGGCCTCCTCTACCCCAGCAAAAATAATCCAGGTGTCTGTGTGAAAAGAACATCAGACTGCCAATTGTGTCAGGCAAAGATGAAGAGACACAGCCGAGTTTTTTAAAAATTATTTAGGGGGGATTGGGGAGGTATCATGAAAAAAGTGAGAAGGGAGGGACATGTGTGTGTGTGTATCCATGCATGTATGCATACCTGCTAGATATATGGTGTGTGTTAGAGAGAGAGAGAAAGAGAGAGAGCGTATCTGTGGATTACTGAAATGCGTTATATGTGGAGCTGCCTTTGAAAATGATCAGCTTCAGCTGATCCTAAAGATGGCACTGAGATTGTCGTGACTAAGGCTGAATCTACACAGAGAAGTTATACCGTTATCATAACTGTTGGTACACATGACACCAATGGGCACCAATAGTTATGATAATGGTATGATAACAGTATAACTGCTATGTGTAGATTCAGCCTAACTACTTAAGTCCCATTTATTTCAATGGGTATAGACTAAGTAGAACTAACATTGGATACAACCCAAGGCTTTTATCATGCAGTCGCCTGGCTTCATCACAGGATTTAACAGGGGCTCCAGATTGCAAAGTCTTGCCCTCCTATTTTTTCCCGCCACTTTTGTCTTTTTTTCTGTCCACAAAACATCCATTGTAAAGGAGAAGATGGAACAGCTACACGATGTCTGTCGGCTGGTAGCGCTACGAACCCTCTGTCTGGCAACACCCGAAAAGCACAGTAGCCCAGCAAAGGTCATGTGATGGAAGCCAAATGAAGACAGAGGGTCAAGAGATGAGTTATAGGCAGGCAGCCGTGGAGGCAGACCTGGGCAACAGGAGTCAAGGTGAAGTCAAGCCAAAAGCCAGGAAAGATTATCATTTGCCCAGTCAAGGTCCTGGCCTGACCATTACATCACTTTCTCTTGAGGTGAACCAGTAGCCAGCCTAGGTGCCTGGAGTCACTCCAAAGCCTGGGAATCCTTCGCTATCCAAGGAGATGTTCCAGCAGGGCAGCCAAATATGGAGCCATCAGTCTGCAGCAGGGCAGCCTCACTCGGCAGCAAACCTGCGGTTCAGCTGCTACACAACATGGCTCCTCTTTCTGTGCCCTGGACAACCTGCAATCCTGGGCGGAGGTGGGGGGAACAAGGGGTGCACTACCATGCAATGGACCACCCAAATGCCAGCCCTCAGGGAAGTGAGATAATCTGAAAGGCGATGGGGGAACAGCTAAAACAACCATGGGAAGTGGTGCTTGGTGGGGAAGAGGTGCTGTTGTTGTTGTTGTTTATTTGGTCAGTCGCTTCCGACTCTTTGTGACTTCATGGACCAGCCCACGCCAGAGCTTCCTGTCGGCCGTCACCACCCCCAGCTCCCCCAAGGTCGAGTCTGTCACCTCCAGAATATCATCCTTCCATCTTGCCCTTGGTCGGCCCCTCTTCCTTTGGCCTTCCACTTTCCCTAGCATCAGCCTCCTCTCCGGGGTATCCTGTCTTCTCATGATTTGGCCAAAGTACTTCAGTTTTGCCTTTAAGATCATTCCCTCAAGTGAGCAGTCTGGCTTTATTTCCTGGAGTATGGACTGGTTTGATCTTCTTGCAGTCCAAGGCACTCTCAGAATTTTCCTCCAGCACCACAGTTCAAAAGAATCTATCTTCCTTCGCTCAGTCTTCCTTATGGTCCAGCTCTCGCAGCCATAGGTTACTCCGGGGAATACCATTGCTTTAACTATGCAGACCTTTGTTGTCAGTGTGATGTCTCTGCTCTTAACTATTTTATCAAGATTTGTCATTGCTGTCCTCCCAAGAAGTAACCGTCTTATGATTTCCTGGCTGCAGTCAGCGTCTGTAGTAATCGTTGCGCTAGAAAGACAAAGTCTGTCACTGCCTCCACGTTTTCTCCCTCTATTTGCCAGTTATCAATCAAGCTGGTTGCCATAATCTTGTTTTTTTTGAGGTTTAACTGCAACCCAGCTTTTGCACTTTCTTCTTTCACCTTCGTCATGAGGTTCCTCAGCTCCTCCTCACTTTCAGCCACCAAAGCGGTATCATCTGCATATCGGAGATTGTTAATGTTTCTTCCAGCGATTTTAACTCGAGCCTTGGCTTCATCAAGCCCAGCACGTCGCATGATGTGTTCTGTGTACAGGTTGAGGAAGAGGTGCTACCCAGAGAAATGCTATGTATCAGTGGAAGTACAAACGCCCCTCGTGTAATTATATTTTATTATTTTTATGTGAGCCACCTTGGGAACCCTTCTGGAACAAGCAAGGGGGTAGAAATCAAATAAACCAATGAGGATCAGATATAATCTAAATTCAGCCAAGTTGCGGATCCAGTGCAAACAAACAACAAATACATGCATCTGATGAAGCAGACCGTGTCCACGAAACCTTATGCCAGAATAAATGTGTTGGTCTTTAAAGTATCACAAGACTCTTGGTTGTTTTTGCTGCAACAGATTCATAAGGCTATCCCTCTGGAAATTGTAACACGTATAGTGCAAAACAGTCCCTTTCCAAAAGAACCCATCATTGGCCCAACCTTTGTGCCCATAAACAGTGCTCTACAAAGTCTGCACGCACTAATTTTTACAGTCATTTAAGGCAAAAAACAACAGAGCGGTAGTATTCCGCGGCGTGCTTTTGACTTAATTTGCAGGAAATGAAACAATATCACTCGAGGGAGCTGCATCTCAACAGCACCCTGCGCAAGGTAACCAAATTCTCTTGAATTGTATTCTTGTATTGTCACTGATGATCCCATAGGGTAATAGGAAAATCAAACACAGCCAGTCACCAAAGTGACACGGCAGAGATTAATGTCAACTTTTATCTGTCACTTTGACGAGCTCTCCCGCACGGGCATGAAATTTTAAAGGTGCAGTGTCAAAACAAAATGAAAAAGCCGTAATGTTCTCCATCTACTGTTCTCAGAGGGATAGGAGCAATGGAGAGAAATACAGAGAAATCAATTTAACGATCAAGAGCACGGATACTTGACTTTCTCTATTGCCTTGCTTGCTTGCTTTTTTTTTCCAGCTGCACAGCCTGGAAATGGTTGTGGGTTTTATTTCTTGATGTTAAATGATGAAATGATCTAGCGCAGAAAGAAAGAAAGAAAGAAAGAAAGAAAGAAA
Organism: Heloderma suspectum; assembly: GCF_057233095.1. Lineage (NCBI taxonomy): Eukaryota > Metazoa > Chordata > Lepidosauria > Squamata > Helodermatidae > Heloderma > Heloderma suspectum. The sequence continues at coordinate 8,328,350 of NC_139471.1, read as the reverse complement.
GAAAGAAAGAAAGAAAGAGACAGACTACACAAATAATGTTCCTTCTCTCAACAAATATAGTGGAAAAAGAAGTATGCCCCATCTTCAAATACAGGAGTGAATGCCTTTTCCTACAGTGGTCGCATGGTTTTCAAGAACCAGAGACACATGACAGCTGCCAAAAGCAGTAGCCTCATGTCTCCTCCTCCCTCCCAGTAACATATACAGAAACAAAATGCAGGATGTGATTTCATCAAGTTCAGAGCAACACACACACACACACCCATATTGAATTGGCTGCTGCTTGTAAAGGTGGAAAAACATGTAGTGCAATGACATCACGTGTTTTGTTTCTGTTCACATCCCGGGGAGAGAAAGAACAGGAGACACAGGGCTGCTGTTTTCTGTGGCAGCCATATATCTTTCATATAGTTTCATACTTCCCTTCTGCTTCCAGTAGCAAGATGTCTCCACAGCTATTTCTCCCTTCCTGTGGGTACCACTTCCTGTCCCACCCGACTGCAGCCCACCTATGTCTCGTGTAGGGATGTTGGAGAAATTCGTAACAGAACCAAATGAGTTTGGATTTTCATGAATTTGACCCACAGATTCCGCAGCAGCCCAGCTCTTTCCCTGTTGGACCGATTCCACTGTCTTGTGGACCATTTGTCTAACTTGCCCAGGTTTTGCGCAAATTTCATCATAGAACAATGAATAATAAACACAATAAAACACAATAAAAATACTGGCCAAAAATGTGCATTCTGCCCATAGGCTAAAGAGTGAAAATGTGCATTCCAGGGAATTTGCACATTTCCGCACATGCAAAATTGTGCATTTGTGCAAATCTGAATATGCGCGAAACAAATAAAAATCCGATTCTTTAGATGGGCAGACGACAAACAGAAAGGCACCTGACAATCCATGAAACACAGCCAGAATGGATTTTACACAATCTGTACATCCCTAGTCTCATGAGGCCTCTTCTTCTTCCCCTTTAGTATTCTTGTTCCTTGCCCCCTTCAGAAATTCCCCTCCATACATTCATGAACATATGAAGGGGGGGGGGGGTGACAACTACTGGTCTTGCCCACAAAGTTACTGCCTCTGCTGGTTGTGTCTTCCCAACCTCCATGCATTCGACAGAAGGCCTGAAGAGGAAGCCTGTTTGGGGGCACCTGTTTGGTTCCCCCTTCAGGCCTTTTGCCAAAAGCATGGAGGCAAGGAGGGCAGAGCCAGACAGGATGATGATGCTGGGCGTGGGGCAAGCAAGCAGACACATTTTCACTAATTAATGCATGGGGGGAGGTTTCAGAAGATGGCTCCCAACTTCTCTATATGGGGACCATCTCCGCTAATATGTGCATGCTCTAAGATGACACAGCTGTCACTATTCTCCTATGCCTGAGACTGTCAGGAACTACTGGATCTGTATGCAGCTCCCCCGTGTGGTCAGTCACTGAACTGCAGGTGGCAGCTTCTCAGTGAAGTACCCTCAGGCCCTGGATGGACTCCACCCACCTAGGCGGGCCATTGGATCCTCCTGGACAGGAAGGAGTATAAGAGGTCTTCCTGTTCCAGCCCACCCTTGCTTGAGCAAGATGATCTTCCATGGGTTGGATGTGTTCCTGTATCCTTGGTCCAGCCTTGTAATTTGCCCTTCATTTCTAACTTATTCTTAGGGATGGTGGAGAATTCCGCCATGGATCTCAGTGAGGCCCCCGAAATCCGTAGTGGAACAAAGCCCCCCCTCCCCACCACCCCGTGAAAGGCATGCAAAATGGAGCACCTACCTGGTCCTGTTCGCACTGCTTTGCGAATGGCGGCCGCATCTGCGGCCGCCATTCACTTCACAATTTTTCCTGTGATAGGCTATGTAAATACTTACCTAGCCTATCACGGCTAACACAGGATGGCGTCCCTGTGGAGGCCGTGATAGGCTACGTAAATATTTACATAGCCTATCACGGCAAAAAAAGGGGAACACAAATGGCGGCGATTATGGCGGCCGCCATTTGCGTTCCCTTTTTTTGCCATGATAGGCTATGTAAATATTTACGTAGCCTATCATGGTGAAAAAAAGGAATGCAAATGATGGCGGCTACAACGGCCGCCATTTGCGTCGCTGCGCAGCCCAGCAGTGGCCAGATGTCGCTGCGGGCGGCCCTGGCCAGCGGCTCTGCAGAGTCACCGCAGAGGGGAGCCAGCCAGTGAGGATTTTGGGGGGAGGGATGGAGCACCTCCCCCCCCACTGCAGATGTCACGAAACGAAACAGGTAAGTTGTTTCGTACATCCCTGCTTATTCTACAGTCCTGACTTCTAGCTTGCTCCAGGTTTATTCTTTGGTCTTGGCTACTATCTTGATCCACGGCTTCTGGTTCCCAGCTCCTGGCCCACCTCAGAGCACAGCCCAGCCCAGAAGTCTGTCACCAAGAACACCTTTGTGATCACATTTCCATCTTCCTTCAAACTCCACTTTGTCCATGAAGCCTTTAGCCAAACCCTTAATTGCCATCTCCAACTGCAGGGCCAGTTCCAGAGGGTGGCAAGGTTGGGTGTTTGCCGTGGCCCCCAGACCAGCAGAGGGGCCACTTTCTTAACAAGGCTGTCATTTCCACATTGCAGAGAGCATTCAGGAAGATCAGAGGCTGTCTAGGAGCATTGTCAGTTTCCAGGTTAAGGGGGCTCCCTGGGGGTGAGCAAATTCAGCTACACATCCTTAGGTTTTGTTTCAGCTGAGCTGCCTTTTGGTCCCCCCAAATCCTGGAGCCAGCCCAACTGAAACAAAACCTAAGGACATGGAGCTGTGTTTGCTTGGATTCACTCCTTTCCCCCCACCTACACAGCTCACTATTCTGGCATGCCTATCGACTGGAAAGCGGGGAGTCTAGAGCAGTGATTCACATAGACATGCAGGAGGCAGACTCCTTTGAGGAAAGGTAATTGGTTGTGCCTCTCAGAAGCAGGGGTGGGGAACATTTTTTTTTCTGTTGAGGGACATTCCCTTGGGAGTAATCTGTCATGGGCCACATGCCAGTAGTGGGCGGGACCACCCCCTTTCTCTTTCAACCAATTCCTTCCTCACCCCCCTTTCATTCCATCAACCCGCTTTCCCTGTGGGCTCTCCCCAACTGCATGAAATTAGACCAAAGGCTGCAGGCTGCCCACCCCTGCCGTAAGGGAAGTAGAGCTGTGAAGGGAAGAATCACATGCTTTGAATATAGAAGATCCTAAATTCAACCCCAGTATCTCCAGTTAAATGGTCAGGGAGGAGGGGGTGGGAAAGACCTGTACTAGAGAGCTGCAGCCCATCTGAGGCACAGTACTGGGCTAGATGGACGAACAGTCCAACTCATAGGAGGCAGCTTTTTATATTTGTATGTGTGTGTGTATCAGTGGAGGCTGGTGGTGCCAATGTCAGTGAGGCTGCGAATCCCTTCCAGGTTTCAGTCAGAACCAGTCGGAATTCTAAAGGAGCTATCCAAGGTGCTTCGCTAAATGTTACATCGGTCATGCTTTGAACTCTATCGAAATGGGTCTTGCACCTTGGATAGCTCCTTTAGACTTCTGGCTGGTTGTAACTAAAACCCAGAATGGAATTTTCGCCCCACCAAAATCAGATCCACCAGCCTCCTCTGCTTCCAGATAAGGGTGCAATCCTATGCATGTTTATTCAGAAGCAATCTCCAATGAATTCAGTAAGGCTTCCTCCCCCAGAAGTATGCATAGGATTACAGGCTTAGGCTGCCTGTGTGTCTTTCCCCCTCTTCTGCATTATTAATGTGCACTGATAAAATACCACAAAAAAGCAATCTTGATGTGATCATCTGTATGATTGCACCACGATTCTCCTTCTGTATGGTTTGCTAACATGCAGGAGCTCAAGTAAAACACCACACAAAAAGAATCTTGATCACCTCAAATTCGCTGTTGTTTTGGACCGTATTATCAATGCAAATGTGTAGCATGGGGGATGGGAGAGAGATGCACATGAGCTGAAAGGACGCAAAGCTGCAGCAGTTTCTGCATATTCTAATTCCAGAATTAATTTTTAAGAATTCTCTTAGGGTGCAATCCTATTGAGACAGACGGTCGCCTCCAACTTCCTCTGATGTAAGAGGGAACTGCCTATTCAAAACAGGGCAGCTGAAGCACGGAGCAGAGGATTCCCTCCATGCTACAGCGCTGCCCTGCAGTTTGCCTTAAATGGCCCATTTCAGGTGTCTAAGTGCAGCTTCAGGGAGGGGGCGGGAACAGGGCTGGAAACCGCATAAGAAGCTGTCTAAAACAGCTTCCGTGGTCCCCCCCCCAGGAATGCCCCCTTTTCGCTCTGTCCATGCTATGAGCTCGCACAGGCATAAAGGGGCAGCCACTGCGGTTCTCTCCACCCTGGCTATGAAGAGGAAGAGGGGCAAGGAGCACCGTTTCCCAGCTGCGAGCTTGTAGACAGAACTCCGAGCTGGGAAACCAAAAAATCCTACCTCCCCCAGTCACTGTCTATGGGACATAAGATTGCTCTCCTAGTTAAACCAGAATTAGGGAGCAGCAAAAAGTGACATTCCAAAATAATAAAGCAACAAAATGGGGAGTGAGGAAACTTGCTCATCCCTAAGTAGAAGTGAAATAGAATGCCTACAGAGGATGCAAAAGTCATGAGTTCCAAGGCCCTGCTACACATGGGGGAAATTATGTGAACAATAATAACGATAATAGTAACAACAAGTAGGGCCTGCAATAAAATGTTGCACTGTGGAGTGCAGTTTGGGTGGCTGGAACCAGGATGCTTCATTCCATTCTCCCTCCCCCATGGCTTTACAAAGACAGCCCTTCACAATTCAGCATTTCTACACCAGCCTAAAATCCTACATTTAAAACGGGGCTTTCTGCTTCTGTTTTAAATGCAGGATCGCGACGGACTCCCTGTACACAAACTTCCTTCCCCTCTTTCTCCCCCTTATCTGAATCATTGATATGTTTTATTAAACAACCACTAGATGGTGCTGTGGTCTAGCTCCTCTTATTGCTAGTTTTCTGCTTTTCAGGACTGAACTCAAGCACTGTAATTTGATAGCTCATGATCTCCGATCTTTTTAAAATTAGAATAAAGGTCATTTAGTGCGGGAGACGACCTGGAAGTTGATAACATCATCTAAAGGACCAGCAAACTTCCGTGAGTAACCAATCTCAATAGCAGGATAAAAAATCCATGTGAAGAAGCCCTTAGTCAGCATCCCATGACCACTAGGCATGTTTAGAGGGGTTCTCAATATTTTTTTTTCTAGAGATAGTTTGACCTTCTGCAAACCTTGTAGTTCCCCCAAGCCTACTGATACCTCCCTCTTGTGCATGGATGTTGCCATTTTAGCTACACATGGAGAGCTTGCTATTGGCTATATGATAATAATAGTAATAGTTAAAGGTAGTGTAATGCCACAACTGGAAGGAGAAGGAGCTAGAGGCCCCAGAAGCCCAGGGTACCCCAGACCAGGCACTGCCCCCAGATGCACAGGAGCCTGAACCCTTGGGGTAAGTGGCTACAGGGCCATCCCTGTCAGGAGAAAGGGACTCTGCCTCTAAGGCAGAGGCTGAGCCACCCCTGATCCCAGGGAGTATCGTCGCCTCAAGTGACAGGCTAGAAGGGCTCCTGTGTGAAGGAGTGCTTGCCTCCAGAAGAGGTCTCCTCAGAAGAAAGAAACTCCTTGGTAGTAGGCTCTGGAAAGGGAGCTCTGATTGCTGCAGCTGAGCTCTGGGTGGGGTTTGGCTGGCTTTGGGCTTAAAAGCCTTCACTGGAAACCCACCCAGTGTTGGAACAACTTGGTCCATCCAGCCTCTGCCATGTATCATGCTTCCTGACTTGTGCCCTGTGACTGATGCTGTTTTGGACTGCTCAGCGACCCTGCTTCCAGACTGTGTAACGTACCTGACTGACTTACTGTGTTTGACCTCTTGCTTGTTATCTTGACTACTCCTGCTGTTGCCTGATCCTTGTTGCCTAACTCACTGACTAAGTTCTGACCTCTGTCTGGATTTTGACTACTCCTGCCTTAGCCTAAATCTCCTTGGACTGAAACCTGTGTGCTTGACCATTTGCTTGCCAACTTGACTGTTCTATTGCATCGCTCCCTGTACTTGCTTGCAAACAGCCAAGACTCGATCTAGAGCAGGATAGGTAGCCATTTTGGCCTGAAGAAAAAATCCAAAACCCATATCAGTATAATACCTTTATTAGGCCAACTCAACAGTCACCAAAAAAATGTGCAAGGTTTCAAGATCTCCAGCTCTTTTCATCAGGCAAGATGTTATATAAAAAAAAAAACACTACCCACTCACTGCTTTTTGTAACATCTTGCCAAATTAAGAGATCTGTCAGTTGTAAAACCGTGCACATTTTTGTGACTTTTGAGCTGACCTAATAAAGTCTTGTAGTCATATGGATTTTGGAATAATAATGATATTGCTAGAAGCTGGAGTTGTTACTTTAAGGAAGTGCAAGCCAAGGAAACTCATGGGGGGGGGGGAGCTCACACAACCGCACCTGACCTCTGAAGTTCACTTGAAAGACGCCTCATTGAAGGGAGTAATGAATGCAGAATTGAAACTGTTTGATAAGCACCTACAAGCTATGCTTTCAAATAATTATAGGCTGTCACACAGATGAGATAGGGATCTTGGATGCATGTATTACTTGTATTCACTGGTGGGAAGGTTGTATCAGACCATCCAGGGTTGTGGCTTTTTATGGGAGCACAACAAAGAAAAGCCTTGGCGATTAATGAGCATGATTGCGCCATTTGAAATTATTAACACGTTGCTGCTGTTGCAACCATGCATTCTGTGGACCAACTGCCGAGGCAGCTACCCTTAATTTTAGATTTGGGGCAGAGATGATGATGCTGAACATATGCTGGCAGTTTTTTGTGACTGCTGTTTTGAACAACATGCCTGAGCAACTTCCAGGATGGCCATGTGGAGAAGGCAAGCTGGACTGCCATTCTTCTTTTCCCCATTTTATATTTCAGGCCACACACGATTATTTCTCAGGATTATTTCTCAGCAGTGTCTCTATCTCCAGCCAACTCTAGTTTTACCCCAGGGATGAGTGACTTAGAGGGCCAGGGGCTTCCCATATGGAATCCAGGTTAGCTTCTGTTTTTAAGTCACCCCCTGTTGTATCTTATTGTATTTTCGGGTACTGGTGGTTTATGGCAGAATGTTTCATGCCAGCACTAATGAGTTCAAACCCTTTTATAGCAGTTTTGCCTCAGTTGATATACACATCACTTTGAGCTAGTAGTTAGTTGCTGCATGAACATATCACAGTCACAGTGAGAGATCTTGCTAGGCTGAAAGACAAGCTAAGTGTCAGGTGTACTTTTTAATGGCACCACTATACAGTTTTGCCCTGGATCTTTCACACACTTTTCTAAACAGCTCGTGGGTAAGCACTGTAATGTCTCACATATTGAGTCAGTTCACGCATAACGAGAAGCCTGCTGTGGGTGAATTTCCCCACAAGGCTTTTCATTGTGGCACAAGCCGCCATTTTAAACATTCAAGCCACAACAGGAGCACACTGTAGCTTGTTGTTACATGCGAACCCAGCCAGGCTGGGTTGTTGGGGTGGTTAATAAGCCACAAACCATGGGTTCTGGGTGGCTTCTTCACCACCCCAACAACCTACCTTGGCCAGGTTTACACATAACAAGATACACCACCACCCCTCACCCTGCCACAGCTTGAATGTTCATAATGCAAAATAGTATTTCCCTGTGGGGAAATTCACCTAGTTATGTGTGAACTAGGTCATTGTTTCTGCTGTTCCCACATAACGTAACAACCTCATTATTCATCTCAATGGCTTTCCCTCACATGAGCTGTGACACTGGCTTCGCCCATCAACTCTGGCACACACACCTGTTTACATTATTATCAGTATGGGTGACTAACAGGCCAGTAAAAACAATGACATTTTTTTAAAAAAATGCACAGTTAAAATGGAGTCATACAAAACATGCAGCATGAGAGAGAAAAACTAAAATGGCTGCCCTCTGGAAACTGAAAAACACACACACAGGAGGTCAGGGAAAAGCATAAAATCACAGTAGCAGAATAAAGCACAGGCGATCTAAGACAGGTTTTTAAAGAAACAAAAACATCTAAAGTTGCTGCCCCACAGCCCTGAGAATACACTCCCAAGAACAACAAGCACCAGGACCAAAACTGGAAAACTGGCCACCCCTCTGGGTGGTAGGGCTGAACAAGTGAAGTCAGTAGGTAGGATCTCGATGAAAAATTGGGGCAGAAAGACAGGGAAGGGCTTCTTCCCATCCAAAGGGACTTTGTTTCTAGGCTGTGGGAGCCCCCTCCTACCCCAGTAGCCCCCTTGGTGTTATCGGCAGCAGGCATCAGCAGGGAGCCACCATTTTAATTTACCGATATGCGCCAATGTAACGTTGCTCTGGAGCATTGTGGGAAATCCTAATGGCGCCCCCCACCACACACACTACTGTCCCTCTTTAGAAGAAACCCGCACTCTTTGGGAGTTACAAAGAAGCTGGCTGTTATTCAATGCTATCTGTGATGACTTTGAGTTTCTGCATAACTTTCTGATGAAGTTGTTAGAAGATAAATGATCTTCATAAATAAGCACTGCATCCATAAAAATGGCCACCAAGTTTTGCATCTAGGGCTTTTTCAGGAATGGCAACATCCTGGGCTAGAAAAAAGAACTTGTCCAGAAAAACACACACACACACACACACACACACACACACACAAAACAGGTCACCAACCAAAGACATTTTGCACAGCAGTATTCAAAATGCAAATAGCCAAGCTGCATTAAATATTAAACAAATAAGATGCACTCCACATTTTGTAATTAAAACTCCTATTTCATATTTCACACTGTGCCACAGAGAGGTTACAGTGTAATTCTGTAAGGTTTCATGGCTCCCTTGTTTGCAAATAAAGTGTGTGGGAACGAGAAAGAAAAAGGAAAAAAAGGAGAGACAGAAGAAAGGCCTGTTTTACCTCTCCCATTCCTGTCTTTCTGCTATTTCAGTACATTTCCTTTCCCTTCATCTCCTTGCTAGATTGTATTATCCTCCCTGCTCTGGTCTACATTGTAAGCTCCTCAGGGGCAGCGACCTGACTTTTAAAAAAATATTTCTCTGTAAAGTGCTATGTTTGTTGATGGTGCTTTATAAATAACGGTGCTGTTATTGATGCTGAGGGAGGGACCAATAGCTCAACAAAATAACTTTTTGTTATGCAGAAACAAAATGCAGGGAGGGCCAGCATCAAGGGTAGGAATTGTTGGGCACTTGCAGAGGGCCCACAGCCAGCAGGGGCCTGCTGACAAGAGCTTCCTGGACTTGCTCCTCCTACTCCCTCTTGCAACCTGCTTGTTCATCTGCTTCTCACTCTGGCCCAGACAGAGGTGGTGGTGGGGAGGAGGAGGAGGAGATGCCTCAGCCCGTTTGCTTGCTGTCTCTCTGCCTGTCATGCAAGCAAATGGGAGCAATGATGGGGGGGAGGGAGCAACAGCAGCCGGTGACAATGGTGCTGAGAGGGTAGACTCATGGAGAGAGGGGGCTCATGGAAGGTGTCTTGCCCGAGGGCCTTCAAAAACCTGGAGCCAGCACTGAAAGCAGTAAAGAGAATGCATTGGCTCTTCACAGCCAATGCACAGTGAAGGGCCATTGTGTCATGCCCCCACTGGAGGAATTCTCAGAGGAGGGGCTAGAGTTCTCGGAGACAAAGAGCACCCAGAACAGCCCATGCCAGAAGACCAGGAGGAGCCTGGGCCCTCGGGAAGATGGCTGCAGGCCCATCTCTGCAAGTAGCGGGAGAGCGACCCCCTGGCCCTGAGAGCATCATCACCTCAAGAGGCAGGCTAGTAAGGCTCCTTTGAGAAGGAGTGCTCAATTACACAGGAGGACCTACTCAAGAGGAAAGGACTCCTTGTGAGGAAGGGTCTACTCATGAATAGGACTTTCACCAGAGGGCCAGAACAAACTGCAGCTGAGCCCTGGGTGGGGCTCAGGAACCTCTGGCTAGATATGCCTTGTTTCAGTCTTGCCATTGCCAGGACATCATTCTACCAGCTCCAGTATGTATCATGTTTCCCTAATTGTTTTGTATAATCACCTTGGCTTGTGATTGGTAGGGATGTATGAAAATCACTTACCTGTTCGCAGATTATGTTTATGGTGTGGGGGGGAGGCATTCCGCCCTTCCCCCCGGAATCCTGGATGGGGGGGAGGCGCTCCGTTCCTCTCCCCCGGAATCCTCCTTGGCCGGCTGTGCTCCGCGGCAGCTCTGCAGAGCTGCCGGCCAGGCCCAGCCAGGCCAGAGCCATCTGCAGCCGGATTTCTGGCCGTGGAGGGCTCTGGGGTGGGGGGAAACAACCACGTATGCAAATGGCGGCGGCTACGGCCTCCGCCATTTGCGTTCCTTATTTTTGACGTCTTAATCTACGTAAATATTTACGTAGACTAAGACGGCGAAAATAAGGGGAATGCAAATAGCGTAGCGGACGCTATTTGCGTTCCCCTTACTTTCGCCGTCTTAGTCTACATAAATATTTACGTAGACTAAGACGGCCCAAAATAAGGAACGCAAATGGCGGCGGCCATAGCCGCCGCCATTTGCATACGCCTTTTTTTTTTTTTACCCAGACGTTTTAGGCTACGTAAAAATTTACGTAGCCTATCACGTCGGTGTAAAAAAACCCAAAAACCTGCAAATGGCGGCGGCAGCCAGTCGGAAGACCAGCCGCAGCCCAGAAGATCCGCCCCAGGTAAGTCTTGTCCCGGGGGGATCTGCGGGGGGGGGGGTGGCAGGCCATTCCGCCACAGATTTCGGGGGGCCGAATGCACAGGCATTCAGCCTCCCCGAGATCCATGGTGGAATTCTCTGCCATCCCTAGTGATTGGACCTCCATGCTACTGACCCTTGTACTCCTGTTTGATTCTGCTTTTTGGACGGTGTATTGTATCTGACTGTTTGTGTATGCTTTGCCTTAGGCTGTGCCTCAGACCTCTCTTCTGGAAACAACCTACTTGCTTGATAATACTGTGCTTGACCAATTGCCTGCTTTACTGATGTGCCTATTGGATTCATCCCTATATTTGCCCAGCTTAGAGTCTTGCCCAGCTTAGAGTCTTACCCAGCAGGACACGTTGTGGCAGCAGCAGCCAGTAGACCAATCCACTCCTACTGTTTGCTTCCCTACTTGTATAACTCAAGCTTTCAACTTCTGCAGGACAAAATGGGCAATGGCAATTTTTATAGAATTTTAGAGTTGAAAGGAGCCTTAGAGGTTATCTCGTCCAACCTCCTGCTCAGTGCACTAGTCTGGTAACTACAGCATTCCTGACTGATGGCTGTCCGGCATCTCCTTAAATACTTCCAGTGTGCTCCACAGCTCTTATAGCTAGGAAACTTCTTCCAATATTGATCATTCGGTGGATCTCTTTCTAATTGATGGTTAATAATATATCTCCCTATTTCCTAGTACAGCAAACTTGCGCATCTTTGCTAAAATGGGCACTTAAACCTCGTGTGTCTAATGTGCTGGTATATACAGATTACAGAAAACAAACATGAAACTCTGCAGGACTTTTAAAAAAATGCAATTACAATGTTTCTGCCTTTACTGAATGCTTATTTACTCATTAAATAAGGTCTGCACTCCTCCTGCTCTGAACACTGGGGAGCTGTGCTGGAATTCTGACAGCATTGGTTATAGATGGGGGGGAGAGCTGGGGTGAGCTGCCTTAGGCTTCAGTGCCATCTACTGTTTAGACTCAAAACACCAGAGAAATGGGGACAACGTCTGCAACATCCTCTGGGCTGGGCTTCCCTTCTGCCTTTTTTCTTTGCCAGAACAGCTGCCCATGTCTTTCCCCAGCTGGAGTGAGTACTTCAGATGAGGCCTTAACTGTGTATTCGCCCTGCTTCCTTCATGCAATCTTACAGGGGGTACAGACGGCAATGTCGTCAGTTTGTAACCTATGTTTTCCCACGGCATTGTCTGTCTTTTTCCAGCTCAGACACACGTTAAGGAAGAAAAGACAGAATAGCTACACAACGGGTGCTTCCAAACTAGGCCTTTGTCGTACCATCTCCCTGCCTTGTTCATAGCAATCTTACAAGGGGCCCAGATGATGTCATGTTCCACTCAGAACTCTGCCATGTTTTCCCACTACTACTTCCCCCTTTTTTCTTATCGCAGAAACTCTATTAACGAAAAAAATAGAACTGCAGCACCATGCCTTCTTATTGGTAGCACTAGGGCTGCTCCACCTGGAAGCACACTTAGACAAAGAACAAAAAAAATCCATGTGATAAATCCAGTGGGGCATACTGGTTGTTGTGCCAAGTAGAGTTCCCAGTTCTGGTTCTGGGCCCATTTCAAAGATACACATGTCCCTAAGGAAGCAGGGTAACATTGGTGGTGTATGGGAAGCCAGTGCAGTATTCTGTAAGTGTGCCTTGTTTTTGTTGATGGTGAAGGCATCACGGAATTCACAAAAGGCAAAACAGGCAGAGATTTACCAGGGAAGGTTCCAGAAAGCAGGCATCTCATGGCACTGGCAAATCAGAACAGCTGTAAAGTATGGAACAGTAACTACAAAATGAGGGCATCTATTTGGTAATCTCTCATTTAATGACTTTGAGGACATCATAAAATCATTTGAGCGCTCAGAGGCTTGGATGATTGTAGATGCTAGGATTAGCTTTGTGCCTTCATAACTCATCCATGGGTTATACCTGGGGGTACTTGGGCTGCCATCCTGTGCCCCCTCCCTGGGAGTGAGCCCTACTGAATTCAATGGAACTTACTTCTGAGTAGGCATGTCTAGAATTGTGCTGTAAAGTGTCAGTTATCGTATACTTCTTTTGAAATCTTTTTAAGTGGCTGTTTTGAAGTTTTGTTCAGAGATAAATGTCTTTTGAAAATCTGTCCTTTAACTCACTAATTAATGAGTAGATTATTGGCTTAGATGGTTTTCTACAAAAATAATGAGGAGGCTCATCTGGTGCCAAATCTGTTACCCTTTTGGCACTGGGTGAAAGCTTTTTTATTTGCCAGTGTTTTAGTTCTTCGCTGATGCTTTTCTCTGCTGGCTTTTTAAAATATTTCCTTTCTTTTTTCCCTTTTGCCATCATCCTTGATTTCATTGTATGAAACTGAATTGATATTTCATTGTTCTAGGGCACAATCCTATATACATTCGACCAAAAAAAAGGCCTACAATTCCCAGCATTCTTCAGCCAAATGCTGGAAATTGTAGGTCTTTTTCCAGTCTAAACATGCATAGGATTGCGGCCTTAATGTTTCTGAAAACTGCTTGAGGTGTTTGAAGAGCAGTATGTAAATGCTTAACAGCACAATCCTGTGCATGTCTTACTCAGACAAAATTCCCATTGCGTTCATGGGACTTACTCCTTGGTGAATGGGTATAGGATTGCAGCCTTGGACAGAAAGAAAGAAGCAAATAGTCCTAAGAGAGGTGAGAGGCATTCCGTAGGCACAGGTGATTACTTCAGTTGCTCTGGGCCAATCAAAAAAGAGCCAATACGTTCATGAGCAGAAGTCTATTAGTAGATCTCCGCCATGATAGCAGTCTTCAAATATCTGAAGGGCTGCCATGCAGAAGACAGATCAGACTTGTTCTCCGTTGCTCCAGAGAGCAGAAGTAGAACCGAAGGGTGGAAAGGCAGGGTAGCAGATTTCAACTGAACATTAGAAGAAATGTCCTAAGAGTAAGAGCTGTTCAACTGTGGAACAGACTGCCACAGGAGGTGGTGGGCTGTCCTTCACTGGAGGCATTTAAGGGAGGCTGTAGTTGCCAATTCCTGCTTTGGGCAAGGGATTGGGCAGAGGCAGGCAGACTTGCAGGTTTTCCTTTGTTTATTACTAGAACACTGAAATCCACCCACTGGAGCCAGGTGCAAAATAGTGGATGTGGGAGAACATAGTTTTAGAATTAAGAAAAAAGGGTAACCTCAGAGCACACGTTCAACCCTAGGATTTCTTTACAGTACAAGAACTAAGTTCACAGACCTGTCACACAAAAATCCACTCCTGGCTTTCCTCCTGAGCTTTCTTCCATCTCAGCAGCCTAGATGAAGTTGCGGGGCGGGGGCTTTTGTTGTTGCTTTTGGGAGCCAGAAATCCTTGTCAATCTATTGCAAATAACCGAGAGATCTACTATTACATCCAGATTTACCTTCTGCCCAACCCTGGACTTCCAAGGTCTCTTCCAAGTCTAAGGGCTTCTCCACACAGGGCTTCTCTACTTTTTATCCTGCAATTTTACTGGTGCTTCTGCTTCTTGATTCTTTGCAGGATTAAGTTCAGCCCTTTAAATGCACTTCCCTTTATCTGCTAGTTCTATAAGTTTTATTATACAGCCACTAGGTGGTGCTGTGGTATAGGTCCTATTATTGCATGACTTCCTCTTTTCACTGAGAAATTCAATGTACTGTATTTTAATAGCTCATTATCTCCGATCTTTTTTAAAATGGGATGTCAGAAGACATGGGAGAGGCCCTGGAGGCTGACAACATCATGTAAAGGACCCGCAAACTTCTGTGAGTAACTAGTCTTAATCGCAGGAAAAAAGACCCATGTGGAGAAGCCCTAAAAGTCTGTGATTCTATGATAGCTAAATGGAATTTTGATGTCCTGAGCCAGTATTAGTCCCAATACCCTTCCCCAACCTGATGAACTCCAAATGTTTTGGACTACAGCTTCCAGATTTCCTGACCATTGGCCATGCTGGCTGGGGATGATGGAGGCTGAAGTCCAAAACATCTGAAGGGCACCAGGTTGGGGAAAACTGCCCTACAGCAACTAACCCTAACTATGCATAACTGAAATAGATGCATATTCTTCCCCTGTTTACTCCCACCTCTCCCCTTCCTCTGTTGTCTCCCATGGTTCTAATTTGAGATTGCAAGCTCCTTGGGGCAGCATCCTGCCTTCTTATGCTTTGTAAAGTTGCAATGTGCATGGAAAGTGTTGTATAAATAATAGCATACCTCTCAGTACCAAGTGCTGGGGATAATCAACAAGGGAGCAGTTAGATTTCTTTCTGGTTTAATTTATATGACACTTTTTGGGAGTGGGCCATTGCCAAAGTGGCTCACAATAAACAAATAGCAGAAAACAGCACTGAAAGCACCCAAATAGTTACAAAAAGTAGGGATGTATGAAAGGCACTTACCTTTCGCGGATTATGTTTATGGTTGGGGGGGAGGCGTTCCGTCCCTCCCCCCGGAATCCTCGCTGGGGGGGAGGTGCTCCGTTTCTCCCCCCCCTGGAATCCTGGCCGGCCAGCTGTGCTCCGCAGGGATTCTGTGGAGCCGCCGGCTGGCTCTGCCAGCAGCCAGACATCCAGCCACTGGCTAGCAGGGATGCAAATGGCGGCGGCCGTAGCCGCCGCCGTTTGCGTCCGTGTAGTCAGCCGTGACAGGCTACGTAAATGTTTATGTAGCCTATCACAGCTGACTTTAAAAAAAAAACCAAAAAAAACCGCACGTACGTTTTTAACGCGGATGCTTCGCTATTTGCGTTCCCCTTATTTTCGCCGTCTTAGTCTACGTAAATGTTTACGTAGGGTAAGATGTGCCAAAATAAGGAATGCAAACGGCGGCGGCTGTGGCCGCCGCCATTTGCGTAAGCACATTTTTGTTTTTAAGTCGGCCGTGATAGGCTACGTAAACATTTACATAGTCTATCACAGTTTTTTTTAAAAACCTAGCTGTGATAGGCTACGTAAATCTTTACATAGCCTATCATGTTTTTTTTTTTTAAACTGGAAATGGCGGCGGCAGCCGATCATAAGACCGGCTGCTGCAGCTGCCACCGCCGCACCACTGCCGCCGCCAGGAAGATCTGCCCAAGGTAAGTCTTGTCCCGGGGGGGGGGGGGGCGGGCCGTTCCACCACCGATTTCGGGGGGCCGAATGCGCTGGCATTCGGCCTCCCCGAGATCCATGGCGGAATTTTCGTACATCCCTAACAAAAAGTAACAAATTCACATAGAACAAACTCAACAAGTAAATGCAGTATTAGTAGGTGCTGTGGACAGTACCTAGTAACCATCAGCCATCAAAGCCATTGAATGTGCATCTTTTAGCATCTTGGAAACATTTTTAGCTACAAGCTAAACAAAAGCCCAGAAAAAGGTCCTCTCACTTGACACAATCCAGTAATATTCCCACTGTAATATATGTACCAAATTTTTCAAAGACTAAAACGCCAACAGAACCTCCATTGCTGGTGCTGGTCTTGCTGCCCTCCAGGGGCTGCAACAACATCCCAATTTCAATAACACTTTGGGATCTTGGAGAGGAGAGGGCAGAGCCTTCTCACCAGGTCAGGTGACTTGCAACTGGCTCCACCTTTCCTCGGCGGCATGGCACCAGCAAAGAGGAGATGGGAGGGAGATGAGATTGAATCCAGGCAAAATGGAGGTGCTGTTGGTCGGGAGAAAACCTGGCTTGGAGACTACATCAGGTTTGTAGCTTGGGAGTGCTCCTGGATCCTACCTTGTCTCTAGATCTTCAGGTGGCAGCGGTAGTGAGGAGCACATCTGCACAACTACGTCTAATGCTCCAGCTCTACCATTCCTAGGTTTGTTATCCATGCCTTGGCTACATCACAGTTACTGCAATGCGCTCTTCAAAGCTACTCCTAAAGAGGATAATGCACATTTGGTGAAAAATGTGGCAGTACTGGGGTGATCATATCACCCTGATATTGAAAGATCTGCACTGGTTGCCAGTTGTTTCCTGGGCTCAATTCAATGTGTTTGTTTTAACCTTTAAAGCTCCGGCAGCTTGAGGCCTGGCTATGTAAGGTACCGCCTGTCTCACGAGGACCCTGTTCCATTATTAAATTCGGCAAGAGAGGCCCTTTTGAAGACACCACTGTTTGCAGAAGCCCGCTTATCAGGCACACAGAAAGCGTTTTCTCCTGTGTTGCTCCAGCTCTGGAATGCACAGCCTTTGGAGTTATCGCTGGTCCCCACTCCCTCTGTGTTCAGGAAGGGGGTCAAGGCACATCTTAATGTGGCTTTTTAACATTATTATCGTTTTTAAAATTTGGTGTTTTACTGTTTTTATGTGATCGTTGGTTTTTATCTTCTGGATTTTTGTAAACTGCCTCGGTTGGGTTGAAAAAGGCAGTACAGAAATACCATAAAACAAGAAAATAAATAAATCAGTTAATGGTGTAAGACATCACCTTTATGCCTGTATCACTGACTTCCTGAAGATATCTAGGCTGCCCACTGCTGGAAACAGAATGCTGAACCAGATACTTTTGGCCTGAGCCAGTAATGCAGTTCTTATGCCATTATGATAAATTAACGAAAAACATATTTTGAGCTGACAAGCCTAATTTACAGTGTGTGTACATGTGCATTCTGCATGCTCTGTCACGAATGGGCCACACGGGAGCTCCTGCCTTGTCTGGGATGAAGGGAAACAGTTGTATCTAGATGGAGTACTCCTCACGCACACGATGAAGAAACATGCTGACACGAGACCGTGGACTCAGCCTCCCAGCAAGCGAGCACAAGAGCGAGCTCCAAAATATGCACAGGATTCCACAGGAGCAATTTATGGGCTGAAAATAGATCAAAGGCTCACTTTGAACTCTCCAAAACAAGCCCATGGCATTCCTTGAGCACCGCTGTGGTGCTTGCCCTAATGAGTCAAGCTGGATTTTGACTCAGCACAGAGCATTGGAAATTGCTACAAGCAGCTCCTCCTCCCTGCCACCCCCCCCACCCCCCAAGAAGCCCGTAAAGCAGCCTTCCCTACTCTGTTGACTTCCAGCAGGTGTGTTGGACTACAACCTCCAGCATCCCCCACCAAGCATGGAGGGTACCAGGTTGGGGAAAGTTGCAGTAAAGCATTTGTAAGGCAGGAGATTCTCAGGCTTTCTTCAAACAGAGCTTTTATCCTGCAATTGAGATTGCTCCTTCATGGAAGTTTGCGGGCTCTTTACATGATGCTGTGATCGTCCAAGGAGTCTCCTGCACTAAATGCCCTTTGTTCCACTTTTAAATAGATCGTAGATAATGAGCTATCAAATTACCCCGTTGTGTTCCACTTGAGTTCCCTCTGAAAAGAGGAAAAGCAGCAAGAAGAGCAAGATCAATGAAAGATAATGGAAGACTCAGATACAGGGAGAAAGAGGGGGAAAGGGCAGGGGGGAAAGGAAGCAGGTGAAAAAGGGAGTCATTGTGATCCTGCATTTAAAATGAAAGCGGAAAGCCCCATTTTAAATGCAGGATTTTAGGCTGGTGTAGAGATGCCCTCCCCCTTCATGGATCACTGCCTTGTTGTGGCGAAGGGGCTTGCGTAATTCAGTGAAGCCATAAGCTATGCTGTGCAAGGCCACCCAAGACAGACAGGTCATGGCGGAGAGTTCTGACAAAATGTCCACTGGAATGGAATGGCAACCCACTCCAGTATTCTTGCCAAGAAAACCCCATGGAATATATCACAAGGCTAAAAGAGATGACGCCGGAAGATGAGCCCCTCAGGTCGGAAGGTGTCCAATATACTACTGGGGAAGAGCAGAGGGAATTTCCAAGTCGCTCCAGAAAGAGTGAAGCGGCTGGGCCAAAGCCGAAAGGACACTCAGCTGTGGATGTGTCTGGTGGTGAAAAGAAAGTCCGATGCTGTAAAGAGCAATATTACTTAGGAACTTGGAATGTAAGAACAATGAATCAAGGTAAGCTGGAGGTGGTCAAACGTGAGATGGCAAGATTGAACATCGACATCTTGGGAATCAGCGAACTAAAATGGACAAGCATGGGCGAATTTAATTCAGGTGACCATTATATCTACTACTGTGGGCAAGAATCCCTTAGAAGAAATGGAGTAGCACTCATAGTCAACAAAAGGGTGGGGAAAGCAGTTGTTGTTGTTGTTGTTCAGTCGTTCAGTCGTGTCCGACTCTTCGTGACCCCATGGACCATAGCACGCCAGGCCTTCCTGTCCTGCGCTCTCTCCCGGAGCGTGCTCAAGTTCATATTCATTGCATCGGTGATGCTATCTAGCCATCTCATCCTCTGCCGTCCCCTTCTCCTGTTGCCTTCAGTCTTTCCCAGCATCAGGGTCTTTTCCAGGGAGTTCTCTCTTTGCATTAGATGGCCAAAATATTTGAGCTTCAGCTTCAGTATCTGTCCTTCCAATGAGCAGTCAGGGTTGATTTCCTTTAGGATGGACTGATTGGACCTACTTGCAGTCCAGGGGACTTGTAAGAGTCTTCTCCAGCACCACAGTTCGAAAGCATCAATTCTTCGGCGCTCAGCCTTCCTTATAGTCCAGCTCTCACAGCCATACATTACTACTGGGAAAACCATAGCTTTGATTAGACGGACCTTTGTCGGCAAGGTGATGTCTCTGCTTCTTACTATGCTGTCTAGGTTGGCCATAGCTTTCCTCCCAAGGAGCAAGCGTCTTTTAAATTCATGGCTACAGTCACCGTCTGCGGTGATCCTGGAGCCCAAGAAAATAAAATCTGTCACTGCTTCCATTTCTTCCCCTTCTATATGCCAGGAAGTGATGGGGCCAGATGCCATGACCTTCGTTTTTTAATGTTGAGTTTCAAACCAGCTTTTGCACTCTCCTCTTTCACCCTCAACAAGAGGCTCTTTAGATCCTCTTCGCTTTCTGCCCTTAGGGTGGTATCATCTGCATATCGGAGGTTGTTGATAATTCTCCCAGCAATCTTAATTCCGACCTCTGATTCATCCAACCCGGCATTTCTCATGATGTACTCTGCATATAAGTTAAATAAGCAGGGTGACAATATGCAGCCTTGTCGTACTCCTTTCCCAATTTTGAACCAATCGGTTGTTCCATGTCTGGTTCTTACTGTTGCTTCTTGACCCTCGTACAGGTTTCTCAGGAGACAGGTAAGGTGGTCTGGTACTCCCATCACTTTCAGAATTTGCCACAGTTTGTTGTGATCCACACAATCAAAGGCTTTAGCGTAGTCAATGAAGCAGAAATAGACATTTTTCTGGAATTCTCTTGCTTTCTCCATGATCCAGCGAATGTTGGCGATTTGATCTCTAGTTCCTCTGCCTCTTCGAAACCCAGCTTGTACTTCCGGTAGTTCTTGGTTCGCATACTGCTGAAGCCTAGCTTGTAGGATTTTCAGCATCACCTTGCTGGCATGTGAAATGAGCGCAATTGTGCGGTAGTTTGAACACTCTTTGGCATTGCCCTTTTTTGGAATTGGAATGTAAACTGACCTTTTCCAGTCTTGTGGCCACTGTTGAGTATTCCAAATTTGTTGGCATATTGAATGCAGCACTTTAACAGCATCATCTTTTAGGATTTTAAATAGCTCAGCTGGAATACTGTCATCTCCGCTAGCTTTGTTGTTACTAATGCTTCCTAAGGCCCACTTGACTTCACTCTCGAGGATGTCCGGCTCAAGTTCAGTGACCGCACTATCATGGCTATCAGGGACATTCAGATCTTTCCTGTATAGTTCTTCTGTGTATTCTTGCCACCTCTTCTTAATCTCATCTGCTTCTGTTAGGTCCCTGCCTTCTTTGTCCTTTATCATGCCCGTCTTTGCACAAAACGTTCCCTTGAGATCTCCGATTTTCTTGAAGAGATCTCTAGTCTTTCCCATTCTGTTGTTTTCCTCGATTTCTTTGCATTGTTCATTTAAGAAGGCCTTCTTGTCTCTCCTTGCTATTCTCTGGAACTCTGCATTCAGTTGGATATATCTTCCCCTTTCTCCCTTGCTTTTCGCTGCCCTTCTTTCCTCAGCTACTTGTAAAGCCTCATCAGACAGCCACTTTGCTTTCTTGCACTTCTTTTTCTTTGGGATGGATTGAGTTGCTGCCTCCTGAACAATGTTACGGACCTCCGTCCATAGTTCCTCAGGCACTCTGTCTATCAGGTCTAATCCCTGAAATCTATTCCTCACCTCCACTGTATATTCAGAAGGGATATGATTGAGGTCATACCTGAATGGTTTAGTGGCTTTCCCTACGTTCTTCAATTTAAGCCGAAATTTTGCAAGAAGCAGCTCATGATCTCAGCCACAGTCAGCTCCAGGTCTTGTTTTTACTGACTGTATGGAGCTTCTCCATCTTTGGCTGCAAAGGACATAATCAATCTGATTTCGATATTCACCATCTGGTGATGTCCATGTGTAGAGTCGTCTCTTGTGCTGTTGGAAAAGAGTGTTTGCTATGATCAGCGTGTTCTCTTGGCAAAACTCTATTAGCTTTTGTCCTGCTTCATTACACCAAGGCCATGCCTGCCTGTTATCCCGGTGATTTCTTGACTTCCTACTTTAGCATTCCAATCCCCTATGATGAAGAGGACATCTTTTTTTGGTGTTAGTTCTAGAAGGTGTTGTAGGTCTTCATAGAACCGATCAACCTCAGCTTCTTCGGCCTCAGTTGTTGGGGCATAGACTTGAATTACTGTGTTGTTGAATGGTTTGCCTTGGATTCATACTGAGATCATTCTATCGTTTTTGAGATTGTACCCCAGTACTGCTTTTCCCACCCTTTTGTTGACTATGAGTGCTACTCCATTTCTTCTAAGGGATTCTTGCCCACAATAGTAGATATGATGGTCACCTGAATTAAATTTGCCCATGCCTGTCCATTTTAGTTCACTGATTCCCAAGATGTCGATGTTCAATCTTGCCATCTCATGTTTGACCACCTCCAGCTTACCTTGATTCATTGATCTGACATTCCAGGTTCCTAAACAATATTGTTCTTTACAGCATTGGACTTTCTTTTCACCACCAGACACATCCACAGCTGAGTGTCCTTTCAGCTTTGGCCCAGCCGCTTCATTCTTTCTGGCGCTACTTGGAAATACCCTCTGCTCTTCCCCAGTAGTATATTGGACACCTTCCGACCTGAGGGGCTCATCTTCCAGCGTCATCTCTTTTAGCCTTGTGATACGTTCCATGGGGTTTTCTTGGCAAGAATACTGGAGTGGGTTGCCATTCCATTCCAGTGGACCACATTTTGTCAGAACTCTCTGCCATGACCTGTCCGTCTTGGGTGGCCCTGCACGGCATAGCTTATGGCTTCACTGAGTTACGCAAGCCTCTTCGCCACAACAAGGCAGTGATCCATAAAGGGGAGGGGAAAGCAGTACTGGGGTACAATCTCAAAAACGATAGAATGATCTCAGTAGGAATCCAAGGCAAACCATTCAACATCACAGTAATTCAAGTCTATGCCCCAGCCACTGAGGCCGAAGAAGCTGAGGTTGATCGGTTCTATGAAGACCTACACCACCTTCTAGAACTAACACCAAAAAAAGATGTCCTCTGCATCATAGGGGATTGAAATGCTAAAGGAGGAAGTCAAGAAATCACCGGGATAACAGGCAAGCATGGCCTTGGTGTACAAAATGAAGCAGGACAAAGGCTAATAGAGTTTTGCCAAGAGAACACGCTGATCATAGCAAACACTCTTTTCCAACAGCACAAGAGGCAACTCTACACATGGACATCACCAGATGGTCAATATCGAAATCAGATTATTTATGTACTTTGTAGCCAAAGATGGAGAAGTTCTATACAGTCAGTAAAAACAAGACCTGGAGCTGACTGTGGCTCAGATCATGAGCTGCTTATTGCAAAATTTCGGCTTAAATTGAAGAATGTAGGGAAAACCACTAAACCATTCAGATATGACCAAAAACATATCCCTTATGAATATACAGTGGAGGTGAGGAATAGATTTATGGGATTGGACCTGATAGACAGAGTGCCTGAGGAACTATGGACGGAGGTCCGTAACATTGTTCAGGAGGCAGCAACTCAATCCATCCCAAAGAAAAAGAAGTGCAAGAAAGCAAAGTGACTGTCTGATGAGGCTTTACAAGTGGCTGAGGAAAGAAGGGAAGCGAAAAGCAAGGGAGAAAGGGGAAGATATACCCAACTGAATGCAGATTTCCTGAGAATAGCAAGGAGAGACAAGAAGGCCTTCTTAAATGAACAATGCAAAGAAATCGAGGAAAACAATAGAATGGGAAAGACTAGAGATCTCTTCAAGAAAATCGGAGATCTCAAGGGAACGTTTTGTGCAAAGACGGGCAGGACAAAGGACAAAGAAGGCAGGGACCTAACAGAAGCGGATGAGATTAAGAAGAGGTGGAAAGAATACACAGAAGAACTATACAGGAAAGATCTTAATGTCCCTGATAGCCATGACTGTGCGGTCTAGTATATTGGACACCTTCCGACCTGAGGGGCTCATCTTCCGGCGTCATATCTTTTAGCCTTGTGATACATTCCATGGGGTTTTCTTGGCAAGAATACCGGAGTGGGTTGTCATTTCACTGAGTTACGCAAGCCCCTTCGCCACAACAAAGCAGTGATCCATGAAGAGGCCATTAGAGCTTAAATGTGTGTAAAATGACCCTTCACAGCACAAATAACTGGCGATAACATAATCATTTTAGGGTGCAATCCTATGTATGTTTAGACAGAAAAAAAAGTCCTACAACACACATAGGATTGTACCTTAACGTAGTTATATGTAGGCAGACCAGCTAACATAGTTATATGTAGGCAAGTACATCGTGGATGTACTTGCATGAACTCTGCTATAAACTGAAAGGAGATATGGTCCTAGCACTACCCATCGAACGACATCATGTAGCTACTATTTATTTTATTCATTTCGGGTGCAATCCTATGCATGTTTATACAGAAAAAGTCCTATACCTCCCAGTATTCATTTAGCCTGGCTGGGGAATGCTTGGAGGTGTAGGACTTTTTTTCTGTCTAAATATGCATAGAATTGCACCCTCAGGCTGCAATCCTATATGCACATACCTGGGTGTACCACATTTTTATTATGCAATAGACAACCAGGCTTTACACACAGCCATAAAAAACAAAACACGTGTTAAAACAATAATTAAAGCAACGTGAAAGATCAATAATATCAACTTACAAATGTGCTATAGACCTGATAATTGTCAATTAAAATAACTCTACATAGACTAACACCATATTTTGGTCTCTCTTCAGGCAGTCTTAAGAGCGCCTTTTACCTGGGAGTAAGCTTCACTGAGCAATGGTATTCCCGATAGTAACCTATGGCTGCGAGAGCTGGACCATAAGGAAGGCTGAGCGAAGGAAGATCGATGCTTTTGAACTGTGGAGCTGGAGGACAATTCTGAGAGTGCCTTGGACTGCAAGAAGATCAAACCAGTCCATACTCCAGGAAATAAAGCCAGACTGCTCACTTGAGGGAAGTATATTAAAGGCAAAACTGAAGTACTTTGGCCGCATCATGAGAAGACAGGCCACCCTGGAGAAGAGGCTCACTTGAGGGAAGGATATTAAAGGCAAAACTGAAGTACGTTGGCCGCATCATGAGAAGACAGGCCACCCCGGAGAAGAGACTCACTTGAGGGAAGGATATTAAAGGCAAAACTGAGGTACTTTGGCCGCATCATGAGAAGACTGGCCACCCCGGAGAAGAGGCTCACTTGAGAGAAGGATATTAAAGGCAAAACTGAAGTACGTTGGCCGCATCATGAGAAGACAGGCCACCCCGGAGAAGAGGCTCACTTGAGGGAAGGATAGTAAAGGCAAAACTGAAGTACGTTGGCCGCATCATGAGAAGACAGGCCACCCCGGAGAAGAGGCTCACTTGAGGGAAGGATATTAAAGGCAAAACTGAGGTACTTTGGCCGCATCATGAGAAGACTGGCCACCCCGGAGAAGAGGCTCACTTGAGGGAAGGATAGTAAAGGCAAAACTGAAGTACGTTGGCCGCATCATGAGAAGACAGGCCACCCTGGAGAAGAGGCTCACTTGAGGGAAGGATAGTAAAGGCAAAACTGAAGTACGTTGGCCGCATCATGAGAAGACAGGCCACCCCGGAGAAGAGGCTCACTTGAGGGAAGGATATTAAAGGCAAAACTGAAGTACGTTGGCCGCATCATGAGAAGACTGGACACCCTGGAGAAGAGGCTCACTTGAGGGAAGGATATTAAAGGCAAAACTGAAGTACTTTGGCCGCATCATGAGAAGACAGGCCACCCTGGAGAAGAGGCTCACTTGAGGGAAGGATATTAAAGGCAAAACTGAAGTACTTTGGCCGCATCATGACAAGACAGGCCACCCTGGAGAAGAGGCTCACTTGAGGGAAGGATATTAAAGGCAAAACTGAAGTACGTTGGCCGCATCATGAGAAGACAGGACACCCCGGAGAAGAGGCTCACTTGAGGGAAGGATATTAACGGCAAAACTGAAGTACGTTGGCCGCATCATGAGAAGACAGGATACTCTGGAGAAGAGGCTCACTTGAGGGAAGGATATTAAAGGCAAAACTGAAGTACTTTGGCCGCATCATGAGAAGACAGGACACCCCGGAGAAGAGGCTCACTTGAGGGAAGGATATTAAAGGCAAAACTGAAGTACGTTGGCCGCATCATGAGAAGACAGGCCACCCCGGAGAAGAGGCTCACTTGAGGGAAGGATAGTAAAGGCAAAACTGAAGTACGTTGGCCGCATCATGAGAAGACAGGCCACCCCGGAGAAGAGGCTCACTTGAGGGAAGGATATTAAAGGCAAAACTGAAGTACTTTGGCCGCATCATGAGAAGACAGGATACTCTGGAGAAGAGGCTCACTTGAGGGAAGGATATTAAAGGCAAAACTGAAGTACGTTGGCCGCATCATGAGAAGACTGGACACCCCGGAGAAGAGGCTCACTTGAGGGAAGGATATTAAAGGCAAAACTGAAGTACGTTGGCCGCATCATGAGAAGACAGGCCACCCCGGAGAAGAGGCTCACTTGAGGGAAGGATATTAAAGGCAAAACTGAAGTACGTTGGCCGCATCATGAGAAGACTGGACACCCCGGAGAAGAGGCTCACTTGAGGGAAGGATATTAAAGGCAAAACTGAAGTACGTTGGCTGCATCATGAGAAGACTGGACACCCCGGAGAAGAGGCTCACTTGAGGGAAGGATATTAAAGGCAAAATGAGGTACTTTGGCCGCATCATGAGAAGACAGGATACCCCGGAGAAGAGGCTGATGCTAGGGGAAGTGGAAGGCCAAAGGAAGAGGGGCCGACCAAGGGCAAGGGGGATGGGTGATATTCTGGGGGCGACGGGCTCGAGCTCGGGGGAGCCGGGGGTGGCGACGGCCGACAGGAAGCTCTGGCGCAGGCTGGTCCATGGAGTCACGAAGAGTCGGGAGCGACCGAGCGAATAAGGAACGAACAAGCTTCATTGAACGTTACGGGGCTTGCTTCTAAGTAGCCCTAGACAGGCCGGCACTGTGGGCATGGCGGAGTAAGTCAACACCAACAGCGGGTCAGGAAGCCATTTTCTCTATTCAGACCAACACGAGCGGAACTGGACCTTGGGCCTGTCACTTTCCCTCAGCCCGACCCACCTCACAGGAGCGTTGTGAGGGCCAAGCTGGGGAGAAGCTAGCCGCAAACTAGCGTGGGGCGGCGAAGAGCAGGAATAACGGAAACAGGCCAAGGAGCCGCGAGACTCCCGTTGCCGGTTTCCCTCGGCACGAGACGCCCGGTCGAGGAGGAGGGAAGGAAGGGGGGAACTCTATGGTCCACGCCGAGGCGCTCCCTGCCGCCTCCCGCTCTATGGTTCCCTCGCGTGGCCCGGAAGCGGATGCGTGACGGAGGAAGGGAAGAAGGAAGCGGCTCGCGCTTCCGGGTCCGAGCGGCTGGCTGCTGGAGGAGAGGCGCTGGAGCTGTGGGAGCCGCAGCGGCCCGGCGAGCGGCGCGGTCGCCCGTGGCCCACCATGTGAGGGAGGACCGCCGCCCCCCTCGTCGAGGCGCGCCCCCCTGGACAGGTGAGGCGCCCCCCTCCTGCTGCGGGCCTGGCTGGCTGGCTGGCGTGCCTGAGGGGAGGCCGGCGAGGTGTGGCAGCTGCCCCGGTCAGGGGGTGAGCGAGAGGGTGAGGCGCTCTCAGCCCTTGGGAGCCGAAGGGAGCCTCCATGTTCAGGCGCAGTCCTGAAGGCCGGGCCACTGCGTGCGTGCTGAGCGGAGGGGTGCCGTAGAAAGAGGCTTCTCGCCATCGGGAGCGGCTTCCAGAAGGCGGGAGGGCCCCTTCCTACGGCGCGCGCCACCCCTCAACGCGCACGCCGTGGCCCGGCCTTCAGGACTGCGCCTGAACATGGAGGCTCCCTTCAGCGCCCGGGGGCTGAGAGCATGGCCTTCAGCCGTGGGTGGGAGTAGAGCGGTAGCCCAGCGGGGCCCCGATGTTTGGAAGCGCTCTGCCGCTGGATATCCCAGGTTCCTCGCGGTGGGGCGCAGCTGCGGAGGGGCCTTCTCCATCCCGCCTTTTGAACTTGTGTGTGGGAAGGTGTAGTCTGGTTGGTTGTGAGAGAAGAGGCCGTTAGCCTTGGATGGTCTTCTTTCTGCCCCATCAGCCAGGAGAGGTAGACGGGTGGGGACGAGGGAGAGGGCCTTCTGTGTGGTGGCCCCCACTCTGTGGAACTCCCTCCCTAGGGAACTCCTCCATGCTCCCTCTTTAATGAGCTTCCGCCGCACATTAAAAACATGGTTGTTCAGGCAGGTATTTGGAGGTGGCTTAGGGTATTTTTAGAAATATGTTTTTACTGTAGAATTTTATTGTTTTAAATTGTTCTATTATACACTCTGTACATCACCCAGAGTGGCTGTGTGACCAGCCAGGTGGGCGATGAATAAATTTAATTAATAAATACATAAACCGTGCACGTTAGACGGGGTCCCCGTGTCTAGGGGTAGTGACCTCTGAACACTGTTGCTCAGTGATAGAGCACCTACTTTGCACACAGAACATCCCAGGTTCAGTCCTTGGCATCTCCTGTTAATGGGATGTGATGGGAATGGCAGCACTCTGCCCCAAACCCTGAGGATGTGATGGGAATGACATTTCTCTGCCCAAGACCCTGAGGAGCTGCTGGAGTTGAGAGCAGACTATATTGGGCTGAATGAAGAAAACAACCCTGGCTTTTACCAGATTAGACTAACATCACCTTGCAGGGATGGGGGAAGCAAAAGGGGAGGGTGTTCTCTGTTGTGTTCCCCCTTCTCAGTTTCCAGGGGCAGGGGGTTTAATTGAATATGGAGGGAAGGGGAATCTCTTAACTCTGAGAGTTAAAGACAGCTTCCCTGCTCAAAGGAGTCTTCCTCTGACTATCAAGTAGCTCTGGGAGGGAGCATGTAGCATGGGACAGTCATCTCCGTGGTGTCTTTCTGAATTTCTGTGAGTGGAAGGATCTTTCTGGACACAACTGAGAGAAGAATTATTAAATGGGGTCTCCATGTTCAGAGATAGTTTGCTGGAGGCAAATAGCAGTGGAGGGCCATCTCTGTCTTGTCTTGCTTTGCAGTTTCCTTGTGGGGTGTCCGTGACTGAGAAGCAAGGGGAGGACAAGCTATTAGTCCTGGTAATTAAATGGAATTAAAAGGGGCCCAGCAGTAGTTTGCTCAAGGGGCGGGGGGAGAGAAATAATAGGGGAGGGCTTTCTCCATTATTACCTACACTTGAATTTTCTAGGGGGAAATCTGGCTGGCAATAAGAGAGAGAATGAACTTCTGGTCCTGGTCATTAAATGGACCCTCCATGATCAGAGGCAGTCTTCCTCTGAATACCAGAGGCAGGCAACAGGGGAAGGCCATCACCATCCTGTTTGGCTTCTCAGTTGGTTTGACTTGCGAGCCAGCTGTTATTTGTAATCGCCACCACTCCCCTTCCCTGGAACCCCTGGCACACACAGCAGGCTTGGGAGAGAAGTGGGGTCTTCCCTCATTTCTGCAGAGGGAATTGAGAAGGTAAGAAGCAGCTGAAGTCTTTCTCCTGGTGCAGAAGGGACTGCTGGTGTTCCTTACCTTCTCGAAAGCTGTAGTAGAAATGAGACCTTCCAGGGTAAACATCTGAGGGTACTGGGTATCCTGTTCACCAATGGGCTGGGGACAGTTTCTGCTGGCAAATGGATTTGTGGATGCCTGCTGCTTCTCAGTTTCCCAGGGTCATCTGGCTGGCAAAAGCTGGAAACAAAGAAAGGAAACATCAAGAGACATGCAAGAATTAATTTATTAGAGCTCAGTGCATTTCAAGTCAAGAGATTTTCCCTCCAGGCAATGATACCAGCTTATGCACAGGCGCTGCTTAAATGGTGTCACATGCTGCTATTTTAGCAATGTATGGCTGTAAGAGCTGGACTATAAGGAAGCATAAGGAAGCATTGATGCTTTCGAATTGTGGTGCTGGAGAAGACTCTCTTACGAGTCCCCTGGACTGCAAGGAGGTCAAATCAGTCCATCCTAAAGGAAATCAACCCTGAGTGCTCATTGCAAGGACAGATACTGAAGCTGAAGCTCAAATATTTTGGCCACCTAATGCAAAGAGAAAATTCCCTGGAAAAGACCCTGATGCTGGGAAAGACTGAAGGCAAAAGGAGAAGGGGACGGCAGAGGATGAGATGGCTAGATAGCATCACCGATGCAATGAATATGAACTTGAGCAAGCTCCGGGAGAGAGTGGAGGACAGGAAGGCCTGGTGTGCTATGGTCCATGGGGTCACGAAGAGTCAGACATGACTGAACGACTGAACAACAACAATAAATGTTATCATATAGTGTGCAAGAGGACTTCAGTGAATCTTCTGAAAAAGCTGATTTCATTGCCTCTGCAAGCATCCAAAGCCCTAGTAAACTGATTCTTCCGCACATCCGAGGTTTCCTCCTTGAACTGCTGTACTGGTGCTTCTCTCTCTTCCTTTCCTGGGTCTTTGTTGGACTAGATGGACTTTTGGTCTGAGCCACCAGGGCTTCTCTTTCATATGAAGCTGCCCTACAAGATGGGGGTATTAGTAATAGTTAGGTTGCAATACTATACATCCTTTCCAGGGAGCAAGCCCCATAAAATTAAGTGGGATTTATTTCTGACTGATCATGCTTAGAATTGTGCCATTAGTGTTTGTATGTAGCAGATGTCAGGTGTTTTCAGTTAAATGGCTTTTAAACTTTACCGAAAGTGCCATTTTGCTGGCTTCAAACAGTAAAATACAATTAAAATGTATCTCATAAGACACTTTTAAAAAATCTTAGGAAGTGCCCTCTTAGATCAGCCCAAAGGTCCCCCATGTCCAGCCAGGGTGGCTGGGAATGATGGGAATGGTAGTCCAGCACATCTGGAGAGCACCGGTTTGAGGAAGGCTGCTCTATTCCACCATCCTGCTTCTTGTTGTGGCCAATCAGATACCTCTAGGAAGCCTGCAAGCAGGGCATAAAATCAGCCCTCATTTTTTCTCTGGTATTTAGAGATATACTGACTCTGAACATAGATTGGAGATAGCAAGGGTATTTCCCCTGGACTTGACCATGGCTTGCAAGACCAAGTCGCTTTCTCCGTCCAGAGAGAGGCACAGAGCTCCATGCCTCTTTCTGCACTGAGCAAAGAATGGGGGTGGACCCAATGATGAAGCGGGGTAGGATCCTGCTCCCTTGACGTCATCCAGCCCACTGACTTGGTCCAGGGTAGCAATCTGGGCCCCAGAACAAATAAGATTGTCTGCCCCTGCTGTATGATACTGACGTCATGGCTAATAGCCACTGATAGACCTCTCCTCTTCCATTCATTTGGCTAATTCCCATCTAAGCTAGTGGCCATTACTACATCTCATGGCTGTGAGCAATTAGGTTGAATTCTGTTATTAGCTGTGCTTCTAAAACCACCTTTTAATTTTCCAGGGATCTCTCACCCACCCCAGGGAAAGAAGAAAAAATTCTGCTTCTCTTTGAGTTATTCATTTTGTTTTATTATGCTGCTTTTTTCTCTTGGAGCTTTTAAAAAATGTTCTGCTGCCCTTTTTCTTTACGGGAAGCCTTTATAAGCACAGTCTCATGATCTCTAGCAAGTTGCTGTTGCCATAGTAACAGGAGTTTCTTCAACACAGCCAAGTACCTTTCTACCTCAGAGATGCCCTGACACACAAATGGCTTATGGGCTACCTGGGACACTAGAGTAGACAAGGCTTGCTCCACGCCCCTGTTATTTAAATTGTGTGTTCCTGAACATGTCTGCGATTTGGCAGTAAGGCTTAGTTGCAGCGTCAACACAAAACCATCCCTGCTATAGAGAGGCATACACTGATATCAGTGAGTAGAAAAATAGGCTGAATAGAAAAGAAATGGGAGACTAACACAGCAGTCCAAAGGGGATCGGTAGAGGAGATTCTGGAGCAGAGAAACCGCCACTTCCTAAGCTCTGTTGGCTTGTGCAAGGCAAAAGGTTTGTGTGTATGAGGGGGTGAATCTTCTGTCTCCCACCCACCTTAGGTTCAGCCTTTTAAAAAATTTCCCTCCCATTGACACTAATGGGAGGGGCAATAAGTACACCAGCTTCAGGGCTGGTATAGTTTGTCAGCTTTCAGGAAGTCTGGTGGAGTTATGAGGGGTCTCTGTTTTCTAACCCCACTGCTTGTTGAGCAGTGCAAGTGGTACAGTGACAGGGGCAGAGCTTTCCACTGCATCACTGGGAGACCTATGGCTGTGGACTGGGAAGTCCACAGCATCTAATGCCCTCTTTGGGAGCATAGGATTGCTCCCTGACAGTACAATCCTGTGCATGTCTACTCAGAGGGAAGTCTCACTAATTCCAGTGAGTCTTAACTCTCAGGTACCTGTGTATAGGATTGCACCCTAAAGCTTTCTAGTGGATGTTTAAGGTTGTTAAGTTGCTTGTTAACCTCCAGAAAAAAAGAAAAACAAATGCCCGCACACATACACACATACAAGAGCAGATATAAAGCAATTGTTATTCTATAGACTATAGACAGATGTTCTATTTCATAAGTAAAGCTCTCTGAGTGCTGAGCTTGGGCAGAAAGAAGTAAGATATAAATGATTATATAAAATTAGTCAATAAAATAAATATTTAAGGTGGTACAATAACTGCACTCGCCCCGGTCAGCAACTAGCTTTGTAGGAATGTGTGGGGCAAAAATCCAGCCCCAATACCATAGCTACCATTTTTCTCTATGCAGCTTTCTTGCTCTGGTTTGGCAACTGCAGGGGCCAACTCGGACTACTCAGGAGGGCCGCAGGGTCCCCAGTTTACAGATCCCAACCTCCGTTAGCTTTTGAGCTACTCTGTTTTTTGACTGTATGTTCTGTCAGTTGTAATGCACACTGATTTGTGTCCTGTTCTGACCAAAATGGTTGTAAAAACTGCCATAAATTTCTGTTGACTGTTGTTGTGGAAAAGCAATTTGCCAGGTTGGCTAAATCAGAAAAACAAAATTTGTTGTCATTATTTACTCCCAGTGCTTCATCCCAGTCTTCTGCCATCATTTAAAAGGCAAAATAGTTGTGTGTGTGTGTGTGTGTGTGTGCGCGCGCGCGCGTGTGTGTTTGCTTGCTCTGACTGCCTGTGGAGATTTTACCTTTTTGACAGGTGATTTTATCAGTGTTTCCTGTCTTCTCTCCAGCATGTGCTGTGTAATCAAACAGCAGTGGTGTTTCCTCTTGAGGTGAGAGCCAGTGTGGTGTCTGTGGATAGAGCAGGGACAAGTGATTGCAGGATAAATCCAGCCTCCAAAAGGCTTCCATCTGCCTGCCAACATAGGTTCTGCTCCTAAGATCCCTAGCTTCCCCTGCCCCCCCCCCCCAACCAGGTACATTATCTGTTTTAAAACTTTTCATTGTCCCCCTGAGCCTTTTTCTTTGCACTTTTTGATATATATGTATAGGTGGTGGTGAATGCTTGAAAAGTTCTTCTCAAAAGTGCTTGAACTTGATAGATCTCTATTTAAAATCAGAAGCACTGAATTAAAAAAAGGTGTGAAACAGGCTTTTTTTCCCCTAGTACATTCTGAGATGTGAACTTGAGGTGTCATTGCCAGCAACTGTCTTGCAGTTTCATGCTGCCAGCATCAGTGGTCTCACTTTAGGAGATGGCTCCATATTTCTGCTAGTTTCTATAGAAATAGAAACTTTGAAATATTGAAATATTTTCCCAGCCCTGGCTATGAGCGATTTCCTTAGAAAAAGGAAGGGCAGAAAGTAGATCTCCAGATACTTTGAACTTCAATTCCCAGCATTCCTGACCATTGGACATACCGGCAGGGACTTTCGGGATTTGAAATCCAGAACATCTGGAGATCTACCTTCTGCCTGCTCTTGCCCTGGATTCTTTTGAGCATTTGGTTGAGTAACTACTGCCATTGACCAAATCCCAATAGGAGGCTGCTCCCCTGTCTCCCAGGAAGAAAATCACAGCAAGTGGAAGAACAGCCTGACCTCATCCATCAGCCAGCCAGAGAAGGATAAACTGCAGGGAATTTGCTTTGCTCCTCCCTGCCAGGAAGAACACTTCCTGGCAGGGAAGATCTTTGTAATGAAGAACTTGTGCCCGCATTTGCATTTTTCCTTCTCCCTCCCAATCCTTTTTCTTTTAGTGTTGAGTCTTTTAGATGTAGGCCTAAGTAAGGGGACTGTCTTATTACTGATCTTGGGAAGTTGCTCTGGGAACCGCCTCTAGCTGAAGAGCAGCATGAAAATGTTTTAAGTAATAATACACAGATGCTCCTACTGAAGTTTAAACATCCTACCTGGGTGCATGTTTGTGTGGATCTTTGATGCTTGTTTATGTATTTATTTGGGTTTATAGCCCAGCCTATCCCAAGGGCTCAGAGCAGGTAATATATATAATGGGCCTCCTCAAGCCCCCTTCCAATCTTTGGCTGCTAAAATTCAATTGGGATGAAAGCCTCTTATGCCACTTCTGGAAAATGGGCACGCTTGGCCTTTGGCGAGCCCCAGAAAAGAACTCTTCCACGTTTGTGTCTCTCTTTCTGCACACCCTTACAGACCTGAGTTGATGCAGGGACGTCGTGCTTCCGAGAATGTAGAAGCAGAGGTGGTATCTTATGTATGTTAGGCATAGGAGTAGAGGTGCTCTCTTAAGTATGCTGGACCAAGAATGTTTAGAGTTTCATAGGATATCATCACCAGGACCTTGAATGGACCCTAAAAGGAAATAGGGAGCTTGTGTACATGCTAGAGCAATGGTGTAACCTGCTTCTCATGACCCAACCCTGTCAGAAAGTGGGCTGCAGCATTCTGTATCAGCTGAAGCTTCTAAACATATGGCACTTGAATCCAGCTGGAGCTAGAAAGAGGGCCATACCACACAACAGAAAAACTAGTGAAAGGGGGCAGAGCTAGTTAGTGCAAGAGAAAGATTTATTGAAAGATTTTAAGATTTCCCCAGCAGCAGGAGAGAGGATGCTGAACTGTTTCAATCTTGCTTTGTCCCAGCTTCAGTAAGAGGAGTCACACCTTCACTTTGTTGTCCCTTCTTTTATCAATCAAAAACACGCAAAAATATGCACCGCTGAAGAGTGAGGTGCAGTGGTGTCAGATATGAAAGTCTGCTTCAGGTTTGAAATAGCCAGTTGCCTGTGGCGGGTCACAATTGCCTTCAGGGGAACCAGGGGAACTTTTGAAAAATGGTGGTGTTGTTTATTTCATTTGTATACCACCCCACAGCCAAAGCTCTGTGGCCGGTTTGCAACAATAATAAAAACAGTCTAAAATGTTTAACACAGAAACATTAAAACAAAGTAAACAGCTAAAAGCAATTTAAAAAAAAAAAATGTTTTTCCTAATAGATCTGTTCAAAAACTGCAGACATAGCTGCCCCATCATATATCATTACATGCCTTGGAGGTACTGAAAAGATGACAGTATGGTAGAGGGAGTTGGTTCTTTTCAGGTTGCCGGTGTGCAAGAAAGGGTTAAAGTAGATATGCATCAGCAGGCAGGCTAGTAAGAGTGCCTGTGAGCTAATGCATTTCTGAGGATTTATTTGCAAAGCTGGGCCTCCTTTCATATTCTTGAAACCAGTCTTCTCTTCTCTTGCAGTTCACTGATGAAATGGAGCCAGGGACGAATTCTTTCAGAGTGGAGTTCCCAGACTTCTCTAACACCATCCTGCAGAAGCTGAACCAGCAGCGCCAGCAAGGGCAGCTGTGTGATGTTTCTATTGTTGTCCAGGGTCATCTCTTCCGAGCCCATAAAGCTGTTCTGGCAGCCAGCTCGCCTTACTTCTGTGACCAAGTGCTCTTGAAAAACAGTAGGCGGATCGTCCTGCCCGACGTCATGAACCCCAGAGTGTTTGAGAACATTCTCCTGTCAACGTACACTGGGCGGCTGGTGATGCCCGCTGCAGAGATTGTCAGCTACCTCACGGCGGCAAGCTTCCTTCAGATGTGGCATGTAGTAGACAAATGCACAGAGGTGTTGGAAGGGAATCCTTCTGTTCTTTGTCAAAAGCTGAACCGGACCAGCGACCACCAGTCTCCAAGCAGCAGCAGCTACAACGGCCTCGTGGAAAGTTTTGAGCTTGGGCCTGCAGGGCAGACAGACTTCCACAAAGTGCAGGAGCTGAGGGATGGGGAAAACGAAGAAGAAAGCTCAAAGGATGAGCTCTTGTCTCAGCTAACAGAGCATGAGTATCTTCCCAGCAACTCCTCAACGGAACATGATCGGCTGAGCACAGGGATGACCAGCCAGGATGGTGAGGAGGGAGTGAGCGATGGTGCTGAATATCAGTATACCAGGCCCCTCTACAGCAAGCCCAGCATTATGTCTCACAAGCGGTGGATCCATGTGAAAACAGAGAGGTTTGCGCAGGACTGTGAAGGGGTGGAGGTGCATGGCCCTTATGATGAGCATCAGGTATCCGAGTCAATGAATGCCATTCAGGCAGATCACTCTGTCCAGACGTCCATCCCAGAAGATCTTCGTGTCTCTGAGAAAAAGATGGAAACAGAGTTCAGTGAGCAAGCTAATGAAAGCAATTATGATGAGCAAGTAGACTTCTATGGCTCTTCCATGGAAGAATTCTCTGGGGAAAGGTCTGACAGTACTCTAAACCTTCAGAGACAGGATGCTGCTGGTTACGGAGAAAGCATCGATCTACCTTCAGGGATCAAGGAAGAAAATGCCCTTTCCGGGTTTTCTACAGCTGACAAGCTTTACCCTTGCCAATGTGGCAAAAGTTTTACACACAAGAGCCAGAGGGACCGCCATATGGGGATGCACCTTGGTCTCCGGCCTTATGGCTGTGGTGTGTGTGGTAAGAAATTCAAAATGAAACACCACCTAGTTGGTCACATGAAAATTCACACAGGCATCAAACCTTACGAGTGTAACATTTGTGGGAAAAGGTTTATGTGGAGGGACAGTTTTCATCGGCACGTGACTTCTTGTACGAAGTCGTATCAAGCCTGTAAGGTGGAGCAGAACACTACTGAGATGAACTGAAAAAAAGAGAGGGCAGGGAGAGAGAGAGTGAGCACAGAGCTCCTTAGCAGAGTAAGCAGAAGGAACATGTTGCACAGTGTGTCCCGGTACGTCTTGTTTTTGGATTCTGGATGGTGGTTTAAAATGAATTAGGTGGGGGAATCAGCAAATACAAACAGGACATTGATCTCCAAGCTGTTACTGGGGGCGCCTCTCACAAGATTGCAAATAAGGAAGCAAGTTAGAGTGGTGGTACATTAGTGTGATTATGATTATTGCTATTTATTCTTTTGTGTGTCGGGAGCACTTGGGGGTTCTGTTTGGAAGAACACGGAGCGACATTTTTGCTTTCAGTTCATCTTGGTAGTGTTCTGCTTGGATATTTAAGGTTGAGCGAGCATGTGTATAGATAGATCTACAACCTGAGTTCCTTAGGTGGCTACTTTCTTTCATGGTACTGCTGGGTGCAGCAGTACCTGTGCTTTAAATTAATAGAAACACAAGCAGTTACTTGTTTAGAACCAAAGGGTGATTAGATATCTAAATGTGAGTTGCTAGACAACTTTCAGGTGCCAACAGCTTTAACAAGGAGCTGCTTTTTTTATCAGTCAAACTGGGAGTTCCAGTGACGGGCTGTGTTTGTCCAGGCAGAGTACTTCTGCTTCATGCTTATTTTTAATATTTTGTAAAGCGCTTGGCTATTTTGTGACAGACACTTTAGAGACAGAATATAACCTCATCCCCCCACCCCACCCCCAGAATTGTGCCTCATGCAACAGCCAGTCAACAAGCCTTCCCTTTTGGCTGATGTGGTAGAGGGAGTATCGCGTTTGATCCCCAGTAGAGACAAGAACACTCTTCTCTGGCACCTGGGGCTCAAAGCAGACATTTGTTCAGTTTTAGTTCTCACCCATTTAGGAATTTGCACTTCAAGAACAGAATGCAATCTACTGATTTCCACTTCAGGGTTCGCAGTGTAAGCTTTTGGCCCTGACCTCCTCACTTAACTCAATTGGGAGCCATGAGTGGCTTAAACTGCAGAAGCTGAAGGAAGCTACTCAAGTGATTAAAAATCAAAATGGCTTTTGCCAGATGCTCCCCAACACGGCGCGGTGCGGATATCTCCAAACCTGAAGCAGCTTTCGGATTCCTCAGTATGACACTTACCCACTGCGGAGGATGAATTTTTAAACACTGGATTCTTTTTGCAACCAGAAGCTGTTACAGATTTTTAAAGAACTATAGTTCTTTTCCCTGCCCCCTTCTTTCCTCACCCCAACTACAGGGTTGAATGCACAAGATGAAGGCAACTTGGAATGGTTGGAGCATTTGTGCTGCTATTTGAGAGGGTGAAAAAATATCCCCCCATTTTTGCTGTGGACAGAGGCGGTGCAGATGGTATCAGCCATGTATGTTATCTGGCAAAGGCAACTTGATTTCCTTAACAGAAATAATTACCCAGTGCCATGGGGGGCTTATTAGTGCCAAGGCATGTCTGTCTTTTCTTGTTTTTTCCAAGCCTCAGCCTGTAAACTGTGAATAGAAATGGTGGACCTTGTATTTTAAACCTATGTGCATACACCAAGGAAAGCAAACATTTCTGGGGTTGTTACCCTCTTCCCGTAATTACCCAGTTTAAACACTGTCTGGCACAAATATGGGCTTGGTTGTTTGGTAAGGCGGCTATACTGCAACTTCCTGTTTAGTGCATTGCTTACAGGGTTTTAAAGTAAAAAAAGAAAAAGAAAATCAAAACTATTCTAAACTGACGCAGCTTACCAATCCTTCAGATCTCTCTTCCCACCACCCACCCCCTCCTTCCGTGGGTAATGGTTTAAATTATCTGCTTCTCTCATATGGCACCTTCTATTGCTGGCCAGGGACACATGCGAATAGATGGTCAACAGCAAGGGTCTGTTGTTCTCTCCGCTTATATGACCCAGCAGTACCCTAGGGTAGAAGCGACTGTCACTGACTTGAACCCTAGCAAACAAGCTAACTCAGCAGGGAAATACTTGCTAACACTGTAACCTGCTAAATGTATAGAAGCACTTTGTATTTAAAAGCAAAAATGAAAAAAGAACCCTTTATAAATGTTTTTTTAGAACTTTAAAAAAGAGCAAAATATATATTCCTTTTGTTTTGTTTTCTTATTCATGTTGTCTGTCTGATTTTTCTGGTTTTTTATTTTCAGTCCTGAAATTTTATAAAGAGTAAGAAGCTTTTTGTTTACATGAGCATGGGTACAGGGGTTTGTGTATGGAGAACTATGATCCTAAAAGTCAGCTTTTAGTTTGTGTCTTTAAAATTATTTGTTTTGTTTTTTAAATCCTTACTGCCTTAGAATGTCCAGGAAGCCTTGTTTTCCTCTTTTTTGTTTTACAAACTTCTATGGGCTCGGTTAGGAAAAAGGGGCTTGTGCATCTTACTGCTCTCAACTTTTCCCTCACTCTGGCCTCAAAAACTCTTCTTCTGTGCTGCCAGTCTAGCCATAGCAAAAGAAGAGAGGCTCAGCATGCCCAATTCTGACTGCCAGCTTTTCTGGTTTTGTGCCATTACCTGCTTCCTGATGTGCAGGATTTAAGCAGGTGAAGCATTTCCTGCAAACAGAGAAAAAGGGGTCTGGGTGGGGAAGCTTCACCAATTTGAATCTTGCATTTTGGACAACTGCAAGAGGCTCAGGTGCAAAGCCCTGGAATCCCTACCCCAAACTGCTATTCCTGTCATGGAAGACCATGGGCTCAATCCACTGGGAAGCTCTTCTGCGCAACAGGCCATTAAAACGAATGGGAAGCTTGTGCAAGAATAGTTTCCCTTTTATTTCAGTGTTGTGCAGGAAGATTTTTTGCTGGATTGTCTCCTTCTCTACCAGCTTGGTAGAGACAAGACACTTACAGTTCCATTGAATATAGTAACAGTTATTGAATAACTGACTACAGAGCTTTAAATTGTAAGATAGTAAGTGGTTTTGTAGAGGATGGGAAGATATGCAAGAAACTTTCAGTCTTAATTTCAGTATTAAGTAGTAACTTGATATCTATCTGGAAAAAAAACTCTCACTGTTAACTTGGACAATCCTGGACCTGTCAGGAAGGCAGCTGTGCACACAGACATAATTTCCCTCCTTGTCTTCCCTGCCAGCAGTTCCAAGCAGGCTTTGTGCATTGTTGACAGGTCCATAGAATCATGACCAATCTATTGGCTTTTGTGAGAAATTCTGCCAGGAATTGTTACTGGGAAAGGCTAGGCCTAAAGCAGGGGTAGAAAATTAGTGGCAGTCCAGGTGTCATTGGACTACAACCCTCATTATCCATGCACATTTGTGATGGGAATTGGAGCCAAGCAACATCTGGAGGGCCAAAAGTTCCCCACCCCTGGTCTAAAGTCTTGAATATGTACGCGCATCTCTTCCACTCATGGACCGGGGATTGTGTGTGTTGTGACAAGATAGCAATATATATTCCCACCATGCTATGCTAAGTTCCCTTTTTCAGCAAGGGAGCGCTAACACTGCCTTGGCAACAAATAAACGGTTTTACTAGTGTGCTTGTCATGCTGGGTACTTCATGGCGCAAACATGACTTAAAAAAATTAAATAATACACTTCATTTTGAAATTAAATAGAATGCCTTCATAACAAGGACAACATCCTTTTCTAAAACCTCTTTCCTTTCAAGAGAGGGAGAAACAGCCCTTGGGTGCACCTGCGGCAAGTCTCTGGATCCTGGTCGTTATCTTTCAAACAACTGCAACTAGGGTGATTCATTGTTTTCCTCCATTGCAGTCTGCTTTTGGTACTATATTCATGCTGATTTGTGAAGATAAAACTGCTGGGTTTGGGAACTCTATTCTTATTCCTAATCCTTAAAGGATTTTAGAGGTATTAACCACAGACCCATGAGTGCTTAACAGGTGATTTGTCAACACTTTGCTAACACAGCGTGCTTCACAAGTCAAAGAGTGTAGGTTTAATGTCAAGTCCACTCTTGGAATCCTTTGTTTTTAAAATGACAAATCCTGAATGTTTTAGGGCAGATGCTATTTCTAAATCTGAGAGTCTATTTTATTAAAATGTTTGTTTTTATCTAGGATAGTGGAATGTTAAAGCATTCTGTAAACATTCACATTTTTATTCGAGTAATTTAATTTAATATGTATAGTTAGAATCATAACTGTCTAGCTGTTGAAGCCCTGAGTGGGAAAAGCTGGAAAACTAATTGTATATTAACATTTGTGATGTGGTGACATTGTCATACTTCTCTTTTGCTTGAAGCCTGCACCCTAAGTCAGTTGCTGCTGCTTCTTTTTCCCCCCCTTCCACTTCTGGATTCCATTATATTTCTTAAATAAATGTAACTGTTTATGCGAGTGAGGTGAACCTTCCTTACTTCCACTACAAAAGTTTCCCTTATAAGCATTGTCACTTATATTATTACAATTCATATCCTGTTGATCTTCTGTGAGTTGTTCTGCCTATATTGCAACAGTTGGATAATTTGATATCTCTACAATACTGCTGTCCTAATAATGTACAGCATGGGTTTATGTGATATTACTGTTTCATTGTTTTCTTCTTATAGAAGAGTCAGTTGCTCTTTTGTATAACATGTTTTAATAAATATCTGTCTTTTTCTGGATTTATTCATTTATTTATCCACCCAAAAACACAATGCATTTGCTCTCTCTCTCGCGTGCGCGCGCGTGCACACACACACACGGGGGGGGGGGTGTCATGTAACATCTTAAGGATTAACAGTTTTATTCTGACATAAGCTTTTGTGGACTAGATCACACTGTATTTAATGCATGACGGAAGTCCACAAAGCTTATACCCCAATAAATGTTACACTTTGGCTAACAGAGAGCTTTGGCTATTGGGCTGTATAGAAGTTAATTACATACGTACGTACATACATATGAGAGAGCAATTGTATGGCCTCTAGACACTGTCTGCAAGGCCATAGGGTGCAGCGGATCTCCCCCTCCAAGGCTGGAGACCCTTTCTGACCTTGGAGGAGGAGATCCAACTATGGATCACCTCCCACTCCAAAGCCCTACTGGCTGCTGTGGAAAATTCTGGTGGCTCCCTCTCCTGAATTTGGGACTCCAATCTTGGGAAGAGAGGAAGTGGGTGTGTTGGGGAGGGGAGAGGCCATGGATCCAACAGCCTATCGGCCCCCTGTTCCCACCCCCCTGTTCCCACCCCCCTGTTCCCACCCCTGGCAGAGAGCCAGTTAGATAGGCTCAGAGGCCCGTCCAATGAAAAATGCTCTAATGCAGGACAGAGGCAAAAATAGCCTCCATCATACCTCCTGCCATGTTGGCAAGAGTCCAGAAGGGCATAGGATAGATGGAGGCCTCCATCCTTTGGGCATCTAACCCATAGGACTGTGCCTAAAGAGACATGGCTCTCTGTTATGCATTTAATTAGAAGTGACCATCTTTACCTGCCAGATGTACCAAAATAGGTGGGAATTCCCAGCTACTAGAAGTCCTTTTCTTTTTTCCACCCACCAACTAGTCTGGTAGGAGAGAATAAGGTGAGCTGAAAGAAAACCAAGACAAACTTGTTTGTGTTAATTGAAAATATGTTGCTTCCCATTGCAAAAAGCCTTACACAAATACATTATTCCTTAATATAACGGGTGGACGGGGACCAAAATTGGTATAAACTATAATGAGCACAATAATACAAATAAAAATAATATACAATACAATACAAAAAGTGTTCATCTACAGTACACAAATCTCCCCCCTCCCCCCAGCCTAGAATAAATACCCCCCCAAAGTAGCCCACAACAAAAGACCTATAGCTAATGTCCAAATGCCTGGGAAAATATGTACATATTCACTAGGTGCTAAAAAGATGACCGTGTTGGTGCCAGGCAAGCTTCCTTGGACAGAGTCTTCCATAAATGCAGAGCTATTGCAGGAAAGCCCCATTCCTGAACTTCTTTTGAAAAGGGCAGACAGAGAAGGGCTCCTGAAGCTGACCTTGGGGACCAAGTAGGCTTTATAGGTTAAGACCAGCACTTTGAATTTTGTCTGGAAACAAATTGGCAACCAGTGCAGGCGAGCCGGGGTTGGGCGTATATGTTCACATCGCCTAGTGCCAGCCAACACCCTGGCTGCTAAATTCTGCACTAGCTGCAATTTTTGAACCATGCGCAAAGGCAGCCCAGCCTACCATGCATTGTAGTAATCTAACCTAGAGGTTACCAGAGCGTAGACCACTGAGGTTAGGCTATCCCCATCCAGAAAGGGTTGCAGCTAGGCTCCCAGCCGAAGCTGATAGAAGGCACTCCACACCACAAGCCACCAATAATGAGTAGCTCCAAGCTCTGCACCTTCAAGGAGTGTGTAACCCTGTCTATAGCCAGGAACTTCCCCCATCTGGACAAAAGAACCACCCACCAGCAGAGCATCACTCTTGTCTGCACTGAGCCTATATTGTTATTAGCATCCACTT
Source organism: Heloderma suspectum (assembly GCF_057233095.1). Taxonomy (NCBI): domain Eukaryota; kingdom Metazoa; phylum Chordata; class Lepidosauria; order Squamata; family Helodermatidae; genus Heloderma; species Heloderma suspectum. Next base: position 8,285,576 of record NC_139471.1, on the reverse strand, counting down.
CTTGCCTGGTTCTGAGAGATTATACCTTTTTGGTGTTTGCTGCTAAATTCACCTGCAGATACGCAGGACATATTAATGGTTACGGCAGTGCACCCATGTATATCTGTGAAGTCTGTCCATGCCTATGTTCTGCCTCTCGTGTCTGCAATGGTATGGAGGGGTAGGCAATCTTATGCTCTCCAGATGTTTTGGCCTACGATTCCCATAGCCTCTGACCAATGGCCGTGCTGACTGGAGTTTACGGGAGTTGTACAACTAGAGTGCAATGGGGACAAGTTCTGAAAAGGCTGCTGCAATTGAGCAAATACCTACAATTCTCCTTAAGAATAAGAAGAAAAGCCCTGCTGGATCAGACCAAGGGTCCATCTAGTCCAACATTCTGTTTACACAGTGGCCAACCAGCTGTCTACAGGAGACCCACAAGCAGGACTTGAGTGCATCAGCACCCTCCTGCCCATGTTCCCCAGCAACTGGTGTACATAGGCATACTGCCTCTGACACTGGAGGTAACATATAGCTATCAGAACTAATAGCCATTGACAGCCTTCTCCTGCAGGAATTTGTTGAAGTCCTTCCTTTTATCCATCCTGAATCTCCTACCAATCAGCTTCATGGGATGACCCCATTGGGTTCTAGTATTATGAGAGAGGAAGAAAAATGTCTCCCTAGCCACATTCTCCACACTGTGCTTCAGTTTGTACACCTCTATCATGTCTTCCGTTACTCGCCTTTCTTCCAGGCTAAAAAAATCCCAGTTGTTTTATGCTTCCCTCATAGGGGAGATGCTCCTTGATCATTTTAGTTGCCCTTTTCTGCACAAACAAAATACTGAACAAAATTCAACCCAGTGAGACTTCTGAGTAAATATGCATAGGGTTGTGCTGCATGTTAGTCACACATTGATTTCGATGGGACACGTTAGTGGTGTGCATGTGGGGGAAGGGGAAGTAGAATAGCAGAAAGCAAGGACATAGCTGTAAGAGGAGGAGAAGTGAAGGGAGGCAAGCAGTAGATGAGGTTTTGTAGCAACGTGGTAAAGAAGCTGAAAGAGTGCCATTTCTCATATGAACCTGCCCACCTATGGAGATCATTTGCAGAGGTCCTCCTGTATCTCCCCAAATCCCCAGGAATACACAGTTGGTCTAGGGAGAGTGCCCTCTCTGTGGTGGCACCTCAGCATCGGAACTCTCTCTGGAGGGAGGCTTGCCTCAACTGCTCTTCGACAGCCTTATATAAGTTGGTGGGGGGAAAAAAAACCTTTTTAGGAAGGTGTTTGAGATGTAAGTGGCAGTTTTTTCTTGAATTGGCTTTAACTGTTTCTGGATTTTGAATATGTTTATTGCTGTTTTATTATGTTACTTCCCATTGCTGCTGTAGTGTTAGATTGCAAGTGAAAGCTGCCTTGACTCTTTTTAAAGGAAAAATTGTATATATTTCTGACATGCCCAAGAATAATGTGCTAAGGGCGCAATCCTATGTACGCTGGCTGGGGAATGCTGGGAGTTGTAGGACTTTTTTCTGTCTAAATTACGCATAGGATTCCGCCTTAAGGATGCAATCCTATGGCCACTAGCCAGCGGCTAGACGGCCATAGGATAGGTCGGTTCCTGGGAGCCTGGGGACCTCAGAGCCTGGGAACCGACCTTGGAGCCCGCACTCCAAGGTCAGTTCCCTGAGAATCGACCTCCACCCCCTCCCACGCTGCTTCATGGGCAGCACGGATTGTCCCCGTGCTCCGTGCTTGTAAGAAGAGCGCGGAGCAGCGAAAACAGGGCGTTCCTGGGGGTGGGGCAGGAGGAAGTGCCATTCCGACGCTTCCTATGCGCTCCGACTCCCTACAGTTGTCTAGCCGCGAATGCAAGGCGGCTGAAGCACGGAGGGAACGATCCCCTCCATGCTGCTCCTGCCCTGCATTGGATAGGCGGTTGCCTCTGCGTTCGGAGGTGGCCACCTATCCAGATAGGATTGCGCCCTCCATGTGTGATACCCTTGTTGTGAATAACGTGAAGACCAGCCCTAAGAAAGGATACCAAGTTCCACTACTTCATGCTCAAATTAGCACATGGAAAATACAAAGGATTTCAGAATCCAGTCTTTTATTATCAGAGTGTGAGCGACAAGTAACTTAACCCTGTAATCACAACAGATGGAATTTAATCTCCCCTCTTCACCAGAATATCTAATGCAGACATTTATTTTGAAAACACTAGAAAAATACATCCAGTCTCAACATGTTTGCCCTCCATGCAGCTGTCGCAACTGACATTTGTTGCTTGGGACCTGAGAGAATGTTTGCTTTCCAAACAGGGCAGACACACTTCAACTTAAATCAGGTATTTTTGCTAAAATCCACAACAAAGTCAATACTCGTGCGTAAGAACCTCCTCATTCTCGCTTTTCCAAGTTTCCTCAGAGGTGGAAAATATTAACAGCAGCAAATGTTAGGTATTTTATCCGTAATCTGCTGTTGTGTGTTAATAGTCATGAAGTCCAGTATACTTAGATCAAACCTGTAGAATAAACTAACATTGACAGCTGTGTAAGTCATGCAAATCAACACCTTTAGTATGTCATGTTTTGTCTCATTGCACTGATCTAGAAGTTGATACAACCAAATCCTGAAGAAAAGTTTCAGATTACACTGTTAACTGAAGTACATTCATGGTAGAATTTGGGAGGCATCCATTGCTCGGTCTAATTCTGAGCAAATCATCACATATACTAACAGCAACCTCAATGCCCTATCCCATAGTCTTCCAGTTTCAAGTGTGTGTACCTGAAGGTGGGTGTTTTGGACGGAATAGGGATTCTCTTGGTGTACAGCCCATCCCGCTGCTCAATAAATACATATGGTGGCTCCAGTCCTTGGAGGGGCAATCTCAAAAGGTGGTGCTGGGTGATTCCTGTTCGATGCCATCGTCGTTAGCCTGTGGAGTCCATCAGAGTTCCATCTTATCCCCCATGTTATTTAACATATACATGAAACCACTGGGAGAGATTGTCTGGAGTTCGGTGCCACCAGTATGCTGATGACACCCAATGCTATCTCTTCTTTCCATCTAAATCCAAAGAAGCTGTTCTAGTTCTAAATTGGTACCTGATGTTGGTAATGGACTGGATAAGAGTAAACAAATTGAAGATTAATCCAGACAAGACAGAAGTGCTTTTGATCTCTCGAAAATCTGGCAGATCAGGGAATACGAATTCAACCTGGACTGGATGGGGTTGCACTCCCCCTGAAGATTGAGAGCATCTCTACACCGGCCTAAAATCCTGCATTTAGAATAGGGCTTTCTGCTTCCATTTTAAATGCAGGATCACAACAGACTCTCTTTACACGTGCTTCCTTCCTCCTCCCTTCCCCGCCCCCTTATCTGAGTCTTCCATACATTTCATTGATTTAGCTCCTCTTCTTGCTGCTTTTCTTTTTTCACAGAGGGAATGCAAGCGGAACACAAGCAGGGTAATTTGAAACCTCATTATCTCCAATCTATTTAAAAATGGAATAAAGGTCATTTAGGATGCCCTGGAGGTTAACAACGTCATCTAAAGGGCCCACAAACTTCCATGAGTAACCAATCTCAACAGCAGGATAAAAGCTCCGTGTGAAGGAGCCCTCACACTCACAGTTTAGTTGTAATCTTGGACTTGGCTCTGAACCTGGATACCCAGATTTCAGCGGTGGCCAGAGGCTGGTGGCCAGCTGAGGCTAGTGCACCAACTGCACCCATTCCTAGAGATGTCTGATCTGGCCACAGTCATGCATGCCTTAGTGACATCCTGTTTGGTCTACTGTAATGTGCTGTAAGTGGGGCTGCCTTCAAAAACTGCTCAGAAATTTCAGCTGGTCCAGAATGCTGCGGCCAGACCGTTGACTGGGGACGGTTACAGGGAGCACGTCTCTTCCTTGTTACAGCAGCTTCACTGGCTACCAGACTGTTTCCAGGACTAATCAAAGTGCTGGTTATGATCTATAAAGCCCTATACAGCTTGGGACCAGGCTGTCTGAAAGACCACATTCTCCCATACGAGCCTGCTTGATTCTTAACATCTTCTGGAGAGGCCCTTCTTTTGAGACCGTCAGAGGCACTTTTGGTGGCCACTCAAGACAGGGCCTTTTCGGTGGCCACTCCCATGGCTGTGGAACTCCCTCCCAAGGGAGGCTAGGTTCATTCCCTCTGTGCTGTCCTTCTGCCAGCAGGCAAAAATCATTTTATTCAAGAAGGCCTTTGGCCTGTAAGTGGATCTGTTGGTTGGGTGCTGCTTTTATTCTTTAATTCTGTAATTGTTATATTTTAATTGTATTTTAATGTATTGTTTTAATGAGTTTTAATTGTACCTGTAAGCCACCTTGAGTGCCATTTTTTGGTAGAAAGGCAAGGTACAAATCAAATAAATAAATGAATAAATAAATAAATAATTCTGCAAGCGCTGCTCCTGATGTAGCCAAAATGGCACCACACACACACACAAGAGATAGATATCAGCAAGCATGGGGAAACACCAAGGTTTGCAGAAGAACAAAAGACTTGGGGGGGGGGGACCTAATAGGGGAGGGAACAGTCCAAAATAGATAACTGAGGACTGAAAATGCTTAGTCGTTACAGAATTCTTAGTGGTCATAGAAATCCAGGTGGGAATGGAATGGAATAGAACAGCCTTCCTGATTCCCTCCAGATGTGTTGGGCTACAACTTCCAGCATCCCCAGCCAGCTGCTGGCTGGGAGTACTGGGAGTTATAGTCCAACACATCTGGAGGGCACCAGGTTGGAGAAGACTGGAATAGGGTATCCTGGAAGAGGGCTGACTGAAGGGAACACTAAAGAGGAGCTCTCTACATGGTGTGATTTTGTTTCGGGACCCACCTATAGAAAGCTATTTTTGCTGGTGTATTGTAGTTGCTGGATGGAGTGTGAGAAGCTGCCTTGGCCATGAATGCTCTCAATTGAAGTCCTATACAAGTCCACTCAGAAGTAAACCCCAAGTAAGTCAGCATAGGATTGCAGCCTTAGTGACCTTACACATACCATTATTGTCTCAGCCTCAGCTGTCCATTTACAGTATACAGTTGATGATACTGGCCTACCGTGCAAGGCTGTTGTAAAGATTGCTGATACAATGTGTATGAAGCACTCTGAACACTCAAAAGAGAAATATAAATAGTATTATTACATAGCATGTTATTACTGGTTAAATATGGCTATACATGCTTCTTAAATCACAGAAGCTTCCCAGTAATATAATGACTATAAATATGAGGCCTCAGTAAAACCTCATATCCTTGTAATTGACCTTCCTGACCTTTGCTAAGTTGATTTCATAGGATATGTTTAGAAATGCCAATTTTCTTGTTGTTATAACTTTAACTACATGATTAATTCTAAATAGTGTGAAATCTTTGCTTTACACTCCATAATAATGAGGATTGTTAGTGATACACTTAAGACGCTTGATACTGTACAGAAAAGTTGTGACAATTATTTATGTACAGTTCACATTTTCTAAACCAGAGGAATTTCTGGACCATGATAAGATATATTTTAACCCTACATGCCTGTTTTAATAGGAAATCAGAATATTTTATTTCCCATCTTATTCCAAAAGATAATAAAGAATCCACATCACAGAGGCTCACAATGTAAACACCCGCAGAACTGCTCATTTTTAAGTACACACCAAGCCAGAATGAGTCATGATCTTAATAACCCCCATTTCCCCAGAGAAACTAAAAAGTCATGAAGAGTTTATGATTATAAGAATCTGATGCTCAGCTGAATCAGTTCATAAACTTTGGACTCCAAAAGTGGAAACCATTTCAATTAGCCTATTTTTGCAGATGAGAAGACTGACACAGATTAGAAATCTTAAATGTGCAACACATGCTGAACAAAGCCACACCCCAGATAAAGGTTCAAGCTACGACGGGGCAGGGTGGGGGGTGAGTATTGCTGACTGTGATGCATCTTGTCTGCAGTGTGTATGAAATAAACTGAACTGATCGTAGAGGATGATCACATGAAAATCAGAAGAATCATAATGAAGATCAGAAGAAAAGCGGCTGTGTTCTCTTTAGCCCTGGCAGGCTGATTTAAGTTGATTATAGGACATCCCAATATTAGAAGCCACGTTTTTACAGTTCTCCTTCTCTCTCCTGTTCATGGTTCTAGGTCATGCATCTTAGAGCATCCATCTCAGGTTCTAATACATACATAAAAGGTGAGTTGGGTTGGACTCGATGTTCTTGTAGGTCCCTTCCAACCCTACTATTCTATGATTCTGTTCTATGAGTTCACACATGCAGTAGGTATCAGACAATTACACTGGTCACACCCTTGCTGTGCTGTTCTGGAGGTAGGTGTCATCTGAGCAAGCCATCACCTCTACGTGTTTTGTTGTTGTTTAACGTATTATGCAACACAATCAGTACACATTTTCAATTATATTAGTTACGCAACAAAAACACCCAACATAGCACCACATATAGACATCTAAGAATGGTTTGAGTTATTTTTTTAACATGAGAATATGCTGATACCTGCGGTAGGAGCAATGTGGATGAGCCACGTGGTGGTACTAATTCACACAGACGGTGCCTCCTTAGGAGCGCACATGGTCAGCAGTGGCTCCATAGATTTAACAATGTACTTCCATGAGGGTCACGCATGTCTCAGCTACCAAGGCATTGGTGAAGTTTGGGGTTGGACCTCTTTTTTTACTTTAAATATGTCTTATCCTTTTCTACTACAAATTTGTGTGTATTCCCAATGTGTTTAGCATCAGGGCAGCAGAAGCAAACTCCATTTTATTCCTGCAGTCTTGATGGTGCAATGTGTAAGGAATGCCCCTGTTGCCTTCGGAAATCCTCAAGTAGCCAGAATCAACACGCAGACAAAAGGGCTCTTTTCCAAGGCTTTATTTCCATTCAACCTAATGACGCTTACAGATGCTAATTGCCTGAGACTAAGTGGAAAACTCAAAGGAGCAGCCTACCAGGGGATTCTAGCGTTAGGAACATCAGTTGGTCTCCATTTGGAGAAAAGCACGGCAAGTCTCTGAACTTAAGAAGTAGGAGGGGAGAGTCCCCCCCCCCATCCCGTGGGGCCTCGGGGAGCAGCTGTTGTCGTCGCACCAGTCGGACTGAGCGCCTCTTCTCGGCACCCGCAACCTCCTGCTTGTCTCTGCGCCTGCGCCTCGCGTCTAGAAGCTCAAGTTGTCCCTCCTTCTCCATGCCAGGGTCACTGTCGCTCCCAGGAATGTGAGCAGGGAGGGGGTCTCCCTCTAGCTGCGCCTCTGAAAAGCGAGCGGATTCCTCTCCCACGTATTGTATCTCTTCCTCAGAATCAGAGCTGCTTTGGGACTCTATGGGCTCAGATCCAACCCTGACACAATGATTTAAGTGAGTTTAAGCAGTTGCAATGCATGGAGTAGCAGTGGAGTGAGAGGAGAGAGAACGACCAACTTTAGACCAACGCTAAAGTGAGTGGAAAATCAGCGGCAGCGCTCAAAATCACGTAGTCAGCCTCCACAGATATAGGTGGCTCTCCTCTTCAGAAAGTCGCCCTCCATGAGTAGAGGGCGACAGATGTAGGGTGAGGAGTGGTGATAGTGTTCCCCGTCCTCACGTTTAGAGGAGGGTGATCAGGACAGTGAGAGATCTGGAAACCAAGTCCTGTGAGGAATGGTTGAAAGAGCTGGGCATATTTAGCCTTGAGAAGAGAATATTAAGCGGATGTATAACTGATAGCTGACTTTTAACTATCTGAACAGATGTTGTGCAGAAGATGGAGCAGACGTATTCTGTTGCTCCAGATGGCAGGACATGAACGAATGGCTGGAGACTGCAAGGAAATAGATTTTGCTTAACATTAAGAGAAACCTCCTAGCAGCAAGAGCTGTTTAACAGAGGAACAGTCTGCCTCAGGAGGTGATGGGCTCTGCATCGCTAGAGATATTTAAGCAGAGGCTGGGCGGCCATCTGTCAGAGATGCTGTAGTTGCATCCTGCATTGTAGACCCTGAATTTAGCAGGAGGTTAACTAGGGGGCATCCCTACACCAGCCTAAAAACCTGCATTTAGAATGGCTTAAGCTCATTATCTGAGATCTATTTAAAAACGGAACAAAGGGCATTTAGTGCAGGAGACGCCCTGGAGGGTCACAGTGTCATGTAAAGAGCCCACAAACTTCTGTGAAGAAGCAATCTTGATCACAGGATAAAGGCTTCGTGTGAAGAAAGCCAATATGACCTCCAAGTTACCTTGCAACTCTATTATTCTATGATATGGTTATAAACGATAAACTTAAGTTTGACCTGAGTACTTTAGATGAATAATATTTTATACTAATATTTTGCATTCTTATATAAAAATAATGAATATGGAATAATGTTATAACTGGGTTAATTATTTTTGGCTTTTAAAATAATGTTTTATTAAAAAGTTCAACTAACATAAGAGCAACATTAAACATGTAACAAATTCTGTTTTGCGCTATGGATAAAATATGAGGCTTTAGAAGCGATGTGAAAATGAATGAATGAAAATAAAAAGTAAAAAAATATGGTGCAATCAAGGTGTGAAGCCAGGGTCTTGTTTTAGAATGGCACACCTGGGCATGTGCCCTGGATCTTTTTGAGCTGTGCCCTGGATCTTTTGAGATGCCGCAAAGGTATCACCTGCATCAATACTAGCCTGCCTCTTCCCTCTGAGCTCAACAGCCTTGCAGTGACTAAGAGACATTAGGACTCACTCCCTTGGCAGACCAATAGTGGGTGCAGTATGAAGGCAGAAGCCTTTTAAGCTATAGGGCATACTGCCACCTTTCCTTCCACAGTCTGGTCATTTGCCCTGTTTTCTCCCTACACTTCTACTCTTATATGCCCACTGCTGGGAGCTTGCTTCCAATAAACGTTTGAAGAGGGAGAAAGAGTTCCCTATGGAACACTGGTATTTTGTGCAGCATCTGATTTTATTACTGCCAACTGGAACTTTTGGATTCTATAGAAGCTCAGTGGATTCAGCACAGCAAAGGATTTAATTAGCTTCCATAAACCAGTTCTCCCCTCCCTCCCCGCCCACTTCAACCTGCATTCAACTTCTCCCATATAGTTGCAGGCAGCCGAATATACCCAAAAGGGGGTTATGCCTATTCAACATCATGTTCCAGGAAGAGCTGGGCAGGCTGCGTGCAGAGTGTCTCCTCCCACTGCCATAGGGACATAGGAAGCTGCATTATACTGAGTCAGGCCCTTGGTGCATCTAGCCCGGTATTGTTGGCCGTGATTGACAGCAGCTCTCCAATGTTCCAAGCAGGAGTTCTACCTGCCCTACCTGGAAATGCCAGCGGTTGAACCTGGGACCTTCCGCATGCAAACCAGTACTCTACTAAGAGGCTATGGCCCCTCCACCATGGGGCTTTCAAATAAGTTTTACCATTAAAGCAGGGGGTGCCCTCAGCAGCTTCACCTCATAAAGTTAATTTAGGTATTTACAACCCCCCCACACACACCAGCCCTCCCCAATTCCTCTAAAGTGTTACCCCTCTGAAAAAGCTACTTGGCTTGGGGAATTCTCTCTCTCCCCTCTCTCCATTTCCAATCACCAGTCTTCTTTTCATCTTCGTTCCTCACTTATCCTATCCAAATCTTTCTTTCTCTTCTTTATTCCATCCAGAGCAAGTCTTGGAATTCTCAAGAGTGGGTGAATGATGGGTAAGAGACATTCTGAACTGTATTTGAATTTATACCAACAGGCAAGAGGATTTATTTTTTCTCCTTCTCCTCATCCAGCTCTTTGGGAAAAGTGGATTCATATGATTACAGAGGAAAGCATCTCGGGATATTTTGTTTGTCCGTTGCCATTATCCTGCAATGGAATGACAAGCTTTAATAAACACAAGAGTTAATGGCGGGGCAAAGGGTATACGATGCTATACCTACTCTGGTAGGTATAGAATCGTATTACTTATACGATGCTATACCTACTCTGGTAGGTATAGAATCGTATTACTTATACGATGCTATACCTACTCAGAAGTAAGTCCCATTATGTTCCATGGTGCTTACTCACAGAAAAGTGTATGCAGAGCTGCAGCTCAAGTTATATCTTGCACTCCGATCCTCTGCATGTTTACTCAGAAAGAAGTCCTGCGTTGTGAGCATAATATTGCAGGTTTAATGAACTGCCCACCCCATCCCAGTCCACTGAGCTGGCTACCCTTTCTACTCAATCCTGTGCATGTTTTGTCATTTGCGTTTTGTCATGAGTCTACCTTCAGTGGTGAGGGGAGGCACTTTGTACATGCTCAGAGACACTTGCTTCATCACTTAGCCCTAGTATTAAAAAGACTCATAGGATCATAGAATAGTAGGGTTGGGGGGGGGCCTACAAGGCCATCGAGTCCAACCCCCAACTCCTGGACTGAATTGCGATGAAATCTTGGCTCAAATTAAGTTATGGGGAGGACGAGACAAGGAGAGTTTGCACATAACAAGGAGAGGTAGCATCTGTTTGATGAAGCGTTGCTGGAGGATGGAAAACAAAGAGAGATTGTTGTTGGAGGGAAACAGAATGTATGTGATCTGGTTGTAGTTTTCTTGTAACAGGAGCGGTCGGTACGTATTCTCCAAAACGGGGATGCCGAGGCTTCAGTCTGCGTGGGATATATTCCATCGCTATTAAATGTGTTGTCGTTCAGTCGTGTCCGACTCTTCGTGACCCCATGGACCACAGCACGCCAGGCCTTCCTGTCCTGCGCTCTCTCCCGGAAGATGCTCAAGTCCATATTCATTGCATCGGTGATGCTATCCAGCCATCTCATCCTCTGCCGTCCCCTTCTCCTTTTGCCTTCAGTCTTTCCCAGCATCAGGGTCTTTTCCAGAGAGTTTTCTCTTCGCATTAGGTGGCCAAAATATTGGAGCTTCAGCTTCAGGATCTGTCCTTCCAATGAGCAGTCAGGGTTGATTTCCTTTAGGATGGACTGATTGTGGGGAAGGGTAAACTGCAATTGCTCAGTGGTGAGAGAACAGCATTCTGCATATGCTCAGAGGCACTCTTTATTTCACTTAAGTTTTGCTAACGTTCATGAAATGTAAATAAAGTCTAGCAATTCTAAATTTGCATGCATACACGCATATATTCAGACGCACACACGCTGGCTGGGGTACGCCTGGAGCTGTAGGCCATTTTTCCTGTCTTAACATGCATGGGATTGCACTTTCAGTCATACTGTGAGTCGATCCATTGAAATCGATGGGATAAGTCATACTACGTCTGGATCCAGCCCCAGAATAAATACGCCATGTCTGCCGTGGCGGCTTTATTTTAATACCGCTTGGTGATAACTGTTCTTAATTACGACTGGTGTTATTTTATTGTAGTTATTAGCTGAGAAAGACGAGCACTTCCTCCCCCTCAGCCCTGTTTCCCGCCCTTTTCTCCCCCTCAGCCCTGTTTCCCGCCCTTTTCTCCCCCTCAGCCCTGTTTCCCGCCCTTTTCTCCCCCTCAGCCCTGTTTCCCGCCCTTTTCTCCCCCTCAGCCCTGTTTCCCGCCCTTTTCTCCCCCTCAGCCCTGTTTCCCGCCCTTTTCTCCCCCTCAGCCCTGTTTCCCGCCCTTTTCCCGATGAGGAAAAATGGCAGGAACGCGCGTCTCGGACGATTCGCGGAGCGGGAGGGAAGGAGGGAGCGCGCATGCGCGCCACCCTCCCCGCGCGCGCTCGGCCTCCCTCAGCCGGCAGGCGCGCGGCTCTCCGAAGACGGGACGAGCAGCAAGGCGAGAGGTGGGCGTGGCCGCCCGGCGAGTGGGCGCGGCCTCTGCTCTCCCACCCCGCCCACCGCCTATGGATGCCCCGGTAGCGGAAGTGCCCCTCTGGAGGGCGAAAGAGTCGCTTCCGGGCGCTGCTGGCTGAGGGGCCGGGGGGAAGCAGCGACGGCGGCGTCGGCCGGGGGGAAGGCGGCACTCGGGCCAGGACCGAGCTCCCTCCGGCGGACCCGCCATGTGAGGAGACCCCGACGCCCCCTCAGGTAAGGGAGGGGAGGGGGAGCTGTGGTCCTTGGAGCTTTCAATTCCCCCCCCCCCGATCTTGTGTATGCAGAGGCGTTAAGGAGGATGGATGGGGCTGTTTTCTCCCCGTAGCCATGACAGGCCGAGGGGCTACCGCGGGGGGAGGGGCTGAAGTGGGGGAAGGGTGGTCTATACAGGGGTCTCCCCTTTGGAAGCAGAGTGGTGTGTCTGGGGGCGAGGGTGTTTTCTTCAGCCTTCTAAGCCATCCCAGGCTGGCTTTGGTGAGAGGGTTGGTTTGCAAGCCCATCAACCTTTCCCTGTGCTTACCTCTGAGCTTCTAAAAAATTATTGGGCACACACACATGCGGCCTTGCGGAGTAGGCTGACCTCAGAGATGTTGGCTGCAGGGTTATCCAGGGAACTTCGTCACTGAGTGGAGATTTGAACCTGGGTCGCTCTACTCTGACAGAGTCTAACCACAGCACCGGATTGGCTCTCCAGCGGGGACATGGCTTGTTTGCTTACTGTAGTTTTTCCTGAGTTTGGTCCTCAGATGATGATGGACTACAACTCCCATAACCCTCAGCCAGCATGACCAGTGGTCAAGGTGATGGGAATTACTGTCCAGCAACATTTTGGGACCCAAGGTTGGGAAAGGATGGGAATTTCTGTTGTTAGTTCCTTTGGTCTTTCTTTAGGGGGGGAGAAGCGGGTTATAAGCAATAGATGGAATAGTTGGGATGAGTGATATATGAGTATACATGCATGGAGCTTTATAACCCCATCCCCATCCCCAAGTACAGGTCCCTTCCTCAAGAATCTTGCAGTCTACATTTTGGAGTTGGAGAAGACAACAGAGTTGAGTGAGGCAAGAGTAAAATGGGCATATGTGAACAAATGCAGTTACATGGTCATAGGCGTTGTTCTGGTTGAGGAATCAGGATGGTTAACCTGAAAGGTTTCTGGAAGAGTGGGGTTTGGAGGAGGCAATTGAAGGAGGTGGCACTGTATAGGTGATGTGGAAGGGACGCAAGGCTGGGATTTCTGTCACCTGACCTGGAAGCTGTTGCCACTTCACACCCCTGCTCCCAAATTCCCAGGAGTAGGATGCCTGTGGTTACTCAATGGTGCAGGAAAGGTGTGTATGGCTTCCCTCTTCAGATGCACTCTTACTTTCATCACACACTCAAGTTTAATGTCTGAGACCTGGTATTTGAAAGTAATCAGTTCTGAGTCTTGACTAATTAAAACCTGGCTGTTGAGGGCAGCTGCTTGGATCACAGCGCTCACCTTGTACTTATAGTAGCATCCAGGGGATCTGGTTTTGTTGTTGTTGTTGTTGTTCAGTCGTGTCCGACTCTTCGTGACCCCATGGACCATAGCACGCCAGGCCTTCCTGTCCTGTGCACTCTCCCGGAGCGTGCTCAAGTTCAGATTCATATTCATTCTGGTTTTTTAGTAAGGTGAAAAACTATTGTAAGGACAGTAGTGTCTGGGGTGTGTGTCTTATGCTGTCCCCACCCCCCAGTTGTGAATGAGAGGAGGGGAATGTGAGCTCTAGATGTATTCTGTGCTTTGCCTCATGCTGTTAAAGAGACTGTTGCTTGATGGAGAACAATTGGTGCTGAAGGCCATAGTAGAAGTGGATGGTGATATTGGAATGATTTTCATTTCATCAAGATCTCTCTTTTTCAGGTAGAGGATATTGCCATAATTCATAAAGCAAAGAGCACATACTTTGCTTGCACATTCAGTTCCTGGCATCTCCATCCAGTTAAAAGGATCTTGGGATGGAACATACTAGATGGACCAGTGACCTGGTTTGGAATCAGGTAGCCTCGTATATTATATGGAATAACCTTTGTAGCTTGGTGTAGGGGGTCAAAAGGCCTGTGGTTGTCATGCTCTATAACTGCTTGGGGGAACAGCACCCTGCACAGGGCTGATAGTCTTAACTGTTCTCCCTTTACCAATAATACATAGCTAACATACCTAGTTAAATTGTGCTTTTGGGGGGGAGTAACTGTGCTTAAAGAATGGTGTCTTGTTGCTTTTGTGGTCCTGTGAGTTAAGTGCACAGTTATGGCTACTCAGTTTTACCTTTATGTTTGTACAACTTTCTCCCCGTTAAATGTAGAAATATGGGTTAGAAGGGGGGTGTAGCACACACATAAATGCAAATCCCTGGACAGAGACTGCCAAACACATGAGCAAATGAGTCTGAAAGGCAACTGGCAACAGTGCAATTAATTGTGTTCCCATTGCTGCTGACCTCATGTGTACCTACTGAGATCTCTCCTATGCTATCCATACCTGCATCTTGTTCTACTCTCCTGCTAAAACATTTACCCTATAATTTAATTTTATGTACTTAGTATAATTTTAGTCTGCAAAGTGGGAAGGATGTTGAAATAAAAAACAAAATCTCTGTTATAAATAGCACATATTTGACTGTAAGTCTGTTGGTTATTTTCATACAGTGCCCTTAAGACTACATTCCTTATTTTTATAGAAACCTAAAGTTTCCAGTCCTTGGTTTTTGAGTATATGGTTTACAGTATTCACTGTTAACTATATATTTATAGCTCAGTTTTCTCAGATTGTGATGTTTAATGATTTAGCCCATCATGATCCACCACAGAATTGGTACATCACACCAGGAAGGGGGTGGAACTGTGCAGTTGATCTTGTTTGATGATTTTCCTGCTGTCAAAGAGACAAGATGCTTTTTAAACTGAAACCCACTGTTGTGGGGTGGCCAGTAAGTCTTTATATGTTTCCATATCTCCTTTCAGTTTATGGCAGACTTTATGCAAGTAAGTCCACAAAAATGTCATTAGCTGGCCTGCCTACAAATAGCTAGTCATTTGTGGTATATTGATAGTGTGAAAGCGGGGTGGGGGGACTAGTTCCATCCCCCTGCTTGGTTGTCTGGAGGTGATTCTTTCTTGACAGGGATGACCAGGCAAGTATCTGTTTGCTTGCTCAGTTTATGGTCTCACCCTGTGCTGAGATGAGTGAGCTCAATAGGCTCTGGTTTAGGTCACGGGTGGGCAGATTGGGATCTACTGATAGAACTCTGGGTGATTTTCAGTAGCTCACCAAGGGCTTCTGACTCCCAATTGTTTAACAGCAACAACAACAAAAAGGCTCCCCGGCCCATTTTAAATTAGGTTGCTAAGATGGAAGAAAGTTTAAGGTGAAAACCAGGGGCAGATTTTTGTGTGACAGGACTGTGAGCTCAGTTGTGATACTTGGAAACAAATTTCTGGGCTGAGCACATGCTCAGAGGTGACCTGTTCCTTAATTCTAAGAATGTGTACCCCGCCCCTCCCCACTGCTGCCAATAATTTGTTCCAATTAGTGGACCTCAGGGTTCTAGTAAAAAACAAAGTATATCCCGTAAGCCTGATGTTCGCTTGCTCCGTTATAGACATTTCTTTAGAAACTGTGTTTACTAATTTGTAAACTATGAGCATAGTTAAATAAAACCAGGGTGCATATGTTCAAGGTTGCTTTATCGACTGTGTATATTTATTTACTCATATAGTCACTGCAAGACAAAAATGCACTACTTTGAAAAACCTTTCATTGGCTATAAAATCATGGGGCTTTTTGTGGAGATATGATCAACCTCCCTATTCCTCTAATGTATGCTGTATAAGAGTGAGGTGGTCAGAATAAAGTTAAACTATCTTTTCTAAATCAAATGGTTCAAATAGTTGCAGCTGCACCCCCAAAGGATAAGTGAAAGCAAACTAGGGGAAATACAATCACAGCATGTTAAGTAACACTTTGCCAAAGCTTATGTGTTCACTGGGGGTAGGGGCGGTGCTGCAATGCCAGGGTTGAGGAACAGCGCATGCATCTCCTCTTTACCACGCTTGTATGAGCCAGCATCCCCTCATGTATGACCTGTACAAAGGCCCTGTTTGTGTGATTGTCCACATCCCCTTTTTTGAGAGGGATGAACTCGTATGATTGGCTTTTTGTGTGGAGCCCTTGATTTATATGGGTGGTAATCGTGCGTGTGGAGAGGAAGGTCTTATACCACTCTTTCATCATGGTGTTCTGGAACTCTGGCTTGATAATTCCCTCTTTATTTAGGGAAATAAAGGTTGCTGAAAGTTTAAAGTTAGAAGCATAAAGCTTAGCACTTGAATTTTTATAAAAATATTCATCGCTCACCAGTAGAGCATATATTTTGCATTTAGAACAGGGGTAGGCAACCTGGTGCCCTCAAGAAGTTTTGGACCACAACTCCCATAATCTCTTACCATTGGCCATGCTGGCTGGAGCTTATGGGAACTGTAGTCCAAAACAGCTAGAGGCCATCAAGTTGCATACACTTGATTTAGAAGGTACCAGGGTCAACTCCCAGCATCTCCAGTTAAAAGTATATCAGGTAGCATGGCTAGGAAAGACTCTTGCCTGAGCATTGGGTTGGATGGACTATGGCTTGACTCTGTATAAGGCAGCATTATAGATTTAATCAATAAATGAGTAGTGCACAGCAAGAAACCAAAATATGCTTTTCACATTTTGTTCTTTACACGAAGAAGCCAGTTCTGGCTGCCTGTTAACAGATGTAGTAGTTCTATTTGATTCTAAGGGTGAGTTCACACAGTCGTGTTTTAAGCAATACCTTTCTTGCCTCTCAGCTTTCTTTCCAAAAAGGAAAAATGACCTATGATGGTAATTTAACACTTTCAGATGGTTAACTATAGCTACCTAATGAGTGACGTTCTGCTAAGGAATCTGGAGTGTGCGTTGCAAAGTGAGAACATTGCATCTATGGTAGAATGCTTTGGTTCAGCGAGGATGATCTGTGGATGGGTTTCCTTAATGGAATGGGAACTGTGTGCAGATAGGTGGAGATACACATCCTCCAGAGTGACCTCCATATGCATTGTACTGCCTGTATTGGTATATGCATATCTATATGCTTTCTCAAGCCACTAGTTAATGCGACTGTTTATTTATTTACAATATTTGCATACCGTTCCACATCTAAACAGGTTCTGAAGCACTGAACAACAAGAGATAAAATGAACAAAAGATTAAAAGAATGAAACATGATAT
Organism: Heloderma suspectum; assembly: GCF_057233095.1. NCBI lineage: Eukaryota > Metazoa > Chordata > Lepidosauria > Squamata > Helodermatidae > Heloderma > Heloderma suspectum. The sequence continues at coordinate 8,268,497 of NC_139471.1, read as the reverse complement.
TTAAATTATTCTTTTAAAAAAAGAGAGTGCCTGCTCACCTCCAGAGGCAGGGAGTTCCACAGAAAGGGAGCCACCACACTGAAGTCTCTTCTCTGGGTGGACTCCAGTTGGGCTATAAGTCCATGTGAAACCACCAGGAGCATGCCCTCTGATGACCTCAGTGATCAGGCAGGTTGGTAAGGGAGATGGTGCTCTCTCAGGTATCCTGGTCCCAAGTTGTTTTGGGCTTTGTACACTAGTACTGAAATCTTAAATTTGGCCCGGTAGTGCATAGGCAGCCAGTGCAGTTCCCTCAGCAAAGGAGTTAACATGCTGAAAAGGGGAGCTCCCAATAAGAGCCGAGCTTCTGAGTTGTGCACTAACTCCTGCTTTGGGAACAGCCTTAAGGGCAGCCCCACGTAGATCACATTGCAGTAATCCAGTCTTGAGGTTACTAGCGGCTGTACCACTGTGGCCAAGCTATCTCTGGTTGGGATGTGACCATGACCTGGTTCCTTTGACACGGCAGGCATACTGTGGGTTAGCTAACCCACAATAGGCCGTGGGGTGTGCAGCTGCCATTTTGAATGTGCAACCCGCAATCGGGGGTTGCAGCATGTTGTGCGAGCCCAGCCATCATGGGTTATTCGAGGGTTAAACAACCCTGGCATAACCCTCAATTACTTGTAGGGTCATGTGAGGGTTGTTTAACCCATGGTAGCCAGGTTTGCATGACATGCTGCAACCTGAGATCACCCTGATCAGTGGTTACACATTCAAAACAGCGGCTGCACAAACTGCAGCTCACCGTGGGTTGAGTAACCTACCGTGTCATGCAAGCCTGCCCAGTATGTTATATGCAACTATCTTTGCATCAAGTAAATAGTATTCAGCCCCCAAATGCTGCATATGCTCCTGGAAGCCCCAAGGTTTGCAGAAGTACAAAACATTTTTTAGGAAGCATCCCAATGCCCCAAAGGTTTTTCCTCTTCTAAAAGCAGCCTAATTAGACTAAACATGTTTAGTAGCCTCAGAATCCTTACTGACAGTTAAGGGAGAGCTGATGGAAGGGGAAATGGAATGGAGTATCCGGAATAGGAGCTCTCCACACTGCAACTATTTGCTGCATGTCCCATTTCTGTAGTGTCACCTTAATGACTGCCTCCAGATGCAAGTTTTTAAAAACCAGAAGAGCATTGGATTTTAAAAAATGAACTAATTCTCTCTCTCTCTTTTTCTCTTTGAATAGAGAACAGTTGGGAGAGGACTGCTTCGTTCTATTCCTTTTCAAATAAATTGCAAAGTGAAATTAGCTAATTATTTTATCTTCTAATTATCTGCATTGGAAGGCTGAGAGCCCATAAGTACCTCAGCCCTCAAGAGAGACTTCTGCCTGACTCATTTTTGGCTTAAAAGTGACATATGCACTGTTTCTGCTACGAGGATCCAGATTTTATAATTTCATAATACTGTAGAACACTGCTAGGGAGCAAGTCCTTAATCCTTCATGGTTTAAATTAGACTAGGAAATTATCTTTTGTTCATGATAATATTTAGAAATAAGCTGCCTGTCAATTCCTCCTAAAATCCTTTCTGAAAATGCAGTTTTGATCTGTTGGTGAATCCAGAGCACAATACAGACTGTACAAGAAGAGTTGACCTGCTTCCAGCTACCTCTTTTTTTAACTGCAGATGTTAAAACAGGCACAGCACAGTGGTGCAATAAGGCTAAGCTGCTAGTCCTGTTGGAGAAAGATGCCAGCTATTTTAAAATTGCGTTGTAGATGTTAACAGCTAATATACATAACTGTATATTCAAAATTTAATCCATTTCTGCATTGCCATAGTTACTACTGTGTTCTCTTACACTCTTAGCTTTTAATGTTTTGTCTGTCCTTCTTCGCAGTACTGCTGCTCCTACGTTTTGGAGTTTCATAAGAACCAGGATGATTGTGGCATTTCAAAACAGAATCTTCTGGTCTCATTCACTTATGCAGCAGGCCTGATAAATAAATGATACAAATGTTCAATATTGACTGTGTTGGAAAACCTGTCATGACTTGAAGTGTGAGATCATGTGGTGCAGTGTTTTCATGAGTTATAGTGCTCACTGTGGCTTGGACCTACCCTCCCACCCTCCGCTTCCATGGACAGAAGTACTTCAACCCTTGCATGGGGGTATGTATTTGTGATATTCTCTAGCTGCAGCCCCCTGTTGCTGTGTTGCAGACTGGAGGGTCCTCTGACCCTATGGATCGGTTTTTAGGGCATCCAAGGAACTGCAGCTGGAAAGTTGCATATCCAGCCCCCCGCTTGGGGGTTGTTGTGTCATGCAAATCCAGTGAGCGTGAGTTAAACAACCCTAAAGCAGTCGATGGGTTATGTGAGGGTTGCTTAACACCCACATAACCCACACTTGCTGAGTTCGCACAACACAACAACCCTCAAGAGGGATTGCGTTTTCAAAATGGCCCCTACATGCGCCCCACACACGCTGCAGCCTCACCATGGGTTAAATAACCTACGGTGGGCTGTCCTGTCATGTGAACAGCCCTATTGTCTTTTCATGAGGCCTTAGGTGGATCTAGGTTCCTAAGATGGCCAAAAGAAGGAATTTTTATGCAGCATCTTGGATAAATATCTCTTGGCTTCATATATCTGATATAGGTGAAGAATGGCTCTTGACTGCTTAAAAATTAGTGACAAGTATTTAGAATCCAGATTAGGCTGTTGTGATATCTGAAGTCCATTACACTAGTCAAGTCCCATAGAAGCTTGCTCCCCACACCTTTAAACCCATAGTATCAAGTTGCTGTGGATGAGTTTACACTTGTTGTGGTTGAGGAGAAGAAGTTAAAGCAATTTGTACACATTTTCTCCATTAGCATGATGGTTTCATATGGTCTTATATGAAAGATACTTATTGGTGCTTTTAAAAAAAGTTTTTTTCATTTGCTAGGCTAAAGTGGGGATCAGCAAAAGGTAGCTGGTGGTCCCATCCACTACCTCCTTGGGATTCTTGCAAAGAATGTTGGTTGATCCTGGCCTGATCCAGCAAGTTATGCTCTTAGGCAAGAACAGAACTTAAGTGTTAAGACAGCCTTTCCCAACCTGGTGCCCTCCAGAAGTTTTGGACTACAACTCCCAACATTCCTGATCACTGGCCATGCTAGCAGGTCTTGTAAAAGTAGACTATGTAAGGCTTAGGGTCTGCTTAGCCCTTAGCTTAATAAAGTACTTCCTATTCATCATACACCGCTTTGCATGCATTTCTGAAACGTAGCACAGAGTCATGAGAAGCTGTTTCATGTTAAAAAGCAGGTCCCTAGCTCTCCTGATACGAAAGATTTGTTCAGAAGCCTACTACGAGGCAACGTGTGCTAACCATCTCAGGCAGCAAATGTAGGACGCAAGTGTAGCTGAGTGTGAGACAGACAGATCTGACACTTGGAGCACAATTCACAGGGAACTTCTGCTGCATTGAAATGAATGGGAGCTTTGGAAATACACGTATGCCAGGATTCCCAGTGGATTGCCCTGTTTTATTAAAATATATATCTGTGGTATCTGGTAAAGGTGCCAAATTTCAGCTAATAGAACCCTAGTTTCCTGCATGGGCAACTCTTCCATATGGCCCTCACTTATCTCCATTGCTGCTTCTATCACTTCACACATTGCACAAGAATACAAATCTACCAAAAAGAAAAGCTTGCATATTGAAGATATTCATGCAAATGAGCAAATTTGCATAACCTACTTTGACTGCACAAATTGCATTTTCAAGGCTCAAATGTGGGATTTGGATCTTTTTAATGGCCATTTCAGTATAACAATTCAGCATTTTTGCTATTAAAGCTAATGCAAATAATTCTGGTTTTAATGCAGCTGCTGTGAAACTACTGTATACCGTTGGGGATTGTGTACACGTGCCTTTAATTCCTAGGCAACCAGATGGCTCTGACACCACAGAGCTTTGAGTGGGGACAGTAGTTAATATGCAAGATGGTGCATATGCATTCATCATATAAATCTGTTTGACTTGCCTTCTGGATCTCTCTTTGTGTATGTGTGATTAGCTTTTATGTGCAGTATAGACTGGCTATGTAAAGATCCTTGCTTTAAAAAAGAAAAGAAAAAAAGTCTGAAACATTAATGATGCCTTCACTGTTCAAATAAAATGTAAATTGCAAAAAGAAAGCAATTGTATTGGGGGAAGAGAGATTGTACTGCTTTGTTACTTCCAGAGGAGACCAAACTTGTACACAAACATTTTTTTTCCATTATTAAGAAAAGCTGTTTATTAGCAGTAAAGCAGGCTTTATAATGCTATCTTTACAGATCCTTAGGTACTAAAATGCACAGGCAAAGACTTCTGGGATCTAGTTAATCCATTTGACTAAATGGCAGCACCAGGCTTACATCTATAATCTAATGTTTGACATTTGCTGTAATTTTAATATTTCTGCAATGGAATGTAAAGAAAAACATTTTGTGACTTCCAGTCTCTTAGAACTGGTGAAACAGAAATCAAAGTAAATATAGTTTACTTTACCAGGAAAGAGAACACTGATGCTTATTAATATATACTTCAGATTTTCATATTGGAGTCTAACTCTTCATGTAACAATTTATGTGAAATGCTTGCTTTTCATATCACTTACCTTTTTCTAAACCAGTTTATCTCATTGTTACATTTCTATCCCATCCTTTGCAGTGCTTCCTAAGCTTGGGTCTCCAGATGTTTAAACTCCAGTTCCCATCATCACCAGTTAGCATGGCCAGTGGTTAAGAATGATGAGAGTTGTAGTCCAACAACAGCTGAGGACCTTCAGTTGGAAATGTTTGAAAGGTTATCAGGTTAGCACAGCCTTCCCCAGCCTGGTGCCCCACCCAGATGTTTGGACTACGACTCCTGGCCTTCCTGACCACTGGCCATGTTGGCTGGGGTTGATGGAAGTTGCAGTCCAAAACGTTTGCAGGGCACCAGGTTGGGAAAGCTGGAATAGCATATGTGGGGTGGAAACGTGGTTTCCAGGCATTCTGCCATCCAGCTACTGGCCTGAGCCAGACCTACTCAGTTTCAGAGATGGAGTTATATATTTTTCTGGGCTGCCTGCAATACGGTAGGCCTGCCCAACTCATGAACGACCAAGCCAAATACAGGATAACAGGTACACAAGGTTCTCCATAAGCGACCTGTCATCTATCTGCCTGTGGCTACAAAAACTCAGGGATTGTCAAGTAGCCATGATAGGGGCTAGTGGGCTGTATCACAAGTTCTGCAGGTCTGTGGTGCAGTGTCTTTGCTTATAGCATAGGAATGCTTATAGCATTCCTAGGCCTATCAGTCTGGCGGCAAAATAGGGCTGCTCAAAAATAAAGTCAGGGATTTCTGCGTATTTAGGGGGAGGGGGCTTCTAAGTATGCAGAAGTATATTCATTTGTAAATTTAAAAAGTTTTTTTGTTAAGGGCGGCCCACAGGGGCATATATATGTTCAGTGACTTCCAGGACCTATTGAATATTGGTATCAGCTAGAACAGATGGTGGGGAGGAAAATGAAGGGGAGATTGGCCTGTTTGAACCACAAAGTCCTGGAAAAGCAATTACAGGGGAGGGAGATACCATTAGGTTAAAAAATATCCCAGTATTAGGAACATAGGAAGCTGCAGTATACTGAGTCAAATCATTGGTCCGTCTAGCCCAGTATTGTTGACACTGACCAGCATTGGCTCTCCAGAGTTTCAGGGAGGGATTAAACCTTCTGCATGCAAAGCATGTGCTCCACCACTGAGTTACAGCCCCCCCCCCCAATCTCTGCTGCATAGCAATAAAATACATGGGTTCAAGGCTTGCAACCAGCCCTGAATCCGTTAGTGCTATAAAGAAGAGCAGAAAGTTTCAGCAGGGTGAGAAAGAAAAGTGTCCCTTTTCGTCCTCCTCAACTCTGAACTAGCACTCCAAGACTCTCCAAGTTGTATCTGTTTAAGAATAATGGTATGTAAATACTTGAAAAAAAAATTAAAAATAGTTTTCATAGCAAATAGGTACCAGGACAATAACTAACAGGTGATTTTATGGCCATTTCTCTGCATGCATTGACTTTTTTTTACGTTGAAGGGGGTTACTTTATTTTGGCATATGCTTTTTTCCCCTTCACCAAGTAAGGTTCACAAGGAAAACACTTGAGAAATCCTACCTCAGAGCCACAAAAGGAAGGAACCTCAGTGTGTTGCAAGACCATCTGTAACCCTTTGCCTGATAATGTTGCATGACATACTGGTTTACGTCAGCAATACTCTGGATCAGCAGTGCTGCTTCAGGCATTCTTTCGGATTGAGTTCCCCTGTCCTTGCATTTCCAGCTCTGCATGTTAGTATATTCAGTATAGTTTTTAATGCCTTAATTCCCAAGTTATTGAGATGTGAGAGACTTAACATGTCTGATATGCACAAGTGTTAGTCGCTCTGGGTCATGTAAGCCAGCTAATTGCAGTATTTTTCACAAGAGATCTTCACTATCAAACTGTAGCTACCCATAGAACAACCCATTGTTGTAGGTAAAGCAGTTCAATATGACTACACACTGCACTAAATCCACATCGCATATTATTTTGAATTAGTTTACCCTTTTCAGATGTATGTAAAAGTGAGACACTCGCTGCCTGCAAAATTGTTGCAACACCAGTCATGCCCTCTGATCCGTAAATGCTCCTTTTGTGCTTTTTGCAGGTTATACATTATACCAGAAGACATGGACAGCAGCAGTTTCATCCAGTTTGACGTTCCTGAGTACAGTAGCACTGTACTGAGCCAGCTGAATGAGCTTCGCCTGCAGGGGAAGCTTTGTGATATCATTGTGCACATTCAGGGTCAGCCATTCAGAGCTCACAAAGCTGTTCTAGCTGCCAGTTCTCCCTATTTCCGTGACCATTCAGCATTAAGTACCATGAGTGGCCTGTCAATATCAGTCATCAAAAACCCCAATGTCTTTGAACAGTTGCTTTCTTTTTGTTACACTGGAAGGATGTCCTTGCAGCTGAAGGATGTTGTCAGTTTTTTAACCGCAGCTAGTTTTCTGCAGATGCAGTGTGTCATTGATAAGTGCACACAGATACTTGAAAGCATCCATTCGAAGATCAGCGTTGGGGAGGTTGACTCCGTCACTGTTGGTGCTGAAGAAACTCCAGAAAACCACAATGGCGTTAAAGATGGCAGTTACTTTGCCAATCCAGTGGAAATCTCTCCTCCCTATTGCTCTCAGGTGCGGCAGAATGCTTCAGGCAGTGATCTGAGAATGGAAACAACTCCAACCAAGGCTCTGCGCAACCGTCTTCAAGAAGAAGGGCATTCAGACCGTGGAAGCAGTGGGAGTGTTTCAGAATATGAAGTTCAGATTGAAGGTGATCACGATCAAGGTGACTTGGTTGTCAGAGAGAGCCAGGCTGCTGAGGTGAAAGTTAAAATGGAAAAATCTGACCGGCCAAGTTGCTCGGATAGCTCTTCGCTTGGAGATGATGGGTACCACACGGAAATGGTAGATGGGGAGCAAGTGGTCACAGTTAATGTTGGCTCCTATAGCTCTGTATTGCAGAATGCTTACTCATATTCTCATGGTGCATCCCAGACTGCTAGTGTATCTGAAACCTTTGGCAGCCTGAGGAACTCGAGCTCTTCAAGATCCATGCTGGGCTCTTTCAGAGGTCGTGGGCGTCAGAAACGGGTCTCCGCTAGCCACTTGCACAGCGACGTTCCAGCCCTGATGCAAGGAGCCGATGCTGAATCTGCAGCAAATCATCCAGGATATGAAAGCAGTCCAAGGGAAAGGAATTCGAGAGGTCACTGGTACGCATACAGTGAAAGGTTAATCTGTATATACTGTGGGAAATCTTTCAACCAGAAAGGGAGTCTTGATCGGCACATGAGATTACACATGGGAATAACGCCCTTTGTGTGCAAGTATTGTGGGAAGAAGTACACGCGCAAGGACCAACTCGAATACCACATCCGCGGCCACACAGATGACAAACCTTTCCGCTGCGAGGTCTGCGGGAAATGTTTTCCTTTCCAAGGTACTCTAAACCAGCACCTGCGAAAGAATCATCCTGGCGTAGCAGAAGTAAGGAGCAGAGTTGAATCTCCAGAAAGAACAGACGCCTATATGGAGCAGAGAGACGATGATGCTTCAGCCTCTGAAACGCTGGATTATAGCATGGACGTGCATACATCTGATTAAAAATGACTGTGTCCCTCAGTGCAACTCAAAACAAAGCACATTGATCAATGCATTTCCTTCTTGTTTCTTTGATAAGTTTCACAACAATTATAACAGTGTTGTGATTTTCCTGATATTTTGCAAGTCTTGTGAACGTTGTTCCTGGATAGAAGGCTACTGTTTTGTTTTGAAGGAGGTAGGGTTAGCTTTACTCCTAAAATGTTTATAAAGGGCAGATTATAGAAAACAATGCACTTCACCGGGGGGGGGGGGGTGTTCAACAATGAAAGATATTAAAATAAGGCGGATATTGCTGGCTGATACACCAAGATAGTGTATTCTCATGTTGTGCTTTGTGCAGCCCAATCTTATGCGTGTGTACTTGGATGTAAGCCCTACTGAGTACAGTAGGACTTATTCCCAGGTAGTTTGCTAGGATTGCAGCCTTAACCAAACAAAAGTTATGTAGGAGCATAGATATGCTTCCTAGAGGTCCCATCCATGTGTCATACTAAGTTGTGGGTTTGGGTGGGGTTTTATTTGTTTTTGGAATAACTATTTTGATAGCTTTGAATTTTATATAATATATATTATATATAAACATATATAAAATGTTCACTTTTTCTCTTCTGGTTGGGGGTGAATGTAGAAATATCTTAAGTGGAAAGAAAAAAACCTCGCTCTACAAAGCTTTCAACTCTTAATCCTCTTAGAGTTTTTGGGATTTTTTTCATGAAACTTTGCTCTCTTTTTTTCCATGTTCCAATAACGTGTCCAAAAGCGAGCAAAGCTTATTTTGAAATAGCTTTGCTCCATAACATACATAAACCAAATGCCATAAACGTATTAACTTATGATGGGAATTGTTGGGGGGGGGGGTTTGTCTAGACTATAAACTGGACAACCTGTGGTGCTGACCCTTTTTTATATAGAAATGTATTGTTATATTAGCCGACTCAAAAGTAGCATTGTGGTTTTAAATGTTTTTACTGTCCTCAGAATCTACCTTCATTTCGTACTGTAGAAGCATAACCAGGTAAATCAATCTTACCTTAATCACTCTGAATATATATGGTTGGTTTAATAGTAGGCTAAAAGGGATGTTGTAGTTGAATCTACAATATTTCAGAACAGTATTCTAGTGGATCTCTTCTGGAGAGAAGTTTTCAGGTGCGCACCGTAACTTCCTATTTACCATTTTCAAGTAAAGTTGAAGCACTTGTATTTTTACTTTTTTTAATGATGTTATATGGGAATTATGAGCAATATGTCCTGTTATATTAGAGAGGCTTTTTTGGCTTCTCCATAATATCAGTGGCTACTCAGTATTTTTCATAAAGAGCCAATAACAAACGTATTTACACATTTTATTTTTTAGAACCCTGTTTTCTCTCCTCCAAACATGGTATCTTTCTAATGTGGTGCTAACTTTTTCTCTTAGGTCAGTATAGTTTAGAAAATGTGAAACCCAACAACGGTAAAATCACATACATTTCTGGTTAGACTTTATTTGCCTGAAGCAGACCTCAAAAGTGTGAGCTGGCAAAAGTTACTGTATAAAAATTCTACTGGGTAATCAGAATATGGATTTCGTTAAACATATTTCTAAGCATATACTTAGATATATTTAGGCTTGGCAGAATGAGATGCTTTTGGGGAAATGTCTTAACTGGGGTAGAAAAGTTCGAGTGGCACAAGTGAGAGGGATTCCCCCCACCTTGCTGTGTTTGCTACTGTCTTGCTTCAGTTTCTGATGTGTATGGCCTGAGCTAGCACTCCAGGGTTTCCTGGCTGGGTGAGTGGAGCAGTACAGTAGTTTGGCATTAAAATGATGCCGAAGGAAGCATGGGCATCACAAAGAGAACAGAACCATCATGATTGCTGGACTTGAACAGGTGCATTTGGAGTTCCTGGGGCCTCAAGTTTCTCTCATCTTCACTTGCACATAGTAGCATGCTGTTCCCACTTAAGCAAATTGGACATTCTTTTTCACAAAATTAAGTGAAATAGCAAACGCTGCATAGGAATATATTTACACCTCTGCCAAATCAGGATGTTGAGAACACGTGAATGTTTTGCTGACTTCAAGGATATTTATTTGTATATTATAAAACATTAGCATTTGAATCTGAGCCTCTGCTTTAATTCTTGTTATGGTTCCCTAAATGTCTCACAACTGTGAATTTTATAATCTAAAGACCAGTCTCTAGCTTTTCTTTACGGGAATTCATAATCCTTCATCAAAATTCTCATTCTGCTGAGGCTACTTATATATTTCATGTATATTCTGGGGTTTTAAACACTGAAAACACAGCTGTGGTTATACTGCAGGTGGGTGATATACGACTGGATCTTGTGAAAACCCGTACAAAGTGTTCTGCAAGACATCTCAGCTGAAGTGCAGGCAACTGGCAGCCCCTCTCATCTGCTTTCCTTTTCAAATTATTGGTAAAGAATTAAGCTTGCTGGCTTGCAGTGGTTTTGAGAGATTACAGCTTTGTTTGAAATTTTAATGATTCTAGGCATCCTGGAGAATAGATTTTTGCAGTATTTTTAGACCGAACTTTTCATTACTGTTATGAAAGCCAGTAATAAGGATTGATGTTAGTACAGCTTACAATAAATCAAGGCTGCTCCATTGATGGGGTTTTGGTTAAACTAGGAATTTAATCAGCCTTTTCCTTCTAAAGCTGCCTAAGAGATTCCTTCCTCCACTTCCCCAAAGCAACACTGAAATTTTTTTGTTTCCACTGCTAGAAACTTGGCCTGGGATCAAAATGGCCACACATAATGTGCCACCAGTTCACTGGCGCTTTTCCTGCTCCCCCTCCCACTGCAGCCCCTCATGTCCCCCAAAAATTCACTTCTGAGGGCCAGGAGATCCTCTAGAGTGGCGTGCAATGCAGCATGTGGGGGTGCAGCTGGGCGGGTAGGATATAATTGGTGACACTCATGCCACATGCACAGGGAACCTCACGAGCCTCTTTGGATCCCAGCCTGTATATGTGCATCAAGGGAAGGTTACGTCGCTATTCCTTTATCCTCTTAACACATGTTTAGACACATGTCTGTTTTATTAAACCTTTTTCTGGAGTAATGAAGTAGTTTCGATTGCATTTCAGAGACCCTCTAACAAAAGTCCAGACATGCGGAGTTAAATTTGACCCTTTATAGTGAGCCTGTGCTGTGGTGCCTTTTAAGCCAGCTGGCTTACCCCATAGTAGTATGACTTAAGAAAAGAAGGGAAGGGCAATGAACTTTGTGTTCCCTGACTTTGCCCCTGTGTCAGTCTTAAAAGCTATTTTAAATATAGTTCTTTTTAAAATCTGTAAACTTGTTTGAGCTGGTTTGAGTTTACCAAAGAGTGACTTATCCAAAATTATACATCATTTTGATTGTGCAGGTTTCAGGTTCAAAACATTGCGGTGGGACTGTCAACAGCCTAGAAGTTATCGATCTGACAACACCCTCATTCAAGAGATTTTTTAATTACATGTCTGCTTGCTTGTGTTAATATATTATTTATCCCTTCCCACTGCCTACTGGGGTTAAGAATTATCAAGCCATAATATAGTACTGTAAAGATCAGAGAGCTTCATAGGACATGCAGGCAGCTCTGGGGCTCCAATCTGGAGAAAGTTGACATGCTTATCTTCCATTGGTTTCCATGAGATTTAAGCATACCTAAAGGCCAGTTCACGCAAGACAGAAGATGACTTGAGCACCATTTGGTGGCAAGGCAGGATACAAGTTAACTAACAAACAAATTATATCTCCACCCATCCTTGGATGTACACTTTTGTGGACAACACAACAGGGGAGACCAGGCAATCATAAAGAGGATACAGAACTGGAGACAATAGTTTACTTGTATTTTCCACAGTAGTCCCATGTCACATTCTTCCTCCTCCCCAACCCCGCCCATCTACCCTGAGTTGTTGCATCATTACATCGTGCATCCCCCCCGCCCCCCATCAGTGGCTGTTGTGAAAATGTGCAGTGTCATTGAAGAGTGCATTGCTATCTAAAATTATTTCTAGGCCATCTTTAAGGGTGGAACCCTCTCAAGGTGGCATACAAAATGAAAACCACACAAAGTGGGTATAGTAAAATTCATAAAAAACATATTCAATAAAATCTGTAAAAGCAGAGGTTGCCAGTTAAAATCAATAAAAACAAAACTTGCCAATTAAAACCAGTAGCTCGGACTTGCGGGAAGACCAGCAAAAACAGGTGGGTCTTCAGAGTTTTCCTGAAGATCTGCAAAGAAGGAGTGTAATGAACCTCTGATGGAAGTTGATTCCAGAGGTGCACATTAGAGGGGGCGAGTCAATGGGGCTGTTGTTTTAGATGGCAGCTCTGTCTCCGTTAAAATTCCACTCAGTCAGCAGCACCCCCACTGTGGTTGTAGCATCTGAAAGAGTGCTCTTTGACTGGGGGAACTGCTGCTGGCTTTACCTGTGACGACTTAATTCACCTTTCAGAGATGTCCACATGAGTACACAAATGCCTGAGGATGGCTGGTGATGACTGCTCCCATGTCGGGCAAAATGTCTTGTGTGAAGCAGCCCTTACTTGTCTTTCTTGGATTTTGCCCTTCAGCACACGAGAGACTGGCAGACGATAAACTTCAAATCTGGCAGCAGCATCTAAATTGTGCCTTGTCGCATCTATGGTAATGGGGTACCATTTTATCCATTTCAAGTTCATATCTTATGTCCACCAAGGCGCAGAGCATGCAATGAACTATTTTAGGTGAATTCTGAAAGTACTGTGCAGTACTGATTGCTGTGCAGTTTTAGGTTAGTGCAGAACTATTAATACATTTCATTTACAATAAATGCAGAAGTTAAGGAAATCAGTGTGATATGAAACATTGGGTTAAAATATATGAAATTACACAGGCTGGTTCATAATTGAGTCTCTTAATCTACCTTTTTAGCTACATAGACAATGTGAAAAAACAGTGACAGTGTCCTTTTTTCTTTAGATGTTTTACCTATTTACAAACTGTGAAAACAAAATTTTATATGTTTTGCTAATGTGTGTGGTTTTAAGCAGCTGTTAATTTTTCCTAACTGATTTATCTTCCATATAATTTCTGTTGAAGTTGTAAATAAACTCAGAAAATAGCTTTGTAAATAAGTGAGGGATTTTTAAAGCAACAGAGCGCCTCACAGTTGGTTCTGTATTCGAGTGTGAATGGTTTTAGTAGCAGAAAGGATACTGTCTGTTCACTGTTTGGCAGAATTTACTGTAAGCTGAAATCAGGGATGCTCACGTTAAAGGAGGACTTGTGGAATTGCAGTAGCCTCCACCTTAGCCCTTCATATGTATGCTTTGAGGTGTGAGAAATTACTAGATTTGTTGTGGCTTGCTCATTATGCAGACATAATGGGTCTGATCTTGTAACCACAGTCCCCGCCCCGCCCCTTAAACCCTAGTTAAGAGAGATGTTGGGACTGATGCTAACTGCAGTTAAGGCTACCCACATCCTCCACTTAACTATTATTTCTAATCCATTTCAGAACCTGGTTAAGAATCATAGTTAAGCAGGTAACCTGGTTAGGTTTACCCATCATTGAAGTGGCAGGTGAGAACTTGCTCTAGGCCAGTCTCTTTAACCATGGCTGAGATCTGGTCTTTTTACATCACCCTGTAATGGCATGGACATGGGAGGGAGCCAATGAGCTACGTGAAGGGCTGAGATGAAGGTGGCACATAAGCCATCTCTGAGTTTGAGCACTCCTGGCCTAAATTGAATTTTGAGAAGTCTCTTTAGGTTCCCAGACTAAACTAAATACATACGGAAGTTTAGTTTATTTCTAGGTAGAATTAAGTTGTTCTTTAAAGTAATTCTTGTGGGCTAATATACAGGAAGACTAGCAGGAATTTTAAAAACAAGGGCTGGGAGAAGATGGTGCGGCCGAGCTTTACCTTTACACAACTGTATCTTATTTGAAATGTTTGTTTAGTTTACTTACTGTGACTTCTTTTTTTGTCATCATCTGAAAGGGTTTCACATTGAAGCCACTGAAAAGGGACTCAAATATGCAACACCTAATCTATTTTCTAAGGGAATTTTACCCTTAAATGGTGCTTTTAGACTGGTCAGGGTTATTTATTAAATTTTTATATATTTTAAAGTATTTGGGAATTGTGTAAATCCTTTATATAAATATATATATATGAATCTATTTAGTTCATGAATTGTAAGCAACAGTAATACTCAGCAACTGAACCCAAAGTTCAGTGAAGTCATTCAGAATGTTCAGAGTTTGGCAGTCATGCATCTCTTTCAACAAATACCCTTACAGGTATTTAACTGTACATGCTGTTAACGCTCAACCATCCCTAAAATAGGTGCATTAATTCAGTTATGCAAGTTTACATAACAGTGCTAAACGGGAGTCAGGTCTGAGAGCATTCTCTTTTGTCCTCAGTTGGAGATGTGGAACAAATTGTCGGTAACAGGGATTTGGCAATAACCTGTTTCTCAAAACACAGGACACGGCTGGCTCTCTTGCTGTTGGTGTGCCTCACTGGTTTTCAAAACTGTCCTTGGAAGGAACCCTTGAAAGTGTGTGTGGAATTGATCAATGAGAAGATGCTCGCCGTTCCTCGTATTGCAGTCCAATCTGCAGCCAACAAGGTGGCATTACTGACTGCATGTTAAACTATATTCTCACTTCACACAGGGCAGTGAAGAGCCTACAGACTTGGCCAGCGCCTTGGTTGAACATGAGAGTACATCCTGGAACAGGGATGGGCAGAATTCAGGTTTCTGGGATCTATTTTTTAATTATTTAGTAGAAGCCCAAGTTGCACCTACCAGAGGTGGGTGCAAAATAGCGGACCAGCAGGGTGGACATACACTTTAAAAGGACCGGGGCATCTCTGAGCTTGTGCTAAGCCAAGGAATTTGCTTTCAGTACCAAATTCCAGTCCTTTCAGATCATTTCTCCCCACCACCTTAAGCTTTGTTTCAAGCAGTCAAACTGTAGGGGGGGGGGGGGACTTTTTTGTTCCTATTGGCAAATAATTGGTAGTTGGAAACACTTGCTTATCTACTGCAAACCACCCAGAATATCTACCAGTAGATCCTGATCTGCCTTTCCCTATTCTAGAACATGCCTCAAAGTCCAACAATTACCCATCAGAGAAGTCCAATGTAGAAAATTATCCTTGAAGGAAGAAAGATTGAAAACCATGGGCATACTGGGAAGTTAATCTTTGGACTTTGCTGAAGGCTTGTTTACACATCTTTCGATTAGATGAGAAAGTCATGACTGATTTGCATGATGTAGCTAGATTTGACTTACCAGAAAAATGGTATTTTTAAGTAAACTATTGTTATGGATAGCTTTTGTTTTCCTCATACATATTTGAACACTTTGAATGACTTACCTCAGTGTCAATATCTTGCAATATTAAACCGGTAACCTCACAAACTCCACACTTCATCACCATATGAAGTAAATGAAGCTAGCTAAAGCGGATGCTGTTAAAGCAACTAACTTGCCATTAAGGATTATTTTATAGCATGAAATATTTTAGAATATTTATTCAAATGATATTTTACTCTTGTACTCAAGATTTTTTTTTGTTTTTAGATTTTGTGACATGAATATTTCAGTGCTGCTTTATTTTGTTCTGATGGATTTCTTGTTCCTTGCTTGTAAATTGCCTTTTTTTATGGTATAAATAAAGTCAATGGGAATTGCTGTTTATAAATTAAAATGCTTCTGAAGCACACACTTAGTCTCTAAATTCTGATTTATTTATTTATTTATTTATTTTATTTGAAGGGACAAATATCACTGGGTTTCCTTCTCCACCGTTGGTTTTGGTTTAAATTGTTATGAATCCAAACCATCTGAGTCTGTAGCCATGTAGGATCCACTCCTATACGCACTTGCTTTGGATTAAGTCTCATTAAGCTCAATGCAATTTACTTCTGAGTAGATTTATTATTATTAAGGATTAAAAAAAAATGTATTTATTTATTGGCTGCCTTTCAGGACAGGAGCCCTTCCAAGGCAGCTTACTCTCAAAGTAAAACTCTCATAATAAAAACCAATATGACAATAAAAACAGCAACAGCAGCAAACATTCTAAAAAAACAGCAAACACCACCAAGAAACAACCTACAACACATAACTGCAGCTACAACCCAGATCAATTAAACAACCCTGAGTTCTCATTGGAAGGACAGATACTGAAGCTGAAGCTCCAATATTTTGGCCACCTAATGCGAAGAGAAAACTCTCTGGAAAAGACCCTGATGCTGGGAAAGACTGAAGGCAAAAGGAGAAGGGGACGGCAGAGGATGAGATGGCTAGATAGCATCACCGATGCAATGAATATGAACTTGAGCACGCTCCGGGAGAGAGCGCAGGACAGGAAGGCCTGGTGTGCTATGGTCCATGGGGTCACGAAGAGTCGGACACGACTGAACAACAACAACAAAGCGGGAGGCCAGAGTAAAGTAGTAAGCCTTCATGGCCTTCCTGAAAGCCTACAATCATGGTGCCTGGCAGACCCCTGATGGCAACTTATTCCGGAGGTGTGGGGCTAATGCAGAAAAGGCCTTCTCATGTAGTTGCCCATTTAACTGTCCTCACATGCAGACAAATGAGAACTGCCGCTCTTGCTGATCTCAAGAGTGCAGGCAGGCTGATATGGGTGAAGCTCGTCCTTCAAGTACTTTGATCCCAAACTGTTTTAAGACTTTTCAGGTCAAAACCAGCACTTTAAATTGGGCTTGGAAACGCACTGGTACCCAATGTAGCTGGTACAGTGAAAAAAAAACCACCGACACTTGGGCAGCCACATACTGCACCAGCTGAAGTTTCTGGACCGTCTTTGAAGGCAGCCCCATGTACAGTGCATTACATTAGTCCAGCCTGAACATCACTAGTGCGTGGATAACTGAGGCAAGTCTGTCCTTTCCAGATAGGGCTGCACCTGGAATACCCATCTAAGCTGGTGAAACGTATTCCTGAACACAGCAGCCACCTGGGCTGCCTCAGTTAGGCAGGAGGACTCCCAAACTATGCATTTGGTATTTTAGGGGGAGTGCAATCACATCTAAGACCAGCTGTAAACTTCCATCCAGAGTAGGGTTTTCCCACACACTCTTGTCTTGTCTGGATTAAGTTTCAGCTTGTTTACCTCATCCACCCCAAAACAGCCTCCAGACACTGGTTCACCAGCTCGACAGCCTCCCTGGGATGTGGGATGTGGAACGAGAGGTAGAGCTGAGTATCTGCATACTGATGACATGTCAGTCCAAACCTCCTGATGACTTTCCTCAGCAGTTTCATGTAGATGCTAAAAAGTTTGGGGGACAGGATGGTACCCTGCAGCACCCAACAGGCTAATGGCCAGTGAGCAGAACAAAAGTCTCAAAGCACCACCTTCTGAGGCCACTCCTCCAGGAAGGACCAGAACCACTTTAACACCATATAATCCAGAAGGATACCATGGCTGATGGTATCAAAAGCCACTGAAAGGATTGCATGCACTGTAAGTGTAAGATCAACAGGGGAGTATCCCAACTTGACACCTCAGAGGAAAAAAACCCATCAAGCGAGATTATAGACACAGCATTCACCTTGATTTTATGAAATTGCCCCTCTAGTGATGTCAGCAGAGTTCAACCATGCTAGAATTTAGGGAAAAGGTCAGACCTTTTTGGAAAAGCTTGTATATGTAACATTACTGGATGGAGTTGAGTACAAAAATGCTTAATTACAAATGAGGCATAAATAATTTGTACATTGCTCTTTATTCATTGGCTGGGGGGGGTGTAAAAAGGGGTCTATAACTAGAGGGGGCACCCACAGCCTAGCACAAGAGAAACAAGTTGCCCATTTGCTTCTTGTGTAAGGATGCGTCACCCCAGCTTCTCACTTCCACCATTGCACAGTGGCAGTACATATGCTGTGAAGCTCTGCCGCACGCCTACTCCACTCTTGCAGTTTCTCATACTGTGCATGCACAGCATGATCATATGGACGTATGGTTGCCAGGACTGAGATACGAGAAGCCATCATGAGCAACAGGTACATGGGATGGTTCATGCCCTTGCATGGTTGGTTATCATTTGCAAAGGTCTGCCCAGCACCAGCCTTTTGGCAGCCTTGACTCCTTTATGGAGGAAAGCTGATCCTTCACACACTTTGATTGCAAATGTTGCCTCTGCTTGTGGGTTTCCCTTGGGGAGCTGTTTGGTCACTACGTGAACAGAATGTTGGACTAGCTGGACCCTTGGTCTGATCCAGCATGGCTCTTCTTACGTTCTCAAATGGATGATTTTGCCTGCATGCCAGCCGGTGCTCTTAGTGCCTAGGGAAACAACTGCAGCCATCATCATATTACGGAACGGCTAAATTCAACTGCAGTTGCTTCATAGCTATCTTAAGCTTGCTTTCAACATATTGATGAAGTGAGGCATCCCACTGCAAAATACGCCTGTGGTCATGAGTTACTTAATCTAACCGCTACTTACCGTGTCATTGATGTAGCCAAAGATCCACGTGATTGCTTTCCTGATGCCCAAGGGGGCCTTGTACTTGTGTTTCTTAAAGACATAGTCCCCTGTGCCTCAGTGCAAACTGTCCTTGAAATTAGGGGTGGGGGAGGGCAAAAATAGTTTTTGGTATGATAAAAAGGTCTTCAGTTCAGAGTGTTTTGCAGATCTAATTTGTGTGGACCTAACTTGCTCTTCAGGTTTTTGTTTCTTCAAATTTCTTCAGATTTATGACCCACTATTCCAGTCCAGCTACAAAGTGACTTAATCACCAATGTCCCCTCAGCAACTTTTCACGTTACTCATATTGGGAATAGAAAGTAAGCAGCCATACTAAAACCCTCTGAAAGATCTACACTGAAAGGCAGCCAGGTTGGTTGGTGGCTTCCTCTTATCAAATAGCATTCTGTCTAGCACTGGTTTCAAGCGTATTCTTGGACCTGAACAGAAATGTCAGGATCATGGCCCTCCCTCTTTTCTGGGACTCTAGATCCCTTTTATGACAGACTTGGGATGCAGGGAAATAGTGCATGCATGCACGTGCACGCACCTATCCCTTGGATTCTGTTGCCTTAACTCATAGCTTTGCAATAAGTTATTATAAGTTAATAAGCCTTGGTGCTGTTTGAAGTTTGTTTGTGGAGACTCCGTGTCTGCATCTGACAGCATTATGCAGTGGCCGAGAGTTTGCAGGAACTGCTATCTCTGAATAAAAGGACAACAGTCACAGCTCTAAAGGTTTTTCTTACATCCAGATACGTTTTCTTTTCATAGAACAAATGCAGCTTTTCTTTGCCCAGACCGTGACATTGCTGCTGTCCAAATGGTGTCCTTTTTGTCTATGAACATTTCTCACCTGTCCTCCTCCAGTGCGTTCAGGATGTTGTGTTCAGTGTGCTACATAAGTGAAGATCGCAGCCCCAATTGGGGCTGAGATTTCTTCTGGGCACAAGTCCAGTGTCATCTATGAAACCATGCTGGGTTTAGAACATTTCTATTCCCAAATATGCCATTTTGGTCCAAGGCAGGCAGCTGCTATTGCTTACAACAGCTTTGGCTATAATGGAACATGGCCGCTGCACTTTTGAGTTGTCAGATCTTGTTAGAACATAAGAAAAGCCCATCTGGATCACCATCCTGCATCCCAGAGTGGCCAGCATCTGGGAAGCCCAAAAATAAAACCTAAAGGCAATTGCTGTCTTCTGCTGTTGCCCCCCTCCCCAGAAACTCTGAACATGGAGGGCCCATTTAGCCATCATGGCTAATGGCCATTGGTAGGCCTAACCTCTGTGAATTTGCCTAACCCTCTTTTTAAAACAACCTGGGCTGGCAGCCATCATCACATCTTGTGACAGTGAATTCCATAAAATGTATTATTTTACGAAGTTGCATGAAGAAGATCGTTTCATTCAGTCTGTCCTGAATTTGGAGCCAAACAAATTTCAGTTGGAGATCACGAGTTCTAATATTACCAGAAAGAGAGGGAAAACCCCTTATCAATTTCCCCATTCCATGAATAGCTTTATAGTAAACTTCTATCACAGCCCCATCTTTTCTCTCAACTAAAAAGCTCCAAAAGTTTTTAGCCTTGTTAATTCAGTCCTGTTTAACTTCAGAACTTACACTAACTGTGTTCTAGACACCCTGATGGGTAACCAAGCTAAGTCCAAACAGGCAAACATCGCCACAGACTAAAACTGAAATCTATGAAATGCTTTAAGAAAATTTAAAAAATTAAGAAAAGATAGCATAGTAGTTCTATGACTGTTAGAAGCTTTTTCTGTAATTACATTATTGGCAGCGAAAGAGAAATACAAGATTAACTGAAAGAATTTTAATTGACAAAGCTGGCACTACAAATGTAGTGAGTGATGCAACAAATGGACCTTCTAACATTATTCTTTGAATAATATGACTCCTCCTTCACACCCTCCTGTGTTCTACTTGCGTTGTAAAGCGAAACAAAAACATGCTAAAATTGCTAACTAAAACTAATTGCTAACTAATTGCTAATTAATTAGCAATTGCTAATTGCAACTACTTGCTAACTAATTGCAATCGCTAACTAATTGCTAACTAAAACTAATTGCTAACTAAAATTGTTAACTCTCTTTACTTCCTCCTGCACATTACTTGCATATAAAAAGCTAAATTGAGGCATTACTAAGTTCCTCTAGCATGTGAAGAATTAAACTTCTGAAGTCTAAGAGGTCCTTAGATTCAGCGGTCCAGAGAAGATCAGAGGTGAAGCAGCGAGACAGCAAAGTAAAGCAGCAGCCGGCCAAGAGCTCTCACTACGTGTGCTGTCATATACTTGTTCTGGCCAGACGTGGGGGCCCCAATGAGTGATGAGACAACCGTCTTCCAATCAAAATGGGGTGTATGGGTGGTTACACTACCCACTCACCAATTAGAAGCGAGGTGTCTACCCCCTCCAATAATATGACATTTTATGCCCACGTAGTTTGGGAATACTTTAGGCTCTGTAGAAAAGGGTTTACTCTGCAGCCTGAACATGTTCCCTTTATTTTCTCTCTCTGACGCATCTTCCTTGAACTCACACTCATCTTCAGTCATATTTGGTCATGTCCGCTCCAAATCCCCTCCTGAGCGTCACTCATGCTCATTGTTACAACGTCCTTCCCTAAGAAGGGCAGAGTATGTGGCTGCAATTCTGTATCAAGCAAAGATACTATGCATGTACTTCTAGAATGCTCTATCTTGTTGTTGTTGTTGTTAACGTTTCTATACTGCCCAATAGCCAAAGCTCTCTGGGTGGTTTACAGACATCAGAAACATTAAAAAAATATATAATATACAGAGATTAAAAACCATTTACATAAAAACACATTAACAGACAATATACACAAAAGAAATGTATATCTACAAAAACTTTAAATAAACAATCTCAAAAGCGAACAACCATAACCATAAGACATTCCAGGATCGATTAAAACGTATCATATGCTGCCGAATGCCTGGGAGAATAGAAAGGTCTTAACCTGGTGCCGAAAAGATAACAATGTTGGCACCAGGCAGGCCTCATAAGGGAGATAATTCTAAAATTTGGGGCCCACCCCCGAGAAGGCCCTCTCCCTTGTCGCCGTCTTCCGAGCTTCCCTTGGTGTAGGCAGCCAGAGGAGGGCCTTAGATGTTGAGTGTAGTATATGGGTAGGTTCATGTCGGGCGAGGCGCTCAGTCAGGTATTGTGGTCCCAAGCTGTGTAAGGCTTTATAGGTTAAAACCAGCGCCTTGAATCGGGCTTGGAAACATACAGGCAGCCAGTGCAAGCGGGCCAGAGTCAGTCTTACATGTTCAGACCTTTCGGTCCTCGTTATCAGTCTGGCCGCCACATTTTGCACGAGCTGCAGCTTCTGAACCATCTTCAAAGGCAGCCCCACGTAGAGTGTAATCTAACTTGGAGATTACCAGAGCACAGATAACTGAAACCAGGTTATCCCTGTCCAGATAGGGGTGTAGCTGGGCCACCAACTGAAGTTGGTAAAAGGCATTCAGTGAGGCACCTCAAAGGCACTTGAAGCTCACACCTGAGCCTCAAGTGACAAAGATGGCCCAAGGAGAACCCCCAAGATACGAACCTGCTCCTTCAGGGGAGTTCAACCCCATCCAAAACAGGTTGAGCACCCTCCATCTGGTCAGAAGAACCACCCACCAACAGCATCTCAGTCTTGTCTGGATTGAATTTCAGTTTATTAGCCACCATCCAGTCCATTGTTGCAGCCAGGCACCGATTTCGCACATCCACAGCTTCACCTGAAGAAGATGAAAAGGAGAAATAGAGCTGCATGTCATCAGCATACTGATGACAACACACCCCAAACCTCTGGATGACTGCACTCAACCGTTTCATGTAGATGTTAAATATCATGGGGGACAGAACTGACCCCTGTGGAACCCCATACTGGACAACCACAGGTCTGAGCAATATTCCCCAAGCATCACCTTCTGAAACTGACCATCAAAGTAGGAGTGAAACCGCTACAATACAGTGCCTCCCACTCCCGCCTCAGACAATCGTCCCAGAAGGATACTATGGTCGATGGTATCGAAAGCCTCTGAGAGATCAAGGAGAATCAACAAGGTCACACTCCCCCTGTCTCTCTCCCAACATAGGCCATCATATATCATATCTATAATTATCTTAGAACCAAATATATTCATCCATTGTTAAAATTGTTGAAGGGACGGTCATCTCATCTCTTGTAAAGATTTGCTTTCTGTTGCCTAATGCTGACAAATATGTATCTTTCAGAACATCTAAATTTCTTGTCAATGTTTTACAGATGCGTGTTACAAAGTTTAAAGGCTGCAAGGAAAATTATTCAGTTTTTGAGCGTCTATTAGTAGAGTTTTAAATTGTATCATTATCCTTTCCCCCCTGTAACTGTGTATAATGGCAATTTGCTAAGATACAGTAAACTCTTTGTTGTTGGCTGGATCTACACTTACCGCCTTTTTTCGCTTCCAATGAGGTTTCACCACCCGCCTTTCACACTACGCAGTACCCGCCTCAAATTGGAACCGGAATTTCCCACTTCCATGCTCCTGCTTTCAATACCCTAATATTCCAGTATTTCCCCTTAATGTGGTCTGATTTTCCGCCTTCGTATCCGGTCGTAGTCCCCTCCCCCACCTGTCCATATACGGCGGTGTTTGTATTTCCCTCCTGTCCAATCACAGCTCTCGGCCCCATGTCTTCTTCCGGCTACGGATTGCATAGCTTCCTCAGCAGCCCCTGTTTCCTCAGCAACAAGCAAAGGGCTGGATGTGGGCGCTCTTGTCTGATCTCGGAAGCTAAGCGGGGTTGGCCCCGGTCAGTAGTTGGATGGGCGACCTCCTGGGAATCAGGCTTCCTGCACTGAGCAGGGGGTTATTCTATCCCTTCAAATGAGATTAATTTTTATCCCCTCCTATCCCCCGCTCCAGATGTTTTTTTTAAATTAAGGCGTTCCCCTCACAGAATCGGGGCTTCTCCGCGATGTTTTTTTTCCTAATTCAGGCATGATCTTCGAAGATTCGAAGTTGTGAAGCTTCACAACGGCAGGAAAACAGCACAGCGCTCAAGTGTGAACCGAGCTCGCACATTCGATGAAGCACTGCAACGGGGGAAATGGGTGAGTGTGAATAATCATGCTTTAATGCAAGAGTGTTTAACCCGACAGGACACCGAATTTATTGCAATGGCGGGTGCAATGTAGATTGGCCCATTGTTACGATGTCCCCTATCCAACAGGCATCGAGTAAGGACATTTCCTTATCTGCATGTGTACACCACAAGAAGTAGAATAGCGGTTTTCCTGCCCCCAGTGGGCGTCTGAGCATGCTCAGTTCTTCTGTTCCCCTGTCCTTTTGCTCTTATCAGAGCCATGACCTTGTTCTGCTCTATGGAAGCCCCTTGCAAAAGCATCTCCATTTTTTTCCTCTTTCAAAGCCAGTCTTGTAGAGTCTTAGTAAGAGGTTGTATAACGCCATAACATTAATTAGCATAGAATCACAATTTCTGGGTCTTCTTGCCCATGGGTCAGAGGTCTGGAATATAAGTGAGGGGTCTTCTTAAATATGAGTCTGGGGTCTTCTAGGGCACAATCCTATGGCCATTAGACAGCGGCTAGACAGCCATAGGATTTTTGTTTCCTGGGAACCGACTTCAGAGCCAGGACTCTGAGAAAACTGCCTCCCCATCGCCTCATAGGTAGCGCGGTTTGTCCCTGGCTCTGTGCTTGTAAGAGCAGCATAGAATGGGGGGAAAGGGGGCATTCCTGGGGGCAGGGTGGGGCAGGGATGGCGGAAGTGCCCATATGACACTTCCTATGTGCCGTCCGGCCTCCCCCCACCCCCAGCTCCAAGCTGCTCTGGCTAGACAGCTGAAATCAGCTGTCTAGCTCCAAATGGAGTGTGGCCAGAGTGTGGAAGAGAAGATCCCCTCTGTGCTGCGCCTGCCCTGCATTGGATAGTCAGTCGCCTCTGCGTTCAGAGGCGTCTGACTATCCCCGTAAGATTGCGCCCCTAGAGACTCTTCTTGTAGACGAAACCTCAAAACCCTCATTCAGCCCATTCTACCATTCCAGATCAAATTAGCCATCTTCAGTTTGAAGCAGCCTCTTCAGTCTTTTGTTAGCAGAATTATTTTACCCTTTTAGTATCAGATTAACAAGCCTTGAAGGAAAGGTGCTCCAACAAAGGAGACGCAAGCAGACAATAAGAGATGCAAAAAAATAAAATAAAATTGAGGAGCGTATCACTAACAACATCAAGGCCAACAATAAATTATTATTATTACTATTATTACTATTATTACTATTATTATTATTATTATTATTATTATTTCTATGCCACCCCATAGCCAAAGCTCTCTGGGTGTTTACAAAAGTTAAAACATTAAAATACAATATACAAAGTTTAAAAACCATTTACATAAAACATACAGACAAACAACATATAACTAAAAACAACTTTGAACTAAAAACAGTTTGTTTAAAAAACCCAACAATAAAAAACAGCTTAAAATAACACCGCTTAAAAATAATATACAAAAGTCAGCAAAAAGAACAACAATTCTCAAAAGGGAAGGCCTGCCGGAAGAACAGCGTCTTTAATGCCTGCTTAAAAACCTTCAATGAGGTAAGCAGGCGCATTTCAACAAGCCGGTCATTCCACAATTGAGGGGCGGCAAACGAAAAGGTCCTCTTGCATGTGGCTGCCAATCTCACATTAGGCAGCTGCAGCAGAGAGCCCTCAGGGGATGTTAGGTGGCGGACTGGGATGTAGGGGAGAAGGCGCTCCCTAAGGTACCTTGGACCTAGACCGTGTAAGGCTTTAAAGGTAAGAACCAGCACTTTATATTTTGCTCGGAAACAAATTGGCAGCCAGTGTAAAGATTTTAAAACCAGTGTAATATGGTCTCCACGGGATGTCTCAGAGACCAATCTGGCGGCCATATTTTGTACCAGTTGAAGTTTCTGAACTAAATATAAAGGCAGCCTCAAGTGCAGCGCGTGGCAGAAATCAAGCCTAGAGGTTAGCAGCGCGTGCAACACCGTTACCGGGTCCATATGTTCCAGGAATGGGCGTAGCTGGTGTATCAGCCGAAGTTGATAACAGGCACTTCTCACATCTGGGAAGCCCAAAAATAGAACCTAAAGGCAATTGCTGTCTTCTGCTGTTGCCCCCCTCCCCAGAAACTCTGAACATGGAGGGCCCATTTAGCCATCATGGCTAATGGCCATTGGTGGGCCTGTGAATTTGCCTAACCCTCCTTTTAAAACAACCTGGGCTGGAAGCCATCATCACATCTTGTGACAGTGAATTCCATAAAATGTATTATTTTAAGAAGTTGCATGAAGAAGATCCTTTCATTCAGTCTGTCCTGAATTTGGAGCCAAACAAATTTCAGTTGAAGATCATGAGTTCTAGTATTACCAGAAAGTGAGGGAAAACTCCTTATCCATTTCCCCATACCATGAATAGCTTTATAGTAAACTTCTGTCACAGCCCCATCTTTTCTCTCAACTATATGGCAGATAATATCTTTTCCAAAGCAAATGATAGGCAGAGAGAGATGGAGTGGTGTATAGTTCCGGGAAAGCAAGGATGGAGAGGAAGAGTTGAATTTTGTTAGTGAAGATGTTTTCCACTTAATGCCAGGAAAAGTGATTGACAGTGCAATCTTATACATGTCTACTCATGTATAAGTAATGTTATATTGTGTATAGCAACAACCACGCAAATGTGACAGTGCTGCAAACACAAAACCACAGCCAAATTTCTAGGTACAAAACCTGGGAATTCCAGTTTTGTAAGATCATACTTCAGACACTTTTTCTAGCTATTATTGTCTGCATCTCCTCCTCCATAGTGCTGAGTAGTGGAGCTGGGGCCGGACCTTGATTTTTCCTCCTCACTTTTTCCTTGTGTGTCATGTCTATTAGATTGTAAGCCTCCAGACATGGACTGTCATTCTCCTTATCTTTTAGGCCACTCTGGATGCCGTTTTGCCTAACAGGCAGGGTAAAATTGCTTTCGTTTAAATAAATAAAAGCAAAAGCAGATTCATATTCCCAAAGAAAGAGACACCTTGAAGCTTGAAGCTGACCTGCTAGTCAGGTGCATTTTGCATGCATCTCTCAACTACATTGTGACTGTTGGACCTCAATTCCTGCAGGCCCCACACGCAGCTGCTGGTTAACATAACAGATTGTTAAGGTGGATTACATACAGACCCTAAATAACAAAGCCCTGGGAAGGTTACGGGGTGGAATCTAGAGTCTGGGATGTCCTTAAGGGAACGTTGGAAGCTGCCTTCTACCGAGTCAGATTCTTGCTCCGTTTAGCCCAATATTGCTGACACTGGCTTGCCGCAATGGTGCTCCAGGGTTTCAGGAAGGAGTTTTTCTAGCCCTACCTGGAGATGCCAGGTCTTGAACCTGGGCCCATCTGCATGCCATGCAGGGCCCTGCCACCAAGCTTGGGCCCTTCCCTCATGCCTTTGTCCATCTAGTCCAGTACTGCTGACACTGACTGGCAGCAAAGCTCCCCAGGGTCTCAAGCAGAAGAATGTCTTTCCCATAACCTGGTACCTGATCTTTTTAAAATGGAGATGGCAACGATATGCGTGGACAAGAGTAGTCCTCCTGCCGCCGTTATACTCTGGTGGGGAGGGGAGAAGTGTGCGCTTTGTACTATTTTTCTGTGGAGTTGTTTGCTCTTCACTTGGAAATTCCCAGCGCCATTCATTTAAACTGGCATCAAATCAGTGTAGGTTTTCTTGTTAAGTAGGACTTGGATCTATCTGAACATTCAGAAGGCTGAGATACAACCAAAAGGCCCAATGGATGCCTTCATCAGGACCATGAAATGAGCGAGGATAGCAATGGGTATATCCCTCCCTACACATGGATTGAGGGAGAGATACTCTGGTGAATACACTTAAGCCAGGAGTGGGGGACTTGTGGCCATCCCAATGTTGTTGGATTCCAACTCCCATCACCCTGATCATTGTGCTTGCTGGGGCTGATGCGGGTTGTAGTCCAACAACATCTGGAGGACTACAAGTTGACTTAAGCGAATGAAGTGAGCAATTTAGGACACAACAGGAAATAATTGGGGCCAATTCTTCAATTGTCAATCATATCCCTTCATTCACATCCCTAGCAGTGATGGAGCCTAAGGATGTGGAAATCCATTTTCTCACATGACCCCTTCCTATCCCTGTCTCTCCCTCCCCAGCTGATGTTGTTTTCCCTGATGTCTGTTTTGGAGCTGGGACAGGTTGCTGCCTTTGAAACTCATCTAAAGCATCATGTGCGCTGGTGCCACTATTAGTCAATAGTAATAAAAGCATAATACAGAGGAACACACAATGTATAACCAAACTGGAGAAGAATTAGCAAGAAATTATTAGCAAGGCAAAGTAGCCGAGCGTGTTAATGAACTGAACATCACATAAAAGAGAACCAGGAGCTGTTAATTTAAGACAGCCCTGCTCTATATTTAGCATCACAGGTCCTGTATTTCTTGCACAATGTGTTTCTGCACTGAAACCGCTTATTCTTCAGAACAGCTCTCACTTAGAGGGGTGTTGCTTCTTCTCTGCTATCCTTCGCAGGTAAAGTTCACTGAGAAAGCAGGAGGGAAGGAGAGAAGCAAGAGAATTATGGCATCCTTTAGCTTAGATCAGCCTTCCCCAACTTGGTGCCCTCCAGATGCTGTCATGGAATTGTGGAAATTGTAGTCCAACATAGCTGGAGGGAACCAAGTTAGTGAAGGCTGCATTAGATCATCAAGAATGAGACAAAGTTCATTGGGTTGTTGTTATTTATTATTATTTTATTTATTACATTTCTATACCGCCCCATAGCAGAAGCCCCCTGGGCGGTTCACAGAATTGTTGCATAACAGAATCAGATCTCTGGTTGCACCATCAGAGCTCCCTGTGGGAATTGTTTTGGGCACAATCCCGCCCAAGCCCTGTTGAAATGAACTGGGGTGGTACATTAGTGTCATGGAGAAATCCACAGTGGATTCAAATGAGCGGCTTTTTCCAAGTCATGTGGATTCTGTGAAGTTGTGGACCAGGGTTGTTTTTTTTTAACTGTGGGGGGGATTTGCGCAAAATTGCACTTGTGCTAATGTGCATTAAGGGCAATGTATACCTGCGCAAATTGAACAAAATTCTTGTATATGCCTAAAAAATTATGATTCCGTCAATGAGCGGACAATGGAACAAAAGACGCCTGACAATCCGCGAAACACAGACGGAACAGATTTAATGCAATCCATACATCCCTAGCGTCGAGGCAGCTTGCACAGGAAAACCAGCCAGTGGAACATGTCCATTGTCTCTAATGACTTCTAAAGCAGAGAGCAGATCTTGAATTTGGCTACCATTTTTTAAAAATAAGGATAGTTAAGGTAACAGTAAAGGTATCAGTAACATGTACTTTAGATCATAATTTTAATAAGGAATGAAAGGAATAACTATGCTGGGAATCCTACAGAGAGGATTAAAAATATTTTCCTCCATGGCTTCATTATTTCCAGACATTCTATATCTCTGTTTTTATTACATCATTTTTAGAAATCATTTGGGGGGAGTAAAGGCTGGGTAACAATATATAAATACTTTGTCTTTAATTCTAAAAGAAAATATTTCAGAATCCAAAACTGTTCAGTTGTTCAGAAAAAAACAAAAATGGTCCTCAGAAAAAAAAAATGGGGAAAACATTTTTTTCTGATTTTTTCTGGCTTTCTCTGGGCCTTCACATCTC
The DNA here is from genome assembly GCF_057233095.1 of Heloderma suspectum. Lineage (NCBI taxonomy): Eukaryota > Metazoa > Chordata > Lepidosauria > Squamata > Helodermatidae > Heloderma > Heloderma suspectum. The sequence continues at coordinate 8,238,984 of NC_139471.1, read as the reverse complement.
TAACTGGAGCCCTGGCCTGCATTTGCAGTTCTTGCTCAGCTGCCTTCTAGATTTCCCAAAGACAGGGACAGTCAACCTGTGGCATTCCAAATGTTGGATTTCAGCTCATATCATCCTTGACTATTGACCATTCTGGCTGGTGCTGACATGAGCTGAAGTCCAGCAACGTCTGGAGAGCAGCAGGTTGCCAGCCCCTGGCCTAGGAATTGCCTCTATGGTTTCATGTTTATCTTTTTAGCCATAATTGCTAGAAACGTGATTCCACCTCACTTTTAAATGAAAGGTGCTATTTTCAGGATGCTACTTGCTGTGACGGATAACAAATCTTGCACTGACTGGATACATGTGACATTGATTCAGTGCCACAGATGTTGCCTTCCCATGAAGAAAACCATTTCTTTCACACTGCTAGCACCTTGCATTGACACTATTTGAACCTCTGCCTAATGCAGTGGCGGTGAACCTGTGGCCCTCCAGATGATGTTGGACTCTCATCATCCCTGAACATTGCCCATTCTGGCTGGGGTTGACAGGAGATACAGTGCAGCAAAATCTGGAGGGCAATCAGTTACCCAAGCTTGGCCTAAAGTCTCTCAGCATGCAGCTACCATATCATGTCTTCCTCCACCATTCGAGAATTATTATGGTGGATGAATATGGGAGGAGGGTGAGATTCAGGAAGATGGTCAATTGTGACTAAATTGAACAGCATAAAAAATGCCTTGCTGGATCATCAGACCTTCAAGGTCCATCTGCTCCAGCATTCTTTTCTCAACACGGGCCAGCCAGATGCTCATGAAAAGCCCACATGCAGGGTGACATTCCTTCCCCATTTACCACTCAGCACCTGATTCTACCTCAATTCCCCCCACCCCACAAAAGGCGGTCAACATTCCATGGTTACTTAGCATGCTCATTTCTCATTGGGCTGTTTTTGGGATGTCCCCTCCAATAGATTTTTTTTTTTTGGTACTTTGGCAAGTTTCCCCCAAGCCTAGTGATGTCTCCCTCTTGTGTGCAAATGGTGCCATTTCTGGCTACATAAGCATTGGCCCTCACTCCTGAACATTAGAAATAGAGTGAGAGATAGACCTGTCCTCCATGAAATTGTCCAATTTCCTTTTAAAGTCATCGAAGCCAGTGACCAGCACCACATTTCCTGGCACTGAGTATTTTCATGTGTATTTGAGCATGGAAACAAAATACAAATACTCCCCCGTCTCCCAAATAAATTATTACACCAATACTGGCCTAGATAACATTGCTCATCTAATAATTGAAGTGATTTTCTTTCTTGCCACTAGAGGGTGTAGAAGGGTCTAAGGAATTATTTCTCTTTGGATGCCCAGTCACACTGAATGGAACAGAACTGAATGGAACAGAACTGAATGGAACAGAACTGAACAGAATTGAGGTCTGTGCCTTAGTATAATCGAGGCACATTCACAGAGATGGCAAACACCATTGTGACAGTGGGGACAGGCCAGCATAGGTGGCTGAGGAGAACAGCCTACAGTTGAACTTTTTTTTTACTCATGCATTTTGTTTCCATGCATCCTTCCGTATGTGTGTATGTATGTATGTATGTATGTATGTATGTATTTATATTACTTTTAAATTGGTATGCTGCCATACATTTATGGTATTTAGGCATAAAGCCTGTTGAGAGAGAGAGAGAGAGAGAGAGAGAGACTAACAACAGAGTATTTAAAATATATATTTTAAGCTAAATGTTTCAGCTTCCACCTTCATAAGTAGCTGTACTGTTAAATGGATATCAGGAGGGACATCCATTAACAGCTGAGCTACTGATGAGGGCAGAAACTGAAATGTTTAGTTTAAAATATATATTTTAGTACCCTGTTGTTAGTCTTTCTATCTTTCTTCTACATTTCACCTTAAGACCCACTGGATCCAAAGCCTGAGTGTTGCTTTGCTGTTGTGCCACTTTACACCAACCACTCTTTCTCTCTCCCTCTCCCCCCCCCCACTCTCTCTCTCTCTATATATATATAGAATCATAGAATCATAGAATAGTAGGGTTGGAAGGGGCCTATAAGACCAGGGAGTCCAACCCCCTGCTCGGTGCAGGAATCCAAGTCAGAGCATCCCTGAAAGGTGGCTGTCCAGCCTCATCTTGAGTGCCTCCAGTGTGGGAGAGCCCACCACCTCCCAAGCAAGTGGTTCCACTGTTGTACTGCTCTTAACAGTCAGGAAATTTTTCCTGATGTTCATCTGGAATCTGGCTTCCTGTAACTTGAGCCCATTATTCCGTGTCCTGCACTCTGGGATGATGGAGAAGAGACCATGGCCTTCCTCTCTGTGACAACCTTTCAAGTCCTTGAAGAGCGCTATCCTACCTCCCCTCGGTCTTCTCCTCTCAAGGCTAAATGTGCCCAGTTCTTTCAGTCTCTCCTCATAGGGCTGTGTCTCCAGTCCCCCGATTGCCCTCCTCTGAACCCTCTCCAGCTTGTCTGCATCCTTCTTAAAGTGTGGTGCCCAGAACTGGACACAGTACTCCAGATGAGGCTGTCAGAAGCGCCCTAGCTGCCTCTTACAGTCCCCTCCAATAGCCAACTCAAGACACAGACAAAAAGGATTCTTCCCAAGGCTTTATTCCTATTACAACTTAATGACTCTTTCAGATGCTAACCACCAGCGACTAAGCAAGGAACTGCACTGGGGTAGTTAGCAGAGTAGCCTAAGCTCCAAGTAAGGCAGTTGGTCCCTGTTTGAAGGAGAAGAGCGGGAAGACTCTGAACTTATGGGCTATGGAGAGGTCCTCACTCTTACCCTTGGGTCCTTGGGATGCGACCATTGTTTTAGCGCCAGGCGGGCAGAGCACCTCCTCTCGGCGCCCTCCATCTGTCGCCGCTCCCTGCGTCTGCGCCGAGCATCCAGCAAAACCCCCTCCCCTGCTTTCTCACTGCCAGGGTCACTATCTCTCTCAGGAATGCCAGCAGGAGGAATCTCTCCCTGCCGCTGTGCCTGTGAGAGGTGAGCGCGCTCCTCTCCCACGGATTGCTGTTCCTCCTCAGAATCAGAACTGCTCTGGGGCTCTATGGGCTCAGTTTCCACCCTGACAGAGGCCTAACCAGTGCTGAGTAGAGGGGAACTATTGCTTCACGTGATTTGGAAGCTATACTTCCAAATGTTCATATATAAACATACGAAGCTGCACTATGCAGTTTCGTATAGATTTTCCCCATCTTTAACTGTACTGGGGTGAGGGGCAGTAGCGAGTGGCGCTTTCCTCCTGTCAGAAGCTGCTTTCTCACCTAGCACCAGCCTCCCTAGGGCCTTAGGCAGAGTTCTTTCACAGCACTGCTACCTGGGATATTTCACCTGGAGATGTTTGGGATTATAACTGAGACCTACTGCATAAAAAGTCAATTCAAAATTTGGACTTTTAATCTTGCCACTATCCTCAGTGGTTCAGTGGGGTAACTCTGAAAAACATGCCATCAAAACATTTTGTATAGCCTTTTCCCCTTCCTAGGCCAGCCCCTGAAGAACCTCCTGTTCATCCTCACCCATGAAATCCTCCATTAAAGCAATGCTTGCATTGCTTCCAGAAGATACCTAGGCACTGCAGGTTTTCACCTGAAAGAAAGGCGTCCCAAAGGTGTAGAAAGCAGCCACTAAGAACACCTCTCTTCAGATTGCATGAGATCTTGCTAAATGGATCCCTTCTGGCTGTCTATAGAGATCGCAGTGATGCAAAATATGTCCAAGATATGAAGAGCATGTAAACAACAGCCTACCCTAAAGAGTTTACAATCAGTCAATAAGTTACTGACATGCACAAATAATCCCCTTGTCTGCTAAAGTCCTCATGTGGTAAGCTGGTATTGTGTTTCTGTGCTGTGTGTGTGTGTGTGTGTGTGTGTGTGCGTGTGCGTGTGTGTGCGTGCACGCGCTCACATGCCTATAAATGCCTGTAGTGAAGGGGCAATGTCTGTAGAAGAGAGCCAGCGTGGTGTAATGACTAGAGTGTTGGATTGGGAGCCAGGAGATCCAGGTTCTAGTCCCCACTCAGCCATGAAGTTCACTGACTGACTTTGGGGCAGTCACTGACTCTCAGCCCAACCCACCTCACAGGGTTGTTGTTGTGATGATAAAATGGAGAGGAGGAGGATTGTGTAAGCTGCCTTGGGTTCTTTCCGAGAGGGAAAAAAGGCAGTATATAAATGGAAGGGAGTTCCTGGAAACCTACTGGAGCCACAGCAATGGGTGCAAAATAAGTTATGTGTTTACACTTTCTGACCCCCACCAGTATCTGGAGAGCCACATTTTGTGCCAGTTGAAGCTTCCAGATCATCTCCAGTGGAAGCCCCACATAAAGTGCATTCCAGTAGTCTAGTCTGGAGGTAACCAGGGCATGCGTAAACTGATGTCTGGTCCAGCTGCTCCAGCAAGAGCTGCAGTTGGCATACAAACCAGAGACGGAAAAAACCCACTCCTGGCCACTGCAGCTGCCTGTGCCTTTTCTGATAGCGATGAGTCCAGGAACAGCCCCCAAGCTTTGCACCTGGTCCTTCAAGGTGAGTGGAACCCCATCCAGGATTGGTTTCACAAAGTCAGCTGACTTCCCAACCCGCAGAACCTCCGTCTTTCCTGGATTAGGAAAATGTCAGCTTGTTCTCTCTCCTCCATCCCAGTACTACATCCAGACACCTGCTAAAGAATTCCACCTCTCTGGGATCCTTGAGTGGAAAAGACAGGTAGAGCTGTATGACATCTGCATATTGGTGACAACAAAGCTCCAATTTCTGGATGACGTCTTGTTGCAGCTTCATATAGAAGTTGAAAACTGGGAATAAAATGCAACCCTGTTGTGTCCCACAAGCCAAAAGCCATGGTGTGGAGCAAAAATCACCCAGTACTACCTACCGAACATCAAGGAAGGACTAAAACTATGGCAGTATGTTGCCTCCTAAGCCTAGGCCAGAGAGTCGGGACAGAAGGTTACCATGGTTGATGTTGTCAAACACTGCCAAGAGCTCCAGTAGAACTAAGAGAGTTGTACTCCCACCATCCAGTCCCCTCCAGGGCTGCTAAGGCCATTTCCATCCGGTACCAAGGTCAGAATCCACACTTGAATGGATCTAAGTAACCAGTTTCTTTTCAAACCACCTGGAGCTGAGAAGCTACCACCCTCTCTAACACCTTACCCAAAAAAGGATGGTTCGAGACTGGACAGTAGTTGTCCACATTAAGAGGATCTAATGTTGGTATCTTTAGTAACCCACCCTCAAGGAGGCATTCATAGCAGTATCCAATAAGCATTTTAATACAGTGGGTATATTTTGAGGTAACTAGGAGCAGCTGATGAGGTGAGAGAAATTGTTTAGCCCTTGTCTTACACTGTACAGCCCTGCCCTTGGGTTAGTGTATGCAGAGTTGAATCAAATGGTAAAAGAGCATATTGAACTTAACTGGACAATCATTTGAAGCATAAACTCGCCACATTTTAGCATTTCCGGAATAGTTCCACAAGGGGCATTTATACAACAACCTAAAATCCTGCATTTAAAACGGGGCTTTCTGCTTCCGTTTTAAATGCAGGATCACCACTGACTCCCTTTATATGCGTTTCCTCTCCGCCCCCCTCAGAATATCTGAATCTTCCTTTATCTTTCACTGATCTCGCTCCTCTTCTTGGCCCTTTAACTCTTTTCACGGAGGAACGCAACGGGCTAATTTGATAGCTCATTATCTGTGATCTATTTAAAAACGGAACAAAGGGCATTTAGTGCAGGAGGGTCACGGCAGGGTCACAGCGTCATGTAAAGAGCCCACAAACTTCCGTGAAGGAGCAATCTCAATCACAGGATAAAAGCTCTGTGTGATGAAGCCCAAGGTCTCTCAAAAGCAATAGCATTGTAGTTCTACTTTTGGCCCTAGCTATCCTCTTGCAATAGCTGGTGAAACAGCATTATCACCTTTCAAGCCCTTTCCCATTTTCAATAAACACCCATTGACTCAGGTATCTTTTTTAGGTGTTAAGCAGTTCTTGAAATAAATGTGACTGCTCTCATAACACTGTCCTCATAATGCAATAAGAAGCCTCTAATCATTGTTGCTAAAATGGGTGAGTTACTGAGTGTTCTGAGAGGAAGATGTGCTTAAATATTTAGGTTCTGTTCTGTAGAAATCCAAGGTGTTGAGTCTTTAAGGGTGCAATCCTATGCATGTTTAAACAGAAAAAAGTCCTACAACTCCCAGCATTCCCCAGCCAGCATGGGCTTTTTTTCTGTCTAAACATGTATAGGATTGCATCTTAATTGGCCCACATTTCTTGTGTGTATGTGTTTTAGGTTAGGACAACCTAGTCAGCAACTAGTTTATTGGGATTGTAGCTTGGAAGAAGAGCTGGGTGGTAGTGGACCCAGCTTCCCCGTCCCAGTGGATTGGCCAAAAATCTTTATGCCATAGTAGTTAACCACTATCTTTAGTGGTTAAGATGCTGAACTGCAGACTGGAAGGTCGGCAGGACAGCAGTTCGAGACCCGAGTGCCGCGTGACGGAGTGAGCTCCCGTCTTCAGTCCCAGCTCCTGCCAACCTAGCAGTTCAAAAGCAAGAAATTGCAAGTAGATAAATAGGTACCGCCTCGGTGGGAAAGGTAACAGCGTTCCGTGCACCTCGGTGTTCAATCATGCCGGCCACATGACCACGGAAGCGTCTTCGGACAGCGCTGGCTCTTCGGCTTAGAAACGGGGATGAGCACCGCACCCTAGAGTTGGACACGACTGGCTGGGGACACCTTTACTTTTTTACCTTTTTAAGCCATATCCACCAGGCCTCTGTGCTTCTCTTGCTTCTGGTTATCAGCTGGGAATCCAACTAGTCCTTGGACCAGATTTGGCCCTGTAGCCTACAGTTGCTTATCCTTAAAGTAAAACGACCTCAAGAGAGGTAAATCAATATGATGCATTAGTCACTGGTTTCAATGGGTCTGCTCTGAGCATGACTAAGTCTGGATCCAACCCATTATTTTTAAGTATAGTTTTGAAAAATATAACATATAAAACTGCATACAACACACACACACACACACTAGTAAAGGGCACAGTCCTTTGTGCCCTTGGAGCACTGTGAGATTTCCAAAACCCTGATGCTGGGTGGATGTGAGGAAAGAGTGGCATTTGCTGCTCTTCTCCATGTTTTGGTTTGTTTGCTTAACCATTCCTCTCCCATTGCGTGCAACGGAGGGGGGATAATTTAGATCAGCTGCAGTGCTATTATAAATGTTTTCCTGTGTTGGGGGCACGTTTGGGGGTTGGTAGGCTTTGGATTCTTCAGATCCAGAGCTTTCCCTGCTCACCCCCTCCCCAATCGTCACCCTTTCCCTCTTCTCTGATGTTTGAGCTCCAACATCGGAGAGGGGAGGAACTTTCCACTGAGGCAGGGAGGGGGAATCTGAGATTAGATCTTCTGCTCAGAGATTGGAGCTCTATCTACAACCTCAGAGGGGAATTTCCAATCTATCCTATGGCCCCTGGGATACTATCCCAGGTTCCATAGGATTACCCTGCCCAACTCATATTTCTAATAAAAGTTAATAAAGGAAGGAAAATTAACATTTATAAAATAAAATACAAACAATTAAATCACATTAAATATGCAAAAAAGAGAAAACACTTTGCACAGAACATACATTAACATTTGCCAATTTACTATCAACAACGGTTTAATCATATAATAGCAAAAATAAACATAACCAGCATTAATATCACTAACATTAAAGGTCATAAACCAGGACTAAACATTTATATTTAAGCTGATTTGGTGGTTGATAATTTGCTATGGTCTTCTTGTACTGATTTTTCAAAAATCACAGTAAATAAGACAGATGTTCATATGTCCTTATTGAACATCTATTGTTTTATCTGTGCTACCAAACCAGTTGTGAATGAAGGAGAGTTTTGTTGTAGAGTAATAATTTGTTATATTAGGAACAACCAGTCCTCCTTTTGATTTCTTCTGAGATCAAAAAGAGATTTTTAACTGCTACTCTTGATGGCTGAATTAACCAAATAAAAGGGGGGCATGTCTTTTACCTTCTTCTCCTTCTTCTCCCTTTTACACATCAATACCTGGGCCTATTGTGTCAATATCCTGTGTTTTGCAGATATATTGTTTTTCTTTTGCCGCTGCCTGCAGGACTGTGTAAATCAGGCCCTGTTGCTACCTCCCTTCCCCTGTGATCTGACTTGCCCCAAGCTGTGGCAAGCAAGAACATGATCAACAGAACTGTCAGTCTTTTGTGTTTATAGTCATTATATATCGGGACATTTCTCAGCAGTTTTACCTAGGGTTTTAGGCTGCTATTGTCTTCTACTTATTTCTGATCTGAAACACACCTTGTCCATGAGGCTTAGAATGGGTGTGTTACAAATAAAAAACAATGCCCTTTCTTGTCGCCAAGGCTTATTATGCTTTCAAACAGTGCTTTGCTCCTGAGAACCTGCGGGTCCTTGAGGAAAAGATCAGTAATGGCAGCCAAGCTTCCCTGAAAAATAGCTTGCCCACTGCTACTTGTCTTTCCTTCAAAACAATAGGAGTCTTGAGTGTTTGCTTGGGCACACTCTCCATTCATGTGGGACAATACTGGAGACCAAAAGGCTTGGCCGGTGTTTTGCATGAACTGAAGTATGCATCTTAGAACATGCCCCAGGGATTCTCTGCAGATGTCCGTGGAAGCCAAGTCAATGTGGAAAGCATTCTCTGAAGGTTCTAGCTTTAAAAAAGGTGCTCCTCTAAATGGATATGAAGAAAGAAAACAATGCACAACAGCAGCTGCTGACTGGTAGGCAGTCCCCCTTGTCCACTGTACAAGCTTCCAGAGAGCGGATGGGTCTGGTTGAGCCAGGTGGGGAAAAACCTGCAGGTGGACCTGTTTGATTTACTCTTAACAAAATGGTGTCACAAGTGTGGAGTTGCCAGGAGTAGAAGGGGAAACCAAACATATCCCCCTTTTAGGGTGTTTATGTGCATCATTCTGGAATCTATGGCTGCATTTGCTTGAGTAAGAGGGGAAAACAGTTATACCTGGATGGATTATTCGAGAAGGACAGGCTTTACTTCTATATTGTATATAGATGTGTTGAAGGAATGGATTCAGTCCCTGAATACTCACCTGTGTGGAACGCATCATCAATGATGCTTTTCAGTCCAAAGTTAAACCAGTTTTAAACCTGTTCTTATTATCGTGCTTCCTTCCTCCCTGGCAACTTGGGAACTGTAGCTTTGTAAGGATTCTGATAATTCTTTACCAGAGATGTCTACAGAGCTACAAATTTTAAAGTTTTATTTTTTGTACTTTTTATTTTCCATTTGTGTTTTTTAGTATTTACATTTTCAGTTTAAAAATATATCAAGAAAACAAAACAATATTATATCCTACTCATAAATGAATTATGGTTGGAGTAATAGTTTATTAGCCCAACCCTATTCATGTTTACTCACAAATAAATGCCATTGGGTTCAGTGGGGTTTGCTCCCAGGAAAGTATTCATGGGATTACAACCTGACAAATCTTATGCATTTGTTCTCAAAAATAATTCATATTGAGTTTGTTGAGACTTACTCCCAGGTATGTGTGAATCGGATTGCACCCTAAAGTGCTTCCAAACAAGGCTTTTGTCATGCAACCATATTGACTAATTCATGGAAATTTATGGGGGGTCCAGATGATGTCATCTTCTACTTGTAACCCTCCCGTGTTGTCTTACCACTTCTTCCAACTTTTTTCTAACCACAGAAAATCCATTCAGGAAAAATACATGGAATAACTGCACAATGCTTTCTAATTGGTAGAGATAGGAGCCTCCTGTCTGGAAGACCCTAGGGACGCAATCCTATGCATGTTTAGACAGAAAAAAGCCTCACAAACCCCAGCAGTCCCCAGCTGGCTGGGGAATGCTGGGAGTTGTATGACTTTATTCTTTCTAAACATGCATAGGATTGCTCCCTAAGTCTCTGTTTTTCAGTGTAACAGAACTATAGTTTCCAATATTTGGGTGGGGTGGGGTGACGAAAGCTATGACAGATAAACCAATTCAAGCTTTTGAACTTTAGACTCTAAAGATAGACATATTCCTTTTCACTTCAATACCCAGTAGTAAAGTTAGTTAATTTTATATGCTGCACTTAATCATCTTACGGAGGCTCCCCTCTTTAGATGGTACTATGGATTATTTCAGTGCACTGTCTTGCTTATTCTCTCTTGGTTATTCTGATGAGTAGGGCACTGGACATCTGTCCCAAAGTCCTGCCCGGCCAGAACCACTGATGGAGCTGTTCTTTCAGCAGAGCTGATGGCATGGTCCCTGCTGCCCAATCGCTCCCTCTGCTGCAGCCAGGTGGAATTCTGCTGCTGTTAGATGAGGGAGAGGAACAGCCAAATGTTGTTCAATTAGGTAATTTTAGACTCTTAATAGTCTCACAGAGGCCTACCTCTTTAGATAGTGATGTGTATTGCTTCACTTACTTCAAAATGTGACAAGCCAGTTCAGCCGCATCCCCGCCGTCCCCCCGTTCATCCTGCTAAGTGGGGCCCTCCACTTCCACTCCAACCTCTTGACCTGATGGTACTACTGCCTGTTTTGGGGTTTCACTGCTTGACTTCAGAGAAGTTCAAGAAGAATCTCTGGGCATCTGTGGGATATATCAAACAGAAGTCCCACACTTTCCTGAACAGAGAATGAATTGTACTCTGAGGGTATTTTCACAAGTGACACTGCAGTTTTTAGTTTAGGATGCATCACTTGTGAATGCAGCTAATATGGCATAGAATAGGGATGGGCGGAAAGTAGATCTTCAGATGTTAACTCCCAGCATTACTGATCATTGGCTACACTGGGAGTTGAAGTCCTAAACATCTGGAGAGCTACCTTCTGCCCACCCTGGCATAGAAAGTAAGGGAGCCATTTTAAATAAAATGCATGCACTAACCCAGGAGTGGGCAGAACATACGTAGATCTCCAGCTGTCTTGAACTTTAACTTCCAAAAGCCCCCACTAGCATGGCCCATGGTCAGGAATGTTGAGACTTGAAATCTAAAACATCTGGAGATCTACTTTTTGCCTACCCCTGCTCTAATCAACTTAAATGAAAGGAACTTCAGAGTAAACATGTTTAGGACTGGCCTGTAAAAATGATGTAAATACCATACACATCGCTCTTATGGTTTCTGTCCATATGAAATAATCCAAGGAGAAGCTGCTAGTACATTATATGTTTGTCCTTGCAAACATTTTATGTTTGTCCTTGCAAATGGGTTGGAGCTCAAATTTCTCTCCTCTGACAGAAGGAATCTTCTTCTGATGGAGAAGGGCAACCTTTGGATCCAACCAAAGACTTACCAAACGCAAAACAACTGATTTAACTAGAATTAATTTTATGATGTTGAATTGTGGCATAGCAATGCCCACTACCAGACTACATGGCTTTATTGTATATCCAATTGTTTACTATTCTTTTTATCCTTCCATATGTAGAAAGCGAATGCACATAACTCCAGAACAGGTTCAAACTGGGAGTTGTTCTTCAAACTATTCTGTTTTGCTGTTGCTTATCATGCTTCCTGTTTGTTTTATGATAAAAAGATCGATGCTAACCTTTAATACATGGAGCTTGAAAACGGGTGGGGGTAGGGAAACACACACAACAGCTTCCAAATGCATTCTAGACAAGACCTCCTCCTTCCGCCACTGTATTTGGTTGCATCTCTAATTCAAATCATATTGCCATATTGCTGCTTGGAATGCAAGGAATGAACTCATTTTCTTTGTTTAATCCAGGGATGCAAGACACTTTCCATACTAAAATAATTATTCCCATTATGGGATTCTATTTAGAAGTCCTGCCTGGGAATCTTTGTGGGGGTTCAGAGATCCGGTTGCAATTTGTTTATACCTAATAGCTATATACAAAAACAGTCCAACCAATCTATGTCTGACATGTGCTTTCTCCTCTGAAATTATGTTAAATCCAAGTAGCTGAACAATGTGTCAATGCATAATTGTGATGCTCTTCCCAGGAGATGCCACTGATCCTATCTTCTTGACTAGGCCAAGTAATGGCATTTTATGTCAACATTTACGATTTCAACATTTGTAACTTCCTGCTTCTTCTAATTTCCATGCTACTGACTAAAGTCAAATGAGCAGGTGTGCACATGTGTTTAGGCTACTCTTGGGAAGATTATTATGCAATAATGTGTCACTGACATACTGCCTCAAGTAGCACAGCAGAATGACGGTGGAAGTCTTTACCAGATAGCCGGTTCAAGTCTCTCTACTTCCCATTGATTATTAGCCCAGTGGTCACTACTGTGAGCTTTTCCATAGCAGGCCAACAACCTCTAGAACCTGCTTGCTGTTGCAATGCATCAGATCCAGAAACTTCTTCCTTTTAAACGTGTTGCTAAGACTTTCTTATATTATTATTCATATGGGCATTTTGTAGTTATTTTTCTCTATTAGTTTTTTTTTTTACTTGTCCCTGTTTTTTGTTTCTGATTTTATTTACTTTATACTGTATTTTATTTTTAATATTTCCTCCACTCTTTCAAAAGCAAGTTATACACTTTCCAAATAAATATAATACAAATATTGCTTCAGCAACATTTCTAGGTGCCGGCTTCCCTTCTCATTTCAACTCACCAACCATCTGCAGTGATGACTGTAGGTATTACTCTTCCCTTTGGATTAGGAAATGTTTAAGCCTCATTCCTTAAACCAAGCTACATCTGAAGCAGGTTGCAACTTTTCTTTATGCTTTCCTTCTTTAATTATTTTATTGGGATTGTTTCTTCCATGGACTCAAGAAGCTGTTTTTAATAAATTGTAGACTGAGTGTTCCTGTTGAAAAACTTTACTGCCCCAGGCATATGTAGCACATAATTCTAGCAGCACATGCCAAGCACTTCGTGGTGTACCACATTTCGCTGCTTAAGGTGGAAAATCCAAAGGATATCTCCTTCTGCTTTCCATAAAAATAAAGTACATTAAATAATTGACACCGTGATTCCTTTTAGTTATGTTCAAATTCATCACTCTGCTTTATGATAGGTCCAGCTCAGGCAGCTGTGTTGCAGTTGGTTAAAAGTATCAAGAGCTGTTTAACAACAAGTTAATATAATCTGGTTTTAAGATGGTTTGCACATCATTTTTGTTTCTGTAATGTTGTTTCTTTGTATGTATGTGCTTCAAATGTTGCACATGCTCTACTTAAAATGCTGTTTATCAGTGTGTACACCACACAGGTATAGAATTAGATCCAGATTTACACTGGATCAAGTGTGCTGATGGAAGTGGACTTCCCCACCCCCTCTTTTCCATGGCAGCCCCTTAAGCCACATGAAAATACTACTGAGTCAGGATTCCCTGAGGTGAGCTGTGGTGTGTGTGTGTGTGTGGGCGGAGGGGAGGAAGATTCCCACAATTTGGATGGACAGACTTTCTGTGAACAGAGACCTTCGTTTCCTGGAAGGCAGATCTTGGATCCAACCCATGTAAGGCATACTAGGTAAATATGGGAGCAATCCTATGGCTGCTAGTCAGTGGCTAGATGGCCATAGGGAACCAACCTCAGAGCATGCGCTCCGAAGTTGGTCCCCAGAGAACCGATCTTCCCCCCCTCCCCCCCGGCATCGCACTCCACGCTCATAAGAGGAGCACAGAGTGGCCAAAACGGGGCGTTCCGGTGGATTTTCCAGGGAGGGGAAGGTGGAAATGCCGGCACGACATGTCCTGTGTGTCGTCTGGCAGCTTCCTCCCCCTCTCTGCCTTCCAGCAGCTAGATAGCCGAAATCCACTGTCTATCTGCAAATGCAGGGCAGGAGAAGCGCGGAGGGAACAATCCCTTCCATGCTTCTTCTGCCCTGCATGGATAGGTGGTCACCTCCGAGTTTGGAGGCAGCCGCCAGTCCCCAAGGATTGCACCCTAAATAGCTAATGCTTGAAGAGAATCTCAGCCACCAACTTCATGTCATAATTTTTCTGCATGTTTATTTAAAATATTTCTATGCCACCTTTCCATTTTTAAAAAAGTTCTAATGATAGAATAAAAGAGCATAATATATATAACAATAAAATAAAATATATCTCAGACGAGCATAGTTCAGATAAATTACTAGATTAAAATTTAGCACGTCAGGAGATCAAGTGCCTGTTGAAATAAAAGTCCTTACACATTATTGGAAGGCTCTCACAGAGGGGGTGAAGTGGACTTCCTTAGAATACAGTATCCAAGAAGGCCTTTCTCTGCATCCCAGCTAGATGTTATCCAGATGGCTGCAGGATGCAGAGGAGGTATCTTACTAAGAGGACAGGCTTTTATGATAAGAAAAATCCTTCAGTTGTGCTGTCCCAAGCCATTTTGGGCTTTAAGGGTGCAGTCCTATGCATGTTAAGACAGAAAAAAGTCCTACAACAAGCAGCTGCCTGGGGAATGCTGGGGGTTGTGGGACTTTTTTTCTGTCTAAACATGCATAGGATTGTGCCTTAACGGTCATAAACAGCACTTCTGCCTTGGGGATGGAAAAAGACCTGAAGCCATTGAAGCTCTCCTAAATAGGGAGTTGCATTCCCTCAGTAACTAGATCCAGTTTATCTATTTACAACATTTGTATACCCCTTTACATCTAAACAGATTCTAGAGTGATGAACAACAAGAGATAAAATGAACAAGAGATAACAAGAATGAAACATGTTATTAAAATTATTCTTTAAAAAACAAGAGTGCCAATAAAACCAAGACTGGTTAACCAAGGAAGGCTTCCTCGAAAAGAGCTATTTTCAGGCGGTGCCAAAAACAACCCAGCGTTGTAACTTGGCGCCTGCCTCACCTCCAGAGGCAGGGAGTTCCATAAGACGGGAGCCAACACACTGAAGGCTCTTCTCCAGGTGGCCTCCAGTTAGGCTATAGGTCCATGTGGAACCACTAGGATCACGCCCTCTGATGACCTTGTGATCGGGCAGGTTGGTAAGGGAGAAGGCGCTCTCAGGTATCCTGGTCCCAAGTTGTTGAGTTACCAGTGTGGGTGCACGCTCCTCATGCATGTTTGAGCACGTACATCCTTTCTGCACACTAAACACGTAACGCGCATGGGAAACGCGCGTTGCTGTTCAGTCGTTCAGTCGTGTCCGACTCTTCGTGACCCCACGGACCACAGCACGCCAGGCCTCCCTGTCCAAACCGGGGGTGGGGGAAGAGGTTATGCTGATGTAAACGCAAGCCAGGTATGTTGCGGTCGCTAGGGTTCCCCGCCGTGTACAGAAACACCTTGAAAAACGCCTGGCGGCCTTGCGGATGGCAATGCCCGAACCCGCTCAGAGCTGCCACTGACTCGAAAGCGTTCTGCGTAGCCAGATCCTGCTGTGGAGAAACAGTTCCTCTGGGGCTAGGCCTCGGCTCCCACGACGGCTTGCGCTGCGCAGCGCACCGCGTAGCCTCATCGCTGCCGCCTGCGCGGCTGTGGGCAAAACCTTGGCCAGGAGGACATAAGCGGAGCCCTGCTGGGTCAGACCAAGGGTCCATCGGGGTCAGCATCCTGCTCCCACAGTGGCCAACCAGCTGTGGACTGGGGACCCACCAGCAGGGCAGGAGCGCAACAGCGCCCTCCCGCCCACGTTCCCCGGCGACTGGGGCACAGAGGCTCGCTGCCTCCGGGCCTGGGGGCAGCGCACAGCCCTGACTGGGGGCCGCGGGCACCGCCCTCTGCGGCCCTCCTCCACGCCCTCCCCCCTCAGGCCAACGGGCCGCCAACGGCCACCTGTCAACGGCCGCGCGCCTCACGCGCTCCAACCCGCCCCCGCCCCCGCCCCCGCCCCCCGGCAGGCCGCGGCTCCTGCGCATTCGGCGCTCCTCCGCGAAGGCCCGCCCTCCGCCCGCCGCGATTGGCGCCGCCCGCGCCGCGATTGGCGGCGGGGCTTGTCAGTGCCGTCGCGCCCGCCGGCGCTCCCCCTCGCAGCTTTCCTCAAATCCGTCTCTCTCTCTCTCCCCCTCGCCGCCGCCGCCGCCGCCGCCCTCCCCCCACAAGCGGCCGGGCTCGGCCTTGTCGTCGTCAGCAGCGGCGGCTGGCGCTGCGGCGGCGGCGGCGGCCCGCGAATCCGGCCCGCTCTCTTCCTCCTTGTCTCGGTCGGAGGAGGAGGAGGAGGAACCACGGGCAGCCCGGGGCAGCGGCAGGTGGGGCCGCCCCGCCCCCCGGCAGGTGAGAGAGCGGCGCGCGCCCCGATTCCCCCCCGCCGCCGCCGCCGCCGCCGCCGCCGCTTTTCTCCACGCGCCGTTACCTCAGGGCCGAGGCGCCGCCCCCGCCCCCGCCTCGCCAGCCCCGGCGCGCCCCCGCCTCGTACGTGACAGGTGAGGCTAATTTTTACTCTCCCCCCCCCACCCCCCGCGCGCGCTTTCTCTGCCGAATTGCGCGCGCCCTCTTCCTCCCCCACGGGCGAGTGAGAGGTTGGCAGCGCCCCCCCCCCCCGACCCCCGTTTTCCAGCTCTGCTTCCCTGCCTCCCATTTAGGAAGAAAAACACTGTTGGTTTATATATGCAATACGTATGGAACGTGTACGTTTATATATGGGTGTGTGTGTGTCTGTATCTCGTGTGTGTGTGTGTACACACACACACACACACACACACAATTTATTCGACTTATAAATTGTATCCTTAGCCTACTAGGCTCCTGGGGTGATGTATAATAAAAAAAAATCATCTTCTGTATATGGATACAGATGTACAGCTCCCCCCCGCCCTGGTTTTCCAGCCCTGGGTCCACAGTGACGCCTCTCTGGTGGCCCCTGCCTCCCATTTAAGAAGAAAAACACTGTTGGTTTATATATGCAATATGTATGGAACGTGTACATTTATATATGGTGTGTGTGTGTCTGTATCTCGCGTGTGTGTGTGTGTGTGTGTGTATATACACACACACACACACAATTTATTCAACTTATAAATTGTATCCTTAGCCTACTAGGCTCCTGGGGTGATGTATAATAAAAAAAAATCATCTTCTGTATATGGATACAGATGTACAGCTCCCCCCCACCCTGGTTTTCCAGCCCTGGGTCCACAGTGACGCCTCTCCGGTGGCCCCTGCCTCCCATTTAGGAAGAAAAACACTGTTGGTTTATATATGCAATATGTATGGAACGTGTACATTTATATATGGTGTGTGTGTGTCTGTATCTCGTGTGTGTGTGTGTGTGTATATACACACACACACACAATTTATTCAACTTATAAATTGTATCCTTAGCCTACTAGGCTCCTGGGGTGATGTATAATAAAAAAAAATCATCTTCTGTATATGGATACAGATGTACAGCTCCCCCCCGCCCTGGTTTTCCAGCCCTGGGTCCACAGTGACGCCTCTCTGGTGGCCCCTGCCTCCCATTTAAGAAGAAAAACACTGTTGGTTTATATATGCAATATGTATGGAACGTGTACATTTATATATGGTGTGTGTGTGTCTGTATCTCGCGTGTGTGTGTGTGTGTGTGTGTATATACACACACACACACACAATTTATTCAACTTATAAATTGTATCCTTAGCCTACTAGGCTCCTGGGGTGATGTATAATAAAAAAAAATCATCTTCTGTATATGGATACAGATGTACAGCTCCCCCCCACCCTGGTTTTCCAGCCCTGGGTCCACAGTGACGCCTCTCCGGTGGCCCCTGCCTCCCATTTAGGAAGAAAAACACTGTTGGTTTATATATGCAATATGTATGGAACGTGTACATTTATATATGGTGTGTGTGTGTCTGTATCTCGTGTGTGTGTGTGTGTGTATATACACACACACACACAATTTATTCAACTTATAAATTGTATCCTTAGCCTACTAGGCTCCTGGGGTGATGTATAATAAAAAAAAATCATCTTCTGTATATGGATACAGATGTACAGCTCCCCCCCGCCCTGGTTTTCCAGCCCTGGGTCCACAGTGACGCCTCTCTGGTGGCCCCTGCCTCCCATTTAAGAAGAAAAACACTGTTGGTTTATATATGCAATATGTATGGAACGTGTACATTTATATATGGTGTGTGTGTGTCTGTATCTCGCGTGTGTGTGTGTGTGTGTATATACACACACACACACAATTTATTCAACTTATAAATTGTATCCTTAGCCTACTAGGCTCCTGGGGTGATGTATAATAAAAAAAAATCATCTTCTGTATATGGATACAGATGTACAGCTCCCCCCCACCCTGGTTTTCCAGCCCTGGGTCCACAGTGACGCCTCTCCGGTGGCCCCTGCCTCCCATTTAGGAAGAAAAACACTGTTGGTTTATATATGCAATATGTATGGAACGTGTACATTTATATATGGTGTGTGTGTGTCTGTATCTCGCGTGTGTGTGTGTGTGTGTGTGTGTATACACACACACACACAATTTATTCAACTTATAAATTGTATCCTTAGCCTACTAGGCTTCTGGGGTGATGTATAATAAAAAAAAATCATCTTCTGTATATGGATACTGATGTACAGCTCCCCCCCGCCCTGGTTTTCCAGCCCTGGGTCCACAGTGATGCCTCTCCGGTGGCCCCTGCCTCCCATTTAAGAAGAAAAACACTGTTGGTTTATATATGCAATATGTATGGAACGTGTACATTTATATATGGTGTGTGTGTGTATATATATAGTTGGGGTGATGTACAATAAAAACATGTGTTATATAAATAAACACATGTATCAAATGTTTTTTTATATATACACACATACTATATAATAATGTTTGTAAAAACATGTTTTTCTTATGCAATTTTCATTAATCCCCTTGAGACTTATGTGAAGGGTTGGTTATATATATATTAGGTTGGATCCAGATTTATTCATATTGGATCATACACATTTTGCGTATATAAACCATTGATGGGTCTACAGCAACATAAGTCCCATTAAGGCAATGGGACTTAAGTTAGTCATGACTTATTTAAGCCCCTTTGATTTCAGTAGGTCTGCTTTGAATATGACTAAATCTGGATCTAAGCCATATTATATAATTTTATATAGACCTTTCTTTATATAGAGATAAGATATGTGTATGATAATTAAACCTATACATTCTGCCTTTCACGTAAGCCTCAAGGTGGCATGAATTGCATAATCATGTGTATGTGTATAAACTACTTATTTTATATTGCTAAATGAAGATGCATATTAAATTAAATAGTTTCTGTATGTGGATGGCTTATATACACACATCAAACTATTCATTTTATGTATTTCTATGCATGCAATTTAAATATAGGAGTTTAAAAAGGGGAAAGAAATTGTAATAGGAAATATTTTGGGGACCTGAGGACAATAATAAGAATATACAAATAGTCTGACTAGATCTCACCAAAGGTCCATCTAGTTTGCTGTCCTACTTCCAAAGTGTCATGCCAGATGCTTCCAGGAAGCCCACAAGCAGGACATCAAGAGCCCTTGTCCTTTGGCTCCTCCCCCCGTCTCACAAGATCTGATATTTAGATGAATACTACCTCTGAACTTGGATGTTCCATATAGCTATCAATGCTAATATCTCAGTGGCTATCTTTCTCCATGAATTTGTCTAATTCCCCTTTAATGCCATGATGAGAATGATAATATACATGTAGCGCTTTAGAGTGTTCAGTATCTTAAGATACATTTTCTCAGGATGCATGCAAGTAGACTCCTTCAGCCCATTCTATACAGGTTAATCATCATTCTGACAAGAATAGTTCCCCACCCCTCTTGTCACAGCCTTAAATCTTGGGTAATACAGGCCATTCTATGTGCCAATAGCTGCCTGCTCCAAGATGTGACATGTGAAAAGAGCCTACCATTCAAATAATAGAAAGTGTTCCAGTTTGCTGCCCTTCATCAGAGCCTCACCTTGGATAGCAACCATTCATATGTACAGATTGCTATTTCTGTGCCCAGAGGTCTTTCCAACATCTTACTCCCCAACTGTGATGTGGAGGAAAGCCCCTACCATCAAAACAGCATGCTTGTCAATGCCAGAGCAAGCATTGTTTGGCACCTAATTGATCCATTTGGGCTATCCCATAATGCACAATATGTGAGGTTATCCCCATGTCCTTCCTGAGAGTACCCTTTCTCCCCCTGCCAGGATAGCGTTTTCCCCTCCTTTCTCTTGAATGACACCCACAGCCTTTATAGCAATATAGGTCACCTCCCAATACGTAACAGGTGAGGAATCTCCACTGCTGTGGACCCTCCATTACCTCTTAAATGAATCTTTCCCTTCAGTTGGCACACTTCCTTTGGGTTGTACCCAAACCCCATTTGTTTATGTAGGTTGACATTTATGTGCCATAGAGCTCTACCCTTGTTATACTTCCAAACATGGCAGTTGAGGAGGAGTGCCTACCAATCTGATAATGAGCTCCCTACCCTTTTCATAGTCATTGCACTTGGCAGTATGCATATATCATTGATCAATACAGACTACATCCTCCACACCTCAAGATGTGAGGGCAGTCTACCTGTTACTGTCAGAGTGTGCGTATCCATCTCACTGAGAGTTCCCCCATCCAGTCATCAGACCTTGCCACCTTGAACAACACCTGCTTCCATTTCTCCTGCTACCTCCATTTCAGAGTATTCCAGTCTCTGCCTGCCTGCCTGTTTCTCTCTCTCCCCCTCCCCATTCTACCTCTGACAGCTAAGGAGAACACTCAGTGAATATGGATGCCCATCAATGCCAGAAAGAATGTCACTCAAAAAAATCACAACTCTTTCCTCACCGCTCTCCCTCTGACAGGTAGATCCCAGACATGTGTCACTCTCTCATGCTTAAGGTGAATTCTCAAGATAACTCTTTTATCTTCTTAATGCTGTCTTCTGGTTCTGTTATTAGAATTATTATTTTTTTTAAACCCTTTTTACTTCCATTGGTTATTAACTCTTTTAAGGTACCTGAAGCAGAAAATCCAACCTCATTTCCAGTTTTGTAATAACTAATTGACATTTTGCCACCCTATATTAGCACCTGAAAATCTGTTGCCTGAGGTGACTGGCTCTTAGCAAGGCTAGCTCCTGTAAGTCTCACATCTCAGTCTCCTTTTCAGCGAAGAGACAGCTCCCTATCCATTCAGGTTGTCCTTTTTGCTTGCTGTCTATCTTTCCACTTTCCAATGACAGGAGAGAAGCAGATTTTATCTCTTATATAGAGCCCCATTACCATCTACCTAACAGGATTTAAGTCCTCTTTCTAGATTGAGATTCTAATAATCTTACTGGAGCCATGATAATAAATTGAGTTTGATGTGAGATGGGCATTGACTAACTCTAGATTAAATGATTTGAGATTTTCGGCTTCTGCCATATAGCTTCCAGCTCCTTATGCAGCACTTTCAATCAACAAATAGGGCTAGTAGTTTTTAAGATGAGAGGTGCCTAGGCTCAAGCTGGCTTGGTAGTTATGCCCTCTGATTTAGATGTCTGCTCCATGTAGTTACTCAGCATCAGAGAAAAACGAACTTGGCACATTTTAGCCTGTGTTCTGCCTCATGCCCTGATGTGTGAGGACTTCTGACTTTGCTATTGTGATGTGTAACCTGAATATTTTCTTAATATAACAATTTTCTCCCCACCAATGCATCTATCTCTGTCTCCTGCTTCTATGTGGTGATTGGTCTGATTGATAAATCATCACACACACACACGCACATTGTTTTCTGAACTGCCCAGAGACTTTAGATAATGGGTAGTATAGAAATGTAATAAATAAGGGAGCAATCCTATGGCCACTAGACACTGTCTAGAGGACCATAGGATTGTTTGGTTTCTGGGAACTGAGGTCAGAGCCAGTGCTCCAGCTTTGGTTCCCAGAAACCACGCTTCCAGCCCCCTCCCCCACCCCCTTGTTGCTGGCGCAGTTCTCTTTGCGCTGGCTACCTCTCTGTGCTTGGAAATGGAATGCAGAGACGGGGGAAAGGAGGTAGTCCTGGTGGCAGAGAGGGGAGGAGACCGCTGAAGCAGCTTTATGCAGCTTCCTATCAGGTCTCCAGGCCCATTCCTTCCCCGAAGTCATGCTTAGACAGGTGAAATTGCCTGTCTAGGCAAAAACGCAGGGCAGCTGGAGCACGGAGAAGAGGATCTCGTCTGTGCTCCAGCCGGCCTGCATAGGATAGTCACCAGCCTCCAATTTTGGAGGCTGGTGACTATCCAGATAGGATTGCGCCCTTAGTCAGTCTCTGTCTCTGGCTTTCTGTATGTGTGTGTGTGTGTGTGTGAAATTTTACGGAAGATAGGTGATGGGGAGGAACAATGGCCATTGATAAATGGATAACACATAACTGAGTAATTGTTTACTCTTGAAATGTGTATCTTCTTTTGGGGGGTGGGAAGCACAGAAGTGACAGTGATGGCTATTAGCGTTTTACTAGATCATGGCTACAAACATAAAAGCTGTTATGCCAAATTTCCATGAGTTGTGTTCACTGAAAAGATAGGTTAGAAATCTCAATTTGGCTTCTAGAATGAGTATTTATAGGATTGTCAAAACAATAAAATATTTGTCATAAACATACCTGTGTTGTGTGATAGGATAGTGTGCCTCCTGGTAATAATATTTTCCACCACTCCTCACATGTCCATTATTTGTTCAAGATACTTGAGACTGCTCCAGATTTATGAAACAAAAATGCAGTCTTTGGGTATTAGGAGCATCCACAACCTTCCTTATTGTCAGCTTGCAGTAGCATTGGTGATCTTTTAAAATCTCCACATTCTTATTTGGAGAGTAAATAATGTGCATATTCAATGAGAGGGTCTCTTTGGAATGTGGATGTCCAGACTTCAAATTATGGTGATATTGTGTGATCAGCGTTGTATGTACTTTCCGTTTAGTGAAATTGTTGAGCATTTTGATGCCTTTCCTATAAGACGGGTGGGCAACAGGCAGCCCACAAGCTGTACCCCCCCGTTGACCCCCCTGAAGTAATAATAATAATAATAATAATAATAATATAATTATTATTTTTACAAAGCAGCTACGGAGTGCCAAACAGGGCAAATTTAACTTGTTTGCTAGAGAGTGCTAAAAGAATTAAATTTAGCTTGGAAACAAAGTGAATTTAATCCTTGTAGTGCTACAGAGCATTTTTATTTTTTATTTTTTGTTTGTGTGGGTGGTGCCCCACAGACTGCATGGTGCCCTGCGAAGTGCAGCCTGCAGCGGGGTGTGTATGTGTGTCTTGGGCCAAAAATGTCCCCCGGACCTCCTGCAGTTGCCCATCCCTGATATAAGGTGAGAGAACTGATTCAAACTTATTTTGAGTAGACTTGTTTACAGTGTAGTCTTAGTTTCTAATTGCTGTAGTTCAACAGCATTGGACAGTTTACATTTCCTGTCCATTTGTTGCATTATTTTTAGAAGTCATTTTGGGACATCCTTAATTTTTTGTAAGAGGAGGGTGGGGTGAAACCTTTTTTTGGTGTAATTGGGTAGTAATGGTGTGAATTTTAAGAATCTTCAAAGTATCATCAAAACTGTGAGTAAAACCAACACAAGTCCTACTTAGAGTAGACCCATTAAAGTAAATGGGACTTAAATTAGTAATGACTAATTTAAATCCCATTTACTTTAATGGGTCTACTCTTAAGTAAGACTTACATTGGCTTTTGCCCAGTGTGTGCCATATCTTATTGTTGTAAATCATCCTGGAATTAATTTTGATGAAGGGCAGTATTTATCTATTTTAATAAATAAAATGAGAAGAAAATGATGGTGGCACATGGTTGGCTTAAATACTTTTTACAACTAGATTGGTTGGTGAGATTTTGGGTATAATTTTGAATCAGGATATTTAGTGTAATGTTTGGTCTCTTATGAATGCATGCATAAGTTGACTTTGGTCTTTCCGGTCTCTGGTGGGGGGCTAACTATTTAGTACTGTAAATATCTCTGCATATTATTGCTGATGAAGAAACAAGTACAGAGCTTCAAAAACTATTCACAACTACCATTTTGAAGTGTGTGTGTGTGTGTGTGTGTGTGTGTGAAGATTAATGTTGTCTTTTGGATGCTCTTGATTCATCAGTATACATTCAGGGCCAGAAATATTGGAACAAGGATAACTGTTTTGGCACTTGGCCTCTGTACACCACCACATTGAAGTTGAAAGGAAACACCCCCAGATGGGAGCGAAGTCAGGACTTTTAGCTGTAATTCAAGGGGGTTGACAAAAGTGGAGCACTAGCCATTCAGGAAATACAGTCAGTGGCATACACCCCACCCCCATCATTGGTGGCTCATAAGTAATGGAACAAATGGCTGACAAGCAGCTGCATGGCCAGGTGTGGCCTGTTTCCTGGGTACCCCATGACCAATCAAGCAGTTTAAAGGCCTGGAGGTGGTTCTGAGTGTTACATTTGCATTTGGTAGCTGTTCACTGGAACTCCCAACATGAGGTCGAAAGAGGTGTCCATGCCAGTGAAGGAGGCCATCATTAGGCTGAAGAAACAAAATAAACCCATCAGAGAGATAGCAAAAACATTGGGAGTGGCCAACACAACAGTTTGGAACATCCTGAAAAAGAAGGAATTAACTGGCTAGCTCAGCAACAGCAAAAGGCCTGGAAGACCACAGAAGACAACTAAAGTGGATGACCGCAGAATTCTGCTCATGGTGAAGAGGAACCCTTTCACAACATCTAGCTAGGTCAAGAACGCTCTTGAGGAGGTAGGCATGTCATTGTCAACATCTACAGTCAAGAGACGGCTTTATGAATGTAAATACAAAGGCTTCACAACAAGGTGCAAACCAGTGGTAACGCTCAAGAACAGACGGGCCAGATTAGCCTTTGCCAGCAAACACCTAAAAAAGCCTGCCCAGTTCTGGAATAAGAGTCTTTGGACTGATGAAACCCAGATTAACTTGTGCCAGAATGATGGGAAGAGAAAAGTATGGAGGAGGAAAGGAACAGCTCATGATCCAAAGCATACCACATCATCTGTCAAACATGGTGGAGGCAGTGTTATGGCATGGGCATGTATGGCTGCCAATGGAACCGAGTCACTAGTGTTTATTGATGACCTGACTGCTGATAAAAGCAGCAGGATGAATTCTGAAGTGTATAGGGCTATACTTTCTGCTCAGATTCAGCTGAATGCTGCCAAACTGAAGGATGCCGCTTCATACTGCAGATGGATAATGACCCAAAACATACAGTAAAAGCTACCCAAGAGTTTCTCAAGGCAAAGAAGTGGGTTGTTCTTCAATGGCCAAGCCAGTCACCTGGTCTCAACCCAATAAAGCATGCTTTTCACTTACTGAAGACAAGACTGAAGGCAGAAAGACCCACAAACAAGCAGCAGCTGAAGGCAGCTGCAGTGAAGGCCTGGCAAAGCATCTCAAGGGAGGAAACTCGGCATTTGGTCATATCCATGGGTTCCAGACTTCAGGCAGTCATTGACTGCAAAGGATTTTCGTCCAGGTATTAAAGGCAGTCCTTAAGTTTGAAATGATGTTGGTTTGTTCCATTACTTATGAGCCACCAACGATGGGTGTGTGTTTATGCCACTGGCTGTACTTTCTGAATGGTTAGTGCCTCACTTTTGTCAACCCCCTTGAATTACAGCTGAAAGTCCTGACTTCGCTCCCATCTGGGTGTGTTTCCTTTCAACTTCAATGTGGTGGTGTACAGAGGTCAACTGCCAAAACAGTTATCCTTGTTCCAATATTTCTGGTCCTGACTGTATATGCTTCATGCCAAACATACATTTCCATTGTTCTAAGTGTGTGAAAATAGTTATTTGTATCTTATTAACTTGCAAATACATAATACTTAGATTTTATATTGTTTAAAGTGTTCAAAATGCTTCATATAGATTCTCAGTAATCCTTACAACAACCCTGTATAATAGATTAGTAAAAGAATATTTCTCCTCTGCAGTTCTATACATCTAATATGCACTTTTCTAACGAAGCAGTTTATATGTAGCTTTTTTCTGTATTAAGCAAGTTTAACTCTTGTTCTAGTTGAATTTTGCTTTCTGTTTCCTTAGTCTTTCATCTGGATTAAATAAATCCATGAAATGTTTAAAGAGTAACTTGCTGACCAAATGCAATGCAATTTTGATTTTAAAAACTTTAAATATATATGGGAAGCTGTTAATCCTCACCGACTTAAAACAAGTTGAAAATAAATAATAGGCATAGTACAAAATAACTTTCTATTTGAACTAACACTTTTGCTTTCAGCACTGGAGTAATGTTTTTGAGCAATTGCTGTAGCAACATGGTTTGTGACTATTGGTATAAGTTGAGAATTGTTTTGTTGACTTATTTCTTGGTATATGTTTCCCTCAGATGATTTAAATATGGCTTTTACTTCTGTTTGGCATTATGAAGAGGTGCAGGAGATGCTTTTTGAAACATGAGATGCAGTTGACTGGGAATATCTCAATTACAAACCCATTTCGGAGTGGCATTGCATTCATTGATGCTCTTGTCCACTACCAATGCATTGTGCGATTGGCATCATTAAGCTGCATCCACTTGTATGTTTGCTGAAGAAGCCATCAGGGCCATGCTTGAAGACTCAAACCTTTGGTCCAAGTAAACCTGGAAATAATGGCACTTAAGATAAGTCAAACAAAGGTTGGTTGTGATTTTTTTTTAAAACAAAGCCATTGTGGTTCAAGCACAGTACATAATGGCTGTGTTTGCACAAAACACTAAGCCATGGTTCATTTTACCCATGGTTTGTTGCTTTAGCTGTGACTAGGTTCATGCAACCTGACAGTATGGGTTGTCGGTGAACTGTGGGTTGTTGTGTTGTGTAAACCCAGCTGCGCTAACAAGCCATGGCTTCTTAACCACAACCAACCCACAAAGAGAACCCATGGTTTGTTGTTGGGTTGAGATCTGTGGGTTGTTTGTGGTTAACAAGCCATGGTTTGCGCCTGGGTGGGACAGCCCACACTCAACCATTAGTCAGCCTTGAGTGCGGGTTGTTGTGTTGTGTGAACCCAGTCAATAACTAGCTAGTTTTTAACAAACCACCCCCATGTGGGAAGCAGGCCAATCACAAAACAAAACAAATACATAATAAATACAAGTATAAATAAATTGGTGAAGAATGTTGTGCTCTTTTTACCTAGTGTGTAACCTTTTGTGTACTGCCAGTTCTGGAGAATTGAGTACTTTAGCTTAAAAGCCAACCAAGAATGAACATGGGTTGTTATTTTTTTGTGAAATATGAGTATTATTATTGGAGTATCTTGGCATACAGAAATAGATACATGAAAGAGCATGTTGTAATATGACAATTACATCCTTTGGCTGATTTTCTAGAGCAGTCTTCCCTACCTGGTGCCCTCCAGATGTGTTGGAATACAACTCTCAACATTCCCCAGCTAGTATGGCTGGCTGGAGGATGCTGGGAGTTGTAGTCTAACATATCTAGAGGGCACCAGGTTGGGGAAGGCTGTTACAGAGTGATGCTCTATTGTGTGAATGAGCATTCATGAAACCTTGCGATAAAAAATCTGCTAAACAGCAGATATCCAGACTTTTAACTGTGGTTGATGAGATTGTCTGTGAGCAAACTGCTTGAGTTGTCCATTAGCGTGATATGGGAATATTACTGACTCAATACATTGGGCAGTATCCAATGGTAATATTCTGCAAACTCAAATAGCTCTAGCAGAGCTCCACTGAATCTTTCCGTTGCTCAAGTGGTTGTCCATTATGTGTGCGCAACTGGTTGCTTGAGCAGTTGTGCAAGCAGTTGCAAAAAGTGTCATACGACACGTTTCACAATGGGTACAAGCAGTTGTGCAACAGGTTACACAAGTGGAATGTGCAACTGGTTGCCCAACGGGTGCAAAGCAGTTGTGCAACTGGTTGTGCAGTGTGTTGCACAATGAGTGCAAGCAGTTGTATGGCCAGTTGCACAATGGGAATGCCTAATATGTTGCACAACATGTTGCAGAACGTGTTGCACAAGAGTTATGCAAAACTGATCGTGCAACCATGCTTGTGCAAATGTAACTTTAGTTGGATTCTTGTGCATAGTTCAGAACCTAGTTTCTGCTAGCACAACGTCATTTGCGGTAATGGAATGACACACTTGGATATTGCCCATTTACTTGGAAATGAGAAAGTGATTTTAATGGAATTTAGTACAAAGAGAGTCAGGATTGGAACCTAAAAAAATCGTAAGGTAGTTGTGGCCTTAAATCTGTAGAATTAGGTCCTTAGTACAGTGTGTATGCCCCTTCATGGATCACTGCCTTGTTGTGGCGAAGGGGCTTATATGCAGAGTACATCATGAGAAACGCCGGGTTGGATGAATCACAGGTCGGAATTAAGATTGCCAGGAGAATTATCAACAGCCTCCGATATGCAGACGATACCACCCTAATGGCAGAAAGCGAAGAGGATCTCAAGAGCCTCTTGTTGAGGTTGAAAGAGGAGAGTGCAAAAGCTGGTTTGAAACTCAACATTAAAAAAACTCAGATCATGGCATCTGGCCCCATCACTTCCTGGCATATAGAAGGGGAAGAAATGGAAGCAGTGACAGATTTTACTTTCTTGGGCTCCACGATCACCGCAGACGGTGACTGTAGCCATGAAATTAAAAGATGCTTGCTCCTTGGGAGGAAAGCTATGGCAAACCTAGACAGCATAGTAAGAAGCAGAGACATCACCTTGCCGACAAAGGTCCGTCTAATCAAAGCTATGGTTTTCCCAGTAGTAATGTATGGCTGTGAGAGCTGGACTATAAGGAAGGCTGAGTGCCGAAGAATTGATGCTTTCGAACTGTGGTGCTGGAGAAGACTCTTACGAGTCCCCTGGCCTGCAAGGAGGTCAAATCAGTCCATCCTAAAGGAAATCAACCCTGAGTGCTCATTGGAAGGACAGATACTGAAGCTGAAGTTCAAATATTTTGGCCACCTAATGCGAAGAGAAAACTCTCTGGAAAAGACCCTGATGCTGGGAAAGACTGCAGGCAAAAGGAGAAGGGGACAGCAGAGGATGAGATGGCTAGATAGCATCACGGATGCAATGAATATGAACTTGAGCACACTCCGGGAGAGAGCGCAGGACAGGAACGCCTGGCGTGCTATGGTCCATGGCATCACGAAGAGTCGGACACGACTGAACGACTGAACAACAACAACAACAGTGTGTATGAAACTGAGCCATATTTATACTGTAACTCTTAATCATCCATTCTTATAAGTTCCACTAGAATTGGCAGGACATTTTAAATGTGTTTAGAACTAGGGTGCTGGAAAACTTTCCCTTCTATTTAAATCATGAGTTAATTTTAAAGAGCGCTCATTCAGTCAGTATTTATATACAAAAATATAAATATACAGTATTTATATTTATTTTACAAAACAATTTATATAGCAATTCTCTAGACACTTACCAGGGAATAAGTCTTATTGAACTCACTAGGAGTTACTTCTGAGTCGACATTCATAGAAGTGCTTGTTCAGTCGTGTCCGACTCTTCGTGACCCCATGGACCAGAGCACGCCAGGCCTTCCTGTCCTGCGCTGTCTCCCGGAGTGTGCTCAGGTTCATATTCATTGCATCGGTGATGCTATCTAGCCATCTCATCCCCTGCCGTCCCCTTCTCCTTTTGTCTTCAGTCTTTCCCAGCATCAGGGTCTTTTCCAGAGAGTTTTCTCTTCGCATTAGGTGGCCAAAATATTTGAGCTTCAGCTTCAGTATCTGTCCTTCCAATGAGCACTCAGGGTTGATTTCCTTTAGGATGGACTGGTTTGACCTCCTTGCAGTCCAGGGGACTCGTAAGAGTCTTCTCCAGCACCACAGTTCGACAATAGAAGTGCACTGTTACACAATTTTAGTCTTTAGTACATGTAGCATTATTTTTTAATTGTAGTTTAAAGAGAGTGCTTCAAAGTACACCTTGCACTATAATCTATTTAATAATCTCTTGATTTTTATATTAACCTGTCTATTGCATTTTATTCCCTGATGAGAAATAAACGATGGCATATTAACTTTGCTGTAGCCAGTTAGTTATTAGACCATGTAAACATTGGCTAATCTGTTTTAATGAAAAAGGAGTTGTTTGTATTGGCAAGAATAGTATGTTTGAACCATCACTGTAGTGATTTAAAGTTATGGAAAGATGAAGCTACTAAAGCATGTCATCCAAACTAACATTCTGTTTGTTAGAAACATTGTAAATATTAAAACACTGATACCCTCACTCCTAAATGTATTTTTTTAGATAAGTCCCGCTGATACAGTGGAATTAGGTTTAAGAATTCCATTAAAAGATTTGATCAATTCACAGATCAAATACTGGTTAAATATTGTAAAATAATAGTCAAGTATTTTAATATTTGTTAGAAAAAAATATGCTTTATTCATTAATGGGTCTGGTACTTTTGCTAATTACAGCAATGAATTAGTTAATGATAGTGATGAAATTAATTTAAAAATGGTAACAAATTATTATGCTTTCATTGTTAGGTAACGTTTCTGTAACATTTCTGTTCCAATTTGAGATGCTTGCAGTAGGTACCAAGAGCTGGGATCATGGGGAGAGATACAGGCTGAGACTCAGACCCCTTTAAAATTATTTTAAAAACACCTTTATTTAGATAGAATGCAGTTAAATCAAACACATTCACTTTCTCATTCATTCAATCGTTACCCAAAGCTGGAGGAAACAACTGGGAGGCTACCCCAACCGAGTGCCCAGAAGCAGGAGCCTTTTTGAAATGGTAACTTTTAACCCATTCATTCTATGTTCAAGCCTCAGGAGCCCATTCATTCTATATAGATTTAGCATAACACAATTATGCCAGGTGGCTAGTTGGGGAGGCTTTACTGTGCTGCTAGAGTTGCCCCTTCCTAACAAATATTGTCATGAAATTAAAATGGTAAGTTGCTACCACCACAATGGCATTCTTGGCTTCATGGACAAATGCAATATGTGACTGTGCTCAAACAACAGGAGGTCAGTTGACAGACAGTATTTCATGGTGAATTGACTGACATGCCAGTCCTCAATGTACATAGTTGGAAGAAAGTCCTTTGAAATGAAATGAAACTAGCAATGTAATATTTCGATGAGGAGATGGTATAGACTAAATCCTGTTGTGCCAATGATTCCCAAAGATATATCAGTGTTGGGGATCTGTGCTGCTATAGCACTATGGTTACACTGGCCCAAGGGCCAAAGTGTGTGGTGGAAAGGAGAAGAACTTGGCTGGAATCGTATGCTAATCCAGATCTTGTTCCTGCCACCATGATAGGATAACCTTATGTTGGCAAAAGAGGTGATTTAAGCTAAAATGTTCCCATTAAAATCAAGGGAGAACAAAAAAACCCTCAACAACCCACTGCTCTTCTACTTCCTCCTATGTTGTCTCCACAGTCACTGTGGAGGATAGTATGCCAGTTAACTCTGCAGCCAGTCACTGCAGACAATCACTGGTATATAAACAATCCAGGGAACACACATCTTGGACAGGAAGGTGTTTGTAGAGATGTGAAGGCCCAGAAAAAAATGGAAAAATTTGGGAAAACCTATCCCCCCCCCCCCCCGGACCATTTTTGTGTTTTTTTTTGAAAAATTGAACAGCTTTGGATTATGAAATATTTTCTTTTAGAATTTAAGAGAATGTGTTTATATATTGTTAGCCAGCCTTTACTCCTCCCAAATGATTTCTAAAAGCTATGTATTAAGAAGGCATTTATAGAAAGACTAAAGATGTGAAACGTCTGGAAATAATGAAGCTGTGGGGAAAATGTTTTTTAATCCTCTCTGTAAGACTCCTATCACAGTTATTTCTTCCATTCCTTATTATAATAATTCCAATTGTTGTTCTAATGTATCTTTTACTGATAAGCATGTAGGGATGTTCAAAGTCAGGCTCAGTTTCCCGGCATATGAGTAGAATCACCATATAATATAGAAGAAAATGAACATTCTTCACAGTTTGGGTTTTGGTCTACAGAGTCCTGTGTTCCTGGGCTTGTTCTGGTTAGAAGTTGTAGCAGTCAGTTAATGTAGTTCTAATCTAAAACCCACATGCGAGAAAAAAACACTGTAGGTTATCCTGCCACTGTCACCAGATGCAATGGAACAGCATGTGAGTTATCCCACCTATGTTTCTTTTTAAAAAATTAACTTTGAGGCTTGAGTCTATAGAACTCACTGCCACAGTTTTTAATGAAGTTCTGGATTAGACCTCACCACTAGGAAATGCTGCCTCAGCTATAAAACCTTTTAATCTCTGGCACTAGAATAAACTCTATCTAAAAAAAAATCCTTCAGCAGCCTGGTTCCTATGGCATGGGGTGAGATTGACACTACCACTAAACAAATAAATAATCTGATAGAGCTGAATAGAGACTAGGTTTACGGATGCACATTGGAACAGAAGGCTAATTTTTCTTTTGCTTCACAGTCTCTCTTTGTGTTTCACTGTTACAAAGCAGTGTTCTTCCTTGACTTTATCAACTTTATAAATTATAAATATAGAAGGCTTATTTGTCTCCTAGTTTGTTTTACAACTTAGATGTGTGGTGTTGCAATATTTTATGATAGAGATCTATTACATATGTATTTTCAATAACCTTATATTTTAAGAAATATATCAAAAGATTTTGATCACATAGGACAGAATAAATGAGCCCCTGTCGGCAAGAGGGTTGAGAGTAGAAAAAAACCACTCCTGTTATTGGACAGCTTGGCCTTCAGTGAAAGAGATCCCACAACACAATGCACATCTGTGTGCGCAAATTTACATTGCACTGCTCAGGAGACAGTATGCAAATCCTATAGTAATATTATAAACCAGAAAGATGACATTTTTCTGGTTTATAATATTACTAGGATTTCCAAAATCTCTTTTTCTCTCATTTCTGTATTCTTTTTCTCTCCTGGTCTTAACACTCTAGGCAGGGGTAGGGACTGTGAGGGGAATATACATGCCATAGTTCTGTTGCCTTGTCCTAGTCAGGGAAACATGCTGGCGCTCTGTAATGTCTGCCAGTCCTCCTTCCTCATTTTCTGTCCTTAATGTTGTGAGACGAAAGGGAAGACTATAGCCCTGATGTGTTTCCCCAACTGAAATGTACAGTGCTGTGGCAGGCTGCTGAAGGATTTTTTTTAGATAGAGTTTATTCTAGTGATAGAGGTTAAAAGGTTTTATAGCTGAGGCAGCATTTCCTAGTGGTGCACTGAAAGAGCACTGTCAGGACAAAATGTACATATTGCCCCAATCTTATTTATTTTGAAGGTTTATACCTCACCTTTCAAGCAAATGATCCTCAAAACTACTTAAAACAGATTGGCATAATACAAAAAACCCACACTTACACATTTCACAACCCAGCAGCCCTTAGTCCTTTGGCTCATGGCAGAAGCCGGAGTGTGGGCTTCCCTGCAGTTTTCCAGTCCCAGGACAATTGGCAACTGGAGCAGAGTATTCCTCCTGGCAGAAAGGGGGAAAGCAAGCTGTCTGTAGGTACTCCTTCTCTGGGTGATGGCTGTAGTGAGGCTGGTCTTCTGTATTTGTTTGTTTGTTTGACATAGGATATCTGAGGACCAGTTACATTATATAATAGAAAAAATCAATTTGCCATTAGTAATCTCTCATTCATTATGTTCCAAGTTTCTTTAAGTGGTTCCACTAGGGTTTTCACAGTTAATATTTGTTCATCCCTTCCTCAGCACTGAATTAATTTAGGGTGCAGTTCTATGGGGATAGGACTTGGAGGCGACTGCCTATCCAATGAAGGGCAGGAGAAGCACGGAGGGGATCATCCCCTCCGCGCTTCAGCTGCCCTGCATTTGCGGCTACACAGCCGATTTCGGCTGTCTAGCCTCAGGAAGGTGGAGCGGGGGAGGCGGCTGCCGGATGACACATAGGATGTGTCATACCAGCATTTCCGCTTTCCCTTCCCCGGAATGCCCCCTGGAATGCCCTGCTTTTGCTGCTCCGCACTCCCCTTCCGAGTGCGGAGTGCAGGGCTGTTCCAAGCTGCCTGCAAGGCAGCGCGGAGGGGGGGTAAGGTCGGTTCCCGGAAACCATCATATCCTATGGCTGTCTAGCTGCTGACTAGTGGCCATAGGATTGCTCCCTTAAAGTCTAACACACATATTTGTTTCCCTGCTTATACTTTTAGAAATATGTCATTTTCCTTTTTATAAAATGTAAAAAAAAGCCTTAACTGAGGTGTTAAGTTTCCGTATCTTTAAATTTGGTGTAAAATGTTGCTATAACATGTCACATAAAGTAAAATATAGTAATATCTTTAGTAGTAACTGAGCAACAGTCTGGAAGGACAGTTAGATTTCAGACCTCAACCATGTTAACAGGGAAATCCTATAAATGTCTACTCAGGAGTAAGGCCCATAGAGTTCAGTGGGACTTATTCCCAGGTAATTGTGTATGGGATTGCAGCCTACGGGCACAACCCTATGCATATTTAGACAGAAAAAACTCCTGCAGCTCCCAGCATTCCCCAGCTGGCTGGGGAATCTGATACTAAGATAACTGATTTACCTTGGTGAGAAGATAGCTCTGGCATCCTACTCCTAACAATTTTCATTTGTAAGTCCAGTGCATGGGCATATAATAATGGTTACTATTTGTGGATAAATGTGCCACTTTTAGGTAGTCTATAATGACAGGACAATTTGGTTCCTGGACAGGGATAGGTTCTTGATGGATAGATAGGCTGCCTTTGGGGCATAGTCTGTTTGGTCCCATCTAACTGTTCCGGGTATTTTTTAATGCAGGAAGATTAGCCCAAAGATTAACCCAAATCCTGGTTGTCAGTTTCCAGATTAGCCTTTTTCGCTGCATAACAAGTCAACAGCTGTTGCTATCTTGGTCTCTGGCACTTCCCCAGACTTTTGTTTGTTTGAAGGAAAGGAAAGGGAAAGGTTCCTCCTGTGCAAGCACCAGGTCATTACCCTAGAGGGATGCTGCTTGCGCTGGCGTTTTCATGGCAGACTATAGCAGGGTGGTTTGCCATTGCCTTCCCCAGTCGTGACTACCTTTCCCCCAGCAACCTGGGTACTCATTTTACCAACCTCGGAAGGATGGAAGGCTGAGTCGACCTGAGCCAGCTACCTGGGACCCAGCTTCCGCTGGAATCGAACTCAGGTCATGAGGAGAGTTTTGGTTGCAGTACTGCCACCTACCACTCTGCGCCACACGAGGCTCCTTGTTTGTTTGAACTCTCCAAAATTTCCAGCATATAACTTAACTAACTCACTAGACTTGAGAGTGCATCTTTTGCCATGCTTCTTTTGTCAGAGTCCAGTCTTAGGTCTAAATTGGATGAGATGCCATTCACACAATTAGAAATTGTGTGAATGGAGTTTAAAAAGTAAATTATAGGTTCGGAGGGTCTGATTCAGATTGAGACCCTGGTGTAGGGGTTGTTGTTGTTCAGTTGTTCAGTCGTGTCCGATTCTTCATGACCCCATGGACCATAGCACGCCAGGCCTTTCTGTCCTGTGCTCTCTCCCGGAGCGTGCTCAAGTCCATATTCATTGCATCGGTGATGCTATCTAGCCATCTCATCCTCTGCTGTCCCCTTCTCCTTTTGCCTTCAGTCTTTCCCAGCATCAGGGTCTTTTCCAGAGAGTTTTCTCTTCGCATTAGGTGGCCACAATATTTGAGCTTCAGCTTCAGTATCTGTCCTTCCAATGAGCACTCAGGGTTGATTTCCTTTAGGATGGAGTGATTTGACCTCCTTGCAGTCCAGGGCACTCGTAAGAGTCTTCTCCAGCACCACAGTTTGAAAGCATCAATTGTTCGGCGCTCAGCCTTCCTTATAGTCCAGCTCTCACTAGGGATGGCAGAGAATTCCGCCATGGATCTCGGTGAGGCCAAATGCCAGTGCATTCGGCCCCCTGAAATCTGTGGCGGACCGGCCTGCCCCCCCCCCCCGCGGATCCCCCCGGGACGAGACTTACCTGGGGCGGATCGTCCAGGCGGCGGCGGCTCCGGTGGCGGCTGGTCTTCCGACTGGCTGCCGCCTCTGCCATTTGTCTTGTCAGGTTTTTTTGTTTTTTTTTTACAAGACGTGATAGGCTACATAAAGACTTACGTAGCCTATCACATCTGGCTTAAAAAAAAAAGAAGCGTACCCAAATGACGGCTACGGCCGCTGCCATTTGCGTTCCTTATTTTTGGCTGTCTTAGTCTACGTAAATATTTACATAGACTAAGACGGTGAAAATAAGGGGAACGCAAATAGCGTAGCGGACGCTATTTGCATTCCCCCTTATTTTCGCCGTCTTAGTCTACGTAAATATTTATGTAGACTAAGACGGCCAAAAATAAGGAACACAAATGGTGGCAGCCGTAGCCGTCGCTATTTGCATACGCACGTGTTTTTGTTTTTTTTTTAAGTCAGGCGTGATAGGCTACGTAAGTCTTTACATAGCCTATCATGGCTGACTACAGGGACGCAAACGGCGGCGGCTATGGCCGCCGCCATTTGCATCCCTCCTAGCCAGCGGCTGGATGTCTGGCTGCTGGCAGAGCCAGCTGGCGGCTCTGTGGAATCCCTGCGGAGCGGAGCCGGCCGGGTGGCCGGCCAGGATTCCGGGGGGGGGGGAGGCGCGCCGCACCTCCCCCCTGGTGAGGATTCCCCCCCCAGCGGAACCCGGCGGAGCCAGGTAAGGGGAGTTTCGTACATCCCTAGCTCTCACAGCCATACGTTGCTACTGGGAAAACCATAGCTTTGATGATATGGACCTTTGTCAGCAAAGTGATGTCTCTGCTTCTTACTATGCTGTCTAGGTTTGCCATAGCTTTCCTCCCAAGGAGCAAGCATCTTTTAATGTCATGGCTACAGTCACCGCCTGCGGTGATCTTGGAGCCCAAGAAAATAAAATCTGTCACTGCTTCCATTTTTTCCCCTTCTATATGCCAGGAAGTGATGTGGACAGATGCCATGATCTTCGTTTTTTTAATGTTGAGTTTCAAACCAGCTTTTGCACTCTCCACTTTCACCGTCAACAAGAGGCTCTTTGGATCCTCTTCGCTTTCTGCCATTAGGGTGGTATCGTCTGCGTATCTGAGGTTGTTGGTAATTCTCCCAGCAATCTTAATTCCGACCTGTGATTCATCCAACCCGGCGTTTCTCATGATGTACTCTGCATATAAATTAAATAAGCAGGACGACAATATACAGCCTTGTCATACTCCTTTCCCAATTTTGAACCAATTGGTTGTTCCATGTCCGGTTCTTACTGTTGCTTCTTGACCCTCGTACAGGTTTCTCAGGAGACAGGTACGGTGGTCTGGTACTCTCATCTATTTCAGAATTTGCCACAGTTTGTTGTGATCCACACAATCAAAGGCTTTAGCGTAGTCAATGAAGCAGAAATAGACATTTTTCTGGAATTCTCTTGCTTTCTCCATGATCCAGTGAATGTTGGCGATTTGATCTTTAGTTCCTCTGCTTCTTCGAAACCCAGCTTGTACTTCTGGTAGTTCTTGGTTCACATAGTGCTGAAGTCTAGCTTGTAGGATTTTGAGCATAACCTTGCTGACATGTGAAATGAGCGCAATTGTATGGTAGTTTGAACACTCTTTGGCATTGCTCTTCTTTGGAATTGGAATTTAACTGACCTTTTCCAGTCTTGTGGCCACTGTTGAGTGTTCCAAATTTGTTGGCTTATTGAGCGCAGCACTTTAACAGCATCATCTTTTAGGATTTTAAATAGCTCAACTGGAATACAGTCATCTCCGCTAGCTTTGTTGTTACTAATGCTTCCTAAGGCCCGCTTGACTTCACTCTCTAGGATGTCTGGCTCAAGTTCAGTGATTGCACTATCATGGCTATCAGGGACATTCAGATCTTTCCTGTATAGTTCTTCTGTGTATTCTTTCCACCTCTTCTTAATCTCATCTGCTTCTGTTAGGTCCCTGCCTTCTTTGTCCTTTATCATGCCCGTCTTTGCACTAAACGTTCCCTTGAGATCTCTGATTTTCTTGAAGAGATCTCTAGTCTTTCCCGTTCTGTTGTTTCCTTCGATTTCTTTGCATTGTTCATTTAAGAAGGCCTTCTTGTCTCTCCTTGCTATTCCCTGGAAATCTGCATTCAGTTGGGTATACCCCTTTCTCCCTTGCTTTTCGCTTCCCTTCTTTCCTCAGCTACTTGTAAAGCCTCATCAGACAGCCACTTTGCTTTCTTGCATTTCTTTTTATTTGGAATGGATTTCGTTGCTGCCTCCTGAACAGTGGTACGGACCTCTGTCCATAGTTCCTCAGGCACTCTATCAGGTCTAATCCCTTAAATCTATTCCTCACCTCCACTGTATATTCATAAGGGATATGATTTAGGTCATACCTGAATGGTTTAGTGCTTTTCCCTACGTTCTTCAATTTAAGCTGAAATTTCGCAATAAGAAGCTCATGATCTGAGCCACAGTCAGCACCAGGTCTTGTTTTTACTGACTGTATAGAGCTTCTCCATCTTTGGCTGCAAAGGACATAATCAGTCTGATTTCGATGTTGACCATCTGGTGACGTCCATGTGTAGAGTCGCCTCTTGTGCTGTTGGAAAAGAGTGTTTGCTATGATCAGAGTGTTCTCTTGGCAAAACTCTATTAGCTTTTGTACAGCTTCATTTTGTACACCAAGAGCATGCTTGCCTGTTATCCCGGTGATTTCTTGACTTCCTACTTTAGCATTCCAATCCCCTATGATGAAGAGGACATCTTTTTTTGGTGTTAGTTCTAGAAGGTGTTGTAGGTCTTCATAGAACCCATCAACCTCAGCTTCTTCGGCCTCAGTGGTTGGGGCATAGACTTGAATTACTGTGATGTTGAATGGTTTGCCTTGGATTCCTACTGCTGTCATTCTATCGTTTTTGAGATTGTACCCCAGTACTGCTTTTCCCACCCTTTTGTTGACTATGAATGCTACTCCATTTCTTCTAAGGGATTCTTGCCCACAGTAGTAGATATGATGGTCACCTGAATTAAATTTGCCCATGCTTGTCCATTTTAGTTCACTGATTCCCAAGATGTCGATGTTCAATCTTGCCATCTCATGTTTGACCACCTCCAGCTTACCTTGATTCATTGACCTTACATTCCAAGTTCCTAAACAATATTGTTCTTTACAGCATCGGATTTTCTTTTCACCACCAGACACATCCACAGCTGAGTGTCCTTTCGGCTTTGGCCCAGCTGCTTCACTCTTTCCGGCGCTACTTGGAAATTCCCTCTGCTCTTCCCCAGTCGTATATTGGACACCTTCCGACCTGAGGGGCTCATCTTCTGGCGTCATCTCTTTTAGCCTTGTGATACGTTCCATGGGGTTTTCTTGGCAAGAATACTGGAGTGGGTTGCCATTCCATTCCAGTGGACCACATTTTGTCAGAACTCTCCGCCATGACCTGTCCATCTTGGGTGGCCCTGCACGGCATAGCTTATGGCTTCACTGAATTATGCAAGCCCCTTCACCACAACAAGGCAGTGATCCATGAAGGAGGGTGAAGGGGTAGGGGGACTTTAACCTTCAATCTAGATTAGGCCTCCTAATCACTTGCTATTTGCACAGGGGAAAACTACCTCCCATTCATTCAAATGGGACCTTTTTTCTCAGTGCAAATTTCAGGTCTTGGAGAGGGGCCATACATAGCTCTGTGGTAGATCTCATGCTTTGAATGCAAAATATCCCAGGTTCAATCCCTGTTATCTCCCAGAAAGCCTGGAAAAACTCTTGCCTGAAACCTTGGAGAGCCGCTGCCAGTTAGTGTCAACAGCACTGGGCTAGGTGGACCAGTGGTCTGATTCAGTATAAGGGAGCTTCCTATGTTCCTATGACCAGAGTGTGGGCAAAGGGTTAAAGCTTCCTTACCCAAGCACCAGGATTCCAGTCGGAATTTGGGCCCTTGCACCAAATCTACTTTTTAGAAGACATTCATGCAGTGGCCAATTGCATCCCATCTACTGTAGCCCTTAGCTTCTCTTTGGCTCTTCTGCACCCATCCTGTTCTGCCTTTATCCTTCATCCCACCATCTGCTTTCTCTGTTTTGCTGTCCTTCCCTGATCTTCAGCAATGCTTGTTATTTCACCTTTTTGGTTTGTTGGGTTGCCTTCACTTCATTGATCCATTGTGCACCAAGTAGAAAAGCTGTAGGAAAAAATGTGATTGAGGCTAGTTCAAGGCAGCCTGTTAAGCCAGAAGCAGGAGAGATAGATAGCTATCTGCTTTAGAGCAGGGGTAGGCAGAAAGTAGACCTTCAGATGTTTTGGACCTCAGCTCTCAGAAGCCTGAAACTGAATCCTGGCAAGACGGAAGCCCTGTGGGTGAGTGGTTCCTGAGTCTGGGAGATAGGGTCATTGCCTGTTTTGGATGGGGTTGCACTCCCTCTGAAAGATGAGGTGTGTAATTTGGGGGTACTCCTAGATCCATCACTGTTGCTGGAGGCCCAAGTGGCCATGGTGGTTTGGAGTGCCTTTTACCAGCTTTGGCTGGTTCACCAACTACGACCTCTCCTGGACAGGGATAGCTTGGCCACAGTGGTACAGGTGCTAGTAACCTCAAAACTGGATTATTGCAATGTGCTGTATGTGAGGCTGCTCTTAAGGATGCTCCGGAAGCTGGAGCTAGTGCAGAACGCAGCAGTTCAGATGTTGTTGGGAGCTGCCCCTTTTCAGCATGTAACTCCTTTGCTGAGGGAACTGCACTGATTGCCTATTCGCTACTGGGCCAGGTTTAAGGTTTTAGTACTAGTTTACAAAGCCCTAAACAACTTGGGACTAGGATACCTGAGAGAGCACCTTCTCCCTTCCCAACCTGCCCGGTCACTGAGGTCATTGGAGGGCATGCTTCTGGTGGTTCCACATGGACATATGGCCCGATTGGAGTCCACCAGGAGATGAGCCTTCAGTGTGGTGGCCCCCTTTCCTTGGAACTCCCTGCCCCTGGAGGTCAGTTAGGTACCAAAACTGTATTGTTTCCTGAAAACAGCACTGTTCCAGGAGGCATTCCTTAACTGATCAGCCACGGTTTTTATTGGCATTGGGTTTTTTAAAAGTATAATTTTGATATGGTGTTTTAATTTTTTTAGTCTTTTACTATTTCACCTTTTATGTTCACCCCTCCAAAATTTGTTTTAGATATGGAGTGGTATACAAATATTATAAATAAATACATACATACATACATACATACATACCTTGCCAACATTGCCAGTGATTAGGAATGCTGGGAGTTGAAGTCCAGAAAATCTGGAGATCTGCTTTGTGTCCACCCCCTGCTTTAGAGCATTCAAAGTATTTGACATACCTTATTTAATAATCCTCAGAACAACCTTGTAAAGTAGATGGTATTGTCCCCATATTGTAGCTGGGAAGACTAAGGTAGAGAGAGTGCCTTGTATACAGCCGCTTTGTAAGTTCATGACAGGGAGAGCACAGTCCTATCGGGATAGGTGGCCACCTCTGAACTCGGAGGCAACTGCCTATCCATTGCAGGGCAGGAGCAGCGCAGAGGGGATCTTCCCCTCCGTGCTTCAGCTGCCCTGCATTCTTGGCTAGACAGGCTGTCTAGCCATGGGAAGTTGGAGCGGGGTGGTGGTGGATGCCGGACAACGCATAGGAAGCGTCGGAAAAGCACTTCTGCCCTCTCTGCCCTGGCCCGCCCCAACATCCCATTTTTGCTGCTCCGCACTGCTCTTAGAAGCACGGAGTGCGGGGCCAGCGTGCACTGCGCAGATGGAAAGGATGGAGGTCAGTTCTCAGGGAACTGACCTATCCTATGGCCGTCTAGCCGCTGACAGGCAGCCATAGGATTGTGCCCTAAGTTTATGTATTTTATTGCTGTGAGCTGCCTTGGGAGGGCTTCTGCTCTGAAAGGCAGCCAAGAATTTTTAATAAAATAAATAATAAATAATGACAGAGGTGTGATTAGAACCGAGGACTTCCTGATTTGTAGCTTACACTCTTAGCTGCTGGGTTACACATGGTTACTCAAAAATTACACTTTTGGTCTAACATTGTAGCACATTTTATATGAAAGATGGTGGCATAATATAGTTGCTATAATCAACTCAATATTACAGCACTTGCTTAGTAAATGCTGTTTTAACAAGTAATTTAGCACTATGCTAATTCAGAGAACAGCAGATTGACTGTAGGTCTAGAAATGAGACAAACATAGTCTTAAATGTAATCCCAAGAGATTAATGTGTTTCAGTAAAAACAACAAAGAGCATTGTGGCACCTTAAAGACAAACACATTTAGGGTGCAATCCTATGTATTGTTAGACAGAGGTCCTACAACTTCCAGCATTCCCCAGCTGCTATGATGTAGGACTTTTTTCTGTCTAAACATGCATAATTGCACCCTTATTATGTGAATTTATCCAGCCATGCACCAAGCCAAGCAGAAGAGTCTTTTTTCCCCCACAGGGCCTATCCTTCTGCCCCACGAAATCCACACATGGTACAATTCCGTGGTGACCAAAAGGCTTTCCCCTCACTGTCTGTGATTCATATAATACTTCCACTATGACACTAATCAGTGCACCATCACACAACTACCATTTTTCCAGCAATCCTCTGTACAGTGTACTGACACACAGCAAACATCACTTCACTTCTGCAGGAAGAAGAATTCTGCATGGACATGGTTGTAACACTGGATTAGACTTTTACATAGAGGACTTTTGCCACTGTGCCCAAGCTGAGGTAATCAGCAAACAACATAGTTTACCACAACATCTCAGCTGTGCAGAACACAACGCCAGTTATAGCCGCAGAAACAATACCGCAAAAAAACATTTCCAAAATGCTTATCACCTGGAAGTTCTGTCAGTGTCCTGGTCTATGTCATCCTCCTCCACTTTCGGCTCCCCCCTGCCCCCTTTCTGTCCCCTTTTCTCTGCCCTGTGAAAAGGGAGGGGAGCCAATATCTCCCCTTTCTGGACTTGCTGGAGACTTGGAGAAGTGTTGAATAGGAGGAGGACACTGACAAGTGTCAGTTCAACATTTAAAAGCGAGAGCATTACATTACCAAGTAGGAGATATTGCCACCCCCTTTTGGTGCACTAATTGCTTTCACATGTTTTCCCTTTTTTGGTGAATCTCAACTGCACAAATTAGTTCCTCTCCCTTAGTATTACCGCCCCCCCGTCCTTGTCAAGTCTGCGCAAATTAGCCTATCTGCAGTCTCATTTTATCAGTTTCCTTGTATGTTAATTACTCCACCTCAGCGGTCCCTTGACAGTTGCAACATACAAAGATATTGACAAGGCAAGACTACACATACTGGACAGGCGAAAGTGTGCTCCTGTGCACTTGCAAAAGAACGGGAAAAATAATAATTTTTTATTATTATTAAATAATGACACGAAATTAAATAATATTTAATTATTATTAAATAATGACACGATCGCGCCCAAGCGCCCTCTCCCTCTGAGCAGAGCCTGGCTAGCTCCTTGGTATACACCTGAGCTGAGGGCAATGAAGCAAGAAGGGAGACGGCTAGAACTCAGGTGGAGGAAAACTTGTGCTGAGTCTGACCGAACACAGGTAAGAGCCCACTATTGAGCCTACTCTGTGGCGGTGAGGGTGGCAAAGAGGCAGTTCTTTTCCACCAGCATTGCATCTTCTCAATGTCATCCAGCGGAGCTTTTCCGAGTGGTTCGCGGCCTGTTACATTCTGGGCCAGGGAGAGAGACGGTGGAACCCTCGGTAGCACGCTGTGACAAGTTTGTGCGGCACTTTGAGGATAAAGTCGCTCAGAT
Source organism: Heloderma suspectum (assembly GCF_057233095.1). Lineage (NCBI taxonomy): Eukaryota > Metazoa > Chordata > Lepidosauria > Squamata > Helodermatidae > Heloderma > Heloderma suspectum. The sequence goes on along the minus strand of NC_139471.1, from coordinate 8,195,226 downwards.
TCGTCATGAATTGGACACCACCATTAATGCAGTTCCGTTGGTAGAGGCGTTCAGAGCACCATCTGGTCCAGTTTTATTGGATGAGTTTCAGTTACTGAGGCCTGAGGATGCGGACAAGGTGCTTGGCCAAGTCCGATCGACCACTTGTGTGCTTGACCCCTGCCCTTCATGGCTTATTAAATCAAACAAGGAGGGGTTGTCTGGCTGGGTCCAGGAGGTTGTAAATTCCTCCTTGAGAGAGGGAGTGGTGCCTGCCGCTTTAAAAGAGGCAGTAATTAGACCACTCCTGAAAAAGCCTAACCTGGACCCAGAGGATGTTAACAATTATAGGCCAGTGGCCAACATCCCCTTCCTGGGCAAGGTGCTTGAGCGGGTGGTTGTAGGACAGCTCCAGGCACTGTTGAATGAAACGGATTATCTAGATCCATTTCAATCGGGCTTCAGGCCTGGTTTTGGAATGGAAACTGCCTTGGTCGCCCTGTGGGATGACCTCTGCCGGGAGAGGGACAGGGGGAGTGCGACCCTGTTGATTCTCCTGGACCTCTCAGCGGCTTTCGATACCATCGACCATGGTATCCTTCTGGATAGGTTGTCTGGGTTGGGAGTTGGAGGCACTGCACTACAGTGGTTCCGCTCCTACTTAGATGGCCGATTCCAGAAGGTGGTGCTGGGGGATTATTGCTCTGTGCCATGGCAATTGTGCCATGGGGTTCCACAGGGCTCTATTTTATCCCCCATGCTGTTTAACATCTACATGAAACCGCTGGGGGAGGTTATCCGGAGGTGTGGGCTGAGGTGCCATCAATATGCGGATGACACCCAGCTCTTCCTCTCTTTCTCATCAAAACCAGGTGAGGCAGTGGCTGTTCTGAACCAGTGCCTGGGCACGGTAATGGACTGGATGAGGGCTAATAAACTGAAACTCAATCCAGACAAGACGGAGGTACTGTTAGTGGGTGGTTCGTCTGACCGGCTAGGTGATATTCAACCTGTTCTGGAGGGGGTTGCACTCCCCCTAAAGGATCAGGTTCATAGTTTGGGGGTGCTCTTGGATCCAGAACTGTCACTTGAGGCACAGGTGAACTCAGTGGCACGGAGCACTTTTTATCAGCTTATCTGGACAGAGATAACCTAGCTACAGTTATCCATGCTCTGATAACTTCTCGTCTGGATTACTGCAATGCGTTATACGTGGGGCTGCCTTTGAAAATGGTCCGGAAACTTCAGCTGGTCCAAAATAGGGCAGCAAGATTGTTAACAGGGACTGGCCTGCGAGCTCATATTACGCCAGTACTTTTCCAGCTGCACTGGCTGCCAGTCCTTTTCCGGGCCCAATTCAAAGTGCTGGTGTTAACATTTAAAGCCCGTAACAGCTTGGGGCCAGGTTACCTGAAGGATCGCCTCCTCCCATATGTGCCTGCCCAGACCTTAAGATCATCATCAGCGGCCCTTCTCCGTGAGCCCCTGCCGAAGGAAGTGAGGCGGGTGGCTACTAGGAGGAGGGCTTTTTCTGTTGTGGCACCCCAGCTCTGGAATGAGCTCCCTAGTGAGGTTCGCCTGGCGCCTACATTGTACTCCTTTCGGCGCCAGGTGAAGACCTTTTTATTTTCCCAGGCATTTTAGCATTTTAGCTTTCTAAATGTTTATCTTTGCTGTTTTAAATCTGTATTTTAAACTCCTGTACTGCTGTTAGGTTTTATTGTGGTTGTATTCTTATATTGTGGTTTTAATGTTCTATATATTTTAAATTGTTTTATTGTGTGTTGTTTGGTTTTAATTTTTGTGAACCGTCCAGAGAGCTTCGGCTATTGGGCGGTATAGAAATGAAATGAAATTAAATAAATAAATAAATAAAAATAATAAAAATACGACCACATTTGTGTAATCCTGAGACACCTTAAAAAAAAAAAAAACGGTGGTGAATGAAAAGGGGTAGCAAGCGGAATGGGGAGGGGACCGGAATGAAGAGACAGGACAGGTTTTGCTGTAAAGGTGCCTGGGATATGTGTTGGAGCTGGCTGGAGGACTGAGTGGGAAGGAGGGGGAGCCACAGCAAACCACAACAAGCCTGAGCATCTGTTTGGTGTACCGTGGGTTGTTCAGTGAACAAGCAACAGACCGTGGCTTATTTGCAGTGTGACGTGCGAACCCGCCCACTATCAATAACATTAAGGTAGCGATTCTTGGACAAAGGAGCTTCAAAGGCAGATTTCAAAATGAAACTGCTGATATAACATTGATCAAGAGATTCAACCCCATCTCTTATGGCTTGAACAGGGACAAAGACTTTTTAGCACACTACATGTGTTAATTAGCTCACAGGATGTCTGTGTTATCACCCAACAACTGTTTGGTGAATCACCACTGTTAAAGTAATTATCATTGTCTGTACATTCAGTATTTCAATTCCCTCTGACCTTCAGTTCCCCACTACTGTGTGTGTATACACCTGCCAAGTGAATTGACTGTAACTGCAAAAGCTTATGCCATAATAAATGTAAGTTGCCACAAGACCGTTTGTTGTTTTTGCTTAAACTTGTTATTTTATGGATTCTGGTGCCACTGATACTGCATTTTCCTTATTTTTCTCCTTGTCATTGTTGTGAAATATGGTGCCACCATACTGTATACTAACTGGGATGTTTTGATTATTAAAAACATGGCTGAAATTAGTAACATAGCCAAAAGCAGTGGATATGATACAGAGGTGAAAAATGCATCAGGATTTATGGCATACTGTCAAACAGGTTTTTTAGCTCCCCAGATTTAAAAAGTAGGGAGTGGGGAGCTCCTAAAGATATTATAGTCCTATAATAAACCTCAATGCACATACTCACTTTAGCATACATTAATGACTAGATCACATTCTTTGTCTTTTATTCTAGGATAGATGTATCACCTATATTTGGAAACTGAAGAGCAAAAATAGCAGACAAATAGAAGCCCCTTTTTGCTTTTTTCTAGTAGTATGTCAGAGAAAATTACACTAGATGGAAGACCAACTTTAATTAATTCTTGTTGTCATTTGGCAGTCAGCTACATCTTGTGTCAGTCTAAGTTTTCAGGTTTTAGAGATAGTATGTTGGCAGCCTGTTAAGAAGTATATTATAAAGGTGGGTCAGCACAGGTAAAATATTGACTGGGTTGTCTTGTTAATATTATATGAATGGCACTTGTATTCCACTGGGAATGCTCAGCATGAATGATTTCAATAGGATATTGGTTTCTAGTAGCAAGATTTTGGATTTTGTAATAGAATTAGTCAGAGATGACAAGTACAAAACAGTACTTTTAAAAGATGTTTAGTCAGCATCAAACAATGCATGTACCAACCTGATAGACAGTTAATCTTTGTTGTTGTGCATAGAAGATTCATTGTGTATAGGTTGATTTGGGGTAAACAATCTAATTGAATGTATCGTTTTATTTTATTTACAACCGCTCCACATCTAAACAGATTCTGGAGCCGTGAACAATAAAAGATAAAAAGAATAAAAAATACCATATTAAAACATATTAAAAACAACAACATATTAAAAGTAAAACAACAACCCCAGAATAACAATAAAAACTGTGGCTGGGGAGTCAAGGAAGGCCTCTTGAAATAAAGATGCCTTCAGCAGGCACTGAAAATGACACAATGGTGGTGCCTGCCTGACCTCCAGAGGCAGGGAGTTCCACAGAAAGGGAGCCATCACACCAAAAGCTCTACTCCAAGGGACTCTGATTGGGCCATAGGTCCATGCAGAACCACCAGGACCATCCTTTCTGATGACCTCAGTGACCAGGCAGGTTGATCAGGCAGAAGGTACTCTCAAGTATCCTGATCCCAAGTTGTTCAGGGCTTTATGTACTAGTAGCAAAACCTTAAACCTGGCCCAGTAGTCATTAAGCAGCCAGTGCAGTTCCCTCAGCAAAGGAGTTACATGCTGAAAGGGGGTAGTTCCTGACAGCAGCAGAGCTGCTGGATTCTGCACTAGCTCCAGCTTCCAGACCAGCCTTAAGGGCAGCATCACGTAGAGTGCATTGCAGTAATCCAGTCTTGAGGTTACTAGCACCTGTACTATTGTGCCCAAGGTATCCTTGTCCAGGAGAAGTTGTAGCTGGCGTACCAGTCAAATCTGGTAAAATGCACTCCAAGCCACCATGGCCACTTAGGCCTCCAGTAACAGTGATGGATCTAGGAGTACCCCGAGACTATGAAACTGATCTTTCAACGGGAGTGTATTGGTGGGCAACAGCCATCAAAGCTGGGGTAATGGAGGAGAAACGCAGAAGGTACTCTGTTGAAATCACAGCTAATTATAATGGATACCCACTTTTATTGGTCAAATAATTGAGAAATATTTCCTCCTGCCACTACAACAATATCCTCCTCTCACTGCACTGCAGTGATAAACTAGCTACCACTGCTCTGTGTATTACAGATATTGTTGTTTCTACAACTGAAATAGTCTCTCTTGATTTTCGTTCACATCTCTTTGGAATTCAGCAACAACTGTAGTTTAAAAAGTGAAATGCTGACACAACCATGAAGATTGAATTTTACATTTAAATTCAGTAGAGGTGACTGAAGAATGAAGAGAAATAGTAGAAGTCCACCAATAAACATATGAGCAAAAGAATGCGGAAATGCCCTTTGTTGCATTGGTTTTCAAACTGTTAAATGAAGAACTGTCAACTGTAGCAGCTTCTTGCCTCTGAATTTAATAGTAGTAATAGTGTGGCTGAACGTGCGTATTCTGTGTGCAAGAGCTCTTTCAAGTGGTAGTGTATTTGTTTCAAGAAATTGCAAATGGTTTTAAGCCATTTGCTTCTGGCTCCTGAGATCCCAGATTGCCAAGGGCAGATGTTTTCTGTAGACAACATGATTATATCCAGCACTGTTGAATGGGAAGATTAGGGTTGGTTAGTTGAAAGATTTATTTAATTGAAATCACATGCAGCCACCTGTGCACTTTTGCAAAGAAGAAACAAATCTAAAATAGTTCATTTTAGTAGGGCTGTCTAGAACGACATCTCTCTCACCCAGCAGCTGTTAATGTTCTATTCATAGATCAGTGCTGACACTAGTTGTACTGCTGCCATTGCCATAAATCTGTATTTTCAGGCTGTATAAGATTCTGTTACACATACTACTGGGTTTAAACATTTAAAGGGGCAAATAAAATGTATTCAGGTGATCATATCCATAAATAATTCCTCAGAAAGCAGTCTGAACATGGAAGGGTTCTGTGCTCATATTGTCTGTTTTGATTATATTGGCAGTTCTTACTCGCTCTGAACTGCTTGATGCCCAAATCCCAGGTAATTTGCTAACTTTTCAATTTCTTCAAAACCTTTGCAAATATTTGAAATATCCTCATCCAACAATACATCTGCAGACTCCTTCAAAGAACATTCATCCCTTTGAATTATAATCGTGTACTGGTTCCACAGCATATATGTTGTTTGAGTAACAGTATGATTGCTTGCATAATGCTGGATACCAGCTCTCTGTAGAAAGTCTTCCATGGCCATGTTTCCTTCTTCCTCAGTTTTCCGATCTATGTGAAGAAAGTCTGCCAAATATGTAATTATCTCGCTCTCTTCCACTAGCTCAGTATATGTAGAGCTAGGTTCTGCACATACATCTTCATTCAAATCATGCTGCTGATAATTTTGGTTGTTAAGAGGCTGTGTTGGTTTCTTTTCTTGTGAGTCTTTGTAGATAGTGGGATTGGTGTTCTGAACATTTTCTGTTCTGTTCTGGCATGGAAATTCTCGTATGTCAGGGACTGAGCTGGCATCATTTTCTTTAGCTGCTTGCTTCTGAGATTCTAGTACAAGACACCACTGTTGATTTCTTTGACTCAGCCACAATCGAGCCATTGCTAGCTCATCTGAAGCCGTGTCATAATAATGCTCTCTGTGAGTTACTATATCGATATATTTGGCACCAACTGACAGCAGTTTGGCTTTACTATCCTCTGTTACCCAGTACTTCTGTTGAAGTTGGACTTTGGGGACTAAGAGTTCTTGTGTTGCTTCCATGTTCCTGCTGGAAAAAAGAGTTTGACTTTACAAATTGTGCTTACCATATAAAGGGGGCATTAGGGTTTTAATTGTAGTGAACTGCCCAGAGAGCTTCGGCTATTGAGCAGTATAGAAGATAGAGAGAGAGAGAGAGAGAGATGGGAAAGGCAAAGGATCACTTTTTAATTTTTTGTTACTTGCCTGTGGTGTTGTACTTCGCTGTGGCAAAACTCTTTGATCCATCATTTTTCTATTTCTTAAAAAAAATCTAGCTTTATTAAAAAAAAAAAAATACCCAAAGACAGGATGAATCAGTACTGCACGTTCCTAGGTGCCTCAGGCACCTGGCATCTATGATTTTTCCAGCCCTCCCTGAAAGTGAATGAAGTCTTTTAGGAAGGATGTTATGTATTTTCATCAACTGTTGAACTAGGCTACTCACTGATTTGGCTTAACATGAAGATCAGCAATCCATAAATCTACTTGCCATGGGAACTGCCTCTCCCAACTCTAGCATGTATCTTTTCCAAGGCAGGCTTTAATTTTTGCTATTGTTTGAGTCATAAGCACAAATTCTAAAGATGTGGCGATGAAAGAAACAGGGCACTTTGAAGGAGTTTGGGGGTGGGTGGGGCCCCAAGTATCATGGTTGGGTAGGACTTTATAGCTGACTAGCCAGAATTTGTGGGCGTGTGGTAAAACTAGAGGAGTTACATGCATGGCTTCCTTTAGATATCTGTTTTTGCTAAACATGTTCTTTTAGTATGGCCCCTTAATTTTTGTTGTCATGTTGCATGTAATGATCTGTGATTAATCAAATGACTTTTAAAAGATTAATCAATGAAATCTGCATAAATGTTAATATGACTAAACAATTGTTTTAAATAAGAATACTACCTTTGATTTTATAAGTACACAAATATAGCATTAAAAAATCTCCTGATTAAGTGGGGATGCATTTTCATTTGGTTAAAAAGACTTAGAGAGCAATCCTATGGCCGCTAGACACCGTCTAGCGGATTTATGTGGTTTATGAGAACCACGGTTGGAACCAGAGCTCAGACCATGGTTGCCAGGAACTGCGCTCCCTGCCACCTTATAGGTGGCGTGATTCTTGCTGGTCTCTGTGCTTGGAAACAGAGCGTGGAGAGGGAAAAAAGGAGGCAGCCCCAGGAGAGGGAAGGAGACCATGGAAGCCACTTTATGCAGCTTCCTATGCACTGCATGGCCTTCCAGCTCTGAAGCGTACCAGCTAGACAGCCCAAATCAGCCATCTAGCCACAAAAGCAGGGCAGCCAGAGCATGGAGGAGAAGATCCCCTCCGCGCTCCATCCACCCTGCATAGGATGCTCGGCAGCCTCTGACTTCGGAGGCTGTCAACTATCCCGATAGGATTGTACCCTTTATTGGTTATGCTAACTGTTAATTCAAGATTGCTGCCCTACTAACAATCCAGTATTCTGAGAATGATTTGCCATGAGAGGTCCTGCTTCACTGCAGGAGATGTGTGTAAAATGACCTTCAGGCTCTATGTTATGCCTTGTCCCTGCACTCATTTCCTGACTTTCTCATTCCAGGCAATTGACAGAAATCTTTCTCCCAGCTCAGCTGACTTTTTCTGCATAGAAGAAAAAGATAAATATAAAAGTTCTTAAAAGTATGTATAGTTAAATGAGGTAAACTCAAAATGACCTTGCCATTGAAGGAGAAAATTCAATAGCACATTTAATTTTAATAGAGTATTATGTATGTTTGACAGTGTAGCAGGGATTTTATCAGATTTACATTTGCATTGTTTTATGCTTAGTAAACACCATAAATAAAGCAAGAGTTAAATTGCACATAAAACCTTAATAGCTTCCTTTCTCACTCTAACTGATTTTAAGAGCACAACACACAGGCTAGAATCAGAAGAACAGTTCAGTTAGTTCCATGAGCCCAACGAGGATATGCATTTCTCAAACACCCCCCCCCCCCCCAGCATATGCCCAGCCACTTTTGAAACAGGAATTTGAAAAGTAGTCTGCTGTGGTCTGCTGTTCAAAGGAAAATAAACTTGAAAATTGCTCAGCATGCTAGCAAGCCCTTGGACATTCCTTAAAGATCCCTACTATAGAAGATAACATTATAACACTGACAACTAAGATCTAGCATCTTCTTTTCTGATCTCATTAAGGTACCTTTACTAAATAAGAAAAAGCATGCTGTTTTGTGATGCTGTGTCATATTTGCTTATAGGGAAAGCTAGCTCATCCCAGTGAGGTCAGTGAAGAAAGAAATTATTCTGTTGTATTTATCTAAAAGCCAAAACTTCATCTGCCATACATATATCTGCCCCATTTACATCTAAAATGGGGGCTGTGGAAGTCTATATTTTCACAAAAAAGGTACATACAGGTGAAGGGAGCTGAAAACTCCCTCCTGTTCCAACTTATGTTCCCACTGCTGTACTTTACCACGTTATGTTCCCATTGCTGCAGTCACATTACTCACAACCAGCCTCCTAGCAAATCAGGCTGGGGGAAAAATGCTTGAGGTGATGGACCCTTCTCTTATCTGTGTGCACTTTCTGTTGTAAAAATAGATTCCCCTATCCCCCATTGTAGAGGTTAATTGGGTAGGAATAAAAAATAGTCTACCTCATAGTTCCCTCTCTGCTTTTTATGCAGTTTTTATCACTGATCATGATCATTATGTACTTCCTTTCATTTTATCATCCATTTAGCAAATTATGTTATCGATATTTACTACCATTTAAAGTTTTGGAAGTAGCCTACCTTGTCATTGGTCTCAGACTTAAAGGATATGGAAGATGTTTAGGAAAGCCTTTTCCCCCCTTAATTCAATTTTGTGAGGATATAAACCCAACTTTTCTTGCTAAGCATCTCCTTCCTTCAAAACACCATGCAAAGATCTCCCCATTTATTTTTAGTTACTACTTGGACTACCATGGTAACAGTGCATGTGGCAACAGCTTGTAGTTACTGTTTATAGATGCCTCATGGTTGACATGGAGGTGTTTCATAGAACTCTTTGCCGCGTACAGTTGGCTGAAATCAATTTTAGATAACGAACACAGCAGACATTCATAATTTCTTTGCATAATTTCTGCTACACTCAGTGGAGAAACACCATTTTTAAATAGTTTTTTTTTGTTAGGGTTAGAATTCTGTCTGTTGATGGAATCAAACGTTGTCAATTGCCTGTTATTAAATGCATTCAAATATTGTCAGATTATTTATGTAAAAATCAGCCTTCATTAATGGCATCATGGTATCATCTGTTTGCAAAGGCAGGAGTCAGGTAGCATTTGCTGTCCAGCCCAGGAGGAGCTGGGTTGATATTCACAGGACTACTTTACGCTTGCCCAAGGACTTGTATGTGCTTGGTGGGATTTTTTCCTTTTTTTGGTCCTTTGAACAACAGACACACCCTCCATGAAACATAATCACTTTTGTTTATGCCTAAAAGCCATCAAAGAAGGAACAGAACAAACCTCTCTTGGAAAGAAGTTCCATAACCTCGGTTCCATTTATGAAAACACTATGTCTTGAGTCACTAAACCACCCACTGCACCTTTAGATCATGAAAGAACCCAGGACAAGGCCTCTGAGGAAAATATTAAGGTTCAGGTAGGAGCATATGGGAGGAGGTGGTCCTTGAGGTATCCTGGAACCAAGGCCTTTATAGCATTTGTTGCCAGATGTTGTTTGTGGCATAAAGAATCAGTTTAGAGAAATTCATGAGTAACTTGAGTATGAGAGGACTACTTTTCTGAGGAAGCTGAGTTGGAGCAGCTGTTTTCAAAAAGCGAACCCTAGGTTTGCTATTTTTTTTCTTGTATGGGGCCGTACAAGAAAAGGAGCCAGTTATCAGCACTGGTCAGTATGAGAAGAAGTATATATAGTTCTAAGTGGGCTTGTAGTTCTTAATTCTGAAAGATTTGCATCTCAATAAAACAGTTAAAAGTTGAAGGAAACTATTTATAATACAAAATGGATGCTTATTGAATACTATGTTGTGAGATATTTGAATGAGTCGTAGACTGGGAGTACTTCCAGACAAAGTTTTTATCGCACCACCGCCCTGCCTCATTCACTGAATTTTATGGGGGAGGGGGCTCCAAACAATGTTGTTATCCACTCGTAACCCTCCCATTTTTTCCAGCCTCTTCTTCCATCTTTTTCTTTACCTCAGAAAACCTGTAAAACAAAACAAAAAAAGACAGAAATGCTGCACCATGCCTTCTAACTGGTAGCGCTAGGAACCGTCTGTCTGGAAGAACCCTGAACGTTTAGTTTGCTGGGAAACTGAGGTTTAAACACAGGTGAACTGTTCCAGGCAGGGTGACTTGCACAGGAAAGGCTTTGCTGAATGTGATGTGTAATACAAAAAAAAGAAAAAATCTGTGCATATGGTGAATGGTTACTGACTATGGTGACCATCTAAATAGGGTGGAGTACTAAATCTGATATGGCCGCCTGAAGCCAGGCCCACCACATTAGACCAAGACATAGGGAGATCTGGTTACATCTTCAGCCGGCAGGACAATAGGAAGCGATACAGGAGCACTGAGTCCAGAGAGAACACATCTAAAAAGCTTCCCTTCTTACTCTAACCAAAACAGTTTGCCTCCAAACTGGGTTTTGAGTTTTGGCTTGGAGGCAATCTATGGTTTGCAATAACTATAATTTGCTCAGTTTGGATGTTCCAGCAAAATATAAGGTGGGGGGCGAGCACACATGACCATAGTTTGTCCAAGATAGCCAAACTTTGCTCATAATCTCTGAACAGGGCCTGTGTTTAATGCCAGTATCTCATTGTAGAAGCAAGGTTTCTTCGATCATATGCAGGTACAGTTTGAAAACAGAAATATGTGTATAGGGAAAAAAGTGTACAGATTTCCCTGTGGAATGTCTGCCAGACAGAAATTAGCTCAGTGATAACAGGTGAACGGGAATTATCAGCCACTCAGGAAGGCACATAACCCGTTTACCCAGTAGGCTAAACCATTAAGAACATAAGAGCCATGCTGAATCAGACCAAGGGTCTATGTAGCCAGCATTTTGTTCACATAGTGGCCAACCAGCTGCCCATGGGAAACCCACAAGCAGGACAAGAGTGCAATAGCATCCTCCCGCCCATTTTTCCCAGCAACTGGTACACATAGGCTTACTGCCTCTTATACTGGAGGTAGCATAGAGTCATCAAGACTAATAGCCATCAATAGCCTTATCGTCCATGAATTTGTCCAATCCCCTTTTAAAGCCATCCAAATTGGTGGCCGTCACTACCTCTTGTGGAAGTGAATTCTATAGTTTAACTATGCACTGTGTGAAGAACTTCCGTTTATCTGTCCTGAATCTCTTATCTGTCCTGAATCTTCCACCAGTTAACTTTATGGGATGACTGCGGGTTCTAGTATTATGAGAGAGGGAGGAAAATATCTCATTATCCAATTTCTCTACACTATTCATAATTTTGTACTCCTCTTATGGCCCTCCTTACTCACCTTTTTTCTAAGCTAAACAGTCTCAACTGTTGTAACCTTTCTTTTTTCAGGGGAGTTGTTCCAGCCCCTTGATCATTTTAGTTGCCCTTTTCTGCACGTTTTCCAACTCTACAATATCTTTTCTTAGGTGCAGTGACCAGAACTGTTCACAGTATTCTAAGTGTGGTCACACCATAGAATTGTATAAGGGCAGTATGACCTTCGCAGTTTATTTTCAGTTCCTTTCCTAATTATGCCTAATGTGGAATTTGCCTTTTTTTACAGCTGCCACACTCAGACCTGAGTCCACGACATACCCTCTCCATAGTATTGTGTCTTTTAGCTTTGGAGAGAATTATTTCCAATAGATACAAAATTCATTTTCCTGCATTTGAAAACATAAGCTAAAATGTTTCTGATCATGACATGAAAGATTGATAGAAACAGGTGGACTGTGGTTAGCCAGAGAAGTCTCAACCACTGCATACCTGAAACATCATGTGCAGCTTGCAGTATTGTTGGACAATTAGTTTAAAAGCAGTATTCTGAGAACATTATCAGCCTAGACTAGCATCTCCTATGAGCTTTCATCTGTGACGTTTCTCCTTTAACTTCTCCTTTAATAAAGCACATTCAAAATGTGCTTTATGCCCTGGATGATGAAATATTATTGATCAATTCACACTGGATTAATTTATAAATAAAACACAGGCTTATACAGCGCCATGAACTATTCATATGGCCATTGGTCACTGTAAATTAATTTTCCAGGAAGTGGGTTGACTGGAAAAACGGTTTACTCTAATTAATAAGTAACCATATTTATTTTTTACCCATGCACTTCGTAACTAGGAGAAAACATTTCGGTACAGCTCTGTTTGGCAATTCACTTAAGCAGCATTAGATAAAAAGGTTTTAATCAAAGAAGTTTGGCTTAACTATATTCTGTATATGGCATTAAAAGTTGAACAGGTTATGGATTCTTCATATATAATCTCAGGATATATGTGAACCGCCCAGAGAACTTCAGCTATTGGGTGGTACAGAAATGTAATAAATAAACCTTGAAAATGGAAGTGGATGATTGGCAAAGCTGCTTAAAGCTGCATTTTGACAGATCATTTCTGTAAACTATTTCAACTATGAAACTGAATCTTTATGAAGTAGGTAATGAGAGAGTCTGTTTTGGAAATAAAAGCAATAGAGTACCTTCTTTCTGATGGACTACCAAATTTAACAAAATTAACTGAGCAATCCTTTCATGTTTACTTGGAAGTAAATCCCACAGTGGTTAATGGTTCCTAGGAAAGTGTGCATAGGATTGCAGCCTCAAGAAGCCTAATTACTCCTTCTAATGGGGGGGGGGGAGACTTCCACCCTGCAGATGTTATTGAACTGTAACTCCCATCATCCCTCACTATTGGCTATGCTGGCTAGGGCTGATGGGAATTGCAGACCAGTGACATCTGGAGGGCCACAAGTTGTCGACTCCTACTCATGACTTGTATCATGATTACTGGGAAGAGGAAGAGGCTTTAAGTTTGCCCTCCTCTTGAGGCTCATAATCCAAGTTGCTGGGATAGGGGTGTGAAGGGAGGAAGTGTCTGTGTTGGTGGGTGGATGAACACATGCAGGTGTGGGCATAGTGGCAGGGGTGTGTCCCCTGTGGGTTTCCAGGGGGTTGAAATTGGCCCCGGAAGCCCCCGAAGTTGTCCACCCCTTGCCTATGGTGTTCCACAGGGTTCTGTCTTGTTCCCCATTTTATTTAGCATTTACATGAAACTGCTAGGAGATGTCATTGAGAGCTTTCAAGTAATATGCTCATGACACCCAACTCTATTGCTCTTTGTCACTTAACACCAAGGAAACGATCGTAAGTCTTGAACACTGCCCGTGTTTGATGAGGGTGAATAAGCTGAGGTTAAACCCAGGCAAGACAGAGGTGGTGTTAGTCAGTAGAAAGCCTGGCTTGGGGATCAGGAGCCTGTTCTTGAAGTAGTTGCACTTCTCCTGAAGGATCAGCTTCATAGTTTGGGAATGCTCCTTGATCCTATGCTGTTGTTGGATTTTCAGGATTCAGTGGTGGGAAGGAATGTGTCTGCACAATTAAGCTTGGTGTGCCAGCTGCGACCCTTCATGAATTGGTCTGACTTGGCAATAGTTACATCTCGTTTAGACTATTGCAGTGCACTCTATATGGCTACCCTTGAAGAGTGTCCTAAAGCTACAATTGGTGCAAAATGCTGCAGCTAGGCTGCTAACTGGTGCACAGTATTTGGACCATATTACACTTGTCTTGAAAGGCCTGCCCTGGTTGCCATTTGCTTTCCAGGTTCAAATCAAGGTGTTAGTTTTAGCCTTTAAAGCCCTGAACAGCTTAAGACATGGCTATCTAAGGGATTGCCTGTTATGAACCTGCCCTTGTATTAAGATCTGCAGGAGAGGCGCTTTTGAGGGCACCATTATCCACAGAAGCCTGCTGGTCAGCCATGTGTTAAAGGGCCTTCTCTTGTGTTGCTCCCAAACTGTGGAATGCACTTCCTCCCGAATTCTTCATTGTCCCTCACACTCTTGGTTTTTAGAAAGGATGTGAAGGCACATCTTTTTAATCTAGCCTTTTAATTTGTGTGTGGGGGGGGGAAGAGGGCTAGCCATGTTAAGGGAACATGGCCCAGATAGTTAATGGCTGGGCCATCTTGCGGCCCTCCCCCCACCTGCAGGTTTGGTGGTTGCCCTGTCAGCCTACCCTTAGGTCTCCAGATGCTGCTCTTAAATGCCAAACTAGTTCAAAATAAGGTCTCCCTTATTCATGATTTAATAGTGGATGGCATGCATAACTGAGAACTTGGTGAGTGAGCAGGGAGGAGTTAGTCTCCCAGCTGAACCAAGTGCCCACCTGGGTACTTGATGCAGCATCAGGATGAGTTCCTATTGGTCAGGTATATTCAAGAGCAATGACGTAGGAAAGAGACAATATCTCTCTGCCTCTATATGCTTCCCAGCTGAGCTGTTCAGGGTCATCTCAGGCTAATTACATGCTGGCCCTAAGGACTCTGTTTAATATGCTTGCAAGGCATCTGCCGGGACTTAGACCCCAGTGTTACAGCAGGTGAATTAGGTTAGATATGTAGAGACTTCCATATTGGATCCTTGCCCCTCGTGGCTTATAAAAACTGGCAGGGAGGGAACAGCCAGCTGGATCAGGGAGGTAATCAGTGCCTCTTTGTGAGAGGGAGTGATCCCAGGCCGCCTGAAAGAGGGGTGGTGAGACCACACCTGAAGAAATCCTCTCTGGACTTGGAAGATCTCAGTAACGTTAGGCCAGTGGCAAATGTTCCTTTCCTGGGCAAAGTCCTTGAGAAGGTGGTCACCAACCAGCTCCAGATGCTCTTTGATGAGACAAATTATCTGATTCCATTTCAGTTGAGGTTCAGGCTGGGTTTTGGCATGGAAACAGCCTTGGTCTCCCTGTATGATTGTCTGTGTTGGGGAGAGACAAAAGACTGTGACCTTGTTGATTCTCCTTGATCTCTTGGTGGCTTTTGATACCATCAACCATGATATCCTTCTGTGGCATTGGGCTGAGTTGGGAGTAGGAGGTACTGCATTGCAATGGTTTCATTCCTACTTGGATGGTCGGCTGTAGAAGGTGATGCTTGTGGGATATTGCTCAGCCCTGTGGATTCTCTAGTATGGGGTTCTACAGAGGTAGGTTTTGTCCCCGATGCTATTTAACATCTACATGAGAATGCTGAGTGGGATCATCCAGAGTTTCAGAGTGCATTGTCATCAGTATACTGATGACACGCAGCTCTATTTCTCCTTTTCATCTTCATCCAGGTGAGGCTGTGGATGTGCTAGATTGGTGCCTGGCTGCAACAACGGACTGCATGTGGGCTAAGAATCTAAAACTCAATCCAGACAAGATCAAGATGCTTTTAGTGGGTGGTTTGTCTGACCAGATGGGGGGATGGGTCTCAACCTGATCTGGATGGGGTTGTACTCCCTCTGAAAGAGCAGGTTCATAGCTTGGGGTTTCTCCTAGACCCAGCTTTGTCACTTGAGGCTCAGGTGGTCTTAGTAGCATGGAGTGTTTTCTACCAACTTGGGTTGGTGGCCCAACTATGCCTCTATCTGGAGAGGGATAACCTGGCTTCAGTAGTCCATGCTCTGATAACCTCCAAGTTAGATTACGGCAATACACTATATGTGGGATTGCCTCTGAAGAGGATTCAGAAGCTGCAGCTTGTGCAAAATGCAGCAGCCAGACTGATAATGGGGACAAAAGGTCCGAATATATAACACCGATTCTGTCCCGTTTGTACTTAACTGCCCATACATTTCCGAGCCCAATTCAAGGTGCTGGTTTTGACCTGACCGAGTGCCTCTCCCAGTATGAACCTATCTGTATGCTGCGCTTATCATATAAGGCTCTCCTCTGAGTACCTCTTCCAAGGGAGACTCAGAAGTTGGCAACGAGGGAGAGGGCCTTCTCAATGATGACCCCTGATTATGGAACGTTCTCCCCAGTGAGGCCTGCCTGGTGCCAGCATTGTCATTTTTTAGTGCCAGGTTAAGAACTTCCTCTACTTTCAGGCATTTGGCAGCATATGATAATGTTTGTAATCTGGATGTGCAATTTCTTATTGCTGATGATTAAAATTGTGATTATCTGTCCATCCATCCTATCAGACAATATACATGTGTGTGTTGTCTGTTGATATGTTTATATGCCTGTGTGCAAATGGTCTTTATACCATTTTAAGGTTTTAATTTTAAGGTTTTTTAAGGTTTTAATCTTTTAATTTTAAAAGATTAAGGTTTTTAAGGTTTTTAAGGTTTTAATCTTTGTAAACTGCCCAGAGAGCTTTGGCTATTGGGCAGTATAGAAATGTAATCAATGAAAATGAAATGAAATTATGTAGTTGTTTTAATGTTTTACTGTTTTTAATGTTCTTATTTTTCAGGTTTTATTGCTTTAAATTGTTGTGCACTGCCTTGATGGCTTTTTAACAAACAAGGTGGTAAGGTAAAGGTGTCCCCAACCAGTCGTGTCCGACTCTAGGGTGTGGTGCTCATCTCCATTTCTAAGCTGAAGAGCCAGCGCTGTCCGAAGACGCTTCCGTGGTCATGTGGCCGGCATGACTGAACACCGAGGTGCACGGAACGCTGTTAACTTTCCCGCCGAAGCAGTACCTATTTATCTACTTGCAATTTCTTGCTTTCGAACTGCTAGGTTGGCAGAAGCTGGGACTGAAGGCGGGAGCTCACTCCGTCATGCAGCACTCGGGTCTCGAACTGCTGTCCTGCCGACCTTCCAGTCTGCAGTTCAGCGTCTTAACCACTAAGCCACTGCGGCCCCAATAAGGTGGTATATATTTGTTAATAATGAAACAAACAAACAAACCGTGGTTAATTTAAGCAAGCTGACTTCAAACTGTGGTTTATGAAGCTGGCTTGTTTGAAACTAACCGTAATGGAGATTAATGATAATTTGCCAGGTTTGAGTGATATGGTAAGCTGTGGTTAGTCAAAAACGGTAGCTTCCAACCTCCTCCTCCTAGCCATGTGGGAGGAGAGGAGGGGATTGTGTGAGCCTGTGAGGAACTTGGCTCATTCACATCTCACTAAACCATAATTAATGTGACATCCAAATAAAACCAATGTGTTACTTTCTACTGTTCTAACACTTCATCTGTTTTTATGCTTTTAGTCCTTGATACTGACATTCTGTTCTATTATTTGTGTTTTCATAATTTTTTACTGTTTGTTTATGTGGTATATTGCTTTGAGTACATTTTATATAGAAAAGTGGGGCAGAAAAAATAAATAAATAATGCTGTATGAATGTGGCAGTGTAAATGCTGGAGTTTTCTCATATTTTGTTAGGAAGTTGGTAGCATGTTCCATCAATTTGAGATGAGCTTACTTGACGGAAATGTGTTTTGGGTCACAGCCTTGGGTTATAAAAGTTATATGATGCGCACCACATGCTCAGTAAGATTGAAGAGTACTTTATATATAATGTATAATTTAATCCACATTCTTAATGTTCTTTCACCTCACTGGTTTTTGGGTACTGGGGAAAAGAGGTGGAGCATGAATTATATGCGATATTCCTACTTTCCACTGGATGTGCACAGTTTGACTGTGTGAATACCATTCTGATACTCCATGCTGGGGTCTAAGACAAAATTTTCACTCAGCTAATGACTGGCTGGTGACGGTAGAATTTTTTGCCCCCTCAGCATCACTATCTTCAGAGTAATGGTTATGTCAAAATAACAGTATGAATGGGGATGATGATGGTTCCAAAATCTACAGATGGTAGAACCATTATGGAGGTATTGTTCATTTGTTTTCATACACAGTGCCATATAGGGTTGTATTCAGCGTTAGTCCTACTTAGAGTACATCCATTGAAATGAATGGGACTTAAGTTAGACTAACATTGGATACAACCCATAGATTTTTATAGGAGCTTACAATTTAAACTGTTGTTGTTCAGTCATTCAGTTGTGTCCGACTCTTCGTGACCCCATGGACCAGAGCACGCCAGGGCTTCGTGTCCTGCGCTCTCTCCCGGAGTGTGCTCAAGTCCATATTCATTGCATCGGTGATGCTATCTAGCCATCTCATCCTCTGCCGTCCCCTTCTCCTTCTGCCTTCAATCTTTCCCAGCATCAGGGTCTTTACCAGTGACTTTTCTCTTCACATTAGGTGGCCAAAATATTTGAGCTTCAGTTTCAGTATTTGTCCTTCCAATGAGCAGTCAGGGTTGATTTCCTTTAGGATGGACTGATTTGACCTCCTTGCATTCCAGGGGACTCGTAAGAGTCTTCTCCAGCACCACAGTTCGAAAGCATTGATTCTTTGGCGTTCAGCCACAATTTAAATTAGACAATGGATATTGTGTTAATCTTTGCAGTACCACTTGAAGGTGCGTGCCATGCTCCAAAAGGTTTCAGTGGTGGCATTACTGCCTAAAGTGTCAAGATATATATCATCTAGGAAGAACCCTTCGGTCATTGATCTACTCTAGTACCTCCAGACACAGTGGAATTTGGCAGCCACAGCTTTTGCTTGAGAGCACCTAGGCAAGCTATATGACGACAAGAGCTAGGCCTTTATTGGAGTTTAGTGGCAGTTAACATTCTGTTAAATTTCCATATTGCTTTTTCTTAATAAAGCTGTGGTTCAGAAGTATCCCAGCTGCGAGGTCCTGACTCCTCCTGTGATTCAGGAAAAAGCTTTATATTTAGAATATGTGCGAAAGTGCTTTCTGTTTACAACGAATGTCTGAGTCTTATTTCTTGGAAATTTGTAATATAAGAAATGGAAATGAACATTTTGTATGTTACATTTTTATTTGCCTTTTTTTCAGAAACATCTATTCTGAGATATGAGCTGCAATGCCCCACTTGTGTTTGACTGTCTGCACTTAAAGCTGGAAAGGAAAATACATTATGGGTAAGTTAATCTGCTTCCATTTTATCATTGAAGGGAAAACAAAAAGAGATTTATTGAAGTGTGGCAACATAGTACTGAGGGGTTTAGAGTATCTTATTGAACTAAAACTGTCAAGGCTTGAAATGTGATTGCAAGGCAAGAATCTGAATAATATCTAACATATTAACACAGTAAATCTTCATAGGGAAATGCATGTTTTTATGTTTTCTTAGTCACTGTCAGAAAGGCTTCTATGCTTTTACATTGGAAATACGCTTCAGATGGAGAAATTCCAGAAGCTTTTAGATCCCAGTTGCTGTTGTTTTCCCAATAGGAGTGGGGAAACTTTTTTGCCTAGAGGCCAAACTGTAACTGGGATCCAAAAGCTTCTGGAATTTCTCCATCTGAAGTGCACTTCCAGTGTAACAAGCATAGAAGCCTTTATGACAGTGGTTAACAGAACCTAAAAACAGATATTTCCCTATGAAGGTTTACTGAGTCAATAGTGGCACCCCAGGAGCATGTTAGGGGCAGCATGCCAGCAGCGGGCAAGGCCAAAACCCATAGTGAATGGGGGACACTCATCCCCCTTACACACTGATTCCCTCTACACTCGCTCATCCCCCCATTCTACTCCCCCATTCTCTTGCTCACCCCATATTCAAACACATAGATATACCTCTCTCTGCACGGAGAAAAGGGATGCTCTTTTCTCTGTGCATAGAGAAAACAAAGTGATCTAGCCATGAAGGAAGAGACCAGATTCCTTTCTCCACAGCAAGATTGCCCTCCTTTCTGTATGCATGGAGAAAGAGGCTGCCCTCTTTTCAGTGCAGAGAGAGAGCAATATAGCCATATAGAAAGAGACCAGATCTCTTCCTCCATAGCTAGATCACCTTTCTTTTTGCTGGGAGAAAAGGATCAGGAATGTGTAGTCATCCAGATGTTGTTGGTGTACAACTCCCCTCACCATGCTGGCTATACTGGCTAAGGATGATGGGAGTTGAGGTCCATCAACATATGGAGGGTCATACGTTTCCCACCCTTGCCATAGGTCATTGTCAGCAGTCTATTTATTACCTTAGGAAAAATTGTTCTTTATGCAGTTTGTCTCCCAGACAATCACAAGCTTGAAGCCTTTGGAGAATGGCTAAAATTGAATCTGAGAGCACTGAAGTTGGAAAGCAATGCATGGCACATTTTCTGTTTTATTATGAATGGATGCTGATAGTATTGGTTCTAGATTATATTAACAGTTGTTTTCTGCATATTATTTGCGTTCCAGCATTTCTGTTAAATAATCACTAGATGGCACTGCTGAACAAGGCATGGTTTTAGGAACATTTTTTTTTTTTTAATTTGTGGGAAGATTAATTTTGTAAAATCTGGCGAATGGCTGCAGAAACATTTGTTTATCAGGGTGCTCATGTTTAGCAGAGTGCTCAAATTCAGATGTAAAACAGAATTGTCTAAACATGCATAGGATTGACCCTTAAGTGATTTTTATTTCCAAACAATTCAGTTCTCCATTCTTACTGGCCTGTGACTGTAATAAATAATTCATTCAATTCTCACCACAACCACCACCACCGCATTTCTTAATTTATTTGAAGTATTTTTATGCCGCTCCTTAGCCAAAAAGGCTCGCAGAGCATCTTACAGGCTCCCAGAGACAGTCCCTGCCCTGAGGCTTACAATATAAAAAGGATGCACAAAGAAAAAGGAATGGGGAGGGAAGTGTGTGTGTGGGGATTAATTATTTTAGCAGGGCAGGTGGAATGCCCTGCTTTCCCTCTCACCTTCCTTTGTACAGCCTGCTGGAAAGGCTGCTTCTGGTGAAAGTTGAGGGAGGAGGAACTTTCATGAGGGAGGTCTTCAGCAGAGCTGGTACTGTATATAATCCTGAAACTTGCCATAGCACTCCATGGATCTGATGAAGTGGACTGTAGTCCATGGAAGCTCATGCCAGAATAATTGGTTTAGTCTTTAAAATGCCACAAGACTCTTTGTAGTGTCTTTGATATTACTTTTGTTCTAGGAATTATTATAAGGGAGAAAAAAACTCTTCCTGTTCAGAATTGCTCCAGCCCATTGATCATTTTTGTTGCCCCTTTCTGCAGTTTTTCCAGTTCTACAACATCCTTTTTGAGGTGTGGCAATCAGAACTGTACCCAGTATTCTAAGTGTGGCTGCACCCTAGATTTATATAAAGGCATTATGATATTGGAAGTTTTATTTTCGATTTCTTTCCTAATGATCCCAAACATGGAATTTGTCCTTCACGACAGCCACACTCTGGATCAATGTTTTCATTGAGCTATAAACCACAACCCAATGATCACTTTCCTACTCAGTCAGCACTAGGTCAGACACCATCAGCATATATGTGAAGATAGGATTTTTGGCCCAATGTGCATCACTTTGCATTTGCTTACATTTAACTGCATTTACCATTTTAATGCCCATTCTCCAAATTTGGAGAGATTGTTTTGGAGCTCTTCACAATCCCTTTTTTTCTCACCACCCTAAGTAATTTGGTGTTGTCTGTAAATGTGGTCACATTACTGCTCAACCCTAACTCCAGAACACAAGCCTAAGACTCAGTTCTCTTTCACAACTGTTTTTTTTCCTGCTACTGACTAACAAGGCCCCCTCTTTGGAATCTTGTTAACAGGAACACACCTGTTAATTTTGTACCAGTTGTTCCAGATGTTATAAATAGACATGAGATTTAACTGTAGAATATCTTGTTTCCTGAAAAGCATTTGACTACATTTTTACGGAGCCACACAGAACATTCAGGCTGTGATCAGATGTTCACTGACATGCTGTTAAAGATACTAAGGAGAATCCTGCTCTGGAGGAACTACTTCACCACCTTTGCTCAAAGAAGATCCAGCTAACTGCTTGGTCCCTGAAAAACACAATTTAAAAGGGCACATTTTAAGCATTTGTAGCATATGCATTTTAGTACTGGCATTTTTTAAAAGGGACTTACTGTGTATTTTGTGTGAAGATTCTGGTGTTGAACTCTTTCTTTGAAACAATCTGCTGAGTATTAGAAAAATATGTTGGTACTGTTACAACTGGTATACTCATTATGGCTTCAGTGATGCTTCTTTGTATCATTTCATTAGCTTACTTTTATCATTGAAAGCCAGAACTCAAGCTGGACTTGATACAAGGTCACATATGGATTTTTCTTGTAGTTTCTTGAGAGCATTATTTGAACCCTCACACAACCAACAATTCAGTCAGGAGGCGGACAGAGGAGAGGCAAGGGAATACTTAGCGGATCTAATACAAAAGCCATATTTTTAAGTTCTTCCACTTCACTGGCTCATTTACAACAGCAATTTCATATACAAATATATATGTAATAATGTATCAAAGCTCTCCATGTGCTTTCCCCTATACCTTCACGGTTTACATCCTAATACATATCTTTTGTGCCCTTCACTCCTCCAGCCTTATCACTCAGCCATCTGAAAGTCTCCTGCTTCCTCAGTGACTCTGCCCTTTCTCCCTTGCTGTCCTTTGTGCCTGGAACTGCTGTTCAGAACACCTACATGATGTCATTTCTCTCCTTTAACATCCACGTTTTCCATGAAGCCTTTGGCACAGTTCTCTAGCTTTACAGTTTACTGTAACTTAGTCTAAATGTGTGTAACTGGAACAAAGGCATATTTTTCCCATTTGTCCCTGCCTCCAGTTCCTTTCCCTTCCTCTGTTGTCTCTCCTATATAAAATTTTATTTATTTAAAATTTTATATACAGCCCTTCAACATCAGTTTTGCAAATAAATTGCAAATAAAGATAAAACAATAAAGAATGTTAGATTGTAAGCTTCTCAGGGCAAGAGCCTGTGCTTTTACATTTTGTAAAGCAGTGGGGTTAGCTAGGACAAGGGTGAACAGGTAGTATGAAAGAGTAGCAAAGTCTAGAAACCTTTTATTTTTCTTAAATATTAAATAATAATAATAACTATTATTATTATTTGTGTTTTTATCCTGCTTTTCAGACAGTTATTGTGTCTCAAAGTAGTTTCTGCCTTCCCAGAGATACAGGCAGTTTGAGCTAAGTATTCTTTCTGACAGGGAAGGGGAAGTGATCTCCCTGCAACTTCTCCTTCTCTGGACGATGGATGGGCCAGGCTGGTTATTGCCTTCATTTGATGGTATTCATGGGAAGCAAGGGTGCAGCCTCCCAGTGGCCCTTGGTCCCCTGGCTAAAGGCAGAACGTAGAGTGTGCTTCCCTTCAGCTCTCCAATACCTGTTTGTGTGTTATAACAAATAGTTACGAATTCACAAGATTTTAAAGAATCAGGAAGTTACCATGTGTCCTCATCTACATGTGTCTAATCATGCCCATAGGCATGTTAGGATCTTTAGTCAAACAGAGTGTACCACAGGAATACTTGGGGTACCCAGATGGGGAAAATGCAATAGATAGTCAGCCAGAGATTAGAGTAATCAAATAGAAGGGTATTGCAAAATAGAAATGGCAATTACATGTGTAGTATTCAAATGGCACTGGTAACTGTGGAGTTAAGTTAAGACAGGGAAGGCAGGAAAAAGGGCCGGGTGAGACAGAGCAGCATGCAAGCTTTTTTGGAAGGATGGGGGTGGGTACCTAATAAGGAGATAGGAAGGCGCTAGGTGTCAGACACACAAAGGATCTAATCAGGTTTGCGACAGAGATGAGAATGTAAATAACGGTCTGCATAGACATGGGTAACTGTTGGAAAGTTGGGGAGGCAGGAGAGAGAGTGTGTGTGTCAGAAGGGAGAGAAAAGGTTGCAGCACAGAGACTACCTTTTTCAAAGGAAAAGAGTCTTCCTCAGGGAGCTGCTGTGATCCAGGAGTTTGTCTTTTGGATTGGAGCACCAGGATTGTGTGGGTTGTTCTTTGTGAATTCTTGCTAGGCTAGTTGCCCTAGCATATGTTAAAAATAAGTTGCAGGTTGTTTTCAATAAAGAACCAAAGAAAAGTCTGTGTTGGAGGGGGTGAGGTTGAGGGTAGGCCAGGTCTTTTTTGGTCCCCCTTGAGCCTAGTATGGTGTGGAACTTAAATAAAACAAAACTTGCATTCTTCTTGAACCCTCCAAAACAGTTCAGAAACCATGTGTGTTGCAAAAATGGCAAAAGTAGAGGGTTTGCTTGCTGGATGTATGATGAGGTGAACTCTTAGAGTGGGGTAAACAAACTGACCTTCAAGCAGATAGATGAACTCTTGGCAGTGCAAAATGAATGGAACTTTTACTGGAAATAATTCCTTTTTAAAACCTTGGTTTTTGGGTGCAGGGAGGGGTTTTCCCAAGGATCAAAAGAGGAGCAAAAGATTTAGATGATGATGGTAGAGTTTGGTTTTCCTTTCATGTGTGGTTAGTGCAGAGTGCAAGAGGGGGTTGTGTGCATATTTTAGGTGGAGGTCCCTAACCTTAATGCTGATTAATGTGTTTACCAGTGGGTTTCCCAGTACTTCCTGCATGGTATTTTCCTTTGCCAGTTTTCTAGATAGCCGATTGATGTCAGGGTGGAAACTGAGCCGATAGAACCCCAGAGCACTTCTGATTCTGAGGAGGAACAGCAATCCGTGGGAGAGGAGCGCTCTCAGCTCTCACAGGCACAGCAGCTGGCAGAGATTCCTCCTGCCAGCATTCCTGAGATAGATAGTGACCCTGGCAGCGAGAGAGTGCCGGAGGGGGGCTTGCTGGACGCTCGATGCCGGGAGCGACGACAGCTGGAGGGCGCGGAAAGGAGGGGTAGCACTCGTTTGGCGCGCAAGCAATGGTCGCATCCCGAGGACCCAAGGGAAAGAGGAGGAACTCTCCCTAGCCCATAAGTTCAGGGTCTTCCCGTGATTCTCCTTCAAACAGGACCAACTGCCTAACCTGGAGCATAGGCTACTCTGCTGTTCCTTGCTTAGTCGCTGGTGATTTGCATCTGAAAGAGTCATTAAGTTGTAAAAGGATTAAAGCCTTGAAAAGAATCCTTTTGTCTGTGTCTTGAGTTAGCTATTGGAGTAGACTGAAAGAGGCCGCCAGGGCGCTCCTGACAATTAAAGGGTGTACCTGGATTACTTGGTAGCAGTAGAAACCTGGCAGAGAGTAGGCTATATGTATATTCTGAAGATCCCAGGCTTGACAGCCAGTCCCACATTATTTACGAAGAAAGGACAGCCAATGTATACTACAGTTTACTATTTTTCTTTCCCTGATGCTCAGGCCTTTGCTTGGTGTACCTTCCCAGATAAAATGAAAATTCTGGAGTCAAGGTGCCAGTATGATATTGAAAAATGGCAGTGAGGCTGAGCTTCTTGGAAACAAATAAACATTATCGTCTAAGTAAGGCATGTTTCTCCTTTGTCTCTATGCAAAAATATACAGACTGTATAATGAGTGTGGGAACTAGAATCTCCACACCAACTGGTAGCACTAAGAATGAATGAAAACAATGATTCACGTGGCCTGTGTGATTGTGAAAATAAATATACTAGTATTTTATATTGTCAAATAGTTATGAAAAGCAACACTTTTGGGAAAACTTGAATTGCTGAGGAATTTTCGGTGGGAACCAAAAATCCCAGTGTGGTGTAGTGGCTAGAGTGTTGGACTGGGAGCTGGGAGATCCGGGTTCTAGTCCCCACTCAGCCATGGAAGCTCACAGGGTGACTTTGGGCCAGTCACAGACTCTCAGCCCAGCCTACCTCACAGGGTTATTGTTGTGAGGATAAAATGGAGACGAGGATTATGTACGCCGCCTTGAGTTCCTTGGAGGAAAAAAGTTAGGATATAAGTACAACAACAACAACAAATAAACAAACAAACCTCCCCCACTGTCCCAGTGCGCATGTCCCTGACAGGTTCCCACCTATTCCCCCAGATCTCTTTCAACCGTTGCTGCTGAGGTTGTATTCTTTGTTTTCTTTTCTGTATCATTATTTTAGTCTTTACACTTTATTTTTTGTTTCTTTATTTTCTGCGATCGCTTTATCGCCTTGGGGTATGGTGCTATGAGCCCCCTTCCACTAGTATGTCCACTGTGGAAGTAAACTACCACCCGAAGATGACCATTCTTTCTGCCTCTCTTCTCTTGGAGAAGGACATAAGGTGGATACCTGTGTCCATTGCTGGGCTTTTATGAAGCAAGCTAGGCGCAATCAGTCTGACACACTTCATGCTATATTGTGGAGGAAGGCACTTGAAGCAGTAGAAGTACAGGTGAAACTTATGGCCCAGGCTTCACCTGATCTGCTGGAGAGTCTGTCCATCTGTTATGATGGCAAGAACAAAGCTTTTCCTGTCTCCCCACAATGTTTTGCCTTGTGGATTGTCCAGACGATACCGCTCATGTATGGACTGTCTGGTCTCAAACTGTCTGCCCCAGTTTGAGCTCACTTAACTCGTGCGATAGCTACCTTTGTAGCATTTGACACAGGAGTTGCCATTCTGGAATTCTGTAGAGCTGCAACTTGGTTGAAACCTTTTACGTTCTTTTGCCACTACTGACTGGGTGTACAGGTCAGAGCTGACTGCTTATTTGGACATGCTGTTCTGTCCACAGTATTACAGTAGGACACTGCCACACCTCTGGTAAATCAGCTTGCTACTTGCCCATATGTGTGATGCACCGAGATGATGAAGAAGTAAGACAGGTTACTTACCTGTAACTGTAGTTCTTTGAGTGTCATCTGTACATTCACACAACTCACCCAGCATCTCCTACTAAGGGTTTCTCTCACTTCCAGGGCTACAGTGGTCGGTCTCAAGGAACTGAGGGAATAGGTGGGAACCTACCAGGAACACGCACACTGGGATGGGGGTGGGGGTATTCCCGCTGAAAATTCCTCAGCTGTAGAGGTTTCCTGGAATGGGGCTCTGCACAGGCGCAGAACCCATTTGTGTGAATGCACAAATAGCCACTCAAAGAACTACATACAGGTAAGCAACCTGTCTTTGTTGGCAACGTTTAGTTTCTGACACAAAATTACTAGTTGGGCAGAAGCAAGATTACATGTATCTATAGGGAAGCAAGATTACTTCATCCCTCATTTAGAGTATATCATGATAAGTTCTACAAATAGTAGGTTACTGTCAGGGTGGACACTGAGCCCATAGAATCCCAGAGTAGTTCTGATTCTGAGGAAGAGCAGTCGCTCCTGGGAGAGGAGCGCGCTCCTCTTTCCCAGGACCAACAGCTGACGGAGATTCCTCCCACCAGCATTCCTAGTTTAGTTAGCAGTCCAGAGAGTCACCAAGCACAGATAGCAGACTTGGTGGATGCGCGACGCAGACGCAGAGAGCGGCGCCAGATGGAGGGCGCGGAAAGGAGGCATAATGCCAGGTTGGCGCGCAAACAATGGCTGCGCCCAGAGGATCCAAGGGAAAAGGGGAGGGACTCTCCCTAGTCCTTAAGTTCAGGGGTCCGCCAGTAATTCCCTTTCAAACGGGGACCAACTGTTCCAACTTAGGGCATAGGTACTGTGCTGCTCAGATCTGGTTGCAATCGGTATAGTTGTTAAGTTGTAAAAGAAGAATAAAGCTTTGAAAGGAATTCCTTTGTCTGTGTCTGGACTTGGCTACTGGATTAGACTGAGAGAGGCCTCCAAGGAGCCCTTGACAGTTACTTGCAGCTTAACAACAAATCTGTTGGACCCCCCCTCCCCCAGTTAACAAAGATGTGAGCATTAAGTGGAGCCAGTCAAGTGAGAAAGATACTTACAGTCCATTAGAAAGGATATTTTGTCCCTCTCTTGATGCTATTTTATTTATGGGCATTTGAAGCACTAGCCATAAATTTCCATTCATCAATTATTTGCCTTTTGTCAGTGGCTAGACTCTAAATGGATTTATGAACAGATGCAGTTGGCTTCCTAACTGCAATAGCTGTGGCAAATGTGAAATGAATCTCTGGCATTTCAAAGGACTGAGACTGTTGTTGTAACATGGGTATTAATGATGGACATCTTGTCTGCAGTGCGAAAAAGCAGTGGGATGCCATGTCATTAGGAGGGGCTTTAGGAGTGTCAGAGGTTGGGATAGCTTTCCAGTTAGTCCAAATAAGTGATGCACCATGGTCCTGATCCAAATTGGGGCTGTGCATGCTTGCAGAAGAATAGGGCAAACAATCAATTATTAGGAGAATGTTTGGCCTTTCCCTTTTCCATTCCAGCGTACAGTGGGAGGAGGCCCAACTCAGGCAGGGAGGAAAACTTCCAGGGAGATTAACCTAGAGGGGCTCTGCGATAGACTGATAGATGGTGATTGATGTTCTGCCCACCTCGTCCTGGTGTATGCAGTTGTCTTTAGTATTTTTATCTTAACCTTTCCCAAAGGCAGCGTATGTTCTTAAATCAATGAATATTGAAAATACAGAATAAATTAAAATACCACCATACCTACTTAACCCAGGACGCTACAAAAAAGTAATATACTGCTTGCAGAAAATGTCTGGTCACTCTAAACTGACAAAGGGGAGTCTATAGTGACAGAACAGCCTCCCTCCATATCCTTGTAATTCATATGTGAACAGATGAAGGTAAGAAGCTAGTTCAGCCAATCTTGAGGAATGTGGGACTTAAGGAGGCTGGAGGCCTCTGAATTATGTAAGACTCAAGTTGTGTTTAGCTTTATAAGTCAGTATAGTTAGATTTCCAATACGTATAGACTATAAAATGTGTTAACATGGCACTCTGGCAAATTGGTACATGGTACAGCTTGCAAATTATTTTCTTCATCTCTCTTCAATAATGATTTTTGTATTCCCCAATGGTTGCTTCTGTTAAATCAGTTTCTCATAAAATGTATTTGCCTTGCAGCAGTTCTCCATTCATCATATTGTGTCACAAGCGGTGGCTGAGCTGAACTTTCCTGCATCCTAAGGAGAGTATGTATAAAAGGAATGGCCTCATGGCCAACGTGACAGTGACCTCCGCCACTCCAGAGGTACCCATTCTGTATTTGCTTTTGTTTTGTTACTACTATAACAATTAGATGTTGCAGCTTATTTTGGCATTCCTATAAGCCTCTCTGCCATTGATTTGTCCAGACTATTTAAGAACTAGTATAATAGTTAAAATGATTAGGTTCTCTCTGGAAATTATAGTTCTGCCTATTCACAACTCTTTCAAAGTTTTCTTTATATACATATATGAATGTATAGCGCCTTATAGGATTTCTTATATAAAAGCTACAGTTTGAGGCCTGTTTTAATTGTCACCCGATACCGCTTTCAGTACACTGCTGGCCAAATCTGATGAGACGAATAGTATGTAAAATGTAAATAGTCCATGGGCTGGGTTCCTAAATGGATGCCTCTAGAAAAGGCGTATTCTTTGAAGAGAGTCTGCCTCAATCATTAATCTCCTAAGGGAGGGACAATTTAGTGGTAGCTTACTTTGCATGGAGAGGATCTCAGGTTAATTCTTTGCATCTCCGTTGAAAAGGATCAGGTACTAGGTGATGGAAAAGACTTCTACCTAAGATACTGAAGAGCCTCTGTCATTCAGAGAAGATAATATGGGGCTAGATGGACATGTAATCTGACCTAGTACAAGGCACCATCCTGTGTTGTTGGAGTCTCTGAGGAGGAAGTTCAACTTGTGAGGGCTGGGAATCATGCAGTAGGAACTTTGAGTAACTTGCCAAGTGTGGGCAGGTCCCTACTGGTTATATTTAGATATCTAATTCGCTGTTTGATTATTTAGTGTTCAGTATTAGTAATCAGGCAGGGGATATGTGAGAGTGAGAGCGAGAGAGTGAGTCCTGGCCCATTACAGTGAGGTGGTTGAGCTCTGTTCTCCTTGTATCTGGTTCTGTGCTGCTTGTCCAACCTATTGCTGGCTGTCAGCTTCACACCCAGAGCTGCCAGCCAGCCAGCCATTTTCAGTATTTGAACATGGAGCCACTCCGTACAGACACTTGCAACATTCCTTAAGAAAAGTTGAAAAAGCGTTGAAAGCACAAGGAAATGAGTCAGTGGTCCCTAAAGACGATAGTACCTTTTTGTCTAAAGTATAGGTTAGGGACTGGTAGCCTTCCACAAGAATTCAGCCTGTAGAAGGCCATTCGTTGGCCCTAGGTGGGGCACTGTCATGAAATATGTTCCCACTAAAATCTCAACCATAATCTTCAGCTGATGGGCCAGTTCCATAGTATCCTATTGTGGTATTAAAGGTATTTGGTATTAAAGGTCTTCCATAACGAAACAACATAAAGTCCATAGGAATACAAGATTCACTCCCTAGGTCCTCAATTTGAGATGCACAGGACCTTTGTGAGACCACATTCCAAATGAAATTTCTATGCTCTCCTGAAGCATCAGAAAAGGCTTTTTCCCATATTTAAAGGCTAGATGGAAAGTATGTTCTTCTATCTAACTGGAGAGTTACATAACCCCAAAAGAGTTTAGGACACTGCCAGGAAAATTGCACTTGGTTTTGGGGAATAGACTCAATAGAACAGTAAATGTTTTGCACCCTTGGATGCTCATTCTTTTTGTGCATGGTTATGAGGGCCACTCCCTGTGCTGCCCTGAATTCTTAAAATTGGATGGGGTGCAAATTTAATAAATAAAGTTAATATGTATTTCTCATTCCGTGTATCAGCCACTTTCGTTTGTTTGTCTGGCTTCTTAAACGTTTGGAAGTGATTTTTTTTTTTAATCATTTACGAAAAACCTGGGCATTTTTCAGTGAAGGCAGTGTTCATTGTTAGGTAATTTATGCAATTTTGTCAGGTTTTGCTGTAGATACAGGATACTGTTCTATTCTTTTCTTGTTCTGTTCTTTAAGGAAAATACTATGCTGGGGCCCAGGATCCCATGGTATCCAGTCTTGCAGGCCAGAAATTACTTTAGGAAATTCTACGTTGGTTTTTACATACTTGAGTTATAGCAACATTTAATGTGTTGCAGATGGAAATAATTTACTTGTCACATTTTCTCAGACTAACAGAGCAATCCTATGCATATTTACTCAGAAGTAAGTCCCACAGTATTTAATGGAAATTACTCATAGGTAAGTGTGCATGGGATTGTAGCCTAAACCATTGGATTGCAGCCTAAAGCTATAGGCTCAGCATAATCAAATATTTTTATTTTATAAAGATGCAGAAATTATTCTTATTATTCATTAAATAAAGCAATGATTTTCATTACATTGAGAGCTTTTTTCCATGTTGTTTCCTTGCCTGATTTCCCAGACATTACACCTTTAAATATGTGCCCTCAATGCTCTGCAAAGCAGGGTTGCTTCTGGATTCCAGTATTAAAATAAAAATTCATTAGGTACTTTATTTTTTTTTAAATCACAAGTGGAGTCCTGCAGTAACATGTTTCATTGTTTTCCCAACAGCTAACCGATGTGTTCCTGTTCAGGGTTCTTTCCAGCCTGGAGCAGCCTTGTAGTGCTGTTCAGGGCTTTTGGATGATGGGTTAGAAAGGGAAGGTTTCAGTAGGGGGAAAAGGAAAAGGACAGCTTCTTTCATTATTTCTCACCCTTATGAAATCTTTTCCCCACTATGATATAGAACACTAAGGTTACAATTCTGTATGCAGTTACCTGGGAGTAAGTCCCACTGAAATCAATGAGGCTAACTTCTTAGTAGACATTTACAGGATTGTGCCATCAAGGGCTCAGGTTCAGGACTGACTGTCATCCCTGAAATGGAGCATTTTATTACTATATAGCAAGGGGTTATGGTCTGGAGAGTGAGAACAGAAAATTTGCCCTGTTTCTTTCTTTCCCCTCCTGAAACCTATAATGTATACTACAAAGGGGAGTCCTTTAATGTTATGGCATGTATCCTCTGACTCTAATCTCCCCCAAGATACTGTAGATCTCAGAGGTTAAAACAGGCCAATCCCCTCTCCCTCTTATGGTGGCCACTTTTGCATTGCCCAAAAGAGGAAATGCATCACCAAAAAAGGGTACACTAATTTGCCTAAAATTTACACATGTTAATTTATACATAAAGATGCAAGTTTAGAAATAATTACTACACCTTAGGTAGAAATACAGTGCACAGTGGGGAAGATTGTGACCTGCTGAGTCTGCTGCCCAGGTAGTACCTGTTGATGGGCAACTTCAAAGCTTCTGCTCTCTCTTCTTATGGTTCTTTATCTTTAAAGTAGCCTTGGACTGGTTAGCCCTTCAAATAGAGGGCTGTCATCCGCAACGTAAGACACATGGCCACCCTACTCTCCCTTCATTTTCGTTCTCCCTCCCCCAACTGATACTCTCAACATTCCATGGCTCATGTAACTGCTTTCAACACTCCATAGGTTCTGAAGGTCATTGAGGACAGTTCCTTTTCAGGAAGGTTTTCTTTTTTAGTTCTTAACATTTTCTTTTTATTTTAATTTACAAACTAATATATTTCTGCATACTTAGAGAGTCGAGCATCCAGAACCACTACCTTATGCTTTGGCGGCCCTGTTACACCCAAGTTCATAGTACAAGGAATAATATACAAATAGGCCTTTTAAAAATATGTGTAATAGGTCTTTGTATAATTCTCCATTGAGTAGACTTTTTGTTGCCTTCCAACTTTAATTCTATTTATTGATTTATATCTTAAATTTTATATTCTGCTTTTCTTACAGCAGCTTATGGTGTCTTAAATAAAAACAACAAAACAATATAAATATAATAAAATAATGAACAGCAATAAAAACAGCAGAGACAGAAGAGTAAAAACCAAGCATAGGAAAACTAAGTTAAAAAATGCTTGCCAAGTAATTGAGCAATAATATATGGAACCCTCTCAATACAGGGCCAACAGAATAACAGAATAGAACAGGATAATGAAAAGGAATAAAGAAATAACAATCCCCTTAAGTAAAAGTTGCCCTAACAATTTATTCAGAGGTTTATCCAACTTCACCTTTTAACAAGCATCACAATATTGTTTATGAACCACCCCCCCCAAATGAGGTTGCAGTTGGGGGCTGCTATTTCCTAAATTCCCAAACATAAATTAGCAAGGGAGCTATACATTTGAGGGCTTGTATCACCAAATTTGGTTTCCAAACAGTCAATCCCCACCTGTTTTCTCAGTATAAGTCAGAAGAGGCCAAATGGAAATCCAAAATTCATTACTCCCCATATGATGAAAGACTTCAAACTCTTCGGTCCTCCAAGTTCTCTCACCATAGGCTAAGGAGAGGCCAAAAGGAGGACAACCCAAGATCTCAACCCAGCCCTTCATGAAGGTACCCAGCTTATTCTTCCAATGAAGGCTTAACTAGAACCAAGAAGTGGGCCTTTGCCCTTGTTGCTCTCCTAAAGGGAAAATTCTTTCAGTAGCAACCTGCTGCCGCAGCAGTTCCCCTCTAAATACTCCAGCCTCTGGAAGCGGCTATACTGCAGCTGTACCCTGATGATGCTGAGTATTTTAGGGGCAAGCTTGAATGAAATGCAGGTGGTGGTTGTGGTTCAGCTCCCAGGCCCCCACTCTACTGCCTGATCTAGAAATGTATAACATGCATAGGAACTCTGATGCATATGTGGTGCTTTTCAGCCTTTGAGGGCTGCCTGGTTCATCTAAATGGAGGCATCAGATCCAGCTATGTGTCCCTTTTTGCATTCAGATTTGCTTAGTCCATTGCATGGAGAAGGGCATCCTGCATGCACAGCATGAAAATGTTTTCTGGCTGTCTCTATGTTCATGTTTCTTTATGTGATCCCATACATGGCTCCCTCTCAGATTCCAAAGGTATCTTAGATATCAAAAAGCCCACTGTCCAACACAGGAAACCAGGGATATCACAGGGGTAATCTTTCTTAATTCTGTTTGAACTCAGCTTCATAGAGTATGACATACCTCTTACCAAACTAATAATCTTACTGGATTGGATCCATATTTAGTCATATTTAGAGTAGGCTCATTTAAATCAATGGGACTTAAGTTAGTCATGACTTGGCTCATTGATTTCAGTGGGTTTACTCTAAGCATGACTAAGTCTGGATCCACTAATAAACTTGATTTCCCCTACCATTTTTAGTGATTTTTAGTGAGATCTCCCATACTTGGAAATTGGAAACAATAATATCAGGTTATGAAAAATGCCTTTTATTGAGCCTTGTTCACTTCATATTTTTGTGGAAAGGTTGTACGGAGTTACTGGAATTTACAGTGCATATAAATCAGTAACGACACTGAAAAATCAACAACAGAAGTGTGCAGGTCAGAGTTGGACAAAGCCAGTTCAATTCAGTAATCTAGCACTGTTCATACAGGTCTTGAAAAATAAAGTCACTGTATTGCAAACTTTTGCATTAAGTAAGAAATCAAGACTGGCAGCTTTGTTGTTAGGATTTCTACCATAACCCCAAATTGCAAGAACTTACTTACTTGCCTGCTTTTTTTGGCATCTTATATAATCACTGTATTGAGCGGTTACAGTAAATTGTAATGTCCACTAGAAACTTTCTTACTTTTGGAAAGTTGCTTCATGATTAAGGCTCTAGGTTCAGATTCAGCAGATCTAAGGTATAATTCTGATTTTCCCATTATCCTCCTATGTGGCTTTGAATGGCTGACTGGTAAAATGATCAGTGTTCCAGATACCTAAAGGAAAAGTTCAAACTATAAAGATGGTTTCTATTTAACACCATAGAGAATGAGCTGTGCCAATTCTTATATTTGCTAAAAACAATACCCTTTTCAGATTTTTGTTATTTAGTGTTCCATATTTTATTCTCACAGCTGTTTTAATTATTTACCAAGCAGTCAACACTTACAAGCATGTTTACTTGGAAGTAAGTCCTGCTGAGCTTAGTAGGGATTATTCTTTAGTAAGTCTTCTTAGGATTGCAGTTGTAGTTTTCTAAACTGTGACAGTAACTAAGGATTTTGACCACATATCCCAACTCAACATCTAGTTCTGCCCTTACTTATATTACCATTGCAAATAGTTGTGAAACAGGTCTGTGGCCCACTAGTAACTCCGCTCACCCACCCACCCCCAGCTGCCACCACTGCCCACCTGTTCATGTTCTGTTCTGTCCTGTTACTACTATGCTGCTTGTCCCAACCATTCAAGCTTGAATAGCTCTAAAAGCTCTAAATATTGCTATCGTGACTGTATGTACTTTTTAGCCTAGCCTTAAAGAGACATTGCTGGCAATGGACTGTAGCCGGGGATCTCCAGTGGGGCGCCTCTGGGCACCAGTATGGCAGCAGGACACCCCTCTTGGAACCCTCTCCCTGGTTTTACTTTTTAGATGTTTTACTTTTTTTTTTTTTTTTAAGGGGAGGCTGGCATGCTGCAGCCCTATAGTCCAGGGGTTCCCATTGTGGCATCCACGGATGCCTTAGCAAATGGGTCACCAATGTGATGCCTGCAGGCATGATTTTTTAAAAAATTAAAACATTTCCCCCCATGTTTTTGATATACATACATGGATTTGTATGAAATGCATACAGATTTCTAGCAATTATACATGGATTTCAACAAAAGCGAAGCAAATATCCAAATCAGTATCCCTTTGGAGGTGGTGTCTATATGCCACCCATTCAAATACTGAAAGCGTTGTAAGGCCCTCAGTCCATTGCATTACAGGAGGAGAGTGTTTATCCTTCCAGTGTTGTAATATCAGTCTTTTAGCTGTCAAAGGGGTGCAGGGAATCTATTATGCTAACTGTTCGTTAATTTCCATGAAGCAGGTAAATAATTTAAAAGAGTGTGTACATCACTGGATATTAAAGACTGTTCCTGTACAACATTTATCTGTCTAATAACCTCCGCCCCCAAAGAAGCAATTACGGGACATTGCCAAACCATACATTTAAAAGACGTGTTAGCAGTATTGCACCACCAGCAACTCGCCAAATTAGACAATCCCTTATTAAAGAGACATAGTGGTGCCCAGTAGACACAAAATTAAAGTTTTTGTTGAATAAGACAGCCTAAGATCCATAGACGCTACAAGTAGACGCCAAAGTGGCAATCCACTGATTAGGCATTGTGTGGTGGTGCCCACAGCATGGTCTCACATTCCCAACTGTGCTCATGGGTCCAAAAAGGTTGGGGACCCCTGCTGTAATCACTACAGGGTTATCTCTGTTGTTTTCCCTAACTTCAGAGAGCAAGGACAGGCGGCTTGGATAGTGTTCTTTTTACAGCTGGGGAAAGAATGCAGCGGTTGGCAGCAAGTCAAATTCGTTACTCTTCTGCTCACCTATTCAGGAGTTTTGAACCTACCTAAAAATAAAGGCTTTAAAGAGCCACTGCTGTGGAAAATCATACTGGTGTGTATCCTAAATCTTAAATTGGAAGCTGTACATATTTTCTCTTGTATTAGCCAGTATTAGCAGACCTATGCCAAAAAAACCAGGCTAAAGATCCCTTGTAAAAAAGAAAAGAAAAAAAGAACCAGAATTAGTAAACAGTAAACTGACATGAGGCTCAACTTTGCTTTTTTTATTTGTGAATGTAACCTTTAACTAATCCATTGACAAACTTCTATTTCCAAGTTAACCGATTTTATCCCCTCTTTTCATAGGGCAGTAGCAGTTCTGACTCTCTGGAAGGACGGAGTTCAGACTATGCCCATAAAAGCTATGATGCAGTTGTATTTGATGTATTGAAAGTAACTCCAGAGGAGTTCGCAGTAAGTAAAATTATTTGTTTTAAATTTATGCTAATATTATTAATGTGGTTATAACAATACGTCCTTATTCAAATTTCTGTAATAAATTGGCTTCCAGCAACTTTCCCTGAGGCTTTTCTTCATTACACATCAAGGATTTAATTCTCCATGAACAACTGCTGAGTAACTATAGCCTGCTTCAGTGCTCCTATGCTGCAGCCGCAGTGCTATGTGCACTACACTTTTCAAGATGTGAATTAGAAATGCAGAATATTTGTTTATTTATTTAAAGTATTTTTATCCCACTCCTCAGCCAAGAAAAGCTCCCAGAGCAGCTTCCAATCAACCAGTAAGCAAGACAGTCCCTGCTCGCAGACTTACAACATGACACACAAGGAAAAAGGGGTGGGGAGGGAAGAGGGAAAAAAATAAGTAGGCTTTCAGTAGGGGTGGAGTGGCTCTGCTTACCCTCTAATCTCCTTGTGGGAGTGGGATAGGTCACCTGGAGCAGACCCTGATGTTCCCATTGCCTGTTCCTATGTTGCTCCCTCTATCTTCTTTCCTACAGGGCCATTGATGTTAGCTAGCCCGGGGTTGGGGGGTAGTTCAAGTGGAGCAGGCCCTAATGTTTCCTTTGCTTGCTCCTGTTCCTCTGTTACTGGTGAGGCGTCAGCAGTATGCCACTGTTGGCTGCATTTTTTGTAAAGACAACAGTACTTTCATTCATATTAACGCCTAGATTTCTCTGCTGCTGTGGTTTTTATAACCAGTTTTAAGAAGTAGAAACTCTCTGACTGATCTGATACACACCAGGGTATTAGGCAGGGAGAAAGTGACTGGACTGGGATCATACTTCACTCCTTTCAGATTATGTTAAATGAGACTTACCACTAGAAAAAGTACACAGGAAGAGAAGAGTTTCTCTCTGAAACAAATCCAAATCACCCCTAAATTAAGGAATTTATTTGAGTGGACCTTGCCTCAGTTACCCATGAACTAATAACATGTTGGGAGGAGCCATAGCTCAGTGGTAGAGCACATGCTTTGCATGCATGAGGTCTCAGGTTCAATTTATGACACCTCCAGGTAGGGCGGGAAAACTTCTGCCTGAAATTCTGGAGAGCTGCTACCAGTCAGTGTTGACAATACTGGGTTAGATGGACTAAAGTT
Source organism: Heloderma suspectum (assembly GCF_057233095.1). Taxonomy (NCBI): domain Eukaryota; kingdom Metazoa; phylum Chordata; class Lepidosauria; order Squamata; family Helodermatidae; genus Heloderma; species Heloderma suspectum. The sequence goes on along the minus strand of NC_139471.1, from coordinate 8,157,506 downwards.
TCTGACGTGGTATAAGGCAGATTCCTATGTTTCTAACACCCAGACTGGGCTGTTGTAATGTGCTGTATTGGGGGCTGTCTTTAAAGATGATTTGGAAACTTCACCTGCTACAAAATATAGCTGCTGCAGTGTAGATCGGGGTAGGTCAATTGGAACATGAGACAACAATATTGTACTGAATGCAGTGGTTGCCAGTGCATGCCCAGGCCTGATTCTGAATGCTGATATGCACCTTTAAAGCCCTAAACAGTTTAAGAACCGCCTTCATCTGTACAAACCTGCCATATGAACTTGGAGAACAGCCTCAGGGACCTTCTTATGTGCCTGCCAGTGAGAACAGTTAGGTTGGCAGGCACAAGGGACAGATCATTTTCAGCTGTGGTCCCACATTTGTAGAATCTTCTCCAGTGAAATATGTATTTCCCCATCCATTCAGGCTTTCAAATGGGCTCTGAAGATCCATTTGTTTTTAGTTGCTTTCTGACCTCCCTCCACTTCCGCGCTGTCTCAGAGGCAGCGTGGAACAGCCCCATCCTCCACACTCTCAAGAGGACCGTGGAAGGGCTGGAAAGGGGCGTGTCTGGGGGCGTTCCAGGGCGGGGAGATCATAGCTGCCTGTACGACACATCCAATGTGTTGTAGGGCAGCCTCCTTCCCCGCTCTTGCGGCTAGACAGCTGCAGTCGGCTGTCTAGCAGAAAAAGCAGGGCAGGAGAAGTGTGGAGGGAACGATCCACTCCGTGCTTCTTCTGCCCTAGGCGGTTGCCTCCAGGTTTGGAGGCAGCCGCCTATCTAAATAGGATTGCGCCCTTAAAAAGTGATCTTATTGCAGCACAAATGACTTTAATAGTATACTACATTGCAACCACCTATGGATTTGTGTCTACTACCAGCTTTCTGGAACACCATGTTTATACCACCCAGAGCCTGTACGCCATCAGAATATTCCGTCCTGGGCAAAAATATCTTGGTCTAGCCCACAATCATGTATTTGTACATTTGTAACTGTTGTTTCTCTAACTTTTCTTCATAGAGTCAGATTACGTTGATGGATATGCCAGTATTTAAAGCTATACAGCCAGAGGTATGTGCCCTTATATTAACTATAGATGCTTGTAATACATTTTGGAGGACAAAAATGGCTAACTGGATGACTTTGTGTGTATTTTGTGGGGAAATAGTAATAGGCTGAGACATGGACATATGGGGGAAATGAACTATTAATGTAAGTCCTAAACTGTATCTAGCACTGCACACTAAGATGCCTGTATGATAGGGATGGGTGGATCACTTACCCTGTTCTGGGTGGGTGGGGATCCACTGGGGGGGGAGGTGATCCGTCCCTCCCCCGGAATCCGTCAAGGCCAGCTCCACTCCGTGGTGATTCTGCGGAGCCTGCCACTGCCTTCACAGTGCTGGGGATACGGCCGGCCGCCATTGCCATGCCGTATCGCTGTGCTAAGTCCAGATACAAATGGTGTCCACTACGCCGTTTGTGCCCTGTTTTCACGTGATTGGCTACGCACATTATATTTACGTAGATATTTGCATAGCCTATCGTGTGAAAAAACAGGGACACAAATGGCATAGTGGACTTTGCATCCAGACTTAGCACAGTGATATGGCACAGCAATGGCGGCTGGCCGTATCACCAGTGCTGCAGAGCCAGCAGCCAGCTCCACAGCATCACCACGTGGCGGAGCCAGCCTCGATGGATTCTGGCGGGGCACGGAGGTGAGTTCTCCGTTCCGCCACGGACCCCAGTGGGGCCGGATTCTTGGAATCTGGCCTCATTGGGGTCCATGGCGGAATTCTCTGACATCCCTACTGTATGAAGAGCGTAAGTGCGATGTGACCATTTTTACCCTCAGTGGAAACTGCAGTCTCAGAAGATTGGGTTCCCTGTGACTGCCACTCCTCCTTCTGACCGCTTTTGTGCATGTAGCTACAATCTTTTCTTCTGGTTGACCACAGATTCACCTATTTTTTTAATGATGGTGTATAATCTCCCCCTCCCCTGATCCATGAAATTAGGTCTCCTTCTGTTGCTATGGTGATTGTGTGACATATTCATTTTCTTTGTGCTATCACCTTCCATGATACAGTTTTTTAAAGATGCACTTAACCAGGCATAACTTTTTGAATTTATTTAAATTCAGGAGTTTATTGCTAAATGTAGCAATTCTAAAATAAACTGGGGTACAAACAGCACAGCCTTCAGCCCCTTTGCTGACCTATCTTTGTACTGATGACTTGAAAAGCAGCTATGACTTTTTAAAATAAATGAATAATTCACACACACCCTCCCTAAATTACAAGAGAAACCCAGTCCTGAGAAGTTAGCTTCCCCCCACCCCATTTTCTCTCCCTGTAAAAGAAAACATGACAGGCAGAGAGGGAAACAGGATGGAGCCAAGGACCGTAGCAGGATTTGTTGGTTTTCGAAGAGGCAGAGGAACTAGAGATCAAATCGCCAACATTCGCTGGATCGTGGAGAAAGCAAGAGAATTCCAGAAAAACTTCTATTTCTGCTTCATTGACTATGCTAAAGCCTTTGATTGTGTGGATCACAACAAACTCTGTGGCAAATTCTGAAAGAGATGGGAGTACCAGACCACCTTACCTGTCTCCTGAGAAACCTGTACGAGGGTCAAGAAGCAACAGTAAGAACCAGACATGGAACAACCGATTGGTTCAAAATTGGGAAAGGAGTACGACAAGGCTGCATATTGTCACCCTGCTTATTTAACTTATATGCAGAGTACATCATGAGAAATGCCGGGTTGGATGAATCACAGGTCGGAATTAAGATTGCCGGGAGAATTGTCAACAACCTCAGATACGCAGACGATACCACCCTAATGGCAGAAAGCGAAGAGGATCTAAAGAGCCTCTTGTTGAGGGTGAAAGTGGAGAGTGCAAAAGCTGGTTTGAAACTCAACATTAAAAAAACGAAGATCATGGCATCTGGCCCCATCACTTCCTGGCACATAGAAGGGGAAGAAATGGAAGCAGTGACAGATTTTATTTTCTTGGGCTCCACGATCACCGCAGACGGTGACTGTAGCCATGACATTAAAAGACGCTTGCTCCTTGGCAGGAAAGCTATGGCAAACCTAGACAGCATAGTAAGAAGCAGAGACATCACCTTGCCGACAAAGGTCCGTATCATCAAAGCTATGGTTTTCCCAGTAGTAATGTATGGCTGTGAGAGCTGGACTATAAGGAAGGCTGAGTGCCGAAGAATTGATGCTTTCGAACTGTGGTGCTGGAGAAGACTCTTACGAGTCCCCTGGACTGCAAGGAGGTCAAATCAGTCCATCCTAAAGGAAATCAACCCTGAGTGCTCATTGGAAGGACAGATACTGAAGCTGAAGCTCAAATATTTTGGCCACCTAATGCGAAGAGAAAACTCTCTGGAAAAGACCCTGATGCTGGGAAAGATTGAAGGCAAAAGGAGAAGGGGACAGCAGAGGATGAGATGGCTAGATAGCATCACGGATGCAATGAATATGAACTTGAGCACACTCCAGGAGAGAGTGGAGGACAGGAAGGCCTGGCGTGCTATGGTCCATGGGGTCACGAAGAGTCGGACACGACTTAACAATATTGGTAAACATGAACAACAGGCAGGAATGTGTAAGTGGGAGCCATAGTAGAGTTCAGGTCCCTTGCTAACATTTTTGCCACTATGAAATATTCTTGTTTGGAATATCCTGTGCTTGCTGCTGCCCCTACAGGAATGAACATCCCACTCCCGATCTTAAATTACTTCCCCCTAATTTCTGCTTTACTTCAATTTGTTTTGCATCAGATTAAGGGCCCTATATTTTCAGCAATAGCTCTGGGGCAAATAGCAGCTTTTGGGTGATTTTCAGGAAGAGAAAGGTGTGTGTGTGTGTGTGTGTGTGTGTGCGCGTGCGCGCGCGCTCCCTTTCCCCCATCCAGCAGCTTAAAAGAAAAGGAAAAAAGAATTCTAAGCATGGGATTTAAAGATGTGTTTAATGCCATGTCTAATTTGACCCTAAGTGATATGAATATAAGAGGAACCCTGCTGGAGCAGACCAAAGGCCAGCATTCAGTTTCCCACAGAATCAAGTACAAAAAAAATTGTGAATTTCTTTTTAAATATTCTTCATCATACTAGAAGTTCATCATACTCAAGACCTTCCTTTTGATGGGAATGGCCTTTTCAGTGAGTCCACTGACGATACTCTGGATTGGGAAGAGAAACTATGTATGGCTGCTTATTGTATGTGCATCACTGGCCAGCAAACAACCTCCATTCGGTCCTGCCAGTGGCATAGATTCTCCTCAGGCTGAACAACAGCCAGGCCTCTTCATTACAGGAATCTCATCAGGCATGGAAGAAGACCTTTGCAGTGGTGAATCCTAGGTCCTCTAAACAATGCAAGAGCTCGGACCCTTCAAAATGTTGTCTTTGACTGCCCAACTATATTCATTAATCATCACTTTTTAACTTATTCATAAATGATCTGGTGTGACGGATGAGCACTGAGATGGTCATGTTTGCTAATTACGCCAGATTCTTGTTGCTATGTGGTCTCAACCCTTTGCATTTGTCCGCCACTGTCAACTGGATGTTTGAGCCAGGACAGATGCCTCTTTTGGAAGTAAGCTTGCTATTCTACTCATGTATGGAACTAGAAGGGACCATGAAGGAGGAGGACATGATACTTACCTGTACTGTAGTTCTTCAACTGATCATCTGTGCAGTCCTGTCTTTCTGCAGGTGCCGTTGTGCATCTGTTTCTGATTTGTTTCAGTTTTTATGATTGCTGTGTCGGTTGAAAGTCTTTACTGAGCAGAAAGGTGGGAGCCCATCATGCAATTGGGGGGGGGGGGCAAGGCAACTGTCAAAACTCTAGCTGTAGAAGTTTCCTAAAATGCATCCACAGCAGATGCAGAACCTATATGTACGACTGCATGTGAGCACTAAAAAAACCTATAGTTACAGCAACCCATCCTTTTAGAAGTCAAAATACTGAAAACACAGCCCTTCTAGGAAGCCATATAGACACTGAGTTAAAACTTGGCAGAAGGCAAGGAAAACTTTGAAGTCTTGCAAGTGTTGTAATATATAGCTGTCTTATTCCATGACGAATATGAGAAGTGACTAATTTTGTCAAAGGCTGATGAATGCAGTCAGAGCTCTGATATATAATTGCTTGCATCTGTATTTGAACACATAGCATGTGCACTGAGTCCTAGGATGAATTAGACTTCAGCTGATGATTTTGCTAACAAATACTTTTTCCAGCTGCTCCTTTTAATACTATGTAGTCAAGTAAACACTGTTACCTTCTGGCATGTATTAATCTTCAGACTTTGTTTCTGATGTGGTGTCTTGCTTGATGGAATGATATAAGTAAGATCAATATGAGCTAAATATATATCACTCCTAATAATGTTCTAATTCGTTACATTTTGGCAGGACCAGTGTTAAGTACTGTAGTGTCCTAGGAGATGTTTTAAAATTGTGTACTTCTAGAGAGAATTGTGGGCATTTTCTTGCCAATTCTGAAGTCATATTGAGCTTCTCAAAGACTCGTATAAGGAATTGCTGTGGGAAGGCTCTCTTCCAGCAGGAACTACAATCCCCTCAGGCTGGGTGTCAAATCATCATGATATAACTAGGGTTTTGTGAGAAATTTGTGTTTTCTTTTTGACCAGAATTTACCCAGTTCATACCTCTTAGATCTGAATGTTGACCCGAATACAATTTGCATTTGAAATCCATACATTTTGGGGCTTGTGATGGGATTTGTGGAACAATATAAAAAAAAAGTTTGAAAAATGTGTACATTTGAAAAATGTGCCCCCCAAATACATACTTTTGAAAAATGTAACAATATGCTTTAATCAATGGGAGAAAAACATGCACTTTTCAAAAATATATGATTGATGCATCCATTTGGAAAAAATGCACACGAAAATGCACAGAATTTTTGTGCAAAAAGAGAAGAAAAACAAAGCTTGCAATCTGATATAGACACAAGTTGGAATGAGTGCTGAGGTGAAAGTTGGAGAACCTTGACATGCTCGAGTTTTGCTAATTTATTTATTTATTACATGTCTATACCACCGTATAGTTGAAGCTCCCTGGGTGGTTCACAGCAATTAAAACCATAAAATACAACATACAATACAATATAAAAGCTTAAAAATACAGTACAAAATAAAAGTAAAAAAAGAAGAGGAAACCTAGCAGCGATGCAAACATTTAAAATAACATTTAAAAAAACAGAAACTGAAAGATTAAAATGCCTGGGGGAAAAAAGGTGCCTGAAAAAGCACAACATCCCTTGCTATAACTGCAATCAGGTTCAGTCAATAAGATACCGAAGACCAACAGATTCTTAGGAGCATGTCAGAAATCAATAAATACGCAAGCAGAAGATCCAGGAGATAAAGCTTAGGAACAGTATTTTAATTCAAGGCCAGGTAGTTGTCGTAGAAGCAGAACGAGGCAATGCTGCACCAACAAGGCTCAGCAGCAGCTGAATCGCTTTATGCCAGTGTGGTGTAGTGGCAAGAGTGTTGGACTGGGAGCTAGGAGATCCGGGTTCTAGTCCCCACTCGGCCATGGAAGCTCACTGGGTGACTTTGGGCCAGTCACAGACTCTCAGCCGAACCCACCTCAGAGGGTTGTTGTTGTGAGGATAAAATGGAGAGGAGGAGGATAATGTAAGCCGCCTTAGGTTCCTTGCAAGAGGAAAAAAGGCGGGATATAAATGCAATAATAAATAAATAAATATGCAGGAGAGAATATGCCACTGTTTATCTCTTCTATTCTCAAGCCCATGGCTGGCCAGAACCCACCTGGATGATTCAATTAATTCCTGGAGGGAGCAATTCCGTGGCCCCTAGACAGCTTCTGCGGAACATAGGATGTTTTGGATCCCTAGATCCGAGGCCAGAGACAGTGCTCCAAACTCAGACCCAGGAGTCTGAGCTCCCCGCCTCCTCCCCTGCCCTCTCACAGCTGGCGTGGGGAGAACCGTGCCAGCTGCCTCTAGAAGCTCGCAAACACAAGTTCAAAGAGGGGTGAAAGGGGGCATGCCAGTGGGCAGGGAGGGAGGAGACTGGGGACACAGGAATATGAGCTATCCCCAGCTGTCCCTAGCATCCTTCCCTCCCCATCCCTGAAGCCTCTGCTAAATGGGCAAAAATGCCCATCTAGCTAAAATGGAGATCAGAGGCACAGTGCACCTCCCACTCTGCATTAGACACTCATAAACCTCCAAGTTCAGAGGCTTACGAGTACCCAGGGCGATCAAATAGGATTGCACCCTAAGTGAGAGAGATGTAGGTGGTCTAGCCCCTGGTAGGAATCTTTAGGGCCAACTGTGCACCCTTCTTCAGTTTACAGTGTTTGTCAAGAGAAATTTCACTAGACCTCAACTTACGGACTTGTGTTGATGAAATTTGTCAGGGTGGAGAAGGTGACTTAATGATAGTCCAAAAGGCATTATCAGTATGCAGCACCATGATGACAATGCCAGTGGTGCACAAGAAGGGGGGCTATTAAAAGAAACCTTAATTATTTATATACAGTTTATTCTATAAGGGTAAAATTCATGTTCTTTTATCCTTGTACGATATGTTCTGAGCAATGAACAAACTTAGTGGCTTTATTTTGGGTCAACATTTTTTGAAATGTTTTATTTTATTTTATACCTGAGCAATCTCCATTTCTGCCTTCCTTCCCCATCCCATTTACTTCTCCCATCCCACACCTTTTTTTTTTTTTACAAACAATTATATAATAAATAATGTTTTAAAATTGTTTTAAAAACATGTAAGATAGGTCATATAAAACATATCTGGTTTAGGGCTAAAAATCACATTGTTATTGCCCTTCTTTTTTTGGTCTAATTATCTAACTGTATTTCCCAGTCAGCCACACTCAGTAAGACAGGTTTGATCAGGGACTTCATGAATCAGGTTTGTCTGAACATGTTGAGGACAAAAAGTAAAATCCTAGTCCCATGAAACATATACATGTTTACTCATGTACTGAGATGAAAACACAATTGCTCTGTTCTTAGCTTTATCTTTTCAAATCACCATGGATAATGAGACACACAATATACAAGTAAAAAAGGGCATGAACTTTTTTCTGAGACCTTTCACTTCAAAATCAGCAATGACTTTTCCACGCAAAGACCTGTTAGCAAACGGCAATGGCAACCTATTATTTGGCTCTAGTAAAAGGACTGGTAATGTTGTCATTTGTTGGTCAAGAGCCATTAACAGCTTTTCCTCACTATGCTCATGCCATGAAGTTTAAGGATAACTCAAAATCGGCAGTCCTCAGTGTGGTGCATGACCTTTTCTGATGTAAGTTTTATCCAGTGCTGAACGCACAGGCATTCCAAAGGATGGAGGGAAGTGTTGGATGTGTTATGAACATTAATGAGTGCCGTATGTTTATAGACTTAAAAAAAAAAAAAGTGAACTATATCTAGCTTGTCAAACTTGCAGTCCCCTGTGTCATCCACAGCCCACTGACAGTGTGTTACAGCCCAACAGCTGCTTAATAAACCTCCTAATTTTTGCAACCTAAATATTAGCAGATTCTTATAGCACGCATCATTGTTTCACAATCTTTTCTGAAGAGGATTGATACAGTAAAAGCTGTAGCATATCGGGTTGCTCTAACCAGTTTACATTTTAAAATTGTTTTCGTTAATCTAATTCAAGTGTTTTTGTGAGGATTCCTAATTCATATTCATTAGGGATCCCCCGCCCCCAATTATATTGTATCTGCTCCTGATTTACTTCATTTGTACAGACATAGCATGGCTTGTTAGAAGCATAAAGCTCAGGAAGTGGTTTTGGCAGCTCAGAGTGTCAATTTTTGGACTACTTAAATATTTATGTTAATCATTTTGTTTTGATTTGGAGTGACTTAATGCCATCATTTCCACATTCTTAAGAAGTAACAAGGAAAACCCTGGAAAGTCAGAATTTGATAGTTGTTACCACAGCTTTTGTTATTTTCTAAAAACATATAAAAATGTGACCCTCCAAAAATTATTTCTGTATTCAGTGCAGGCAGTGGAGACTTCAGTAAATGTAAATATAATGTTCAATATATACTATTATTGATGATAGCCCTGTAATAGATCTCAGGAGTTAGTTGCGCATTGCCCATTCCATTTGCCTGGGTTCTTCTTCTTGCTCCCCCCTGCCCCCATATTTAAAAAGAAGGAGAATGCACTTAGGGTAACGCCTGTGCTAATGGCAAAAGAGGAAAGATGCATTAGCAGGCAGACAAATGCAGTTTGCCACAACTGTCGGTGGTGATTGCCACTCACCCTACGTGAGTAGGGCAGTGGTAGGTTGTACAGTTGACGTATTTGTGATAGATCTGAAAAAATAGTTCACAGAAGTGTTTTTCCTCTCTCCCTCTTCCCTGTGTATTGATTCAGCATAATTTATATGTTTAAAGGAGACTCTTTAGATGAATTCATTTTAGATTCCAGATGTCTGGAGTGATTCTGGATGGAACATTTTACAGGAGAATTTTGAACTCCCTGCAAATTGGGTTATGTAATGGGACAGCTGGTTTTCACATATGGTATAGTGGTGCTGGCCAATACTTTTCTGTTTTTGTTTTTTTTAAGAAGTGCATAACTCAGGCAGAATTGTGTTGGTACATTTACATAACGGCTTGAACATTTTTTCTTCTAAATAGAAAAAGGGCATCATAGATAGATTTAACATTTAAAATATATGGAGAGACACAGCAAAAACAAATGCTTGTGCAAATGTAGTTTCTTAAATTAACTTTTCAGTAACCTTCTAACAGAAATGTTCCCAAGTTTAGTTCCTCTGTTGACTTTCAAACACCTGTGATTTACACTTCATAAGAGAAATATTAAGTTAGCCAGACCCGATTGAAAAATCAATTCATTTAAAAATAGCCTAACTAGAAACAAAATGTGCAGTGCAATCCTATGCATATTTGTTCAGACATATGTCCCACTGAGTTCGCTAGGATCTCAACTGTGTTTAGTATTGCAGTCTTAGCAATCATTATGGGTAGTTAGGCTTGCTTATCCTCTAACTTAATATAAAACCCTGGAGTAAAATCTTTCTGAGTAGAAGTGGCCTTAGAAGTGGAGATATTTCTTGGGTATCTCTGTTCTGCAAGGGCTGTTCTATATATTTTAGCAATAGGTGCTACCTGTAGCCTCATAGATGTAATGGGGCCAATCTCTTAACTGTGATTAAGCCGGCAGGATCTCACTCTCTGTAAAATGAATTTCCCCACAACTTCTACTACAGTTAATGAATAAATTGGTACTAATGTTAACTGTGGTAAAGGCAGCCATGTTTCCTGCTTGACCAGAATTTGAAGCTGGTTAATTGAGGCATCTGGTTAGCTTTTAAGTTTGGTGCCAATCTATCCCTTGATGGCAGCTAAGGCTAGTGATGGGGAATTCACTCTGGGAAAGGAGCAAGCAATCCCAAGGCCCTCTCCAAAGCTGCAATCCTATGTTCTCCCATATGTGTGCTGCACAGACACCACGAAGAAGAAAAGCAGGTTGTTCACCTGTAACTGTAGTTCTTTGAGAGGTCATCTGTGCATTCACACAACCCACCCACCATTCCCGCTTCAGTGTCAATGTCAGTATAGATGTTGCTACCAAAGTGGATCTATTACCTTCACTTTCGAGGCCATTTAGGCGATCTCAAGGAACTGAGGGAATAGGTGGGAACCCGCTAAGGACATGTGCGTATGATGATGGGGGAGAGTTCCTCCCAAAACGATCCTCAGCTATAGAAATTTCCTGAATTGAGGCTCTGTGCAGGCGCAGAGCCCATATGTATGACTACACAGATGACAACTTGAAGAACTATAGTTACAGGTAAGCAACCTGCCATTCCTCTACCACAGAGCCCCTCTACCACCACTACCACAGGGTTGCTCTGCAGATCTTTTTAACCACAGTGATGTCTGCACTGGTATCCCTGCACTGCCCATTAGTGACGCTATACTAACACTATGCTGTATTAGATTATCAAGCAAAGGAGGGGGAGAGAAACATCAGTGTACTTCAAGGGGAATTAGAACTCACAGGTGCCTGCTTCTACTCTTAGGTATATAACTGCACACATTGATAATGTTAATTATCTCCCTTACGTTTATTGCATCGATATCCTATTGGAATGGTCATATCCTCTGTGTTGTACACATTGTATTTTAAAATAATATAAATCACTAACACTGGGAGCAAAATAATCCTAATGATTCTTTCTGGATATTTCCTGCTGTTAAACTTTTTGTTCCAGCCACTGGTAACTCCCTATTGTCATCCAGGTGGGAAAGGGATCATGACAGTAGAGTAAATGACAACAAAGAGTTTATAATATGGTACAGCATTAATAAATCTAGATATTAAAGCTGCCAAAGATAAAACTTGAAAAAATAGTTTAATATAAATGAGAAGATAGTGTTGCAGTGAAGGATAATGCAATGTATCTGTAAGGCCAAGAACGTTTATTTAAAACATTTGTAATAGTATCACTAGTAAGCCACCCCTCAATCTTTAGGATATGGTGCGATAAAAATCCATATATGTGTGTGCGTGTTTCTTGGCATAACTAGAGTAATGAGGCTTATGCCAAGATGGTACATCCTCCCCATTTATTCTCCAGGCATAATAATTTGGATTAATGATACTCCATGTCTCTGTCAGGATTTTGATCTACATAATCTAGATGTTTCCAAGGAAACATACAAAACATTTACTTTTGCTCGTGTTTTAAAAGCAATTTTTGCTGTTTTCTTTCTGTCATAATGACCATATAGAGAAATATGTATACTCCATCACAGTTGAAAGCAGTTGGAGAAACTTTCTGCTGAAAAGCATGAAACATATTTGAAGGTTAGAAGTGAATGAGAATAACACATAATGAGGAAGTTTGCTTCCTCTCATACAGCACAATGCCCATGATATAGCCAACTATTAGTGGGAAAATGTGTCCGTTGTAGAAGACGTGTTCTGTTAAAATCTGCTGTTAAAAACCAAAATTTAAACTTCAAATGCATTTTCCAGGCACAAATGGTCTTATTTTTGTGGCTTGTACTTACTGGAATTACAGTTGTTCTTGTTGATATTTACAGGCCTACTTTTACTATTTTTATTTCCTCATCCCATCTTCATCCCAATCTAATTTCAGTTGTATTGTCATGCATAGTAGAGGTTTCTAATATATTGTGCCACATGAACAAACACTTTTCAGGCTCTTAGACCACCAGACATCTGTTTATCATGTGGGGCAGACACGGATCCTCACAGGTGTGAACTGGCATTATTAGTAACAGCAAATCATGCTGGAAACTTCCACTGAGAAGTGTGGGTGGAGACTGGAAGTTCATTTCCTGCCGTTCACAGCAAAACATACGGCCCTTTGGATTCCTACACAATATTCAGTTTATCACATGCGTATATAATTTTTTGGATGCAGCCATTCCAGCTGGTTCCTTGTGTTGGGCTGCATTGCCTCTACCATGCTTGTATTGCAGAAACTTGCATAACAGACTTGCTTAAAATTCTGTGGTTATAAAGAAAAGAGAATAGTGAATTAGAGTGGATGATCTGGTTAATTCATTTCCCAGATGCTATATACACAGTTGGTCAAATTTGAATATGGAAGCTGTATAGATTTGAGCTAGTAATTGAAGAATCAAGCTATAGAACCTATTTGGAACAGCAAGAAATAACGATGTAAAATTAGCCTTTTTTCCCTTGGAAAAAATAAAGTAACCTTTTCTATTTTGGGTTACACTATTTTTCATGTATAGTTCTTAGGTGTGCATATATGTCCAGTTTAAAACATTGTTCCTGGCTTGACGTAAAGTCACGATTTGGAGTAGGGTATGGCACCGGCTTAAAATATATGCAAATAATTAAAATGCCTGTACTTGCATCTGAGCAAAATTGTTTTGTCTTTCGGTTTGATCGTATCTCCCTAGCCAAAATCACATACTAGTGTGCAGAAATGTTCCTATAGTATGGGTAGAAAATTAAGATTGGCATAAACTGCTTTACCTTGAGCAGTTTAATTCCAGTTATGCTTCATTATTTTCTCTACTCTTAACACTATTGCTTATAATATATTTTGTGCGTACATTATGCTAAGTGCTAAATAGAATACAAATGATAGAAGGCAAAGTTTAATTGATACAGGGTTAGCAAAACTGGGGCTAGGCATAGTTAATTGGGAACAGATGGTACAGAATTGGTGAGGTCCAGGAAATGGGTTTGTGGCATAAAGCTGTACATCAGGGGTAATCAAACTGGGGCTTATGAACCCTGTGTGGCTTTTATTTATTTTTATTAACGGCATTTTACTTCACTCTTCAGCCAAAGAAGGTTCTCAGAGCAGCTTACAAAGATTAATGTTAGGATATTTCCTCCCCTCAGACTTACAGTCTAAAAAGACATGATACAAAAGGAAAAGGGATTGGGAGGGAGGAGGAAAAAAGTAAATACATCACTGACCAATGTATTGAGTTAGGTTGGGCCTCACTTTGCCATGATGTACTTCCTGGGAGGCAGGGGAGGCAGCCTAGCAGTGGCCCTTGGTTCTCTAGCCAGTGGATGAAGCCAGAGTCTGCAGTCCTAGGGGATCTTCAGTTGGAGCTGCATGTTCTATCTGGCAGGGAGGGGTGAAGCGAGCTCCCTGCAGCTGCTCCCTCTCTGGCTGATGGATGCGGTGATGACAAAATGGCAGGCAGGGAAAGGAGATGATGGCAATTCACCTCTCTGGGTTCTGCTCCTCCTTTGGGATTTTGTAAATGAGCAAAATAAGAAGCTCCTCGTGTGCACACACATGCTGTGAACACAATAGAACTCTGCCCTGTCCTTATTCTTCTGAACCAGTAGGATGTTCCCCCAGGACTCAAAATGAGTCTGCACTATATTTATGGTATGACAATAATATTTTCTGTTTAGCGCCCTTGAACTAGGTTGGTGACTATTAAGCACATCATATGGTTGGGAACAACTTTCCCTGGTATACTGAATACTTAGTGATATGTTGTAGGAACCCCAAAGTGTATAGTGGCAATGAATTCAACCTAGAAATATTGTTCTGTATTTCTCAGTTATTTCTTCTCAGTATCTTTCCATCTTGGAAGAATCTGGCACCATCACAGAGGAGGATTGTTACCTTGAGGTAGTGATGGGTAACAGCATTTCCATGCCACTGGGGCTGAATAACGACATTCATTGCACTGACAGCACTGCACTAAAACCCCCAAACCAAATAAATCTTCTGTGGCATTTCAGAGGATTTTCTCATCTCTAGTTAAGGATAAATAGCAGGAGCACTAGAAACTCTGATACTATAAAAAGATAATGTTAGCTAGTTATACAGAAAAAGGCCTTTATTAAACATACCTCCTACTTAACATGCAGCTTTTACAAGTTTTATGTAGTGAAAATTAATTATAGTGGGCTTTATTTCTACTGGCCTTATTTCATCTGGGCATCTAAATCTATCCAAATCCCAGCAAATTTGCTCTCATTATACTCACTGAATGTGTTGCCTGTACTGCACACCACTTCCTGGGTAGCTGTTTACTTAGCCAAACATAGTCTTCTTGTAATGTATCTGGTGAAACTGAAAAGCACTTAAGCCACAGGAAAGCCATAGAAATGTTTGGCTACCCTGATAGAGAAAATACAACCTGGTTAATTTCATCTGAGTTGGTAGCCAAGCAATGAATGCCCATAGGGAATACCAGTTCAGATTATATTTTGCATGTTCATACGCTGGGAGTTCACTAATTTTATTGAGTAACAAAAAACCCCTCACATGATCATGAGACATTTTTCTTACAGTAAATAAAATGTGGGTGGTGGTGGTTGCAGAATGGGATTTCCATGGTTCCTAATAGAGGAATCAAGATTTCTAACTGTGAACAGTTTTTTGAATTTTAATTTATATTGTATTTTCTAGGAACTAGCAAGTTGTGGATGGAACAAGAAAGAAAAACACATCCTTGCCCCTAATATTGTTGCCTTTACAAGGAGGTTTAATCAGGTAAAGATTATAGTTGGAGTTAATTTATAAACATTGTCTGCCAGAAGATAATAAGGATTGAACTGTAAATGTACTGTGAAGTAGGATGCTTGCTATACTTGAATCTTTAATCAGTTATATTTGGTGGATTAGTGAATTATAAAGTAGTTATCTTGTTTCCTAGGTAGGATCCAATTGGGACCTACCACTGGTGGCGAGAACCACTGGTTCCCAGTGCGGGCACAGCTGACCCCAGTGGTGGCAGTGCATGCACGGTCCCTGCCACTGCCGGTGGTGATGTAGCGCTTTCGGGGGCAAGCCTCCAGATGACTGGAAACACAAGTTTCTGGAGTGCACAACCTGCCCAGGACTGGTCACACATGCACTGGGAACCATTGATGCTCACTGCCAGCAGTAAGTCCTCATTGGATCCTACCCTTAGAGTAAGTTTTAAAAGTTGGACAAGAAATGATTTGCTGGTTGCAGCTGACAATTCTGCAGTAGTCAGATACAAAATGTTGGAAATAATTTGTTGCATACCTTGGCACATGTGACCCATTCTCTTAGATTCAGAAGCGGTACTCAGTTTTTTAATTCAATAAAGCCTGCATGATTTGTTAAATTAAGGCCTATATATTTATTATTTCTAGGTCAGTTTCTGGGTTGTACGAGAAATTTTAACAGCACAGACCCTAAAAATAAGGGCAGAAATATTGAGCCATTTTGTGAAAATTGCAAAGGTAAGTTGGTTGCCTTTAAACAATTATTCCTCATAATTCTTTCTTTTTTACATCTGCACATCTCTTGTACTGTTGAAAAAGAGAATGCGCTGTCTAGGAACCAGAGGTAAATCAACCAGCAGAAAAAAAATTGCTATTAGTAATTTAAACCTGTGTAGATAGCTCATATGAACAGACTGCCTACTATGTCAGCTAATTCTAAGATTTAGATCCATTAACTGTTCTGATCTGCAGATCCTTAAGCTATGAATGACTTTTTATTACCATGAAAAAGCATGAGATAGCAGCATCATTAAGTAAAATATGTGCATTTTGTAACTTGGGTTCCTTTGATAATGCTGTATCATTTAATCCATGGAATATAGGCTCCCAGAATGTATAACTTAGAACAGTGATGATTTCCCCCCAATATTCCAGTTTGCTATTCTCTAAACTCCTATTCCTGAAAAGACAGGATGAACCTGCAAGCATATTAGAGTTTCAAGAAACATGTTAGTGCCACCAAACACAAAATCCACAGTCCACTGTTTCAGAAGTACTAAGGAATATTTCATGCTCTAGCAAATATTGAGTTAACTAATTATTTTAAATTGGGGCATTCCAGAATTACATTGAAGGTAGAAGAGCCTTCAAATTGAGCTTTTGGGCACATGAAAACAGTTCAGAAAGATGTTTGATAGACCCACTAAGTGATTCTGCCTACACGTTAGCTGTTCAGTTTTGAAGAGCAATTAATATTTACAGCAAAACATGTTATTAAATTAAAGAGTCACTTTGGGAAACTGGCAAGAAACTGAACTAATAATATAAGTAAACATATGTTTGGATGAAGATCTGTTGCATAGCTGGCATAATGAAAAGCAGTGTACCACTGAAAGCTGAACCAACAGTCTGTCTATATGCTGCCTGTGAAAATCTATGCTTCTTTTCTGCTATTCCTGCTTCTTATTGGTCTGATTTGCACATCACAAGACCCTGGGTTGTTGTATGCCCAGTCACTCCCACTGCAAATGGGAGCAGCTAAACAACCCAGGGATACCCTGACCCTGAGGTGTTTAGCATGAAATGTGAACCAGGAACTCTGGTTTGAAGCCAGAAGAGGTTGGGAATAATCCTGGGTTGTTCAGCTGGCTCGCGACAACCCAGGGTTAAAAAAAAGGGGCCATTCTTTCTCTTCTCCCTCTATCCCCACCCCTGTTTTTCTCTTCTGTATACTCTAGTTTCATTATTGTCTTCATAATCGCTATTTCCGTCTTATCTTTGGAAACATACCTCAGACCAGAACTCTCCTGAATGCCCCTCCAGCTCAAAGTTAGTATCATTCTCTATATCTGTCCCATCTTTGGAGATTGTTATCAAATCATGTATGATAAAAATTGACTATTCCTACGCAAACATCAAAAGGGTTAACCAGGCAGTGAAACTGCTTCAGGAAGGTCAAAAGCTAAATGAATAATTTTTAAAAAGTTACCTTGGAAAAGGGAACAATTTTATTTATTTATTAATGTATTAATTACATTTGTATACTGCCCAACAGCCAAGGCTCTCTGGGTTGTTCACAATCAGACCATAAGATACAACTTGAAAAAACATAATATAAAACTTTAAAACTTTACAAATACCAGAGAAAACCCAACAGCAGTTACAGCCCAGGGAAAGCCTGTGTGAAAAGTTTTCAGGAGGCATTTAAAAGATGTTATATTTTCTGCCTCCCGAACTGCATGGGGGAGGGTTTTCCACAGGGATGGTCCACTACAGAGAAGGCCCACCATCACAGTTCTTCATGGCGACATTCTGTTCATTTTGGAATGACCAGCAGGACCTCCTCTGAAGATCTTAAATGTCATCTGGGTATATATAAGGGAAGGTGGTCTGCTGAGTATCCTGGTTCCGAGTTGTTTAGGGCTTTATATGATAATAACATAACCTTGTACATGGCTTGGTAGCTAATAGGCAGCCAGTGCAGTTCTTTTAACACAGGTGTTATGTGAGCATAGCTAAGTGTCCCAGTGAACACCCTAGCTGCTGCATTCTGCACTAGCTGCAGCTTCCGAACCACACACAAGGGCAGCTGTACATAGAGCACATTGCAGTAATCTGATCGTGAGGTTACCAGTGCATGGATCACCGTGGCTAGGCTATCCTTATCCAGGAATGGGCATAGTTGGTGTTCGAACTGGGGTTGGTAATGGGCGCCCCAGGCCACCAAGGGATCTGGGCCTCCACTGACAAAGATGGATCTGGGAGCACCCCCAAACTATGGAACTGCTCTTTCAGAGAGAGTGCAACCCCATTCAGAATAGGCAAACACCCTAATTCCCAGACCTGGGAACCACCAGTCCATAGGGTCTCTGTCTTACCGGGATTCAGCTTCAGTTTATTGGCCCTCATCCCAGCTATAACTGCATCCAGGCACCAGTTCAGTGTGTGCACAGCCAGTCCCGATTCAGATATCAGAGAGAAATAGAGCTTGCTGTCGTCAGCATACTGGTGACACCTTGCCCCAAATCTCCTGATGACCGCTCCCAATGGCTTAATATAGATATTGAATAACATTGGGGACAGGATGGTGCCCTGTGGTACCCCACAGTTCAGCTGCCATGGGGCTGAGGTGCAGTCACCCAGTGCTGTTCTCTAGAACCAGCCCCACAAGTACAAGTCAAGCCACTGTAGGACAGTGCCTCCAACTCATGGAGGCAGTCCAGGAGGATACCGTGGTCAACAGTATTAAAAGCCGTTGAGAGACTGAGAAGAAGTAACAGTGTCGCAGTCCCCCTGTCTCTCTCCTGAAGAAGGCGACCATCAGGGCAACCAAGGCTGATTCCATCCCCAAACGAGGCCTGAATCCAGACTGGAATGGATCCAGATAATCAATTTCATCCAAAGCTCCGCTGGACAACTACTTAAGGATGCGATGGAGGTGGCAAAGTAAGCCTTCTTTGCTGCCTTCACCACCATGCAGTAGGGACAATAAGCCAGCCTCGTTGAGCAAGGGTATCTGTCTATAAAAGAATAATAGAAGATAGCTAAGTCATTTAGTGTGAAAGCCCCCCCCCCCCCCCCGGAAGTAAACTGAATTTTTGAGGTATTTGGCTGTGCAGATTTAGGGGCATTGCCTCAAACTTCACTGTGGTGAATATAGCCAATATTTGCTATGATTGCAAAGATATGGCCAGCTTGACATTACTGGATTCCATTTTAAAGCAGCATAAATCCATTTTGATAGCAAGCAAAGCAGTCATTCCTAATAGCTATGTGAATGTCTATGTCACCTAGAAAACAAAATCTAGCCCTGTTCCCTGTACATTTTGTTGTTCAGTCGTTAAGTCGTGTCCGACTCATCGTGACCCCATGGACCATAGCACACCAGGCCTTCCTGTCCTCCACTTTCTCCTGGAGTGTGCTCAAGGTTCCCTATACATGCTGCCTAGTTAATGCTTGTCCATTCACATTTTACCATTGTTAAGTGTCCTGAAATGTTTTAGGGAATTTCCCAGTTTCCGACCAGTTGGTGGAAAGGAAAAATTCTGTCTTCCTTCCTGGACTAAAATTTAGAATGTTAGTTTGAATTAGTCATAATTAGCATGGGGAGCGGAAACCAAATCTTAGAATTTTTAGGAGCCCTGTTTCTTGCAATCTCTGTAATGTATAACATTTTGATTGGTTCAGGTCACAAGGACCAATTCCCTGCATGGTCCCCTTTTCCTCAGTGCTGAGGATTTTCCCTATTAAGGGGATAAATTCTTGTTCCTGTTTCTTTTGTTCTCTAGGAATATATATTCCTATTTTTATTTCATTTTTTGTTATCTAAAAATATAACCTATGTCAAGATGAAGAGAGTTTGCTTTTGAGCTAGTCTTAGAGATATTATTTTATGTTTTAAATTCCAAGTGATCTGATTTCCTGATGTTTATCAATTGCACTAGTTGTGCCTCAGGATTCAAACTTTCCATAACAACTAATGCACAAAATACTGTTATATATACTACTGGTAAACTGATACTTTAATTTGATAGGGGAATACTAAACCTCCAAGAGGAAATGGAGGCAGATCCAAATACTTAGAGGGCTAAAAGGGAAGTACAAAGGCACATTTGGATGGCAAGCAATTATTATCATCTTTATGATTTTTTTTAAACAAATTTTAAGAGGAGGGTTTCCTAAGAATGCAAGAATAAGAGGTTGGTAAAATCCTTTCCTTGGTCCTAAGACTCTCTACATTCGCAAAAGAAGTTGTTGCTTTCAACATTGTGGGGAAGCAATCAGTTTATGGAAATGGTTCCTCCTACACAATAGAAATGGGTGCTGCTATTTACATTACCATGATCAGCAATGATCTGGTGGGGTTCAGCCTTCCCCGACCTGGCTGGCCTTCAGATGTATTGATTACAACTCCCATCAGCACAAGCCAGAATGGCCATGCTGTCTGGGGATGATGGGAATTGTAGTCCAATGCATCGGGGGGGGTGGAGTAAGCTGATCTAGAGTGAGCTAGTACAAGTAATTTCTTAAAGCAGGAGTAAGTCTGCAATTTATGTATATATGTATGTATGGCTGGCACAATCCTATGGGATCCCTCCCTATTAGATGGAAGCCTCGGAGCTCAGAGACTTCCAAACATCCTATGCCCTGCCAGGCTGTTGCTGGCAGTGCAGGAGGAGGATGGAAACAATTTCGCCTTCCCTTGCTCCTTTCCCCCACACCTCAAAACCCAGTTAGACACACCTCTGAGCCCATCTAGCTCACTTACCGGTGGTGGGCGGGGACAGGCAATGGAAAAGCCATAGGATCCTGTGGATCCTGACCTCTTCTCTCCCCCTCCCTTCCCCATCTACCGAATGCCCCCTTTTCAACCTCTATGATGATGTCTAAAGTTGCTGTTGCAACATCAGAAACCACTGGTTCTTTCTGTAATGGCTACGAGGGGGCAGGGGAGAGATCCAATGTCTGATTCCTCTTCCTGAGGTCATAGGAGTTTCTACAACCTCAAGAGGGGCAATCTGAAATATCCTATGGTCTCTGGAGTGCTCTCCAGGGACTATAGGATTGGGCTTATTTATTTATTTATTCCCCTTCATGGATCACTGCCTTGTTGTGGCAAAGGGGCTTGCGTAACTCAGTGAAGCCATAAGCTATGCCGTGCAGGGCCACCCAAGACGGACAGGTCATGGCAGAGAGTTCTGACAAAATGTGGTCCACTGGAGAAGGAAATGGCAACCCACTCCAGTATTCTTGCCAAGAAAACCCCATGGAACGTATCACAAGGCTAAAAGAGATGACGCCGGAAGATGAGCCCCTCAGGTCGGAAGGTGTCCAATATGCTACTGGGGAAGAGCAGAGGGTATTTCCAAGTAGCGCCAGAAAGAGTGAAGCAGCTGGGCCAAACCCGAAAGGACACTCAGCTGTGGATGTGTCTGGTGGTGAAAAGAAAATCCGATGCTGTAAAGAACAATATTGTTTAGGAACCTGGAATGTCAGATCAATGAATCAAGGTAAGCTGGAGGTGGTCAAACATGAGATGGCAAGATTGAACATCGACATCTTGGGAATCAGCGAACTCAAATGGACAGGCATGGGCGAATTTAATTCAGGTGACCATCATATCTACTATTGTGGGCAAGAATCCCTGAGAAGAAATGGAGTAGCACTCATAGTCAACAAAAGGGTGGGAAAAGCAGTACTGGGGTACAATCTTAAAAATGATAGAATGATCTCAGTACGAATCCAAGGCAAACCATTCAACATCACAGTAATTCAAGTCTATGCCCCAACCACTGAGGCCGAAGAAGCTGAGGTTGATCGGTTCTATGAAGACCTACAACACCTTCTAGAACTAACACCAAAAAAAGAGGTCCTCTTCATCATAGGGGATTGGAATGCTAAAGTAGGAAGTCAAGAAATCACCGGGATAACAGGCAGGCATGGCCTTGGTGTACAAAATGAAGCAGGACAAAAGCTAATAGAGTTTTGCCAAGAGAACATGCTGATCATAGCAAACACTCTTTTCCAACAGCACAAGAGGCGACTCTACACATGGACATCACCAGATGGTCAATATCGAAATCAGATTGATTATGTCCTTTGCAGCCAAAGATGGAGAAGCTCCATACAGTCAGTAAAAACAAGACCTGGAGCTGACTGTGGCTCAGATCATGAGCTGCTTCTTGCAAAATTTCGGCTTAAATTAAAGAACGTCGGGAAAACCACTAAACCGTTCAGGTATGACCTAAATCATATCCCTGATGAATATACAGTGGAGGTGAGGAATAGATTTCAGGGATTAGACCTGATAGACAGAGTGCCTGAGGAACTATGGACGGAGGTCCGTAACATTGTTCAGGAGGCAGCAACTCAATCCATCCCAAAGAAAAAGAAATGCAAGAAAGCAAAGTGGCTGTCTGATGAGGCTTTACAAGTAGCTCACGAAAGAAGGGAAGCGAAAAGCAAGGGAGAAAGGGGAAGATATACCCAACTGAATGCAGAGTTCCAGAGAATAGCAAGGAGAGACAAGAAGGCCTTCTTAAATGAACAATGCAAAGAAATCGAGGAAAACAACAGAATGGGAAAGACTAGAGATCTCTTCAAGAAAATTGGAGATCTCAAGGGAACGTTTTGTGCAAAGACGGGCATGATCAAGGACAAAGAAGGCAGGGACCTAACAGAAGCAGATGAGATTAAGAAGAGGTGGCAAGAATACACAGAAGAACTATACAGGAAAGATCTGAATGTCCCTGATAGCCATGATAGTGCGGTCACTGAACTTGAGCCGGACATCCTCGAGAGTGAAGTCAAGTGGGCCTTAGGAAGCATTAGTAACAACAAAGCTAGCGGAGATGACAGTATTCCAGCCGAGCTATTTAAAATCCTAAAAGATGATGCTGTTAAAGTGCTGCATTCAATATGCCAACAAATCTGGAACACTCAACAGTGGCCACAAGACTGGAAAAGGTCAGTTTACATTCCAATTCCAAAGAAGGGCAATGCCAAAGAGTGTTCAAACTACCGCACAATTGCGCTCATTTCACATGCCAGCAAGGTGATGCTCAAAATCCTACAAGCTAGGCTTCAGCAGTATGCGAACCGAGAACTACCGGAAGTACAAGCTGGGTTTCGAAGAGGCAGAGGAACTAGAGATCAAATCGCCAACATTCGCTGCATCATGGAGAAAGCAAGAGAATTCCAGAAAAACGTCTATTTCTGCTTCATTGACTACGCTAAAGCCTTTGATTGTGTGGATCACAACAAACTGTGGCAAATTCTGAAAGTGATGGGAGTACCAGACCACCTTACCTGTCTCCTGAGAAACCTGTATGAGGGTCAAGAAGCAACAGTAAGAACCAGACATGGAACAACCGATTGGTTCAAAATTGGGAAAGGAGTACGACAAGGCTGCATATTGTCACCCTGCTTATTTAACTTATATGCAGAGTACATCATGAGAAATGCCGGGTTGGATGAATCAGAGGTCGGAATTAAGATTGCTGGGAGAATTATCAACAACCTCCGATATGCAGACGATACCACCCTAATGGCAGAAAGCGAAGAGGATCTAAAGAGCCTCTTGTTGAGGGTGAAAGAGGAGAGTGCAAAAGCTGGTTTGAAACTCAACATTAAAAAAACGAAGATCATGGCATCTGGCCCCATCACTTCCTGGCATATAGAAGGGGAAGAAATGGAAGCAGTGACAGATTTTACTTTCTTGGGCTCCAAGATCACCGCAGACGGTGACTGTAGCCATGAAATTAAAAGACGCTTGCTCCTTGGGAGGAAAGCTATGGCCAACCTAGACAGCATAGTAAGAAGCAGAGACATCACCTTGCCGACAAAGGTCTGTCTAATCAAAACTATGGTTTTCCCAGTAGCAACGTATGGCTGTGAGAGCTGGACTATAAGGAAGGCTGAGCGCCGAAGAATTGATGCTTTCGAACTGTGGTGCTGGAGAAGACTCTTACGAGTGCCCTGGACTGCAAGGAGGTCAAATCAGTCCATCCTAAAGGAAATCAACCCTGAGTGCTCATTGGAAGGACAGATACTGAAGCTGAAGCTCCAATATTTTGGCCACCTAATGCGAAGAGAAAACTCCCTGGAAAAGACCCTGATGCTGGGAAAGACTGAAGGCAAAAGGAGAAGGGGACGGCAGAGGATGAGATGGCTAGATAGCATCACGGATGCAATGAATATGAACTTGAGCACGCTCCGGGAGAGAGCGCAGGACAGGAAGGCCTGGCGTGCTATGGTCCATGGGGTCACGAAGAGTCGGACACGACTGAACGACTGAACAACAACAATTTATTTATTTGCTCTGTAAGAAAAATGTTCTTAGTGACAAACAGTAAATAAAAAACAAAACAGTGTATGTAGTCAATTAAATGCTCGAGTTGGCCTCACATGGACTTCTTTGCTTTACTATGAAGGAGAGCAAAAATGTATGAGTTTAGCAGCAATCGAGGGAGAGAGCCTTCCACGTTAGGGAACTTGTTTATCATAAGCCAGTCCAGGACTAACTTCTATATCTTGTGTAAAGATATAGACAAAGATATGGACAAAGATGTTAAAACTCATAATCTGAATCAGAGTTTTCCCCCCGTATGAAAGGCCCTTTTATGTCAGCTGGACAAAGATCTGCAGGAAGGAAGCTAGTCTGTTTGTAAGGCATCAAGCAAAGCATAAGAGTCATGTATGGTGAATACTGTGACTACTCAATTGTGGTGTTTATCTAGCACACTGTGCCCATTACTGCTTGCTCAATCAGAGTGCAGATGACCGTTTGAGGGGAGCAAGCAAGCTTACTGACCACATGTCTGCATGTCAGTGCTTCAAATTACATGTTTAATTATTACTCTCTATACAACTGGAAAGGTGTATTGTTGTTAGTGCTATGAGAGCTGCATTTTATAATTTACTTATTTCTTACTTGTACCATAAGCATTTAAAATGAACACTGAGTAACAGTGCAATCCATTTCCTTGCATCTGGTCTTTATATTTTATAGTTTCACATCACAGTAAGGCATTCAAATCTTTTGGGTGTTCTATACTTTACAATATAAAGAGCAAGCCCCTGGAACATCTATTATTTTGTCATGTGAGCTGAGACATTCCAACCCCATATGGAAAACTGACTGGTTTTTTGGTTGTTCTTTTTCCCTCCAGAAACTTCTAGAATTGAACAACCTTCATTCCCTCATGTCTGTGGTATCAGCTCTGCAGAGCGCACCTATTTTCAGGCTGACAAAAACCTGGGCAGTAAGTTACTGTGACTTTTTTTGCATTGCATTTTTCCTCTCATCTTTGAGGTGTTATATCTAGAATGTTATTGTCAAGAAGTTATTTGTTTTAAATTTCCTCAAGTGGGAGCATGGCTAGTATTCTGCCATGCTCCTCTGCCATACGATAAGGAGATAGCCACTTAGCCTGAGTTTTTAAAGTTATGAAAGTAACCCAGCTGGGGGAGTTTGTCCATGATGTTTATACCTAAATAAAAACTACTTTTTAAATTCGTAATTGATTGGCATGGTACTATTCTGTGATGTAAACAGCAGTGATCGTCTAAGGGTGCTTCCGGACATTCCACTTATGCCCCGGCCAATTCTCTTGCATCCCGCCAATTCCCATCCTCAAGAGGCACCTGCTGCTTGTGGAATGGAGGTTTAGCGCTTCTGGGGGCAACTGGAAATGAACGAAAATGCTCATTTCTGGAACGGGACAGGCTGGCAGAGCTTGCACCTATCCCAATCCAGAAATGAGTGGAAATGCTCGTTTTGGGGCTTCCTCTGGGAAGTGTTAAATCTCTGTTGTTCAAGTGGTGGTCCGGCTTGTGCAGTAGAATTGGCAGGATCCACCGCTTGTGTAACAGAATCTGCGGGACGCAAGAGAATCGGTGGTGGGATAAATGCCCCGTTGGATTCTTTGTGCTACGATTTAAAAAGGCCTTGTGCAACTGTTCCATCTTTTCTTCTTAATGGATTTTCTGCATTATGAAAAAAGATGGATGAAGTAGTGGGAAAACACGGGAGGGCTACAGTGGAAGACAACAATGTCTCGACCCCCTGTCAAATTCTGTGAATTAGGCAGGAGGTTGGTGGCATAAACGCCTCGCCTGGAAGCACCCTAAGAAAGGATTCACTATATTACATTAGGTAAGAAAAATGGCTACCTGAGTACAGGTGCAAATGTGTAGCAGGTATATATTAAACTCCCCATCCAAAGCACGTCATCTATGAATTCACATTATTTAAAAGACCTCACTGATGAAAAAAACTAAGAGATCAGTGGTGCCAATCCTGGATAGATCTATGTGTAGATTCCATCACTTTACGTGGGACACATACGTGCTCAACTCTGTTTATCAGGGTACCCTGAGGTACACTGAGCCTCTTGTCTCAGGTGGCAGATTGGAGGCAGCCAAGCTCCTACTGCTGTGCAGCAGCTATGTCAAAACAAGCCCTCCCTCCTCTAGCTAATGCTGTTGGCAGCTACCTGGTTGGCAATCTAGGACCAGGCAGGGACCCTGCATTCAACATGCAGCCATATTGTGGACTTCACACTGGAAAACTTCCTAGATGGCATTTTAAACGACCTTGAAAGAAGAGGTTATACTTCTCAACTGAACTTTTCATCATAATACTCTTCATTTATTATTTGTATAGCACCAATAATCCATTACATTATTTCATGGAGCTTAGAAAAGAGACAAGGTGAAGCTTTGATAATCATGGCTTTGAGAGGCACCACTTGCTCCTGGACAAGTTATGCAGAGATGGGGATCTAGAGCAGAGAGAAAATTGTTTTAGAGGCCTAGAATTTCAGGGTCCAACTAGACATGATGGAAGTATACCTGTGTGCAGTATAAGGTCTGCTAACAAATCCATCTAAAGCACCATGGTAGGTGATTTAGAACATAGCATGGGCAAGTATGAAGGGATCGCTGAATTCTCCCTGCCCCATGCTTCTCTCCTGAAATGTCTTTTTCTAAAGCTGTTTTTCTCCCAATGGGGCTCAAAACTGGAAATAACCTCCATCAGGAGAAAAAACAGCTTTAAAAAGAGCAATTTCATGTGGGAAAACATGGGGAAGAGGAAAATCCAGCTCCTCACTCCCACCCTTCTCTGAAACACTTTAAATCCCCTGCCCCCAACCTGACTTTATAGGGAATTATAAAGAAGTTGGGTTGGATCATGTTGTGTCACACCTAGTGAAACAACATTTCATGCACTGAAATGGAATATAATTGTCTTGGCACATGTACAGTCTTATTAGCTCCAAATTTGAGAAGAGAAATAAATAGTTGTAAATGTGTAGAAGAATGCCTTCCCACCTTCTTCCTCTTCAAGATCTCAGTTTTGCATTGTACTCAGCCCCACCAGGGGTGTTTGGTTGCAAACATCAAACAACATGAACTGTAGCAATCTCAGTGATTCTAAGGTTATTTTGGGACTTATTGGAGTAAGTGGTTTAGAGGCTGTCGTTACTGTTTGTATTTAGGAATAGGTTAGATCATATTTCAACCGGTTAAACCAATTTCTCCTGTATACCCATTTAGTTAGAGAATAATGTTTACATTTTAAGAGACTGAAAGAGCTCTCTTCTCCTTTTGTGGAACTTTTCTGGTGGGTTTTGCTTTGTTTGAAGGAATGTGTGCTCATTTTCACCCACATTTTCCACTAAACATTATTCATGTGCTCTTAGTCATAAAAAAAAGGGACTGTATCTAGTTACAAATTCTTTCTGCAGCTTTGCTATACTGCACTCATTTCATTGTGTGGCATGTGTCTTAAGTTGGTTCTATATTCTTTGGTAATGTAAGCTATTCACCATCATTTTCATCTTCAAGTCAGAAAGGATAACATGATGGAAATAGTTTTTCTAAGTACTTTGTATTTGAAAGACCCACTGATCCTTTGTTAACGAGTCCGTTCTATGGCATTCAGGTTCAGAAATTAAAACAAAAGCTACTCCAGTGAAAATTCAAAGTTTTCAAAGAACTAAAGCAGTTATAAAATGGTTTGAATCAGTCAGAAGTATGAAAAAGAATTTCCATTCCTATGCCTTACAGATGTTTAATGTCACCTTACTTTCTGGAATAAGCCCTATTTAGACACTTTTTCAGTAACACACGCTTTGTGAGTTATAACTCTCTCTCTCTCTCTCTCTCTCTCTCTCAAACACACACACACACACACACACACGCCGCACACACACAGCTGTTTTGCATGACATGACAGTCCACCATGGGTTAATTTACCTGCAGGGACTGTCACTGAAAACAAGCAATAGGTTATTTGAGGGTTGTCTAACCCTCAAACAACCCCTGCAGTCTGGGTTCGTACCGCATGACAAGCCGCAGGAAACCTTGCAATGGTTGGGATCTAACTAGTCAAAGGATGTTTGGCTCTTCTTCTCTCTCGTTTTTTTAACAGCTCACCACCCCCTCCAATTTGTGTGACATCAGGGTATGTGTTTGTGCCGGGTTGAGAAATGCATATTCAAGGCCCCATCGCGCATACAAAATTAATACAGTTTTTTGAACCCTGACTGATATTTGCTTGTATCATGTGTATAGTTAACATGCAACTTGTAGGCTTTTGTTAGAATCCTGATTCGGCACTCTGATGCTGAATCAGGCATTAAGGCACTCTCTGTCCACTATAGAGATAACAATGAAACATAAAGGAGGAGCAATCTTGTGTGTTTGTTAGGCCAAAACTGTTAAAAGCTTCATAGGTCATGATTAGCAACTTGAATTATAAGCAGAATTCTGTAGGGAATGCTATAGGGAGGCATTGCTGATGACTGATCACCTGGTTTAATAAGCAAATCAGTAGCAGCCCCTTTACGCGATGATGCATTTCCAATATTGGTCTTGGTTATGAAAAGATCTCCCACTCTTAGAAGACATTTCTGGTAACTTTTTCATACAATCTTCCTTGTAAAACACTGATTGTCCAAAAATAAAATTTCCTTAGATACATTTTAGGGGCTAGATATTCTACTTTTCCATGCATGGAAATGTTTGTCACAGTGATGGTTAGAATATGAAGTTTAATTCCACTGGAAAATCCATGTTGGTTCTGTCGTCCACCACAAAGATAATATTTGCTTTTCTTTTTCTAATGCTTGCTTTAGTCTAATTCATAGTTTAATAGTTGCATTGTTTTGTGGATACTGCATGTGTGTTTGGGTCTACATTCACAAAGGAGGAAATGGTATTAGAGTTACTGTATATGTATTTACAGGGTGTTTTAAAAAATTTTTTATTCTAATCTATTTGCTGTGGATATCTGACTAAACATTTTTGTGTTTGCACAGTAATTTCTCTTCAGTCAGATACGTCTGGAGATTGTATCTTCTTTTTTGCATTAATGTCAGAGATTAAGGTAGTTGTAAGAGTTCCAGGTGATCACCAAAATGAAGAAGAGCCAATATCCGTTTGGATAAAAACACTGTTGGTTTTGGATTGAAGTGCAAAGTTTAGAAGACTGGGATGGAAAAAAGAATTTGCTGGAATGAGTGTTTTAAAACGTGTAGCCTGAAAGGAACAACTGTACTTTCAAACAAAGCAAACTTATTTCCAAATGGATTGATCTTGCGGTACAAAACTGTGAATTGATGCCCTCTGCTTTGTATGTAATAATATATTAGGAAAATTCCAAAACCCGTATTAGGGCAACATCTTTATTAGGCCAACTCAAAGGAATCATTCCAGACCTGAAACACAGTTTTGCACAGATGGGACATTTGGCAAAAATGTGTTTCAGATGTACTTTGAAACTCAGCTTTTAGGGGTTACTTTAAATACTTATAGCATAATCCTGTGTATGTCTATTTGGACATAAGCTCAGTGGGACTTACTCCCAGGCAAATATTTATAGGATTGCAACCTTAGATTCTTACTCTTGTTGATTAGTTTTAAGGCAGGAAAGTTAAGTATACCTTGTTTTTTCTATTCCCCCAATCTAGTAGCATCCATAATTTGAAATAGGGGATGGGAGTACTAATTAGGGAAATCAAAATGTATTTATTTTTTCAAGGAAATGTATTGAGGGCTTGGTTGAGAATCTCTAATCCACCAACCCCAAATTCATTCTCCACTCTAGATTGTTCATACTCATGAGCAATAAGTACTCCCTACCTGGCACTTCTCATTATATTTTGCTATAGCCAGTATAGACTATATTTTGCTTTGCCAGTCCCTGTGATCAAATGATCCTCTCTTCAATAGATTGATTTTAGTAGTCAACTACCACTGAGAATAAGCTTTTGCTCAGGTGGTCCTGAAATTACAGACACCAGATATAAGGCACCATCTCATAGGCAAAAATAAGATATGTGGGAGTAAAGGAAGGGGAATGAAAATTACATGTAGCCTGTCATTTGGAACTCCAAGATTCTACACAAAAACTACAGTCATCTCCTTGAGACATCACCCTACACTAGAAGAATTAAGTATGCCTATAAGTAAACAACCACTTTTAGAAACAGGCAGTCTGATTTAGAGGCTCCTCGTGATACACCTATGGGCTTTGAAAAATTCTCTGTGCTAATTCTATGTGTACATTGAGCATTGTAATAATTAGAGCTTCTGAAAGGGCATAGTTCTCCATCTGATACTCTATCCA
Organism: Heloderma suspectum; assembly: GCF_057233095.1. Lineage (NCBI taxonomy): Eukaryota > Metazoa > Chordata > Lepidosauria > Squamata > Helodermatidae > Heloderma > Heloderma suspectum. Next base: position 8,127,084 of record NC_139471.1, on the reverse strand, counting down.
TGCTTCTCCATTTCCAAGGCAGTTTGCATTGGATCTTCTGCCTCTCTTAGTGAATATAAATATGATTTCACATGCACATACTTCAATATACTTGAATATTGTATACAATATACAATATACTTCAATATACTTCCCATGTTCTCTGGACCTAAAGCAGAAGAAAAGCCCAGATTTTGCTGCTCAATTCTGAGATACGTGGGCATTAATGGGAATGTTAGTTGTTCAGCCACCTGTTGTAAAGAAATGTGTTCATTCTATTTAAATGTCAAGTAATACCCTGGTCCTTTACCCCAGCAAACCCTGTAAGTGTGTAGGATGGAGTGTTTTTAACAGCTGCAACTAAACAGTGTTACAAATTGTGACTTTACACCCATACTGTAGGAATCTTTTGGACTGTTTCAGACATCATGATAAGCTAGGGTTCCAGAGAACCCTGGCTTATTGGGACTGAGTGGTGTGCCAGTGCATGCTGCCTGATCACTCCCATTTGGCTTCTCCTGGAGGAGTGGCCTGACAGACCACGGATCCTCCGTCCATGGTTTATTTGTCGTATGTCTGAACTGGGGAGAGAGAAGCCAGAATCCCCAGTTCGGACATCAGGATAAACAAACGAAAGAGAGTCAGTAGCAGTGATATGGGACAGAATATTCCAGTGTTTTATTTTTCTGTGGAAAATGTTCCATTTCATAAGTTTACTAGTAACAATGAATGGATGCCAATTGCAAATACAGTATTAGGCAAGCTTGGCATTTTCAAATTGTAATTATGTTTTCCAGGTGATTACCCCTAGGAAATATGTGAGAGAATACATGTATGTCATTGAAATGCATACATGTCTCAGTGAGATATTGAACGAAGAAATAGTGACAGCAAAACTGAAGGTGCCCCAATAACCTTAGTGGAAGAGAGGTGAACTCTATTGAAATAGATGAATATTTGTCAGCATATCATGCACGGTTCTTCGAGTTGCTAAAAGTAAATAGTGTGTCAACAGTTTTCAGTACTTTTCTTTTTTTCTTACGTATAAACAATGTAAGGAAAGTACATGCTATTAACTTTAAATTTTTGCAAGTATTCAGTGCAAATTTCTTAACACTATAACATTTAAATCACATTAAGGGCACATCCTATGCATGTTTAGACAGAAAACAATCCTACAACTCCCAGTTTTCCCCATCCAGCCATGTTGGCTGGGGCATGCTGGGCGATGTAGAACTTTTTCTGTCTAAACATCCCCCACCTGCTTCAAATATTTCAGGTCAAATAATTAACCCAGGGTACTTTTTAAGCCTTGTTTACTAAATAAAATAAACATAATAATTAGATCACTTTATAGGACATCAAAAAAGTTCAGATGCAAACTGAAAAATTTCTGATGCAAATGACCATATGCAAATTACTCTGATTTGTATAGGAAATTTTCCAATTCAATTTTTTTCTGGAAAACCGACCTTACTGGTCTGTGGTTAGTCGCTTCTGATGTCAGGAAGAGCCAAGCAGGAGCAAATAGGCGGTGTGCACCAGTATGTTTCCTTGATCTTGTTAAGCCAGGATTCTCATGAACCCTAACATCAAAATGTCCGAACCAGGGCACATATGCAGGCAGGCCCACTAATGCAGACTTTGAGGAACAGGGTCTTGGTTTGAAATGAAAAAAAGAAAAGCATAAAGCTTCACAAAGCCTTTCTTAAATTATAGTTCCACAATATTTAAATGAAGAGATAAATGGATCTTTGTTGTTGTTCAGTCGTTAAGTTGTGTCCGACTCTTCGTGACCCCATGGACCACAGCATGCCAGGCCTTCCTGTCCTCCGCTCTCTCCCAGAGCGTGCTCAAATTCATATTCATTGCATCGGTGATGCTCTCTAGCCATCTCATCCTCTGCCGTCCCCTTCTCCTGTTGCCTTCAATCTTTCCCAGCATCAGGGTCTTTTCCAGGGAGTTTTCTCTTTGCATTAGGTGGCCAAAATATTTGAGCTTCAGCTTCAGTATCTGGCCTTCCAATGAGCACTCAGGGCTGATTTCCTTTAGGGTTGACTGATTTTGACCTCCTTGCAGTCCAGGGGACTCGTAAGAGTCTTCTCCAGCACTACAGTTCGAAAGCATTGATTCTTTGGTGCTCAGCCTTCCTTATAGTCCTGCTCTCACAGACATATGTTGCTACTGGGAAAACCATAGCTTTGATGATACAGACCTTTGTCGGCAAGGTGATGTCTCTGCTTCTTACTATGCTGTCTAGGTTTGCCATAGCTTTCCTCCCAAGGAGCAAGCGTCTTTTAATGTCATGGCTACAGTCACCATCTGCGGCGATCTTGGAGCCCAAGAAAATAAAATCTGTCACTGCTTCCATTTTTTCCCCTTCTATGTGCCAGGAAGTGATGGGGCCAGATGCCATGATCTTCGTTTTTTTAATGTTGAGTTTCAAACCAGCTTCTGCACTCTCCATTTTCACCCTCAACAAGAGGCTCTTGAGATCCTCTTCACTTTCTGCCATTAGGGTGGTATCGTCTGCGTATCGGAGGTTGTTGATAATTCCCCCGGCAATCTTAATTCCGACCTGTGATTTATCCAACCTGGCGTTTCTCATGATGTACTCTGCATATAAGTTAAATAAGCAGGGTGACAATATGCGGCCTTGTCGTACTCCTTTCCCAATTTTGAACCAATCGGTTGTTCCATGTCTGGTTCTTACTGTTGCTTCTTGACCCTCGTACAGGTTTCTCAGGAGACAGGTCAGGTGGTCTGGTACTCCCATCTCTTTAAGGATTTGCCAGAGTTTGTTGTGATCCACACAATCAAAGGCTTTAGCATAGTCAATGAAGCAGAAATAGATGTTTTTCTGGAATTCTCTTGCTTTCTCCATGATCCAGCGAATGTTGGCGATTTGATCTCTAGTTCCTCTACCTCTTCGAAACCCAGCTTGTACTTCCGGTAGTTCTCGGTTCACATAGTGCTGAAGCCTATTTTGATCATAACCTTGCTGGCATGTGAAATGAGCGTAATTGTACGGTAGTTTGCACCCTCTTTGGCATTGCCCTTCTTTGGAATTGGAATTTAACTGACCTTTTCCAGTCTTGTGGCCGCTGTTGAGTGTTCCAAATGTGTTGGCATATTGAGTGCAGCATTTTAACAGCATCACCTTTTAGGATTTTAAATAGCTCAGCTGGAATACTGTCATCTCCGCTAGCTTTGTTGTTAGTAATGCTGCCTAAGGCCCACTTGACTTCTCTCTCTAGGATGTCCGGCTCCAGTTCAATGACCGCACTATCATGGCTATCAGGGACATTAAGATCATTCCTGTATAGTTCTTCTGTGTATTCTTTCCACCTCTTCTTGATCTCATCTGCTTCTGTTAGGTCCCTGCTTTCTTTGTCCTTTATCATGCCCATCTTTGCACAAAACGTTCCCTTGAGATCTCCGATTTTCTTGACGAGATCTCTAGTCTTTCCCATTCTATTCTTTTCCTCGATTTCTTTGCATTGTTCATTTAAGAAGGCCTTCTTGTCTCTCCATGCTATTCTCTGGAACTCTGCATTCAGTTGGGTATATCTTCCCCTTTCTCCCTTGCTTTTCGCTTCCCTTCTTTCCTCAGCTACTTGTAAAGCCTCATCAGACAGCCACTTGGCTTTCTTGCATTTCTTTTTCTTTGGGAATGATTTCGTTGCTGCCTCCTGAACAATGTTACGGACCTCCGTCCATAGTTCCTCAGGCACTCGTCTATCAGGTCTAATCCCTGAAATCTATTCCTCACCTCCACTGTATATTCAGAAGGGATATGATTTAGGTCATACCTGAATGGTTTAGTGGTTTTCCCTACGTTCTTCAATTTAAGCCGAAATGTTGCAACAGGAAGCTCATGATCTGAGCCACAGTCAGCTCCAGGTCTTGTTTTTACTGACTGTATGGAGCTTCTCCATCTTTGGCTGCAAAGGACATAATCAATCTGATTTCGATATTGACCATCTGGTGATGTCCATGTGTAGAGTTGCCTCTTGTGCTGTTGGAAAAGAGTGTTTGCTATGATCAGCGTGTTCTCTTGGCAAAACTCTATTAGCCTTTGTCCTGCTTCATTTTGTACACCAAAACCATGCTTGCCTGTTATCCCGGTGATTTCTTGACTTCCTACTTTGGCATTCCAATCCCCTATGATGAAAAGGACATCTTTTTTTGGTGTTAGTTCTAGAAGGTGTTGTAGGTCTTCATAGAACCCATCAACCTCAGCTTCTTCGTCCTCAGTGGTTGGGGCATAGATGTGAATTACCGTGATGTTGAATGGTTTGCCTTGGATTCGTACTGAGATCATTCTATCGTTTTTGAGATTGTACCCCAGTACTGCTTTTCCCACCCTTTTGTTGACTATGAGTGCTACTCCATTTCTTCTAAGGGATTCTTGCCCACAGTAGTAGATATGATGGTCACCTGAATTAAATTCGCCCATGCTTGTCCATTTTAGTTTGCTGATTCCCAAGATGTCGATGTTCAGTCTTGCCATCTCATGTTTGACCACCTCCAGCTTACCTTGATTCATTGATCTTACATTCCAGGTTCCTAAACAATATTGTTCTTTACAGCATCGGACTTTCTTTTCACCAGCAGACACATCCACAGCTGAGTGTCCTTTCAGCTTTGGCCCAGCCGCTTCACTCTTTCTAGTGCTACTTGGAAATTCCCTCTGCTCTTCTCCAGTAATATATTGGACACCTTCTGACCTGAGGGGCTCATCTTCCGGCATCATCTCTTTTAGCCTTGTGATACGTTCCATGGGGTTTTCTTGGCAAGAATACTGGAGTGGGTTGCCATTTCCTTCTCCAGTGGACCACATTTTGTCAGAACTCTTCGCCATGACCTGCCCATCTTGGGTGGCCCTGCACGGCATAGCTTATGGCTTCACTGAATTACGCAAGCCCCTTCGCCACAACAAGGCAGTGATCCATGAAGGGGGAATGGATCTTACTGTTCTTTAAACTCACTGGAAGTCTAAACACAGCGTTGTTCTTTTTTGCTACTAGCCAGAAAGAAGGTGTGTTAAGAGAGAGTTGGGAGCAATTCTGGCTTCTCTAATGTTTTATGCACATTTTATGTTTCTAAGTATTTTCTCAGGACAGGAAAAAGAATATACTAGAAGGAAGTTTCAGTATCTTGCCGTCAACAAATTGAAATTATGGCATTAGGTTTTATTGTTCTGAGAATTATTTTCAAAAAGAGTAAAGTAAGTAGGCCGATCTTTTCTTAAAGCTGATGCAGTGGAAGGTCGCATATGTAAAGCTGCAGATTTTACAGCATTGGGATGGGGAGAAGAAGACACAATTAAGATTTTCCCATATTTTAATGAAGAGTTTTATATTTGCTGAGTAACAACTGCCCTCAGTTGTGATTTCTACATTTTTCTTTAGCAGTGCTGAGCAGGGGTATATGCATGACTCCACAAAGAATACTGGAGAGAATGAGAAGTGCCGTGTTCATCAGAATATTTCCTGATCTTGAAGAGGAACTCGCTTGTCATTTTATTGTGTCTCTGGTGGATTAGAAACAAAGTGGTACTGAAGAATTTTGCTTCTGTATCTGCAGCTGAGTAGGAGAAGGAGAAAGTAGAGCTCTGTGTAGTTTATACTGCTGAGTCAACAACATTTTGGCACTATACTTAATTGGGTGACTGGCATCTGGCATTTAAAAAGCTGGGAATCAATTTCTGGTATAGACAGGCCCTTTATTTAGGTCCTTTAAGGTAGATGTTTCCTTCCCTTTGACTGATTCATTGAGATTTAGCAGCTGTCTAGTCTTTGTCCTCTCAAGTAAGCACTTGTAGCAATATGAGTGATTCCAGTAAATAACTACAGAGGCAAATCCCTAACAACATGCAGATCTGCCATCTCCCAATTCTCTCCAGCTTACAGTAGCAATATTTAAGGCTGATATTACACCATAATCAAGGACTTGTGCAATGTTTCAATAAGCAAAGTAAATACATTTCTTAAACAAACCATTTCAGTACAGACCTGTTTACCTTTTCTTAAAGGAAAGATTCAGCCAGAAAGGGGGGGGGGGGGAAATATAGATGTGTTTATATTCAAGGGTTTTCCTTTGTTTTCCAAGTACATTTTTATGTCAGAAAGCAATGCTGTGCTTGGAAAAGAAAATATGATATTATTTGCAGGTTTTGTTTTTTTAGAATAACACACTCTTTTTCCGTGGATAACAGTTTCCAGGTGTGGTGTCTTTGTTAGAAACAAATCTATTATATGTAAAATGAGATTTTTAAGACATTTATTTACTCTTGGATATTTTTGTGAGCTTCTTTCTTCTCCAGATGATGGCTCGTAGCTGGTAAAGAAGAATAAACTATTTATGCTTGCTTGAATATGGAAAGGGAAAGTTGGAAATGCGGTCACTCTTATGAGAGGAGAAACTCCAGAGTACAGTTTATGAAGTGATAGAAGATGTTCTGTAAAGCTAAACACCACTAGACAAATACCATGCAACTTCACATTTAAATAAGTAAATTAAGGCTATATAGTTCTCAGAAGTGTTCCAGATTTCTCTGAAAGGAAAATGGTGCATTTTGTTAAGAGACGGCAGTTACATTTGCTTGTTTGTTACGCACAGAAAACATGTGAATGGTTTTTGCGGTGGGGGTGGGGTTCAATTTTAGCCTAGTGTCTGTTTGGAAAGGAAGATAAGCAAGAAGAGTAGGAGAGGAGACATTGGTACATATTCCCCCACCCCACCCTCATTTATTACATTTGTGTTCCACCCTTCTTTTAAGGAGCTCAGGGCATATATAAGGCTATCCAATTATCTCGTCACAGCAGTCCTGAGAAATAGTAACCAGCCCAGGATGATAGTGTGAGCTTCATAGCTGACAATGGGTTGAATGCAAGTCTCCCAGTCCATATCCACTGCACCAAGAAAAATTAACACTAAACAAAGATATTTGATGGTCATTTTGTGCCTGAATAAAATGGAAGGCATGGTATTTGTAACTGATGCTTAATGTTTGCATTAGACAGAACCCCTGATCCAGTTTTGTTTCTTATCAAAACGTGTTTGGCTGTAGGGAGTCTACAGCCGAAAAGTACCAACTAATAGTATTACATTTGAATTCACAGGTCAGCTCAGCTGTAAACTCATTGGTGTTGCTCACTGTCTGAACCAGTTTTCCACCATTAGAATGAAATTGACCTACCTCATTGGGTAGAGGTGAATGAATGAGATGAGGGGTGCAACATCTTTTGTTTGTTTAAGTATCAGGAGCCAGACTTTAGGTGCTGGTGCAAGGAGCATGTCATGTTTTGCTACAGAATTGGGAATTGTTGCTCGGTTAAAAAAAAACACCACGTGATGCAGGAGTGTCCCTTAAAGTGCAGTTTTCTGGGGCAGAGATTGGGGATGAGGTGAACTTCCTCTAGTGTAGCATCTTAAAACATTTTAAACCCAGAAGATGGAGAGAAACTGTGTCATGGAAATTCTATGCTCAGTGTAAGGAGAACTGAACTACCTTTTTTGGCAGTAAAGTTTAGCAAGTGGAAAGGAGTCAGGAGAGGCAAACACTGTAGTTCCTCCAACTCTTATCACTAAGAGTGACCATCATTTGTCATCTAAGCTCCCAGGTCCTAGGCAAGCGGTGAGGTGATCTAAAATTGGTAATGCACCACTAGACCCAGTGGAAATAACTGCATATTTTGGTTTGCTTTCTGTCACGATATGTGATGCCCTTATGGGTGTTACAGGGCATCAGTCAGTGCTGGCTTTTAACTGATAGGTACAGAAGACGCAGGCCTCAAGGAGTCCATATTGCACCCCTGAGATGCTCTCTGGGCAAGGAGGTCTCTCCTGATACCACTCACATGCCTAAGCATGTGAACGTTATAGAGAACTGGGCTTAAAAACCAACATTTCTGAATTATTCAAGCCATAAATTTAACAAAGTGTTAGGAGGAAAAGCCAAACCAGTTTGATAACAGCTTTTGGAAGGAATTTACAGCACGGCAAAGGCTCGTCTCAGTTAAATTTTGATCATCGGAAACATTCCATTCTTATGACATGGACTTTTTTGAAGGATGTATGCTTCCAAGTATAATAAGATGGAGTCCTTTCTTAACATCTGGAGTCCAGTGAATAATTGCCTTAATTATAAAGAACAAAGAGTTAATAGCATATTCTTTACAAATTATGTTTTAACTTTTTCCATAGAGGTTGTTACAGCCTTTTGATATGAGGGTCACACTTGTAGAAGTGAATATTGGTATTTTCCTAGGAGGGAAATGGTACATCGTGACATAAGCTGTAAATTAGACTGTTAACATTGTGGAAACTAGAATTCTGCTGTCAAAATTTGACAGTTACCATTGCTTCCTCAGTTCTCTTGCCTCTTTTGCCTCACTGCCTCTCCCCCAGTCCAGCTCTTTTCCCCTTTACCTCATAGGCCCTCTTCCTTCTCAGCTTTCCAGCTCTTTACCCTGCTGGCTAAACACTGGGAAACTCAGTTTAAAAAATGATTTTTATTAATTAACCTGGATAAAAACACAACCAGAAAGATGCCTTCATCTGTCTTTGTGGCTGCTTATATCCTGCAGAAATATTTTTTAAAATAAATGTGGACTATATAAAAGACAAATGTGTAATTGTGTTCAGTTCTTTGGCAAAACCTCAGTTTTGTTATGACAAGTTCTAAACAAATTGACTTAAACATTTCATGACATCAGGGGAGTACAGCCAATGAACAGAGGTTCATAGGCGGTAAATGTTTAAGTATATATAGTAAATAACATTTGCATTCTGTAAGCATGAGTATGTTCCTGGCTGTTACTGGAAATTCTTCCCTCTCTTCGCTTTATCTCCAAAGACCAACAATAAAAACCCAAGAATTATTAAAGTGTGCACAGTCTCACACTTGTACTAGAAACAGGACTGCTAGCTCACATTTTGTCTGCTATTCTGAACTATAATTTACACCATGTTTCAGTCAAGAGACAGAAAAATGTCCCCTTTCAGAGGCTGTGTGTCATGGTATTGATGTCATTTTATTTATTTAAAATTCTACTTTTAAGTTATAACCCTAGTGCAGAGCAGCAGCAGTCTGACTTCCCAACAGAAGACAGTACCCTGAAATGGCCATCCTATCTACTCCTCATTCAAGAAAGCTTCCTACCTGCACACTAAACCTATACCTTCTGATTTATGGCTACTTCATCTTGCCTTTACGACAGAAGAGCTATCCCATCCCAATCTAACCCATATGATTTAGCGATTTCTCCCACATGTAACAGTGAGTTGTATGCTAGAAGCATACTTTCAATGGAGTCTGCAAGAAGCCATGATGAGAAGGCAAATATTAATAGGGATTTTCTATATGACAACACAGGCAGTGTTGCATTTAAAGATTATTTGGATATGTTTTAATTTTTAAAAAATTGTTTTAAATTTCTAGTTAGTGGGATAGCATGCCTTGATAAAGTCACTTTGTGGCCCTCTCATTAGTACTTGGGACATTTTGAGTTGGTAGTTTCACAAAATATGTCTTAACTATTCTACTTTACAAGTTGTTGCAGCATAGAGTTAACTGCTAGAAAGGATGATCAATTCAGACCCATGCTGCTGCAGAAATTGTTCAAAAAGAGGAGTAGCTTAGGTTCAGTTGCCCCCTATAGATGTCTTCCTGCTTGGAGATGCATATTTTCATTAGCCAGCTCCACAGCATTCTTTCTTTCAAGGGGTTAGCATATGAAGTCTCTGTGAGAAGCTCCTTAATTTTGTTTTTAATAAACTTTAATATTGCTCCAGCTTGGAGCAACATTTTTTTAAACACATACAATAAAATGCCCTGCTAAAAATCAAGGTAAACAAAATACGTTTTAAAAAAATAATTTCTGTCAAAAGATACCTCTGACTCTTAAGAACAAAAGGGCCCTGCTGGATCAGACCAGAGGCTAGAAACCCAGCTTCCTGTTGCCCCCAACCAGATGTGTCCAGGAAGTCCACAAGGAGGGCATTAAGGCAATAGCCTTATACTGTTGTTGTTCCCCAGCAACTGGTATCCAAAGCCATACTGCCTCTTATCCTGGGGACAAAATCATGGCTAGTAGTCACTGATAGCTTTATCCTCCATGAATTTGTCTTTAAAACCATGTAAGTTGATGGCTGTCACCACATCTTGTAATAATATGTTCCGTGCTGTATGAAGAAGTACTTTCTTTTGTCTGTCATGAATCTCCCACCATTCAGCTTCATTGGATGATCCTGAGTTATAGTATTATGAGTGAGTGAGAAAAACATCTCCCTATCCACTTTGCACTCACGTGCACGCGCGCGCGGACACACACACAGACGCACATGTTTAATAATAGACAGTGACTTGAGCTAGAAGAATTGTCATGCCCTTGATTTAGTTCTTAGATAATGGCCACATTCATATATTACTATTTCTCTATACAGACAAAATCTCTGTGAAGATTGCAAAGATGGGATTGGTTTATTGTTTGAAGGAGGAGGTAACCCTGAAGTCTCAGGGGGAGGGTGGGAGACCTGATTCTGTGTACAAGATAAAAAAAGGAGTGAAAGGAAAATAGCCTGAGTAGCGAAAAAGAAGTAAGAAGTAGCAAACAGCGCAGCAGCTAAATTGTATAGGACCTCATTGTGGAATTTATCTGCTGCTGATGTTGATTACATATTCCTTTTTTTGGCAGAAGTTGTAATGTTTATCCAGTGTCAAACTTTGTCTTTATCCTTCTCTAATTCTACTTCTTCCTGAAATAATTTTCCTGTGTCTTCTAGTTTGTAGCAACCTGTGGTAAGACACACACGCTCAGATCACTACCACTTGTAAGCAAGGCTGCCAAAACCACAGGCTTCCCTTCTTTTCTCACATTATGTGCTTGAAAATGTACAAAATAGTCCAAAAACATGTCAACCTGCAGTTTCTAGGAAAGCTTTCCTGTGTACCTTTCCTGTGTACCTCCTCTATTATCTTCATCTTGGAACACCTAAATTATCAGTTGAACATATTTTCCATTGAAAATTATTTAAAAGTTTAGAATAGAAAACGTCTTTGTAGCCAGAAGAAAGAATATGTTATTCCAGTGCATGAAAACATATGCCATAATACATTTGTTAGTCTTTAAGGTGACACAGGACTCTCTGTTGATAATGTTATCCTACTCCCCCTAAGATTAAAAATGGCTCAATATCTCCTACACAAACCTCAAGTAGTGGCAAGAAGATTTAATGAGTTCTTACTAATTTACTGGCAGTATCAGTTGAATGGATCACTCCAGGACAGTTGGTTTTCAGCCCTAGGAATCTTCAGGCGTATGGGCAACATACTTCCATCTATGTTTAACTAGGCAACTTGTGATTTGCTTATTTCCACACAGCTTGGCTCCCTTTGCTTGGCAGGTGCCTTATGTGATAAGAGGTGATGGTTTGTGAGGTTTGATCACATGGTAACTAATTATAGCACACTTAAGGAACTGCATGAAAACTGCAGTTACCACTTGAATACCATGTCATGTGAACAACACAATATGTTAGCATATCTTCACCTACATAGCGAGGCTGCCTTCCTCCTTTAAAGGGCTTTTGGCCACAGTTTCAAGAGGTGTTTTTTCCCTATGCTTTTTGCCATGATGTAAGCACATCACTGCTGCTGAAGCCACACAGGTTTGGGGAGAAGAGGCAGTCCAACTGTGTAAGCCTGCTTATTTCACCAATTACACCAAGTAGGTGCCGGAGGGAGGCTGTAGCAAAATGCTCATCATTCTGTTTTTGCATACACTCCAGATATATTGGTTTTAACTTACATGTTTTTTCCCAAAAAATCATTCGAATTGCAGTGAAGTACTGAGAATTCATGGTTAGAGGTTCTAGAGATTGTCTCCACTTCATGGAACTACGATTCCCAGGTTTAGCGGGGATGACTGTTAACCTGATTTAAGTTTGTAGTGTTGTTTGCTGCCTGTAAGGTTAGAAGGCTGTGACATTTCCTCTGTGCATTATGTACAGTGCCTGCATAGCTGTGTAACTGCCAGCCACATTTAGTGCACTCATTCAAGTTGTTTTCAAATGCGGGTTTTAGAAGGAAGTAACATCCATACAAGACCCTGTTGCTGTTTGCTGGAAAATTGAATATCCTATATTTTGCCTTTTGAAAATATATGAAGTATAAGCTGAAGATGTGTCATATAATTTTGCATTTTGTGGTAAAACTTTTTGTTCAGTAGAACTAGGGAGATGACTTGCAGTATTCTGAGCATCTGCTGCTTGAAGGTAGCAAAAACTTTGTTCGAGAATAGCAACTCTTCTTATTTTAAAGCACTTATGTTCTCTTGATTAGATATTGTTTATTCTAACAATTTTAAAATTTCAAGCAAGTTCTCTTGTGACCTGCAGCTTAAATGCAGCAAAATTTAACATGTTGCCATATTAAACCACAGACTTTTTTTTTCTTCCCAGCTCAGTTATGTCCAAAGTCATTATTCTACAGCCCATCTATCTGTATGGCATTGCTTAACTAGGAGCACATGGAATTTTCCACATACTTTTAGCATGTGTGTAACCAATTTCAGGACTGAAAACAAAATAGTTTAAATAGTTTTGAAGACTTCACCCATTTTGAAAAGCTTAGATTGGCTATGCTTGTAATATGCTTGGTCACTTGCAGCTGCTCTCAAGGAATCTACATCTCTTAATTTCTAAAACTATATAACACTATATAACAAACAGAATGAATGAAACGCACTCAGTTAAACTTGGCATGGATGATGTCAGTCACTACAAAAGCTCTATAGCAGGTTGGGTAACATATAGCTTGCTAGATGCATAGAATACCACACCAGTTCCCGCACTCCCTTTGCGCTTTTCCCAGACATTGTACTAGTACTTGGGTTCTTATAATAAACTCCAGAGACACAGCTGCCATTTCACACCAGCAATTGTGTGGTTGTGTGTGTGTATATATATATATAGCTTTATAGAAGAAATGCCACCTGTTCACCATGTGTGTTCTGGTATCTTATATTAATGCTGTGATGTTATATATATATTCAGTGATCAAAATACCTGCTAACCAGAGTTAAGGCTAACTCATGTTGACTTAAGCCAGGAAACTGGAAGCTAAGAGAGGGACTGGGGAAGAGCATGCTAGCTGTGCCTCCTCATCTTTCTTGTCACCCTCTACATTGGAGGGCAACTGTCTGAAGAGGAGAGTCTCCTCTATCTATGGACATTTCCTCAATTTTTTGTCTTTTGTTTACTCATTTTTTTCTTTTTTACTCAAATGTAAGTGCACAGGAACTAATATGGATCAGGACCCTAGAGGAGGAGGTAGGGGGTGTTAACACTTTGCCCTATGCCAGCATTTTACATTATAATTTGATGTCTTTTGGGCAATTAAATTGGAGGTGTGGGGAGCCTGATCCAGATTGGGACCACAGCTGGCAGTAATAGGGAACATCCTGGATGGCACCTGCGCTGTGTGTGTGTGTGTTTTGCCTGTTGTTCTTTGGCGTGATGTGTGTGTTAGGTGGTTTGTTAGTGTTGGTGTATGTGTTTTGCCTGGCTTTTGTGCGTGTCTGGTATATGTGTCTGTGTTGCCTGGAGTTCTGTGCATCTGTGTATGTGTGTTTCTGGCAGCCTTTTTGCCAGAGTGCCCATGACACTCTCTCAAAATTTCAAATGTGCCTGACAGTCCAGTTGTCTTCTTCTCCTGTAGTGGAATCTTCTTACTGCATTGCATTAAGCATGCAACTCCTTTGCTGAGGGAACCGCACTGGTTTTGTATTTGCTATCAGGCTAGTTTTAATATTAGTGTACAAAGCCCTAAACAGCTTGGGCCCAGGATACCTGAGAGAGCGCTTGCTCCCTTATCAACCTGCCCAGTCATGGAGGTCATCAGAGGGCATGCTCCTGGTGGTTCCACATGGACCCATGGCCCAACTGGAGTCCACCAGGAAGAGAGCCTTCAGTGTGGTGGCCCCCTTCCTATGGAACTCCCTGCACCAACATTGTGTTCCTTCCGGTGCCTTCTGAAGACATTATTATTTTGAGAGACCTTCCTTGAGTGTCCAGTTGCAGTTTATCAAAATTTGTTTTGTCAGAACTCTGTTTCATTTTAAAAATATTAATTATTTTAACATGGTCTTTTTATTCTTTCATCCTGTCTGCTGTTCACTGCTCCGAGATCTTTGGATGTGGAGCATTATACAAATATTGTAAATAAATAAATTGAAGGGATGTCATTGGCAGTGTGACCATAGAATCAGATGATGGTTTAGCAAAAGATAGATCCGTAAAGACGATAATTCATCTTGTAGAACTGTCCATCTGAGATGAGATTAAGCTAAAGGGTTTTACTGAAGCCCCAAGAAGCTGGGATCTGAGGCCTCTCATTGCCTGCCTCAGGAAGGCAGAGTAGTTGGGCCAAGAGTGAGAAAGGGAGATCATGGTCCCAGGTTGAATTCCTGGTATATCTCCAGTTAACATGATTGTATAACAAGAGATTGGAAAGTCTGCTGCCAGTCTGAGAAGACAATACTGAGCTACATGGACAAATAGTCTGGCCTGGTATAAGGCAGTTTCCTAAGTGAGAACAGATTGGGAGTTGGGTGGGCAAGTGCATGAATGTGTAGGACATGGGTAAGTTTATATTTGTGGATCAGGGTATGTCTGAGATTAGGCAGGCTGAGGTGCAAAGGTGTAAGCAAAAATAAATTGTTATGTTGGCTCATATCAAAGAATTTAGCTGGCAGAGGAAACTTGTATAGGTTATATGTAGTATAAAACACTCAAGCTTAAATGAAGAAAGAGTAGTAGTGATAGAATGAAATATTGTTCCTAACTTTTGAAGTTTTGTAAAAAGAAAGGATATTCCTGTAATATTCCTCAAAATGTTTAATATATCCCCTCTTAGGTACATTTACTGTGGACCACTTAAAATTTAGTCTAGTCCCTCCACCTCTTAAACAAAGCAAACTTCAGCCTAAAGAAACCTACCCAGAATGCTTTCCTGTATTCTGTGAATTGGCCTTTTTGGAGAATTGTAATAGTTTACTTGAACTTCTTCCTTTTTTAGCTTTTGAATCGCAAAGACAAGACCACCTTTGAGAAGCTAGACTACTTAATGTCTAAGGAAGATAATTATAAGAGGATGCGGGATTACATCAGATGCTTAAAGATGGTCCCCTGTATTCCTTATTTAGGTAAGTGTGAGAATTGTCTAGTTCTTATGCGCCGAAAACAGTCTTCAATAAGATGTTTTTGCTGTTTCTGACTAACAAGTAATCCCAGGCATATCAGATCCAAACCACATGTTAAACCAGTGTGGTTCAACTAGCCAGTGTTTAAAAAATATCCTTACAACCGGGAATATGGCCATTGCCCTCCTGCCATGTGATGAAGGAGGAATCACCATGTTCAGAGTTGTGGGGAATGTGAAAGGCACCACAGAATAGGCCCATTATCCTAACACAGAGGTTCTCTCATCATGTCGCTACATTGAAGCCTTGCAAAGTTATCTAAGGTCACTAACTGCTATGACCTGGTGGAAAATTCCTATCTGATCCAAATATGGCTAATTCTGTGAACCAAGGCCTGTTTGCCAAGTCTTCCCAAGATAAAATGTATTTGGGGTACAACTTCACCCCCACCCAGTGTTGTGCCTCTGCACTCGATGTCCCAGAAAAATGGAGGAAACTTCTTAAATGAGGTGAACGAGACATTTCCAATTTATATCTTAATGTGG
Source organism: Heloderma suspectum (assembly GCF_057233095.1). NCBI lineage: Eukaryota > Metazoa > Chordata > Lepidosauria > Squamata > Helodermatidae > Heloderma > Heloderma suspectum. The sequence continues at coordinate 8,111,351 of NC_139471.1, read as the reverse complement.
CTCTCCAGGTTTCTAGATTCTTGTAGTGTCCTTGGATTATGATAGCTCTACAGGTTCCTCCCAGACAGCACAGAAAACTTAAATGCATGGGAAGTGATGCAAGTGATGACTGGAGAAGGGGCTTTTCGCTTGTGGCGCACTGATTCTGGAATGCCTTCTCCAGGGAGGCTTGCCTGATCCTAAGCTTAATGTCTTTTTAGTGCCATATGAAGACCTTTTTATTTGTCCAGGCATTTTAGACTTTTTAATCCTTCTGTTTTAGTTTTCTCTTTCAATTGGTGTTTCTCTTCTACTGTTTTTACTGTGTTTTATATTGGTTTTTTATTTTACTGTAAAATACAATAATGTATCTCATTTGTAAGCTGCTCTGGGAGCTCTTTGGCCTGAAATAGTGGGGTTTAGAGACATTTACAGACATACATAGTAATACAGTATTCAGTCTTTACCATGACATGGAAAGAAGCCTTAGGAATGTCTTAGGGTGCAATCCTTTGCATGCTTAGACAGAAAAAGTCCCCATGCTGGCTGAGGAATGCTGGGAGTTATAGGACTTTTTTTCTGTCTAAACATGCATAGGATTGCATCCTAAAGCAATAACTCTAATGGTTGTTGGGGAACTCCCAGCATAATCTATTCAGTGTAAGACTCTTGCATAAGATATCTAGAAGATCACCAAATCAATGTAAATGAATGTTGCTACCAAAAACCGGGGTGGAGGGAAAGATACTGATTTCAGTAATCAGAGATACTTCATAAAACTGCAAAATGCTAGAACACAGAAATATTTAAAGAAGCCCAATGTAAAAGCAATTTTCTACTGTGAATCCATAGACTTTATCAAAGCTTACTATTTGAATGCGCAAGAGGTCCTTTGTTAGGACATTTTCTTTGAGCTTTTGGTATTTATCCTGTGATTGGTTTGGCTTCAACACCATAACATATGTTTCTGTGTTTGTTTTGTGACTTTGCTGAATAAATATTCAGAGGCCAGTATCTAGAATTGGCATTCCACCAGTGTTAGTGATGTTGTGCCAGCAGAAACCAATGTTGGTGCACGACCTCCCTCTGCTGCCGCAGCCACACCCCCATAGGCATTCTAGGGGAGGTGGCCTTGGAGACTGCCTGTGCAGTCTCCAAGGCCACCTTGTTAAGGGGGACATGGGAAAAACACTATATAAATAACTAGCTGATATACCCAGCGTTGCCCGGGATGTAATTTTGTCATAGGCACTATTTGTTAGAAACACATTAAGGTAGGTTTACGCTTCTCGGAAAGGCCCCATAAGAAAGGTGAAAAGTTGAATCCACCAGACTTGATTAAAAAAGCACAAGAATTATAATGAGCAGATTGAATAAAAAACACTACTAAAAATGCAAGAGACTGAATCTGTAAGCTCTACTACAATATAATCTGCACTGAATCTCATACCACTATTAAAATGTTCAACAGAGGCTCCCTTGCTGGATATTGCAGGAAGAGGGGAGAGAAACTAAATGCTCTGCACAGTCAGAAAAGAAACCATGAGTAAAGGGGAGGGAACAAACGGTGGCCAGCCAATCCAAGGTGAAGGAAGTCAGAGTGAATGGGAGAGAGACCAGTAGTATGAAAGATGGCCAATAGGATGACTCATAGCTGAAATCAGAAACCTGGCCTGTACCATGATTGAGAGGGTGTACTTGTTAATAAGGGAAAGTATAAACAAAGTAATAATGTAACCCAGTGACTCCTGTCATACACTCTGGCAAGTGAGAATGTGAAGTAAAAGGGGCAGCAACTATAGGGCCCAAATGACAGGCTCAGTGGGCCCCTACAGTGTGATTACATCCAGGGCAGCTCCCCCTTATTCCCTGCATGACAGATGGCCCTGCAGCTAGCCACAAACATACAAATCCACACACAATTTTTGACTTTGGCAAGAAGCATTTTATAGACAAGAAGCATTTCTCTTCTCTTCTGCTACTGGGCTCAGAAGAAGACCAGCCAATGCCATGTTCCCATAGCTGCCTTCTCCTGAGTTTTAGCTACTCCTACTTACTGGATTCTGTAATGCTGTGTCCAGTTTATGTTTCAGTTGTTGCCTAAGTACCAGGATAACATTTTGCTCATGACTCCTGGTTTCCATGATCTTTCCTGCTGTGCTATCTTCTTTCTTTACCTATTAGCATTACATCCCAGTTTCTGATTTAAAAAAAATATGCAAAGTCCAGTGAGCTCATCTGTTCAAATATCATCTCCTTATGGGTAATTGCGATAGCACCAGTAAAGCATATAGTACATTTTGTTCTGTTTGTCTAGTTCAGCAGAATCAATTAACTGACATGACCTCAAGACACGTTAATATGTGGTATGCAAGAAACTAAGCATATTTTGCAACTTATTCCAAAGTTTAAAAAACCTGTGATTTTTTTGCAGTAAAACTTTGCTTTTTGTCTCATCTCTCCCTCAATTGGTGGCAACCATCTCATCCAACATTTGAAAGCACACAGCTAATAAAGGACTGCCAAGAGAGTACAATGCAATCGAGTAGTTGCTGCAATGGGGGTGGCATGCGATGGAAAAGAAACAGGGCTGGAATTAATAAAGTAGTATTGACATCAAAGGAATTGTGCATATTTCTAGGGTCTTCTCTGCCTATAATTTTTATAGTTGGATGAAGAAAGGGGAAGCTCTAGATTCATATTCAAAATTATGAGGTTCATTTTTAGTTGAACGCAGCACAGTTTTTGTGGTTTGAGGAAGCAGCAGCCTTTGAGGACATTTTTAAAGATTCCAGAAACTTTTCCAACTCCCATAAGTTTTCATTCCTTTGGCCACCCACCTCAATTATATATTGCCAGTGAATTTATGTGTTACATTAGAATACTGTCTTGCTAGCCCTTAACATGGGTCATTTCTAGGTTATTATATACAATTAGGTACATCCAAGATGAACAAAGAGATCACATACTTACCAGCATATCAAAATACATTAATAACCTTGACTTTATGTCTAGTGCATACAGCATGCTGATATAAACTCTAGGTATCAGAAAAATATCTAGACATCTGGAAAAAGATGTCTGTCAGTTAAAATGGCTGTTTTGTTAATGGTTTGTTTCTGCTCCAGCACCATGCAGAACCTTTACAAATTATCCTTTTACAGCTGCTGTGGAAGGAAGTGGGCTTTGGTAATTGACCCTTGCAAGTCAGTATGTATTCCAGGGGTGCTAAAGTCAAATTGGAGAATTGGCTCTTTTTTACCTTTTAGAAAGCAAATTAATATATCTTGCATTCATGACCATGTGGTCAAGGCAGAACAGGGGAGGGCTACAGACAGATCACCTTTTAAAAATCTCAGCCAATTAGAATTTTTTGAATGAGCATAAAGTAAGGGTTTTTTGGCAATGCTTTCCTGCAGGTATATTTCTCCACTTGTAAGAAGGCATTTTCTCAAAGGGTTTCACCTAGAACCTTGTTTAAACATATCTCCTTATATATTGGCATCTCTTGCTTGTAGGTATACATTTCTCTATCTTCCTGCAAGAAAGAGAAAGAATTCCTTCTCTTACTGTTGTTCCAGCCCTTTGGGATCTTCTGATTGCACAACGGTGATAAGCTATTGTACACTGCTCTACTCTGGCAAAGCATCTTGGCTTATATCCTTCCTGGGCAGAAGTAATGTGAATTAACCTTAATTCTTCATAGTTGTGCTTCTGATCACACTATTAAGGATAACCCAGGGTAGTTTTTGGAGGGAGGGGGGTTAGAGGAAGAGTGTTCGATTTAGTAATTTGGCGTCTCAGAAGCAATTCCACCACCTGGCATCCATAGTTGTTTTTTTCCTGGAAAGAATCCATATCTTCATCAAGCTTCTCCGCCTTCCCCCAAGGCCTGCCTATGCTGGTTGACCCCTGCTGTGCTTTATCTATGGAATCAGCACTGTTTCTTTTTGGGGCTAGGCAAAAGCAGGAAATCAGCAGGGACCCCTAGTGTTCTGCAGTGCATAATGAATGACTGTATCCTGGTCAGTGAGAGTTGGGGTGGTGTAGTGGTTAGAGTGTTGAACTGGGACTGGGGAGACCCAGGTTCAAGTCACTACTTGGCTGTGAGGCTCACTGGATGACTTTGGGCCAGTCATTGACTCTCAGTCTAACCTACCTCACAAGGTTGTAGTGAGGATAAAACGGAGAGGAGGAGGATTGTGTACGCTGCCTTGGGCTCCTTGTAGGAAAAGGTGGAGTATAAATGTAACAAATACATAAGAAATAATCCCTTCCCACATCATTTAACCATTCCTACTGATACCTCCACCACACCTGGAGCCCAGTTTATTCCCCATCCAACCTTTTGTTCAAAGACCCAATAAGACCCATCAGCAAGGATGTAATGAAGTTGTATAACTCCCATTCAATTCTAGTACCACCCCTCTCACGCAGTCCTCATCATTCATGCAGCTTCCAAATATGTAATTATATGAATGGAAACAAGTTCTTATATGGTTAAATTGGTTTTGGAAATTGCGCTTGTTGAGGCAGAGGTAAAACTGTGCTTTGGCTAATATAGGTGGGTGTGAAGGAAAGAAAGCAGAAAGAAAAGGGGTTTCAGATAGCCTCCTCCTCCTGGTTTAAACCCCTTTCCACAGCTGGGGATTCTTGGGACAGATGTTCCAGCTCCTTCAGCATTGAGGGCAGTTGGCCTTGAGTAGTAGAGAACAACACATAAATTATCTGAAAGCTGGTGTGGTCACAATAGGGAACATAGGAAAGTTAAGAAATGTTAATAGTGTACCAGGAGCAAAATAGGCAAGTATTTTCAAGGTGAGTGACTAATGGGGGGAGCATGCGAAACGCACTAAAAATGGACAGTTAGAGGTTTCCATATAATACCCAGGAATCAAAAGCCATGATAAATTATTCCATTAAATGCAATATGTCCTACAAGTGACTGCATCCAATGAATCCTTTCTTAAATATGGTATGTCTACCTGTGGCTGTAATCTATAGAAGAACTTCAGTGCTGCTGTTATATGCAAGTTTGGCCAAATATAATAATGTGCAATTAGTTCTTCACTATATACATATACAATGTATATAGCATATATTACAGCGTATGCAACATATATGGTCTACATTGGATTGAGGTGTGCATATATTTTAGTTTTAGTTTGTTCCTACATTGCATATTGTTCGTAACATGCTTCTTGTTGGCTTTCCCGCTTCTACTTTTTAAGCCTTTCTACTGCTGCCACTCATTTGATTTTTCCCACTCATTGTTCATATCATGACACCTATGTAGCATTCTCTTTGTTAGCTTCCTCTTTCTTATTGTCTTCACTTTAACTTTTTCTACTTACTTGCACATGTCCCCATGTTCTTGTTCCTCTTTATCTGTTGCCTCTTTCCTCTAACTGCTTCTCCTTAGAACCGGGATTTGACAATATGTCAGTCTTCTTCTTAAACCTATGAATATTTGCCTGTTTTCTTCCACTTGAAGCTTCCTCTTATAGGAATACCCTTTCACATGACATCCAGCTCTCTTCCTCTGTTATATTCAAGCACCTCCTAAAGCCACTTTTGCTCATCCTGGTATTCAGGTGTTTAATACATAAATGATGATAATAATATAAGACTAAAAGTCCTCTATAATACCATTTCTTGCTTTTATTACACATTTGCATCATTACAAGGATAATCTGATAATATATTAAAATTCCTACTTTCATTTATATACAAGACATGCTACATCAGACTCCAAAACTTTTGATGCACATCATACATTAGGAAAGAAATAATGAGGTAATAAGAGTTTTGAAATTAAGGGTTTTCACTGTTCCTATAATGCAGCATGTGCTAAAATAACCTATTCTGGAAACTTACCTCAGCAGAATACTAGAATTCAGGAATTCAAGTTTCTACAGTGGACTTTATTTATAAATATGATTGCATAATTTTAATATGTATTTAATAGTGAAATATGGCAAATATAGTTCTGGGTTTCAAATAGTCTCTCCCAAAGTTCATAATATAGTGGCTAAGGGTACTTAAATAGGTTCTATATCTGTATCCATCATTTGCCTGCAAAGTTGGATAGCTCTCTTTGTTGTTGCAGTGACTACAAAGCAGGTAATGACTCTTAGGGTGCAAAATAGCTTGAAACCCATAAGCTATCATTTATGTGACAAAGTTGATTATAAAGTATGCAACGAACAAGTAAGATCTAGATTGTTTTTAAAATGTCTGGGTGTTCAATTGAAAAATGCTGATACTGCTTTGATGATGACAAAAATAACTGTTTTGTCAGTTTATGGATAATGACTGGTCTATTAAAAGATGCAGAGAAGAGAACAACCTGGATTCTTTGTGTGTTCTGTATGAAATGATTCATTGTCCAGTTCTAATAGTACCTTGAGCCCCAGGAAACATGGGCTTCTGTTTGTGCTAGGCACTGTGTGGACACTTTAAAGCAGACACTAAGCATTTTTGACAGGTGACAAAGATTAAATTAAGAACAATCACTTTAACAGTCTAAGGTACCTCTACTGGTTACATATTTTTAAAGGATATAATTTCCTGTGTCAAATGAATTTATTATAAAAAAAAGTTTTGCTGTACAGTTTCGAATATGTTCAGTATTTGAGAATATATATAATATACAAAAATATTTAGATGATGTGGCAGTATTCTTAGCATCTCAATGTATCTACAGTCTGTTTTTTACCTGACAACTGTTTAAAAAACACACAACAAGAACAAATAATTTTGGTACTAAGAATCGTGTTTTGAAATGCTTCTTGTCGTTTTGGGTCTGGAACAATTCTTGAAAAAATACAATATACAAGTCCTCCAATTAATAACAGTCAATGTACAACATATTACATTCTCCACTGCTGAAAAGATGTGTTCTGGATAGCCGACGCAACTGTTTCTGCCTTTTCATTCTGTCTCATGAAAGGTATTGTTCAGTGGAATGTGTTGGGATTAGGTCTGATCATCATGACAACTTTCTTCAGTGAATATGAGCCCCCCCGGAACTCAGCCCAGTAGACACCATCTTGATATCGACTTCGGTAGTGTCCTCCTCGATACCAGACACCATTGAGATTCGAGTGTGCGCATGCATTGTACCACCATCCCCCTTTCTGATAATGAGCACAGTTACCTGCAATAGAAATGAGGACATCACTCTGTGAATAAATGGGTTGTATAATATTGCATGCCTTAAACTGTGTGCTTTTCTATGTACACAGTTCTTGATGCTCCTGCCTCTCTTCAGAACAAAGCCCCTCATCTCCAAGTCCTTGGGACATACATACAGGGTTGGTGGCACCTACAAATAATGGCTGGCTACTAAGCCAGTCTTGAGTATGAATCCTCTGACTGGATTTCTCTGCCTTTGATTGCTTCAAACACAGCAGCCACACCAGTTGCCTTTTGGCCAGTCACAGCCTGATTGGTTGCTGGGACGATGTAGCAAGCTTTTTGGAAAATTCAGACAGCTTTTGCATCAGAGGCCTAAGCATCTTAGGCAGTAGGTCTCTTGGTTAGGTACTCTTGCTTGACTACTTCTCTCATGCCTTTTCTGCCCCTTGGTTCCTCCTTTGTTGCCTGTTTTGCCTAACTCTTTCCAGCCTGATTTGCTGCTCTTAGAAAGGTGAATGCAAGTCTGATGTGCTCTTGCAGGATGCAGGCAAAGATTGTTGGCTTTGCTTGAGAACTCTTAATTTCTGTAGTTGTACCTTGGGAATGTCCCTGACACCTAGAGTGAACATTTTAAATGTGCTTTCTCATAGAATTCCTTGTAACTTTAACTTTTCGTACCTGTGTATACATCATGGTCCCTGTCCAGTGTAGTGAATTGCTTCCCATTGTGCCACGTGAAGGAGTCTCCAGCGTTGCCATTGTATCGGCCCAGTCGCAACTTGTAGTACTCACTTTCTGGCTCTAGTCGGAAACTGGCATATTCAGCGAACACTTTACGGCCTGACCAGTCTTCCATGGTTATCAGCAATTTGTAGTTGCCTTGATTTGTCAGCCAATAAATATTTTCTAAGCCCAACCAGTACTCTCCATCAATGTTACCGAATCCTTGCTGTAGAAAAAAAGAAAAAGTGTTTTAGCACTCAGTATGGATTTTATGTAACGCTTGTACAGTATCCTCAACTATGGTGAGGGTATTGTGCTTTCAGATAGTAAATTCAGGGGAATTTTCTGGGATGCACAGCCATTTCTGAAAATATAACTATAAGTTCCTTCATTGGTTTTGTCTGCCTCCTGGTTCTTAGCTGTTTGTCAGAAAAAGTGTTATTTTCCAAAGGGTGCTGGGAAAGCTATTAAGTGTCTGTCTGGCTTCTTGTTGATGGGTGTTGAACTCTTTGAATTTATGGGCAGCTGCTTCTCAGATTGGCCATTTAAAAAGCAGTCAGGTAAAAAAAAATCTTGATTTTCTTTTAGTCCATGAAAATTTAAGCTCAGTTCACACTTTAACAGTATGGAAATTTCTTCCCTTTGTCTTGTTGTTGTTGTTGTTGTTGTTGTTATTATTACTTAATTTATTAATCACCCATCTGGCTGGTCATCTCTGGGCGATGTACAACATACAATAAAACAATAAAATTCTACAATAAAAACGTTTTCTAAAATACCCTAACCCACCCCAAATGCCTGCCTGAACAGCCACGTTTTTAATGCACAACAGAAGCTCATTAAAGAGGGGGCATGACGGAGTTCCCTAGGGAGGGAGGTCCACAGAGTGGGGGCCACTACAGAAAAGGCCCTCTCCCTCGTCCCCACCAGTCTAGCTGTCCTGGCTGATGGGACAGAGAGAAGGCCATCCAAGGCTGATCTTGTTAAGCGGCCTGTCTGGTGCTGCTGGAGGTGCTCCTTATGATAGGCTGGGCCGGAACCATATAGGGTTTTAAAGGTCAAAACCAACACCTTGAATTTGGCCCAGAAAACAACTGGTAACCAGTGCAACTCCTTCAGCACTGGAGTGATGTGATCTCGCCGGCGGCTGCCTTTAATCAGGCGTGCCGCCGCATTCTGTACCAGCTGCAGTTTCCGAACCGTCTTCAAGGGTAACCCCACGTAGAGCGCATTACAGCAGTCTAAACGAGAGGAGACCAGGGCATGTACTACCGATGGGAGCAGATGGTCGGGAAGGAAGGGGCGCAGCCGCCGTATCAGATGGAGCTGATACAGCGCTGTCCGGCTCACAGCTGACACCTGAGCCTCCATGGACAGCTGGGAGTCCAAAATGACCCCCAGGCTGCGGACCTGGGCTTTCAAGGGTAGCTGTACCCCATTCAACACCAGGTCAACATCCCCCAGCCTCCTCTTGTCTCCCACCAAAAGTACCTCGGTCTTGTCAGGGTTCAGCTTTAGCCTATTCCTCCCCATCCAGCCACTCACCGTCTCCAGACATTTAGACAGGGATTCTACGGCCAACCTTGGTGAAGATTTGAATGAGAGGTAGAGCTGCGTGTCATCCGCATATTGATGACACTGCACCCCAAACCTCCTGATGATAGCCCCCAGCGGCTTCACATAGATGTTAAATAGCATTGGGGAGAGGATGGAACCCTGTGGCAGCCCACAAGTGAGTGGCCACGGGTCTGAAACCTCCTCCTCTGGTACCTGCCGGAGAGGAAGGACCGGAACCAATGCAATACGGTGTCTCCAATGCCCAACCCCTCCAGGCGGTCCAGGAGGATACCGTGGCCAACGGTATCAAAAGCCGCTGAGAGGTCAAGGAGAACAAGGAAGGAGCATTCGCCCCTATCCAGAGCCCTCCTCATATCATCTACCAAGGCGACCAAGGCCGTTTCTGTCCCATGCCCAGGCCTGAAGCCCGACTGAAATGGGTCTAGATAATCAGTTTCTTCCAAGTGTGCCTTCAACTGCACCGCCACCACCCGCTCAATCACCTTGCCCAAAAATGGCAGATTTGAGACTGGGCGAAAGTTGTTCAGAACTTGAGGATCCAAGGAGGGCTTCTTTAAGAGCGGTCTTATCACTGCCTCCTTGAGGGCTGATGGCATCACTCCCTCCTCAAGGGAGGCGTTCACCACCACCCTGATCCCCTCACCCAGTCTCTCTCTGCAGCCCATAATGAGCCACGATGGGCAAGGATCAAGTAAGCAGGTGGTCGGCCTTACAGATGAAAGCACCTTGTCCACTTCATCAGGAGGAAGAAGCTGGAACCGATCCCACAAAACCGGTTTGGCACAGGCCGCCTCTTGCTCACTAACTGTATCCACAGCGTGCAGAGTAACACACCTAATCTGATCAATTTTATCTACAAAGTGCCTTGCCAAGGCCTCACAGGAGGCCTTAGAATGCTCCAGTGGTTCCAGAGCCACAGGACCGACCAGACTCCGGACCACTTCGAACAGCCTCCTGGGACAGCACTCTGCAGATGCGATGGAGGCAGCATAATATTCCTTTTTTGCTGCCTTCACCGCCATGTGATAGGCTGAAGATACAGCTCTAGCCCGTGTCTGATCGTCTTTGGAGCGAGACTTCCGCCACCGGCGCTCTAGCCGTCTCACCTCCTGTTTCAGAGCTCATAACCGCGGATTGAACCGTGGTGCAGTCCGAGCCCTGTTCAGGGGGAGAGGGCGTTTCGGAGCCACCTGATCTAATGCCCCGGTGATTGCGGCATTCCAGCCACCCACCAGGGTCTCGACCGAGTGGCCGTTGGCGTGCCCCAGAGAATCCCCAAGCGCGTTCAGGAATCCATTTGGATCCATAAGACGCCTGGGGCGGACCATTTTAATGGGTCCTCCACCCCTGCGGAGGGGTTGTGGAACCGAGAAGTCCAACGTCACCAGATAGTGATCTGACCATGACAAGGGGGTGGTGGATATACCCCCGACTTCCAGATCACTCCCCGCTTCTCCAGAAACAAACACAAGGTCTAGCTACATGGGTGGGCCCAGTTAGAATATGCTGCAGCTCCCAGGAGGTCTTCTTCCCAAGTTGCTCTGGTAGACTGTGTATTCTAGAGCCCCATGTTTGGTGCCTATGCAGTGGTTTCTTTCCTTCCAAACATCACTCATTCAAAAGGGAGGATAATGTTTGGGAGGGAAGGGACCATGGCATTAGTCCCACACATGGAGCTCCAAGATGCTCACTTATACATACAAAAATTACTTATACTCTACTGGAGTGCTGTGGAAAGAAACCACAGGGAACCACCTTCCATGCTAAGCTGTGAATTGCACCTAGCCCTATACGAAACCATCTCTCCCAGCCCTCAGGGGCTTATCCTACTAATTTTTCTGTAAAGCCAATGTCAGGCACAAAGGACAAGCTTCCCCAGAACATTCTGATCCTCTGTAACTCCAACATAGAGAAAACTATAGAGGGACTGGAACCTCCTATTGCTCCTTTTTCATATAAATTAGGCTGCCCACAGGAACTCAGTCTCCATGCAAAACGTTTGCATAAGCTCTTCCTTTCTTTACTGCCTGCCTTCCCATTATGCCAGCAGACTCCTTCAGCTTCTTTCCAACTCCATTATCCTGATTTAATTGATCATCCGTTCTCTCTTCCTTTTGGCTGCCTCTTTGGACTTAAATACTGCCTGGACTATGAATTGCATGCTTGCTTGTTTTTGTCCTAATCCTAAACAAACAAACAAAAAACCCTCTTTGGTCCTAGCTTTACCAAAAATGCTAGCATTCTAACTTCTGCACTCCTGGGAGAATGTTGACAAAATCCAATACGAACTATGTGGTTAAGAGGTCTATGGGGGAGATGGACTGTGTTTTGTTACCTCTGACAACAATGACTCTTTAAATCAGAGGACAACTTGTGGCCCTCTAGCTGTTTTGCCTTACAGCTCCCATGATCCCTCACCACTGGCTATGCTGGGTAGGGTTGATGGGAGTGGCAGACCAAAACATTTGGAGGACCACAGGTTCCCCACCTCTGATTTAAATAGATCAGGTACTCCTGGTTTCTTCTGGGATGATTAAGACTGTATGAAATGCAAACATGCAGTCAAGTCCCCTAAACGTTTCTGGCAAATTCTTGCTGGAAAGACTTTCAAATATGAATTTAAAGGATGTTTCTTAGAATAAAACACACTTATTTGTCCTCACCTTATAAGTTTCCCAGTTCCTGAAAAAGTTGACAGATCCATCTAAACGTCTCTGAATGACTGTCCAGCCACCAGGATCATGTCGTTGATCACACCAGACCTGCATCAATCGGTTTGTATTTTCAGGTTTCACAAGGTATATTGAACTGGTGTCATGGCCATCTTCTAAAGCTTGTAGACAGTCTTTCCAAGGACCTGGTTGAAAGCAGACACATCATGCCCATCACTAACACAATTGCACATTCTTTGTCTTCAGCTTTTTCACTTCCATAATGGAAGTGAGTCTTCCTTTGAGCTGAGCAATCTGTAGTCTTACACAGAGGTGATTGATCAGACTGACAATCCGTATGTGTGATTTATGTGGACAACAGTTACAGGGAAACCGTGCTTTGTTTTTTTGCTATATTCTGTAGAAAATTAGTTTTGATTAGATGGGTGTGGGAGAAGATGTTGGTGAACCTGACACAAATATATTCTGTCCTTTCCCTCTGGTATTTTTTTAATGTTTTAATTCATTGCCAATCTATAGTACTGTGTATTTCAGTCTATTAAGCATAGCTATCTATATATTGTACAATGCATGACATATAGTGATATTGAGTAAAATCATACAAATAATTTGATCTGTCTGATTTGGATATCTTTAAACAGTATTTAAACAGTATTTATACTGAGGACATCTACAGTATTTTATGCATTAAAATGCTGTAGTCAATAATTAACTGTAGAATTCCACAGGCTATCTAACTGTGCAAAATTAAAGTGGCTAAATAATATCTGTAAAATGATGAATAAAATAATGATGTGTTTGCATACATGTGGGCCATTTGATATTCAGGCACAGAAAAATAGGCTTGGGGTATAAATAATTCTGGAGTGCTGGTTTTAAAATGTGAAATATAGCATATTCCATTCTTGCGGTGGGGGGAATGCAGGGTATTGAAAACAGTTGTTTCAAGAGGGAATCTATGAAAATGTCATGGATGTTAACCGCCCTCACCCCATCCTTTTGGTACTGAATAGATGCTGCCCCTTTACTCTGACTCTGGGAGTGGAGGGAGCATCTCTCTATGGACATCCAACCTGTATGTGTGTATTCTAAACCCAATCCCATTTATCCCCTAAGTCCTTCGGAAGAGGGAGGCAGTTTCTCTCTTCTTGAGATCCTTTCTTCAGGAATGGGTAAGCACTTTCACCATCAAGAGCATCTTTTTGCAGGGAACCACCAAGCAGGAGGACCCAGAATTGTCCCATTCATTGTCTCCTTGTGTTAGCTGAGCCAGCATCATTCTGCCCCCAACCCCCACCCCATGTTCAGGGCTAGTACCTCTATGCTGCCCTCTCAGAGAAGTGCACATCTGCTATCCTAGCTGGGGCCAGTTTTAGAGATTTGGGTGGGGAGGCAGATTTCAGCCTCCACTATTTTTCTGCAGATCTCCCTCTGTATCTCTGTCTTCTACCTCCCCTCTTGTTTAGGCCCCCAGGATATTTATATAGATAGTCCACTGTAATTGACCAAGTGAGGTGAGGCTTTTGAGTTAGGGTTGCCTATTTGGTATTCAGTTCGTTTGTTTATTTGCTGCACAGTATCTCACCTGATCATTAAGATAACAGAATGAAATTTAGCAAGCATGTTTAGGACACAATTTTACATTTCAAGTTTGAAATCCAGCTCCTGTTTTAAGAAGTTCAGGAAAGATGTAAGATGCACTTAATGCAACACCTCTCTTCAGTATTAAGACATCTCAATAGCTTGATATGCATTTTTACAGCTTAATTCCCCACTTGAAGTTTGCACAATGTAATGTGATTGTAACGTGGTATTTGAAGTAAGGCTTATATGGAACATTGTGATTTACTAGTGAATGTATAATTTTAGTGTGAAAAGTCATAGGGAAGAATAGCAGGTGCAGTTACAGGGATAAATAGAACATAAATACATTGAGACAAGATGTTAAGGCTATCTGGTATTCTGTGTAAGGTCACTTCACACGTTGCAGTTTGGAATTGCTGTGCAAGAAAGTACATGGTTACCAGAATGAGTAGAGTGCAGTTGGAATGTGGATATTGGATAATAATCTGTGGGTCTTAGTTAAGGCATTAGTTTGTTCATCTAAGTAGAGATCACGCCCATGAAGGCTCCTCCTCCCAACTGTCATCACAATCAGCCTTTCCAGCAGGCTGTACAGAGGGAGATGAGAGAGGAAGCAGAGCCATTCCACCAGCCCTGCAGAAAGACTAGTTAATGTTTTTCTCTTCCCTTTTCATCGCTTTTTCCTTGTGTGCCACGTCCTTTTAGATTGTAAGCCTGCGAGCAGGGACTGTCTTGTTTTACTGATTGTATGTAAGCCTCTCCAGAATAAAAAAAATACTTTACATCATCACCATCATCATCTAGAACGCATTTAGTCATTAGATTTACTATATTTATTTGAAACACATAGAAAAGTTAAGATCGTTCATTTTTACTGTAATTTACAGTAAATTTACAAATTACTTACTGGTTCATTTTTAGGGCAATATAAAGGCATTAAAATACAATAGTACCAATCAGCTTTGGTTAGGAATCTGTCCATTAGATGAACACTGCATATATATTTTGTCTTCTTTCCCCCACCCCCAACCTAGAAACTTCCACAGAGACTGTTAAGAGTTGTCTTTGGCTTCCTATAGTGTAAAGGGATTTTATAGCTGAACTACTTGGCCAAAAATAACATTGGCATGGGAATTGATAATGGTGTCAGCTATGTTGCAAGAGAGGCACAAATATTTTTACTGTGTTTTCAGAAGGGGAAGTAGATTGAACCTTGGCCTTTTTGCCCTGAATCTGGTGGCTTCTTCAGCAGCCTGAGAATCTCAGCAGGTTTATAGTTCAAAATGGTAGCTGTTGTCCAAAATTGGTGATCCACAGAACCTCTGGGGACTCCTCCATCCCTGCTCCCAAACCCAACAGGGATGTAATGGGCAAATGCTACGAAGAGGTGTTTTTTTTTTTTTCCTGGAGGTAATAGTGATTATTTGTATGATGAGTTTTCAGGTCAGTGCCACAGCACAAGGCAAGCCAGAATCCAGATCTGAAGTATGGCAACTGCTAACTTTGGTCAGATGCACTGCAAGCCATGCTACAGCTTGCTTGCAGATCATTACATACCTCTGTTAGAAATCTGTGCTACACCACTTTTGTATGGCTTGAATTTAGTGGACCTTGATTTTAGAGGAGTCCCTTTTAAGTCCAGTACATACTAAAATTCAGAGAATCTCCATCAGTGCACTGCCCACCCATAATGTGCTCATGGGCAAGGTGGTACTGTAAATCTCATACATTTGCTATATATCTCTAGGCAGCTAGAGGTATGTTTCTTTTCAGATGTAGGGTAGCTGTGACCTACAGAATAATGAACAAGCCTTTTTATTTCAAAGACATTGTCTCCATGCTTTGGGTTAAATGTTAAAATAGGTCAGTAGAGTAGCAGTAGCAAGGCTGTCTTTTTCTTTTTCTTCTTCTTTTTACTGTTGCTAAGTACTTATAGTCCAGCTCTCACAGCCATACATCCCAGTAGTAATGTATGGCTGTGAGAGCTGGACTGTAAGGAAGGCTGAGCGCCAAAGAATTGATGCTTTCGAACTGTGGTGCTGGAGAAGACTTACGAGTCCCCTAGACTGCAAGGAGGTCAAATCAGTCAATCTTAAAGGAAATCAACCCTGACTGCTCATTGGAAGGACAGATACTGAAGCTGAAGCTCAAATATTTTGGCCACCTAATGCGAAGAGAAAAATCACTGGAAAAGACCCTGATGCTGGGAAAGACTGAAGGCAAAAGGAGAAGGGGACGGCAGAGGATGAGATGGCTAGATAGCATCACCGATGCAATGAATATGAACTTGAGCACGCTCCGGGAGAGAGCGGAGGACAGGAAGGCCTGGCGTGCTATGGTCCATGGGGTCACGAAGAGTCGGATACAACTGAACAACAAGTACTTTTTGGTTTACTTTGTCAGACACCTGACAAGCCAAGGAAAAATGGCAGCAGAGGCTAGTAGTGAGAATGTGTTTTGTGCTTAGTGGCTATCTTTTGACAACTGCTGCTTGGCAGCACTGCACATTTGGTTTGCTCACTCCCTTGTCTAACAACTAATTCTCTCTATGGAGAGGACTTGAGAGTTCCTCTTCCTGCAGGGAGACTCCTTCAGAGTGAGGCAGGCAAAGGTTTTGGTCTCAGACAGACTTGGTTGCTGGGCTCAAGCACAACTGAAAGCTACACCCTCCAGAATGTAGGCTGCTGCTCAGTGGTGAATGAAAGTTCTTCCGTTTGTACTCAGAAGCATGTCCTCACCTTTTGAGAACCGAGCCAAGAAATCTTAAAGAAGTACTGACCAGGAGCCTGAATAGTGCTCCTGCATTGAGCAGGGGGTTGGACTCGATGGTCTTATAGGCCCCTTCCAACCCTACTATTCGATAATTCTAAGTATGGCATGGCTTACAAGCCAGCTGTATGTTGTGAATGCTCTGCCCCCCACCCCCCTGTCTCTTGTGTCTGCCAGAGAACTTGGGGAGTATGTGTGTCATAACATATATAGTGAGATTTGAAGCGGGCAGAAGAAGTAGGGTGAGTCTCCCTTTAACATATCGACTCTGGAGGGGAGAGGGGGTGTTTCGTGTGTTGAGTAGGTACCCTCACAAAAGCTGGCAAATGGATATGGGGAGGCCACGTCATGGTCCTGAAGCAGGTTACACTTCCCAAATCCTGAACATTGCAGTAGTTGGACAACAAGGCAGTGGTGCGAGGAGAGAACTGGATTCTTTTACTGTCCAAAACAATACACTGAACATGTTTGTTGAACAGATCAGCATTAAAGCTTTCTTTTTACCTACAGCTAATTTCCCTGATCTAAGAAGGAAAAAAATAAAGAGGAAGAGGACTAGATTTTCTCACCCAGAAACGTTACTTGATCATGTTTGCTGTTTGAGTGGGCAAATGCAGTTCACTTTCCCCATTTCACTCCTCAAAATATTTTTTGTTTCTTAGGTGAGAGAAACTTGTTGGAGTAAAAACATTTTGATGTTTTCACTTTCAGCAAGTTGCCTTCACCTAAGAAACAATGAGAGTATTGCTCTCCTCCATCAGAGTATATTTAAAATGTGTTTGTTATATAACAAGTTATATTTAACGACATTTAGTCCAGAAAGTCAATAAAAACATTGTGGACTAAAGAGACATAGCATGTTAGATTATCGACTCTTCTTTTGAATCTCACTTACCGCATTGAACAAATTCCTTTATCTTTAGAACAGATGCATGTTTTTTGTTACAGTTTTGAAAGAGAGCATTGCCACAGATTCCTCCTCTACCTTAGAATGAATTTATGTCAATAACGAATACATTTGTATGTATGTTGATTAAGAACAGATGACGTGCTGGGGCTAAATGTGACACAAATGCTTTTTTATGGACAATGTAGTAGTGTGGCCCTATTAATGAAAGCATTAAAATGGTCCTCAGAGCTATTTCAGTTGATCCTGTTCTACAGCTACATTAATGAAATGTTCCATGAGCAATATTAGTCAGTATGTGTTTGAGGCATAATGGTGATCTTTGTTGCTCTAGTTTCTTCTTTCAAATGCAATCCCTGTTAAAATTTGGAAAAATAAAAGATTTATTGACTTACACAGTGGCTTGATGGATGGGGATAATGAATGCAAGTGCTCTTAGCAATTGATCTCTTGGAAGAAATTCAGAAGCCGAATGTTACAGGGGGTGCTAAAAATACCACATTCTGGCAAGGTTTCCATTTGTCATGTCTTAGAGATTAATGTCGTTTTCTAATGGTGGTCTGCAAAACCTGTAGAAGGCAGAGTGTTTTGGTAGTGTCCCTTTGGTAGTGTTTGCATGAGAGAAAATAAGGGGGTTACACTGGTTACATTTCTAAGATGTGGTACTATGGATAAATTGAAAATAAAACATTTTGAATTTTAGCTAGAAAATGGTGATGGGAAATATATAAAAGTAGAAGAGGGTTTGGGTGTGTTGTGTGTGTGTGTGTGTGTGTGTGTGTGAGAGAGAGAGGGGTGGGGTGGGGTGGGGTGGGGTGGGGGGGGTGAACAGACTATTTTACCAGACCAGTAGTTAGGAGAATAGTATTGTCTCATGTGATTTAAGGTAACAACATGATACATTTTTAAACTATGTATCAATTTTCCTAAATTGGCCTGGGCTTGTATATACACTTTCACTTATTTTCTCTCTTGTACAGATCTTGTTTAGAGTTAAGGAAGCCTTTGCTACTGTTCATCTTGGCACATAGAATTGCATCTAATACATTAAAAAAGTGATATGTCTATGTTGCTGCATTTAACGTAATGTATATGCACAAGGATGCTTCATCCTATTCCACTATTATCCATGTAGATTGCTATGTGAGAGAGCATGGTTTAAGTTTATTTTTACAGGAGAGGGAATATATTTCTATAGGGATTCATCCTACAATATTTAGCACCTTTATAAGGAATTAATATTTATCCATTAGATGAAATCTGCAGCCAAACTAGTAAAGCAGGGATTGACATACCCTACACAGAAAACTCTTTCTAGATAAGATTGCAACCAGTAGGATCATTTTTAGAACTGTGACAATCCCTGCACCTCCCCACCTCCCCCCACTAGCCTGGATGTGTTAAAAAGTTACTGATTTAAAAATCTTATGGTGAGGGTGTAAATTAAACAATCAGAAGGAATGATGTACATTTGTTAATTGCATGATACTAGAGATGTAGATGAGTGGCTGTCTAGCACATTATACATTTCCAGCTTGGCCCTTAGAGCCAAGGAAGTTTTCCATAACTGAATAAAGCGAAATACAGCTTTGTATATATTCAGATCCAGATCCAAGAGTGGGAGGTAGGCTTCTCTAAAGGCACAGTCCTATGCATGTTTAGACAGAAAAAAGCCCTAAACTCCCAGCGTTCCCAGCCAGCATTGCCAGGGAAGATGGGCCCCAAAGGCAGGAAGTTTTCTTAAGATTTGGAAACTTTGTTGTGCTAAAGTCTGCGGTATTTGACTGAATTTCCCATCAGATCCTTTAGAGCAAATTACTGTCCTCTGAAACTATCTACACATAAAATGTATGCCCTTACTTATGCAGAAGATACAGTGCTATCATTTCAAACTAGGTTTGGGTTAAAATGAGCACTGGGTGGCTTTGCTGATTATTGTAAGGAAAGCAAGCTAACTGTTAATTATGACAAATCAAAAGTAGTGGTTTTCTCCAGAACACAAGTAAAATATACTATTTTATACTATTGAACAAGTATATGTGTATCTGTTCCCATAAATTAGTGAAACGGGTGACTGTTAAGAGACCAGAAGGGGGATAACTTTTCCTCTTGTTGGACTCTTTCTTTATATGGGTTCCACAGGAAAAGAGTTTCTGATAGGCTGCCACCAGTCAAGATGAACTTCCTGACACACCCTAGTCTGTCCAGTTGCTTGGGGAGTTTCTGAGCCCTATTGACAAGGACCCCTCCCTTTAGCCCAGACCTAGGAAAAAAGAAAAAGAATGGTGCTTTGGACTTTCCTTCCCAAAGTCCAGACACAGAGAACTTCCCAAAACTCTTAAAAATCTTGGAACACCAGCAGTAGCTTTGTAACCATGTGGTCTCTCACGCAAGGAAGAGTTCAGTGAGAAATCTCTTTTAGAACAACACCGCTAAATATCCAAATATAAAAAGAAGTTTGGGGTGGGGAGAGAGAAACAAGAGGAAAAAACCAGGGAAGGCGACAAACATACACATACACAGAATTCCAAATAAAACTAAAAAAAAATAAAAATCAGTCTAACCTATCTACTCACATTACCTACTTCAGTAGTCTTGGGGCCAATGTACATGACCAATTTAATGCCGTGGTAGAGCACATTGGGGTTGGTTGCGACAGATGACGCTGTTGTCAAACCACTGTCATCCCACAGCATCTGTCCCCAAAATGCTCATTTTCAGAAGGTCCTTTTACTCTGATGTTTTTCTTAAATGCGGCTCCAGAGAGGTTTCGCAGCAGTGTGCTCTGACCCCCACATTAAATCCTGGGCATGCCTCTGTGACCTGGCTGTGACCTGCAAGTGACCTGATCAAGGGGTGGGGCTACCCCTCCCTCCCATGCCCTCTTTTCCCCCATTTGCAGTAGGGCTGCTTTCAGAATAAGTGAAAAAGCCTTACTGCTTTTTCCCATTCATAATAGCAGTAGCGCTGTTTCATTCATTCAATAGTGGAGTAGCCTGTTTATATGTAGTGCACAATAAAGAATACCCAGAGCTGAAGGAGAAAGGACAGCCAGTAGCAGGAGCCTACAGCTGTGGTATTTCACATTCCTGTTACTGCAATACACCTACAACTTTGCAGTGGAGTGATATACCCACAACTAAAGAATACCCAGAAAGGAGGGAGAGAGGGCAGCCAGTACAGCAAGGGAGCATGGACAGGGCTGGTAACAAACCTCCCCAATCACGAAATCGCACTGGGTTGCCCCTTCAGAGTAACACAGCAGTTTGCTTTTTCCATTCACAAATAGCAGCCGCTGATTCATTCATGTATCCCATTCAGAACAGTCCCCTGTGTGTATGATTTTCCTGTGTGTTTGTGGGGAGGAGGAGGAGGCTTAGTTTGGGTCGGGGAAGCAGAGGCGGCAGCAGCAATAGCCACCGCTGCTGACTCCAGAGCACTAGCAGAGGGAGGCAACCCTTTCCCTCCATGCAGGACCTAGACGCCTCCTGTCTGCCCACCCATCGGTCTCTCCCTGGGCTTCAATATTGCTGGTTCACAGTTGGTGGATGCGAGGGAGAGAGGTGTAGGGTAAACTATCCGACAGTACTCATCTCTTCTGTTAAACTTCCCTGAGCAGTGGAATATAATGAGAGGGGAAGAAGCAAGCCTCTCTCATTGTCTGAGCAGCATCTATGGGGTTGATGACCTTGTTCTACGAGTGGGACTCCGCCCATCCAGTCACAAAGTAAGGTGGATTAAAGTGCAGTTTGAACTGTGAAAAATGGGTTTTACGGTAGTGTTTACTCCACATTTTTGCTTCGTGTGCCTGGGATGGACCAAAAGTGTTTTCATGAGCATCCAGATAATACCAGAAGCACTTCTTATTCCGTTTCCATGTAGACTCCCCCTTGGATCCTAGAGCATATGACAAGTTTATTGCAGAGAGGATGGTTTGTGAGAGGGAGGGAGAGTATCTGGCTCCCAGTTGAATGGTGTATAGGAAGCTCTAGCAGGACTGAAAAGATCTTTTTATGGAGATATCTGCTCAGTAAAAGCCACCCCCTTTGCAGAGACTGATGGTTGGTCCAGTAATGAGATAGCCTCATTTCCGATGTCTGTGATCTAGCCAGCAAATCAGAAAATTACCTGGTGGTTGGACCCACCTTCTTTGGTGGCTGAAACCAATCAGCCTATTCAAGAAAAGGGATTAGGGTTCTGTTTGCATTTTGGAGGACAAAGAAATGAGATAAGGCTAGATAAAACTATTCAGGTTGCCAGCAGGGTGCCAACTGATCAGGGGACACTGCTGATCTGTATTAGAAGTAGGGGCTTGTCACAGTGATCCATAGGAAAAGAGCCAAACCTAGCTATAAAACCGTGTGTGTGTGTGTGTGCATGTGAAGAGTTGGCAGAGTTGTCCAAATCTACAAGGCCAAAGTAATTGCCAACTCCCAGTGAAGTTCCAGCGTGTATCACGGGATTCCATTCATCCATAGAAACATTTCAGGCTTTCTTCACATGGAGCTTTTATCCTGCAATTGAAATTGCTCCATCACAGAAGTTTGCAGGCTCTTTACATGACACCATGACCCTCCAGGGCGTCTCCTGCACTAAATGCCCTTTGTTCCATTTTTAAATAGATCGCAGATAATGAGCTATCAAATTACCCCATTGTGTTCTGCTTGCTGTTTCCTCCATGAAAAGAATAAAAGCAGCAAGAAGAGGAACGAGATCAATGAAAGATAATGGAAGCCTCAGATACGGGGAGAAGGGGGGGGGGGAGGAAGCAAGTGAAAAAGGGAGTCATCGTGATCCTGCATTTAAAACGGAAGCAGAAAGCCCCGTTTTAAATGCAGGATTTTAGGCTGGTGTAGAGATCTCTTTGAGAGCAATTTTAGGCTCCTCAAAATGTATTGCAGCGGAGAGCTTGAACCTTGAAGTAGAATTGGGCTCCTTGGAGAGTCTGGCTTGGCACTACACCTTATGCTTCTAGGTCCAATTACACTCTAGTTATTCTGCTAACTGTTTTGTCTATTTAACTCTTTGAATTCATTTGTTTCCTCTTGGAAAAAGGCTCTCTCA
Organism: Heloderma suspectum; assembly: GCF_057233095.1. Classification (NCBI taxonomy): domain Eukaryota; kingdom Metazoa; phylum Chordata; class Lepidosauria; order Squamata; family Helodermatidae; genus Heloderma; species Heloderma suspectum. The sequence continues at coordinate 8,088,935 of NC_139471.1, read as the reverse complement.
GAAAATCTCCCTGGGAATTTCCCGTTCAGTTACTAAAGCTGGATATGGACAGTGCCAAAATGCTAATTTAGCAAAGGATCCAGGATGTAGATAGAGTCTGATAGTTTCATCTCAGTGTGTTTATTCACCTTTGGCTTATGCTTAGAGTTGATTTTTTTTTTTTTTTTGCAATCTTAAAGCCTGGGGGGGTGGGGGGATGTGTGTGTTTTTCCCTGCCCCTAGAAAAAGCAGAAATTTGGAGCGAAATGGAAAAATATGCTTTATATATTATATTTTTAGTGTTCTTTACAGATCTAAAGTCACTTTATTACTTTAGGAACCTAGAATGTATTATCTATAATTTGGTTTGCTCATAAAATTACCATTACACTTTAAAAAATATTGAAAGGCATACTCAGTAAATTTGTAATTACTGTTTAAATAAACAATACTTTTAAATATAATATACCAAACATGATAATTTTATGAACAAACCAAGTTATACATAATAATTTTAGGTTCCTATTTTATGTCTGACCAGAGGGAACTTCAGCAAGTAGTCTCTGAAACATCTGAATTATCCTAGAAGCCAGAGGAAGCAGGAAGATCTGGAGGCAGAGGAAAAGTGGTGTACAGCATCTGCTCATATTTCTGAGAAACTGGCTGGGGTGGAGTTTAGGGAAATTTGGTCTGAAGGCAAAGCTGTGGAGAGCTTATTTAGCTGGGGTAGTCTCTCGTACCTTCTAGAAACTGTAACCAAGCCTATTTAATTTAAGGGTGCAATCCTGTAGCTGCTAGACAGCGTCTAGATGGCCATAGCATTTTTCAGTTCCTGGGAACCAAGCTTGGAGCCAGTGCTCCGAGCTCAGTTCCCAGAAATCTGACTCCCCTCCCTCGGCACCTCACAGGAGGCACAATTTGTTCCCAGCTCCGCTCTCGGAAGACCAGCGCAGAGTGGCCAAAAAGAGGGCATTCTTGGGGGTGGGGCAGGGCGGGGACTGTGGAAGCATAGTTATGACGATTTTTATGCGCTGACCGCCCCCCCCCCCCATTCCAGGGCACCCTGGTTAGACAGCCAAAATCAGCTGTCTAGCCATAAATGCAGGATGACTGGAACACAGAAGAGAAGATTACCTCCATGCTCCACCCACCCTGTATTGGATAGTCAGCTGCCTCCAAGTTTGGAGGCGGCCAACTATCCCCATGGGATTGCACCCTAAGAGCCTTTAATCAATCTCAACCTATTATTTGAAGAATGACATTTTATTCCCTTTTGTAAATATTTTTCCTTAATAAACACCTTGATTTTAGTTAATTTTGAAAGGTTGTCTCTCATGGTGGTGTCAATCCCATGCGTATGCCTTAGGAACCAGGCTATGTTTCTTTTAGGCATAGAGAGTTTATTTTGGTGGCAGCAGTTAAAGGTTCTATAGCTGAGGCAGCATTTCCTAACAGTGAAGTCTAATTAGGAACTTTATTAAAATTGTGGCAGTGAGTTCCATAAACCCAATACTCAAGAGGAAGAGGAAGAGGAGAAGGAGAAGAAAAAGAAACAACATAGGTGGGATAACCCACACGTTGTTCTGTCACATGTGGTGGCAGTGGCAGGATAACCTACAGTGTTTTTCTCACATGTAGGTTTTAGAGCTGCATTGACTACTAAAACATTTAATCAGAAGAAGCTCTGAACTCTATAGAACAAAATCTAAACTGTGAAGAATGCACATTCTCTTCACATATTATGATATAGTGACTCTAATCACATGTTGGGAAACTGAACATGATTTGGAGCATCTCTAAATATCTATCCATAAATTATATATTAGATCAGTAATCTTAATAAGGAATGGAAGAAATAGCTATGCTGGGAATCTTACAGAGCAGATTTAAAACGCCATTTTTACATCTATAGTCTTCCTCTAAAAGTCTTCCTATTACCTAGTATTTAGAGATCATTTGGTGGGAGTAAAGGCTGGATAGCAATATATGAACACCTTGTCTTAAGCATTTTATTCATTATTCTAAAAGAAAATATTTCATAATCCAAAACTATTTAATTTTTCCACAAAAAAAAAAGGTTCTTAGAAAAAGCTGGGGAGAAACTGTGTTTCCCCTGAATTTTTCAGCTTTTGCTGAAAAAGGCCTTCACATTTCTACTCATACAGTTTGCAGCAAGAACTCACTACTCATTTCCCTATTCTGAAAAGTGTTATTAACATGTAGTCACTTACAAGATGGAATTGAAATAGCCTTATTTTGATATAATTGTACTCAAAAATTTTTAAAAAATGATATATCTTTCAGTTTAGCATTTTGCTATAGTCATGTTCTTGGACCCAAAGAACCATGAGTGGAAGGAGAAAATATATTACTTTCCATGAACTTATTCATGGTTGTGCTTCCGATAGACAGAGGGCTCCAAGTTCAGAGCCCTCTTCCTATCCTTTGCCCTGCCAGCAAGAGTCAGGCAGGGCAAGAGGAGGACAGAGGCGATTTCGCCTCCATTCCTCCGTTTCAAATACAAAAAGCAGCTAGATGGGCCTCTAAGCCTGTCTGGTTGACTTACCATTTAGTGGCTCGAGAGGGGGCTTGTGAGGCCACAGGATACTGTGTATCCTGGCTTCTCCCCTCCCATCAGCATGCTCCCTTTTCTCCCTCTGTCTACAGTTGTGGAGGAAGACATCCACAGCATCTTATGGTGCCCCAGACATTACTAATAAAGAGCCATAATAAATTAGTATTAGTAATAAATACTAATAAATAGCCACCCATTGTGCAATGTGTTGGACCTTTCTAACATAATGCTTTCCATTAGACCTTGCCATGATCTAAATAGTTTAGACCATGGTTTTCAGAAATAGTATTGCTATAATAGCTCAGCTGCAAAAAAAAAGCTGAATTTTGCAGTTATGCAAAATGGCAAGTATTGTATTGCTTATCTTGCATAAGTCTGCAATGTCTACTACATTGCAATATTCTAATTCTGCTAGTCAAAGGGAGAAGCAAGGAGTTCTGCAAGGCACTTGGAACAGCTCATCCTCTATTTTCTGAGATTTCAGCAGCATTATCTACCCACTTTCAAGCATAGTTTGCCAGGCATAAGGGCTAGCAACTTATTCTTTAAAAGAAAATGAAAGCTGAGATTATCAGGAAGCTGGATTTTGCACCCAGTATCACATTCTGTGTTTTTCTCAGTTGCTGACAAATCACAGCATCTATACGGTCCTGCATCTTGATGGCCTTTTTGCTGAACAACAGCAGCTGTGTTCATATGTTCTGTTTTGGAATAAGACTATTTGGTAACCAGTTTGACCAAAATATACAACTGTAATCCTAACTTCAGAAAATAATTTGTTCAGTCCAAAAATCATGTCTCTTGAATTATGACACCGCAGAGGCTGCTCATATATTCTTATAGTGAGGTTTGTGAGAATATTCTTCTCCAACAGTGGTGTCTGCTGTCTGAGGCATCTGGCTGCTTGCTTGCAAATTCTTCCTAGTTTTTGTTACAAGACACTCTTTCCTGGTCCTTGAAAAATGGTATCCATTATGCTTTAATTTCTCTTGGGATTTGTAAAGAGGTTAAAACTGACCATGACATAGTTGATGAAATTCTGCCCAAATTGTAAATGTTTCTGTTAAATTTATGGTGTATTAAATATGCCATAAAAGGGTAAAACCCTCTATATTTCTCATTGAAATCTGAGACGGTCTTATATATAGCCATATTTGTCCCAGTTATAGAAATAAATGTTGAACTTGCAGTTCGTGTTTTCCATTTAGCATAGTAACAGTGATGTGTAGAATGACTGCACTGGATTTTTAAATACTATCAAAATGTGTTTTGCAATTGATTTTTTTTTAAAAAAACAAAACACTGTTTTTGTTATTATTTACTGCTTTTGCATCTTGCCTTGCTTCCATGATGGAACTTAAGGCAGCATATTTAGGGATTCCCGGATGGTCCCCCATCCTGGTGCTGTCCAGACACAGAACTTTAGAGGCTATATTTAGTGACTTTTTATCTGAATCTCTCATATGCTGCTCCCTTGGACCCAGAGTGGGTTACAATTTAAAAATATACATCATAAGAATTTATGAGGACTTTTATTTTCTCAAAGACCGAGTCTCTGCATTTGGACATAATGCTAAACCATAGTTTAGCACCACATGAATGATCTTTTGGCTCACATGCTCCCCTGCCTTCTCTTTATCCATCTTTCATTTCCATTTTCAAATAACCACAATTACTCTTTTCATGTGAACTGAGAACTGTGATTAGTGTTTGCTGTAGTTTAGGGAAACAAGCCAGGATAATTAACCACAAGTTGAAGTTGGCTTGCTTCCCTTGACAATAGATAACACTAACCAGAATTTGTCCCGATTCAGACATAACAAGTACATCTGGTTAATTAAAAATGTAAGAAAAGGCTTCCAGTCTCCTTATGGCTGTGACGGAGTAGGGAAGACTGCAGAATTCCGTAGATTTGTGCATGTAACACTAAATCGTAGTCTTATGTGGAAAATGGCAGTGTGTGGTGACAGCTATGGGAAAAGCTCAGCTCATGTCGAGAAAGTCACCTGAACAATGCTATGTGCATGCCTCTGCCATGTGCAGAATTCATTATGAATTTGCTATCTTGTGCCTACCTGGTGACATGCTAATGACATGTGGCAGGGATACAGCAAATTCAAAATTATTGTTCTTTGTGGTTCCCATGTGCTAAGGGCTTGTGAGAATAGTGACCAAGATATTTAGGCCTTGTCAGTCTGTCCTAAAATCCCTCACATTGAGCAGAGACATGTCTGTAGCTGCATGGAGGAGGTAATGTGTGAGTTGATGGGACCATACGGCTTTGCAGTAGCAATTTGTGCTAGCAGATGCTTATGCCTTCCATGCTTATGCAGATTGCTCCCAGGAAGTTACGTTGTTTCATCTTCTCACGTGTCATTTCTTCAATGTGGCTGTGGCAATGAGACTGCTCTGTGTAGGAGACTTTACAGTGTAAGAAACAGGCCTTCTGAAATCTTGTGCTCTTTCACGTTTATATTGTATACATCTTTGATTCTATGAGAGAGCGAATGCCATGCCAGTAGGCTTACCAAGAGTACATGCATTATATTAAAGGATAGCTATGGGAAGATAAGGTGCAATAAATTCCACACACAGAAAATTAATGACAGATTGCCACAGAGTGTTCTTGATTTCATCTATTAAAACTAGTCTTTTTATCTGTCTTTTAAAAATAAATCTTGCTGCCAAATCCATTGTCCCTCATGCTCCCAAACAGCCCTTAGGTTCGTAAATCCTGTTGTAGTTTCCTATGGGCCATGACAAAGCTATGTTCTTCTATAGTTATAGTTTCCCCATAGCCTGTTAAATAACATAACTATTGACTTTTACTTAATAATGATTTTAGTACTGTGTTACACATATATGACAAATAAATATGAGAGATTTTGAACTGCTCTTTCTCTGATAAATTATTCTAAAGGCTAATCTAGATGCTGCATTAAATGCATAGCATGTAAGTGATCATAACCTTTTTACTTTAACATGTGAGGCCCCAATCCAAATCGGAACCACCATGTGGGAAGGGGTGTGTGTTAAACTTTCCCACCCAGCCACTTTTTTTCTTTAAATTCTTCACACACACCCCATGTGGGGGCTTAAAATAGTAAAGAAAAAACTATCAATACCAATGGAGGTTGGTTTCTTTCTTTCTTTCTTTCTTTCTTTCTTTCTTTCTTTCTTTCTTTCTTTCTGTGGGGTGGCTTGTTAGGGGGGATCCCAATCTGGGTCAGAGCCCCAAGTGCTTACACAAAAGCAAAATAATAGGTTATAACCTTTTCTGTGGTGGCCCCCACTCTGTGGAACTTTTTCCCTAGGGAACTCCGCCATGCCCCCTCTTTAATGAGCTTCTGCTGTGCATTAAAAACATGGTTGTTCAGGCAGGCATTTGGGGTGGGTTAGGGTATTTTAGAAAATGTTTTTATTGTAGAATTTTATTGTTTTAAACTGTTTTTATTACATGCTGTACATCGCCCAGAGTGGCTGGGTGACCAACGAGATGGGCAATTAATAAATTTAATAAATAAATAACCACTTACACACTACACATTTAACACAGCACGTTGCTTAGCCCATGTAACACAATGGTCAGAGGCTGAAGAACCCAGAAAGCTGTATTTGAACACTCTAATGTTCAAATGCATTTATTTTTCACAACTCCTAATCTTAGTGCTAGTAACATGACTTTTAAGAATGCACTGATGCTCAAGTATCAGGAACTATGAATTTTCCTTCCTGCTACTGATATTAGAAAACAGTGTTTTACCTGTTTTTGTTTTTGATTCTTTAATTCCTCACAAGTTACTATACTGTTTTGCCATGTTTTAGCCCAGAGCAGAGGCTTCTGGCCAACTTATGATCCATTTGAATCAAGGAGTTCATAATGGAAAAACTGAAAACAATCATAAAATTGCTGTTTGGAGTGAGGTCATTTTTTACTACTAACCATTCCTTTAGTAATAATAAAACTGACAAAAAACTGAACCTTGTATATTTAAACATGTCTGCTTACACACACACACACACACACACAAGCACACACACACAAGCACACACACGCATACATGCAGCTGGATCCAGTTGAGTTTAGTTTCCATTGAAATAAATGGGACTTAAGTTAAAATATGACTAACATGTCCCATTAATCTCAATAGCACCTAAGTTCAGCTAACGTACGCTGGCTCCAATTCGTTATATGGACTGTTGGGACTCTTGGCTGGCCCAAGGTGACAAGGAGGAATATACTGAACAAGGAATTATAGCCAGTCATAGCTCCATGAGAAATGTATCTATATGATACATGTGTTTGCCACTTTCACACATGACCTTTGTAAGTGCACATTTCAAATATTTTAGAGCACAATCCCATGCATGTTTAGACAGAAAAAAAGTCTACAACAATACAGGGTGTTGTAGGACTTTTTTCTGTCTAAACATGCACAGGATTGTGCCCTTAGGTGTATACTAAAAATATACTTGAAGTGGCCCTCTGATACCTTTTTTCTTCCAGCTCAAATCTTGATGTGTAACCCTTCACGGGTTCACCCCCATGGAAGAAGGTAAGGTGACAGAGTTAAATGAAACATGATGCAGAGTTCTGTGTTTCTTATGCCCAACTTTTTTTAAAATGAGAAATGGCCTTGGAAGGCTTTAATCAGGAGTGGAAGTGCAGTGACAAGGAAGAGGTGCATTATCACTTCCCCTCTTTCTGTTTTTCCTTCAAAAATCTCATCCCCTGCTCCTATGAGAGAAAAGAAATGGGGACATTTTTAGCAGACAGATGGCAGGAGGGGTTACGCGTTCTCTTTCTCCGCTCTGCTGCTATTGCACTCTAGATCATGGCCTTGCAAAGCGGTTTTTTCATTTAAAAAAAAAGTCAGGGAAAGAAGGACTCCATGCCATGGCTTAGTACTAGATCATGTCACTTCTTTCTTGTATGCACATACTTCCTTAGAGATCCAATGGAATGTAGTTGCTAAAATATTGGGCTTTTATGTAAGAAACCCAGGTTAAAGTCCCCACTCAGCCATGGTGACTGTTAACTAGTTGGCTTTGAGCAAATCAGCATCTCTCCACTTAACCTACCTGACAGAGTACTTGTTAGGTTAAACTTCCACTCTGAATGTATAGGCAGAAAAGCAGAATACAAATGTACCAAAATGGATCGGATTACAAAAACTCAGTTCCTGATAAAGTGGGTGAGCTGATCCTGCTCACAAAAACTGCTCTGGATAAGATCAGTGTCTTTGGCACCAGCTTTGAATTCCAGGATTTCTTGATTGCCTTATAGGACTAAATAGACATTTCCCCATTCAAATATAGAAGTGATCATGTGAAAAACAGAGATGTGGTCTCTCATTAACCACTGGATGTTATCAGCATGGTTAGAGATTTCATCATTTTACCCTCACAACAACTCTGTGAAAAAGGTTAAGTTGAAAGTTAGTGACTGGCTCAAATTAGCTTGATGGCCAAACGGGGATTTGAACATGTTTTACCTGTGTCCTAACCCAATACTCTGGCCCTGTTACCAAACATTTTGTAAAATCCAAGAAGATCTGCTGAAGCTGCAACTCCAGTAAGGTCAGCTGCAAGTTTGCTGTGCCTTAAAACCTCAGGAACACAGGAAGCTGCCGTAGACCATTGGTTCATCTAGCCCAGTATTGTTGACACTGAGTGGCAGCAGCTCTCCAGGGTTTCAGGCAGGAGTTTTTCCGGCCCTAGCTGGAGATGTCAGGTATTGAACCTGGGTCCTCCTGAATGCCAAGCATGTGCTCTACTACTGAACTACAGGCCTTCCTCGTGTATATTGGACTTCATCATTAAATACTTCCTGAATAATGATTTTAAAAATAGGATTAAATCCAGGTGTGATCTCTAGGAGAAATGGTATTTAAACAGCCTTCAAGGTCTGTTGGAATAAACAACAGTCATTAGTTAAAACTCACCATATGGAGGGGAAATAACTAGTTGAAAAGCTGCTAAAAGGTGAATGCATGTAGACAGTTGGTTTCTGGTTTTGGTTTCACTTTTGCCTACTTACTTTGCTTGCTTTAGTTTTAAGAAGAAAATGCCTGTTAGTATTAATTGAAGGTTCTGCTTAAAGCTTGCAGTTGTCTTCTGTCTCAAGTGTTGTTAAAGCTCTGTACTCTTCAACAGACTAATTTCCAATGAGCTTTTCCAAAGTCCAAGTCCAACACTATCCACTATATCACTCTGGCTTTGTATGTAAGGATATCAATTTGAAATGGAGACAAGATACCATAGCTGAGTGATGTAGCTTCTGCCCTGAAAGGCAGCCAATAAATATTTCAAATAAAATTTAAATTAATAAATAGTGGTAGAGCATGTATTTTGCATGCATAAGATCATTGCTTTAATCTCCAGCATTTCCAATAAAAAGGATAATCAGATAGCAGATGATGTGAAAAATTTCTGTCTGAGATATTGAACAACTCTCACAAAACCCAAAACAGCCCATGTTGTCTAATCCTCACATAAGCCACCCTCACTGGGTTCGCATGACACGATAAGCCTTAGCAAATCCCACCATGGCTTGAATGTTCAAAATGGCTGCTGGCATGCGCCACCAACTTAAATAGGCCACAGCGGACTGCGGTGATTCTGCGAACCAGCCCAAATAATCTGAGTTGGTATGTAGCAGCTTCCTATGTTCTGAATTGCCAGCCATATTCTGAGACAGAACATCTAAATTTCATGTATTGTAGTATGAACACACAAAAGATAACTAGAAAAGGAGTTGATATTTTTGTCAAGGAATATTGATAGATGGTGTTCTTTCATATCCTAAGTGGTTTTACAGCAGAATGCAAAATGGGCAGTCAAGTTGTTCAGTAGTCTGCAGCACCATTTGCTCATGCCGTTCTTCTAATGCTGCCTTTGGTGGTTCCATGCCTATCAAGTGGGCACAAAATGGATCTACTGACAGACAAGGGAGACAAGGATTCCGCAGGTACACAGAAAAATATCCCTTTAGCAATTTAAAAAGGAAAAAGAGAAGCCCCTAAACTGTTGAGTACTGAGCATTTTCTCTAGGAGACATAAAATGTTGAGGATACCAGTTGTTAGGGGGGAAATAGAAAAGCAAGGTGGAATGGGATGAAATTGGCCTAATCAAGCCCCTAGCAGCTTCTGTTTTTCTGGAGGGCATCATTAGGGTCCATACCCCCACCCCTCCATAACACTATAAGCTTTTAAGGGCTCTGACCACTTTGAAGGCAAATGAGCAAGAAGTTACATCTAGCCCCAGAGCAGTCTTTCACTGTTGTAATATGTGGGATTTCACTGTTGTAATATGTGGGATTTCTCAAAATTTTCTCAATTTTCCCTCCCCACCCCCCATTCCTCATGGGGCACCAGCTTGTTATTGTAATTAGGCATTTACCTGTCTCTGAAGGCTTGAGACCTCATCATGATTTCGGCACAACAATGAAATTCACAATTTGTTTTATCTTATTCAAGATACTTAGGTATATCAAGAAATCTACTTACCTGATGGCTTGTCAGTGGAAGTTGGAATGCTGGTAACTGGTGGCATGGTTGGGAGAGTTGGTGGTAGAACCTTTAAATTCTGGTCACTCTGAATCTCATTGGTAGATATTTGATTAATGATACGATTGTAAGTGGGAGGCTGGTAGACTCGGTTAGGAGGCTGTGGAGGTTGGAGGATGGGTTTAATGGATGATGTTCTTTGGCAGTGCTCTTCCAGCTGTCCAATAATTATAGACTGGTTATTTGCAATAGATACCAAATGTTGGTACTTGTGTTCCAGGTCTTTATATTTGTTTGCAAGCTGCAACATGTCGGCAGTTTGATTCAGTATCTTATTTTCCAATTGGGAAAGTTCTAAAGCATTGTCCCTTTTTCGGATGATTTCGTGCAGCAGCTGCATGTACAATTGCGTGACCCGTGAATTCATGTTGCGGCTCTCTTTTCGTAAGAGCTTCACTTCATTAACAATTCCTCCATCTACTTCTACCAGCTGCTGAAGGGTTTCTATTTGCCTCTTTTGCTTTAGTAGTTCATTGTTCAGCAGCTCTAGTTCCTGCTTATTTACTCTGTTTTCAAGTACAAGGTCAGGTTCTTTTGAATTAACACAAATGGCACCTGTCACTTTCTGCTGAGGTACAATGAAGGTATAGGTGCACTTGTCTTGTGTGTCACTGGAGCGCTTATACCTGTTTGAGTAAATGAATTCTTGCTCCTCTCCCTCATCGCTGCCTTCAAAATCTTGGTTCTTACTGGCGTGGACTCCAACAACAACCATTAAAAACAAGCAAACTGCTGCCTTCATGGTCTTTTAATTTTTGGACTGTTTTGTATGAATGTATTGATCTGTTTTAAACATAAAATAAGTACAAAATAGTAAATACCTGTAATAAGTCAGAGCATGCAAAAAGCAGTCATGTCTTCTAGATAGTAAATGTGCTTTAAAAATGGTAACGAACCCTTAGAAAATGTTGTGTAAAGTTGAAAAGTGTAAAGTAGAAAAGTGTAAAGTTGTTGTTTTAAATCACATTAACGATTGGGAGAATTTGACCAGTGGGTAAATTTTTTAGCCGAGGAGAAAGCAGTTTTCAGATGTTTTCAGTTTCTTACTGAATCTCCTAAAGTTGCAGAATCAATTGTTTTAACTAAGAAAAAAATGAGATGGCTGATGGCCATTCATACAATTTTCCCTGGATGTTGCATTTGCATTTTTTGGGTTGGCCTATGCTGGCTTTTTAGATGTTTTACTTTGTGCAGAGCCCATCATCTGATGACACTATCTGAGAAGTCAGCACAGAGTTGACTTTTTCACATATCATTGCAACTGCTTGAAAATATTTATTTATGACATTTATATCCTGCCCTATATCATTAGGATCTCAGGGTGGCATACAGATAAAATCAATTTAGACAGTATAAAACAATAAATAATTTTAACAGCGAAAAACATATTAAACCATTAAGCAAGCTAATACCAATTTAAAATCTAAAACAGTTAAAACAGTGTGCTACTTTAGGGAATGCATTTAGCCCTCAAAGGCTTTGATAAAAACCCATGTTTTAACTTGGTGCCGAAATGAAACCAATGTCTGTGCCAATCAGGCCTCCAAGGGGAGGGCATTCCACAAGTGGGGTGCCACAACAGAAAAAGCCCTCTCCCATATCGCACCATAGTATATGTCTCGCACTGGTGGGACTCAAAGGAGGGCCCCTCCAACAGATCTCAATCCTTGGGCAGGCATATATAGGGGGAGGCGCTCCCTCAAATATCGAGGTCCCAAGCTACTTAGGGCTTTAAATGTCATCACTAGTACCTTGAATTCTGACCGGAAGCGTATTGGCAGCCAGTGCAATTCCTTTAAGACTGGTGTTTGCTAGATGTTCCGGTCAACAGTCTAGCTGCTGCATTTTGCACTAGCTGCAACTTCTGAGTCGTCTTCAAGGGCAGCCCCACGTAAAGTGCATTGCACTACTCTAATCGGGAAGTTACCAGTGCATGCACTGCTGAAGCTAGGTTATCCCTGTCCAGGGAAGGCCAAAGCTGGCAGGTCATCCGAAGCTGACCCAAAGTACTCCAGGCCATAGAGTCTACTTGGGGCTCCAGGGACAGAAATGGATCTAGGAGTACTCCCAAGTGATGCACCTTCTCCTTCAGGGGGAGTGCAACCTCATCCAGGACAGGTTGTTTACCGAATTCTCAGAAATGACCAATCCACAGAGCTTCTGTCTTGTCGGGATTTAGCTTCAGTTTATTGGCCCTCATCCAGCCATTACAGCCTCCAGGCACTGGTCCAGCACCTTCACTGCCCCAGCTGATTCCAACGACAAGGAGAAATAGAGCTGAGCACCGTCAGTATACTGATGATACCCCACCCCCAAACTCCTAATGACCTCACCCAACAGCTTCATATAGATGTTGAACAGCATGGGGGATAGAATAGAACCCTGTGGCACCTCACAGCTTAATAGGCATGGGGTAGAACAGGAGTCCCTCTGCAGGTAGGAGCAGAACCACTGTAGCACAGTGCCCCCATTCTGCGGAGCCAATCCAGTAAGATACCATGATCTATGGTATCAAAAGCCACTGAGAGACCCAGGAAGATCAACAAGGTAGCAGTCCCCCTGTCTTTCACCTGAACTAGGTAGTCAGAGCAACCAAGTCTGTTTCAGTGCCATACCCTGGCCTGAAACCAGACTGAAATGAAAGTTAGACTCTCATTAGTGGTGTGAAGCTGAGTAGATCATTGGCTAGGGAATGGAGCTAATGTTAATGTTAATGCCCTCAATTGTGAGCCCAAGGAAGCAGAAAATGTTGCTCCTTTTGGTCTCTAGCACAGTAAATGAGGCCGACAGCTGCTGAAATTACACCAGTTTCTGATATGGCGAGGGTAGGATATACTCATCATAAGTTTGCCTGACTGTGGCAAATTAAAATTGTGTCCAGATGACCAGGTGAGAGTCTCTCAAGGGATAAATCTGTGTGTGCAGCCACTATGTTAGTAGGTTTTGTATGCTTTAGAAGTAAATATCATATCCAGGACTATGCTCTGATGATTGCATACATGGCCTCTCACTTTCCCATCTGGCCTTAAAAGCTAATGGCTTTTCATGGTCAGAAGCAGAGACAGAGTCCCCCACTCAACTCTGTTCAACACTAGTGGGAGGAAGCTTCTCAGAAGAGTAGAGCAAGTGTTGGGCGAAATCTCCAAGGTTTTTTTATTTACAAATGCAGTAGAGCAGCCTCATACAATGCCTTGTGGACTAGCCAAAATATGTATAAACACTGGGAGAGACAGAAGGGCAGGAAAAGTTGAGAGAAAGAGAGATTTCAAAGTCCCCTTTGCCACACTTCTTGAACTTCTTCAGGGAGAACCTTCACTTTCATTGACAGAAGACTTGAAGTGAAAGGTAGAGGTTTTGAGGCAGTGTCTCTGTTTTGCTTTTTTACATGAAATATATGTCTATGGCCTTCAGGTACTGAATGTTCAGTTTTACTCAGAGCACTTTTGCTTTAGTTTTAGCTTTATATGCCTGTTGCTGGTGTAATTCTATTGAATGTATTTCATATTCTAAATTTACATTTTATGGGAAACTTATTGCCAATAGTATTTAAATCTTCCTTGCCAGAATAAAAATATTTATTTATTTATTTATTTCTTGTGCTGCCCAATAGTTGAAGCTCTCCAGGTGGTTCACAATAATTAAAACCATAAAATACAAGACAATAAAATACAATATAAACGTTTAAAACTACAGTAACAAAAATCATAACCAAATAGAACCTAGCAGCAGTGCAAATATTTAAAATATTTAAAACAGAAATATTTATTTAAATACCCATTTTGTATAGCAGAAAACTGTGGTGATTGGGAGATGTGTAGACACTTAAAATATTTTAAATAAATACATACTATGCATTTTAAAGTGTTAAGCTGGTTTATATTTAGTGTGCTCTGCTGTTTTTTGCTCCTGATTTGCTTTAATTCTGAGGTTGTTTTATGTCATTGTATTATATTGTGGCATATGTTGATATCCTAGGGTGAAGGATGGTTTAAAAACATTTTAATAGTAAATAATACTATAGCTCTTCCAGTTATTTCCTCACTAGAGCTATTTTAATCTTCAGAAATGTAGGGCCAGTTCTAATGTTATGTTCTATAAATTTAATTCGGAAGGAAAGTCTAATCAGTTATAGAGAACATTGGTTGCATTTCTCCAAGATACATATTCCAATTTTCTTAGGCTGAAATACCTGCCTGTGTGGAATTCGTACCCCAAAATGTTTCTGAATGCCCAAGGAAGCTCCCAAATGAAATATTTATACCAACTTTTATTCTGCGCTTTCCCAAAGTCTTAGGCAAGGTAATGGCAGTTTTTAAAGAAAAGGGAAATATAATAAAATGGAACATTCAAAATATGCCTCCTTAATCCTCAAAGTTAAAAGCCAATTGAACTGGAAAAGGCTTACACTAGTTCAGGAAAGTACTTGGACTCAGTCTTTGTAAGACCTCTAGGGGAAGAAAGTTCCAGTACGACATTAATACAACACATCCTTTTCTGTAATGAGGATACAGTATGATAAGATTCTTTTGCCAGGAAGAGGGAACTGGCTTATAAACAAGTCTTGTGTAGTCTTTAAAGCAACGTCATTCAAAATCTTGAAGAAATTGGAAACATAAATTAAAACTCCCTCAGACAGTTTTAACTTGCATAGCCAGCATTTGCACAGCAGGTCACACTTGGTGACCCTGGCAGACTTCCAGCTCTCATACTTTACACAGTTGAACTATTCTTGAAAATGTCTTCAGCATAGTAGTTGTTAAAAGGGGGTCTTTTCTTCCTTCAATATCTGGCTTTCAGGGTTTTTTTTTCTCATTACAAACCCTTGTTTACCATGAATAGAATCTCAGTTTTTCTTGTTGAAATTCCTCTTTGTCTCACTTTTTTAATAGTAGGGTGGCAATGGAGGTATATGCATAATTCTCAAAAATATCCATGTTCTCACAAAAGCTTCTCCACCAAAAAGAAAAAGAAATGCACAGATGCAGATCACTTGCATGAGGATAAGTCAGAATGTGAGCAATACGGGACAGCTATGTGATTGGACTTACATACGCTATAGTTTTCAGCAAAGTCACATAGTAAATCCATAGCTGAGCTGGGATGTCAGCCATATCCTCCAGATCAGATTCCAGCTTCCCAGCTGCTGGACCCCACTGGCTCTGTTTAACAATTATCTCTCTCATGTTTTCTTGGCTCTCTTATTTAAACTACATTCATATTTTGAATCCGAAAGAGGGAAACCCAACTAAAAAGATATGTGGTCTTTGATTTTGGTTTGGTGGTTTGGACTAGTTCTTTTGCTCTTTCTGTTAGTACGGAATCCTGAGCATGCTGAAATTGGTGGCAAAGCTCCCATTGTCACCAATGGGATTGAGATTTCATTCTTAGCACCTAGTTTTGGCTACTGAGATGGTTAGGCAAAGGCGTAAGAAGTAGTAATGGAACTCCCTGTGTTTGCTCTTTCAACATTAGCTCAACTTATTGTGCCTTGGGGACACAACTTGAAAATAGTCCTGTCATCTAATAAGTAGAGAGGGGAAGCAAACTTCCAAAGAAGAGATACTACATTTTTCTTTCCCCCACCTTCCATTCTTGAAAATGATAAACAAAACTAAATATTTTATTTGGCACTGCAGGTTACAAGTGAAAACCAAAAGACTCACTGTGGGAATTATCCTGTTGCACTGTAAGGCTTTTTACATTTACTAAGAATTTTTCATTCCTCTGAATTAGGCTATAGCATGTTTACTTTTTTTTTTAAGTTGCAAATAAAATTTCTACAAGGGTTTCTCAAATTGTCAGCATGACCTAAATAATGTTTTGCCTCCTATGTGCTACTAATGTCAGGACCTCATTTATTTAATAGCACAGTGAAGATTCAGGGTGCATCAGCATGTTTTCTTAATCTGGAAAAGACAATACTTTATCTCTAAATTATATAGAGAGAAGAAAAACTGTATGACAAAGTTCAGGGAGCTCAAATAAATCTAACCCAAGACATTCTGCCATCTCAAGTTGGTGAATCAAACAATTTGAGGGCAAAGTGCCAGAATCTTTTGCAGCGTTGTAAAGGATGCTAGGGCATACTTCTTCTGTTGCATATTGTTTCATTGGCATTCCTAAAAATATTAACCATCCTAAGTAACTATTTGGGTTGCTTTTGCAGTTGGGTATGTCCTGGGTCCAAAATGGTTGAAGTAATACCATATTGGAAGAGTAAAGTAGCAAGCTTTTTTAGTTGCACAGAGGTCATCTGAGGTGGCTCAAGAAGGTTTCCATGGAATTCAAAAGCCTGCTTGGAATCCTATAGCATACAATCATTTCAACCATGTATTTATTTTAAAATATATAGCCTATCTTTCTACCCAAAAGGCCCCCAAAGTGGATAACAGATAATTTGTTGTTGTTGTTCAGTCGTTAAATCATGTCCGACTCTTCGTGACCCCATGGACCATAGCACGCCAGGCCTTCCTGTCCTCCACTCTCTCCCGGAGTGTGCTGAAGTTCATATTCATTGCATCAGTGATGCTATCTAGCCAATAGATAATACTACAGCAAAAATTAAAATACAACAATTTTGTATTCAGTTAGTTCTTTTCTTTGGGGATCAACATCTCAGAGGCAATGTTTTAGTTTTGGTATATACATCTTTGAAGAAGAAAGTTACCTAGTTCTGGTTTCTAGGGCTGAGCTGCAGCAGCAGCTACTATTCAGGAAAATGTTCTCCATTTCACTCCCATGAAAAGTGCCCTGACTTTTAGTGATTTTTTGGAGGTCCTTTTTGGTGATTATTTTTCATGGTGATGCTACATAGAGAAGGCATCCCACATCCAGCCGTTGCACAGACGCAGCCCATATTCACATTCAGGCAGCCTGTGCCACTCCTATCCTCCTGTACCTGGCATTCAGGAGCACCCCAGGATCAGCTTCAGGAGTATTTTTTACTTCAGATTGCCATACTTCCTGGTAATATCCCCAAGGGCAAACAAAGCTAATTGAGAGTGAGAGCAATACTTCTTGGTTAGGTTAACAGTCTGATTTGCCTTCAGTTGCCCTTAGTGACATTGTCAAATGCGGGAAACAGGTACAGGAGGGGAGGGTAAGGGTATATTTTAACAGGGCCCAGATATCCAGGGGCAGGGGGCCAGTCTCATTTACCACAAGGAAAAAAATTGAGGCTAAATTATAGTTCATGATGAGGATATTTATGGAAACTTCTGCATATCTACATGCCTATTGTTCAGATCTTGTGAGATTTGCTGGAGCCACTCAGAAGCAGTGTTAAAGCTGAACAAGAAACATTCTGAGAGGCGAGTTGCTGGCCCAGGCCCTTTTCTAAGATGCAGAGAGTGTGCCTTTGCAGTTAGACTAGACTAGGACTTTGAGAGAGAGAGAGAGAGAGAGAGAGAGAGAGAGAGAGAGTTGTGCTTCCATACATGACACATTCTCTCAAGAACTACTATTCCCAGATTTCCTTGAGCATAGTTAGGAGGGAGGAACAATCATAATAATAATCAGGGATAGTGGGAACCAGTGCTACTGGTAAGATTTATAGACCCAAAATATCTTTGACTAAATCTCTAGTTCGCAGCCACATACCATACTGGAATGATTGGCTATAGATACAACATTCTACTATAGGGCATGAACAGTTAAGCCACAAAGCTATTTTGTCTATCGAGTGTGAACTTGCAAAAGAAATTGGCTTTGAGGAGATAATTCATGATTTGCAATGAAAAAGGCCAGGAAAATAAAGCTCTAAAATTGATGGGTCTGTTTATAAAATGTTTGCAGCTGCATTGGTCCATTAGAATAAGAAAATCAAAACATTGACAGGATAATATTAGTACCATCCAAAGTGTTACAAAATAGTCAGCAAACATTGTAGGACTCTTCGTCAGGCTGGATGTTACATTAAACAAAAACAGCCAAGAAAGGGGATGTTTTAGGATATGTAGAAAAGCCCCAGTGTAGACCATGGTATATTTTTTATTTATATGTGTAATAAAATAGAATTTTTTCTTCTATGATTCATGAGATCATATGTATTGAATGGTATTCTGGTATGTGTGTTGGAGGGGGCCTGTGTTACAAATTTATACTGGGCCCCAAGAATTGACGCTTGGTCCCTGGTGCCATGGCCAAACTTGATCGGATACATGACAGTGTCAGTGTTACCAGGAAGAAGGGCACAAAAAAGGTGGCTTAGGTGGTCTTTCAGGATATTTTCCTCCTTTACCCCAAAGCCCCCATTTCATGCTGAAAATATTAGCTGTAGAACAATTTGCTCAGCCCTAATATCTTGTTAGATGTTGTTAGCAGTCTGCTTGGTGGTAGCACAGGCACTGTAGGCTTCTCAGATTGGAGGCTGTCACTTTAAGAAACTCCTTGCTTAAGTGAAGCTAGGGAAAACGGGAGAAGTGACAGGACAAAACAGTTTTGTCTAATGACCCTGGAGATCATGTGTGCAAGGTCAGGTCTAGCAATACCAATCTTAATACAACTGCACATACTCGAAATGCCCCAGGATGGGCAAATACCGATTTAATGATGTGCATATGTGCCAGTCCTGAAGTGATCTCTGCACACATAATGTAATCACTGGACCAGGTGTAAAACCAAGGATTTCTTTACTTTTGGAAAGGTCACTGGTTTGAATAGCTGCAGGCTCCACAACTTCTTTATTGGGAAGCCCATCCGAAATCACCCCTTTTGACATTTGTGGGGCATCTGGGGCATCTCTGGCCAAGAGTTGCCCCAGCCATATTGTTTCAGCCCAGAAGAGCCATTTGCAGTGAGTTTGACACCGGAAGAACTGGCAAGGAGTCAGCTGTTGAACCGAAACAGTGTTCTATATCCTGTTTGAATGTATAGACACTTGTGTAGCTTAACATAGTGAGTAGATTTTGGCAGGCTTTAGCAGCTTTTAGTAGGCCTTTCACATGCCTTAACTGGTACCAAGCAAGTACAGCCACAGCTGTTTGGCGTATGTGAAGTGATCTCATCCTTTGAGATAACGACGTTGTTCTTCTCTCCCATGAGAAGCGAAAGAGAAGTCCCTCCACCCCTGAAAAGGGAGTATGTTTCTTATGACAGACTCCTGAACTAGGAAGAGACACCTATAAAATCCAGCAGGCTGGTTTTGCTCTCACTCCAAGGGGGAAAACCTGCACTACCAGCCTGGAGAACACTTGCTGGTCCTAGGGGAATGCCCTGTACACCGTGGCAAAGGCCTGCTTTGTCAACTGAAGGGACGTGAGCTTTCTTTGCATATTCTTTCTGCCTCCATTTATCACCTATGTATGCTTAATAAACTGTTAACTTGACCCATTTGTGACTTTGTCTCACTTTGGCAGATAAGAACCTGGTTTAATTGGGACCTTGGTAAATCAATCAGGATCCCAAAATCAATACACCATTGATGCTGGGAACCTTTCTGCAGCTTCTTTGTGGCTTTGTTATGTTAGGTTTGACACCCTTTTGGTCCTTTGAATTTTTTGTTAAAACTGTATAAGAACCCCAAACTCTGAGACCTCAGTGTCCTTTATTGATTTTTCGTTTGGTTCCATTCATGGCTTTTGGCCCAGTAACATACTGGAACCACACTACTGAAACCACCTTGGTCTCCTGGCACCCCCATTATAAGCAGGATTCTATCCGCTTTTTGTGCATGGCAAACTTGAGAGTTTCATGGCTACTCAGGGGCAGGCATCTACCAGATAGACCCGGTTGCCTCCGCTGGCCCTCATAACCCAGATAGAACCTGCCAGCAAGCGGAGAATGTTGCTGTTCTGCCGTTCCACTCTGCCAACTTTTTGTCTAGACTCTCCACAATCTGGCCACTTAGGTTCTTGTCTTGCCCAAGACAGAGAACTGCTGAAATCTCTTTTTCAAAAATACTTGTTTTTCCTGCTGAGACCCTAGGAGTTTCTGCACCTTCTTTTCTTGTGTGTGTGTGTGTGTGTGTGTGTGTGTGTGTGTGTGTATGGGCAGTATTTGTTGGGAGCCTTGCCACTTTCGTGCAAGGTTTCCCCTAGTCAACTAGTAGAAAGAATTGCAGCTGGGTCCCATAAGTCAGGCACTCATCCTGCGCTTTTATTGCTGGAGCCGCCTGGGGCCAAGTAAAACTCTTAAGAGTTTTCCTCAGCAATAACTCATTTTTCTAGCTTTAACAGGACAGGAAGGGCTTGTGCTCAAGGCACTGAAAATTGGTGTGTGTGTGTGTGTGTGTTAGCTATAGGTAACATCATCTTGCCATCCCCTTTTTGTTACTGCAGTCATGTGCCAAGATTAGCATGATCATACCACCCTCTGGCAGGACAAATTTCCTTGAAACTCTTTTTTTTCCTCCCTGATCTTAGAAGCTCGCCCTGAAGCCTTCTTTTCCTTTCCCAGTAGTGTTAGGGTTCTCCCAACCTACCTGGACTCAGAGTCCTAACCAGATCACACTGGAAGTTACACACATGTCCGCAGCATAACTTATGTACCGCAACCCTTGGTTCAGCCACCAAGATAATTAAACTAATTTCTTCACAACTTGATTCTGTTTGCATATGTTTAGTGCTGTGCATGTCTTTCTTATTTTGATTTCTAGATGCTCTATCAAGTTAATTATTAATGCTTATATATCTTAAATTCTTGAGTGTGTTTAGCAAATTCCCCTGTTATTGAAGAAGCCATTATGTATATAAGTCATTGGGTCCCCTCCTGACAGACCCCCCCATTGCCAGGGTTTAAAAGGTCCCTTAATGAATGTGTGCACAAGTTTGAACACATGTCTAGAGGAGCATATTTGGAAAGAGTTCTGGTGGAGCAACATGGACAGACAAGGTAGCATAGTTGTAGCCTTAGCAAGAGAGATCCATTATTTTTCCATTTCTTTTTCTGGTGTGCTATTGTATTCTTGGTTGGGAATGGGAAGGAATGTTGAATGCTTTGTTTAGATATGTTTTGCTAGATAATGTGCTGCTAGGAGTGTTTTGCTAAGAACTGCCTTTTAGAAACTGCTTATGTTGAATTACTAGAATGACTAGACTTGAACTGCTAGGATTGCTAGAATTTGCATGCTAGAAACTGTTTAGAGGATGTAGCCTCCTGCTTTAGTGATTGAGTACCCCTTTAGGATAAAGGGCTGAGAAGTAGAGACTTTTGGGCTTTGGAAACTTAATAGGCCATCCAGATAGTGTTGTGTCTGCTGTCCACTTCGGGTGTTCTGAGATCCACCTCGACTCAGCTAAACCGTAGTGTGCGATCTGGGGCAGGAATCTGGGACATTCGCTGGTGTTATACCCTTGGACGTGGTTACAGATTAAAGTATTCCCTTGATTATTATTTTTTTTTACTACAAGTTATTTTGAATTGATTGTTTGTAGTTTAAACAAAGCTTCTTCAATGAGACTTTGAAGAATTTTTTTAAGTGCTGTAAAGTGACATAACTGATGTCTGGTAAGCTAAAACCAAGAGCAACATTGCAGATTTCAAGTAAAGATTCATGCACACACGCACGCGCGCTAATGAGTGTGTGTGTGTGTGTATGTGTGTTCTTAGCATGAGAATGGGAAAAATGTGGCCTGCCTGTCTTCAGCCGCTTTACAATTTCATAAATGTTATATCTGTAGTATATTGCTAATTGGAATTGAACAGCATGCTGATGCACACTGCCTGATCCCTCACACTTGGCTCCTCCTGCAAGCGGGAGCAGCTAAAGAAACCATGGACGGTCCATCTGTAGTTTGTTTGTTTATTGTAACATCCATACTGGGGATTCTGGCTTGTCTCTCCCCAGACAAGCCAGAGTCATAAGCCCATAACATAAAAACATAAGAAGAGCCCTGCTGGATCAGACCAAGGGTCCATCTAGTCCAGCATCTAGTTCACACAGTGGCCAACCAGCTGTTGACCAGGAACCCACAAGCAGGGCATGAGCGCAACAGCACCCTCCCACCCATGTTCCCCAGCAATTGGTGTACATAGGCTTGCTACCTCTGGTACTGGAGGTGGCACATAGCCATCAAGATTAGTAGCCATCCTCCAGGAATTTGTCCAACCCCCTTTTAAAGCCATCCAAATTGGTGGCCATCGCTACATCCTGTGGTAGCAAATTCCATAGTTTAACTATGAGCTGTGTGAAGAAGTACTTCCTTTTATCTGTCCTAAATCTCCCACCAATCAGCTTCATAGGATGACCTATGCGTCTAGTATTTTGAGAGAGGGATAAAAATGTCTCCCTATCCACATTCTCCACACTGTGCATAATTTTGTAGACCTCTATCATGTCTCCCCTTACCCTTCTTTTTTCTAAGCGCAACAGTCCCAGCTGTTGTAACCTTCTCTTGCTTATGACTGGCTTGTTTGGGGAGAGACAAGGCAGAATCCTGGTTCATTTTAAATTTGCATTTCTGTACAGCTACGAAGGTGAGCATGCAGTCACCAGTCTTTTTTTTTTAAGCAAACAGAAACAGCAGCATGGCCTCCCACTTCTCCCACAATTTCAGCACTAAAGTGGCTTGTGGCATGTGCTTACGTTATAAACACAGTTGACAAAACACTTGTGACTTTCAACTCCTCCTACTTTTACTGTAAACACAACACTGTGCATTGGTGTGTGGCACTTGATTGCATTATAAACACAGTGGCTACTGTGCTGTATTCATTAATGTGTGCCCAGAGAACAGCAATTGTATTTGGGGGGGGGGGACGACAGCACAGCAGTGCCTCAGAAACAGAGGGGGCTCCAGCGTAGATCCTCTCAAGGACTACTCTATGCTGCTTATGTAATGAGTGAGTGATCTACACTGACACCGTTTTGTATTTCTGATTATACAGTCATGTTTAAGGGATGGTTTTGAGCTCAGTCTTGTTAAGGAAAAGTTGCTTAGGACCAGAGTGAACCTGAGAGTTCAAGCTCTTTCCCCTTTCAAAATATATGTAAAGTCAGACATTACTAAAAAGCCATCTCAAGTTAAATGTTATGGGTTGGGTAACTGGGCACCATTAGGTTTTGTAAGGTTTTTCTTCATAATAGTTCATAGGCTGAACAGTTATTCAAGACATTTTTGTGCAACTTCCATAAGCAGCAAGGCTTCATGCCCAAATGAATGAGAATTCATGAAAGGCCTAGTGTTTAGCCATATGGTATTTCTTCCTGAAAAAATAAACCTGGGTCTGTGCCATAGCATACCAGATAGCACTTCATTGGGTATTCGTCCCTTTTTCTGGGGAGAAGAGCCTTCGAATGCAGACCACAGTACTTCAGTGGGTGTTTCTGTGGGGGGAAATATCCCCAAATGTCCCTGAAGCTTCATACAGTGGATGCAGCCAGTTAAATTATGCAGGGCACCCAAATCCTAGATGTTTATCAGAGTGTATAAGGATCTTGAGTAGTAAATGAGAGGGTTGGACTGGGACTAGGGAGATCTGGGTTCCAGTCCCCACTCGGCCATGAAGCTCACTGGGTGACTTCAGGCCAGTCACTGACTTCCCACCTAACCTATCACATAGGGTTGCTATGAGGATAACTGTGGATGGGAGGAGGGTCATATATACCACTATGGGTTCCTTGGAGGAGAGGCAGGATATAAAAGTAACGAACAAATAAAAACAATAACAACATTTCACAAAGAATTTTGGCCTGGGTGGGTTATAGAAAACTCTGGCTTGCTAACTATAATCTAAATTTCGCAGAAGTTGCAGTTCTGACAACTTCAGAGTATCAACGGTAGGTGACAACTTTAGAGAATATACAATACAGATTTGTTGTATATTCTGTTAAATTGTCATCTACTGTAGATACTCTGAGGTTGTCATCCTGTTTCACTCTTCTGCCCCCTGGCCTCCTCCAAGCAACAGCCTCTGCATAGCCTGTTTCTTAGCGTGTTCATATAGCTGCAGTTCTTAGAAGTTGGCTTGGGAGCCACTACTAGAAGATCACAGGAGTATTTTATGTGTCTGCAAACTGAGCAGTTAGCACAGTGAACAGTGGAAAAATGTTTTCCACTGTTCACTGTAAAACACAGTAAATGTTTTTACTGTGTCCAGTTCTGGGCACCACACTTTAAGAAGGATGCAGACAAACTGGAGAGGGTTCAGAGGAGGGCAACAAAGATGATCAGAGGACTGGAAACAAAGCCCTATGAAGAGAGACTGAAAGAACTGGGCATGTTTAGCCTTGAGAAGAGAAGACTGAGGGGAGATAGGATAGCACTCTTCAAGTACTTGAAAGGTTGTCACAGAGAGGAAGGCCAGGATCTCTTCGTGATCATCCCAGAGTGCAGGACACGGAATAATGGGCTCAAGTTACAGGAAGCCAGGTTCCGGCTGAACATCAGGAAAAACATCCTGACTATTAGAGCAAGACGACAATGGAACCAATTACCTAGGGAGGTGGTGGGCTCTCCCACACTGGAGGCATTCAAGACGAGGCTGGACAGCCATCTGTCAGGGATGCTCTGACTTGGATTCCTGCATTGAGCAGGGGGTTGGACTCAGCCTTGT
Source organism: Heloderma suspectum (assembly GCF_057233095.1). NCBI lineage: Eukaryota > Metazoa > Chordata > Lepidosauria > Squamata > Helodermatidae > Heloderma > Heloderma suspectum. Next base: position 8,064,319 of record NC_139471.1, on the reverse strand, counting down.
AGGCCCCTTCCAACCCTACTATTCTATGATTCTATGTCAGGGGGCTTTCAAAATGTTTGATTTCCTGATCAGAGAAAGCAGAGAACAGCAGATACTTACATAAAATATTTGGAGCCCCTGTGCTATGGAAGTATAACACTTTTTTCATGGAGGATAAGGCTATCAGTGGCTACTAGTCATGATGGCTATATATTACCTCCAGTATCAGTTGTGTGCCAGTTGCTGGGGAGCATAAGCAGGAGGGTACTATTGTGCTTATGTCCTACTGAGCTTTCCAGAGGCATCTGGTTGGCTACTGTGGAAACAGAATGCTGGACTAGATAGGTCTTTGGTCTGATCCAGCACAGCTCTTCTTCTGTTTTTATGTTCTGAACAGTCTACAACCAAATTACAGTGTTTAGTTTCTAAAATGAGAGGTACAGGGGCTCAGCCTTGAAGCCTGCCACCTTGACATAGTGCTTCTTAATGCCTGATATATGGGATGGGTGGTTACTTGGAAGTGAAGGAAAGTCACTCTGTGTATACTCACAGATGCCCTCTACTTTACTGTTACTTCATATGTACCTAGAGTTCAGAATGGGTTCTGAGGCTGAGCTCTTGTCAAGCCCTAGCTCAGATTAAGCCCTGACATTCTCCCTCTTGCTTTAGTTTTGTTACATTTAATGTGAGGTTTCTGCACCGTTTACTAGCTCTTAGAAGAAACTCATAGGTTTAAGCTCCTTTATCAGATGTTGATGTTTTACTGTAAAACAACTTAGATAGTTGATCAAGCAATTATAAATACTACTAGGAATCTCTCATGCTTTTTTGGCATGAACTTTAAAAAGGAGTCAATTTATTGCTTCTTCCAACATGGGGGAATCTTTGTAGTCATCCCCATTCCATGTAGGATTGGTTCTTGGAAGAAGTTCAGTAGGTGTTCATCCCCCACCTATCCATGCACTTGGTAAACCTATCTTAGTAAAAGCATAGAGACTTGAGAGCTGGACATGACAAAGTTCCAGAGGATAAAGTTCTAGGTGGAACTTTCTGTTGACTGTGTTACAACAGTCCCCTTGAAACAGGAGAACAATAGATACGAACCCACTTCAATGTTTTGGGCTGTGTAAGGAACAGATAGACAACTTCTCTGATTTTTAAAAATGTTAACTATTGTTTCAAGCACAATCTAACTGTACATTCTTTATGTAAAAAGTGATCTGGCATCAGAACCATCCAAAACCAGTTACTTCCATACCCCTATATGTATTTCTTTTACTGAACATCATTGAAGCAGATAGAAGCAGTCCTGTTATTTCTGTGTGGTTTAAATTGTGTTGCTCAACCCAGCCCCTGGTCAAGGGCTCCTTCAACTAATTTCCCACTTGCTGCGGATGGGGTGTGGGGTGGAGGGGGATAGGTGCCCAATGGATAGGGATTCTTAATTCTTCAAGAACTTTTGTTTTGAAATGCTACTAAATGCCTTTAGAGACCTCAAGTGATTATCTATTCCAAACGTTCAGTCTTCCCTCTATAAGATTGTTAGTAAAAGACAGCAAGCCTTCTAATTGCCTCCACAAGTTTTGTTTCTAGGTCAGAAATTTACCAGATAGCATCTTTTTAGTTGAACATCTTCTTAGAAAGTTGATCCCACATGTTACATTTGTTCTTACTTCCCTTTAACAGTGGCCTCACTTTATTTTCTCTTAAGCCAACCCATGCTGAAATACATTTTTGCTTTCTGTTTCATGTGTTAAGAGCTTTGCAAAATAAGAGCTTTGCTTCACTATTCAATCATATCTCGTTTGCTTCAAATTTCATGCTTGGTATCTACTGCAAAAGCTGCTACAAGAAATATTTCCAGCTTTGCTTGATTTGGACATTTAAAAAAAGTTTTCGCTTAAACATGCAAACACTGTGATATTCTAGGAGCTGCTACTTAGAGGAGCTTTCTGTATCTTTTAATCTGATCAGTGTGTCAGAGGAAAGTAAAGACCAGTTTCCTGGGTTGTAATACAATAGTCCTTTCAAAGAAGTGGCACAAAGTGTAGAGAATTTTTCTATGTAGTATTTAGGGAGAAAAAAGCATTTTGCACATATATGATCAATATTGTGATGGACTTGTTGGTTTTTTAATTTAAATAATCCTTTTCTCTTTGGCACTTCAGTATTTTAGACTGACTTTACAAACATACATTTTGAAGTTTAAAAAAATCAAGAAAATCATGCAGAACTCAAAGCATTCCAAAGCATGTATGCATTCATTTCAATAAGAACTTTACCTTTAAAGATTTTCAGTTTCTTATAGAAGTTGATAACTTCAAGAAAATACAATTCAAACTTACCAACCTTATAAAAAGGCTTGTTTTGTTTCCTAAATTATAGTACTTTTTAAAAATGGCTTTGCAGCTAGCAGTGAAAATATACATTCTTATTCTTACCTTGTTTCCTTTGGGTTTCTTTCTTCAAGCTTCAGACTTGCTTTTTTTAAAAAATAAATAAATCAACAATTCACTGACTGGCTCATCCACAGAAATAGTGACATCGCTGATACCAAAAAAAATGTATTCATCTGCGATCAGAGCTACCTAGATTCTGTTGCATGAAAGGTTCATGCATTTGGTACTGTGCTTGAAAGGATAACAACGTAAAACTACTGCAGTCCTGTTATTTCCTTATTGTTTAAACTCTTGTCCCTTTAACTTGATTGCTGAATCTAAGCCGTCTGCTCCCATGCTATAGACACTCGGGGACAATAGGCTGCAGCAGTGACTTGCTTTTCAGGAACTCCGGCTCTTCTGCGTTTCAGTTCTAAAGCTTTCAATTCATCATTTCAGGCGAAGCTAAAAGAGCCCTATTTGAACTTCAGCTCCTTTGTGGTAGACTTACTTACATGCTGGAGGGGGGGAAATGATAATCAGGCATGCGGTAACCAGACAAGTTCTGGTTGGATAAGCTCTGCTTCCCCTCCCACAAGCGTAAGGGATCCACCAGCAAGATACACGTTCAGGGCCTCCCCTTAACCACAAACAGTAGAGGGCTGGCTGAAGCCAAACTTTTACCCAGTGATGTCACAGCTTTCAGCAGCCCAGAGTATGTAATATGCTGCCTCCCTGGACTTTGTCAGATAGCAATGCTGAAAAACTACAAATGACTTAAGATAGGAACACTTCATACATTTTTAGTTGCTGCTGTTCAAGGCAAGGTACAGTTTTATGTCTGGCATTATATAATAGGTTTTTAACTATCCACCCCCTGAAAGTGCATGGGTGTTGTTGTTGTTTTTAGTCTGGATAACAGTGAGTCATTCTTTACAATGGTATGTAGAACTTGCATTATAATAATTAGACTTGAAGTTACTGGTTAAGCACTCAGTTTTGTTTTGTATTTTGTTTTTCATTAGAGCACAGTGGGTTGGACCTGACTGAATGTGTGTGTTTTCATTCCCCCCACACACACTCACACACCTTGGCTGTTTTTTTTTTACCAACGCACCTGCATGTTTTCATTTCCCTAGAACTGCAACATGCTTATCCAAGGCACTGGGTTTAAGCAGTCCTGCCCCCATGGGAGGCAGCAGTAACAAGACCTGGGAGAGCCATCCCATCTGTCCAATGAATGCGCTTTACCTGTTTCAGCTACATAATTTCCCTAGGGAGGCTGAGTTTGCGCACTTTCATTGCACAGTTTGAATGATGGACAGATTATATTTATTTTAGATTTCTATCCCACCTTATTCCCAGAGGTTAGGGAAGATTATGAAATATTTACAATTCAACCTTTTTAAAAGATAAAAGATCCTTATTACCATAGGGTTCCTACTAAAGGTCTTACTAGATGTGACAGTGGCAAGAATCATGTGTTAGAACACAAGGTTGTGCCGCAGGTATAAACCTGTGTGGGAGTGAAGTGATTTTAAAGCGGAGAAGCTTTTAAAAAAGGTGGGAAGGGGGTGCCGAACCCTTAACCTATCTGTACTTTTCTCCCTGAAACCCTCTCATCCAGCTGCTTTTCTAGTGATGGGATCTACATGCAGTTTTGGAGCCCACCTAGGAGAAAAGTATTGGGGGGGAGGGCATGCAGTGGTGTAGGGACAGAGCTGCAGGGAGTTAGTCAGGGTCAGTATCAAAGGCATGGTCAATAGCCAGTCCAAAGTCCAAACACAGGGAATTCCTGAGAAGAGCTAGGTTATCAGGAAAATACAAGACAGGAGTCTGGGACCTGGTACACAATGTTCCTGAACTCTGTGCCTAGAACTAAAAGCTTAGAAATTTTAAACCTGAAGCTCAGAGCACACCACCCCCCCGCCAAGCACAGCTGCAAGCCATTAGTGCGACCTGAGAAATTGTTTACTTAAAAGTAGAGCCTTGTTCACAAATGCACCTTTACTTATGAGGAGTCCTTATTCCTCAGCAGGTACTTCAGTGTCTGGCAGCTGGCCACGCCTGACTTTAGATGCCTCCACTCCCTGGGGCTAGGTGGCTGATCTGCATCTTATGTCTGAGTCTGAGCGGGGGCTAATGACATTGTGTCAATGGCCATCTCCCCCAAGGGCCCAGAACCCCCCTGAACTGCCATAAAGTCCCTTGACTCAGGTAGCTCCTCTGCGATGTTTGGCTCGGGAGGGCTCCAGGCCATCCTTCAAAGAAGAGTTCTCCAGAGGAGGCATGGGATTAGGTTTACCTTCTCTCCTGCATCCATTCTCTGCAAGAAATCATCTACAGCAGTATTTTGTATCTGTTTGGCGGCAGCCCATGTTCTAAAAGATTATTTTGACTGCCACCATGTCTAGAAGTTCAGAGGAGTGGTTGTGTTAGTCCAGATACTGTCGGCGGGAGAAAGATTCTATGCTTTTACAAAGGAGAAGGCCTTCTCTGTGGTGGGACCCCAACTTTGGAATGTCTTACCAAAGGAGATACAGTTGGCATCAACTTTGTTTTCTTTTCAGCACCAAATTAATCCATTCCTGTTTGCCCAGACATTTTAACATTTAAAATATTCCAAATTAATTTAATGTTTTAACTTAATTGATTGTTGTCCTCTTGTTTGGTTTGCTGCAGCGGGTGTGGGGGACCCATTTCCACATGTGGTGCAGATGTCAACATATGCAAGGATTCTGAAAGGACATCTTTAAGGAATGCAATCTTACATAAAGAAGGAAATGCAATCTTAAGAGTAAAGGACATTTTGATCCAAAATTAGGCCTGTTATCAATTTTTTAGCATCCAAAATATCTTACTTTTTTTTTTTTTTACAAGCGCATTTATTAAATTTTAAATGCTGGAAGTATTCCAAAGACCTATCAGTAAAAGCATGGTACAGCAATGTATGGACAGTTACATTGGCAGAAAAATTGACTAGACAAGTCCAGGCACAAAGAGAACAAAAGGAATCAGATACTTTACCTGAAATATGGTGTGCCTTTATCGACTTTATTAAACAGGATAAGAGGAGAAACCTACCAAAAACCCATGGAGTGGAAAGATATGTTTTAACAATATGACTGAACACTAAAACTCCCTAATGAGTTTTTATGATAGATTTTGTTGATTTTATTGCATATTTGTTGTTGTTTATTCAGTCAGTTGCTTCCGACTCTTCGTGATTTCCTGGACCAGCCCACGCCAGAGCTTCCTGTCAGCCGTCGCCACCCCCAGCTCCCCCAAGGTCGAGTCCGTCACCTCCAGAATATCATCCATCCATCTTGCCCTTCGTCGGCCCCTCTTCTTTTTGCCTTCCACTTCCCCTAGCATCAGCATCTTCTCCAGGGTATCCTGTCTTCTCATGAGGTGGCCAAAGTACTTCAGTTTTGCCTTTAAGATCATTCCCTCAAGTGAGCAGTCTGGCTTTATTTCCTGGAGTATGGACTAGATTGAACTTCTTGCATTCCAAGGCACTCTCAGAATTTTCCTCCAGCACCCCAGTTCAAAAGCATCTATCTTCCTTCACTCAGCCTTCCTTATGGTCCAGCTCTCGCAGCCATAGGTTACTCCGAGGAATACCATTGCTTGAACTATGCGGACCTTTGTTGTCAGTGTGATGTCTCTGCTGTTCACTATTTTATCAAGATTTGTCATTGCTGTCCTCCTAAGAAGTAATTGTCTTCTGATTTCCTGGCTGCAGTCAGCGTCTGCAGTAATCGTTGCGCCTAGAAAGACAAAGTCTGTCACTGCCTCCACGTTTTCTCCCTCTATTTGCCAGTTATCAATCAAGCTGGTTGCCATAATCTTGGGTTTTTTTTAGATTTAACTGCAACCCAGCTTTTGCACTTTCTTCTTTCACCTTCGTCATGAGGTTCCTCAGCTCCTCCTCACTTTCAGCCATCAAAGTGGTATCATCTGCATATCGGAGATTGTTAATGTTTCTTCCAGCGATTTTAACTCCAGCCTTGGATTCGTCAAGCCCAGCACGTCGCATGATGTGTTCTGCGTACAGGTTGAATAGGTAGGGTGAGAGTATACAACCCTGCTGTACTCTTTCCCAATCTTAAACCAGTCCGTTGTTCCATGGTCTGTCCTTACTGTTGCTACTTGGTCGTTATACATATTCCTCAAGAGGCAGACAAGATGACTTGGTATCCCCATACTACCAAGAACTTGCCACAATTTGTTATGATCCACACAGTCAAAGGCTTTAGAATAGTCAATAAAACAGAAATAGATTTTTTTTGGAACTCCCTGGCTTTCTCCATTATCCAGCAGATATTAGCAATTTGGTCTCAAGTTCCTCTGCCTTTTCTAAACCCAGCTTGTACATCTGGCAATTCTCGTTCCATGAATTGATGGAGTCTACCTTGCAAGATCTTGAGCATTATCTTACTGGCATGTGAATAAGTGCCACTGTTCGATAGTTGGAACATTCTTTGGTGCTTCCCTTTTTTGGTATGGGGATATAAGTTGATTTTTTCCAATCTGATGGCCATTCTTGTGTTTTCCAAATTTGCTGGCATATGGCATGCATCACCTTGACAGCATCATCTTGCAAGATTTTAAACAGTTCAGCTGGGATACTGTCGTCTCCTGCTGCCTTGTTATTAGCAATGCTTCTTAAGGCCCATTCAACTTCACTCTTCAGGATGTCTGGCTCTAGCTCACTGACCACACCGTCAAATCTATCCCCGATATTATTATCCTTCCTATACAGATCTTCCATATATTCTTGCCACCTTTTCTTGATCTCTTCTGCTTCTGTTAGGTCCTTGCCATCTTTGTTTTTGATCATACCCGTTTTTGCCTGGAATTTACCTCTGATGTTTCTAATTTTCTGGAAGAGGTCTCTTGTCCTTCCTATTCTATTATCTTCTTCCGCTTCCGTGCATTGCTTGTTTAAAAATAATTCCTTATCTCTTCTGGCTAACCTCTGGAATTTTGCATTTAATTGGGCATATCTCCCCCTATCACTGTTGTCTTTTGCTTTCTTTCTTGGGCTGCTTCCAGTGTCTCAGCAGACAGCCATCTTGCCTTCTTGGTTTTCTTTTTCTTTGGGACGTTTTTTGTTGCCGCCTCCTGAACAATGTTGCAAATTTCTGTCCATAGTTCTTCCGGGACCCTATCTACTAAATCTAGTCCCTTAAATCTATTCTTCACCTCCACTGCATATTCATTAGGAATATTCGTGAGCTCATATCTAACTGATCTGTGGGTCTTCCCTATTCTCTTTAGTCTGATTCTAAATTGTGCAATAAGAAGTTCGTGATCTGAACTACAATCAGCTCCAGGTCTTGTTTTTACCAACTGCATAGATGTCCGCCACCTTTGGCTACAAAGGATGTAGTCAATCTGATTTCGGTGTTGACCGTCTGGTGAAGTCCATGTATAAAGTCGTCTTTTAGGTTGTTGGAAGAGAGTGTTTGTTATGCACAGTGAGTTGTCTTGGCAAAATTCTATCAACCTATGTCCTGCTTCATTTTATTCTCCCAGACCATGCTTCCCTGTAATTCCAGGTGTCGTTTGACTACACGCCTTAGCATTCCAGTTTCCTGTAATGAAAATAACATCTTTTTTTGGCGTACTATCCAGTAGGTGCTGCAGATCCTCATAGAACTGATCTACTTCTGCTTCTTCAGCATCTGTGGTTGGGGCGTATTTTTGGATCACTGTGATGTTAAATGGCTTACCCTGAATTCAAATTGAGATCATTCTGACATTTTTTGGATTGTATCCAAGCACTGCTTTAGCCACTTCATTATTAATTATGAAGGCTACTCCATTTCTTCTGTGGTCCTCTTGTCCACAGTAGTAGATCTGGTGGTCATTTGATGTGAAGTGGCCCATTCCAGTCCATTTCAGTTCACTGACACCCAAAATGTCTATATTTAATCTTGACATCTCCCCAATAACCACATCCAATTTGCCCTGGCTCATAGACCTTACATTCCAGGTTCCTATGGTGTGTTGATCTTTAGAACATCGGATTCGTCGTTCACCACCAGCACCATCGGCCGCTAGCTGTCCTTTCGGCTTTGAGCTAGCTGCGTCATCACATCTGGGGCTAGTTGAACTTATCCTCTGTTCCTCCCCAATAGCATTTTGACCATCTTCCGACCTGGGAGTCCCATCTTCCGATGGTATACCGACATATCTCTGGTTGTACTGATCCATTTAGTTTTCATGGCAAGAATACTGGGGTGGGTTGCCGTTTCCTTCCCCAGGGATCGTATTTAGGCTGACCTCTCTGCCATGACCTTCCTGTCTTGGGTGTCTCTTCATGGTTTAGCTCATGACATCATTGAGGTGCTCAAGCTCCAGCACCACGACAAGGTAACGATCTCCTTTGCTGAAGTTTATTGCATATGATCCCCCCCATATGAATTTAATTAGTGATTGTTGTACATATTATGGAATTTTTGTTCGGAAAATTCCAAGTATATCTGCAGTTATATCACATTAAAATTAATTTAAAAAACTGGGGATAGCATTTCACACATCAGAGGAAGTGGACTCTACTTCCAGAAAAGTTTGTACTATAATACATTTCTTAGTCTTTCAGGTGTCACAAGATTCTTTGGTTTTTTCATCATGTTGAGGAAGAGGGTTTAAAATCACCACCATCAACAACAACAGTTCAATTCACTTGTAAAACGCACTGTAGTTAATGCTTTTACTTAGTTACATTCAAACAGGTATGATTTATTTTTTAAATCTTGGGTCTAAACAGGAAATTATAATGCACAGTATGTTGTATGGGGATTGGTGCATTTTACAACAGAGAGGGCCTTTTGAGATCAGCACCTGACCCTTATTATTTAATTTGTCTCTTAAATTAAGTATGGCTCTTGATACAATGCAGGTCACAGTTAGTCAAGATAGGCACACATGGTTTTGCTTCATATGTTCGGCCAGTAGGATTTTTGGCCCTCAGTAACAAAGTTGCATCTTTGGCTATGACTCTACCTGAAGTCAGCTGGCTTTTATCGTATGTCAGACTGCATGCTAGTGATTGCCTGCTTTGTCTTGCAGATCCTGTGACCAATTTCAAATTGTTTAAATGGTTTCCACACCTTGCACCATGACATTAACCTTAGGCATGGAACTATGTTAGCAATGCTGCTAAGTGCACATTTGTCATACTAAAAAAAAAAAGTATAGTTCTGGAAAATATCATTTTTCCTGTCTGTCTTTGAAAGGCATTGGGGTGATAATAAGTAGGAAGGCTCTAATGGAGAAAGGACCAAATATTCTGATTTTGTGGTTTCATAATTCATTGCTATCTGATCAATTTTCCTAGCAAGATGATTAGAGTTAGTCTCTAGTAGCAATACACACTCTTATTTATGTTGCATTGGGTACAGTGACATTTCTTGGCTGTGGGAGCTTAAGATCTATCCAAGACTTGCTTGTCCAAACAAGACTTGAAATCATATGACAGAAAATAGGAAAGGTACACCTAGCTGGAAGGTTGATGAAGGATAAAGTGTTGTGAGGATAAGATGGCACGTGCCATAGAACCAAGTAGATTAACCAGAGTTTCTTAATTCCAGTAGAACCATCATTCAAACACTCTCTAAACACAGACTCAAAAGGCAAAATGGTTCCTTCTCATGAGGGGCACTCTTTAAAAGCTTTTATCTCTTTCTGACACTGGCTACTGAAAAATTCAAATGAGTATCATCAGGTTGCAAAGTGAGAGAGAGCATAACTTCTGGGGCTCATTTATTAACTTAAAATGGGTTTGAACTCATAACCCTTACTTTTATTAGTTGTTGATGTCATGTTATATCCTGGCTACCATGGGCTTCGTTGCCAACTGTTTAATAAAAAATCATCCATTCACAAAGCCATGAAATTCAATAAACCAAACAACTATGTTTTGCAAAAAATAAATAAAGAGTTAAGGTTATACAGCTTTCAACCAAGCACCAAAAAGCAGGGCAATTGTGAGCTAAGGATCACAAGCCTTAACACCACATCCTCACTAAGTCTATTTAAAGTGCTGCACCTGTTTTGGAGTTCCTTGGAGGATCACATATGTTTTGTCCTAATTCTAGAAAATAGGATGCTAATGGCCGTGCTGGAAGTTGCAGTCCAACACATCTGGAAAGCACTAGGTTGGTGAAGGCTGCTCTAAAAAAGAGAGAAGTTGATGGCCCTACATTGTTTGCCTTCAGTTTCCACAACCCCACAGTCATCTCTGCATGTCATATTCTCCATCCTATCCATTTGGTTTATCTGCTTTGGGAGAAAGAGAATTTCACTTGCACTTTCTGCCTCCTTAGGGAGGATTTGGTGTTAAAGTTTGTGAGCCGTAGTTTACAATTTCCCTGCTTTTTGGTGCTTGGCTGAAAGCTATGTAGGCTTAACTTTTTTTTTGTAAACCGTATGGTTTTTGTTTATTGAATTTTAAAAACATCCCCTCTATAGATAAAAGGAAAGTGTGAAAAATATGTAAAGTGTGACAAAGAGATGCAAATCTTGATTTGTAAAACAACAGTGTAAATAATAGTCTCATTGTAAATTAATGTGGTTTAGTGTTCAGATTTGCATTATTGTTTAGGAAAGATATAAAGTATCAATAGTAAACTTGATTGAAACAGTTCCTTTTTTCTTACTGATTTAAATCAATCTACCCTGGTTGGACCCCAGTAATTGCCTGCTAGGAATGGTAATTGATATTCCAAGGTTCATTTGTTATTTTGCACACTATTCGTTTTTTTAAAAAAAATCACAATTACCGGATGATTTCGCAGATGAGATCACTACATAAATCTGCATTTGTGGTTCATTGTGTTTATACCATAGAGCTTTAGTATAGTCCACAAAGTAGTTGTGATGGAGCCAATATGAGGCCTACAGCATATTTGCCATTCCCTTCAAATAATCCTTATGTTTTCTCTCTAATCTTCACAAGCTATATTTGTGGTTCAGCACAGCAGAATGTTGCGGTTGACGCCATACATTGGGAGGAAACAACAAGCTTGTAATGTGTGAATGCTATGGCTGTGTACTGTGTGGTATTCACTGCATGGGCACCTAGCCACAAACTGAACCACTGTGTGAACAAGCCCTGACTAATTTGTGCAGAACCTTGAATGTCAATGCTTTAGATGCCAGTCATACTACTGAAAGCCTAACCTAAGCAAGCTTATCACTTTGTTAAATGAAATTGTTGGGGGAATCCCCTAGGACCTTAGTATAGTTTGGAAAACATATTTTATTTCTAATAGCCTGAGCCTTCTCTGTAAGTCTCCAAGTGTGGGATGTTATTTATGTGCAGTATCATGAGAAGAAGGCTCTAGTGGCTGCTGATGGGTATCTTAGGCATGTAGCTTTAATCTTAAACAAACCTAGAAGTCAAGTGCATTGTAATCAGTGGGACTTCCTTCCAGGTAAGCATGGTTGATGTTGGGCTATCTTCACAGCATTCTCTGCAATGTTCTAATGTTGGCACAACTTTCCATCTAGAACATGAGCTCAAGTTTGTCAAACATCAGCAAGAAGATGTAATGCTACATTGTTGTTGTTGTTGTTCAGTCGTGTCCAACTCTTGGTGACCCCATGGACCATAGCACGCCAGGCGTTCCTGTCCTCTGCTCTCTCCTGGAGTGTGCTCAAATTCATATTCGTTGCATCGGTGATGCTCTCTAGCCATCTCATCCTCTGCTGTCCCCTTCTCCTTTTGCCTTCAATCTTTCCCAGCATCAGGGTCTTTTCCAGGGAGTTTTCTCTTCGCATTAGGTGGCCAAAAAATTTGAGCTTCAGCTTCAGTATCTGTCCTTCCAATGAGTACTCAGGGTTGATTTCCTTTAGGATGGACTGATTCGACCTCCTTGCAGTCCAGGGGACTAGTAAGAGTCTTCTCCAGCACCACAGTTCGAAAGCATCAATTCTTCAGCGCTCAGCCTTCCTTATAGTCCAGCTCTCACAGCCATACGTTGCTACTGGGAAAACCATAGCTTTGATTAGACGGACCTTTGTCGGCAAGGTGATGTCTCTGCTTCTTACTATGCTGTCTAGGTTTGCCATAGCTTTCCTCCCAAGGAGCAAGCGTCTTTTAATTTCATGGCTACAGTCACCGTCTGTGGTGATCTTGGAGCCCAAGAAAGTAAAATCTGTCACTGCTTCCATTTCTTCTCCTTCTATATGCCAGGAAGTGATGGGGCCAGATGCCATGATCTTCGTTTTTTAATGTTGAGTTTCAAACCAGCTTTTGCACTGTCTACTTTCACCCTCAACAAGAGGCTTTTTAGATCCTCTTCGCTTTCTGCCATTAGGGTGGTATCATCTGCGTATCTGAGGTTGTTGATAATTCTCCCGGCAATCTTAATTCCGACCTATGATTCATCCAACCCGGCGTTTCTCATGATGTACTCTGCATATAAGTTAAATAAGCAGGGCGACAATATGCAGCCTTGTCGTACTCCTTACCCAATTTTGAACCAATCGGTTGTTCCATGTCCGGTTCTTACTGTTGCTTCTTGACCCTCGTACAGGTTTCTCAGGAGACAGGTAAGGTGGTCTGGTACTCCCATCTCTTTCAGAATTTGCCACAGTTTGTTATGATCCACACAATCAAAGGCTTTAGCGTAGTCAATGAAGCAGAAATAGACGTTTTTCTGGAATTCTCTTGCTTTCTCCATGATGCAGCGAATGTTGGTGATTTGATCTCTAGTTCCTCTGCCTCTTCAAAACCCAGCTTGTACTTCCGGTAGTTCTCGGTTCACATACTGCTGAAGCCTAGCTTGTAGGATTTTGAACATAACTTTGCTGGCATGTGAAATGAGCGCAATTGTACGGTAGTTTGCACACTCTTTGGCATTGCCCTTCTTTGGAATTGGAATTTAACTGACCTTTTCCAGTCTTGTGGCCATTGTTGAGTGTTCCAAACTTGTTGGCATATTGAGTGCAGCACTTTAACAGCATCATCTTTTAGGATCTTAAATAGCTCAGCTGGAATACTGTCATCTCCGCTAGCTTTGTTGTTAGTAATGCTTCCTAAGGCCCACTTGACTTCACTCTCGAGGATGTCCGGCTCAAGTTCAGTGACCGCACTATCATACAAAGCATTATCACATGATACAGAACACATCACTATATATTATAAGATTTTGTTTTGATCTGTTTCTTTTAACTTCCTTATTGAGCAAGCTACTTTTCAAAGGGAGAGCACTAAACATGAAACAAACGAATGTTGCAGAACACTTATATTTACTACTCTTCCAAACTAATGCATTTGCAATTATTACCAGCTGAAGTGAAGGTTTTTATGTCTCCTTTAACCATGCTAGTTAGCTAATAGAGTACATTTGCTGCTGCTTGTGGACCCAGAGCCTAGAGGTCAGTTGGATTTTCAGTTTCTAGCAGCTGATAAAGATGACTACATTCACCTGCCTACAGGAAACCCACAGATTACACTGTAATATAATTCACTTTGAATAAATGGAACAGATAGAAGCCATTGTACTAGATGATGCTTAAGGACCCTTCCATCAGCATAATTCTATAAAGGACCTTTCCTGTTGTAGTTATGGGGTGCATGCAGTGCCAGATTTAGGAACAAACTAACTAAGCCATTGCTTAGGGCCTCATATTATGAGGGGTCTCTAAATACGTTGGAGAGGACTAAGATGTACGATAACTAAAATGAAATTGCTTTGGCTTAAATATGTTGGAAAGTCTGGTTTGACTCTATAAAGCAGAGATGCCTTATATAGAGAAAGCATGGCAACACAGCATTTAATATCGGAGGCAATAAGTGCAAACTAGAGCCAGTTTAAAAGAAGTTCAAATCAACTTACTTTATGTGTGCTTTTATACACATCTTCAGAGAAGGGTATCTAACCCTATTTAATTTCAAGCACCCCCTAACACTGGGTAGTAAACTTTTATTACCCTTCCTATTATAATGTAATACACTCCCTCCCCCCTTAATTTTATGGTATGGGGCGTCTGAATCTTGATGTGGCTTAGGGCCTCAGCATGTCTTAATCCGGCCCTGGGTGCATGTACACTATATATCCCCACCCCGCATCCCCTTGAAATATATCCCAGAAACAGCTACCTTGAGTAAATTCAATTCTCCATTTCAGCTTGGCTGTGGGGAAGGAAAATTCCTCTTTAAAGACAAATTCACTTTCCCTATGATGCATTATGTGGAACATCAAATCTTCTGGCTTGGAGGGCTTCAGTCTCCCTCTTGAAAGAGAGCGCTTGCCATCTGGTCAATATGCTTCAGCCCTTGCAGTTCCCCAGCTGGGTAGCAGCGGGGAGACTCTGTTTCAAGAGGCAGTAGGCAATTTATAATAGGTCATTTAAATGTGCTTTCCCGATGTGTCAGTTTTCCCCCATTATTATTTTTTTCAGCATGCATTTCCATTCTAGCCATCACAAGAAAGACATTTGTGCATGCTGAGTTTATCACCACATTAATGGATTGTCTCCACTGAATCCACTAGTAAGAGTAAATAGCCCAGTTTGCACAAGCCTCGCAGCTTAAACAAGCCACTGTGGCTTGTTTAAGCCATGGTGCATGCCGGGCACCATTTGCCTAATTACCTGCCCAGGTCTGGATTACACAACAAGCTGTGCCCAGGTGGGTAATTCACCATGGTTTAATCAAACCACCATGGCTTGTTTAAGCTGCAGTGATTGTCCAAACTGGGTCAGTGAGGTGTGATGACTTTTGGTGTCAGTTTCAGCATTCATGTCAAGTTATTTCTTCTGTGATGTTTTTGTGAAAACTGCAGTATGTAAATTCACCTTAAGGTATGTAGAGAGAGCAGTAGGGATGTATGAATTTCCGTGGAGCAGCCAGCCAGGCCCAGGCCAGGGCTGTCCGCAGCCGGATTTCCGGCCGCGGAGGGCTCTGGGTAACAAAATTAAAAAATGCGTACGCAAATGGCGTCGGCTACGGCCACTGCCATTTGCGTTCCTTATTTTTCGCCGTCTTAGTCTATGTCAATATTTACATAGACTAAGACGAAGAAAAGAAAGGGGAACGCAAATAGCATAGTGGGCGTACGTGGTTTTTTTTTTTTTTAAACCAGACGTGATAGGCTACGTAAGTCTTTACGTAGCCTATCACGTCTATGGGGGGGGGGAGACACAGACTGCAAATGGCGGCGGCGGCAGCCGTTCGGAAGACCAGCCACCGCCGAAGCTGCCACTGGAGCCGCCGCTGTCCGGAACATCCGCCCCCAGGAAAGTCTTGTCCTGGGGGGGATCCGCGGGGGGCGGGTGGGTGGTAGACCGTTCTCTGACATCCCTAGAGAGCAGTGGCTGAAAGATATGAAAGGAAGTTTGTGATGATCAGAACGTATCTATAGTGCTTTAAAATATTCAAAGTACTTGTATATTATCTCAGTGCTCCTTGTAACAACCTTGTAAGAGAGGTCATTATTTCCATGTTCTGGATTGGAGCAGGGGGCTGGCTTTTATGGCCACCTAGGGAGTTCATGGCAGAGATGAGATATGAACCAGGGGCTTCCTGATTCATAGCTCAGTCTCTTAGGCACGGTGTCACACCAGCTGTCAGTGATGTGTATGCAGTGTTTATTTTTATACTATTTTGCAAAAGTATGGTTAGAGTGCTCACAGGGCACTCCAACCTGTAGCAGAGGGGGAGGCAGTTTTCACCCATCCCCCACCCCGCATCCCCCTTGTACTTTTGAAACTCTGCTCCAGAGGACTGGAGAACACTCTAGAACAGTGTGGAGGGGTACATGGGGTTGCAGCGGGTGGGAGAATCTGTGAAAATCACCTCCCCCTTGCTTCTTACAGCAGAAGCCTCTGCTGGATTGGAGTCCTTTCCACAGTTGGAAGGAGTCTTCTGTTCATGGAGCATTAGGCTCTACGCTTTGGTCTATCTGTTCCAGAGGATTTTTGTTAACTTTAAACTAAGGGATAGATTAGTGAAGGCAAAAAAGCTATAAATAAGCATCAACCTTTTGTCCTACACAAGATGTTTTCTGAAGTACACATTTTTGCCTTTGGAAATGACTGGGCTTTCTTGAGTACATGCAGCTGGTTTGAAGCAGAATCCCAAGCTTAACAGATGAAGTAAATTTCAGCCATTGATGTGCAGATTAAAATATACAAACTAATTTCAGCTTTTTGTTTATATGAAACATTCCTTTGACATAGCCTAATATCAAGTACATAGAAAGTATGTCAGGGGCTAAGAAACATAATGATTTCTAAAACCTCTTGTGCAGGAAACAGTAGGCTTAGTAGATGATGTTTGTTTAAGGTTGCCTAGATTCTTTGAACATGGTAGCTTCCAGGAGTGGGAGGGGGTGTCCATCTCTGTGTGTTGTTTCTGTTTTTAACAGAATCCAGCCACTGTTAGGAATATGGGCCCAGGAATCACTGAAAAAGACTGAGACTTAACCTAAGAGGTAGGAACAGAATGCTGGACTAGGTAGGCGTTTAGTTTGATCCAGTATAACTCTTGTTATATTCTTAAGTAGTAGTCATTAACGGCTGTCACACTTGACCCAACCAAATTTAGCAAAATTGTCCAGTTGTTCTTAAGGCTGTTATCTAATTTTGCAGGATGAAATCCTTGTGCTTACTAAAGAAAAGGATAACTGACCTGTGCTGATAACAATGCTAGAATTAAGAGTTATAAAAAGGTAATAAATGCTGTTAGGTTGCAATCCTATGCAGGTTTAGACAGAAAAAAGTCCTACAACTTCCAGCATGCCTCAACCAGCTATGGCCGGCTGGGGCATGCTGGGAGTTGAAGGGCTTTTTTCTGTCTAGACTTGCATACGATTGTGCTCTTAAACACACTACTTTTTTCCAGTTTAACATTGAGTATATCCAAGAAATGGCTTTTGTACCATGCTGAGAATTTAAACCGCCACCACTTGGAATCTGAAATGGTGTCTTGGGAGTCCATATTTCTGTGCAATGTATATGATAGCCATATATGTTTTTCTGGTAGTGACCATTATGATGATCATGTATTTAGTGAAAAAGCATAGCACATAAGAAAAGTGCAGAAGCACTGTGGGTGACAATACTGGGCTCCAAAACTAATTTAGTACTAGGAACATGCTATTGTCCCCCAGACTAGAAGGCTTAGGGTGACATTGAGATGGAATATAAAATCAGGGAGGCCTCCAGATGAGTAATTGTTTAATAATGGGTGACTTCAATTGCTCCCAGATTGAATGGATCAATGTATGTTCCAGTCATGAGAAAGAGGTTAAATTTCTCAATGCCCTAAATGACTGTGCCCTGGAACAGTTGGTCATGGAACCAACCAGAGGGGAGGCGACCCTGGGTTTAATCTTAAGTGATGTTGCCCAGGACCTAGTACAAGATGTAGATGTTTTTGAACCAGTTGGAAACAGTGACCACAGTGCTATCAGATTTAATATATATTTAAGTGGAAAATTGCCAAGGAAGTCCAACACAGTCACATTTGACTTCAGAAGAGGAAACTTCTCCAAAATGAGGGAACTGGTGAAAAGAAAGTTGAAAGAGGGAAACAAAAGGGTTAAATCCCTTCAAAATGCATGGACGTTAGTCAAGAGCACAATAACAGAAGCTCAGATAAAATGTATACCACAGGTTAGGAAATAGTACCAAGTCCAAGAGGTCACCAGTGTGGTTAACGAACAGTGTCAAGAAAGCTGTTAGAGAGAAGGCTTCCTTCTGAAAATGGAAATCTTGCCCAAATGAGGAAAATAAAAGGGAGCACAAGTTTGCACAAAGGAAATGCAAGTAGACAGTAAGAGATGCAAAAAAGCATTTTGAGGAGTATATCGCTCATGACATGAACAATAAAGAATTCTTTAAACATATCAGAAGCAGGATACTAGCTAGGGATGCAGTTGGACTGTTGGGTGACAACAAAGTTATTGAGTACTAAAGGAGGATAAGGAGATTGTGGAGAAGCTGAATTAATGGGGACACCATATTGCGGTGGTTCCAGTCCTTCCTCTCCGGCAGGTACCAGAGGGTAGCACTGGGAGAGGAGGTTTTGGACCCGTGGCCACTTACTTGTGGGGTGCCACAGGGTTCCATCCTCTCCCCGATGCTATTTAACATCTATGTGAAGCCGCTGGGGGCTATCATCAGGAGGTTTGGGGTGCAGTGTCATCAATATGCGGATGACACGCAGCTCTACCTCTCATTCAAATCTTCACCAAGGTTGGCCGTAGAATCCCTGTCCAAATTTCTGGAGACGGTGAGTGGCTGGATGGGGAGGAATAGGCTGAAGCTGAACCCTGACAAGACCGAGGTACTTTTGGTGGGAGACAAGAGGAGGCTGGGGGATGTTGACCTGGTGTTGAATGGGGTACGGCTACCCTTGAAAGCCCAGGTCCGCAGCCTGGGGGTCATTTTGGACTCCCAGCTGTCCATGGAGGCTCAGGTGTCAGCTGTGAGCCGGACAGCACTGTATCAACTCCATCTGATATGGCGGCTGCGCCCCTTCCTTCCCGACCATCTGCTCCCATCGGTAGTACATGCCCTGGTCTCCACTCGTTTAGACTACTGTAATGTGCTCTACGTGGGGTTACCCTTGAAGACGGTTCGGAAACTGCAGCTGGTACAGAACGCGGCGGCTTGCCTGATTAAAGGCAGCCGCCAGCGAGATCACATCACTCCAGTGCTGAAGGAGTTGCACTGGTTACCAGTTGTTTTCCGGGCCAAATTCAAGGTGTTGGTTTTGACCTTTAAAACCCTATATGGTTCTGGCCCAGCCTATCGTAAGGAGCGCCTCCAGCAGCACCAGACAGGCCGCTTAACAAGATCAGCCTCGGATGGCCTTCTCTCTGTCCCATCAGCCAGGACAGCTAGACTGGTGGGGATGAGGGAGAGGGCCTTTTCTGTGGCCCCCACTCTGTGGAACTCCCTCCCTAGGGAACTCCGTCATGCCCCCTCTTTAATGAGCTTCCGTCATGCATTAAAAACGTTGTTGTTCAGGCAGGCATTTGGGGTGGGTTAGGGTATTTTAGAAAATGTTTTCATTGTAGAATTTTATTGTTTTAAACTGTTTTTATTGTATGTTGTACATTGCCCAGAGTGGCTGGGTGACCAGCCAGATGGGCGATTAATAAATTTAATAATAAATAAATAAATAAATAAATAAAATAATGCTTTTCAACTGTCTTCAGTTCAGAAGATATAGGACAGATACCTGTGCCTGAATGGATGTTTTCAGGAAGGGAGTCTGAGGAACTGAGGCAAATAGTGGCGACAAAAGATGAAGTTCTCAACTTTATAGAGAAATTGAAAGCAAATAAATCACCGGGCCCAGATGGTATCTATCCTAGAGTTCTTAAAGAACTCAAATATGAAAATGCTGATCTTCTAACCAAAATATGCAACATGTCCCTAAGGTCAGCCTTTGTACCAGAGGGTGTTCCAATATAACACCAATTTTTTAAAAAGGGATCCAGGAGGATTGTGGGAAATTACAGACCAGTTAGCTTAAAGCCTGTTCCAGGTAAATTGGTTGAAAGCATTATTAAGGATAAAATTATTCAGTATGTAGAAGGACAAGCCCTGCTAAAAAAGAATCAACATGGCTTCCACAAACATAAGTCCTGTCTCACTCAGCTTTTAAAGTTGTTTTGAGAGCGTCAATAAAAACATAGACAGGGGTGATCCGGTAGACATTGTTTACTTGGATTTCCATAAGGCTTTTGACAAAGTCCCTCACCAAAGACTCCTGAGCAAACCTAGCAGTCATGGAATAAGAGGAGAGGGCCTCTTACGGATCAGTAACTGGTTAAAGAACAGAAAGCAGATAGGAATAAATGGAAAATTCTCCCAATGGAGGGATGTTAACAGTGGGGTCCCACAGAGATCTATATTGGGACCAATGGTTTTCAGTTTACTCATAAATGATCTGAAATTAGGAGTGAGCAGCGAAGTGGCCAACTTTGCTGATGACACCGAATTATTTAGGGTGGTTAAAACAAAAAGGGATTGTGAGGAACCCCAAAAGGATCTCTCCAAACTGGGAGAATGGGCATCCAAATGGCAAATGTGGTTCAGTGTAAGCAGGTGTAAAATGATGCATGTTGGGGCAAAAAAATCTGAACTTCAAGTATAAGTTGATGGGATCTGAGCTAGCAGTGACCAGCCAAGAAAGAGATCTTGGGGTTGTGGTAAACAGCTTGATGAAAATGTCGACCCAGTGTGCAGCTGCTGTAAAAAAAGGCAAACTCCATGTTAGGCATAATTAGGAAAGGAATTGAGAATAAAACTGCCAATATCATACTGCCCTTATATAAATCTATGGCGTGACCACACTTAGAATACTTTATACAGGTCTGGTCACCATACCTAAAAAAAAGTTATTGTAGAGCTGGAAAAAATGCAGAAAAGGGCAACTAAAATGATCAAGGGGCTGGAGCAACTCCCCCATCAGGGAAGGTTACAACAGCTGAAATTGTTTAGCTTGGAAAAATGGTGAGTAAGGGAGACATGATAGAGGTGTACCAAATTATGCACAGTATGGAGAATGTGGATAGGGAGACATTTTTCTCCCTCTCTCATAATACGAGAACCTGGGATCATCCATTGAAGCTGATTGGTGGGAGATTCAGGAAAGATAAAAGGAAGTACTTCGTCACACAGCTCATAGTCAAACTATGGAATAGTTACCATTCCATAACTATCACTACCACAAGATGTAGTGATGGCCACCAATTTGGATGGCTTTAAAAGTGGGTTAGACAGATTCCTGGAGGAGAAGGCTATCAGTGGCTACTAATCCAGATGACTCTATGCTATCTCCTAGTAGCAGAGGCTGTGCCTTTGTACACTAGGTGCTGGGGAACAAGGATGCTGTTGCACTCGTGTCCTGCTTGTGGGTTTCCCGTGTGCAGCTGGTTGGCTACTGTGTGAACAGAATGCTGGACTAGATGGACCCTTGGTCTGGTCCAACATGGCTCTTCTTATGTGCTTACGTTCTTATATACTATTAACTAAACGTATATCATCAGAATAACCCATAGTATCATAGTTTATATAACTGCTGTTGTTTCTAATCCAAATTTGCCTGGAAGGGTGAAGCAGGCACTGAACTTGCTAGCAAAAAAAGGAGACAGTAATGACTGGAGCATGTTCTGCTGATGAGTTGCCTCTTGAACTATTTAGAGGAAAACCACAAAATGGCTTTCAGAAGAAGCTGCTTTCCTCTGTGAACTTTTTGAAAGTCAGGCCTTTGTACATGAACTGAACAGAACTAGACTCTCTCCCACTCCCCCTTTTGCACGTAATGAATTAACAGCAGTGATTCAGCCTTATGTTGAGTCCTATCTCAATACCAGCTTTTCCAGTTGCCTCTGCCAGAACTGATCCCGTTCAGCCAAAACTATATTCTTCCCACTCCTTAGAAGACTTAAATTAGAAACTTTGGGGAAGAGGTCTTGGTTGTCCAGCAGTGGCGGGGAGTGAGGTTTAAAGGAGAGCAGAATGCTAAGGTTGTTGTAAACATTCTCTTCTTGGAGCATTTGTTCTATACAAGTATTCATTGGTATGTGGAAAAGTAAATTCTGTAGCCAGCATCTTAATAATTATCTCATGCTTGTTTTCCCCCTGGTCCTTTTTTCTGCCTCCCATGGCTGCTGCTTCTCTCCCACCACCTTCCATGAACTTCTGAAACTATGCAATCCTATACACACTTACCTGGGAGTATCATTGAACTTGGGCTTCAGGCCTGGTTTTGGAATGGAACTGTCTTAGTAGCCCTGTGGGATGATCTCTGCTGAGAGGGGAACAGGGGAAGTGCAACCCTGTCAATTCCCTTGGACTTCTCAGCACCTTTTGATACCGTCAGCCATGGTCTCCTTCTGGATAAGCTATCTGGTCTGGGTGCTGGAAGTACTGCATGGCAGTGGTTCTGCTCCTACCCGGATGGCCAATTGCAGAAGGCAATGCTAGGGGACTATCACTTTGTCCCTTGGCAGTTATGCTGTGGATTTCACAGAGTTCTATTTTATACCCATTCTGTTCAACATCTACATGAAACCACTGGGGGAGATTATTTGGAGATATGGACTGTGGTGTCATCAATATACGAAACAGATGTAAGATATCTAATTGCTCTTCTCCTCAGCTGGCCTGTTAATATACCTGCCCCTGTCTATGACCTCACTAATAGGTCATTGGATAATCCCCCAGGTTATCCAATGAATTTCCCAGGCATGTATTAATATCTCCAATAGAAAATAATAGAACGCCCCTAGCCCCTCAGATATCCACCCACCCTCAGACATCAGCCAGATGTTAATTGACAGTGAGGAGCAAGCTCTCTACTGGCCAAGATGGTGCTTGTGATCCTCTGCCAGGGATATGAAGCCCCAGAAAAATTCAGGGGAAAAAACATTTTTCCAAGGACTGTTTTTGGATTTTTCTTAAAGAAAAATTGGAAAAATTGAACAGCTTTGGATTATGATTTTTGTTTTAGAAGTTTAGACAATGTGTTTATATATCTTTATCCATTCTTTACTCCCCTCCTCCCATGATTTCCAAAAACTATGTCATAAGAAGACACTTATAGAAAAACTAGGGTTTCTCTCTGTCTGGCTTTTACAAGGAGGGAAGTTGAATCACTCCTAGCCAGCTGCAAAATTCAGCCTTGAACAGCATGCCTACCGCTAAGAAACTTAGCCAGGGAACCAGACAGGCTGGGGAAGTTTCAGTAAAGGAGGAAGGGATTTCCAACTTGTTTCTTGGAACAGAAGTGGCTACAGAGAGCAGAGTAAAAACACAGTATTTACGTGGTGCTGGCTTATGAGACAGGATCTCCTGACAGTTAGATTTGTCAAGAAGGAGGGCTCTTGCAGCCCCCACCCTCCATTTAAGCAGGTGCTGAGGCTACAACACTTTGCTAGGAATGTTCTCATCTTTATTGTCCAAAGTTCTTGCTGTTTGGACTTACCACTGTCTGAACCACTTGAAGCACCCTTCACCTGGACTCTCCATCCAATTTGGGCCCATGTCTGTTTGAACTTGTAGCGTTAGAAACCTGCCATGGAATATAATGCTGGAAACAGTGTCTTGCCTGGACCACTTTCTTGTTTGGACTTAACCTTTCTTTAGTGCCTGAGATCATCATGACCCCTGTGTTTTTAACCTTCCTGTGATTGAGTGGTATAGAGGCCCCAAGGGGGAGTAGCTCTACTGCTCAGGACTCTGCCTGTGAGCATGGACCAGAGAGTCCCTGAAAGGGGAGGTTTGTAGTGCCTGGTACCCTCATTCTCTGTCTAGTGTGGGCTTTCAGTGACACTTGAACTTTGATCTGCTTTGACACACATCCAGTGGAGATTCCAACAAACTCTATTGCTAAACTAATCTCAGCCTGCATGTTTGTGTATTCTAGTTTGTAACTTGTTTTTGAAACACATTTTGAATTGCCTGGACTGTTATCTTGCTTCATTATATTGTGACCTTTGATCTTGCCTTGTATCCTGCAATACAGAGATTGCGACTTGGAAACAATCATTCAATTGATCTCTGTCATGGTTGTAGTTAAAAGACTTTGGACTGTTTCTTGAACTAAGCTTTGTACCTGTAGCTATTGTGGAGCTATGAGATTTCTGAAGACTGTAACCATTAAGCTTTTATTGTGAGCCTTGCTACAATAAATGACCTGTGGAGAATTATATAAAACAAAAAGGGCAAGGACCCAATAACAGTTTCGGTACAAACATGCCAGATGTAAGTGACCTGCACAACTGTACCAGACCAGTTAATTACAAAGTTGATAGTGATTAGTGGTAAAATTATGCCAATTGATTTTACAAAACAACAATTATAAACAGTCAAAATTTCTGTTTCGGTGTGTTTCAATTCTATAAAGGCTTAGGTACTCTTGTAGACATAACATGTTCAATAACAAATTGCAGTATATTCTGGGAAGGGTGAGCTGGAAAAAATCAGAGGGACTACCTTGCTCTTAACCCACAAATAAAGGAGGCTATTTTGCTTCATTGACTAGTATACCACTGAAAGAATTTGTCCTCTCGGGAAGTGAAATTGTTATTCTTCAATGTTATCAGTTACTGCAATTTGTTACTGAACATGTTATGTCTACAGAAGTACCTGATTAAGAGTTTACAGAATCAAAATGGAAACACACCAGGGTTCCGTAGACTGATGAGCATAACTTATATAGTTTTCTGAAATTTTGACTGATTGTTTATAATTGTTGTTTTATGAATTCAATTGGCATAATTGTACCACTAATCACTATAAATTGTGTTATTAATTGGTCTGGGGCAGTTGTGTAGGTCTCTTACACCTGGAGTGTTTGTACTGAAACTGACCTGGGGAGAATGCCAGGGTGTGTGCTTGAAGGATCGGGCCCATGACAGGAGAAGGAATGGGATTGACAGTACCACTAGAGATAGTCTTTCAAAATGAACAAAAAATAAAATGTTCATAAACAGAAATTATTTACAAAAGTGCATAAAATGTCTCTTTTCAAATATTAGGTTGAGATTGCTTAAAGGTTCTTAAATTAAATATAGTTTCTTACCATTCCTTAGCAGAGTCTTTCCCAGCTAAATAAAATCTCAATAGCTTTTCCTTCAGATCAGATTTCCAGTTCCACCCCACAAACAGGAACAGGTTTAGGAATTTCCCTAAACTTCCTTACAAACAGGAACAGATGTTGTATCCCAGTCTTCCTCTGTCTCCAGTTCTTCCTGCCTAGGATAATGCAGATGTTTCAGGGACTACTTGCTGAAGCTCCCTCTTGTCAGACATAAAATAGGAACCTAAAAGATGCTGTGTATAACTTGGTTTGCTCTTAAAATAATCACGTTTGGTATCTTAAATTTAAAAGTATAGTTTATTCAGACAATAACTACAAATTAACTAACTTTCAAAAGTGTTTAAGTATAATGATAATTTTATGAGCGAACCGAGTTCTATATTATATAACTTTAGGAACATATACGCTGCTTTATGTTCCTAAAACAGCCTCCCCAACCTGGTACCCTCCAGATGTTTTGGACCACAGTGCCCAACATTCCTGACCATTGGCCATGCTGCCTGAGGCTGATGGGAGCTGAAGTTCAAAATATTTGGAGGGTACCAGATTGGGGAAGGCTGTAAAGAGCAC
Organism: Heloderma suspectum; assembly: GCF_057233095.1. Classification (NCBI taxonomy): domain Eukaryota; kingdom Metazoa; phylum Chordata; class Lepidosauria; order Squamata; family Helodermatidae; genus Heloderma; species Heloderma suspectum. The sequence goes on along the minus strand of NC_139471.1, from coordinate 8,038,810 downwards.
CAAAAAAAAGTATTGCTTAGTTTTCAGTTTTTCCCAGAATTTTTGTTTGCTTGTTTCTCGGGGAAAAAAAAAATCCCTGTGGCTTCAACATTTCTGGAAAGTTTACATCTCTGTCCTCTGCAGTTTCTCAGTGTGGCTGTCAAGGGCTCCTTGGAGGCCTCTCTCAGTCTAATCCAGTAGCCAAGTCCAGACACAGATAAAGGGATTCTATTCAAAGCTTTGTTCCTCTTTTACAACTTGACAACTCTACCATTAGCAACTAGATATGAGCAGCAGAGTACCTATGCCCTAAGCTGGAACAGTTGGTCCCCGTTTGAAGGAGAATCACTGGCAGACCCTGAACTTATGGGCTAGGGAGAGTCCCTCCCCTTTTCCCTTGGATCCTCTGGGCGCAACTGTTGTTTGCGCGCCAACCGGGCACTACGCCTCAATTCCGCGCCCTCTATTTGGCGCTGCACGTCCAGCAAGTCTGCTTCCCGCGCTCTCTCACTCCCGGGACTGCTATCTATGCTAGGAATGCTGGTGGGAGGAATCTCTGTCAGCTGTTGGCCCTGGGAAGGATGAGCGCGCTCCTCTCCCAGGAGCGACTCCTCTTCCTCAGAATCAGAACTACTCTGGGATTCTATGGGCTCAGTGTCCACCCCGACAGTGGCAGCGAATGAGGAGCAGGTGCTAGATGGTTTTAAATGCCCCCACCTGCTCCCATGCAATCCCAGCTGTTGTACTTTGCTGCTGCTGGTTGCTGGGATGCATTGGGCTGAGCAGATGGAAGATTCCTGGCTCTGCTGTGAAGGGCCTTGGAACAATCCAAACCTCAATAAATGCTATATAGCAGAGGTCACAATGCTTCATGGGGTGGGGCTACCACCAGTCACTCTGCCTGGCCACACCCTAGCTTCTGTCTGTCTCCAGCTGGCAACCAAGACTAGGGAGGCAGGAAATGGAGCACTTCTTTGTCAGTGATGTCTATAGTGCAGCCTGCTGCTCTCAGTGTTTCCACAGGTTAGAAGCCACAGTGCCCTTCTGCTTATGCTTCTATGAAGCAACTGCTCTAAAATACTGCTCTAAAAGGAGGGAGGAGACAAACAATTAGAACTGAAGTGCCTCTGATCTAAATAGGCTCTCCTCCCAGCAGTCTCCACCCCCGGTTTGCCTCTGCCAAGGTTCTGAACTTGAATACCTGTAGGGGGGAGAGCGAAACAGCTTCAGTTAAGTGCCTCTGATAGAAATAAGACCTCCTCCCAGGCTCCCAGCAGGTCTGAGAGGAGGGCACAAAGTTCCCTAGCCTGACTTGCAGAGGTGTCGGCCACCAGGAAAATGACCTTAATACGTGTGTGTGTGTGTGTGTGTGTGTGTATGTGTAGACAGATGTAAAATTTCTGGAAATTTTGAGGCCATGGGAACCCCCCCTTTTTTTTTTGGAAAAAATGGAAATATTGAAAAACAAGTAATTTTTTTAGCACTTTTTACAGATCTAAAGTCACTTTGTTGCTTTAAGGCAGTCTTTCCCAACCTGATGCCCTCCAGGTCATGAATGCTGGGCACTGTAGCCCAAAAAATGTGGAGGGCACCAGGTTGGGGAGGGCTGCTTTAGGAATTATTTTTATTTATTTTTATTTAAAACATTTGTATCTCGCCCTATATCATTAAGATCTCAGGGTGGCATACAGATAAAATCAGTTTAAACAGTATAAAATGATAAATAATGTAAATACCTAAAAACACATCAAACCATTAAACAAGCTAATACCATTTAAAATCTAAAATAATAAAACAGTTAAAACAGTGTGCTACTTTAGGGAATGATTTTGCCCTCAAAGGCTTTGGTAAAAAGCCATGTTTTTACTTGGCGCTGAAATAAAACCAATGTCTGTGCCAATCGGGCGTCCAAGAGGAGGGCATTCTGCAACCGGGGTGCAGAGAAGGCCCAAGTCCCATCGTAGTGTATTTCTCACACTGGTGGGATGCAGAGGAGGGCCCCTCCAACAGATCTCAGTCCTCAGGCAGGTATATATAGGGGGAGGCACTCCCTCAAATATTGAGCTCCCAAGCCGTTCAGGGCTTTAAATGTCATCACCAAAACCTTGAATTCTGACCAGAAGCATATTGGCAGCCAGTGCAATCCCTTTAAAACTGGTGTTATATGATTTTTATAAGATGTTCCAGTCAGCAGTCTTGCTGCTTCATTCATGTGGCAACCCCACATAAAGTGCATTGCAGTAGTCTAATCGGGAAGTTACCAGCGCATGTACTACTGTGACTAGGTTATCCCTTTCCAGGAAAGGCGGTAGCTGGTGGATCAGCCGAAGATGACCCCAAGTAATCTGGGCCATGGAGTCCACACGGGGCTCCAGTGACAGGGATGGATCTAGGAATACTCCCAAGCTACGCACCTGCTCCTTCAAGGGTAATGCAACCCTGTCCAGGACAGGTTGCTTACCCAGTTCCCAGACTTGGGAACCACCAGTCCACAGAGCTTCCGTCTTGTCAGGATTTAGCTTCAAGAAAATATGCACCTTGGCCGGCTGAAGCATGGACCTCACATTTTATCCTAGAAGACATTTTTACTGGCATCCTAACCTGTGGTAAGATTGATAGGAGTTAAGAGGATTTGGGTGAAAAAATATAAGACACGTGTATTAATCATGTGTTCTTAGTTTCTGCTCTGTATGCTTGTAAGTAATAGGCCAAAATGTAGATATAATTCAGGAAAAATGTCTTAGACAAATGCATATGTAGAGTTTTTGTCAGTGACCAACATGCATTTTCACAATGTAACAATGTAAGGAAAGTATGGCAATTTCATCAATTTACATTTTATGGAGCATTTCTAAATAAATTAGCAATATTATGAAAGTCTTGTGGCCCAATGAAGAACATAAGAAGAGCCATGCTGGATCAGACGAGGATCCATCTAGTCCAGCATTCTGTTCACACAGTTGCCAATGAGCTGTTGACCGGGAACCCACAAGCAGGACACGAGTGCAACAGCACCTTGCCACCCATGTTCCCCAGCAACTGGTGTACATAGCCATACTGCCTCTGATACTGGAGGTATCATGGAGTTCTAGATGATGGAGGGCTAGATGATGGTATCATGGAGGGCTAGATAACTTCAGGATGTGATGTGCTAATAAGACGCAAGAATAATATTGTCGGATCACACTGAAAGTGCAGCATTCTGTGTCCTACAGTGTTCATCCAAATAACTCTGAGCAATGCACAAGGAAGGCCTTCTGGAGACTGAGGTCTTTTTTGTTGGCTTTTTACCCATAACATGCTAATTAGCAGCTACTCATTAAGACATAGAGCTTTCTGAGATGTGCTAAAATGTCATGGCTAAACTAGGTGGTTGAGGCCTGACACTGGAAATTGAGTCTTTTCATAGAACGACAAGAATGCAGTTTCTGTTCTTCTTTCATACTGTATCCCATCAATGCTCAAGGGAGCCCTGACTATGCAACAACTTCAGTACGTGGTGTCTTTGTTTTCATACGAAGTTTCTGAATTAAATATCTATATATTTTCAAGGGTTTTATAAACATTAATACATTTTGGGATAATTTATATTTCAGTCAGTGATTTAGGCTTGCACTCACAGAAACCTTCAATGAACTGAGAGGTAGGAGAACTCTGGGTATAACACAAACTCCAAAACAGCAAACTAAAATGATGGGTTATTTGTTTAAAAAAATGTTTTCTGGTCATGGAAATTCTTTCCGCAGTATTTATGAGCAGTTGGCACTGCTAATTCTAAATACAATTTCCAAACATTTGCTCACATGCATTAATATGTTAGCTTGGTTTTAGGAAGCCACAGGTTTTGATGAGTATTTCCAGACCCCAAACCAAAGAGACTTTGGGGAAGCACTGGAAACTGCTGATCATTCAGTCTTCCCCAGTCATATCTCATTTCAGTGTTGCATGTAATGTATTAAATTGGTACCCTTCTCACATTGGGGCCTGGAGCATCAGGCTAAGTTCTTATAAACTGTGCCCTACCATTCATTCTCCCTCCCTCCCTCCCTCCCTGAATGTGCTATTTGTTGTATTCAAAAAAAGGCCTAATTTTTTTTTAAAGTTGCATTGCTGATCATGCAGCATATTATATCTAGGGCGGTACCTTGGAGGGGGCAAAAGACATCCCTCCACTGTATCTGTATTCATGCACATTTTCTCCTTCACACAATCCTGGATCCAACAATGACCATTCACTATACAATGACCTACTCATTATCTTCCCTAGAACTGGTGGCTGTCAGTGAAGATCTGTACCTCTTTAGGGCTATCAACTAAGGGAGCAATCCCCCATCCCAAAGATATGTACCTCTTTAGGGCTATCAACTAAGGGAGCAACCCCCTGTCTGTCCATGTGTCCGTCCCCCCATCACAGCCAGCTGGAAAGAACCACGCTTGATGCCCTCCGAGGTAGGAAAATCAATCTCAGAGATGGGGGAAAGGGGGTGTTCCAGAGGGCAAGGAGGGGAGGGGACTGGAGAGGCCAGGATACAAGGTAACCTGAGCCTCCTCCAACCTCCTTCCCTACCCCTCTGAAGTGCTGTCACTAGATGGGCAAAAAAACCCATCTAGCGCGAAATGCAAGGATCAGAGGACAGGGAGGCAAAGGTCTCGTCTGCCACTCCTCCCGTCCTGCTGGCATCAGCCTGGCAGGGCATTGGATACATGGAAGCCTCTGAGTTTGGAGGCTTCCATCTTGCAAGGGCACAACCCATAGGATTGCACCCTAAGACAGAATTCCTTACTATGGGCTGGCTTTGTCTCTTTTCAGGTTTCCACTTTTCAATTTTCAGCAAAAATTGCATACCAGAAGCATTTTTTATTTTTACTGGTAGGGACAGAAAGCGGATGTTAAAAGAAAATGAGAGATGGAACTGAATCATCTTCCTCTTACATTTGAAAAGTGACATTTGCCACAAATGTTTTTAATTGTCTTGCAGTCCTGCTTCATCAAGGAATTTGACAATATTTTATATTGTTTCACTTACAATAGCAAAATCTGTTTGTATGTGGAGCACGTTACTAGGCTTCATTTTTATAAAACAAACAGTGCTGTCTTCAACCAGACTTTGGGATACACCATTTTAAACCCATATAAAAAAAAACAGATGGTTTCCCCTTAATCTTAAATTGATACATGTATTCAGAAGCCCATTTGTGTTTGACTAACCTCTTGTCATCAAGCATCTCTCCTTCTTTCAATTTCTAAAAAATCAGAACCAGACGATGTGTTACAGACTCTTTTCACAGGATTCTTTGCAAATCTCTTCAGGGTGTTCTTTGCTAGGCTGAGTCCTTCCAAGGTCTTGGCACTTAGGAAAGAATCTTCTTACATTTTCTAACCTGAGAATTTGTTTAACATCTAGCAGGGTTTAGTGATAATTCACCAATACCAGAAGAAATACCATCTGTTTTATGAGAATCAAAATGTTTAGTCTAAATTACAACACAAGCATGTGTAATGCAGCCCCAAAGCCCCCCCCCCTTTTTTTTTTCCTAAAGGAAGACAAATATGTCCCTGAAACCAACAGGGAGAAAAGGTTCCGGTGAGGCTGGGGGACTTGGAAGAGAAAAATAGCAGGTGGGGAAAGAGTGTGGAAAGAAAAACTCACCATCTATCACCTTCTGTATTCAAAACGGTGCCCTCCCAAATCTTTTCTTCAGTACAAGTAGCAGTTGGGGCTGAGTTGTATCCACTCACCTCTTAGTTACCTGCATGTGTTGTCATCTCTTCAGAGGGGAAAAAAGAAGGGTATACATTTATTTTAGAATGTTTTGTGTCTTAAGTTTATTATACAGTCACTGGCCAACTTAATGTATCTTTAAGATAAAGTTCAAGTGACAGCATCAAGGGGGTGAATAAGAAGGTCACTGCTGACTCAGACCAAAAGCTTATTCTGTCCAGCATCCTGTTTCCCACAGTGGTCAACCACATGCCTGTGGAGAGCCAGCAAGCTGCCTTCTCCCACTGTTGTTCCCCAGCAACAGATATTTAGATAACATGCATGCTGTCTGATCCTGGAGGTAGTACATAGCTATCACGAGTAGTAGCCATTGATAGCCTTATCCTCCATGAATTTACTTCCCTTTTAAAACCATCCATGTTGGTGGTCGTTGCTACTAATGGCAATTGGTGGAATTGAATTTCATTGTTTAACCATGAAGAAGTACTTCATTTATCTGACCAGAATCTTCTACCATTCAGCTAGATTGGATAACACTGGGTTCTAGGTAGGGTGTGTGTGTGTTGTGTTGTGTGTGTGTGTGCGCGCGTGCGTGCGCGCTTCTCCACACAGAGGCTTTTTATCCCGCAGTTTTACTGGGCTTCTGCTTCTGGATTCTTTGCAGGATTAAGGTTGGCCTTTTACATGTGCTCCCCCCCCCTTTCCCCCTTCATCTGCGAGTTCTATGTGTTGGTGCTGTGGTATTACCCCTATTATTGCCCGACTTCCTCTTTTCATGGAAAATTTAACACGCTGTATTTTAATAGCTCATTATCTCCAGTCTTTAACTGCATTAAAGGTCAGAAGACATGGGAGAGGCCCTGGAGGCTGACAGCATCATGTAAAGGACCCGCAAACTTCCATGAGTAACCAATCTCAATCTCAGGATAAAAGTTGCATGTGGAGAAGCCCTGTGTGTGTGAGAGAGAGAGGGAGGGGGAGAGAGAGAGGAACACTCTGTCTGCTTTCTCTGCCCCATCCTTAAGTTTCATACTTCTATCATGTCCCCCCTTACTTGCTTTTTTTTCTAAACTAAATAGCCCCAATACTGTAGGAAAATAAAAATAAACGTAGGAAAAACCACTAAACCATTCAGGTATGACCTAAATCATATCCCTTATGAATATACAGTGGAGGTGAGGAATAGATTTAAGGGATTAGACCTGATAGACAGAGTGCCTGAGGAACTATGGATGGAGAAGCAAGGGAAGTGAAAAGCAAGGGAGAAGGGGGAAGATATATCCAACTGAATGCAGAGTCCCAGAGAATAGCAGGGAGAGACAAGAAGGCCTTCTTAAATGAACAATGCAAAGAAATCGAAGAAAACAATAGAATGGGAAAGACTAGAGATCTTTTCAAGAAAATTGGAGATCTCAAGGGAACATTTTGTGCAAAGACGGGCATGATAAAGGACAAAGAAGGCAGGGACCTAACAGAAGCAGATGAGATTAAGAAGAGGTGGCAAGAATACACAGAAGAACTATACAGGAAAGATCTTAATGTCCCTGATATCCATAATAGTGCGGTCACTGAACTTGAGCCGGACATCCTCGAGAGTGAAGTCAAGAGGGCCTTAGGCAGCATTACTAACAACAAAGCTAGCGGAGATGACAGTCTTCCATCTGAGCTATTTAAAATCCTAAAAGATGATGCTGTTAATGTGCTGCACTCAATATGCCAACACATTTGGAACACTCAACTAGGGATGTACGGAAGTTACCTTTTAGTGAAATTGATTCGAGGTGGGGAGGAGGTGCTCCGTCCCTCCCCCCCCAAATTCTGGCTGGGGGGGGAGGCGCTCCGTCCCTCCCCCTTGAAATTCTGGCCGGGAGGGGAGGCGCTCCGTCCCTCCCCCCCGAATCCTGGCCGGCCGCCGCCGTTTGCGTCCCTGCAGTAGGCCATGATAGGCTACGTAAATGTTTACATAGCCTATCACGGCTGATTTAAAAGAAGAAGAAAAAAAACCCGCGTGTACGCAAATGGCGGCTCCCATGGGCGCCGCCATTTGCATTCCTTATTTTGACACGTCTTAGTCTACATAAACATTTACGTAGACTAAGATGGCGAAAATAAGGGGAACGCAAATAGCGTAGCGTAGCGTACGCGCGGTTTTTTTTTTCTTTTAAATCAGCCGTGATAGGCTACGTAAACATTTACGTAGCCTATCGCGTTTTTTTCTTTCTTTCCTGGAAATGGCAGCGGCAGCAGCCGGTCAGAAGACCGGCTGCCGCAGCTACCGCTGCCAAACCGCCGCCGAACCACCGCCGCCAGGAGGATTCGCCCAAGGTAAGTCCCGTACCGGGGGGGTGGCAGACTGTTCCGCCACCGATTTCGGGGGGCCGAATGCACTGGCATTCGGCCTCCCCGAGATTCGTGGCGAAATTCTCTGACATCCCTACACTCAACAGTGGCCACAAGACTGAAAAAGGTCAGTTTACATTCCAATTCCAAAGAAGGGCAATGCCAAAGAGTGTTCAAACTACCGTACAATTGCGCTCATTTCACATGCCAGCAAGGTTATGCTCAAAATCCTACAAGCTAGGCTTCAGCAGTATGCGAACCAAGAACTACCAGAAGTACAAGATGGATTCCGAAGAGGCAGAGGAACTAGAGATCAAATCGCCAACATTCGCTGCATCATGGAGAAAGCAAGAGAATTCCAGAAAAATGTCAATTTCTGCTTCATTGACTACGCTAAAGCCTTTGATTGTGTGGATCACAACAAACTCTGGCAAACTCTGAAAGAGATGGGGGTACCAGACCACCTTACCTATCCCCTGAGAAACCTGTACAAGGGTCAAGAAGCAACAGTAAGAACCAGACATGGAACAACCGATTGGTTCCAAATTGGGAAAGGAGTACAACAATTTATATTTTGTTATCAGGCTGCATATTGTCGCCCTGCTTATTTAACTTATATGCAGAGTACATCATGAGAAACGCCGGGTAGGATGAATCACAGGTCGGAATTAAGTTTGCCAGGAGAATTATCAACAACCTCAGATACGCAGACGATACCACCCTAATGGCAGAAAGCGAAGAGGATCTAAAGAGCCTCTTGTTGAGGGTGAAAGAGGAGAGTGCAACAGCTGGTTTGAAACTCAACATTAAAAAAAACTAAGATAATGGCATCTGTCCTCATCATTTCCTGGCATATAGAAGGGGAAGAAATGGAAGCAGTGACAGATTTTATTTTCTTGGGCTCCAAGATCACCGCAGACAGTGACTGTAGCCATGACATTAAAAGACGCTTGCTCCTTGGGAGGAAAACTATGGCAAACCTAGACAGCATAGTAAGAAGCAGAGACATCACTTTGCCGACAAAGGTTCGTATAATCAAAGCTATGGTTTTCCCAGTAGTAACGTATGGCTGTGAGAGCTGGACTATAAGGAAGGCTGAGCGCCGAAGAATCGATGCTTTTGAACTGTGGTGCTGGAGAAGACTCTTACGAGTCCCCTGGCCTGCAAGGAGGTCATATCAGTCCATCCTAAAGGAAATCAGCCCTGAGTGCTCATTGGAAGGACAGATACTGAAGCTGAAGCTCAAATATTTTGGCCACCTAATGCGAAGAGAAAACTCCCTGGAAAAGACCCTGATGCTGGGAAAGATTGAAGGCAACAGGAGAAGGGGACGGCAGAGGATGAGATGGCTAGAGAGCATCACCGACGCAATGAATATGAACTTGAACACACTCTGGGACAGAGCGGAGGACAGGAAGGCCTGGCGTGCCATGGGGTCACGAAGAGTCGGACACAACTGAACGACTGAACAACAACAACAATAACCAAACTACACAATCTGGAGCCTCTTGCTGCTGAACTGCACCACTTTTTTATTTTATTTTATTTATTTATTTATTTATTTATTTCTATACCGCCCAATAGCCAAAGCTCTCTGGGCGGTTCACAAAAACACTTGAGGGCATAGGTGGGGGTTTATGCATTTGAATACCCGCTCATATTTTTTTAAAAATGTATATATTCCTACATATACAAATCCAGCATATTCGAGAAAAATGTCCAAAGCAAGCACCTGGCAGAAATAGCAGTTTCTGATTTTTTCATCCACACATTTTTAGAACTAGTACACCTAAACTGTAGGCACATGATGGCTCTTCCAGACTGAGTATATGGTGGCACCCTGTTCATAGCAAGCCATTTGTGTGAAATTAGTGCCCTGAACAGAACCGGACTGTCTTTAGGTTGGTCTGAAGTGTCATGTTAATGGTCCAGTTACTGTGCAATTGTTTGTTTATTTATTGTTTATACTGCTCTATAGCCGAAGCTCTCTGGGGGTTCACAAAATTGCAACCACAAAAATACAACAGAAAATACAATATAAAATATAATAGATTAAAACTAAAGAATAAAAATACAAGCAGACTAAAACCTAGCAGCAATGCAGCTATTTAAATGCAATAGCAGTTTTAAGACAGCAGAGCTAAAAAACTGGAATGCTAAAAATGCCTGGGAAAATAAAAGGGTCTTCACCTGGCACCGGAAAGAGTATAACATAGGCGCCAGGTGAACCTCTCTAGGGAGTTCTTCCACAGCCAGGGTGCCACAGCCGAAAATGCCTTTTTCCTGGTAGCCACCTGTCTTACCTCTTTTGGCAGGGGCTCCTGGAGAAGGACCCTTGAAGATGATCTTAAGGTCTGGGCAGGTACACATGGGAGGAGGCGATCCTTCAGATAACAGGGACCGCATCTACATGGCACCAATTTCATTGTTTGCTCGGTAGGAGCTGCGCAGTATTAGTGCTGTGAATTAACAACTGGGGCGGTAGATGGGAGAGTTAATGCAGACTTCCCAAGCCAGGAAGAGTACAGAGCGCAGAGCAGGGGAGGAGGAGAGCGCAACTAGCACATGGTCTATTAACTGCCCAATCAGCAGCCCCCCCACACACACATACACACAAACACAGGCTCAATGAAGTGCTTCTGAGTACATCTTTATGAAAATCATCCATGCTGGCACCCACCCTTTCTCAACTGCATAGCTTCAAATCCACAGGCATCCAGCGTTTCTCAGCTGTGTTCCTTTGTAGCTGAACTTCTTCACTCTCAAGCTCAATACTTAAAGTGAGAGAGGCAGCGATGTGGAACTGAAGGCAGTGAGTTACTTCCGGTAGACGTGTTTGCCCCTCTACTCTCCCCCCACCCCCAGCTACTTTCCCTTCCACCAATCAGCGCGGCTTCTATCAGCCTGCTTCTTCATGCCTCTAACTGCAGAGCTGTGAAGGATGAGGGGCATCACTAACGACACTGAGATTTCAATCCGAGGAAGGGACAGACAGCTCAACCCCCTGCAGTGAACCCGAAGCAAGTGAAAACTTAGCAGCAAATGGAGAAAATACAGATTTCTCCATGAAAACCACGATTGGGCTGCGAATTGGCGACTGTGTCATCTGTCTCAAAGATCTTCCCTTTGAAGCGGCACCGTGGCAAATGGCTAATGCAGATGGGGCCCTGATCCCAAGCCATTTAATAAGCTGAAGTAGGAAAATCTGCATCTATAAAATGATACATTTTCAGCATACATAAGTAGATTTCTTTTTACTGTCATTTTTCATAGTTGAGAAATGGAAGTTTGGCAGCATCTCAAGTTTTTTCTACTATGAATCTCTCTTGTTAAGTACTGATATTACAACAGAACATCTTATTAATGTTTCACAGCAACACAGCCACTGTGAAATTTGCATTCTGTGGATCATTTCATGGGTATTAGTGTGATGTGGTTGTGTTAAAAGGCTTTTCCATCTGCCTGTTGATATCCATGACATTTTCTGGGAAAACTCTCTATTTTAAGATGTTGAACATTATTCTGAAGTAGAACACTTGCTTCAGGGAGTTGTGTTTTAAATCGTGATGTTCTAACGTTCTTCGTCTGCTTCAAGTCTACTATATCATCTTTGTTTTCAAATGGAATGTCAAACACTGGAAATTTTGGAAATAACACTTAAATATGATAGAGTGAAAACCTCTTTTCTCTCCCCCCATCTCCCACTGCCCCAGTAAGTACGAGGGTCTGCGTGCCTCTTCACTCATTGTGTTGATGGTGATAATTAGGGCTGCTACCCAGTTAAAGAAACCATACTGGATTACACATATGAGTTTGATCATTTGATAAATCTGCATACATTTGCGTATGAATAAAAGTAATTCTGAACTAAAAACATTTAAAAACAACAAGAAGTGCCATTCCCTTCCGTGTGAGAGAAATTCCTTTTCTAAGATAATACCTGCCACTGACTGCTTTAGCAAGTACTCATATTAACAGTAATACAGTCTTTTAAAAAATCTTCCTGTTTAATCAGGGTAACATTTTAATCAAAAAGATTGATTAATCTAATTGATTAATCAACAATATGTTGCAGGGCTGTGTGCCAGTGATGAACTCATTGTTTGGAATAGTTTGCTTCCTCAGTATCCCTCCCTTTGGAGAACTATAAAAATATCATGTTCTCTCCCCCCCCGCCCCATCACCACCATTTGATCTGCCTGTCCCTTATTTTAATTACTTATAAGACTGGGCCATTAGTAATACTCAGGATTTGTATTTGACCTATATGTCATTCAGATGTATTGATTCTGCAGCTGTAGATGCATCACTTACAGTGAACAAGAAATATCCTGTAAATTGCGAAAAAAAATAGCCTACTTCTGGAACAAAATTTGTTTGTTTGTTTATATGCCAGCCTTCATTCTACTAGCTGTCAGGAATAAAAACATAACATTATATTATAGAACAACAAAACCAGGGATAAAAAAATATAACGATACAATATATAACAGCATCACCAGAATAAAAATAACAGATAACATATTAAAACCTACTAAAAGTAGCAACAACATTTAGCTGAGTAAGTAGGAGGAAAGAAGGGAAGCGAAAAGCAAGGGAGAAAAGGGAAGATATACCCGACTGAATGCAGATTTCCAGAGAATAGCAAGGAGAGACAAGAAGGCCTTCTTAAATGAACAATGCAAAGGAATCGAAGAAAACAATAGAATGGGAAAGACTAGAGATCTCTTCAAGAAAATTGGAGATCTCAAGGGAACGTTTTGTGCAAAGACGGGCATGATAAAGGAACAAGAAGGCAGGGACCTAACAGAAGCAGATGAGATGAAGAAGAGGTGGCAAGAATACACAGAAGAACTATACAGGAAAGATCTGAATGTCCCTGATAGCCATGACAGTGCGGTCACTGAACTTGAGCCGGACATCCTCGAGAGTGAAGTCAAGTGGGCCTTAGGAAGCATTAATAACAACAAAGCTAGCGGAGATGACAGTATTACAGCTGAGCTATTTAAGATCCTAAAAGACGATGCTGTTAAAGTGCTGCACTCAATATGCCAACAAGTTTGGAACACTCAAACAATGGCCACAAGACTGGAAAAGGTCAGTTTACATTCCAATTCCAAAGAAGGGCAATGCCAAAGAGTGTTCAAACTACCGCACAGTTGCGCTCATTTCACATGCCAGTGAGGTTATGCTCAAAATCCTACAAGCTAGGCTTCAGCAGTATGTGAACCGAGAACTACCGGAAGTACAAGCTGGGTTTCAAAGAGGCAGAGGAACTAGAGATCAAATCACCAACATTCGCTGGATCATGGACAAAGCAAGAGAATTCCAGAAAAACGTCAATTTCTGCTTCATTGACTACGCTAAAGCCTTTGATTGTGTGGATCACAACAAACTGTGGCAAACTCTGAAAGAGATGGGAGTACCAGACCACCTTACCTGTCTCCTGAGAAACCTGTACGAGGGTCAAGAAGCAACAGTAAGAACCAGACATGGAACAACCGATTGGTTCAAAATTGGGAAAGGAGTATGACAAGGCTGTATATTGTCGCCCTGCTTATTTGATTTATATGCAGAGTACATCATGAGAAACACCAGGTTGGATGAATCACAGGTCGGAATTAAGATTGCTGGGAGAATTATCAACAACCTCAGATACGCAGATGATACCACCCTAATGGCAGAAAGCGAAGAGGATCCAAAGAGCCTCTTGTTGAGGGTGAAAGAGGAGAGTGCAAAAGCTGGTTTGAAACTCAACATTAAAAAAACGAAGATCATGGCATCTGTCCCCATCACTTCCTGGCATATAGAAGGGGAAGAAATGGAAGCAGTGACAGATTTTATTTTCTTGGGCTCCAAGATCACCGCAGACGGTGACTGTAGCCATGACATTAAAAGACGCTTGCTCCTTGGGAGGAAAGCTATGGCAAACCTAGACAGCATAGTAAGAAGCAGAGACATCACCTTGTCGACAAAGGTCCATATCATCAAAACTATGGTTTTCCCAGTAGCAACGTATGGCTGTGAGAGCTGGACTATAAGGAAGGCTGAGCACCAAAGAATCAATGCTTTCCAACTGTGGTGCTGGAGAAGACTCTTACGAGTCCCCTGGACTGCAAGGAGGTCAAATCAGTCCATCCTAAAGGAAATCAGCCCTGAGTGCTCATTGGAAGGACAGATACTGAAGCTGAAGCTCCAATATTTTGGCCACCTAATGCAAAGAGAAAACTCCCTGGAAAAGATCCTGATGCTGGGAAAGTTTGAAGGCAAAAGGAGAAGGGGACGGCAGAGGATGAGATGGCTAGATAGCATCACCGATGCAATGAATATGGACTTGAGCACATTCCGGAAGAGAGCGCAGGACAGGAAGGCCTGGCATGCTATGGTCCATGGGGTCACGAAGAGTCGGACACGACTGAACAACAACTGTCTTCTAGTCAGATGGCACTAGATTAAAGCAAGAAATCTGGTCATAATTTCTTCTTGCAGTTTCCTCTGACTGATCCCATTCATTTGACCACTAGGGTGGCATTATGTATTACATGTCACACATTCTTGTTGGCCTGGCAAAAATCCACCTTCAATTTGCCATTAAAATACCCCAAGCCCTACCAAGACTAACCAGTCTGTTGATTCATCTCAGCAGAAACGTTTTCCTGCCCCTTCATTCACAGAAAACATCATCCAAATTTCTGCAAACTGACAAAACCACAGGCTTTTTGGCTTCATTTTCTAACTCTGAGCTAACCTTTTGAAAATGGTGCCTCTGGTTTTTCAGTCTGCTGATACAGTGCTTTTGGGGGTTTGACCAGTCAATGGTAAATTGATAAGTTGCTCTTTCTTGGTGTCCTGTGTTTGATTTAGTACTCTGCAACATTGCAAACTCATGTGGAAAAGGTTGTAATGAATAAAATCTATTAGAGCCAAAATATATTTTTTGTCTTTCTGGTTTTCCTATCAACACACTGCAATTATTTATCTCTTGGAAAAAATAAAAGAGGGGAGATTATCATTCTGTGCCCTAGTGCTTGAGTATGCCTGTTTCAAGAATCAAAAGAACACATTCCTAGTAGCTGATAGTGGGTGCCTCCATTTGGTAACATGGCTGTTCTTCTTGTTGTTGTTTTTAGCACTATGCTAGAAGTATTCCAGATTTGTGCCAGTTGTGTGCAATCTAGTCCTCTCAGATTAACACAAAAGTGTTATCACTTGCTGGAGTCTACAGGGAGGGGCTAGTAAGAAAGACGTATGTGCCTGCCATTTCTTCTTCTGCTGATGCTGCTCCAAGAAGGGATTTCTTCTCCATAGGGGCATACACATACATCACAGATGACGTAGACTGTAATAGCTGTGGTTTTTTCATTTCTTAAATTTGGCTGTGGTGGAACTAACAACTTTTACCCCATCCTGACAGTTCCACCATTGGGTGGAGACCATGAAGGTAATAATTAATGTATAAAGGCAGGGTTTCATTTCAAGCAACCAGGTCACTGACCACTCCTTCAGACCAGGTGAGACTATGACCTGGTTTGTATGTAATGACACCCCATGGGTTAAACAACCCATGGTCCGTCATGCACAAGCAGGATAAAGTGAGCATGCTGCCTGTGGCATGCCTGCCACTTCTGCTTTTACTCAGCAGCCCATAAGTGGCTCTTTCATAGTTTGCTGAGCATGGTGTCTGAACCCAGACCACTGCATTGTTTAGCCCCTAAACAACCCAGCAGCCTGGGTTTGGATGTCATACTTAGCAAATTACAAAGGATGGAGTCGCTCGTGGGTTGCTGAGTAAAAGCAGAAGTTGCAGATGTTCTGCAGGCAGCGTGCGTGCTCTCTCCTGCTCGTCCCCAACAGCCCATGGATTGTTTAACCCATAGGCTGTCATTATATGCAAACTGGACCAATAGGTATAGTCAGTTTATACCTGAAAGCTTTGTACTGGAAGCTTTAAAAAAGTGACTAAGGGTGCAATCCTATTCATGTTTAGACAGAAAAAAACTCCTACAACTGCCAGCAAGCATGCAGTGTTTTGGATGAATGTCATCCAGATTCTTAGGAATGAATGAGTGAGTGAATACCAGAGAAAATTGCTAGTGTGGAAGCACCCCATGAGTTCTAATAAGCTTTCTCTGACTATATAATTACTGAGCGTCCAAAAAGTTACTTTGTTTGCTCCCTGCTGGTAGCTCCCCAGAATCTACTAAAGCCTCCCCAGATTAATGCTTGTAGTTTCCCTCCATGGAATCAGTTGCAGCTGAAAGGGAGAAATATGAATTGGAAAAAGAGTTAAATCCCTTCCCTACTGCCATGGCCCTCAGTCATCTTATATCCCCGCTCATGACCTTTGCTACTCTAACTCCACTACCTTCAGCTGTCTGAAAGTATCTTGCTCCTTCAAACAATTCCATCTTTGCTCCCTTGCTGCCTCTTATGCCTAGAGATGCTTCCCAGAAATCCTTGTGACACCACCTGTCTTCCTTCACATCCCTGCTCAAACACCACATTTTCTGTGACATCTGCCCTATCCCCATAGTGTATATTAGTAAATTATTCTTACCCTGCTTGCCCCTTGCTTCCCTCCACTCATTCTGCTACCTTCCCTATGCTGAACATTAAAGTGTAAGTCCTTTGGAGCAAGGATCACTCTTCTTGTTACTCCATAAAGCACCATGCATATTGATGGGATAATAATATTAATAATGATGATGTTAGAACATTAGAGTACATAGCTGAGTTTGATACTTTTGGACACTATAATCTGTTTCAATAGATAGTGTTGTGCCACAGAATCTGCATTTCCTGTATCTCCTTAGGCTTGTTAAGCTGTAGGCTTAACTGGAGAGGGGACTGCCTCTGAGGATGTTCAAGGCATTCCCTGATGTTGTGTCATGATAGCCTCTTTTATACACATGTGATTAGGAGGTAAGTCACATAACTCTGGCTCCTCTCATTTTACAAAGTACAGCCTTACTTTGTAAAATGTACAGGGAAAAATTGCAGAGAGGCTGTATAGTTAAATAAGTTACATCACATAGAAGCAGCAATTTGATCCACTTTGTGCTTTGATATCACTACTTCTTATGCTCTCCTTTTTCTAGTGTTGCCTTTTGTTTATCGTTGTTATGGTAATATTATGAATTCTTTCATAATGGATACCCCCAAGGACTTGATTTCATGAGAATTCCTGGCCGTCGGGGACAAACAATTTCTGTGGGGAGCTAGATTGGTGACCCAATTGAGGCTGTAATTGTCAGAGGATGATATCAACCTAGGGATGACCATTTATTTGATCTGAGAGGCAGGCAAGTGAACTCACCACCTCACCTGGTGATGATTAGGAGTTTGTCAGCAACAGCCGAAGTTTAGCACAATGGTGGTGAGAAAGGAGGCCATGTCTGACAAGGTCACCCCTTTGCATCATAGCATCGAGTTGAAAACAATATTCTTGAAAACCCTTTCTACAGGGAAATCACCTGTAGTGACATCACTTGGGCAATGGCAGTGAATCTGCATAAACAGGATTGCACTGTTTCCCTCCTTTCCTTCAAGGAGCAAGTCCCATCTCTAGCTGCTTCTTGAGCTTTTTCAAGCCAATTTGTCTTCTTCTCAGCTATTAATCAGTGGGAGTGTGTTTCAGTGGCATGGTGTGTGGAATCTGGATCCTCAGAAGTATACTTTTCCCAATTCCTATAGCCTACAGATAATTGATTGTTGTGTGGTAATGGATAAAGGGCATTGCCTAAGTCAGTTAATTTGTTTCCTTTCTCAGGCACATCGAACTTATTAGTGTGGGGAGGGAGAACAGCAAGTAAGTGTCCTGGTGTACCCTTCCTGCTGAGAGCTGCATTTCCTACAAATTCCCTTGTCTTTCAATTTAGCAGCCCTAAGCTCCCTTCTGCCAAGTTACTTCCTCCCCATCCACACTACTACTCCCTGCCGATTAATTGAATTGCAGGGTG
Organism: Heloderma suspectum; assembly: GCF_057233095.1. Classification (NCBI taxonomy): domain Eukaryota; kingdom Metazoa; phylum Chordata; class Lepidosauria; order Squamata; family Helodermatidae; genus Heloderma; species Heloderma suspectum. The sequence goes on along the minus strand of NC_139471.1, from coordinate 8,020,809 downwards.
TCTGAACACAGTGCTTCCTTCCCCCAGGTGATTTTATAATACACTAATGAATGCTGCTTTACTTCCCACATATCCCCAGCTAGGAATCTGGCTTAAATAACAATGGAGAAGTGTTTGTGTAAATGGAAAATATTTTTGCCTATGGAAGCAGCTGCCTATGAGCTCACTCCCTGGAAAGCATCCGGATGGCTTCCCATCTTATGGAGCTTCTCTCCCTCACCCCCACCCCCTCCTCTCTGCACAGTAGCAAGTTTAAGAGCCAGGAGTTTAAAAAACTAACCCTTGGAGTGCTTTCTTTGGCACCCTAGCAGCCTTCGGTTTGCCTGTTGCAAAAGGCACATATCAAGTGATCCTGTCCTTTCTAGGGAATGCAGAGTTGTTATGAAATACGCTTTATTTCAGAATATTTGCTTTCCACAAAATAAGCATCTTTAGCTCCAGAAATTCCCACGGAACAGGAATTTTAGGTAGAAGAACTGGAATGATGCCAGCCTTCTTGCATAAAGACTTTTCCGTAAAGTCTTCCATTTTATAGACATTCTGGTATTCCTTACTGTGTTCCTTACTTCAAGGGTTTTTGTCCATCAGTTGTGAAGACTTCCATCTGCCTTCATTTTAAAGATTTAGAGCAGGGGTGGGCAACTTGTGGCCCCTCCAGATATTTTGGCCTACAACTCTCATCATCCCTAGCCTTCATAGCCAATGGTGAGAAGTGATAGGAGTTGTAGGCCAAAACTTCTGGAGAGCCACAAGTTGCCCACTCCTGATTTAGAGGTAGAAACTTACAGTGCAAGCTTCTCACTTTGGGTATCATAAAGCCCAAGGCAATGGAGGAGGGAGACTTCTAATTTAGGTGTGCCTTCTACTGTGGGGGGACACGGAAAGGGATGCTTCAAGCCTCAAGTCTGAGGCGCTATATTAAAAAGTACAAATGCTACAGGAGTAGCAATCACAGCCCCATAAAAACCCTGTGAGAGATGTTGTGCTGAGAGAAAGGTACTTGCTCAAGGCCACCTAGTGATCCTCATAGTGAAACAGGGATTTGAACCTGGTTTTCCCACATTAAAGCCACTGCAAAGTAATTACTGACCCCAGAATCCCAGCGATTAACTCCTTTTTAATAGATCAATGTATTATTAGTAGTATTGTTATCTGGGCTTTAAACCATGTATTTGTTATAACCAGAACCTTCATTTGACAAAACTCTATCAGCCTTACCCCTCTATCATTTCTATTACCTAACCCATATGCTCCAACATATGCAATGAATATGAACTTGAGCACGCTCCGGGAGAGAGCGCAGGACAGGAAGGCCTGGCGTGCTATGGTCCATGGGGTCACGAAGAGTCGGACACGACTGAACGACTGAACAACAACAACAACAACAATGCTCCAACATACTCGCCAAAGGCATGGACATTACCTAGACATACAAAAGAGAATATCATTAGAAATAAAATTGATTTTATCATCATTAATAAAAGATATAGAAATGCCATCAAGTCAGTAAAAACATATCCAGGTGCCGATGTAAAATCGGATCACAACCCACTTGTTGCAGTTTTTAATATAAGATTAAAGACATTAAGAAAGAAAATAACAACACAAAGCTTAAATATCGATATGCTTAGAAATACTGAAAGAAGAGGTGAAGAGAAAAATAAAGGGGAATTTACAAAATATTAAGAGCAACAATGAAACCCACTTAAATGTCAACAAAAGGTGGAATGAAATAAAAGAAGCTATATTGAAAGCAAGTAAGACCAACTTTAAAAAAGAATAGATTTAAAGGAAAGCAAAAGTGGATGACCTCTGAGATCCTGGCCTTGATGGAAGAAAGAAGAAAATATAAGAGACGTGACACAATAAAATATGATATACATAAAATAATAAAGTATAAGATCATAGAAGTGAAAGAGAAATTTATGGTAGACAGATGTAAAGAAATTGAAGAACTAGAAAGCAAGCATGACATATTTGGAATACATAAAAAAGTAAAGGAACTGAGAGCTGTAGGGAGAAAGAAATAGTCCTGTTTACTAAAAGACAAACATGGAACAATTGTAGTAGAATGATCACAAAAACTTAAGAGATGGGAAGAATACATTAAGGAATTATTTGATGATATGAGATCAGAGTTGAATAAAGAGGATGGAGTTAGACATGAACCTGATATTATGTGTGAGGAGATAGAATATGCTATAAGGAATACAAAGGGGAAAAAAGGCTGTTGGCCCTGATGGGATACCAATTGAAATACTCGAGTTAATTGAAGGGGATGAAATACAACTCTTGGTACATTTATATAATACTGTCTATAAAACTGGTATCATACCAAAAGAATGGCTTAAATCAACGTTCATAGTATTGCCCCAAAAAGACAATGTTAAAGAATGCTCTGAATATAGAACAATCAGCCTTATGTGCCATGCATTGAAAATATTTATCAAAATTATTCACAATCGAATATATAAGAAATTAGAATTGTATATAAGTGAAACGCAGTTTGGATTTAGAAGTGGGGTGGGAGCAAGAGAAGCTTTATTTGGAGTTAACGTCTTAATCCAAAGATGTCTTGATATGAATAAAGACATATACTTGGGATTTGTTGATTATGAGAAGGCATTTGATAAAGTTTGTCATGAGCAATTGGTCGACATACTGAGAAAAATTGATATTGATAGTCAGGAGATCCGGGTTATAGAAAATTTGTATTGGAATCAAACAGCCTCAGTTCGTATAGATGGAGAGTTATCTGAAGAAATTCAAATCCAAAGAGGAGTCAGACAAGGCTGTGTCCTATCACCTATGCTATTCAATTTATATTCTGAAGCGATATTTAATGAAGCACTTGCTAAACAAATGGCTGGCATAAACATCAATCGAAAAATGATTAACACAGTTCGATATGCTGATGACACCGTAGTAATGACAGACAATCTATCCAACTTTAAATAATTACTAGATCAGATTAATAAAGTAAGTAATTAGTGTGGTCTTAAAATGAATATCAAGAAAACAAAATATATGGTGATAAGCAAAAAGCCTTTTACTGCATTTAATATTATGATAAATAATATACCAATTGAGCAAGTCACAAAATACAAATACTTAGGAACTTGGCTCAATGAAACAAATGAACAAACACAAGAGATAGACACAAGAGTGGAGATGGCAAAAACAGTGTTTGTTGAAATGAAACAAATATTATGTAATTGGGACCTTAATCTTGCAGTAAGGATTCAGATGGTAAGATGCTATGTGTTCTCAATATTATTTTACGGCGTGGAGGTTTGCACACTTAAGAAGAACAATCTGAAGAAAACCGAATCCTTCGAAATGTGGATATACTGACACATGCTGAAAATTCCGTGGACTGATTGAGTAACAAATGAGAACGTACTATACAGAGTAAGCAAAGAAACAGAATTGGTAAAGACCATCAAGAGAAGAAAGTAAAAATACCTTGGTCATATTATTCAAGGCGAAAAATACGCAATACTCCAACTCATTATACAAGGGAAAATGGAAGGAAAAAGATCTATAGGAAGAAGACGAACATCAGGGTTAAAGAATCTGAGGGAGTGGTTCATCTGAACTTCTATACAGCTATTCAGAGCAGCAGTGTCAAAAATGAAAATAGCTGTAATGATAGCTAACCTCCAATAGGAGACGGCACCTTAAGAAGAAGATGTTTTCTGGGGGAGGTTACAGGTCATTGGAATCCACACTGGGGCAGGGCTACCCCTTGGTCATTAGTTGGTCATTGTTGCAGCAGGTATCTGATGAAAGAAGTAAGGTTTTGGTTGGCTAAAACTCATAATAAATAAATAAAACTCATAAGAAATAATAAGAATAAACAACAAAAATAATGAATAATAAAACTCATGTATAAATCAGGCCCATACCACTTCTTAGCCACCCAGTTAAATGCAGCCTACCATCTGAAGAGATGTTTGACAACCCACTTGCATTCTTGGGGCACATGGGTGAAGAACTATAGGATTAACACTTTATTTTTACATTTGAACATAGAAACAAAAATGATTTCAACAAGATTAATTTTCTGTATTCCCCATCTTCTGGAATGGGGAATATGGAATGTGGGAATATGGGGAATGGGGAATATGGAATGTGGCTCCAGCTGCTTATTTATTATTTTTTACTTTCTTTGGACAGATAGGCTGTATTTCCTCATGCATTTTTTTCTTGAAATTGTCAAGATATGTTAAATTTCCAATTACGTCACTTGTTATTTATCTAGCCGAGTTTGTGTAGTAACATATTTTCATTCAGCATAATTTGATATTTCCCATAGTTTAAATTATTTCTACATTTTTGTTCCCCTCCCCCATTTTAGCTAGTGGGGAGGAAAAAACAGAGATGAACTGTCAGAAATGAAAGGAAATGCTAGAGACACAATTTGATCATGTTTGAGGAATTTCATGTGATGCTTTCTTCCCAGCAATGTCATTGTGTATGTTATTTAGGCTGGATGTTGTCCCAGCTAGAAACCTGACTGAAATCCCTGAGTCAAAAAACAAAAGTGACACAAAATCACCAAAGTGCCTGCCCAACTTTTCAGAGATGAACTTCTTCCTCAGGGGCTTCCTAAAACACAGTATCACATACAATAATGTTATATTCATACATCCAGAATATATAGCACAAAAATACAATGGACTAATTAAGTGCAGCCGTTCACAAATGCTTTGCAAACTTTCAGCACCAGAAAATTCACAAATGAAACTCATAATAAAAACTTGTACATGAATGTATTTAGAAATTATCTCACAGACCTCACAGGTCTTTGCCCATTCATTTTTTTTTAACCATTATATAAATAAGAGAATACTTTTGGAAATTTAGTCTAACTATATCAGACTACTCTAGGCAAGTGCTCCCAAGTCTGGATGCCAAAGTGAAAGACCGCCGACACAAGAAGTTGCCACAGCAACGCTTCCCATTGGCCATGCTTCTTTTCAGCACTAGAACATAGATATTGGAGCTGCACTTGTAGTGAAAGTCACCATCAGACTTGCTTGAGCTGAAGGAATTCTCTTTGGTGTCTAGATCTGCCAGATTAGACCATACTCTTTATTTACCCCTCGCTCCTTCTTCCTCATCTTTTTGTCTGCTGCTCCTTGTCTTTAATAGCCTTTCTCTCTATAACAAGCCAAGAGACTCATTTTAAAAACCTTGCCTCAAAAGCTTCTTCTTTCCAGAATAGCTATAGCCTCATCTTTCCTGCTTTGTCTACTACCAGTTGACACGCTGACATGCCTCCCCCTCTCCACCAGGAAGTCTTGGTTGAAAGGGAAATAATTATTTCCTGTGTTTTCATGTTATACTTTCTTAGGGCTGCTTTACATGTTACATCAAGCAGGGTGCCTGCTCATGCGTCCTTGATTGCTTCTGTACAGAACCCATATAATGCTTCCACCCACTTTGTTTGGCTTCACTCCAGCCCTCTTGGAAGTCTTTATTTTGTCCTGGAACCACTCACACATTTTTTCCCTATCCAGTGTCCCCACATGCATTGGCTTTGCTGTACCTATACTTCATACGAGGAAAACAAAGTTATGACTATCCTCATACCCTTGTAGTGAATGTTAGAAAATTCCATTCTGTCTTTTTCCTCAAGACTTTTTTTTTTTTAAAGAAACCATGAATAGTGCAGCTTCTCATAAAATTATTCAATTAGCTTGTCAGGTAATTATAAGCATAAATCATATCCCTCATGAATATACAGTGGAGGTGAGGAATCGATTTATGGGATTGGACCTGATAGACAGAGTGCCTGAGGAACTATGGACAGAGGTCCGTAACATTGTTCAGGAGGCAGCAACTCAATCCATCCCAAAGAAAAAGAAATGCAAGAAAGCAAAGTGGCTGCCTGATGAGGCTTTACAAGTAGCTGAGGAAAGAAGGGAAGCGAAAAGCAAGGGAGAAAGGGGAAGATATATCCAACTGAATGCAGAGTTCCAGAGAATAGCAAGGAGAGACAAGAAGGCCTTCTTAAATGAACAATGCAAAGAAATCGAGGAAAACAATAGAATGGGAAAGACTAGAGATCTCTTCAAGAAAATTGGAGATCTCAAGGGAACGTTTTGTGCAAAGACGGGCATGATAAAGGACAAAGAAGGCAGGGACCTAACAGAAGCAGATGAGATTAAGAAGAGGTGGCAAGAATACACAGAAGAACTATACAGGAAAGATCTGAATGTCCCTGATAGCCATGATAGTGCAGTCACTGAACTTGAGCCGGACATCCTCGAGAGTGAAGTCAAGTGGGCCTTAGGAAGCATTAGTAACAACAAAGCTAGCGGAGATGACAGTCTTCCAGCTGAGCTATTTAAAATCCTAAAAGATGATGCTGTTAAAGTGCTACATTCAATATGCCAACAAATTTGGAACACTCAACAATGGCCGCAAGACTGGAAAAGGTCAGTTTACATTCCAATTCCAAAGAAGGGCAATGCCAAAGAGTGCTCAAACTACCGCACAATTGCGCTCATTTCACATGCCAGCAAGGTGATGCTCAAAATCCTACAAGCTAGGCTTCAGCAGTATGCGATCCGATTTTGTGGGATCTGTTCCAGCTTCTTCCTCCTGATGAAGTGGACAAGGTGCTTTCATCTGTAAGGCCGACCACCTGCTTACTTTATCCTTGCCCATCTTGGCTCATTATGAGCTGCAGAGAGAGACTGGGTGAGGGGATCAAGGCGGTGGTGAACGCCTCCCTTGAGGAGGGAGTGATGCCATCAGCCCTCAAGGAGGCAGTGATAAGACCGCTCTTAAAGAAGCCCTCCTTGGATCCTCAAGTTCTGAACAACTTTCGCCCAGTCTCAAATCTGCCATTTTTGGGCAAGGTGATTGAGCGGGTGGTGGCGGTGCAGTTGAAGGCACACTTGGAAGAAACTGATTATCTAGACCCATTTCAGTCAGGCTTCAGGCCTAGGCATGGGACAGAAACGGCCTTGGTCGCCTTGGTGGATGATATGAGGAGGGCTCTGGATAGGGGTGAATGCTCCTTCCTTGTTCTCCTCGACCTCTCAGCGGCTTTTGATACCGTTGACCACGGTATCCTCCTGGACCGCCTGGAAGGGTTGGGCATTGGGGACACCGTATTGCGGTGGTTCCGGTCCTTCCTCTCCGGCAGGTACCAGAGGGTAGCACTGGGAGAGAAGGTTTCAGACCCGTGGCCACTTACTTGTGGGGTGCCACAGGGTTCCATCCTCTCCCCAATGCTATTTAACATCTATGTGAAGCCACTGGGGGCTATCATCAGGAGGTTTGGGGTGCAGTGTCATCAGTATGCGGATGACACGCAGCTCTACCTCTCATTCAAATCTTCACCAAGGTTGGCCGTAGAATCCCTGTCCAAATTTCTGGAGACGGTGAGTGGCTGGATGGGGAGGAATAAGCTGAAGCTGAACCCTGACAAGACCGAGGTACTTTTGGTGGGAGACAAGAGGAGGCTGGGGGATGTTGACCTGGTGTTGAATGGGGTACGGCTACCCTTGAAAGACCAGGTCCGCAGCCTGGGGGTCATTTTGGACTCCCAGCTGTCCATGGAGGCTCAGGTGTCAGCTGTGAGCTGGACAGTGCTGTATCAACTCCATCTGATACGGCAGCTGCGCCCCTTCCTTCCCGACCATCTGCTCCCATCGGTAGTACATGCCCTGGTCTCCTCTCGTTTAGACTACTGTAATGCGCTCTACGTGGGGTTACCCTTGAAGACGGTTCGGAAACTGCAGCTGGTACAGAATGCAGCGGCTCGCCTGATTAAAGGCAGCCGCCGGCAAGATCACATCACTCCAGTGCTGAAGGAGTTGCACTGGTTACCAGTTGTTTTCCGGGCCAAATTCAAGGTGTTGGTTTTGACCTTTAAAACCCTATATGGTTCCGGCCCAGCCTATCTTAAGGAGCGCCTCCAGCAACACCAGACAGGCCGCTTAACAAGATCAGCCTCAGATGGCCTTCTCTCTGTCCCTTCAGCCAGGACAGCTAGACTGGTGGGGACGAGGGAGAGGGCCTTCTCTGTGGTGGCCCCCACTCTGTGGAACTCCCTCCCTAGGGAACTCCGTCATGCCCCCTCTTTAATGAGCTTCCGTCGTGCATTAAAAACGTGGTTGTTCAGGCAGGCATTTGGGGTGGGTTAGGGTATTTAAAAAAAAAAATATATGGTAAAATTTTATTGTTTTAAATTGTTTTATGGTGGGTTGTACATCGCCCAGAGTGGCTGGGTGACCAGTCAGATGGGCGATTAATAAATTTAATAAATAAATAAATAAACTACCGGAAGTACAAGCTGGGTTTCAAAGAGGCAGAGGAACTAGAGATCAAATCGCCAACATTCGCTGCATCATGGAGAAAGCAAGAGAATTCCAGAAAAACGTCTATTTCTGCTTCATTGACTACGCTAAAGCCTTTGTGTGGATCACAACAAACTGTGGCAAATTCTGAAAGTGATGGGAGTACCAGACCACCTTACCTGTCTCCTGAGAAACCTGTACGAGGGTCAAGAAGCAACAGTAAGAACCGGACATGGAACAACCGAGTGGTTCAAAATTGGGAAAGGAGTACGACAAGGCTGCATATTGTCGCCCTGCTTATTTAACTTATATGCAGAGTACATCATGAGAAACGCCGGGTAGGATGAATCACAGGTCGGAATTAAGATTGCTGGGAGAATTATCAACAACCTCCGATATGCAGACGATACCACCCTAATGGCAGAAAGTGAAGAGGATCTAAAGAGCCTCTTGTTGAGGGTGAAAGAGAAGAGTGTAAAAGCTGGTTTGAAACTCAACATTAAAAAAACTAAGATCATGGCATCTGGCCCCATCACTTCCTGGCATATAGAAGGGGAAGAAATAGAAGCAGTGACAGATTTTACTTTCTTGGGCTCCAAGATCACCGCAGACAGTGACTGTAGCCATGAAATTAAAAGACGCTTGCTCCTTGGGAGGAAGGCTATGGCAAACCTAGACAGCATAGTAAGAAGCAGAGACATCACCTTGCCGACAAAGGTCCGTATCATCAAAGCTATGGTTTTCCCAGTAGTAATGTATGGCTGTGAGAGCTGGACTATAAGGAAGGCTGAGCGCCGAAGAATTGATGCTTTCGAACTGTGGTTCTAGAGAAGACTCTTACGAGTCCCCAGGACTGCAAGGAGGTCAAATCAGTCCATCCGAAAGGAAATCAACCCTGAGTGCTCATTGGAAGGACAGATACTGAAGCTGAAGCTCAAATATTGTGGCCACCTAATGCGAAGAGAAAACTCTCTGGAAAAGACCCTGATGCTGGGAAAGATTGAAGGCAAAAGGAGAAGGGGACGGCAGAGGATGAGATGGCTAGATAGCATCACGGATGCAATGAATATGAACTTGAGCACGCTCCGGGAGAGAGCGCAGGACAGGAAGGCCTGGCGTGCTATGGTCCATGGGGTCACGAAGAGTCGGACACGACTGAACGACTGAACAACAACAACAACTGTTGTTGGTCAAAAGAAAATGAAGATAATTTAAGGCCTGAAGGACCAACATAATTATGGTGTATCTCAGAATCATGTTCAGTACCCATTTATTGCACTACTTATTTAATTAAACTCTGCTCTTCAGCTGAACAGGCTTCCAGAGAGCATATAGTTTTAGTACTAACAACTAAAATAATAAAAGCAAATAGATTAAAAACACAATTTAAAAACACAACAATAAAAGAAATAAAAACAGTATCCAACCCAATCAAATCCCAGCAACAGCTTACATGCCCAAGGCCTGCTTGAATAAAAGTGTCATTGCCTGCCAGAGGAAGGAGAACGGAGAGCCCTAACAGCCTCTTCTGGCAGGAAGTTCTAGAGTCTGGGGGCAGCCACTGGGAAGACCCTTGCATCCTCACCGAGGGTGGTGGGACCCAGAGAAGGGCCTCCCCAGAAGATCTTAAAACCTGGGCAAGCTCATATGGGAGAATGCTATCTTTCAGGTACCGAATTGGGTTAAGAAAACAAATGTGTTTTCAGTTGAAAGCAGTACAGTTAAGACAGAGTTTATTTGAAATTACAGAGAATTTGCAAAGAAGATAGAGTTCAGCCGAATTCACTGTTTCCTCAGGTGTGTGGCATGATGGGCAGAGAGGAAAAGGAAAACAAATTCATTATAGCCTTTAAAAAGCACCTTCTCTGCAGAAAACAGTGCCTTTCTAAATACCTTTTCAGCCCCAAAATGAAATACACACCATAAGATCTCCTGACCCACCTCCTTCTGCCATCCAGACTTGGGAGCAAGTAGCTGTAGGTTTTGTGTGTTAAAGTATGCTTCCATTCTGGATGCTCTGCCTCACCACTTGCTTTGCTTGGAGTTCTACCACTGTAACCTTTACATTGTGTCACTAGATGACACTGTGGTAAGTCACTTACCTACGCACAGAATGCAAGCATTAACTCTTATAGAATAAAGGTGCCTATTTAGGCTGTTAAATGGCTATTCCTTCCATCATTCCGTATGGTTGAAGAAGACAAACAATTCCAGTTTAGTGGGAGGGCAGCAAAGATATTTCATACAAACATGCAGCCAAGGAAAAAAAGCCAAGTGGAAAAAACATGCACGAGGACTTTCCCAGAAAAAAGAAGTGTTTCAGACTAATAGGAAAAGTTCTTGCCCACATGGGATTTTAAAAATGATCAAAGACACATGTAGAACACAGAAAAACAAAACCATTTGAATAGTTTATTGTGTAAACTTGCTGTAACACTGCAATTCTAAGCACATTTGTGAGGAGAATGTTGAATGTGACTCATGTATATAAAGGGAGAATACTTCCAAGAAGTTTGAGTTCGGAGTATATGACATTTTGCATAGTTTTCCAAATGTTTAGCATCTCTGGTGAGCCGTCTGGCTTTCCTTCATTTTGCTTAGCTACTTGTGAAATTACATCACTCAGGGCTGTAGATGGCAATCCAAAAACTTTGCTGGATGCTAAAAAACACATGAGGACATTTCGTCTGCAGGGAAGAATTTCAGTTTCCCAGATGGAATACTTTCTTTAAAAAAAAATGGAAATTTAAAATATTGGGTTATTTTCAGTCAATTATAAATATATTACACTGAGCCAATCTGTTCCAAAAAGATCTCCGTGGTTTTATCTCCCACTTGCATTTTTGCATTATGTTATAATAGAATGTTAATTATCAGTGATCCTTGCAAACCTCCCCCATATTGTCCAGGCCTGGATGTATTTTTTTTGCTCCTGGTGTGCCCTATTCAATATTTTGTGATGATGTGCTCCTCCTCTGAGTGGGACGAAATCTACATTTGACTCTCACAGCTGCTGTTCCTGTTATTTTAGTCTTTGGAATTTATCAAGAGAGTTTGATATGATAAAACTACACGAGTGCAGCTTTAGGAGCCAACACTCTTTGTTTCTGAAATCTTAGAGTGTTCTTTCCGAGGCAGGGCAAGAAAACATGGGAAAGAAGTCATTTTAATCATAAATGCATTCTCTTTCCAAAAAGAAAAAGACAGAAAGAAAATGGAAAGTTTGCTATGGAAATGTGGTAGTTTTCTTTAATAAGCAACAAGTTATTTCCTGCACAATAAAATGTACTTTTCTTGTATTATGCAACAGGAAAAGCCAAGGTAAAAACTCTGAAACATAACGTTTTCAGAAAGATGTTACATATTCTTCCTCAAATGCGTATGTCCTTATTTTTTCTAGGAAGCCACTTTGACAAGGGGCTGGATGGTGGTAGGCCAAGGTGCCAACTTCTATGTCCCCAGTGTAGTTCTCCAGCAAATCCCATTGTCACAACTTTACCTTTTTCCACCAGACTCTTCATTTCTAGCCTGGCAACTGATAGGCCAGGCTACATCCTTTGAACAGCCAGATTTGGCTAAGAGGTCACTTGCTGATCTCTAAATTATATGGGTTTCAGATACACTTTATAGAAAATAAATAAAACAATATAAATGCATAGAAATTATGGCTACCTCCGCTTTCTACTCGCTGAAAAGTGATTTGAAGTTATCTTAGTTAGAAAGCAGCCCCATAAAACATTGACAGTTTTGGATGATTTCTAATAACTACCTGTGTAGGTTTTGCTCAGATTCCCTTTAATTATCCTGTAGAGAAGGGGCAGGGTGCAGGGGGAGTAGCCAGGAGGTAGCCAAGGAGAACCTGTTGAAGGCTAACCAATTAGAGCATTGGGCATATGAAACCTGAACCAGCTGGCAGCCTCGAAATCTGTAGACAATAATTTATAATCATAATAATTCAATTTATACTGAATGAACAAGTCCTGCAACAGAATACATGAATTGCAAACAAATGAATTATATAAGCCCACTTGTCAGGCACCATAAGTCCTCCTGACGTAAAAACACGCACATTCATTAGCTCATGGGTGACCAGCTGGCACCATACATGCCACCAGTTGCACAGGTAGTTGGGAACGTGTGGTGCTCTTGGAAAGGAACAGAAAGGCCTGTTGGCCTGGCTGTGGCATAATTAGGCCTGCACTCCTACCTGACTCTCCTGTGCTGCACTGCTCCCTGGTGCAATAAACTTGGATGTAAAGCCATGCTAGTCAAGGCTGGCCCTACCATTAGGCAGAGTGAGGCAGTTACCTCAGAATGCAGATGCTGAGGGGCTAAAAGCACCAGTGAGGCATTGGAGGACAGAGCTGTATGTGCCTTGTGGCCTGTCTTGTTCTCCCTAAGCTAGCCTGCTGCCTACAGGTGTGGTAGAGGATGCTATCCCATTATCAGTGTTGAAGTAAGAGTCAACTGCCAGTCCAGTCAGCTTCTGAAATGGGGGATGGGGGCATATTGACTTTCGCCGCAGGCAGCGAAATGTCTTAGACTGGCCCTGACACTAGGGCACAAAGAGCTGAATAAGTACTACTGTCTCATTCTTCTGGCACGCTTATCAAAATGGTCAACAATCACTGCATTAGCTACAGAGAAGTGATAATGTTAAAATGTGCATTCACCATACTAGTTTTGGTAGCAGCAAGCTTAACACACATGGCCTCTGCTCCCTCTTGTTGCGAAGTATTTACTAGTGACGAAAACACTGTAGCCTTGATAGGTCACATGTGACAGAATTATGAACTACAAAGTTAACTTATTTAATTATTCTAACATATCCTGCTTGACCAGCCTGAAATCGAATCCTTGAAGCAACTCACAATATATAAATGGTGTCATATAGTAAGATCAATCAAAATTATAATGCAATAATAATTAAAAACATGCAGTAGCAGTCATAATTATATCAGTATGGGAAGAGAGCCAAGGTCTTCTGAAAAAGGAAGGTTGTTACAAGCTTTTGAAAAGTCAGCAGAGATGTTTTAGTTCCCTTTCATGATATTACTTTATTTATTGAGAACCTCTCAACTTAAACTCTGCTTTGAGGTTTAGTGGTATTCTTTATTCAGTCCGTATAGATCTTGACATTTGTATTGTAAAACAATGTTGTAAAATGCTATCATTTATAAGGCCCCTAACAATCTTTGGCAACATAAATTCTTCATGCTATCCTTTCTATGCATTCTGTTGCCATTGTGCAACTATCTGAAATGGAACTGAGTTTACTACATGCTTTCATAATTATTATAGTTTCCAGCTAATTTAAAAACATTTCAATTTAAGTCATTTGTCGTTTAAACCTAAATTGTTCCTTATGGAACATAATATACTGACAACTGTTAATATGTATGGATGACCTCTGCAGTTGGAGAGTCGGCATGCACACAGAGGCAGCTGCTGTCAAAAGAAATGTTCAGAAAACCTAAACTGTCAATAAATAAAATGACGCTGCAGCTGCTGAACAGTCCAAGTCCATCGTGTTCTTACTAGGGAAATACTTAGCAACATACTGGAAGCCTCAAGCAGATTAATAAAACCTTGTCTTATGGATGGTAATTACTCCTCGTTTCAAGATGTCAATAGGAGTATACATTTTTGGCTTTCTCAGCTGTGGCACCCTATCTTTGGAATTCTCTTTCCAGAGAAATCTGGCCTGGCTGATCTGTAGCAAAGCTTGAAATTTGGAAATACACGTTTCAGGTTTTGATGCTATAATATGACTTCCCACATAAAACTTTACACTCATAGCCCTTTTCTTTGGGGCAAACACAAAGCTGAGCAGTGGAGGAAGAGAGGAAACTACATGGAACATTTTCCTGGACAGTTTTGAAAAAGGCTAGATTTAGTAGTGCTTGATGAATCCTTGTACCATTAGTTGTCTGTGTGTCTGCAGAGTGCATTTTTCAGAATATTATTAGCTGACTACAACTATGGAAAACCAATAAAATGAGTCAGAACCAGGGTAGGACTTCTTAGTGGGTAACCTGAACTTCCTTTCTTTCCGGCATGTTGTATACTTCTCTCTCTTTCTCTCATTAATGGTTAGAGCTTGCCTCTTAATTTCTTTTTAAAGATACTCCATTTTAGCAAAGTTAATTTGTTTCCTCCCCTTCCCCCTTCCCTACAATTGTTCTTCTGTTGGAATAGTACTATTTTAAATGAGAAAATGATCCAAATGAAAGGGTAGATGTATTGGACTTCAAATGCCAGTTCCAGATCCCCACTTCAATAGCCAAGGAACTTAACTCCAAGACAGTGTGGTAGGTTGAAGGGGATTTTTCTACACTGTGATGATGCCTGTCAGCCTCTGTAAACATGGTCCACATGATTGTTGTTGTTCAGTCGTTCAGTCGTGTCCGACTCTTCGTGACCCCATGGACCATAGCACGCCAGGCCTTCCTGTCCTGAAAGGAAAGGTTCCTCCTGTGCAAGCACCGGGTCATTACTGACCCCTAGAGGGACGCCGCTTGCGCTAGCGTTTTTGTGGCAGACTGTAGCGGGGTGGTTTGCCATTGCCTTCCCCAGTCGTGACTACCTTTCCCCCCAGCAAGCTGGGTACTCATTTTACCGACCTCGGAAGGATGGAAGGCTGAGTCAACCTGAGCCGGCTACCTGGGACCCAGCTTCCGCTGGGATCGAACTCAGGTCGTGGGGAGAGCTTTGGTTGCTATACAGTCGCCTACCACTCTGCGCCACACGAGGCTCTGTCCACATGATAGCAAAACACATTTTGAGTTCCTACTCCATTTCATATTTCCAATGTATATTTCCTTCAGGATGCTGTAGAAGCTGAGATTCAGAAAGGTAGGCTGAGATTCAGAAAGGTAGACATGCTCAAGGGTTTGCATAGACACAAGTGGGATTTTTAAAACTGTTTTTTTTTAATGGCAGACATGCCCCCTTCCCCAAAGTTATATCAAGAACTGCTTCTGAAATTCACCTTGAATTCAAATATTATTTGCCAGAGGAACCTGCTCTTGAAGGCACGCAAGATCAAAGCATACAGAATTAGTGGAATCATTCCTTGAATTCTACCCTGTCTAATCAAGAACCAGTGCCGACCTGTACAGTCCCTTCAGAAACTCACAGATTAGGGTTTTAGCCGTATTCTAGCAGAGCTCTAAACCATCAGCCCCTCCCCAAACCTCAGCACCATTTCCACTCTTGTCCCCTGCAGACTCCCCTCCTCCCCTCAGTGAACCACAGACACCATCTACACCCCCCACATCCTCAGCCCTTGGCTCTAAAATGGTCCCAGCTTTTTTCTTTGGAAAGCAAAGGAAAGAATTATTCAGCCTCTGCCCATGTTCTTTGTTCTCTGACTTTCTGAGGTCTGATGCTTTCTCTGAATTTCCTCTATGCTAATCTGTCACAAACAAGAGGAAAGCTTCATTATCATTTTATTCACTTGCCAGAGCAAGGAGAATCCATCAGTTGCTTTGACAGAGACATAATCACTCCTGCTCTGAAAAAAGTCCCCTGCATTCCTCCTCCACTATACCACTGGTGCTGATGTCAGTTAGACTTCTCTAGACTTCCAGTTAGACTTTCAAAGAGGGAATCGCCAAAAAGCCCTATCTTCATTTGCTACTTAACTAACCTCTGAAGGCAGAGGAACCCAAGCCTCTGGTAACAACCTGAGCAAATGGGCAGGTTTATATGGGAAAAGTCATTCTATCAGCTGCTTATTAACCCCATTTAGGGCTTTATAGTTTTAGGTTACGATTCATTCATTAGATTTATATACTGCCCAATAGCCAAAGCTTTCTGGGTGATTTATAGTTTGATAAAACATAATGTAAAACCTCTCTCTATAAAAAACAATTTAAAAACAACAATAAAACTATGAAGACCTGATAAAAAAAACTAAAATGCCCCATCATTTGCTGTCAAATGCCTGGGAGCACCACTTCCTAGAACAGAACCATTACAATGCAGTACCCCCATACCTAGCTCAGATAGCCGTCCCAGAAGGATACCATGGGCAATGGTAGCAAAAGCTGCCGAAAGAGCAAGGAGAATCAACAGGGTCACGTTTCCCCTATCTTTCTACTGACACAGGTCATCATACAAGACGACCAAGGTTGTTTCCATGCCAAACCCCAGCCAGAACCCCAACTGAAATGGATTCAGATTATTGGTCTCATCCAAGAGTGTCTGGACTGATCAGCAACCACCCGCTCAAGTACCTTACCTAGGAAGGGAACATTTGTCACCAGCTAAAGTTGTTTTCGGGTTGTCCAGGACCACTCCTATTTTCAAGGAGGCATTATTCACCTCCCTGGCCCAGCCAGCCCTTCTCTCCCTGCCAGATTTAATAGGCCATGAGGGGCAAAGATCCAAAATGGAAGTGGTTGCACAAACCTGTCCCAGCACCGTGTCAACATGCTTGAGCTGTACCAACTGAAACGTATCCAGCAAAACTGGACAAAACTGCACTCTGGATACCTCACTGGATACACTCTTCAGAAATCACATAGCTGATGGTCAGTAGCTATAGGCTCTATGTAATTCTAGAACAGTCCAAACCTAACAACTACAACTATGACAGAGATCCGCACAACAGGTTTCCTCACTGAAATCTCTGAGGCTCAAAACACAGGGGAAGGGACTCAGGATTCCTGGGGTCATCCTTCCCAGGCAATTGAGGACAATAATCAATAACCTGAATTATTCCTGGGGTCAATCTCCCCAGGCAATCAAAGACATGAATCTCTACAAATATCATAAGAAAATGGAACGTTTCCTGAGGTCATCCTTCCCAGGCCATCAAAGGCAAGAGTTCTAGAAAACGCCCAAACAGACCTACACACACAGAGACTTCATCCAACCTTAAACCTTCGTTGAGATCTCTGTGCTACATGGGTGACGCCTATTAAGTCCAAGAGTAAGCCCACACAAGCAGAGAGTTCTACACCACAGCATTTGCCTTGGTAACTCCATGCTGCATGAGTCCAGACAGAGAAAACTCCCAAGAGTCAAGATCAAACCCAGCCTGACAGCACTCTGGGCTGACAACAAGGAATAAACACAGTCTACAGCAAAATGAGAGTTCAAAGTCTATGAAAAGCATCACAGTGCTCCTCATGGCAAGTCCTTAGCAATCCAAAGTTCCAATTAGAAGGACAATCCATGTGCAGAGTGCCTCCAGAGGCCCAGACAATGATGGATCCGAACAGAGAAGGCTTCAGGCAATGAAGACATAAGAACATAAGATGAGCCATGCTAGATCAGATCACGTGTCCATCTAGTCCAGCATTCTTTTCACACAGTGGCCAACCAGCTGTCCATCAGGGAACCACAAGCAGAATACTAGGTGTTCCTAGCAAAGGCTCTTCGCCTTTGCATCAGCTTAAAAGGGGAAGGTGTGACTATAAGGCACCTCCTCTGGACCATTTGGCAGACAAGGGCTTTTGGCCTTTCAGCGAGGCCCCTGTCCAAACAGGGCATCTCTGTTCGGCCCTCTAACATTGATGCTTCAACCTAGGTGACCCTTCTGCAAACCCCACCCCGCCTCCGTCAGGTTCTCATGGACAGCTTCCAGCCTCCCTGCCTGCCAAGGCAGACCAGCAAGTGGACAGGAAGTAAAGTGACTCCCCCCTAGCTCTGTGAACATGACAGAGATAAGCTCACACAGATTCTGACATTCCAGAGACAGAATAAGCTCAAACCCTTCCAGCCTATACCGATCAAATCCTGGCTATAACCTGCAAGGCCCACTGCAGTACTGAAGCTAAGACCTGACATATAGAGTGTGTCCTGCTAATACGTGTTGGGCCAATGACATGTTGGGACAGTGCCATAGTTGTCATGGAGGCCATGAAATCCTGAGCTGCCCCAGACAAGACACCTTCAATAGGAATGTTGATGTCTACCAGAACCAGCAGTATGGGGGACCTCAGCATCACATCTGAGACCACCTCCGTCAACTCACGTAGGGAGACTGATGGACAGCAGCGTGGGCAGTACACCAGCAGAATTCCCAATCTGTCCTGCTGGCCCAACACAAGATGCAAACACTCCAGGCTACTAGTCGGATGGACAGGGAGCCTGGAGAGGGAGAGAGGGAGGGAGGGAGGGAGGGAGAATTCCAGTTGACTACAGCATACCCTCCACCCTCCCTGGGCCTCAAGTCTACCCTGATGCTGAACCAAGTGTCCTGGTGGGCAAAACTGGGAAAGACTAACTCCTCCCTGCTCACCCATCCATGTCTTGGTTATACATGACAGATTGGCTGCTTCATCCATGGGGCAGCTCTTGAGGGAGCTCTTGTCATGCACTGATCTGGCATTTAAGAGCTGCATCGGGAGCCCCAAGGGCATTCTGATAGGATAACCATCACCATCAAACCTCCGGTTGGGAGGAGAGCCGGAGTATGGTATCCAGAATTATCAATGACCCTTCAGCATCTACTCAGCAGATAATTTGGTACTCCAGCCCATTTGATTTTGCACCTCTACCCCTGAATTACTGCACTTCATGACAAACTAAAGATGAGTCAAATTATGTTGCTTCAGTATATGCTACAGCCAAATAAATGACAGTACAATTTTCTCATAATCATAAAATACTGCTATGGTGATGGTACTAATTATGTTTATGTCTTGCTAATTGTGACCTTGGGCCCTCTCCTGACTTCCTGTTGTGCTTGCCCACCTCTGTAGCATAAGTTGTGCCCTGATTTTCCACCCAGATTCCACCCCCCTTTCCTGGTTCATTGTGTGATTAGTGTGTTGATGTGATGTGTGCATATCCATAGTACCGTCCTTGTAAAAAGCATTTTTAAAAGCCACACCCACTTGACACTACCAATAGTTGAATTACCAGGCAATTCCCTATTAATCTCTTTTTTTTTTCCTACTCCTGACCGTTGCATTTTTTAACTGCAGAAAAATAATAATGAATGTTTGCCCGGAGTGCCCCAAACA
Source organism: Heloderma suspectum (assembly GCF_057233095.1). Classification (NCBI taxonomy): domain Eukaryota; kingdom Metazoa; phylum Chordata; class Lepidosauria; order Squamata; family Helodermatidae; genus Heloderma; species Heloderma suspectum. The sequence continues at coordinate 8,001,512 of NC_139471.1, read as the reverse complement.
AGATAATATCTTGATATTCTTATATTCAGCTTCTTAGCAGACTCCCTATGAATAAACATAAACACAAGCCAACCATGCTGTCTGTCCCCATGCCCCTGCCATATTTTGTTTTTACTTTGCAAGTTCTCACAGGTAGACATAATTCCTAGCCTTCTGTTTGTATTGATTATGACTTTTAGATGTTGTTGTTCAGTCGTTCAGTCATGTCCGACTCTTCGTGACCCCATGGACCAAAAGCACGCCAGGCCTTCCTGTCCTGCGCTCTCTCCCAGAATGTGCTCAAGTCCATATTCATTACATCGGTGATGCTATCTAGCCATCTCATCCTCTGCCGTCCCCTTCTCCTTTTGCCTTCAATCTTTCCCAGCATCAGGGTCTTTTCCAGGGAGTTTTCTCTTCGCATTAGGTGGCCAAAATATTTGAGCTTCAGCTTCAGTATCTGTCCTTCCAATGAGCACTCAGGGTTGATTTCCTTTCGGATGGACTGATTTGACCTCCTTGCAGTCCAGGGGACTCGTAAGAGTCTTCTCCAGCACCACAGTTGGAAAGCATCAATTCTTTGGTGCTCAGCCTTCCTTATAGTCCAGCTCTCACAGCCATACATTACTACTGGGAAAACCATAGCTTTGATGATACGGACCTTTGTCGGCAAGGTGATGTCTCTGCTTCTTACTATGCTGTCTAGGTTTGCCATAGCTTTCCTCCCAAGGAGCAAGCGTCTTTTAATGTCATGGCTACAGTCACCATCTGTGGCGATCTTGGAGACCAAGAAAATAAAATCTGTCACTGCTTCCATTTCTTCCCCTTCTATGTGCCAGGAAGTGATAGGGACAGATGCCATGATCTTAGTTTTTTTAATGTTGAGTTTCAAACCAGCTTTTGCACTCTTCTCTTTCACCCTCAACAAGAGGCTCTTTAGATCCTCTTCGCTTTCTGCCATTAGGGTGGTATCGTCTGCGTATCTGAGGTTGTTGGTAATTCTCCTGGCAATCTTAATTCTGACCTGTGATTAATCCAACCCGGCGTTTCTCATGATGTACTCTGCATATAAATTAAATAAGCAGGGCAACAATATGCAGCCTTGTCATACTCCTTTGCCAATTTTGAACCAATCGGTTGTTCCATGTCCGGTTCTTACTGTTGCTTCTTGAGTCATTCTATCAGCTGCTTATTAATCCCATTTAGGGCTTTATAGTTTTAGGTTACCATTCATTCATTAGATTTATATACTGCCCAATAGCCAAAGCTTTCAGGGTGATTTATAGTTTGATAAAACATAATGTAAAACCTCTCTCTATAAAGAACAATTTAAAAACAACAATAAAACTATGAAGACCTGATAAAAAACTAAAATGCCCCATCATTTGCTGTCAAATGCCTGGGAGCACCACTTCCTAGAACAGAACCATGGAAAAGAGTGTTTGCTATGATCAGCGTGTTCTCTTGGCAAAACTCTATTAGCCTTTGTCCTGCTTCATTTTGTACACCAAGGCCATGCCTGCCTGTTATCCCGGTGATTTCTTGACTTCCTACTTTAGCATTCCAATCCCCTATGATGAAGAGGACATATTTTTTTGGTGTTAGTTCTAGAAGGTGTTGTAGGTCTTCATAGAACCCATCAACCTCAGCTTCTTCGGCCTCAGTGGTTGGGGCATAGACTTGAATTACTGTGATGTTGAATGGTTTGCCTTGGATTCCTACTGAGATCATTCTATCGTTTTTGAGATTGTACCCCAGTACTGCTTTTCCTACCCTTTTATTGACTATGAGTGCTACTCCATTTCTTCTAAGGGATTCTTGCCCACAGTAGTAGATATGATAGTCACCTGAATTAAATTCGCCCATGCTTGTCCATTTTAGTTTGCTGATTCCCAAGATGTCGATGTTCAGTCTTGCCATCTCATGTTTGACCACCTCCAGCTTACCTTGATTCATTGATCTTACGTTCCAGGTTCCTAAACAATATTGTTCTTTACAGCATCAGACTTTCTTTTCACCACCAGACACATCCACAGCTGAGTGTCCTTTCGGCTTTGGCCCAGCTGCTTCACTCTTTCTGGCGCTACTTGGAAATTCCCTCTGCTCTTCCCCAGTAGTATATTGGACACCTTCCGACCTGAGGGGCTCATCTTCCGGCATCATATCTTTTAGCCCTGTGATACGTTCTGTGGGGTTTTCTTGGCAAGAATACTGGAGTAGGTTGCCATTTCCTTCTACAGTGGACCACGTTTTGTCAGAACTCTCCACCATGACCTGACGACATAGCTTATGGCTTCACTGAGTTACGTAAGCCCCTTCGCCACAACAAGGCAGTGATCCATGAAGGGGGACTTTTGGATACCTCTTGTATAAAAATAATAACATGCTTGTCATGTAGCAGGACTCCACATATGACTAATTCTTTCCCCCATAAAATTGTGGCTCCTCCTGTTGAGTCATGAACTTAATAAATGTCTCTGCTAGCACAGAAGAGAGAGAAAACTGCCATCTCAGCATGATCATTAACGGTTGTATTTTGTACAAAGCAAGACCTGCAAACAATAAGAATTGTTCTGAATTACTGAGTGGTTGTTCTGAGATGATGCCAAGAAACAAACTATGATTATAGCAGTGAAGAACATTCTGGTTGTGAAAAGGGAAGAAGAATTCAATGGAGATTTGTTTTAGGTTGGTGATAGGACATTATTAGGGGAAGTATACAAACCCCATAATCACTACTAATTCACTTCCAAAATGAAGGAGGTTTAAAACTGAATTAAGCAGAGAAACCATACTGTGAGAAGAACACATGGATAGATCAGCTTGTTTTGTTTCATTTGTTTTGCTTCAGTACTCTCTGGGCCACCCCAGATGTAACACTGCCAATCTGTTCACCGTAGTGATGTGGTTGGTAGCTGGTTGTGGGCTCCTGTTTTCCCCACATGCTTTTCCAGTTTGAATTCCCTTCACCTTTCTTTGTCAGCATTAACCAAGATGCATTGTTACATACGCACTGGTGCTCACCATGTTAAATGTTAGTGGGACTTGCAAAACAGCCCCAAACACTGGCTAAATGCCAAAGTTTGTATCAGTTCAGATACGTTTAACCATCTTTAAGGCTACCAAGGGAATGGTGGGGGGAATTCAGTGCCAGCTGTTGCCCACTGGGACTGGTTGGGCAAATGGCAGGTTCACCAGAGGCGGAGCCAAAGGGTTCCTAGAAGTGGAGCAGACTTTTGAATCCATAGCAGTCAGAAATCCATTCCACAGAAAGGAGAATCTGAGGCACTTAAACTTTTAAGATCATGAGCGCAAAGCGGGGGTGGGAAGGGAAGAATCCACACAAAAGTACTACTTTGGACATTCTCCTGCTCCAGCAACAACCCCCATTGCACAGGAAATCAAGTGACTTTAAGATCGTTCATGCAAAACAATGCAAGGGAATCCACAATAACACACAAAATAATGACAATGATATTCTCTGAGCTTTGGAACCTAGCAGCCAGTTCTCAGCGCATCCAAAATCTACCGCTTTGCATGTAATCGTAGTGGTGATGATGACGACGATGATGATAAGCCACACAGCCACACACTCAAGACAGCAATCCACACAGCCCACACTCACTTCATGCAGGAATTCACTCACTCCAGGGAGAAATCTGCTCATCCCAGTGACAACACACAAACAGAGCATGCACATGTACACAAAACCAGAACCACACACGGATCACTACCACCGCCACCATCCCGTGCTCCAGCCATGGCACAGAATCCAACCACCAGCAAATTTTTTACAACTGAAAAAAAAATCTGTTAGCATTGCCAACCAGAATAGATTTTTACTAGGCTAAAAAATATTCCCCCAACCACTGACAAATTTTTAAAAAGCAACTAAATTCCATTGCCAGCAAGATTTTTTACAAATGAAACAAAAAGAATTGCCAGCCCAACCAACTGAAAGGAGTCTTTAAAAAAAAAAATTGCCCAAGCAACTACACCAGATTTCTTAAACTAGAAAAAAGTAAAAGACTCCCCAAAAGGGAGTAAAGGCACAATTCTATGCATGTTTAGACAGGACCATTTTTCTACCTAACATGTGCTAGGATTGTGCTCTGAGGTTGCAACTGTATTCACACATATTTGGGAGTGTGATAATGATAAAGGTGTTTCTTTCCAAAGGGGTAGAGAAGTGGGGTGCCAAACTGTGTTGCAGTTTATGAAGATCTTCAAGTTGAGTTCCCACAGAGGAACAGTGAATGGAATACAGAACAAAACAGTGGGGGTGGCAGGAGCAGGGGAGAAAAGAATGTTGACTTCCTCCAAAATTGAGTTGTTTCTTATTCCAGCATTCAAGAGGGGAGCAGCCTTTTTTCAAGAAGTGGGGGACAGCAACGAAGGAATGAGGGACTTTAGGAATCAATTAAGAATCGGGGAAGGGGAGGGCGAGGCAAATTCACCAGATTGTGTAGCTGTTGGCTACCCATCCCTCTCTCTTTCCCTGCTAGATGTGAGCTAGGAGAGGCAGCATCAAACAGCAGCAACAACAAAAAGTTATCTACCTTTTAAATCTGGATTTTCTCATGCATTGAGGTGCCTGCCTGCTTGTCTGCCCCCCCCCCCACCAAACACACACACATGCACAGAAGGAAGGAACCAACCATTAGCGCAGCACACTGTCCTAGAAGAAAGAAACATGGCTGGCGCTGAGACTACTCAGAAGCAGCAGCAGCCAGCCCACCCGCCCACATGGTGTCTGATTCGAGCCACAGCCAATTCAGTAGTGCTGGTCCTCCAGGAGGCCCCCCTCAGGATCACCCTCTCATTTGTAAAGGAAAGGTCATCTCCTGTTGGCTAGCTCAGGCTGGGATCTAAGCTAAGGAGCTTTTGTTTTGGTCAGTTCACGGACGTGCGAGCCCTCCAGGAAGCGTTCTGCGAGCATACAAAGCTGCCAGCCGGGAGTTCCTTCCTCATCCTCCTGGTCTGTAGCCACAGTGCAGCAGCACCCAGCGCAATATTGTTGTGCTGCAATTTGCAAGTAAAGCAGGGAATCAGGAGTGGGAAGGGATTAGTGGTCCTCAGCCCCCTCACCCTTTGATTCCCACCACCATTGGGGGAATTCATGCTGGAGAGGGAGAGCTCAAGCCTGATACCGCTTCCATTCTCATGGTTAAGAGATTCCCAGCATTATTTCTGAGCCAGTGTGTTGTAATGGTTAGTGTGTTGGTCTGGGTCTTGGGAGATCTGGGTTCGAGTCCCCAGTCAGCTGTGAAGCTCACTGGGTGGCTTTGAGCCAGTCCACTGATGCTTAGACTAACCTACCTCACAGGGTTGTAGTGAGGATAAAATGGAGAGGAGGAGGACCATGTAAGCAGCCTTGGGTTCCTTGCAGTGGGATATAAATGTAATAATATAATAAGAACAATAAAATAGAATAAAATAAATGTCTGTACCAGCTTGAAGTATACTAACCAAGCATATGTCTTTTCCTTTTCTTATCCAATCCTGTTCCTTGGATCTAAAGGACACATAAGAAAATATACTGGTGCAGTGGGATACAAAATTAGGCCAAGAGTAGTGTGCAATCCTGATCATGCCCAGCTTTCAGTGACTGAATGAGAAAAGAGGGTGCTGTGTGCCAAGTAGGATGAGAACCGTGTGAGCCTTTTCTTTGAAGCCACTCAGCCCTCATATTATTTTTGAGTGAGATTCTTCTAATGGATTGCCAGTGGTTCCTGACTGTTCTGTTCATTGCAACTGAATTTGCTTGTATATTTCTCAAATACAGGATTTAATCTCCTTTTAATTTCAGGGATTTATCTGTTGGATTTAATCTACATTGATTCAGCATATCCTGCTTCATGCAGCATCATGGAGAATGAACAAAGATCCAATCAAATGAACAATATCCTCCGAATAATTGCTGATTTGCAAGTCTCCTGTAGCTACGGTTGGTAGTTTTCCTCTTCATCAATATTTTGTTAATATAGGAAATTAGTAGCTCATGTCTATCTCATACCAAGATGGACCTTAAGGGATCATGTAAATTAGGAAGCTTTGTGCTACTAAACAATTTAGGGCACAATCCTATGCATGTTTAAACAGAAAAATAGTCCTACAACTCCCAGTATTCCCCAGCCAGCATGGCTGGCTGGGACATGCTGAGAGTTGTAGGACTTCTTTCAGTTCAAACATGCATAGGATTGCCCCCTTAGTTTTCACCTTTTGTGTAATTTCGGTTTCAATGCCAAATTGTTATGTTTTGTTTTTCCTGGCCCACCTTACCTTAGCAGGCATCCTTAAATATATATTGTACTGCGGTATACTCTTCCAGTTTTAATTTTCTTTTTAATGGTCAAAATTCCATTTCAGATGTTGACTGCCACCCATGAGCTTGTGTTTTACTCTGATTTCTGAATTTGGTCCTTTCTCTAGTAGTTCCAGGATGAGGCAGTTTATACAGTTGAGAAGCACCTCCTCCTGGTTGGCAGACAGGGCTTCAGCAAGAACCGACACCAAGGGGAGGGTCTTCTCCTCAGCTCCCAGCCCAGTTCTGTTTGTCTAGCAGGCAGCAGTCTTCTGGTATGGTTTATGGTTGAACCCTTCTGACACTATTTGAATTGTACTAAACCAGCTTATTAATTTGTGGGATGGATCCACTCTTTCAGAAATGGGCTTGGGCCATTCTTGGTGGTGCTCCAGCCTCCCAAGTCTGAGGAAAAGAGTGCCACTGAGGAGAGAAGAGTGTTCCTGAGGAGAGATGGCCTTCTACTCCTGGCACAGCTTCCTCAGCTTCGCTTCTCCTGTTCTCATGCAGAGCAGGAAAGAAGCCCGTGCCAAACCAAAAGATGCTGGTGATCGCGCTATTTGGGCTGCATATTTCTGTCACCTCCCCACCACCTGATCTGGTTGGGAGAGAGACAAGGCGGTTGCTTGACCACAGTCACCCACCACCCTGCGTGTCACATAGCTATACCCCAAGGCCTTCCACAGCACCTTACAGCAGGTGGATGCCAATGTGAACGTTGCTGAAGAGGCAAGCAACAGTGATCACTCTCCTAAGTCACAGTTTGGGGCCAGCACTCCACTTCTGGTTCATTGGCTTGCAGCAGCCATAAAATGACACCCATCGGAACTACAGCCCATGGATGCCAAGAAAGCAGTGAAGGTGCTGTAAATGACGTCCCTGGGGCCTCTCCTGTTTTTCTGCCATTTTTCTCCTCAGGAATGTTGCCAGGAGAGGCTGCTCTGGCCTGTCATTTTTCCCCTCAGTGAGGCAGAGCAGGCACATGGGAAGAGGATGGCTCCTGTCAGTCTTTCCTCCCCTGAGTAGCAACACCTCTCCCTCCACTTGCAGATGTGGAAAGAACCTAACGGTGGCACTGAGGCCTATTAAGTGTGATAAAACAGTGTTGTTGGTGATTGGAAGGTTGATATTTGGAGAAGGTGCCCTCTGCCTCCTCATGGAGTATGAAGGAAGAAGTGGCTGCCGCTTGTGGTGGTGCTTAAGATGGCTTTTGGAATTAACTGTAATGAGGGGCTGTGGGCCTCCGTTGGGCTTACATCTAGAATGAGCAGCTGCTTTTCTTCCTAAGAAGCTGATGTCTCTCCTTTCGTGGAAGAAAGCTGCAGAACACCCCTGAAACCCCACTGCAGCATTATATGGAGTGGAAAGGCAGCTCTCTCTCCATATTCTGCTGAAAGAAGCAGCTTCCTCTTCCGTCCCCTCTCCTCCCCATCATGATGCACAGGGATGAAGTGTGACAAAAGACAAGGGTTTGCACTGCAGCCCAGCAGTTCAGTTAAGAATAGAATGGAAAGGAAGGGCTACACTGTCTCCATCCTCTCCTGAAAAAGCAGCTACATCTTCCCTTCTTATGAGGCGCTGGATTGCACTGCCTTGTTGTGGCGAAGGGGCTTACGTAACTCAGTGAAGCCATAAGCTATGCTGTGCAGGGCCACCCAAGATGGACAGGTCATGGCAGAGTTCTGACAAAATGTGGTCCACTGGAGAAGGAAATGACAACCCACTCCAGTATTCTTGCCAAGAAAACCCCATGGAACGTATCACAAGGCTAAAAGATATGACGCCGGAAGATGAGCCCCTCTGGAGCTGACTGTGGCTCAGATCATGAGCTGCTTCTTGCAAAATTTCGGCTTAAATTGAAGAACGTAGGGAACATATGACCTAAATCATATCCCTTATGAATATACAGTGGAGGTGAGGAATAGATTTCAGGGATTAGACCTGATAGACAGAGTGCCTGAGGAACTATGGACGGAGGTCCGTAACATTGTTCAGGAGGCAGCAACCAAATCCATCCCAAAGAAAAAGAAATGCAAGAAAGCAAAGTGGCTGTCTGATGAGGCTTTACAAGTAGCTGAGGAAAGAAGGGAAGCGAAAAGCAAGGGAGAAAGGGGAAGATCTGTCCAACCGAATGCAGATTTCCTGAGAATAGCAAGGAGAGACAAGAAGGCCTTTTTAAATGAACAATGCAAAGAAATCGAAGGAAACAACAGAATGGGAAAGACTAGAGATCTCTTCAAGAAAATCGGAGATATCAAGGGAACGTTTTGTGCAAAGACGGGCATGATAAAGGACAAAGAAGGCAGGAACCTAACAGAAGCAGATGAGATTAAGAAGAGGTGGAAAGAATACACAGAAGAACTATACAGGAAAGATCTTAATGTCCCTGATAGCCATGATAGTGCGGTCACTGAACCTGAGCTGGACATCCTCAAGAGTGAAGTCAAGTGGGCCTTAGGAAGCATTAGTAACAACAAAGCTAGCGGAGATGACAGTATTCCAGCCGAGCTATTTAAAATCCTAAAAGATGATGCTGTTAAAGTGCTGCACTCAATATGCCAACAAATTTGGAACACTCCAACAGTGGCCAGAAGACTGGAAAAGGTCAGTTTACATTCCAATTCCAAAGAAGGGCAACACCAAATAGTGTGCAAACTACCATACAATTGCGCTCATTTCACATGCCAGCAAGGTGATGCTCAAAATCCTACAAGCTAGGCTTCAGCAGTATGCGAACCGAGAACTACCGGAAGTACAAGCTGGGTTTCGAAGAGACAGAGGAACTAGAGATCAAATCACCAACATTCGCTGGATCATGGAGAAAGCAAGAGAATTCCAGAAAAACGTCTATTTCTGCTTCATTGACTACGCTAAAGCCTTTGATTGTGTGGATCACAACAAACTGTGGCAAATCCTTAAAGAGATGGGGGTACCAGACCACCTTACCTGTCTCCTGAGAAACCTGTATGAGGGTCAAGAAGCAACAGTAAGAACCAGACATGGAACAACCGATTGGTTCAAAATTGGGAAAGGAGTATGACAAGGCTGCATATTGTCGCCCTGCTTATTTAACTTATATGCAGAGTACATCATGAGAAACGCCGAGTTGGATGAATCACAAGTCGGAATTAAGTTTGCCAGGAGAATTATCAACAACCTCAGATATGCAGATGATACCACCCTAATGGCAGAAAGCAAAGAGGATCTCAAGAGCCTCTTGTTGAGGGTGAAAGAGGAGAGTGCAAAAGCTGGTTTGAAACTCAACATTAAAAAACTAAGATCATGGCATCTGGCCCCATCACTTCCTGGCATATAAAAGGGGAAGAAATGGAAGCAGTGACAGATTTTATTTTCTTGGACTCCAAGATCGCCGCAGACGGTGACTGTAGCCATGACATTAAAAGACGCTTGCTCCTTGGGAGGAAAGCTATGGCAAACCTAGACAGCAAAGTAAGAAGCAGAGACATCACCTTGCCAACAAAGGTCCGTCTAATCAAAACTATGGTTTTCCCAGTAGCAACGTATGGCTGTGAGAGCTGGACTATAAGGAAGGCTGAGCGCCGAAGAATTGATGCTTTTGAACTGTGGTGCTGGAGAAGACTCTTACGAGTCCCCTGGCCTGCAAGGAGGTCATATCAGTCCATCCTAAAGGAAATCAGCCCTGAGTGCTCATTGGAAGGACAGATACTGAAGCTGAAGCTCAAATATTTTGGCCACCTAATGCGAAGAGAAAACTCTCTGGAAAAGACCCTGATGCTGGGAAAGACTGAAGGCAAAAGGAGAAGGGGACGGCAGAGGATGAGATGGCTAGAGAGCATCACCGATACAATGAATATGGACTTGAGCACGCTCCAGGAGAGAGCGGAGGACAGGAAGGCCTGGCATGCTATGGTCCATGGGGTCACGAAGAGTCAGACACGACTGAACGACTGACCAACAACAGGGGCCAACTGGCATCACTGTGAGGGCTGGCCTTTAAGATGAGACAAAATGGAGCGGGATGGTGGCTCCCAGGCTCCCTTCCCATCTCAGCTGCCATCCCCCTCTCTCTGAGAGATCAGCCACCCGGGAGCTGAAGCCCATGTTGGAAGTAGGCTCTTTTTATAGAAGATATTTGTGTACAATTCAGCCCACTAATAGGATTGGGCAATATCTTCCTCCTCTGAAGATCGGCCTTTTTGTGCATTAATGTACTGGGAAGTAGTGGACAATTCAGGAGCCTAGAGAATTCCTGAATTTTAGACCGAATATAGATCTGACCAAAGGAAAGTTGGCAAAGCAGTCTCTGAGAAACTTTCTGCCCATTTCTCCTCAGAGAGTGACATGCTCTCAAACCCAGAACTTGTACCTGAGGAGACAAGTTTGATAAGATTTGGAGTAAAATTAGTAAGACCTTAGAACTTGAAATATGGAAATTAGTCACCATTTCCAACTTTCTGGTAATACCTACCATCTCCACCACCACACACCAAACAACAACCAAACCTTCTGGTTGAAGAATTGGTTACTGGCTGTGTGGCAAATCACCACTCTACTCCCCAGTCTAGCCTGAAACTTGATTCCTGCAAAGAGTGTGTATGACTTGATGAATGGTGTATTTACTGGAGAGATCTGTGTACAGATGCCTACTTGGCATGGAGCATTCGGAGTGGTTTTGAGAAAATAATTTTCTTCTAGCCTGATGAACTTTAGCATAGAATGGCAACATCCAGCACAACACATGGAGAGTTTATAATGCCAGGTCAGCTGGTAGGCATGATGGTCTTCTGACACGAGTTATTGGGCTGCATTCCACATGGTTGTTTTCAGATGGTCATTCTGCCTTTCAGCTTGAAATTTCAAAACAAACACACCTACAGAGTTAGGTAACTGAGGATGTTTGTGTATCACTATGTGGTTGTCTGTTCCCAGCCAGATTTGGCATAGGGATAGCCATAAGAGAGCCACAGAGTGTCTTCTGTAGGCTTGATATCTACCATTTTTGCAAAACATCCTGGTTCAGGAGCCAGGGTGGCCTGACATGTCAAAGAAAGCATCAGCTAGCTGGCCTTGAAGGCTACCACGTTAATGTTCGGGGCCTTCCAGGATAATAGCAAGGGACTAATATTTCCCACCCATTTGGGCAGCAGGCCTGCAAGGTCTATATTCATTATAGAGGCATGAAATCTTTCATTCTCCAACCGCAGGTCTGCAAGGTGATCATCTAAGTGGTGGTGCACCTTACTACCCTTCCAGGCATTCCACATAGTAGAATGAGATTACTTCAGTAAACTGTTTTATCATATATGCCTTCAATGAGCCAGAGTAGATTCTTGCAAAAGCCACCTTATTCAGCTATTCCCACTCAGGATCCACAAACTGATTATCCATTCAATGGAGATTGATGTGGGTAAAGTGTGAATCTAAAAACTGAACTCATTCAGTCAGCACTGAGTTCATAAATAAGCTCAGCATGGGTTCCTCAAAGTGCTAGATGTCGACCGTAGTTCTCATCTTGGTTCTCAACAGGAAAATACTTATTTTTACACATCCTCCACATATACTGCACTTAATTCCAGTATTAACTTGTTCTATAGATCTCAGGAGAAGGTCTTGCCTTCTTTCTGCGTAAATCCCTCTTTCATAGGAGGAACAAGGGTACTATGTGGATGTTAAGAGCCCTCAGTTTCCTCAAGGTTCTAGAAAGTCTAGATCTTGTTCATATCAACTGGACAATCTTCTTCAAGTCCTGGGATTTGTGTGGCTACTTGGATAGGAGACCTTAGTCTGACTTATCCCACCCAGGGTCATGTCCCACTGAAAGGCAGAACTGTTCCCTGAACAGTTCTGCACCTTCCACAGATTATAGGAACTTACTTTCCAGTTGAATTAGCATATAAGACAGAAATCTGCAGACCTGATCATACAGTAGGCACTGTCGCATCACTACATTTGCCTTCTCTGAGGCAGCTTTTGGTCAATTTGTCCTCTGAAAAGTTGTATCTAGCATATGAGAGAATATAATCCCACCCTGGTGCTGTACTGCTTTCCTACATCCCAAACGTATAGATTGCCCCGCCCCGGAACCACTGGAGAAAGGAACATTTGAATTTTCAGTAAATTTATATTCACTGGTTCTGGGGTGAGGCACTCTTCCCATCCATATTTAAAGAGAGAGAGAGAGCATGTGACTGAGAATATGAACCTGATATGAATCAGAGGCAGAATCATGAGCCAGTAGCCTCTGCTTTCTTTTTAGATGTCTGAATTGTCAGCATCCAGCTTAAATATTTTGCATCCAATGGGATCTCTTAATGATTCTCTTTCTTCATTGTGTACCAGTTAGTGCACTTATACTGCCAAATGGCTTTCTTGTGTGTTTTTAAATACACTTTTCAGTTGTTAGGGCTAAGGGATTTTCTTCCACGCTCCAGGCTTTGTCTGGGATCTGAGGGGAAACCCCTCCCCTTGGTGTAATTTCTTGCTAGAGCCCTGTCTGCCAGCGAAAAGGAGGCGCCTCGCAAACCTATAGACTGCCTCAGTGCTGAGAATGGACATTTACAGTAAATTCAAATTTTCCTTTTCCTTCCATTATCTCCTCACCCAGCCATGATCTATTCATCCTGACTTTCACACTAAAAAGAAGTGTATTGAGAGATCTGCATCATAGAACGTGTCTTGACTATACGTAATGTGAGCCAAGCTCAGACTTGAACTTAACATTCTTATGCAGTGCTCAATAAAATCAGATTCTTAGGCTAACCTAACCTTTTTCTCCTTGGGGGAAAATATTGGGGTTACATTTCAGAATAGACAGTGGAAGGAAGGAAAGTTTGAAGCATGTGGTTGGAACACAGAAGGAACTGCTTTTCTTCTTGTCAGTTTTGGGATTTATATGCACTATTTTTTAATACAGATCACCTTATAACACTACCCCATGTGCAAAAATACTTAAAGTCTGTCCGGTACATTGAAGAGCTTCAAAAATTTGTGGAAGACGACAACTACAAGTAAGTACCATCCCTTCCTTTGCCCCAGTTCACTTCTTGGAAAAGTTGGCCTAGCTGTAAATTTAAATAAAATACTTAACTACTCCTGGCAGGGGCATAAGTATGTAAAATAAAAGCAGATTTGAACAGTGATTATATTGTCAAGGGTATGAGTGAAACCCCAGATGGATCTTGTCTGTAAGATTTAACCTCATTTCCAAAATAAGACCATTTTATAAAGATTTAAAATAAAAATCAGATAAGCATGCTTGCTGTTTTATTGCATTGCAGTTCCATGCTCTTAAACTGAAGAACACCTTGTGGATGAGACATACAGACTGGATTCAGAAGACCACTTTTTACATAGTGTGGCATTTTTGTAGTCATGTCTCATTAGAGATGTAAGTGGCTATTAGTGTTGTAAATAGTTTATCTTATGGTGGCATTAGCCAGAGGACTGGGGGATAGGGAGCAGGTGTCAGCAGCTCCCAAAACATCTTATTGCTGGAGATTCCAGAGCTAATCCAGATGCGTTTGTGAGGGCTCTGCTCCCTCCTTCAACGTAATGGAGCGGGAGAAGAGAAGAGAATTTTTTCGACCTAAAATGCAGGACTTGACATTGATCTCTTGAATTTTATCATGTTGGTTTTGGCCTAATATTCCAGATTATCAAGATTGTTTTGAATCTTGATGGATTCTTCATCTGATTCTTATATATTACATATATATCATACCCTTCCTCCAAAGAGCTAAGACCAGCATTTGTGTTCATCCCATGTTATCCCCATAAAAACCTTGTAAAGTAGGTTATACTGAAACAGAATGACTGGCCAAAGGTCAACCAGTGAACATGTAATTTGTAATTTCCACCCAGACTGTGTCACAGGCAAGCCCAGCCAGGGAAGCCTGCATATAATTGCAAACAGAAATTCATAATTTAAGGCTATATGGAAGGATTTTGTAACAATGTATAGTATTTTGATTAATGAATAAGTGCCCTAGAGTCTATCAACTCTACTTCTTATTAAGTTTATGGGTGAACTTATAGATGAATGGTTTTGAGGGGGTCCTTAGCTGTAGTATTCATAATGCTTGTAAATGCTAAACATTTGAATTAATGAGATAGCAATATAGGATGAGCTTGGATTATGAACAAATATAACATATGATTTTGACAGCCATAAGATGGCAACAATCCAAAAATCATATTGCTGTGATAGACAAAGACCAATTACTGACTATTGGAGATACTCGGAGTGTATTTTTCTCAGAATTCAGAAAATTGAATCAGAATTAAGAATTTTCAAAAAGGAATTTATCTCAACCATAGGGGAAGTAGAAAAAAGAATTGATAATAGATTAACAGCTCTGGAACAGAAATTAGAGGATATCGACAGAAAGAATGGGGAGTTGCAGGAGATAGGTTAAGGAGATAGCTAAGAAGAACATAGGCAGAAGGAAGTAGATAGGAGCACTGAGGAAATTACACTGGCATTTAGACTGCTGGAAAATGATTTTGGAAAGCAGAAATCTCTTGATAAGATATTTGGAACCGTGGAGGAAATAGATAATAAGATTAGGCGAAATAACCTCTGCCGTAGAGGACTCAAGAAGGGAGCTAAAGGTAGATTAAATTAATAGTGGTTTTGCAAAAAAGAATAAAGTCCCCAGGGATGTGTTGATCAAGTTTATAGATTTGGAATCATAGAATACAGTTATGGAAGCTTTTTGATCTCCGCAGAGGGAGGAAATGGAGATATCTATCTTGCTGACATATGACCTCTTACATTAAAACGAAGAAAGGAGATGAAAGTCATCACATGGCAATTAAACAAAGACGGTATTGCATTCAAGTGGGGATTCCCTTTTCAGTTAATAATTATTTATAGACATGAAATAATTGTATTGAGGACAGTGGAATTAAATAGCAATGAGGAGGAAGTGGTGGCTGAAGAACTGAATAATATTGATGGCCAGGAGGGCCTCTCTGACATTTACATATAAAGTAGGGAAACCATTGAAAAAGCGCAGGAACTCTAACAGAGCTAATAGAAAAAATTGGGCTTTTTTCTTGTTATAGTTCTTTTTCTTTTTCCCTTTGTATCTACATATAGATAGATGAATTTTTTAAAAAAACAACAACAGTGAATAAAGTAAAAAAAAATCAATAAAATAAATGATTTTAATAGTCCTTACAAATGGAGGAGAATAAAAAGGACCTTGGATAAGGACAATCCAGATATATGCTTTTTTCAAGAAACACACTTAAAAGCAGAACATGAAAAACGTTTTAAGACAATGTTGAATGGAATTATTTATCATGTATCTGCCTCTACCAAAACAAAAAGGAGTCATGATTGCCTATAGGAAACAACTTCCTCTTGTTATAAGTATAGAACTGAAAGATCCTGAGAGGTGTTATATTTTTTCTTAAAGAAACATTGGATGGGGACTATAAAGTTAACTTTAGGTTATATATACGTACCAGATTCAGAACAAACACAATTCTATAGACATTTAATTTTACAGCTTAATCATTGGATGGAAAGCAAGGTAACCTTAGCAGGAGATCCTAATGCCATTTTTAACCAAGTTCTGGAGACTACAACAAAGCATAACAGTTATATAAAAGTACCTCTTTTTTCCCCGAGATTGGTTTCACAATTAAGCTTTAACAGATGCATGGAGACATTATCATGTAGGGCAAAAAGATTATACATTCTATTCTTGTAGACATAGAACATATCCCAGGACAGATCATATGACCCCACTATTATTGAGTATAATAGCGGAGGTTGAAATAGGCTCATGGGTCTATGCAGATCATGCACCCATGAAATGTGCAATACAGCTTTTCAAGAAAAAAGATCTTAAATGGAAATTAAACATACTGCTCTTAAAAATAGAGGTTTTATAGATTAAATGAAAGAAGGTATTAAAGATTTTTTAAAAAATTGATGATCCATCTGTGACAGATGCTTTATTAGTTTAGGATGTATTTAAAGCTTGGTAAGAGGGCAATTTATTACAGCAGGAATATGCCAGAAGAAAGAGCACCATAGAAACTGTAATATCATTTTGAAAGAAATTCAAGAAGCAGAAACAGAGCATAAAAATACAGGTGCAGAAAGCAGTTATCAGAGGATTGACACAGCAAATGATAAACTAAGATTAATGGATTGCCTACTCAGCTGCTAAAGCAGCATTTTACTAAAACAAAGAATATTTGAATATGGTAGCAAGCCAGGGAAGTACTCAAATCTCTAGAAGGATAAAAAAGATAAACAGAAGATAAGCTGTATGCAAAAGCCACATGGTGACAGAGTATGTACAAACCAAGAAATTACCAGTGTGTTTGTGCTCTTCTATGAGAGCCTATATAAATCTAATAATCTCTCTGAAGCAAAATAAATAAATATAATTATTTAGATAGTACATATGTAACTAGGCTTAATAGGAACATCAGGAACAATTAGAGGCCAGAATCTCAATTGAACAGGTTAAATCTGCAATTAAAATATTAATATTGGTAAAGCACCAGGGCCAGATAGGATTATTGGGGAATTCAATCAAAACTTTGGTGATTTTCTAACCCCAAGACTGGTTAAAATATTTAATGAGGCATTATTGAGAAAAATGATGCCAACACTTAGAATGAAGTACATATAATTATGATCTATAAGCAAGGAAAAAACACTGAGAAACCAGACTCTTACAGACCAGTATCCTTATTATAAATTGATGACAACAAGAATGGCCAACAGAGTAAATTCATTTTGGGGAGATTATATAACAGAGGACCAAACAGGCTTTATGAAGGGGAGGCAACCTGCTTGGAACACTCGGAAAATAATAAATTTGATGGTTCATATACCAAGTACAAAACAGCCAACATCATTGTACTTTGTAGATGCTGAAAAAGCATTTGATTCCATTGAACTGAGATTTATAGATAATGCCCTCAGGTGATTTTGATTTGTAAAACCCATGTTATCTGACTCAGTTTATTTACACAGCAGCAGTTGCTAGGATTCTGATAAAATAATACAATGACACCTATAATAATACTACAAAGAGGTCTTAGACAAGGATGCCCATTGTCACCATTACTTTTTAATTTATGTACTGAAATCTTGGCTCAACAGGTGAGACAAGAAGGGGGCATAAAAGGCTCTACTCTAAATCAGTATGAATGTAAACAATGCTATGTGCAGATAATACTGTGTTTTTGCTGCAAGGCCCTATAAGATCAGCTAGAATTCTCAAAAATGAGTTAAATGAATTTGGAATTTTTTTGGGTTTGGGGTTTAAGACAGCAAGAGAACTGGGGGACTACACTGTGTAGTTTGCAAGCAGGTTGGAAAAATTCAAATATTATATT
Source organism: Heloderma suspectum (assembly GCF_057233095.1). Lineage (NCBI taxonomy): Eukaryota > Metazoa > Chordata > Lepidosauria > Squamata > Helodermatidae > Heloderma > Heloderma suspectum. Next base: position 7,983,880 of record NC_139471.1, on the reverse strand, counting down.
TCCCAGGGAGTTACTTTCTCATATGCCCATCTGGCAGATAGAAATGTTAATCTGTGCCTTCCCTTTTTCCAATAATTGCAAATTAGAAGTCATATTCAAGAAGCAATTAGGGGAATAGACATGGCTACATAAGAACATAAGAAGAGCCATGCAGGATCAGACCAAAGGTCCATCTAGTCTAGCATTCTGTTCACACAATGGCCAACCAGCTGTTGACCAGGAACCCACAAGCAGGACACGAGCACAACAGCACCCTCCCACCCATGTTTCCCAGCTACTGGGGTCACTGCCTCTTGTACTGGAGGTAGCATTTAGCCATTAGGACTAGTAGCCATTGATAGCCTTTTCCTTTAGACCTCATACTTCTTTTGAGAAGTTATTGAGCTTGAACATACAGAAAGGATCATTGTCCAATGTATATAAAATATTAATAGATATATATGATAATGGAACAGAATTTAACATAACAATCTCAGAGGAGCAATGGAATTATGTCTTTTCAAAAATGTATAGGATGTGCTAAACGAGATTGGCCTTGGAAGGCCTTCTGTCTGTCCCATCAGCTAGGACAGCTAGGCTGGTGAGGACTAGGGAGAGGGCCTTTTCTGTGGTGGCCCCCACTCTGTGGAATTCCCTCCCTAGTGAGTGCCACCATGCCCACTCTTTGATGAGCTTCCACCGGGCTTTGAAAACCTGGCTGTTCAGGCAGGCATTTGGGGAGGGTTAGGGGGTTTTTTTTAGAGCAAAGTTGTTTTGTTTAGTTGACTGTGTTGTATTTTGTGTTGTTATTTGTATTGTACACCGCCTAGAGTGGCTGGGTACCTGGCCAGTTGGGTAGTGAATGAACGAATGAATAAGACTCCTAGAGAAAATTTCTATAAAATAATATATATGTAGTATTATCCACCTGCCAAGATCTCTAGGATGTTCCCAGTGGTAACAGGTAGATGCTGGAGGAACATCTGCCAATATATGGTGGCATTGTAATCCTGTTAAGGAATATTGGGAGAAGATAATGAACAGCATCAAGGAAATTACAGGCTATGAGTTACAATTAATCTCAACAACTACACTGCTGGGTGGTATTAAAGATCCGATCCCTAGACATTTAGTGGTGATGGTGAGTTATATGTTAATAGCAGCAAGGATTCTCTTAGCAAAAGCTTGGCGATCAACATGTAAGCCATCTCTGGTACAATGGAAAAAGAAGATTTGGACCATTATGGCGATGAATAAAATAACTAGTTATAAGTTGTTATGGGAGGGAAGAATGAACTCCATCCAGACTTTCCCAAAAAGTTGGATACCATTTATCAATTACTGGAATTGGGTTTGACCAGGTGATTTAGAAATTATAGATATACTATATATGTATTAAGTTGAAGTATTGTAACTGTCTTGAATGATTATATTGAGAAACAGAATAAAAATGTATATAAGGAGAGGTTTATCTTATGGTACAGCTGTAAGCTAATATTCTTTGACCTAAACCTAAAGGAAAAATGGGGATTGCCCTGTTAGTGCTGGCTGATAGTTGGACATATGTAACAAGCTTTTCACAAGACTGTCAGTACCCCTATAACCCATAAAGAAAGGCATAATACAATGTGCTTGAGCAGAAGAGGACAAGGGAGCTTGACATAGATCCTTTGAGGTTCCCGGGCTATGTTGGGACCTACCCCTCATCCCAAGTGCATAAAGTAGCAAGATCAACCCCCTGCCACTGCTCAAGTAAGGAAGTATTTATGTAGCTGTGATGCAGAAATTATGGTCATAGAAATTTATGCTGTTGACTACAAAATTAATCAAAGGCCTATCTATGGTGGCTACAAATGTTTCATGTTCTTGCCTAGGGAAGTCTGAAGAGATTGCTCCGTCCAGCTTGACAGGAAGAAGGGTACAAGCTGTCAGATGACAGCTGAGCTACCTACCCCAGATCATTCATACCTGGTGCCAGGAGAACCAAATTTTCCCAGATCTTATGCTTTTTGCAAGTTGAGTTTTTAAAAGATCAATAATACTGATTGACTTTTATTCTAAGTTTCATGATTTTCCTGGCCAGGAAAAGCAGGGAGGGGTCTGTTACTGGTAGCTTTCCTATCACTTCTGCTTTTGGTAGACAGGCAGGGAGAATGCTTTAGGAAATCTTCCCATAATATAGCTCATTACAGCTATAAACATGAAGGTATTTTGTGCCTAAAGCAATACAATTAGCAATACAATTCTATTGGAAACTTGTGGTCCATAGATCTTCCATTTCTCTCAATAGGAAATATCTCTGCCACGGGGCAGTGTTTCAGGGTCTGCGCCTGGTGCTGGGCCAAAGAGACAGATGAGGAGTGCTGTTGATGTACTGTCCACCCTAATGCCCAACAGCTTCCCTGCTCAGGCTGGCTGAGATGGTCTCGGATGTGGTGTTGGAGACCGTTTCAACCAAGGCTGCCTTGAGTGGCCTGGCTTGAGACATCATGGCCTCCATGGCAACCATGGGGTTGGTACAATGTGTCATCAGCTCAACACACAGGGCAGGACATGCCCTTGATTTAGTCTTTGCATTGCACTTTATCACCAAGATAGTCACTCACCAGACTTCAGGATGGGTTCCCCCAATTCGTACTATTCAAGATACTCGAGAAAATACAACATAAATTTGAGATTAACAAAAGGAATGCAATTGACAAAATTGTTACTATAAAGGTAGCAGGCAAGATAGCTTATTGGGCTGAAAGCACTGCTGTTTTATTAATGTGGTTCCTCTGTAACACCGTCCTGCATTCTACTTGCATTTCAAAAGTTAAACTGAAACATACTAAATAATCTAACTTCCACTTAACTTTCTCCTGCAAACTTCTTAAATGTGGAAAAGCTAAGTCTAAAGCATTACTATGTTCCAACTTCAGAAATAAGACCATGAACCCATAATAAGAAAATACTCTATGTTCTAATTTCAGAAAATAATAGTGCTATAGAAGTCCATGGTTACCAGATTCCTAGGACCAATGGTCCAGCGAAGATCAGTTCTTCCAGGTTTCCACATGAATCTTCTCCAGACTCTTTACAGGGCCATTTGATCATTTTAGGACCAGGTTAGCAGTTTGCAGCTTCTTTAGAATCCAGTCAACCTTTTTTTTTAACCCTTTTTAGTACCAGATTAACAAACACATCCCAGTCTAGAGGGGTTTCCTGGGGAGGAAGTTAGTATTCTTATGGGTCACAGCGACTCCCCCTCCCCAACCATCTAAACTAGGTTGATGCTGCACTGAATACCTGAATGGACAGAGCTGGGCCAAATTGACCCCACGTAGCTTACCCACCCAAGTTTTGATGATGCATGCCAGATCTGCTCCCTCATCCATAATGAAATCACGGATGAGTGAGGTCAAAGTAGGAACAGACCTGCCATTAAGCAGGAACACCACCATATGAGAGGATCCAGTAGGCATGCCACCAGATACTTATGGAATTAGGGAAGGATCAGCAGAGGAGATGGCTGGCACCTATTTGTATCCTCTGAACTGCTTCTTTCTCCTTCTCCCTGTCCCATGCCATCCTCAACCTGCAATCACTCCTATAGGGGCACCCCCATTCCCCTCCCTGTCCCTTGTATCCAGACATAACTCACTGAACAATGCACACACATGTGCCTTAAAGACACACACATACACCCCAACCCACCCAGAGGATAAAGGAGCACTAGCCCAACAAAACTGTGTAGTCAAGGCCACCATAAGAACATAATCTTAAAGACCCACCCACAAGGTATACAAGGTGTGCATTCACAGGTAGAAAGCCAAGCCCTCACCTTGGCTACTCTTCCCCATACTCAACTCTCACTAGAGCTTGGGCTGAAACCCAACACCTGCCAACCTCAGCCACTCTTAGCTCTCACCCAGGAGAACCCACAACTAACAGCCCAGATAAAACCATTCAGTCCACGGGAGGACATGCCCTTGGTGATATTGGCAGAGTGACAGCTCCTTGGAAGCAGGGGATCAGATGTACCCAATTCCTGGCTATCTGCAGTCTCTCACTTTGGCTCATGTCTTGCCTCCTGCTGGCCGCTCAGACTTGTACCTTTGTCCAGGCACAAGCTTTATATTATCTGAATGGGAGGGAGATGAAACGGCCTGAATCAGGAGCTCCAGATGAAATTTGGTGGCCAAACATACCCTCCAACTAGCTTCTCCCCCATCCTGCAGAATCTATCCTTATTTCATAGCTTTAGACAGCAACTAGAAAAACCAAAGCAATGCTGGTCTTTTTGCAGCTGAAAATTCTCTTTGTTTATTTTATCGACATGCTTATTTTTTGGATCAGACTGAAAGCAGATATAGGAACAATGATGTTTTTATACCAGAATCCTGCTTAATGTATCATGTCTTCCAGATGAAAAAAAAAGTCTGCCAAATGTTTTTGATGCAGCTTATCACTTTTTTAAAAATATGGGGATGGGATTTTTATCAGCATACTCGTGGCAGGATGTGCGTGTATAAATGTGTGTATAAGCTCTTGTTGCCTTTTTTCCATCTGCTGTATAGATTGCCTAGAAAAAATGAGTGTGTGGTTTTACATTCTAAAAAGATAGACTGCAGACACTTAGATGTGGAAATCAGTTTGATTTTGTCATGTATTCATGTCCAAATGACACAGTATATTAAGAATGAAAAGACTTTTGAATCCCTAGTGAGCCAATAAACTTCTTACAAGATGTTAAGAAAAGCAAGTAGCAGTACAGAATTACTTTGCCAACAAGAATGATATGCTGCATCATTGGACACCCACCTACCTGTTCCAATTCTTTCTTGCAGGATGCTTAGATGCATTTAGTTTTGCCCCCACCTCCTCATTAACTTTTTCACTGTCTCCCACTTCTTATCTAACAACTTGTTTGTTGGGGAATTGTTTCGTTTCTATTTATTGGTTTTAAAATATTTATATCTTTAAAACAACATTATAAACAAAAACACTTTTAAAAAAACCCAAGAAGGAGAACTTGGGCATACACTTCTGATAGTCCCTTCCATGCAATATTCATTCAAATGAAGTATGCATGGTTAGGAGGACTCACATGGGAGATATTCTTGGGGAATAGTACCTGTTCTTGTTGTTGTTGTTGTTGTTGTTGTTGTTAACTTTCCAGTTTTCTGTGGTGTGGATTGGAGGCACAGAAGCATTCTCTATAGCAATCATGAAAAGTGAATAATTGCTGTGTGTGTGTGTGTGTTGTGGGATGGTTCTTAGACGTGATGCCAGGGACTTAACTACATTGTCTAATTTAATTCTTGGGAGGGTTTCACATTCATGCGATATTAAGATTATATATAGAGTAGTTTTTCATTAGCTTGAATATTCTGTGTGGAACAGAACAAAACAAAGGGTTTCTCTAAATATTTAGGGCTATGACACAATACTTGGAAGTGCTACAGAACATGAGTAATTTAAAAAAAAAAATTCTTCCTGAAAACAGTTTTAATCTCCATAGAGGGATTGCTAGCAACAGTGAGCAGTATTTACATACATTTTGATAGAGGTCATCCAGTGCGCTTCCTTTTGATCTGCATGTTCATTTCCTGAATAAATATGCTCACTTTCCACGCAAAGATATTAAACCTTAGGCACCTAGGAAGACTGTAACAGGAATCAAAAGAAAGAGCAAAAGGGGTAAACAAAACAGAACAGAAGTGGACAGCTAAATTGCCCAAAGTAAGGCTGACCTTTCTAGGCATTTCTTTGGAAGAATACAGCCCCCTACACTGCCATGTTTGTTGGCTCAGCAGTGCAAGTTTTTCTCTGCAGGTGGTCGTAGAATGGCATCCAGACTGTGTCCTGTGCTGGGTGTCTTTTCTGTCTCTAGTTATTCCGAAGGTGTTTTTTTTTTAAGTATTCAGCAAAAACTCTTCCTCTTGGATAACTCAGTCCACAGACTATTTGGTTTTCTCCTGAATTCTGGTGCTGTGCCAGGATGTATTAGCCCTGTAGAGGTAGCAAGAACATTCAGGCCTTATAGGGGGAAAAATGCCTCCTGTCAACTCTGTCTTTTCATGCCTCTTTTTATTGAAACAGGAGCATTAGTTAGACTCAGGAGGAACTACTTCTTATCCTTGGCAGAATGTAAGATTTGTCCTTATATAATGTTAGTCTTTTACAGGAAATATACTGGAAAAGTCCTCCAGTTCTGTCTTTTCAGACTGAAAACTCTCTCCCCTGGTAGACACACACACACACACAAAGATTTTTCCCTCATTCAACTTTGTGACCCCATAAACATAACCTATTTTCACAGAATAAAATAGTATTGACCCTGCCAATTTGCTTATATATCTTAGTCCGTTTTTGCATCTATGCAGTCTAGCATTTGAGAATGACGGTGTGGAAGCTTCTTGAGCATAGACAGAAGCCAAAGTACTTGTAGGCCCATCTTTCTGGCTGGCTGGTGCAAATGCTTACTACTCAGAGGGTTACTTTACTCAACCACTTTGTAGTTGGCAGACCATATATAATGTAGAATGAGGGCAACCCCTCGCAGGCTGTACATTTACACAAATGGGGCCTCATTTTCCCCATGTGTTCTATGTTAGGCAAGCCTGCTTTAGGCACATTTTTGAGATGGTGCTGAAGAGAAGGCCTGTGGTTTATCATTATTTTTAGGATGTGACTGATTTTTTCTCCAATACACAGCACCCCACTCATATGTTAAACGTAGCTCATATGCCCTGCCCGGAAAGCTTCAGTTTCTCTATTTCCACCTTGACTGTCCCCTGAACAGCTGCAGAACAAATCATCAGCTAGTGCCTATGTAAGCAATACAGCTCTTGAAATCGTGCTGACCTTGGAACATTCATTTCTTTCCATTTCTTCAGTCTTCAGACTCCCAGTTGGATTCCTCATTCTCCAGGTTTCAAACACAATCAAGCCTCCATGCCCCTAACTGAAAACTCCAAATTGGCAAGGCTCAGGGAACTGTCTCCTTGACTGCTTTCCCAGCAACATGAATCTCTTTCAGCTTTCCCACGAAGCGTCTTCAAGCTTATCCTCGTTACAGAAACAAGCACACTGTAGAAGCTGAAGCAAGCAGTATCCTTGACCATCAATCCTGTGTGGGAAAGGGGTTGTCTCCCCTCCCACAACCACACAGTAAGCCTGGGAGAGGGGACTGGCTACTGCTTAATCTCCCCCGGGGACAAGAGTGTCACCTTTGCTGTCCCATTGTTGGTTCCTATATGACTGAATAATCATCCTCTCTTCCTGGTTATAGTGCCCTTAGGGCTCAACTGTGGAAGACCCTCTCTTCTTTGGCACTCACATTTTAAACCCAGAAGCATGGGAAGAAATTCCCCCTAAAAGTGAAATGATAGCAGTCCTGTGGGCTACAGAAGTCCTCAGGTGATGCAACCTATACTACCACCACAGGTCCTATTGTTGCATCCCTCTGTATTACAGAGGCTGAAAAAGTGTTCCGGATCTTCCTCAAAATATCTGTAAACATCTTTGCAAAATTTAGATTGGGGATTGTAAGGGAGGTAGAAAATCTGCATTTATAAGAAAATAAAGACGTCTGCTGTTGTCAAGGAAGCAGGTGTGAATTAATTGTGCTTGGGAAGGAAAGCCCTAAACATACTAACAACCCACCCTCCATTTCCAACTGTTAGTGTTGTATAAAGAGCAAACAGTGTGTATAACTGAATTGTTCTTCTCCAAGTAGCAAATTTACGCTTGGTTATATTTAGAGTTCCATTCGTCAGAGTAATCTCACAAACCACTGTTAGCACTTCCAGTCAGAAGTCATGCGAAATCATTGCCCTTTCGTTTGTTTAATTGGTTGCAGATGCAGGACTGTTAAGAATTAACCACTGTATATGACAAGAAGAGTAATTAAAACTCTTCTCTCCCAGCTTCTCATCAGTTTACTTCTTCCACTTTTGTTCATGCTCTCTGAGATTGTAGAGTTCAGTTTCAAAATAGCCATTGGAGCAAATGCCTTGATTATCACATTAACTGCTTGCTCTATTTCTTCTCACTGCTTTTTTACATGCAGCAGAGGACAACAGTAGGTTCAGCTCCACAGTTTTGTACAGCACAGGAGGAAAGTTAGAGCACAAATATGGCAATGAACTACTCTCACCTCTGCTTTGCTAAGAAGAAAAGAGAAACTCTTGTTTAGAAGCCAGGTTCTGTTCCCCATGCACTAGCCTCAGTTTTTCATTTTATTTCATTTCTGTACTGCCCAATAGCCAAAACTCTCTGGGCAGTTCATAAAAATCCTCACAGTCCAACTCAGATGTGACGCTGCCAATCTCTTGACCATAGTGAAGTGGTTGGTAGCTGGTTGTGGGCTCCTAACCCCCCCCCTTTCCCCAGTTTGAATTCCCTTCACCTCCAATTGTCAGCATTAACCAAGATGCACTTGTTCCAACCATGCTTAATGTTAGTGGGGCTTGCAAAATAGCTCCAAACACTGGCTAAAAGCTAACCAAAGTTTGTATCAATTCAGATGTGTTTAACCTTATACAAGGACACCAAGGGAAGTGGGGAGGATTTCAGTCCTGGCTGTTGCCCACTGGGACCAGTTGGGCAAATGGCAGGTTCAAAAAGCAAGAGAAAGAAGTTAACTACATTTTAAAACTGGATTTTCTCAATGAACCAGGGGGCCTGCCTGCCTGCCCCTCCCCCACACACACTCACACACTTATTTTAAATAAGTAAAGACACACAGACACACACGGAAGGAAGGAAGGAACCAAGCACTCATCCAGCACGCTGTTGTAGAAAGAAATGTGGCTGGCTCTGAGACTGCTCAGGTGCAGCAGCAGCAGCCAGCCAGCCCACCCACAAGGTCTCCGGTTTCACTTGGAGCAGGAGCCAATTCAGTAGCCTTCCTCCTTCAGATAGAGCCCCTCATGATCGCCCAGGACTTGATCCCCTCCCTTGGAAAGGAGGGGTCATCTCCAGTTGGCTGGCTCAAGGTGGGACCTGAACTGAGGAGCTTTTGGAGGGGAGTTTGAGGGTGTGCGAGCCCTCCAAGTAGCCTTTTGTGAGCGCACCAAGCTGCCAGCCAGGAGTTCCTTCCTCGCCCTCCTGGTCCGTACCATTAGCAGCTGCCAGTGCAATATTGCTGTGCTGCACTCTGTTTATTGATATATTACATTTATATCCCACCTTTTTTCCTCCTTAAGGATCCCAAGGCAGCGTACATAATCCTCCTCCTCCATTTTATCCTCACAACAACAACCCTGTGAGGTGTGTTGGGCTGAGAGTCTGTGACTGGCTCAGAGTCACCCAGTGAGCTTCCATGGCCAAGTGGGGACTAGAACTCGGATCTCCCAGATCCCAATCGAACACTGTAGCCACTACACCACACTGGCTCTTTAATTTGCAAGTAAAGCGAGGAATAAGGAGAGAGGGGAGGACTGAGGGGATTAGTGGATCACAGCACCCCTCCCCCCTGCCCCACCCCGCTCTCTGATTCCCACCGCCACTGGTTTAGACGGATGTTTACATTGTAGGTGGATAGAGCTGTACGATGAAGCTATTGGTGCTTTATCTGCTTTGAATTGTCAGTGGTAATTTCTTGATATCCACTGTGTGTTTTTTCCTCTTCAGAATTCATAAACAGTAGTTAAAAAGGGGGTGTTAAGAGAATCGTGGAACATGATCTTGAGTGTACATGCAGATTTTCACAGTGACTCTCTCTCTCTTTTAATTTGCTTGCCTGGCATGATTAGGGGTATGTCTCAGCCAAATGCCTAGCAAATTTTTATGTGTTGAACTCTAAGCACAAATGATAGACGAATAACGTGCCAGAGGGTAGTGTGCCATGCTTCCTCACCAGGGCAGCCATCTGGGAACTGAATTCTACTTCCTCAGCTCTGAAAGTTCAAGTAAGACTAATGCCAAATCAAATATCAAATGGTTTCTCCATAGATTTTCCTTCCTTTTTTCTATTTAACAAAACAGCTTGCTGAGTTCCTGACTAAGCTATACACAAAAGCATAGTGAGAATGAAAGTGAAGGTTCCCCAACAACCACAGTGGAAGAAAGTTGAACTCTGTTGAAATATTTGAGAAGTTGTCAATGTATCATGCACAGTTCTTTGCTCAAATTTATTTGGGTGTCAACAGTTTTCAGTACCTTCGTTTGTTTTTTTCTTAAATTTAAACAATGTAAGCGAAGTACATGCTATTGTCCTTATATGTTTACAAGTATTCCAGTAAAAATGTCTACATAATCATAGAAAAGTAATAATAATAATAATAATAATATATAATAGTATAACTTTTATATCACATTAAGTGTGCTTTGATTTCCCCCCTCAAACATTCCAGGTCAAATACTTACGGTGTACTGGAACAAAAATTAATATGGGGCACTTTTTTTAGTTGTGCTTACTAAATACAAGTAAAAGAAACATGCTAAATTCGATCACTCTGTAGGGCATCAGAAAATTTTCCGATGCAATCTGAAAATTTTCTCATGCAAATCACCTACTCTAATTCACATAGGAAGGCTTTCTGATTCAAAATATCCCAGAAACCCCACAACACTGTTCAACAGTAACAACAATGAAAGGGTAGGCATAAGTAATGGTTAGAAAGAGCTGGAATGTGGGAACTAGTTTCTCTTCAGTTATTGGGGTAGGTAATACGACTGAGGGAGGGGCTGTTAAATATTGTAAACTGCACCCAACCTCCAGGATAGGACAGGACAGATTTTTAGATCAAAAGAGCCAGAGGCAAGGGCATCATCCTAGATGGACAAGTGACCAAAGATGCAGCACAGCGTACTGCAATCCCCAGCCTGAAACTTTGGTTTCACCAAGAGTGATTCCCTGAAATAGAAAATAGACACATGGGCAGCTCTGGAGTACTAGGCTTTTCATGTATGGTACAGATACATATTATATAAAACATTCATAATGGTTTAGAACTTCCAAAGGCCGAAGGGTTCAAAGAGAATCTACACCTCAAAAAAGATGAATACGTTCATGGTGATGGAATATAGCAGGGATGGTGAACCTTTTTGGGCCCGAGAATCACATCAGCTCCAGGCTACTGCGTAGGGGCTGCATGCCAGCAATGAGTGTGGCCACCTCCAGTGCTGGCATGCTTCCCTCTGCTTGCTTGCCCAGACACACACACCACATGAAAAGGCACGAACTGCCCCTAGAGGAAGAGATCACTCTCTTCCCTCATATTTCCTTTCCATGTGATAGGCCAAGAAAACACAAATGACAGGAATGCTAGGCAAACAGACATACAAAATGCCTTCTTGAATATACAGGAAAATTGCCAAGTTGGTGCTAGGATTACTTCCGCATTAAGTATCCTACATATGACTCATCAAAACCCATTTAGAATGGTTCATGAAATGCAGACACACATTTATTGGGCAGTTTCCAAGTCTGCCCACATGCCAGCTAGTACAAAGGGGAGCTAGCAGTTAAAAAAAAAGCAACCAGAGAATAGCAGAAGCACTCGTTTCTGGAATGGGGCATGTTAGCAGAGCATGAAGAAGGAAGCTCAGCTGATCTGTCCTGATCGAGAAATAAGTGTTTCCACTTGTTTTGGGGTTTGCTTTTTGAACTGCTAGCTTTCTGTTTCACAAGCAGTGGGTCCCGCTTGTGCAACAGAATGAGCAGGAGGACAGTAGCAGTATTGGATACTGCCCATTACTAATAGATGCATTTTTGTTAAAGCATGGTTTTGGAAATTTCTTGGATCCCATGTAATTGGGACTTTACAGTTGTAAAGAAAACAAATTTTATATATTCAATTCATTCTTCCACCACCTTAATTTATTTTAATTGGTATAAAAATGTGACATCCTAGTCTCAATTATTTATGGGAAGATTTGGACACAATTTATAGCTTACTCTTCATTTTATTGCAGGTCGTACCCATTATTGATAAGAATGAACAGAGTGGGTTGCCCAAGGCCAATCTGTGACAGATGAGCCACATTGGTTGCCTTCGTTCTTGAGTTTGACAAACCACTGCATGAGCTGTCCCCTGCTCGAACTCCACTTAGTGCAAAATTATATGGCCAAATTATAATGAATTAATCCGTGTTGAATGATACAGACAAAGATTGGATTCACATGCAAAATCAGGTGACTCTCCTTTCCATCAGAGTATGGAAACATGCACTTGGGATACCATGTTACACTTTCCATTGCACAGCATTTTTCATGCTGCTGTTTGCACTGTAGTAACAAAATAGCCCAGTTCAGACACAATGCTAAACCATAGTTTGTTGAACAAGGAAGAACCTGGCTCTTAGACATTCAAACAAACTACAGTTTGTTTAATCAAATGTTGGTTTGCTCCCCCCCCCCCATGACTACCTGGCTGCTACCCCAAAACCTTTTGGGCTGTCTGAGGACTGGTTCTGAAACTGAATCCTGGCCAGACAGATGCCCTGTGGGTGAGTGGTTCCTGAGTCCGGGAGATAGGCTCAGTGCCTGTTCTGGATGGGGTTGTACTCCCTCTGAAAGATCAGGTCCGTAGTCTGGGGGTTCTCCTAGATCCATCACTATTGCTGGAGGCCCAAGTGGCCATGGTGGCTTGAAGTGCCTTTTACCAGCTTCGGCTGGTTCGCCACTATGGCCTCTCCTGGACAGGGATAGCTTGGCCACAATGGTACAGGCACTAGTAACCTCAAGAATGGATTAGTGCAATGCAATCTATGTGGGGCTGCCCTTAAGGCTGGTCCAGAAGCTGTTGGACTTGGCTCTTGTCAGGAGCTGCCCCTTTCCATCATGTAACCCCTTTGCTGGGGGAACTTCATTGGCTGCCTATTCACTACCAGGCCAGGTTTAAGGTTTTAATGCTAGTGTACAAAGCCCTAAACAACTTGGGACCAGGATACCTGAGACAGTACCTTCTTCCTTCTCAACGTGCCCGGTCACTGAGGTTGTCAGAGGGCTTGCTTCTGGTGGTTCCACATGGACCTATGGCCTGATTGGAGTCCACCAGGAGAAGAGCCTTCAGCATGGTGGCCCCCATTTTTTGGAATTCCCTGTCCCTGGAGGTCAGCCAGGCATCAACACTATGTTGTTTCCAGTGCCTCCTGAAAACAGCACTGTTCCAGGAGGCATTCCTTAATTGACCAGTTACGTTTTTTGTTGGCATTGTGTTTTTTAAACAAGTATAATCTTAATGTGATGTTTTAATCTTTTTATTATTTTACTGTGTGTGTGTGTGTGTGTGTGCGTGTGTGTTCACTGCTCTGAAATCTGTTCTAGATATGGAGCGGTATAGAAATATTGCAAATAAATAAATAAATAAACTCTTCTCCACACATGGCATCCCAAATAATATGTTCTACCACAACCAGCAATCTTTTGCAGCACCCCTGAAGAGTCAGCACCCAACATCCTGAACCAAACCCAGAGTCCCACCCTCTCTGGTAACTTCGGTCTCCCCCTGTGGCCGCTCTTTCAGTAGAGACAAGTTTTCTCAGTACTAAAATTCTACTGATGGACAAGCAGAAGAACAGTTGTTAACAATAACTTGGGCCCTTTGGATATAATAGGAGAGTGGGTTGTGCCACTGCAAACCGTGCAACAGAATCCATTGAACTGTTGGTCTAGCTTATTAAGAGCAAAGGGTTGCTTTAAACTTATGTCCCTCCCAAGATAGACTGGAGTAAAAGCACCTGTGGTCCCCTTGCAAGGTTGCTAAAGAGCTAGAGCTATGCCTGAGGATGGTTTTATGGAAACAAAACAAGGAGAGGTTTCTTACATATTCTGTAGAGGAAACCGGCGAAACATAAAAGGGGAGAACGTCGATTAAGACACTGGATAATGAGACACAGCTAGTGATAGAAGTGTGTCTTGATTCATGTTCCCTGATAGTTAAGAATGGCCTTTTATTCAGTCAGACCATTGGTCCATCTAACTGAATATTGTCTACGCTGACTGCTAGCATCTCTCCAGGGGCTCAAGCAGGAGTCTTTCCCAGCCCTATCTGAAAATAGTTATCTTCAACATCCTGTGTCTTGCCATGCAGACAGTTCCTTCAACACTGGGCAGTGATCTTGACCTGTCCCATCAGCCATGGAAATCTAAGACCAAGCAGTCTTCCTTTTCTGCTTTCGAACCTAAAAAGAAGAAAAAGAATAAAGGGGATAAGCTTACATCTCAAAAAACTCCAGTTGAGACCTTACCAAACCAACTTATGCCAGTTGCTCAGGATTCTCTCTCTCCCTCTCTCTCTCTCTCTCTCTCTCACACACACACACACACACACACACACACACACACACACACCAGTCCTGGAGAGGCTGAGATAGCTCCTTCCTTTGTTCAGCACGTGGACCAGCACCAAGTGGCATGAAAGGACTTGGGTGGGTCAACATTGGAAGGAGAGATCAGGGACTACACTCCTCCAAGATAGACCAGTTGCTCGCTCTGTCTTTCTGATTCTTGTACTTAAAACCAGGGTCTGTCCTTTCCACAGCTGCTCACCACACTTCTATCACTCCTGCCTGAAATCTAGGTCTTCTCCCAGGTCTTTGTCATCCAGGGACTATTACTATTACAGCCAGTTTTGGCTACAAACCTAACTCAGAATATCCCTGGGACCCCATCCACAGGGAGCCCTGTCCGTATCGATTATACCATCAGGACTGTGTATCGCCATGGGATTCCTGTAGATCATACTCTGAAGTATGATCCCTGGCCTTATGGGTCTCATTTTCCTCAGGAATGAGAATGCTTGCTACCATCATCACAGGAGTAGATCTCCTTTTTGACATTGTAACATCTATGTCCTTGGTACTGAGGCCTCCTGTGTCAGCTGCTGCACTGCTGGTATTGTCTACCTTGGCCTTGACTAAGTCTCCCAACACAGAGATTGTTCCTTCATCAGTTGCTGACAATTATTTATCGAACTCAGAGTCCCCTCTCTTCAGATATCATCTCTAACTCTTCACCTGACATCACTATTGGGGACCAGACTCCTCTTTCACCCACAGAGGAAACAATGGCTTACACTGAACAGCTGCTCAATACGATCAAGGCTTTCAGCCTGGAAATCCAATAGCCCCTGCCTCCCATGGAGGACCCAGTATTTCAGTTGATTCATGCAGACACTACTGCTCTTGTTGTCATCCCTATGTTATCTGCTTTGCTCCAGGTCACTAGGGAGTCATGGGACAAGCCTTCCATGACCCCTACACCTAGGTGGCTGCAAAATTTATATAGGGTGCAGTAAGAAGATTGCAATTTCCACTTTAAGCATCCAGACCTGAATTCCATCATCATGGAGATTGCTCAGAGGAAGTTATGACAGATGCCCCACCCTGCCCCCAAAGACCCCAAGGGCAGAAAGTTGGACAGTATGGGAAGAAAATGATTCCACTGCGGCCCTCTCTCTCCACATAGCAAATAACCAAGCTTGAATGTCTTAGAATTAACATTTCCTTTGGGAAAAAGCATTGTCCTTTTTCATAAGAATGTAAGAAGAGCCCTGCTGGATCAGACCAAGGGTCCATCTAGTCCAGCATTCTGTTCACACAGTCACCAACCAGCTGTCGACCAGGATCCCACAAGCACGACATGAGTGCAACAGCACCCTCCCGCCCATGTTCCCCAGCAACTGGTGTACATAAGCGTACAGTCATCTTTCAGATGATAAGAATGAGAGAGAGCAGAAATCTTCTAACATGAGTCCTGTTGCCTGTTTAAACAACAAATCCATACCTCCCGACATATGGCAGATTGTGATTCAAAGACTATGGCTTGTGCTGTCACCTTTTGCCAACATGCCTGGCTATGCTCAGCGGGGCTAATGCAAGATGTTCAATCCCATATCAAAGCTCTACCATTTAGTGGAGTAGGCCTCGCTGGTGCTAAAACCAACAATGTTCTGGACAGGGTGCAGAAGCTCTGCACCACAGCATGCCACATGAGCCTAGGCCAACAACATTCTCTCTTTTCCATGGCAGAGGCCTGGGTTATGAGCAGAGTTAGTTTACATTTAAGGGTTTTGGCAGGCTATAGTTCAGGTTACATTAGGATTGTGTCATGACACTGTCTCCTGGGCACCTGCTTGCTGCAGCATGTGCTGTTAATGAGTAAGAGTTCAAGTACAGGGTGGGTTTGACATGGTCACTGGAGGAAGACAATCTGCAAATCAGCAACACAGGTAAGCAACAAAAGCTGAAAGCTGAATGCTTGCTAGGTCAAAGGAGATCTTAAAACTGAGGGCGCAGTTTTAAAACAAGCTTCATACATGCAAAGAAGGATCACAATAACTACGAGCTATAAAACACCAAGAGTCCCAGTGACAAGGAAACCTAACTTCTTATTTTGGAACCAAGGAAAAATACTAACATTTTTGCAAGGTTTTCATGGGGCTCCCTGGGATCTTGCAAATCAACACGGAGTCCTAGGAATTTGAACTTTTCCAGTACTGTTAGCACTCCTATCTGGAGTGTGACAACAGCTACGACCAAACACCCAAAGTTTAACAGAACATGTTTCCACATTGGAATCAGATTTACGGGAATCGATGCTCAAAGCACAAAACAAAATGGCGCTCTGGATTTTTCTCTGTTTCAGAGAAACTAATTCAGCTTGCCTGCCTGCAAGAAAAAAAGTTGCTTACAGGGCAATCCTGTGCACGCTTACTTGGAAGTAAGCCCCACTGTGTTCAGTGGTGCTTACTCACAGGTAAGTGTGCATAGGATTGCAGCCTTAACGATACAATGCTATGTACATTTACTTGGGAGTAAGCCCCTCTGAATACTGTGGGACTTACTACTGAGTAAATATGTATATAATTATTCATTAATTGATTCCCATATACACACACACACACCCCTGTTTCATGTTTTTTATTTTGTAAACCATCTAGAGTTTTTTTTTACCTTTAAAGGTGGTATTAAAATATTTTAAAGAAATAATAATAAATAACAGTCACATCTTATTTCATTGTGAGATTCATGAGGACTGTGGCAACTAAGAAGTAATCAAATATGCTCAAGGGCCTGGTGAGAGAGTCCATGGTCATGGCTATGTTCAGGCTGTTAAAATTATTTACTGCTGGTTGTAAGGAAAAATGCATTCTCATAGAAATCACCTAAGTGGACATGCATGCATAGCTCATGCTTTGGGGCTGGGCAATGTGCTGATAATGTAGCACTCTGGGCTAGGGCTCTGGAATATGAGCCAGCTTGTTACAATGCATGCTTTGTCTTTTGTGGTTTCCTTCTCATCTTTTGCTGCCTGCACAGTACTTCACCCCTTGCCATCCCCATGGTTAAAATAACTTTCATCTGAGCATGCCGATTTACAGCCCACTTCTGGAGGGCTATAAACCAGCCATTTTAATCCAGTGGGGTAGAGACTTGTGTCAGGAATATGCACGCCAGAGACTCTCTGGCTGCAAATGCAAGCCTCTTGTTTGTTTGGCAAACCACATGCAGCCCTCACACCCTCCCGGACAAGCCCCTTTCCCACATATTTGTATGCATTACCAAGATATAGAGCTTTCTCTGATGCACAAAACTTTTTTGTTGTTCATGTCTGTTAATTGCCTACTTGATCCCAAGGTTTTGGGGTGGGTAATGACAAAGAATACAAACAATTAAGCCCTGTTCTTGAAGGAAGCATGGTAGAACAAAAAGAGGGCAACTGAGAAAAGCCAATCTGCTACTGCCATCTTCTGTGAGGCCAGAAGCATTCAAGCAATAGGTTCCCACGTTAGAGTTAGTCACGACACGCTAGAGGGCCATTTGAGAGAGGAGTGGAAGAGGGTGGACCACCACAGGCACCCCACAGTGGCCTGTTGGCAAGTCCCATTACTCCAGCATTCACTCACTTCACACCCCTTTTGCCTGGGGCCAGACATCACCCTTTCGGGGGCCAGATTTGACCCATAGCTCACCGGTTGCTGATCCCTACATTATAGACAAGGCAGGGCCGGCTGACGCACAGGAAGGGTTGTTTCCCATTCATGCCTTACCTAGTGTTAATGGCTGTGTAAATGTCTCCTCAGGAATGGTATATGTTTTCTGACAGTATGAAAACTCTGTTGGGTTTCACATGGCGAGGGTTTAATGCCTCCAGTACACATCAGCTGAATCCAAAGAATGTAAAAAACTGTCTAGCCTAAGCTAGTTTTCCTGCTTCCAACTGATAACATAAAATACCAAGCTTATCCCTTTGCCTTCAGTTAAGCTGTTTAACTCTTGACATGTCACAATTTCTATTTTCCAGATTATCCTTAAGAATTGAACCAGGAAACAGCTCTCCACGACTGGTATCTTCAAAAGAAGATCTTGCAGGTACAAAAAAGCTTATTGGAGATGTTAAAGCTCTACAACATTGCATTACTTAATCCTGCAGTTTCACAAGCTTCCTGCTATAGGTCAGGGCTACTCAACATTTGCTGTCTGAAGACCACCCTGGTGTTTCCTTTCTGTAAAGGCACCCTGATGTCTACATGTGGTCATGACCCACACCTAAGTCTGTTTGTTTTGCTTTCAACAACACATCTCACAGTTCGAGAAACTATTTCTAATTTCTAATTAAGGGTCAGGTTCCACAGTGTCCATGGGGATTTAATGAAATATCTTGGGCAGTTTGTAGCATCCAAAGCTATTGCGCTGAGGCTATGGTTTTTAGAGGGTTTTACTGTATCAGTCTTATCTTAAATTAAGATCAATTGAGAAGAGTTATAACTGACTAAGACATAGATACATACATACATACATACATACATACATAGATCATCTGATTCCCAGGGTGTGTGTGTGTGTGTGTGTGAGAGAGAGAGAGAGAGAGAGAGAGAGAGAGAGTCAATCACCAAAAAGTGGTGATTTTTAACATTCACATGTGAATGCTTTAAAATCCCTGATGGTTGCTTGAGAACAGATTTCTATTTCCCCACTTTTTGAACATACCCAAACGAATTTGGACAATGGCATCAATATTCATGAGAGTATTTCTGATTTTTCAGACATTCGTATTTGTGTGGGATTGTCAGCATTCAGTGATTATTTGTATTTACTAGTGTAACTCAATAATTTGAGTGTTTTACTAGCCAGCAATCTTGGAGTTGTTGTGGCAGTTTTTACATTTTGGGCATTTGCTGCAGAATGTATACAAGATATATAAAGCAGACTATTCATTTTATAAATTTATAATTATAGATTATATATATAATCTAATAATACAAATATATACCTGGAGTTTAAATGCCTATTCTTAGCAAGTCAATTTTCATTAAGACAGACATGCATGTATCAAAACCTTCCATTTGTAAATAGGCAAGTATGTTGGAAAATTGTTAGAAATTTGGACGGATTATTTTGTGTGTTGTGTTGGTGGGTGAGGGAGGGAGGGAGGTATAGAAACCATAATACCTGTAGCAATGTCATCAGTGCAACAAACTTTACATAGTTTATAATGTCATTTCATATAAGTAGTAATTTAATTAAAAAACAGACATTTAATTTAAAATAAATCACACTAGAATTCACTTCTCTATGAGATGTGGGACAAATATTATCTCAAGATGGTAGAAATAGTGGAGCGATTTATGACTATTAATAACAATCTTGTGTGTGTATAGCTAGCATAAGAGAAATCAGAGTTTGCCTTTTAATTTTCTTAATCTGACTGCTTTCTTGGGCCAGGCCAAAGGTTTACATGACCCATCTGTAGGAAAATGACTACATTCATAGGTAGACATTTCACTGGGGGCGGGGAGGGGGGATATCCAATGAACAGCAGTTCTTATTTCAAATTTAATCCCCGGCTTGTAGAAATTAGGGGCGTTGTAAGGAACACATTCGTAATAGTTTGCTTAGTAGAAGTGTCTCTAACTGTACCTAAAACTAATAAATCAACATTTCTTGGGGTCCATATCCAATTTTTTCCCCAAAGGCCATTGCAAAAAGGCTAAGTAGGCTTGCTTGCTAGGCCTAGTAAGAATAACACTGGTCCCAAAGTATCAAACATACATAGAGTGTCTGCATGGGACATTTTGCAGATTCACTGTGTGCTGTTCTCTGCACCAACTACAGTGTAATATTACTATAAGTAATATGTGATATTATATCTTTTTTTAAGCATCTCTGCCCGTACTTCCAGAATCAGGGACTTCCCACAGAATCCTAGAGTTGGGCCTAGGTAGTCAGAATAACATATTTAAGAGTTTCGCTTCTTCTTGACTCCTGTGCCTGATGAAGATTCTTTCGTGTGGTTTGAATAGTTTAAGCCGGACCTTTGATCCAGTCCCCCGCCCCTCTCTCTCACACACACATACAAACACATATACACAGGAAGCCTTCCTTACAACGCCAAGTGTTTCTATGTCTGTGGGCTTGGCTAGAATAGTTTGGCACATGTGCAAAATTAGCTAGACGAGCCCACCTCCTCATCCAGCCTCAGTCACCACATTGGAGACTGCCAGAGACCAGTCCTCCTGGGTGGCATTGCTTCAGAGCCTCTTTGTAGGACTTGTTTCCACTGTGCATCCCACTGGCCTGGACTAGAGATTTTTTTTTAAAAAAAATCTATGGGTATTTAAAGGAACATAACCATGGGATAGAAAATAAATGCTGTCTCTGAACTATGGCAGCTTGATGCCTTTGGGTTTTGATGCAAACATTTATTTATCAACACCTAGCAAGAAATCAGAAAGTAAATCAATCTCTTGACATGCCTCTGTCATTCCCATAAATATTCTTCTTTCGAGGGGGGGGGGGCCTGTCTAGCTGGTTCTTGCATGAAAAATCAGTGTTTTTATAATTGGCTTAGCTTGCAGTGTAAACGTAGCCATGCAGTGTGCAAGTGTTCATACCATTGTAGCTTTGTTCAGTAAACTTAATTAAGTAAACTGTAGCAATATTGATTGATATGTATTTAGCAAATGTTCACTCATCCTTAGGCATTACATTACAGGGCACACCTCTTATACCCGATGTGTTAGGACATGCTGTCATGGTATCCTCTTCTAAAGTATTTTGCTCTTGCAGCAGTGCTAATGATATCCCATTCTATCAGGATTTCCATAGCTTGTTGTAATTACACAATATATGTCTTCAGGGTCTATGCAGCTGAACAAACGTCTATGTCCATGGGGTGTTCCATGCTTAAAATGCAACAGGCAGACTTAGAGTAAAAATTATTCATATGTTACTTCAAGTAAATGGCACGGAAAATACAGTAGAAGATACCTTTAGTTTCCTCTGTTGTTGTTGTTTTCATTTCTATACTGCCCAATAACTAAAGCTCTCTGGGCAGTTCAAAAAAATTACATTTCTCAGGATAATTCTCAGGATAATTGTACATTATTCCTGCTGCAATACATGAAATTGCACTATACTGCAAAGAAAATGGAGGTACAGGAGAAACATCTTGTAAGATGCCACAGACTACACACCATGGTAATGAAATGGCCTGCACTGCCTGAAATAGTCAACATTGCAAAGACAAATCAAGGCTGTAGATACAGTTGCCTGTGATTCATTGCTTGCTCTCCATAAAAGTCTCATGACTAATTTTGCTGAAATTCCTTTTGCTGAAATTAATTCTACTAAATTAATAGTGGAATAATTAATCTATGGAACTGTTCAAACAGTTCAAACAGGCCCAGAGTAAGTGGCCTTTGGATTGTAGCCAGTGTATGTAATTAAAGAAAAATTAATTCTGAATGGTTTCATCTCAACCATCCACTTCCAATGGAAACACCCCCCCCCCCCAAAAGGCATAAGATTCAAAGGGACAAAGAAGACCCTATGCCAGGAGTTGATGAAATCGTGACACACATACATTGGCTTTCTACCTCCGAGGCTGTTATCTGCAAGATGTCTTTCATGACAGCAAGCCCTCATGGTTTAAATCTAGAATTCAAAATGAGTATTGGATTGAAATAATAATTTTCTGCATTGTTGCTGACTCCATTTTCAGTGTTTGCTCATGAGCTTCCGTTTATGTTCCTGAGCTATGTGTGAGTGATTTTACTCCCTATAATTGCCAGTTGGTTGAAGTGTCCAAATTAACTGTACTGTATCCTTTCTCTATGATATGCATGGCAAAGAGGAATGCAGTGTGCACAAGTGTTCCTAATTTCCTAATTCAGAAGTTTGCTTTGGAACATGAGAGGTAGTGTAAGTATGTCTCTAAACCAGACTAAACAAATCAGGACATGCAAACTGATCTAGGAACCATGATCCTAGATTGGCAATTTCTGTTCTAAACTGTCATTGATGCAGCAGCTTTGTGTTTTGCCATATTGACTGGAACAAGTTCTTGCCTTGTGGTGCCCATGTGAGATATGGAAAAGGATTTCACTTGATGGGGTGGGTTGTATGATTTAGTTGTTTAGCTTAATAGAAATCATTTGAACATACTTCTTGCAAAAAAGGGTGAGGGAGATCATTGAATTTAAAAAATGTGTCTGCCTCAGATTTCTACTTTTCGCGTTTTCTGTACAATCTGGGGCTACTTTCAGATGGTCATAATTACTTCACAGCATTACAGAGGTAAGTCATCAATATTATGCAAGAAAAACGTTGTGGCACCTTAAAGACTAGCAGATACACTGTGGACTCAAGTCCACTTTGTCAGATGCATGAAGCGCTGTCCTCAGTTGGAAAGAGCGTGTATAATACACACACACATACATGAGTAGAGGGAAGAAATGTTTATAAACAGTGGAGCCAAAGGCCTGAAGAACAATGGGCTGCAGTAGGTCTATGACATTTATATACAAAGCCCAAATGTATACAAAAGGATGGAATGGTCCATTCACAAGTCTTATCACTGATGATACTAACTTATTAGTTATGCTAATATGTATAGTGAAGGAAAAGAAGCACACAGTTCCAGTTAAGTCCAAATTGAATAGTATCAAATTTGCTGATGAATTCATGCCATCATGCTGGAGCCTCCCCTTGAACTCTTACAAATGTGTTGAAAAGTTCAAAGAGTAACTTCCAAGGCAACAAGAGTGTCCTGGGAGACTGAAACATTCCCCCTGCCACACATGTTCCAGGATGTTGCCATTTTTTATGTCAGTTTGTGCTCATTTGTACTCTTCCATAGAGACTAGCCTGTTTGTCCCATGTAGAAGGGCAGTGCTAGCAATGGGATGGTTTATATTATGTTGGAGGATGTGCAAATGAATGAACCTCTTATGTTACTTATGTTGTCCAGCTTACTTTACTGGTTTCTGTCATCAGTAGATAATGGGAGCAGATATCTGTCCCAGAGTCCAGTCCCTGGGTTAAGTATTAGGTGACTTGTCATTGCTCCTGAGAACCTGTTTTAGATTAGACCGATATTCCTTACTGAAAGGTCATAAACTTCCATAAGCTATAATTCTTCTGGGACAAAAAAGATGAAGAAAATGTCCGAGAAAAGATATATGCAGCTGACATAGGTTGTTTGGCCCTCGCACTGCTACTACTCTGAAATTTGTCAATATCCTGCAGGTTAAATCACCCAGTAATTCATGTTGATTGTTCAGAAATATCTTATGATACGTGTGAATATTATGGTAGCTTGCCATCAAGAAAGCTTCTTCCCACATTTATATCCCCAGGTAAAATCCACTGGGCCAATCTTCATTTAAACCTGCATGTTTTCCCCTCCACAGCTAATAGCAGCTTCAGGAAGGAGATCTGGATCATGGTGCAGCAAGACAACGGGTTAGATCTCCTCCTCCCTATGCCACAGGCTTGATCCAAATCAGGACCCTAAAGCTGCTTTTAAAAAAAGAAAATTTTCTTGGGAGCTCCAAACACAAAGCTCCAGCACAACTTGTTTTTGGCCCACAGTGCTTGTTTATATAAGAGCTGTTCTCAAGTGCATTATAAGAGTTATAATACTTTCAGATTAAATTTTTTCAGTAACTCAGGGAGAAACATTTGAGCTAAATGTCAAAACAGGACCCTTGAGCATAGTTGAATCCAGAATTTCTGGCCTTTGGGACAAGAAGTTTTCTTTTATACATCAGTTTAGGAGATGTGACAGAATTGAATTAAACTGAGTTGCTCCTGAAGAAGGGTTCTGTCCAAACTGTGTGAGCTTTATTATTTCATCATAACAGCCTTCTGGTAGCAGCATCTGCTGTGGCCTGACTTGGCACTCTCCTCCCCTATTTCTTTTTTATTATTATTATTTTATGTCATAGCTCTGTTTAGGCTGGCCACAGTGGCCTTTGAAAATGCTCCTGTAGCTCCTTTCTCCCATTAGATTTTCCATCCGAGGATAGAAATGCCGTTTTGACAGACTCCCAACCAACTGTTGGTCCTTGCTCAGCTGGAAAGCTCTAATCTGCTGCCAGAAAGACAATGGATGCCATCAGTTTTCTTAAGGTGCCTCTGTGTATTTGTAGCGCCCGCTAAATGACCAGCACTAATATATATAGTTAAAATATAGTTAAACTGAATCCAGGACTGGACATTTGTGAAGATTACATGCATTCCTGAAGCAAGCTGTTTAAGCAGAGTTGCTTGTGTGGTATGATACTGAGAACAACTAATTAAATAGAAAGGATTCAGCTAGCTCTTACCCTAGTAACAAAAACTTTCAGTGTGGTCAGATATTTTATAGCTGGAGTTGAAGCAGACACTTTTTTAAGGTGTTCCAAGACATTTCGATTAGAAATCCCTATTTTTAACTGTTCATAACTTCCCCAAAGTTCATGCTAAAATCTTCTATCGGGCTTATCTCAGTCACTGCTGAAAATGAGGGAGAGGAGAAAATATTTGTTTTCCCCCAACTGTCTTTATTGCCACCATGCTTTGGGTTATAGATTTGCAATGTGAGTCAGCGTGTCATAAGAATATAAGAACATAAGAAGAGCCATGCTAGTCCATCTAGGCCAACATTCTGTTCACACAGCGGCCAACCAGCTGCCAACGGGAAACCCACAAGCAGGACATAAGTGCAACAGCACCTTCCTGCCCAAGTTCCCCAGCAACTAGTGTACATAGGCATACTGCCTCTGATACTGGACGTAGCATATAGCCATCAGGACTAATAGCCATTGATAGCTTTATCCTCCATAAATTTGTGCAATCCCCTTCTAAAGCCATCCAAACTGGTTGCCATCACTCCATCTTGTGGAGATGTATTCCATAGTTTAACTGTGTGCTGCGTGAAGAAGTTCTTCCTTTTATCTCTCCTGAATCTCCCACCAATCAGTTTCCCTATCCACTTTCTCCACACCATGCATAATTTTGTACACCTTTATCATGTCTGCCTTTACTTGCCTTTTTTTGTAAGCTAAACAATCCCAGATGTTGTCACCTTTCCTCATAGGGGAGTTGCTCCAGCCCCTTAATAATTTTAGTTGCCCTTTTCTGCCCTTTTCCCAACTACAGTATCCTTTTTTAGGTGTAGTGACCAGAACTGTACACAGTATTCTAAGTGTGGTCACACGATAGGTTTGTATAAGGGGAGTATGATCTTGGCGGTTTTATTTGCAGTTCCTTTCCTAATTATGCCTAACATGTATTTTGCCTTTTTCACAGCTGCCACACACTGGGTTGCCATTTTTATTGTGCTGTCCACCACAACCCCAAGATAGGTTTCTTGGTCAGTCACCACTAGCTCAGCTCCCATCAGCTTATACTTGAAGTTGGGATTTTTTACCCCAACATGCATTAATTTACACTTGCTTACATTGAACTGCATTTACCATTTGTGATGCCCATTTTCCCAGTCTTAACCCTAACTCTTTTGGAGCTCCTTGCAATTCCTTTTTGTTTTAGCCACTCTAAATAATTTGGTGTCATCAGCAAACGTGGCCACTTCACTGCTCACTCTACAGCTTTCTTCACACAGAGCTTTTATCCTGCAATTGAGATTGCTCCTTCACGGAAGTTTGCGGGCTCTTTAAATGACGCCTTGTCCCTCCAGGGCGTCTCCTGCACTAAATGCCCTTTGTTCCATTTTTAAATAGATCGCAGATAATGAGCTATCAAACGTTGTGTTCCACTTGAGTTTCCTCTGTGTAAAGAGTAAAAGCGGCAAGAAGAGGAGCGAGATCAATGAAAGATAATGGAAGACTCAGATACAGGGAGAAGGAGGGGGAAAGGAAGTGGGTGAAAGAGGGAGTCGTTGTGATCCTGCATTTACAACAGAAGCAGAAAGCCCCATTTTAAATGCAGGATTTTAGGCTGGTGTAGAGATGCCCCTAATTCCAGTTCATTTATGAATAAGTTGAAAAGCATTGGTCCCAATACAGATCCCTGTGGGACCCCACTGTTTACATCCCTCCAGTGGGAGAATTTGCCATTTATCCCTACTCTCTGCTTTCTGTTCTTTAACCAATTACTGATCCATAAGAGGACCTCTCCTCTTATTCCATGACTGCTAAGTTTGCTCAGGAGTCTTTGGTGAGGGACTTTGTCAAAAGCATTTTGGAAGTCCAAGTAAACAATGTCAAACAGATCATCCCTGCCCACATGTTTACTGACGCTCTGAAAGAACTCTAAAAGGTTAGTGAGACAGGACTTACATTTGCGGAAGCTATGTTGATTCTTTTTCAGCAAGGCTATGTTGATTCTTTTTCTTTCTATATGCTTGCTAGTTTTATATTTAATAATACTTTAAACCAATTTACCCGGAACAGATGTTAAACTAACTGGCCTGTAGTTTTCCAGATCCCCCCCCCCGATCCCTTTTTAAAAATTGTTATTGCATTGGTCATTCTCGGGTCCTCTGGTACAGAGGATGATCTTAGGGACACATTACATATTTTTCTTAGAAGATCAACAATTTCATATTTGAGTTCATGAACCTATCCATACCACAGTTTAGCATCCGAGACCCATGTCCCGGTGCCTCCTTTAAGGAAGGCTTGGAAGGCGACAACAAGGGAGAGGGCGTTCTCAGTGGTGGCCCCCCAATTATGTAATGATCTTGATGAGGCCTGCCTGTCACCAACATCGTTATCTTTTTGGCTCCACTTTTCTCTCAGACATAAAAATGATGAATTTTTAATCACATCTTGGATTTGTCTTATGGTTGACTGTTTAAAATTGTGTTTGGATATACGTTGCCTGTGTGTGTGTTGTCTGTTTATGTTTTTATGTAAATAGTTTTACACTTTATGTAATGTATTTAAAGGGTTTTAATCTTTGTAAACTTTCCAGAGAGCTTCGGCTATGGGACAGTAAAGAAATGTAATAAATAAAATAATAATTAATAATTTAAGAACTCTAGGATGGATACCATCTGGGCCCAGTGACTTATTAACTTTCAACTTGTCAAAAAGGTTGAGAACTTCATCTTTTGTCATCACTGTTTGCCTCAATTCCTCAGACTCCTTTCCTGAAAACACCAGTTCAGGCACTTCCTATATGAAAAGAATTCATTCAGCTTCTCTGCATTTTCCTTATCCTTCTTTAGTATTCCTTGTCCACTGCCTCCCTAGCTGGTTTCCTGCTTCTGATATATTTAAAGGATTCTTTACTGTTGGCTTTGATAGCAATATGCTCCTCAAAATGCTTTTTTTGTATCTCTTATTGTCTGCTTGCATCTCCTTTGTGCAAGCTTGTGCTCCCTTTTGTTTTCCTCATTCGAGCAAGACTTCCATTTTCTGAAGGAAGCCTTCTTTTCTCTAATAACTTCCTCGACTCTGCTCGTTAACCATGCTAGACTTGGCGCTACCTTTCTTAACCTGTCTTATACATTCCAGCTGAGCTTCTATTATTGTGGTTTTGAGTAACCTCCAAGCATTATGAAGGGATTTAATCTTCTTGACTCCCCTTTTCAACTTCCTTTTTACCAGTTCTCTCATTTTAGAGAAGTTTCCTCTTTTGAAGTCAAATGTGACTGTGTTGGCCTTCCTTGGCAATTTCCCACTTAAATATATATTAAATCTGATAGCACTGTGGTCACTGTTCCCAATTGGTTCAACAACATTTACATCTCATACTAGGTCCTGGGCAACACCACCTAGGATTAAATACAGGGTCACCTGCCCCTGGTCAATTCCATGACCAACTGTTCTAGGGCACAGACATTTGAGGCATTGAGAAATGTTACCTCTTTGTTGTGACCGGAAAAAGCATTTCTCCAGTCAATGTGGGGGTAATTGAAATCACCCCTTATTACAACCCTTCTCATTTGGAGACCTCCTTGATTTTGTTTTCCATCTCAAGATCATCCTGAGCATTCTGCTCTGGGGGATGATAGCACGTTCCTAGTACTAAATTAGTTTTGGAGCCTGATATTGTCACCCACAGTGCTTCTGTGGAAAAGTCTGCCCTTTTAGGTTTTCTAGTCTGCTAGACACTATACCCTCTTAAAAAAAATCCAAATAAAAGTTTTTAGAAATGTTACAAGTATTGGATCTTACAAGTGATTAGCAAATGATAAATCATTCATGTTCTATTTTGCAAGTAAAGAGAAAACAATTACCTACTTGTCAGATATAAGGTGCAAACTATACTGCCTCATAATAGCCCTAATAGTAGGTACCGTTTTAAACAGGACAGTACCGTTTTTTTCATATTTCCCGACCATCCCGTCATTTTAATTTAAATGTCAATTTTGTCCCATTTTCAATTTTTTGTAAAAAACTGAACGTGTTTATCATAAGGCTCTATGCTAATCAATGCATGCAGTAAAACTACCGGTGTGATGAAAGAGGAAGTTCCATTTACTTTATCCAGTCAGGGCCAGGCTTCTTGAGCTAGCAACGATCAGATGCCGCCCCCTTGCTTGTCTGCAGTGGCGGGGAATTCAAGGGGCATTCGCTAAGCCCCATTCAGCGTGTAGGAGCCAGGAGGGTGAGTCTTACTGTTATTTCTACCATCATTCTGCCCATCGAGATTCTTTCTGCCCTACATTCAGTTTGATTCGGACTTTTCAGACTCATATTTCGGTTCAACAGGCTGTTAGCTATTTTTTTATTACAGCGGAACTCTCTGGTGGGACATTAGCATATACCAGCTTGTGATAGTAGTCGGGGTGTTCATTCCTTTTTTTTCCTTTTTGGTGTACGTTTATGATTTTTTGCGGTCTGGCCACTGCAGTCCTGCATTAGAGTGTTCAGTGTGGTATGCCATACAGATTTGTTTACTGCTCATGTGGTATTTTATAAGTATTTTATATATGTATATTTATGAGTGGTTTTTTGTGTGTATATGCAATAAATTAGGGTTATTCATTTGCGCCCCTTTCCATGTTCTTTTGCAGTAAGTTTAGGTTGTTTTTCATGAATACGGAATATTACATAACCCCGTCCCATTTTTGCCATCCCAATATCCCATTTTTGTCTCAAGGAAATATGGTCAGCCTACCTAATAGAGAATGTGGGCTGTCACTTTCTCACACTTTATTAGACTAGTACATAATAAAGGAGGTCCATTTTTCAACAAAATAATCATATAACCCTCTAACTTCCCTCACTCTGATCAACTGATTACTATGCCCTCTTTGACATACAGAGAAACACCTCCTCCAGTATGCCTCCTATGGAGTTTATTTCCAGAGATGACCATATCCCACTGGTGCTGTCCATTCCACCAGGTTTCTGTAATTCCCACCATATCTAGGTTCTCCTTTAAAACCAGGCACTCCAACTCTCCCATTTTGGCTCAAAGGCTTCTAGCATTTGTAAAGAAACACCTATACACAGTGTCCCTCCCCAGATGTCTCTGCCATGTGCATCGTCTGCTATGGCACTTAGTCGTCTTTGACTGGCTATCATGTTTCACTATATGCTCATGGCCCATTTCCTCCCTTTCTACATTTGGGCTATCAGAAACATTTTCATCCTCATCCCCTAGGGATGATTCAGTCCGAACTGGATGCTTCCCAGCTCCTGTTAGTTTTCCCCCAGGGTTCAGTTTAAAAGCTGCTCTGCAGCCTTTTTTATGTTTACCACCGTTTGGTTCCATTCTGGTTACATTTTGGTTCAGATGGAGCCCGCCCCTCTTGTACAAGCCTGGCTTGTCCCAAAATGTTCCCCAGTGCTTGACAAATCTGAGCCCTTCCTTCCTACACCATTCTTTCATCCACACGTTGAGATTCCTCAGCTTTGCCTGTCTAGCTCACCCTGCAGATGGAACAGGTAGCGTTTCAGCGAAAGCTACCTTGGTGGTCCTGGATTTCAACCTTCTCCCTAGCAGCCTAAATTTGGCTTCCAGGACCTCACAACTACATTTCCCCACATCCTTGGTAGTGACATGGACCACGACCACTGATTCCACTCCAGCACTATCTACAAAGCTATCTAGATGGCGCATGATATCCACAACCTTCGCACCAGGCAGGCAAATTACCATACGGTCTACGCACCCATCACAAACCCAACTGTCTGTGTGTCTAATAGTTGAATCTCCCACTACCACAACCCCCTGACCCCCAGAGACACATCCTCGGCACAAGAGGATATTTGCCCAACTTCCGAGGAATGGATCCCTTCTAAGGGATCGTTTTCCTCTTCCTCAGAATGATGCATTCCTTCCCCAAGACTCCCCATTCTCTGTGACAGCGGAGGAGCTGTCACCCAGGGATTGGGACAGGAAGGAGGTTTGTCATGCCATCCAAAACTGGGCAGCAGGGCTTGTTTAAGGGGTAAACAACCCTCAGGTAACCCTACAACAGACCATGGGTTATCACATCAGGATGTTGGACTCAGTGAGCTTTATTGAGCTCAATAAGTTTCATTTTCTGTTGTAATGCCACAATCCTATACATGTTTATGAATCCAAAGGTGACAGTCCTATGCACACTTACTTGGGAGTAAGTTCGATTAGTTTTGTTGGGACTTTCCCATGAGCAAACGTGTATAGGATCAAACTGCATGTCTATAACTTCTGTGTGAGGTTCATTTATTTCTAGTGTAAGCTAAAATTCTTTTGACCTTTACACGAGGTTGATAACCTCACAGAATCTGCATCTTCAACAATACAAGTAATGGCTGGAAAATTTGAGGGTTTAAAATCTTTCCCCATATTACAAGCTGCCACACTTTACAGACATGGCATAGGAATTTTGTGTTGTGCTAATTACTGGGTCACCATGATCAGTTAGGTGAGTGGCAACTTCTTTGAGTCAACTATAGTGAAGTCTATAGGCTAGTTGTCTGATGACTGTAAAGTTAAGGGCTGTTGTTCAAACCCTGATAACCGCCTTCAGCACAAGACAGCATTCAACCCTCTAAATATAATTCCATGGAAATGTGATTTTCTTCTCAGTGTCCTGTACCTGTGTGAGGCTCAATGAAAACAGCTTTATTCGCTACTATTTTTTGGCTTTGAAATGTTGGTGAAAACCAGCTGCGTGCCTATTTGCCAGCAAGCTTTCCATAAATCAGACCAAGTAGTGGACAAGGGACAAAACTACTTCTCATAACAGAGTAGTTTTTATACTAGTGGCTGGTATTCCATTTTTTCTGCCACCTTCTAGGCTAAATACTGAATGTTTCTCATAGAGTAAAGTCAGCCCCTTCTTATAGTTCATGAGTAGTAACTTTCAGGGTTGCACCAACTACCTAAGATTCTAAAAGTTACAGAACTCTCTTGGCGGGGATTTTAAGTTCTTTCATTCTGTCACAGAAGCTTGAGGACTGAGAGAGAATACGTATTTGGAGTCTTGGACATCATTTAAACATTTCAGCTGGTCATATTTTCCAATCAAGTGCCTATGATGAAAAAAGCCATCTGTGTTCCTGTGTCGTAGACTAAAAGATGTCCAATATGAGCACAGCAGCCAGCAGATGGATTGTTTTGGAACATACACTTCAATAATTTTTCCCAGAGAATGTTTTAACATAATACAGAGGAGAATTTGTATAAGTTCCCAGCATCTGATAGCCCTTAAATGTAGAGGAGTGTTAAAGAATTGTTCTCACTGTTGAAACTTCACAAGCAGATTTCCAGCAGATTTCCATGTTCCTCAGCAGTGCATATAGGTCATAACACAATAATACTCTTTTCTTAAAATGATAATGGTTTCCTTAAATCCTCCCAAAATTTAAAGAAACCATTACTGTAAGAAAACAGTAATGCCCACTTCATACATGTTGTTTTCTTACACAGAGATAATCTCAGTGTAGATAAAACTGTTTCACTTGCTACATGTTTTTTGAGTATTTCGGTACGAAAACATGGGTTAGAAAGCCAGTGTCTGCATCAGCTTCAGAGTCCATGTCCTTGTGACAAAATAAACATCCACGCCACATTTAACAAAAGACATTGTATACTTTATTTCCTTCATGGAGATTATCTCCGGATGCTTCTAGATGGAGGGCTCCTAGCACTACCTATTACCAAGGCACTGTGTGGATTTTCTGCAGTAAGGGGGAAAAAAGGAAGAAATGGTGTGAAAGCACAAGAAGTTTACGAGTAGAAGATGACAGGTGTATCCAGACAAAGATTTTTGGTGCCATTGCCTTGCCTTATTCATGGAATTTTATGGGAGCTCCGGGCAACGTCTTCCACTTACAGCTCTCCAGTGTTTTCCCATCACTTGTTCAGTTTCCTTACTATGGAAAATCTGTTAAGGAAAAAGAGATGGAATTACTGCACAATGCCTTTTGGATGGTTAGCACTAGGAACCCTCTGCCTGGAAGCACCTGAAGTCATCTGGAACTCCCGTAGAATTCTGCAAATGAGGCAGGGCAGTGGTGCTGTAAAAGCCTCATCTGGAAGCACCCTCACTGTGGGTAAAACGTTTATTTATGTTTGGTATTGTTAGGCCACTTTTTAAGGTATAGCCCTCACAAGGTGGTGTATACCAGGGGTGGACAGAAGGTAGATCTCCAAGTGTTTTGGACTTCAACTCCCAGCATTCCTGACCATTGGCCATGCTGGCAGGGGCTTATGGGAGTTGAAGTCCAAAAATCTGGAGAACTACCTTCTGCCAACTCTTGCTGTACACAACCAAAATATGATACATTAAAATACATTAATCACCAAACTATAATTCAAAATAATTCAAAATTTATAGGACAGTAGCTTAGAGTCTTAGGCCTCAACCAGCCAGGATTTTGTTATGTACACAAGCAGAAAAACCTGAGTGAAACCTTGGGTTCAGACGCTCCCCCTTCCCCTTTTCTCCTTCCACACAGCCAGGAGGAAGAATAAACCAGCATTTAGTTTCACCTTCCCTGATTCCTGACATGTTACATACCAACAAAGAACTGTGGTTTAAAACAAACTCCATAAATTGCTAAAAAAAAGAAGAAGCCAACAATAAACCCTGGATTGTTTTGCTGGCTCATCTGTTTTAAAACCACAATTGTACATAAGCTGGAAATTGGGTTAAGTGAAACTAAATGCTGATTTATTCCTCCTCGCAGCTGTGGAAGGGGAGCACATGAGCAAAGTTTGGTTCAGGCTCGGATAGTCTCGTATACATAATGCAAAATCCTGGCTTAATATTACATGTGAACACAGCGACTAAGACAGCTCAGAGTCTCAAAGAATCAGCAAAACAAAACACTGATTAGGGAAAGGCAGCCCAGAACAGTCAATTTTTAAGGCCTGTTTGTAAAGCATTCCTCAGGTTGGACTATTAGGTCTGTCCAGTGTTTGACCCGTGAACTTCCAAGAGCTTCTCTGGGAGGATTGTCCATTGCCTCATATAATTACATATAGGGAAAGGAAGGACTCAGCTGAGCAGATTCTCTTCTTTTCAAGGCAGTGCTCCAGCCATAAATAGATGCTTTTGTTTCTTGAATTTCTTCAGGCTAAACTCTGTGAAACCACATCACTGTTGAGGTCCCATAATGCTTCCAGACAAGAGCATTCTCGCTTCTATTACCACTGTGAATGCAGAAGAGCAGCTCCCTCAAGTCAGAGGAATTACATTACTGTAATGAGGTGGAAATTGGCCCAGTCATGCTCAATATGTCTGGCCCAGGAAAGAGCTTCAACAAATATATTTCATTAAAATTAAGCTACACAAGAGTTAAAAGGGGCCGGGGGGGGGGGGGAATCTGAAAAGAGAACAAGTTATAAAGATGTTTGTACATGTGTATGCCTTTGGCCAGTCAGGGTGCTACACTGGTGATGTAATCTGCATGGAACTTCCTTCATTTTGGATTCAAAGGAAAGCATCATTTTCCACGTAAACAATTAGTCTGACATTTAGTTATGCAGTTTGTTTTAGATGTAGCCATGGTTACTAGTAAATAGTTTTGTTTGGGATGTTTTAATAGCTGATCATTTACTGCAAGCCAGAAGTGCCGAACTCTCTTCAGTGTCCTTTGTCTTGGTCTCATGGCTTTGAAACTTCTTTTCTAGTGGTCATAAAGAAGACAGCAACAGAACTACTATTGTAACCTTTCCTCCCCTATCCCAGGAACTGAGAATATTAGGTACACTTTACCCTTTTAATTTCAGTATGACTTCCTAATCCTCCCATTCCTCACAGATGCAAAAGGCGATTTGATTTCTTCGCTTTGCCTTGGGCTTTGGAATATTTTTTATCTGTTCACAAATTGTTGGCCTTACTGAGAAAGCAATTGCTTTATAAAATGGCAGAACAGAGTTGCCCGGAGATAAATAGATGGGCTTCCCTTCCTTACATGAACTGTTCTCAGTAATGTACTGATCAGTTCTTGAAAGCTGAACTCCTACAGATTTTATGAACCTATAATAAATATGGGATTCAAAGTTTTGAAAAGTGTTCAAACAGGGCACTGGGCACTATATGGTCTGTATAGTGACCTGTGGTGGGCATATCTGTCATGCACACCTAATCTACTTGCAGGGGGCTTTTTGTGAAGTCTTGCTTTAAAGAAAACTCTTCCAGCCCTAAGTTTGCAGTTAATTTCAGGAAAGAATGTGAAAACAAGGTGTTTTATTTAGAACAATTGATGCAAAGCTAAATACTCTGTACACAATTTAGTTTTAATAGCTTTTTGCCATCTATACTGTCTTGTTTGCATGTGATAGCTACACTATCACATTTTGCTTCATTATTTAAATGTGCAGTGGTTCCTGTAGTGATGCCACCACACCTATCACCCAACGTCTTCTAGGATAGCATCCTATCATGGGATTGGCTGATCATACATTAACTACCCACTAAAATGATGCGAGGAAAGCATTAATAGTCCCTGTGTTTCAAAACAAATGCATTGTTTATTCAAAATCCACCCCTCAATTTCAGTTCTACCTTACAACATTAAAAGCAGCCCCTAATTTTTCATATATTGTTTGTTCCCTGGGGGATACCACCCATAAGATTATTCAATCTATTTTGGGGGGTAGGGATCTTTGATATCACTCTATTAGTAGAAAAGCCAGAATTGTGATTTAAAGGTAACTGCAACAAAAACAAGTAATAAAACACATTCATGACTTTAAAATACATTAATAAAGTGTAGCAATGGTCAAACCCTGCCATCTGAACCCTGCTTTTACTTTTTTGTCTGTAATTCTCCATGTCATATACCTGATCTTTTGGACAGTATCATTTAGCAGATTTTAAAAGTGCATGGATCCGGGAGACTGTTTCCTTTCATCCGCATTAGAGTAGACTGCAAGGAAAACGCTGCTCAAACTGGCCCTGGTTAGGCTGTGTTTATTGCAGGGACAATAACAGCACTCAGTGTGCAAAACTAATTGGAATGAGCCATGTGCCAGCATTAAATTATCTAGATACGGAGAAGGGAAATAATACATTGTTTAGATGTGTTATTGCATTCCTGGGTTTACACATGTTTTTTCTTCACCATTACTAAAAGTAATAATGCTGACTTAGTTTTCACATTTCTGCTTATTAGAAGCTGATTCTAAATTCTTCAAATGTATCTTCATTTAACAAGGGAAGGGGTTAACAAATATGAATATGACATTGTATAGTAAATGGGAAAATAAGACCCCCTCACCACTACCACTTCTGAATGTCACATAAATGCAAGAGGAAGATGCCTTTCCTTTAGGGATGCCTGTCGCTTGGAATTCCGGCCCTTTGGGGACTTGACAGACTTCCACTGCCTGCCCAACTCAGCTTGCATTTGTGAGCTGAGCCACAGGTTTTTCCGCAAACTCTGGGGACCTTTTCCATATTTTCTTTTTGGTGATGGCCCCAATTTGCGCAAATGGGGATTTGCACAATTTGCAACCAATATTTGTGTAATTTGCACAAATGCAAATTTGTGGAAATAAAAAACATGGAAGATCTGCTAATTGGCCTGACTCGCTGCAGACCAAGTTGGGCCAGTTAGTGGAAAATGGATCAAAGACTGGGGAGTGGGTGGGCTGAGCCGATGAAAAGTTGTCGACCTCCGCCCCCCCCCCCAAGCACATTCCTCCAGAATCCCTACTTTCCCTTCCCTTGGTCTATATACTGGTGGCAGCTGCACCATCACCACCATGGTCTATAGGAATTCTTTCTCTCTCTCTCTCTCTCTCTCTCTCTCTCCCTCTCTCCAGTAGTCGGTCTGACTACCAGTCTGGAGTGTTTGCATCTTCTGTTGGGCCAACAGGACAGATTGGGGATTCTGCTGGTATGCCGCCCACCCTGCTGCCCAGCAGTCTCCCTACCTGAGCTGACAAGAGGTGGTCTCAGATGTGATGCTGAGGTCTCCCAGACTGCTGGTTCTGGAGGACATCAACATTCATGCTGAGAGTGCCTTATCTGGGGGTGGCTCAGGATTTCATGGCCTCCATGACAACCATGGGACTGTCCCAACATGTCATCACCCCAGCACATGTAGCAGGGCACACTCTAGACTTGGCTTTTCAACCAGCCATGGGGATAGTCATCTGAAGGTGGGGGATTTTGAATTAATCTGTTTGTCATGGTCAGATTACCTCCGGTTAAGGTTTAGACTTACAGCAGGTTTTCGTCTCTGCAAGGGAGGGGAGTCTAGTAAGTTGGTCTGCCCCTGGAGGCTAATGGATCTGCATGGCTTCCAGTTAGCTCTGGCGGGTTTTCTGGCTGATATGGCTGGCTCTCCTATCGAAGCCCTGATCAATCTGTGAAAAGCAGAAATGACCCAGGCAGCTGACACAGTTGCCCTCCCCTGATTAGTACAGCTGGTATGGCTCCATGGAATACACTGGAGCTCAAAGCAATGGAACAGGCCGGGAGATTGCTTGAGCATAG
This sequence comes from Heloderma suspectum, assembly GCF_057233095.1. NCBI lineage: Eukaryota > Metazoa > Chordata > Lepidosauria > Squamata > Helodermatidae > Heloderma > Heloderma suspectum. The sequence continues at coordinate 7,946,841 of NC_139471.1, read as the reverse complement.
ATGGAGAAGAACTCAACAGATGCAATCGAACACTGCTGTGTGCCCATGTTCAAGCTTATTCAGGAACAGTGAAGGCAGTGAAAAAACATTACATCTCTACCTGTATTGTAGCTTTTTAGAGTTGTCTGGGGATTATTATATGCTGGCCCTAAGGAGGTCATAGAATCATCAAATGCCCATGACAGGTTCGCAATGCATTTTCAGGATAAAATCTCTTGCATTTGCCAGGACCTAGACTCTATTGTTATAGTAGGTGAGTCAGGTGAGGTGTCCAGAGTGCAGTCTTATCTAGTTTTGTTGGATGCATTTCAGTTGGTAGAGCTTGTAGATGTTGACAAGGTGCTTGGACACGTTCTTGCGACCACTTCCATATTGGATCCTTGCTCCTCGTGGCCTATTAAATCTGGCAGGGAGGGAATAGCCAGTTGGGCCAGGAAAGTGATGAATGCCTCCTTGTGAGCGGGAGTGGTCCCAGGCCATCTGAAAGAGGCGGCAGTGAGACCACTCCTGAAGAAATCCTTCCTGGACCAGAAGGTCTTAACAACTTTGAGCCAGTGGTGAATGTTTCTTTCCTGGGTAAGGACTTTGAGCAGGTGATTGCCAACCAGCTCCAGATACTCTTGCATGAAACCGATTATCTGGATCCATTTTAGTTGGAGTTCTGGCTGGGCTTTGGCTTCAAAACAGCCTTGGTCACCTTGTATGATGACTTGTGTGGGCAGAGAGACAAGGGGAGTGTGACGCTATTGATTCTCCTTGATTTCTCAGCGGCTTTTAATACTATCCGCCATGTTATACTTCTGGGGTGACAGTCTGAACTAGAAGTAGGGGGATTCTCCTGGATCCACAGGGGTCAGTTTTGTCCTCCATGCTATTTAACATCTATGTGAAACTGTTGAATGGGGTCATCTGGAGTTTTGGAATATGTTGCCATCAGTATGCAGATGATGCAACTCTCCTTCTGCTTTTCATCATCTGGTAAGGCTCTATCAGTGCCTGGCTGTGACAATGGACCGAATGACAGCTAATAAATGGAAACTCTATCCAGACAAGACTGAGACGCTGTTAGTGGGTAGTTCTTCTCACCGAATGGAGGGTGTTCATCCTGTTCTGAATGGTGTTGCACTCCCTGTGAAGGAGCAGATTCATAGCTTGGGGGTTCTCCTGGAGCCATCATTGTCACTTGAGACTCAGGTGGCCTCAATGGCACAGAGTGCCGTCTATCAGCTTCAGTTGGTGGCCCAGCTATGCCCCTATCTGGACAGGGATAATCTGGTTTCTGTAGTCTATGCTCTAGCAACCTCCAGGTAAGATTATTGCAATGTGCTTTACGCGAGGCTGCTCTTAAAGACTGTTTGGAAGCTGCAGCTTGTGCAAAATGCGGCAGCCAGATTGATAGCAAGTCTAAGCATATAACACCGATTCTGGCCCTCTTGCACTAGCTGCCTGTATGCTTCCAAGCCCAATTTAAGATGCTGCTTTTAACCCATAAAGTCTTACACAGCTCGGATAATACCTGACGGAGCACCTCTTCCGATATGAACCTAACTGGACAGTAGAGTCAATATCTGAGGCCCTCCTTTGAGTGCCTTCTCCGATGGAGGCTTGGAGGATGGCAACAAGGAAGAGGGCCTTCTCAGTGGTAGCCCCCTGATTGTGGAATGCTCTCCCAGTGAGGTCCACATGGCACCAACATTGTCACCTTTTCAGCACCAGGTTAAGACTTTCCTCTGCTCCTAGACATTTGATGGCATATGATGGGTCTTTTAATGTCTGTGGTTTTATCAAGTCCTGGTATCTAATTGCAACTGTTTTTTTAGCCTTTTTAAATAGTTTTTAAATTTTGTACGTTAATAATTTTATATTATGTTTTTACTATGTTGTATTTTGGGGTTATAATTTCTGTGAACTGCCCAGAGAGCTTTGGCTATTGGACAGTATAAAAATGAAATAAATGAAATGAAGATACATGTTTCCAGTTACTTCTGTCATGCAGAAGCTCAGTGGTGATCAAAACAAAAAAGCAGCCTTTACAAAATAGATGATGGTGCAAATCATCTTTGAAATTTATGTGATAAAGCCATGGGACACAATGGATTATGATATTGTTTGGTAGTTTGTCTAATAAATTTAGATTTGTAAAGTGAGGTACCTCCTGGTGTTCGATAGAAGAACATAAAAAGATGAAATTAGGTTAATTTTTGTAAGATGATATATTGAAAGTCATTCAAGACATGAGAACAGGCTGTGCTCCCTTGTTCTTTTTTGTCTTTTGTCCTCTGGGTAAAGTAAATTTTCCTTTGGGAGAAAACCATGAAGGACGTTGACATTGGAAAGGAAATGCTTTCTGTAAACTAATGATGATTTATTTCTTGGGGGAATTTATAACAACATAGCCTGATTTTGTTATGCTATCATTCACTTTTTAAACCTTAGGTTCTATTTATATGAAATTAAGGGTTTGAGAAGAATCACACTTTTCAAACTTATGCTGGAGATCCACATAAGAGGGCTATTGCCTTCATGTCCTGCTTGTAGGATTCCTAATTTGGCATCTGGATGGCCACTGTATGAAACAGGATGCTGGACTATACAGACCCTGGGTCTGATCCAGGAGGACTCTTCTTACGTTCTTATGTAAAAGATGAAGGAAGTGATGGAAGAAGGAAAACTGTATGCCAGAATTCCTGGGAGCACAAACCACTCTCAGACTACATATACAGGACTAGTGGTGTACATTCTTCATTGGTTATATTTTCACCTGTAGGGAAGTAAAATTGGGGAAGTAATAACTACACCTGACATAGAGTAGCAAGTTCACAAAGATAATAATACGAGGTATGGACTGTTGGCACTCTTCCTTGTGCACGAAGGCAGAAAAACACCAATGCCGTTCGACTGTGTGTATGCTACTGTTTTCCACAGGACTCCCAGAGGGTGTTTTGATTAATTATTTTCTGGGATGCTCCTCCTCCTTAACTCCATAGGCAGGGCCAAACATCTTACTGTGTCTCTCCCAGGGAAGGGGTGTCCTCATTCCCCAGACCTGAGCTGCCTACTGGCAGGAACACATGGTCTTGGTGAGCTCTGTGCTCGCCAGGTCTAGACTTTTGATTCCTTCATTTTATTTTTCTTCTTCTCTCTCCACAGCTTCCCCCTGCCACATGTCTTTTAGACAGAGCAGGGGCTTTGTTCCACTAGAGGCTGGGAAGGCAGGAGACCAAAGCCCGCAGCTTATAGCTACCTCCCCAACAACTGGGACGGCTTTGCAGCCCTCTTTGCAGTGACAGTGCAGCAACACACTAGGAATCCCCTCAACTTCCCTCTGAACTGAGGCAGACAGAGGGCAGGCGCTGCCAGTGTGCTCTATCCCTCTGTTCAGGGTGGTGGTCTGAAGCAGTGGCTCAGCACTTATCTGTTGCAAGGAATGTGACTGGCACACCCATCAAGGACTATCACCACCACAGATGCCAGACTTCTGGGGTGGGGACTGGACTCCACCTCAACAATCAAGGGACCCAGGGGACTTGGTCAGTTGTAGAGGCCCAAAAGAGTATACCTTTCCTGAATCTTTGGGCTATCAGATTAGCTCTCCTAGATTTCCAAGTGGGGATCCTGAATCATCATGTGTTGATTCATATAGACACTGTGTCTGCAAAAAGCTTATGTTAACCAGCAGGGAGGCACAAGATCAACATCGCTACACAAGGAAACTTGTGCCATAATGACCTGCGCAGAACACCCGTTATCTATCTGGGTGGAGCACCTGGAAGGGAAGTCAGATTCCATCCAGGATGCAGAATGGCCTCTTCATCCCCACGTCTTTGATCAGATAGTTCTTCACTTTGGTCAACTGATTCTAGATCTGTTTGCCAGTCCAGAAAACACAAAGGTTCCCAGATTCCTGTGTCCAGAGACAGTGCGAACTGATGCCCTTGATTTGCCATGTCCACAAGGGCTATTGAATGCTTTCCTGCCCCTTCCGCTACTTCCTAGACTATTTCAGTAGATCCAGGTTCTGCAAGCGGAGGTTATTATAGTGGCACCATTCTGGCCATGCCAGCCTTGCTTCTTGGAACTAGTCAACATGTTTGTGGAGAAGTGCTGGAAACTGCCCAGGAGAGGGAATCTTCTCTTGCAGGGACCAGTGCTTCATCCTCAGTCTCACATATTCCATCTGACAGCTTGGAGGTTGAGCAGCAGTGGCTAGGGGGTTAGGATATTCAGAAGGTATATTAAAGATTGCTATCTTCCAGTAAGGTTTCACCCAAGAAGGTGTATTCTAACACCTGGAAAGCCTTTGTATCTTGGTGTAATAAGTCTGGGAAGGACCCTGGGGGTTGGTGTATCCAGGAGATACTTCATTTTCTCCAAGTAGGTTTGTTTAAAGGGTAAAGCACAAACATGCTGAAAAGGCAGGCTACAGCCCTCAATAGTGTATTAGGGCAGGGACAGCTCATTGCTTTGTGCAGGTGGGGCAGTTCCAATCTGGATTAGGCCACATGTGGTTAAAAGTAAGAAAGGGAAAGTAAGAGAGAGAACAAAGAGGGGTATAGTGTGTGCATGTAAAGGAGACATCACACACACATGCACGTGCATACTTTGCACTAATGATCCTGAAGTTACTTACTTTAGTTTCTCTTCTCTGTGCAAAAGAGGTTGTTACTGGAGCAGAAAAATGTGGGTCCAAAAGAGTGTTTCTGTGTTGCTATGTGGATCTCTCCACACGTAATCTTCTGCTTTACCATCGGTTTTCACAACCATTAATAGAAAATGGACATGTATATGAAGCCACGGGACTTCCCATGTCACAAATGACTTCCCTCATACAGGTGTAGATGTCAGGGAGTTTCAGTCCAGCAGGAATTCCCTGCAACGCTTGTTTTAAAACTCCAGACATGACTTATACAATACAGGTACATGCTGAAAAAATGTAGCAGATGAAGCAACTTGCAGAAATTGCAGCCATCAGAAACCAGCAGCTGGGTGGCCAGATTAATGGTGTCATGAATCAAGGAGGTGGGAATACTGGAGGAGAGAGACATTTCTAGCTAAATTACTAGTCCTGGTCTGGTGTTTAGTATTTAGCCAGTTGGTTGGCCAGTGTGTATCTCTTCTGTGTGCTGTGGCATATGTTTCTTTAAGGAGGGGCAGAATGCAATTCAAATAGGTTCTTCAGGGACAAATACCAGCCAGAGAAGGGGGGGGGGGCAGTTTTCAAACAGAAAATGGCATGTGTGGTGGTGGTGGGGAGATGTTAAAAAAAATCACCTCACATGCACCACACTCCTCATCCAGATTGAGAGCACCATGCCTGCTTTTTCTAAGAAAAAACTTGTAGGCTTAACAAGAGCGTTAGTTAAAAACACGTTCAGTATAGTGTGTACTTTGGCAGAGGTGGCTATCTGCAGCAATCTAAAAAGTATCTTCCAGGTTCCCTCCGTTGTTTCATTGGTCATTTGTTTGCTTTCTCTTTCACAGCTCTGCCTAGTTAGAGCCAAGACAGGGATTTAATTCTATAAAGGACAAAATGCACAAATTCTCTTTAGTCCCTGTTTGGTCTCTGCAAGGCAGCAGATGTAACTTGGAGACTTTCTGCATACTGTACATTAACAGGCCTTAGTAGGCATTTAACAAAATGCTGCAACAAAGAAAACTATTATTTTGCAGTAGCTAGGGCTAAAGGTTTAACCCATTTTACAACATTCTTATATTTTCCTTCTATTTGACAGATTTCTTTTCTGGTTTTCATAAGCATCTGTTTTGTACATGGTTCTTAATCAGGCCACAGAGTTAAGGTTTCATTAGCAATTACGTATGTAGGTATCTAGCCAAAGTTTACAAACACTATGTAGACTTTTATCCAGTATAGTACTGATAGCATTTTTGTGCACCAGTCCTAGAAAAAAGAATTCCTAAAAAATGTATTCTGCTAATTACTCAGCCCCAACTATGAGATCTGTAGCTCCCTTTTTAGTTCTTTTATCACCATGAGATCTGTTAGCTCCTGTTTTGTTTTGTTAGTACAAAATTAGCAAACTGAAACCTTTCACTTGGAGGCTTAATGTTCTAATAAAGGATTGCATAACTTGCTATTGGTTTATAAGCACTTCAATGATTATTCATGGAAAAATTATGCAAAGGAAAAAACAGTGAGATCCTTTGGGATATTAAAGCTACGTGGTCAACTTTTCCAAATGTTCCTGCCACAGCTTTCTAAACAGCACTCGTCAGCTTCTGCTGGGCTTCTCTCAAATTCCCCAATAGAAACAGCTTGTAATAATGTTTTAATATCTTTTGTATATTATTTTCATGTATGTGTCAGTGTTGTCTTGACAGTAATGTGGTGGAATAATGAAAAGCGGTCTTGCCTCTCCTTATGCCAGGTGATTGGAAAATCATGTTAGATGCCATTTGTTCCATTGGGAATTGTAAGAATGTTAATAGCAAATGGTATGCACTGGGAACTGAACAGGGTGGGGGACTAATAAACAGGAGGGCTATTTGGTAGCAGATGACATCATTTAGTGGGACCAAGAAACCAAAAGTACTTGATCTCTATTTATTGACTTATAGAATGCATTTTCCTGCTCTTCAGCTGAAAAGGTTCCCAGAGCAACTTACATACAATCAATAAAAACAAGACAGTCCCTGTCTGCAAGCATACAGTCTCAAAGACATAACACCAAAGAAAAAAGGGATGGGAGGGAAGAAGAGAAAGGCAAACTCAGGCACCATTTCCTAAAAGTTAAACAATTTCAGAAGTGAAGCGCAATGAAGTTGGTATTTCAGCACATACCATTCAGCCATTGATGGAATGGCTGCTGTCTTGTGACAATTGATGGAAGAGCCCTGTGTAACTGGTCTTTCAACAGAACTGTTGGAATTGCCGTTTCCCATCTCCTTATGCTGCAGCCATGAATGAACACATTTAAGAGTCTGAAACATTTATAAACAAGGCTAGTTACTTGCACTACTCCAAAAAGAAGCTACAAAGATGAGTGTGAATGTAGAGATTACACAATGCACTACATAAAGTTTATTTTTCAACTGAGAAGTTTTCTGCTTTGGTTGAGCAACAGATTTGTTCAACCCAGAAGAGAGTTAATTTCTCATTAAGGACTGCAAAAAGGGGGGGGGGGATTTTGATTTACAAGAAAAGGAACAACAAAAATGTTGAAAAGGGACAATGAGTAAAGCAACAAATTATACTGTCTAACCCCTTATACAATAGTAAGGGTTTGGCTACATTGCTACTTTATTGTGGGTCATGAGTTTTCATTGGCTTAACCAGCAGCTGGTCTACACTAGGGATGGGGGATTCAGCAAAACTCAATGCAATTGGGGTGCTCTAATTTCCATTTTGAACTTTGTTCCGACTCTGGCTGAGATTTGGGGATGGGGTTCCCCACAAAAAAAATCTGTGTACTTCTCTGCATACTCTTCCAAATGTATGTATCAATTGTGCACATTTTTGAAATGTATGCATTTTTCTCCCATTAACTGAAGTGTATTTGTGTGCATTTTTCAAACGTACACATTTATCAAACACAATTTTTGCAGTCTGAATTGCAGTGCAAGCTCAGAAATGTATGGACTGCACACTGCAGATTGCATTTGAATCAGTTCCAGGAGGTGCAAATTGGATAAATTCTTTTCAGAAACAAATGGAAACAAGCTTTTCACCCATCCCTAGTCTATACTGAGAACCAGGGAGTTGATTCAGGTCCCCCTGGAGCCTACAGTGGCCTAGCCTTAGGGTAGTGTTGTTTGTTTGGGGCGGGGGGCATCTTTTGTTCATTTGGTGCTTTAGGCTTGGGCAGGGCTGGCCAGACGTCTGAGTGCCCTCGAGCATGGTGCCACTGAAGGCCCCCACCCGCGCCTTCCTGCTTTGGTCGCCTTTCCCCTCCACTTACCTGCATCGCCATCACTTGCTCCCCCGCTCCTCCCCCCCTGCTCACCTGTGCCACTGCTGCCAACCCCCTCCATCCACGGCCAGCTGTCCCCAAATGCCTGGCTCTGATGGGGTCCTTCCTCAGAGCCAGGCACTGTGGAGCCGCTCCTCAACAACAGCTGCCTGTCTTTCGTTAGCGCTGGCTGAACAGGGGATAGGCAGCTACTCCGGAGGGCAGGCAGCTACTTCTGAGGAGGGGTGTCCTAGGAGATACCCTGCAGCACAGGCGATCTCCTGGGATACTTGTCCAGGCTCTGAGGAAGGACCCCATCAGAGCCAGGCATTTGGGTCTGGCCAGCTCTCTGAGGACATGTGCCAGCCAGTTCCTCCTGTCGATGCAGCTCTCTGGAGGATGGGCAGTGGAGAGCAGGCAGGGATGGGCCCTTCTGAGCTCAAGGGCCCTCAGCTGCTGCTCAGCCTTGCCGACTCCTGATGCCGGGCCTGGTTTTGGGTGCTTTGGATTATTTTTGTTCTGTGCATCCTGTATCACATGAAGTCAATGTAGTGCTCAAACACCTAACATATTTTATATTTTCCTCTGTGGTCATGGAATAAAAATGCCAGGAAGAACTTGACCTGAGCACTGTCTTCATCACTTTGTAGAAAATTAACAACATAATTGTTTTGGTATGTGCACCATTTGCTGGGCTAGGTGGTAACAGAGATTTAGATCACAGTAGCTCCTGAAGGTGTTTTTCATTCTGTCGCTTCTGCTTACACACATATACCATTATGTCATTAATCTTAAGTAAAAGAACGGGAATAATATTGCAGCCCTTCTGAGACTTTGTTTGAGGAGAAGCTATCCTTTGGCTGGTATAATTCTAGTGAAAGGTACTAAAAATCAAGCCTTGTATTTACAAAATAAGTATGGTCCCACCACTCACCTTTTGATAAATTATCCTCCCTTTCCTCAGTAGCCAACATCCACCATCATGGCAAAGTTGTAGTATGAAATCATATTCACTTCACAAAATAGATGAAACAAGTATGATATCTCTAAAACACCAGCACCACATTTAATATCGAAGCCCTCGTTGAGCTTTTAGGATGATGTGGAAGCTCTCTCGACTAACGAACTTCCACCATAAAATCAGCATATGTTGTTGGTAATAACGTGGCAACTTGGTAGACCCTCTAAGGGCTACATTGCACAAAGATCTTGGTTTGCTCATGGCTGATTCATTCTCTGCAGGGGGGAGGGCAGGACTGGACCAATGGCGCTTTGAGAAGAAGCACTAGTAACTCTCAAAGTTCTGCACACACAAAACAAACGAAGCCCAAGAATGTGTTTATCTTGCAACAGCCTCCAATATGTGGTTACATCCCTGATCAAGAAATGAGCATAGCTGCATTTTTTGGAAATGTCCAGGCTCTGACCTTTTAATGTAAGGCCTTCTCAGAAGCGACATAATGCCAAAGTGACTCACACTGTGTCTTTTGCACTTATTGGTACAGCAGAGCAGACATGCAAGAAGCTCCTTTAGTCACATGTATTTGTGTGTAAGTGAGAGACACAGATCATGATTATAAGAGAACAGACTTCCTTTTGTCTTGCTCACAAGTGACTGTGCCTTGAGAGATGTCCCAAAGGTTTTACTCCCTCTCCACTATAGGTCTCAAAGCCAGTGTTTCATCTTTCCTTCTAAAACATTTGTCCTTCATTCTTCTGTTTATATTCCATGTTGATGAGATGTGCTTATTTTGCCTTCACTGATAACAGAGCTAATGCAGTGGTTATGAGTCTAGGACTAAGAGAAATAAAATTGGAAAATACATTTCTACTAGAAACCCATGCCATTCCTTCCACATTACTGAAACTCCAGGATGGACTGGACATGAGATATTAGCCACACATCTAGTCTAATGAACTTTCACCCTTTGGTAGCCAGCTCCTTTTGGTAGATATTCTGTTCTAAAGGAGTTGCTGCCCTTTTATTCACTGTAATTGAGGTGAAGCAAAGAAATTGTTGTGAAATATGCTTGCACAACTTGCCCACTCATCACTGCCGAGGTTTCCCTGGCACTTCCCTGTCCAAACCACGTTTTCACCAAATGCAGAGCAATGTTAATTTTAGACTGAAGTTCCCACTGATGTGCTCTTGATGCACCTAGCCATGCGCAAATGCAGAGTGCAATCTATAAGATTTGGGGCTGCTTCAAACATTTAGAATTTCCTACACAGCACTTTTATATAGTAAGAGTATCAAACCCACATTTAGATTTGTCATGTGTGCAGATCACACAGCTGCCTATTTCACTGCCTATACAGCCTCTGGGAAGCCACAACTAATTCCAGCTCCTTAGTATGCATGAACCTAGTGAGACAGATGTAAGTGGTCATTGCACATGATTACCTATGTTCGGGTTTCACCCTCTTTCCTATATGAAAGTGCTTTCCCTGCAGGATACACATAATGTTTCACTCAGCCCTGTTCGACCCCAAGTCAAAAAGAAACCTCATTGCAGGTTGAAAATTATTTTTCACATCCATTTAGCAAGCAATCTTCTTCTGGAGCTCTTTAGCCAAGAGGCTGAAGTACCCACAAGATGTGGAAGCTGAGTTCTCTTTCCATTCCCTGGGCAATATTGTCTCTTCATCAGGGCCTAAGAACGACTGCCTCAGTGGAGACAATGTCCACGCTCAAGCCACCTATCATAGTCTCACTCTCTCTTTCTTACACATACATGCACACAGTCATGGAATTGGCCTCATCTACTCTGAGGACACAACTGAAGAAATTGCTAACGCTGTTCGAACTATATCGCCCAGTGTGTGTACTGGCTAAAAATGTGTAGCCTATTGGCATCAAGACCTCCTCAGTACTCCAGACATCTGTCTGGCTGTGATTTACATGAAACATCCTCACATTTCCCTTAGATACGCGTGCTACGAGTCAGTACTAAAAAAAACTGTTTACAGGCAAGGAGGGTTGCAACCCAAACTCAAAGCATATGTTTTTCTTAGATGTTAATGATTACACCCGAAATATTGTTCTGGCTCTGCGTGCTATGCCTTTGGCAATTCTCTGTCATAGAATAGCCAAGAATGTGTGTGTGTGTTGGGGGGGGGGGGGGTGTTGTCATCAAAATATGCAAGAATAGTTTTTGAAACAGATTGCTATTTTGGTTTAATTGGATAGATTCTTCATAGGAACTGATGGTGTAGTTCCAGTAGGCAGCAGGACACAGTGTTTGGGAAAGCACCTGCCATTTGAGGGCAGTGACAATCCTCTTTAAGCAGACGCTGCCTTCCTTCTCCACATAATATTCATCTGTCTTTTCAAGACTATTCAGCTCTTTTAGGAACAAAGCGACTGACCCCTAGCAATGTCTTTCCTCAGGTTTAGTTTAGCATTAATTGGTGTCTATTTTATAGGTCCGTCAGAGGTGTCAGCAGCTGTGAGGTTCAGCAGGAGACCAACCTGTCCTGATGCCTCGGTGGCAGCCAGCCTGCCAACTCCTCCTGTACCACGACACAGGAAGAGTCACAGCCTGGGAAACAAGTGGGTGTTCCAATCTGCATCAGACCTTACAGTTTATTCAGGCATCATTAAGTTTGAATCCAGCAATTGAAAACTCACTGAAACCTGCCTGCAGCATCCTTCTCAGTGCCCACCTCCCTTTTTCTAGCCTCATAGGAATGACTTTCATTCCTAGTAAAAATGCCTGCCTCAGAACCACTTTGCCTTATCTTTCAGGTGTGGCAGTTTCTGTCTCTGGTGCCACTCTTGCCTCCAACGTTTGTGGCTGTTGGGCATATATCACCAGTGGAAACACCCTTTTTGTTTAGTGCCCACTTACAGGCCAAGTAAATGGTGGCTCTGCCTCACCTATGCTTGCTGAAATACGTTGGATAGAACCAATTTGGGAAATGTCAACACAGTGGCAGGCATCAGCTTTTCAGATAAGAGTTCTTGCATTCTACTTAGTGTTGGAAGTGGATGGGTTAAAATGGTCAAGATGTATTACTTGCCCAGCATCAACTTATTGAATTCACTTGGATAGGAATTGAGTCTCATGGTCTGCAGCACTCTAACCAAGCAACATTTGTAGACGCATCAGAGGAAGAACTTGAGAACTCCGAAGTCCCCATCTATATTTAGCTAATAGCAATTTCATTATACAGGTTGCTAGAAGCCAGTTCTTGTATAGATCAGGCAGTCTAGTTCGGAAAGATGGAGCATATGAAAGGTCCCGTATAGCTACCTTCCGTTCAAGGACTTGCTGACGTTTATGATCATCATACAAGTGAGGCAGTGTCCGTCAGGAAAAAAACAGGGAGTTGAATGGATGTTACCAGATTACATAAGAACCTTTTGCTTTTTTTCCCTTTCCAATTCTCCAGTATGATGTGTCAGTTCAGTGTAGTTGAAAGTAAAAGTGCAACGTTCCCAACAGAGAAACCACGCCACCTGCTGGATGACAGTGTGCTAGAGTCCCACAGTCCTGTCAGAAACCACACATTAAACTCTGTTTTCACCAATGGTATTTCCATAGGTAAGTATTCAATGGTTCGGATATAAGTCTTGCTGGATTCCCTGCTTGTCTGTCTCTTCTGCTTTGAGAGGCTTCTAGAATCAGGAAAAGTTAATTCAGTTTCAGGACAAAGAATAATTGGCCATTTGGATAGAAAGAAACACTGAAAATATCCAAGGTTTTGTTTTTTGCTTGCGTAGATACCTTACACAACTCACCTTCTCTGTGGCTTGTTTCCACGAAACACACTTGCAGATAGTTAGCCTCCTACCAAGTAGCAACTGGAATTGTCTTGCTAGAATATGGCAGATGTGGAATGGGGAGTATTCAGTGATTGTATCATTCTTCTCCTGTGTGTTCTGTCAGCGCTGTCATAAAATGGAGAAATACTAGTGAAAATTCACGCAAGTTTGAAATATCATGGTTTGAGGAGCACCATTTAGAAGGCAGCAGAGCGCGAGCCACTTGCATGAATGATCTCCATAGGAAGTGGGAAATATGTTCTCCAAAATTCAGCGTAAAGCTTAAGTTTGGCTGCCGATAAAAGGTGTTTTCAGAGATGCTTAATGGCCAACACCATGACAGAAGAAAGTGTGACTACTCTTCCAGAATAGTATTCCTATAACAGCCAAAAAGACAAAACTTCTCAGATGTAGAGGTCGATGTACTATGGCATGAGCTTATGTTTGCAAGAAACTACTTCATCGGATGCATGGTGCACTGTGACTGTCACTTAATAACCTGAATGTGGAAAAGTACCATCATCATATATCGCCTGATCAGCCATCACAGATCATTGTCACGCTGAGCTGTCCCCTAACAGTGGAGACCAAGCTGGAGAATAATTTAGCCTTTTGGGAATTGGGTATTATCTGTCGTGTGATGGCTGTTGCTTTAACTGAGCACCTGAACAAAAGACAAAAGAAATTCAAACCACCACCTTTGAGAAAGTAAATGCATTGAACTGTTACATTTGCAACTTTAAATTCCCTTCAAGTAAATGTAATGGGAAATTACTGATTCTTCACAGGCCTGATCCCATTATGTGAGGGACAATGAGTAGGAGCATGGCATCAGGCTGATTTGTCATGGCACCAAACTGTCACTTGCTTCATGTTACCTATTCTGTGTCTTGATTAAAGGAAAATCAGTCATCCCTTTGTTGTCTGTCCTTTGTCTTTGGCTGGTGTGATTACGTTTAAACACAGAAGTAGTGGTGTTAATCAGAAGGTATGATGCAAGAACAACTTTATTTTCTATGCAGCAGAGTGAAGATAATAATAACTGGAGGAAAAATTTTAAAATATTTTACTCAGAAAACTGCAACTCTATGTTGGTAAGGACAACATCTCCCTCAGGTGGAAATGCAGAAGCAATTTCTAATATCACTTTGCACACCTTTTAAATCTGGTTTCCGTGGTGTACTCTGGCAAGTTTGGTAAGGGGCATGGACTGGTTCTGTATCTAGCTTTTCTTGACTTGTTATCATCTCTGTCCTTTTGTTTTGTAGGAAGCAGTGAAAGCTCAGAATTTAGTGAGGAGCCTTCTTCAGGGCTAGAAAGGTGAGTCTTTGCAGTGAATTGATGGTATAAAACAGAAGTGGGCAACTTGTGGCTCTCTGGATGTATTGGCGTACAAGTCCCATCAGCCCTATCCAGCATAGCTAATGGTGAGGGATGATGGGACATGTAGGCCAAAATAATAATTTTTGTATTTGATTTGTACCCTGCCTTTCTACTAAAAACTGGCACTCAAGGTGGCTTACAGGCACAATTACAATATCTGGAGGCCCACAGGTTGCCTACCCTTGGCATAAAGACTGTAATTGCATTTTACTGCAATGTATGTGTCACCACTGAAGTCTTCAGTAGCCAAGTTTCAATTACTTAAATCAGGGGGTAGGAATGAGCAATGTTGGAGGTTGCCAGGATTCTCTGAACATTGGCTCACCACTTGTCTTATGCCCGATTCCCATTTGCGATCACTGATTGCTCTGCACAAATGGGAAAATTGTGCAAATGGAGCAGTGATTGGACATGAAATTTGTGCAACTTTTCCCTGGGTCAATTTGTGCAAATTTCCTAAATGTATGCAAATTTCCTAAATTTACTCTATAGACTAAAGTGGGGCTGATTCAGTCTATAGGAAATTTGTGCAAATTACTAAGTTTGTGTAAATTTAGGAAATTTTTGCAAATTGAACACGAGCACATGTTTGGCAATTGACGAACATTTTCAATGGACATGTGCTCATGTTCAAAATTGCAAACAGGAAATGCTCACATATTTTACAAGCAAACGTGACATTTTCATACATTCCTAATCAGGAGTGAGCAGCTTCCAGGGATAGGCAACTTCCCCCCACCAGACTGCACTGGGACTGCCCCCTTGCCCCCACTGCTGAATTAGCTGCAGCACTGCAGCAGTTAAAAAAGGAAAAGAAAAAAAAAGATGGAAAATGGCCCCTTTGAAGGATAAAAAGCGGTGGTTTGCCGCTGAAATGTAGTAGTGATGGAGCAGTGTAGTGGCCATGATAAAGGCCAGGGAAGGCTATTTACAGCCCACATGTTGCCCACTCCTCACTTAAAACACCAGTTGCTGTTTTATGTAATGGTTCAAGTCATGCAGAGAAATGGGGGAAAAATGGACATAAAGCAATCCTTCTGAGGTTTAGAAGTGAGAATGGGTTTAAGCTCAGGCCCTCCAAATATTCTGTGTATGAGTGCTTGTATATCTGCCCTATAATCTGTGCTTCTTACACTTATTAAAAGTGTATTTCTTGTCTACACAAATGCCCAGCAGTGCATTTAGGTCTTTGAGTACCATCAAGCTTTAAAATAAACTTCAACCGAAGAGCATGGTATCTAGTTTGGTTTCATCAATACTGGTCTTTTGTCATAAGCCAGAATCCATACACCTAGACTGTTTGCTTACAACAGTCTCTTAAAAAACCACAAAAGGATTTGGGCTCCAACCATGCCCTATTTGATTGGTGCTCACTGATTCTAGATTCATTTCTCATACTAGATTCTTTTTCTGAAACCGCCCAGGTTCTCTTGACCTATTAACTAGAATGGCTTTAAACATCTTTCTAAGACTCAACTTGTCTGTTAGTGTAAAAACCAGTTAGAAAGATGTCATTTACACATCAGCCTTCTCATTAAATAAACCAAGTTCCACCATGTCGAATAGTTAAGTCTTCATAAGAAATTAAGCCCATTATATGTTTCTGCCTGTGTCTAGTACAGGATATCTTGGGTGAACTCTAATCCGTTAATCAAGTCAGAGTAGCCACACCTCAGTTCAAATTTACTGAGTGGCCTTGAGAAGTCCCACAATTTTAATTCCTCACCTACAAAATTATCCAACAGAGCCTTGAGGATTCATGAAAGCAGTCCTTTCACATTGGAAAAAATGCGGTAGAAGGGGAAACTGCGCTGTCATAAAATATCTTATTTTTCTGCTCCCTTGTGTTGAGCTTCTCAAGAGTAATAAAAAAAAGCTCGACAGGTGACCAGTAAAATGTGTAATGCTGAGATCCTGGCATTGTCTCCTGGCTCAACCATCTTATCTCACCAGGCACAGTTACTTACAGAGCACTGGCGAGGTGACCCTCCACCAAGGATCCCACTGGCAACTACGAGAGAAATACGCCTTCATGTGATTTGTGGGGAGAGATGTATCTATTATGCCTAAAAACACCAGGCAGTATATTAAAAAGAGGCCAGTCCCATGGCCACTCCAGGCCTCTTCAGGCAGTATAAAACGTGAGGTCCTCCACATGATCCAGAACGCTGGAAAATCAATGTTCAAAGTTGTGCGGAGAGCCTCCAGGGACACAGTACAGAGCGATGGAAACACGCAAGGCGGGAGCGGAGCTAGAGCACTCCCTCTCTTTACGTGCCTACTCAGTTTTATCAGGCCTGAATGCCTTCTGACCCCTCCTCCCCTGCCCCCAAAATGATTACCTGTATAAAATGGGTGGTGCTTAAAATGACTTTCCTTCCCAGCAGAATATAGCCACTTGTCCATGATTTCAAAGCGAAAGACAGTGCCTCTAGGGTAGCAAATCCCATTGATGTTAGACATGCCAGCTACTGAGTCTTTTGCTGAGACCTTGTTATCTTAATATACTTTTCTTATGCAAAACAGAAAACATTCTGGGTTCTCCATCTCGGGATATTGCAGGCAGTTGATTACGGTCACCATCTTGTTTCTTGTATATTAGATACATATTCATTTTGTTTACTCTATATGATGTTGTATCCTCTTTAAGAAATATTATGTGAGTGGTTTTTTTTCTTGTTGACTATGCCCGTCCCTATATAAAGGAGCCTCATGTGGTGCAGAGTGGTAGGCGGCAGTATTGCAACTGAAACTCTCCCCACAACCTGAGTTCGATCCCAGCGGAAGCTGGGTCTCAGGGAGCCGGCTCAGGTCAACTCAGCCTTCCATCCTTCCGAGGTCGGTAAAATGAGTACCCAGCTTGCTGGGGGAAAGGTAGTCACAACTGGGGAAGGCGATGGCAAACCACCCCGCTATAGTCTGCCATGAAAATGCCAGCGCAAGCGGCGTCCCTCTAGGGGTCAGCAATGACCCAGTGCTTGCACAGGAGCAACCTTTCCTATATAAAGGAAGTGGGCCAATGCTAGAGGCCACAGGAGGGGGTGCACTAGGACAAAACAAATCCTGTGTTACTCAGCTTAGAGCTTTTCATGTGAATTACAATGGCAGGATAGAAAATGTCATCTATGACCACAAGAGGGTTGGTCTTTCATTGAAGCCCTTTGCTGCTGACTGAATTCTGTGTATTGACAGTCATAAATTGTGAATAAAAGTATCTGACATTAAAGGCAATGCCAAGAACATGTTACAAAATCATGTTATGCAGCTTAAAGGCAGACAGCGGCATTGTTCCAACAGGTGAACTTAGAACAATATATACTTTATTAAAAAATCTAAGTAGAATTCACGTCTTTTGTCATGGTAATATTCAGGAATTTGGAAATAAAAGTCATTTTTTACCTCTGAGAAAGCCCTTAATTGTAGCTGAAATATTTAGCTCTGTTCATACTAGATAAAGAAGTTATAAGTACTAATTCTTAAGATTAGTTTTATCTCAGCTATCTTAGGTATGCTGAAGAGAAAAAAAAGCACTGGATGCCAACATAGCATATTCCCAAGACTGGTTATAGAAAGAACTCCAAATAAGTACTCAGTTTACACCTACCCGAGAGTCTTTATTTCCATAATAACTGCTTCCTCTCATGTTCTGCCACCGGTCCCACAGAAAAGCTGATGGTGGAGGCAGGGAGTGTTCGGCATCCTTTGGGGTTGCCCCTCCCATGCTTGAAGAATGCAGGGACAGCTTGCGGATTGGCTCCTCCTGCTGAGGAGTTCCAGCCTCCTGCCTAGCAAAAGGGAAGCAGGGGTTCATTTGGGCTCTACAGAACCTAATGAACAGCTAAGCTTGCTAAAAAAGAAATTCCTTCTGCCTCCCACTCCCTGGCTGACATGTTCTAGTTAAAGCCAAGGGAGGGAAGGTTTTTTTGCAGCACTCTAGGTTCTCTTTCCACTTCACCATTTGTTCAGGGCAGGGACAGGAAAGGGGCTCATAGGCTGCTTTAGTTAGCAGTGGCACCTTTTGGACACCAGAGCCTCAGTATCCAGTGCTGCCACCAATGATGTAGTAAAATCTGAAGTGCAGGCAGTCATCATGACAGTCTCCCTAAGCCACACCCCCAAGGAGAATGAATTTTCCCAGCAACAATATATTGTTTCCTTTTGCAATGCAAAGTATTTTGGGATTACTTGGTCTTGAATGGGCAGTTAGCTTTGCAAAAGGTCTGCTCCTGGTTGAGATGAAAACTGCTGGAACTGGTTTATTGATATGGATCAACATAGCAGCCTGAATTTTTGGATTTTCCCCCTGCTACTGTGAGGATTGCAGCTGAATTCAGAGGGAATAGGGAATTTTGGTGTGTGTGTGTGTGGGGGGGTCCCCATGATGTCAGTGTCCCTGCTAATAAAAAAATGTGCCAGTGCTGCAACCCTGGCTCCACTACAGCAATGGCGCTACAAACTTTCTGTCAGCCTCTCTGCTCCTCACTCTGCCTCCTCTCCAGAGTCAGACAGACATGTTTGCTTGTTCTCACTGCCGCTGCCTTGAGAACCAGGGCAACTATTGAATGTGTATTTCTCCTAACTTCCTGTTTTTCCTCTGGGCTCATGAGGCTTGGAGTTGGAGACCAGTTGTTTTGGCACCAAACCAGAGACAACTCCTCTGTCTTTTCCTCATGGCTGGGCAAATGTGGTGTTTAGAGCAGAGCTACTAAAAGCTCCTACCTGGGTCCTTCCCTTTCTACAGCCCAGCAGTCTTGCAGAGGGACTGAGGAGGTACCGATGTTCTCTTCTCTGGCCAG
The DNA here is from genome assembly GCF_057233095.1 of Heloderma suspectum. Taxonomy (NCBI): domain Eukaryota; kingdom Metazoa; phylum Chordata; class Lepidosauria; order Squamata; family Helodermatidae; genus Heloderma; species Heloderma suspectum. Next base: position 7,927,987 of record NC_139471.1, on the reverse strand, counting down.
GATCAGGCAATATGGAGGATGGGGGAGCCCCTTGAGGAAGATATGATGGAAGTTATTTCAGATATCCCAGATGCCCACAGGGTGGATTCCTCAGAGGGGAACATCAGAGCTGTTTCTGGAGAGGGCTCTTCTGACTCTATTCTGCTTTTCCCTGATTTAAAAGGGCATCAGGCACAAACACAATTTCTGAACTAGGTTAAGAGCCTAGGAGTCAAAGGTGCTATCCTAGCAGAGGATTATCAAAAGAGCAAGGGATCTCTTCATTACTGCACATCCTGTTGCCACTATCATAAGAAATCTCACAAGGGCCCCAAGAAAAATAAGGGCAAGCACTGGTACAGGGGAAAATCTCGGTACAAGCACTGCAAGAGGTACCAGAGCCCTTGGATCTCAGATTTTTCCAGTAGAAGTTCCTATAGTTCTGGATTAGCTTCTAGTCCCCTCGGACACATGCCTCATAGAGCCTACGTGGCCTTTCATGGATATGTCTCGGCATCAAGAGTTTGATTCTTCTTTATCTCAGATGGCACCCAACGTCTGGAAATGCGAGATGCAAGTATGGACAGCCCACTTAGGGAAACCTCCTGCTCAATCATTGGTTTCAGTTGGCACTCTAAGGAGGAAAAGGCATGAGGAAGAGCATTGGAGGCTCCCTGCAGATAACTCCCCTGCAGAGTTATTTCCCAGGCTCTTAGCTAAAGTTCTGCACACTTTGCAGCTTCCCCGATTCACAAAAAGATGAGAGACCCTTTTGACTGTCCCCCTCCTAGATTCCTTTGACAAGGTGGCTGGGCCAGGGCAACGCCCATGCCTCATCTGATCAACAAGTTCTGTTCCCTGCCACAGACCATCATGAATAAACTCAAGACACCCACAGTGGGTATGCCTGTAGTGGCTCTTTCCTCTGCAACAGCAATTCCTTCTGAAGGTGGACTAAGGATGTGTCAGAGCTTGGCTCCCTAGCTCTGCTCTTTGCCTTCAGGCTTTTATTTCCATAGATGAAGTTACGCAAATACGGATTCCAAAGACTTGTAAAGTAGATTGCAACCGTTTAAGTCCACATCACAAACAACTGGCTTCTTCACAGCAGGGACACCCCCACTTAACTCCAGAGAAGGGGGCCCCAAGCTAAAATCCTTTCAGCGTTGTAGTTCTCAACAGAAGATAATACATAAGCCCATTCCCAAATTATCATAAACAAGAGTTCATAGACTGACAAAGAGAATTCAGACCTGGTAGATATTCAAGCATAAAAGATGTTGATCTCCGCAAAGTGTCATTAGCTAGGGCCTACTTTAAAAACCAAGGTAGACTCTGCAAGGGGCTTGGCTGCTACTCCCTCTTGATTTGACAGCCCACCCCTTGGTGAGATCCCCCCCCCCCGAATCCTCTCATTCAGGGCGCTAAATCATGGGTGTGACATGATTGCAGCTGGGCCAAATCCGAAGTTATACTCCCTGTTGTCATGGAATCTGTTGCAGAGTCAGGCTGCACCAGGTTCCCAGACGTTGAGGTTTCCACTACTACATTGTAGTCTAAATCACCGCTCTCTGATTCAGAATCAGACCCAGACTCCTCAGTGTTGAGGCCTGCTGCGGTGCTTCGGCCAGATCCCATAGGATGCCTGTGACAAGCATGTGGAACCTATGGCCCTAAAGAGAGGCTTTGGGGATCTGTAGTTGCATTAAGAGCTTCTTTCTGTCACAAATTCATTATTTGCTGGGGCCATCTACTTCTGAGCCATAGAACCAGCATCAGCCGGCCCACTATGTCCAAGGCAATCAACGACGTCTCTAGCAGGCATTCTATCTGGTGGCAGCATTCTAGACGGATTCTTTGCTGAATGCACTGTAGCTTGACTCCAGAGCTCTGACTTGCAGTACTGTGATCAGACAGACTATCTGGCTATATCTCCGGGATAGGGAGCCAAGTTCTCAATATTGGTTGCGGGGCATGTTTTCCTGATGCTACGTTCTCTGGTGAAAGCCTAGACAGTGTTAGTCAGGACCAAAGACAAGGTGCTTCCTATAGCAAACAAACAAGGAAAAGAGATCAAACCTCAACTGCCCTTTCAAGCTTTCAGGCAGCGCTAGGGGCTGAGGTAGTCCTCTAAATCCGAGCACAAACGGCCACGTTCCAAGCAATCTTATCGAACTCCACCGGAGCTTCTCCAGCTTCTACAGGTGGCACAACGCTGAGGAACAAGGGATGCCAAGGTTCCCTGCAAAACCATGTCCACAAGGGACCAGACTCCTGAACTTCACAGTGCAGCGGAGGAAAATAATTGCAGGTGCTTGGGTCCAGGAAACAGTACAGCTGGGTTATGTCCTGGAGTTTGCCTCCAGCCTGAAGGACAGGCTTCATGTTTCAGCAAGGGCCAGGAACAGAGACAAGCATCCTCTCATGCGCCCAGTAATTTAACATCTGCTGAACATAAAGCACCAGAGGCTCTCTGTAGTCTACAGTTTTTTTCTTAGTTCCTAAGAGAAATGGAAATACCAGAGCCATTCTTGAACTGGTTGCTTACAACAACCAAGACTTCCAGTACCAAGCTCTGCCCTTCAGGTTCCCAGAGCCTTCACAAAGGTGGTGGTGGTTCTGGTAGCACAGACAAGGCTCTGAAGAATTTTCCTGTATCCTCATTTGGACAGCATCCTTACTTGGTCGAAGTCCAAGAGGGAGTCTCAGGAATATCCAAACCTTAGTATGGCTCCTTGGCAAACTGGGAGCTCTGTGCTCCTGGCTGAGGTGATGGATCACCTGACGGCCTACCTAGACACCAAGAGGTACCTCATACTCCTTTCAAAAGGAAGGAAAGAAAAGATTAAGGAGCTTACAAAGAAAGGGAGGACTTGATAACGTTAGCCCAGCTGCTGGGCTTGGTGGTCTTATGTCAGGATGGGAATGAGGCTGTAACTCAATGGTGGAGCATACATTGTGCACGAAGAGGGTTCAATCTCAGGTTCAATCTGGGGCATCCCCTTGTAGGGATGGAAAAATTATTTCTAAAACCCTGGAGTGCTGCTGCCACTCACTGTCAGCAATACTGGGCTAGATGATCTAGTAATCTGATTCAGTATAAGGTAGCTTCCTATGTTCCTAGAAGGTAGTGAGTGGGTGGTCTCACCTTCATTCAAGGCACCTTCAAAGCATCCTCCACTTTCAAGAGGAAAACTCTTGCCACTCAAATGCTTCTCATTCCCAACAGGGTTAGGAAGTCACTGTACTGGTGGTTGGCAGAGGACAGGCTGACTGCAAGGATGACCCTGCCAACACCACCAGGTGGAAAATTATTAGACATGGGCTTTTGGGGCTTGGGAGTGCACATGGAAGACCTTGTGACTCATGGCAGGTAAAGCAGGTGTATTCCCCCCCCCCTTTGCCTTATTAGAGGTATTTTCAGTTGTGTGTGTTTTTTTAAATTATAGTTACGTTGAAGTTCAGCCATGATGGCGTTCAGATGTTGATAGAGGTGCTTCTGACTTTCCTCAGTTCTGGAAGGTCAGGAGCCCCTCAGCAGAAGGAACCAATCAGCAAGCTGGCCCTTCTTCTGTAGTGCATGGGAGGGGCTAGCATGAAGAATGCAGAATGCCCCCCTGCCTCTTTCCCCAACAGAAATTTCCAGGACAGAAATTCCTGGGTTTTGTGCATATCGGCAGAATGACTGGGATGCCCCCTGCAGGGATGCCCCACGCACTAAGTGTGCTGCAATCTAAAGGAAAATAGGGCTGATGCTATTTATTCAGTATATTTTCAATCCACCTCTGGGTGGAGTCTACCACACAATCTTAAGTGAACAACTATTTGAACCCATTTGGTCAGTCACATGAACATACTCCTTGCATTCATACTTCAAAGTATCCTGTTTGGTTCCTGAAAAGCTGTATATCTCATCCAGTTAATGTAATGTGCTCAGATTAATTAGGGAGGCGTCAGCTAAGCAGCCAGGGTTTTTACCACAGCAAATGAGTTGGGGGTGGGGTCGTGTGGGGAGGCTCAGGGTTAACCCAAATAGATTGCTTCATTATTCTTCAAACACTGGCCTTTGCTGGGCCAGAGCATTGCATTAAAGAACCATTTCATCAATGGCCTGAATTGTAAGAATCCCTTCAAAATGATTTGCCTGGACTTAGGCCTACTTGTGAGCAACCACATCTGACCTGCGAATCCCAGATCTTTTGGAGTTGGCTGCATTTCATCAGTGATGGCAAAAATGCATCCTGCACATGGTTAGAAGTACTTACCTCTTCATTGTTGCTTCATATGTTCTACAGTTGATTCCTGGCACTGCAAACTGGTTCTAAACATTTAGGGATATTCTTCTGAAAATGCCCTAACCCCCCCCCCCCCCAAAGATTCCTCCCAGGTTTGCATTGAGCTACAACTGGGCAAATATTACTTTCCCAATGAAACTCTTCAGAATATCTATAAACCCAAGAAATAAAAGGAACAGCATTGTAGTCAGTGAGATAGAAGTAGGTTCACAAAGATCTGTTCTTCATTCCTTTTAAACACCAAATTCTTACCTGTACGTGCTTTGCTCATAGGTGTTAAAATAAGCATTGTTTCATGTGCAGTGAATCTTTACTAATGATACCTCACACATGTTGGGAGTGTCAAATTCAATGTGTGTGTCCCACGTTACCTTGTATGTTTTGTTTTGTTGGATGTTACCACGGTATCTGCACTATAAGAAAAGAACTCACATGTAAATTTATAAACAGGGGTCGGTTGTATGCTACGCTGGGGCCCAACTGGCGGGTACCAATTCGGAATTCTCCCAGAAGTCGGAGCTGTGTCTACAGGTACAATTAGGTGGTGGGGTTGTCTCTCCCTAGACTGTGGTGTTCATTCTCCTTTTCAACCTGTTTTTCCTATTGCTAATTTTAAAAGCTTATTTCCAACAGCACTGTCATTTCCCCCCTTCCATCTGCACAAAGACTTTGCTAGTAAGAGCCGCCAGGAGTAGGGAGACTGTTTAGATGCTCGTTCATATGCTTTTCACCCCCACACCACAGAAGAGTGATTGACCATGTTTACATGCCATGCTGCATACAAACACACTCCACACATGTGCTGGCTATTCGTCTTCATTATCATGCTGTGAAGTCCAAGGTCATTAAGGGCGCACAACCCAGCCAAAGTTAAATGCTTTGAAAGACCCATTGATACCAATGGGAGGGATTTAAGCACGTGCTTAACACGGGGCTCTGTGAATCACCTAGCTTCTGATTTAAATAAGACATACACAAACATAAACCACAGCCTGTTAAAAGCAAGTAGATGAAAAGTATTGATATTTATGCCTACAGCACAGAGACAGCAGCTGAGGCCTTCTGTTTAAGCTGTAGGACAGGTGTATAGTATTAAGTCCTGTACAAAAAAAGGATTGGGTTCCCTTTATTCCAGAAGCATTATTTCCTTATGCTCAACTTTAATTACACTAATTATTTTACTTTGTAATGAATTAAGCTTGGTCTCAAGCCAGTTTGTCCTTTTCCAATCTCATCACCACAACACAGTTTGTTGTTCTCACTCACACAGTCAACTTTAAAAAAAGCAATGCATTTCCTCCAGTACAGGTAGTCTAAAATCTAAATGTCTCAGTTAGCAAGGGGTGCACACCCTCTTACATTTATTTATTAGCAGGCCATCTGGCCAGCCACCCAGCCACTCTACACAGAGTACAATACTAATAACAAATTTACATAATAAACTGAACAAAAAAAAATAACAAAACACTGCTCTCAAAAACCCTAACCCACCCCAAAATAAAGAATAACAAAAACACTCTTTTAGGATGATGAAACAACTTAGTACTAGTAATCTTACCTGTGTTCCTCCCAAATTGGACTGAAATTTGTGTGAAACACAAAAATGTGTGTGACTTGGAAACAGTAAATGGATGCAAATGGTCTTGTAGTCCTTCTGACCAGTTTGTCTAAGGTTAGCCAGAAGAAAAAATAGTTCTTCACAGCACATCTTCTCATGGCTTCTTCTTTTCCTCTTCATAATAACTGAATTCTTTTGTTAGGCTTGCTTTTTGGTGGAGGATTTGGGAAGACCTCTGGTAAAGGTGATGCGAGCACAAGTGTGAGCCTATGGAGAAGATGCTTCACTTTCTAAATGATCTTGCCCTCAACCATATTTTCCATTTCAGTCTTTATTTTACCTTTATATAGAAGGTGCTATGTGTGTACAGTATCCCTGTGAAATCTGAAACACTAAATAAGCTGCAGTTCAGACAATTGCCAGTCTGAGATTCAGCAGTCCAGTTTCATCGACATGCTTGTGCAATTTGGCACATGTCCTTTGTGCAGTTATGAGGGCTTATCTCGAGCCCTGGATTGGGGGGGCCATTGGCCAAGATCCACAGAAGAATGCAGGCTCAGCAGATAGAAGGGAATCCAAGGTGGCCTGTTCTATACATTGCCGTACGTATTTATTGTCATGTTCTTCCCATTATAGAAATAGCTACAGTATGTTTGCTTAGATTTGAGTGAAATGAAACAACAGAAAACAAAGGTATTCCAACTTCAATTGGTGATATCCAATTTAATATTGATATTGGTGTGGGTGATAGTTTCTGGCAAAATGCATTAGCCTGTGGAAATACATCCTTGTAGGTATTTTACAGTACAGTTTGACCCCTGAGTCTTTGTTATGAGGGAGATTCCTACTAGGCAAACCTCAGATCATTCAGTCTGTCCCTTATGTGTTTCTTATCTAGCTTATATATGTAGTAATAGATGTGGTGGCTGGCTAGCTCACGTGACTTTACTGAGAGCGGCTGTAGGATTTATGTTGCACTTGGCTTCTCACTGATAGCTTCCTCTAATCCACCAACCACTTAACTGCCATGTCAACAGCATAGCAGTTTCATTTCATGTCATGTCATGACCATAACAACTTAACTGGTTGGCAGAAGCCAGAGACTGCTGGACGTAATCCTAGCCACATATATTCTTGTCACACACTCCCACACACCATTGGTTTCTTTGTTGATGATGTCTCTAGTGATCTCTATAAGGAAACTTGGACTCTCTTCTGTGCTATGAAAATATATGCTTCATGTCCCCTCTTTTCATTATTTGATTAATGTGCTTCCATTGTTCCTTGTGTTTGAAGATCAGAATACTTGCATCGCTACTGCTGCCAGGCTCTGAAAAGATCTACTAATAGGGATTTTAAAATCCACTCCAATACTAATCATGGATTATGATGTCTGTTATTAAATAAAGGGAAAAATAAACATTGAGTCCTGTTTAGAAAAACATTGGTTGCACAAGCTAAGGCAGGAAAATCCTATGTAAATTCTGTATACATTCATCATGGAATGATTTGTCCATTTTTGTCTGCTCCCACCAAAGTAGCATTTGTTGTTTCAGCCCAACAGGTGCCTGCAGCTGCACATCAGGAAGTTCCATGGGAGTTGTTACCATGGAAGGGCCTTTAAGAAGAAAGACACTACTAAAGGAAGGCAGGAAGCCTACGGTAAGTCAGGATTTTTATTTTTACTGTGGCCATGCTCTGATATCAGTGATTACAATTTGCAGGAATAGTCACAGGTGCTACGAAGAGCAGTTTGCAGGAATAGTCACAGGTGCTACAAAGAGCAGTAGCATGCCAAAGGAAGCACTACAGCTATTTCTGTTCCAACAAGCAGAAGCAATAGGCCACCTCTCTTCTGGGTCCCCATTAAGTAAGAGAACAAGTGTGTCATCTCCCAATCTACAGTGGTTGTACCAGCGACGCCACTTTTGCTCTCACTTTGGGCTCCATTTAGATAGGGAGTGTAAAATGCTGTTTTTCAAGAGAAGGAATGGGTGAAAAAGCAGAGAAAGACACACGAGGACAAAGCACCTGTAACTCCAATAGTTGTGTATTTCAGCAGGTTCATCGTCTTATCTTTGCAAGACATGCTGCACCTGCCAAAAATCACATTTTCAACATATTGTAGAGCAGTACGTAACCTTGTTTTTAGAAGTGAAGGCAGAATAACTGGTTCGATTTTTTTCTAGGGCAAACACAACCTCATATCTGATAGCCAATGTGACTTCAGAGAGCTGACCTTAAGCATTTCCTCTCCTGAGCTTTCCCCACGGTACCCAGTTTCAGTAATTCTGCAGATCTACATACTCATTTACATTTTCACTCATTTTCTCTTTTCAGCTTTCCTCATGGACTAGATATTGGGTTACCCTTTCAGGATCTACTCTGATCTACTTTGGAGCAAAGTCATTAAGAGGCACTGAAAGAAAGCACGTAAGCAAACAATTGGGTTTATTCTGTTGACCTAGCACACAGGTTACATGCGTCCAGTCATACTGGGTTGCTCAGTGGCAACATTTTGCATTTGTGTGGGGGAATTGCATTGCTGCATTCTATGCAAACACTGAAAGAAGCCCAGGGAAACCAGCTCATTGCTATTCTTGTTTGCATTTCTCTCTTCTAGTATAAATCTACTCCAGGAAAAAAAGTTTCCGTTGTAGGCTGGATGGTAGCACTGCCTGATGACCCTGAACACCCTGATATTTTTCAGCTAAATAACCCAGATAAAGGTAGACATTTTAAGTTGAACTTCCTTCAGAACATTGTGTGTGCTGGGTAATAATAATGTTGATTATGTTTTTGTTAAAACAACAAGAGTCCTATAGCATAGCTTTTGTGGACTAGAGTCTGCTTCATCAGATGCATGAACTGTTATCTGTACTTGACAGATAGACAACACACACACGTACATATATACATGTACATACACAGATGGACATGGAGGGAGAGGAAAAAGTTATGTTTTGTGTATTGCACCTGCTGTGTATTTCATCTGCTGAAATACACAACTGTTAAAGTTATAGGTGCTTTCACCTTCAAATATGTAAAATGCAAAGGAAATCATGATAGGCGCATCCATGAGGATTCACTGAACCATGCTCAGGAGGAGTCGGCCGGACTTCTCCCTTCCAACAGGTGTGCCAGATCCTTCCGTAATCTCTTCCACCACTATCTCCTCACCTGTTGAGACCAACTGCTATGAAAACAACAAAGGCAAGAGCCAGGGAGCTACTTCTGCCTCAGCAGGCTCATAGAAAAAAATGGGTGCTTCCAGATGAAGGGCTGCCAGAGCTATCAGTCAAAGACATTGTGCAGCTATTCCATCTTTTCCTGCTTAACTGATTTTTTATTTTTGTAAGAAGCAGCGGCGGGAAAACATGGGAGGGTTACAAATCGAAGATGTCACAGGGCAGTCGCACAATAAAAACCTCATCCGCAAGCACCCAATGCCTCCCTCCCCACTTACAGAAATGCACAGCAATCATGCTAAATGCTTTGCTTCACACAGACTCTTCAGCGTCGGCCTCACTAAGCTGAAGCAGACAGGAGGGCTGGCTGGGAAGTCTCACGTGTTTGTTATTCAGACCAGCTTGTGCTCCGTTTGACCGCAGTCCAATGGCACGCTAGCGTAACAGTCCTCCAGTGCTCACCTGCCATTGCCAAGACCTGCTGTCTACCCAAATAAATGTATTTTTTACTTTCAGCTCCTTGCTTTCTGCTGCTGTCTGTGTTCCGCCTAACTCAAGGGCTCTTGCTTAATGCTGTATTTTTAATTTTGTAGGCAACGTTTACAAGTTTCAGACTGGCTCAAGGTTTCATGCAATACTGTGGCACAAACATTTGGACGACGCATGCAGAAGCACCAGGCCTCAGGTACGTTTTTTCTATTTGGTTTCAGATTGTAGCTTAAATGGTACCCACGTCAAAAGCCTTTTCCAATTGGGCTAGAGTCATTGCAAAACTACCCGGCAAATTTTGATACATCATTTAGGGTGCAATCCTATGGGGATAGGCGGCTGCCTCCAAACAGAGGCGACCGCCTATCCAATGAAGGGCAGGAGAAGCACGGAGAGGATCGTCCCTTCCACACTTCAGCCGCCCTGCATTTGCGGCTAGACAGCTGATTCCAGCTGTCTAGCCCTGGGAAGGCGGAGCGGGGGAAGAGGCTGTCAGACAACACATAGGAGGTGCCGTACCGGCATTTCCGCCTTCCCCACCCTGGAATGCCCCCCGGAACGCCCCGTTTTCACCACTTGGCTCTCCTCTTCCAAGCGTGGGGCCGTTCCAAGCTGCCTGTGAGGCAGCGCACAGGTTCCGGGAACTGACCTCAGAGAGCAGGCTCCAAAATCAGTTCCTGGAAACTCACATATCCTTTGGCCATCTAGCTGCTGACTAGCAGCCATAGGATTGCTCCCTCCCTCTTGGATTTTGACTTTTTCCCAAAGGTGCTTGCAAATCTTTGTCAAATAGCATACACAGAGAGAGACCGTGATCTTGTTGTGCTGGGGATATGTTTTGAGATTAGAACACATAGGGTAAAAACTTGGATTCTCATTCATCTTGGATCTTGGCAGAAGAAGGAACCATGTTAATATCTAGGTTAGACAAAGATAAGAAGCAACTTATTATGGGTTAGAGTTTTGCTTTTTAGCACTGCACATCCAGTCTATATTTATTTAGCCACAATGCTAATGCAGCCACCCATGCTGCTAAGGTTCCTGCACCTTCTGAGTACAATAAGTTCCACATACTGAGGGAATGCCATGCCATCACATGGCTCAGTGGGAAAGAAAATCACTGCAGATTTTGTAGCTCAAGCCCATATTGAGGGTGTGAGAGAAGAGACTTGAAAAGAAAGCATTCAAACTAGGCTTCAAGAAGAAAAGGAATGTGGCAATCATTAGTGGCTGGTCTTAAATCATCAAGTGTAAATTGTAGCATAGCTATTGTAGACAATCTGCTGAGTCAGATTGTAGCTCCCATCTCTTTTTATGAGCACTCACATGGTCTTGGGAAGGAGACTCCTTGTGAAGACCTTACATCCCTCACAGATTGACACTTTGGGTTCCCCAGCATCTCCGGGAACCGTTCATTGTGCTGACCATTTTCCTTTTCTCTGCCAGGTACCTGCGAACCTTATGTCATTCGAATAACATGCTCCAGTATGTGGTGTAACTTCAAGTGCCAAACTGCAGGATGGGAAATTGGTTCCCACAGGAGAATGGAGGAAGGAGACTCCAGAGTGAGCCAGCTGTCTGTAACAGCGACTTCAGCACTTTTCTATATGACTTGAAAGTAATTATGACACAGCTTCTAAAAGCAGAAAGTGAATGTTGTCCTTAGGACAGGATCTACCCCAATGCACTGATGAGAGAGATGATTTAGACTGATCAAAGATATGGCCTGCTCAGCGCAGGATCCTTGAGTCACTGACTTTAGCTTTGTGGTCACAGACTGCTGTGGATTTCTGTTCTGCCACAAACTGTGCATCACATCTTCTGCGGATTCTTTTTTTTTTTAACTGCTCTTTTTATTGTTGAGCTGCTTTATGTTATTGAAGAACATTTAGCCCATGTTGGGTTTTCAATTATTTCTAATGCACAAAACAACTGACAGTGTTAACTTGCTGCAAAGTGTCAATTAGAATAGGACATTGTGGAACAACATTTTTATAACCTTAAGTGCACTGAGTTGCTTGGCAATGTGGCTGCCTCAGATTTTCTATCGACCGTAGGCACGAAACTGATGTTCATACCTGAGCTATTTGGGAAATGTGTATTTTGGCACAAGATAAACCACCTGTGATTTAGTGTTTATTTCTTGTAAGTGGTTGTGCTGCTTTGTTTTAATTAACAAAGGTGCCCAGGCAAATGAAGGGTCTGTTGCTGCTGACGTTCACCTGGTGTTAAGACTCCTCCTGGGTTCCTTCACCCAAAAAGAAATATTTGCCTTAAATTATTTTGTTTGTTCTTATTTTAATGATGGGTGCTATTCATCAAAAATGTCTAGCTGTGCAAGTGTCATCTGTATCCATGGAGTTGCTTTCAGGTCTTCCAGGTTACAGAGCATCTGACTCAGTAGAAGACCTGAAAGAGCTTTCCTGCCTTGGGGGAGGGGGTTGACCCTGCCCCACTACTCCTGGGAAGGGGGTTGTCACTAGGCCCATCCTAAGCCCAGCTTTTTGGTACTTTACAGTCCCTTCTACTTTACATAAAATCTGTCTTCAACTCCATTAAGCAAGGAAAGAATAGCTGAATCATCCCCCCTTTCCTGATAGCCAAGCAATGGCCCTTAAGCAAGCATGCAGACACTGCATGCTTGCCAGCGTGCAGCTAGATGATGCAGCGTTTAATATGTGAGAAGCCAGCAGACATTTTGGATGACCAGAGCCCTGCGTTTGAAGAAATGCCCTGACAAGGGTATGTTGCCTACAGATCTGCCAGGATCTGGACTACTGTTGAACCAGATTTTTGTTTTAAATGTTTTCTTTGATGTTAAGCATTTTGATGGTTGTTGACTATAATATCTCTTTAATTGTCATGTTGTTTATCTGTGTCATAGTCCCGAGAGGGAAACCCAACATGAAACTAGCTCTCAAAGAGAAACTAGCTCTTGAATCATCTTGCCAGCTCCCTACAAGGGGAGCCAGGCAGCTTTCCAGCCAGGTGCGTCCCCGGGCATCCTTTTTACTTGGCCAGGAGCTGCGCGGCTGGTTGCCACTCAACCCAAAAGCTAACTTCATGTTAGGATGGTGGTAATGGAGCATCTTTATGTCCAAGAACAAACTCCATTGTGGTAAAACGCAGTTTTATGTTCAGTCATCACCATCTGATAATGTATTAGGATATGATTCTGCATGGCTCTCTTGCACAGAGATGCCTACCGTGGATTGTTCCACTGGATTGTTCTTGAGGATGAATCACCTCTCTGGATTTGCCATCAAAAGTGAAGGGGTACAGCTTTGTAATGACTCCCCCTATATAGATGTGCTGATGATATCCCATCCACCTGCAAGATAGGAATTAAAAGTCTGGCCTCCAAACACAGCAGCTGATGCTGACAAAAACCAGCACCATGTTTTTATACTAGGCACTTAACCCCATCTAGTAGTGTCCCCTGCTTTGAAATGTCCTAGATTTAAGCCAGGAACACATTATGATGTCATGGAAAGCACCACGGTCCCTTTTACAGTTGTATTAAAACAAAGCATCTTCCCTGTTAACAACATTTTCGTGAATTCTATCTTGTAAAAGTTCTACGGAAGCCAAAAAAAGGAGCATTCACCTGAGACATGGTACAAGGACTAGGCCTTCCCATCCTGCCAATGACCCACTCGTCATACACACGGAATTATGACCTGGCTGCTTGAGTAAGTTGTCAGCGACAACCTGCTCGAAGGGTATAAAAGTAGCGTTCAGGTTGCTCGTTATACTTGGGTGGAAGAGAACAATCTGTGCAGTATGTTTAGACCTCAGTGACGTAGAGGTTAAATACACACTGGCTAGAGTGTTCCTCCAAAAAAATGTGTCTTAAACAAAATGAATTCAAGCTGCCTGGGGTACGTTCCAAGACGTATCTGCATGGGGAGTCATCAGTAATCCTGGCGCTCATGGTTAATGTCAACACAAGAGCCACATATAGCTCTCGTAAGAAGTGCCCTATGCTTGCTTGCTGACCACAAGTCAGTGTCAAGTGCAAACCGCGATTACTGCGGCAACAGCCACAGGCCAGACACCGCTGAAATCAAAGGGATGGTTTGATTATGGTTAGATGTCTCTGAGAGGACAGACACAACTACCAACCATGAAGGATGCAAACACTAAGCAGACTTATGAGGAAGCAAGTCCCGCTGAACCAGGACTTACTTCTCCATAAGGATGTTTAGTATTCAGCTGTCAAACACTTTGAGAACAAGGGCTCATAGAAAGCAGATCCCAGTTTTTGTTTTTTATTTTACTTAATAGAGAAACAAGGAATGACAGTTTGGCCTTTGAAAAAATTACTGTATCTTGAGAGAAAAATGCCTCTCAAACCTCACCAGCCTCCACGGATGTACATCGCTCTTCTCAACCAAAAAAAATTTGGACCGGAAATCAGCAGGGGCCTTGATATGACATTGCATGAATGAAAAGAACACTTGTTATGGCAACATCCAAGTGGAGAAGCATCTCCTTGTGTAATGAATGAATCTTGCATGCATCTGTGGAGGGAAAAAATACTTTGGAATTAAGCTACTTGAAAGTCCCTCTACAAATCTGCATTTGGAATGTTTTGGGTTTCTTTAACGAACCAGTGATACAAATGGCTGACCCTGATTTTCATTTGTTGTATACATAGTATTGCATCTGATGGACACGGAAAATTGTACAATAATGACTTGTGTGATAATGGAGTAACATGGTGCAGTATCCAGCAATACAGGCAGCTTTGCTGCACAGTGTTTTGAGAAGATGAAATAAATGAATGATAGAACAGTATATGGATATTGTTATTAGCATAATTCACATTTAAATGGTTTTCATCCCATAAAAGCATGGTCTACTTAGCTACTGATTTTTTAGTGCACCTTTTACTGTGAATTAAATAATAAAGCAATGCATATTGGTACTTTTTAAAATCTCATTCTTGTCAGACCAGATCCAGAGCCCCATGTGTCTCCAATATATATCACACACATACACACATGCCCTTGTGCGCTCAAACTGCCCAACTTATTTCAGTGGTGGCAACAGACCCCTGCATGCAAAGGCATGGTCCTGTGTATCCGCTTCCTCCTTTGAAACAAATTGGGGTGCTTGTATGGGTAGGATAGCTCCGCAGTGCACACCTGCACTCCTGCACCTGGAACAGATAACTAGGCTGCTGGTCCCTTGTGATAACTGCACAAAGCCAGCCTCTTTGCTCAGCCATTTTGCAAAAGGGGTCCCTGTCAAATTATTTTCAGGACAACAATTTGTGTAGCTACATTGAGGCAATATTATTTATTATTAATTTATTAGCGTGTATGTGATTTAAAAGTAAACTTAGTGCCAAAATGCATGTTTTTCCAATTAGCACTCAGTTGAAGCATAGACAATAGTATTCAATTTTCAACCCTTTCATCACATTGTGATGTGAACTAATTTCTATATTTCAATTTGTTTCTTGTGAGAACTGTTGCACTAATTTATTTTATTTTAATTTTTAGCCGTATTCCAGCAGCCCACTGCATGCCATTTGTGTAAGGCCTCTTTCTAAAAATTCTTGTGAATTGTCTCACTCATGATAACCACTGAAATTTTAACCCTTGTGTGGGAGTCTTTTAGGTTTTTGGCAAAAGTATTTTGTTACCTCAGTCTTCTATCAGGTTGCTGTATTTTTCAGCTTGTTACATGGATAATAATTGTTTCACTAATTAAAAAACTTTACTGTAAAAAAAGTATTTCTCTTTTGTGGTGTGGGGGGGATGACAAACCACATTCAGAGGCAAGATCGGAAGTGTTTTTTCCTTCCAAGTTCTGCTTGGTACACAGTGCTGTGTAGAATCATGTTTCATAACCAGGGTGCAGCATTGGCAGGTGCTTGCCAAGGCCCACAGTGCTTCAGGGGCCCTTTGCTGATGATCTACAGAAATTTCTGACCCTACTGCTCATACTCCTTGCTGCCATTGCCCTCTCTGAATATGCAAGACTGAGGAGATGGAGCAGTATCCTCCAGATGCCTAGTGCTTTCCCTCTGGGTGGGTGGCTGGCTGGCTGGATTTGGCCACAGCGGTAGAGACAAAGCAAACGGGCAGCAGCAACAGCGACAAGGAACAGAATGATCAGACAGAAGCTTCTCAGACTCTCACTTACCCATTCACAGCTGATGTTGACAGATAAAGCTGTCAAAATCTCACCCACAGCATCATATCCAAGGTAACTTCTAACAGACCTAAAATTTCATCTTGAAGATTCCAGCAGAAATAAAAATGTTCCTGTCTCATAGATTCCCTCCTAGCCTTCTCACCCCTTTTCTTAAGACTTACTGAATTTCTCAAATGAGCTGTTCTGACACACAGACCTACCCACAAGCCTCATACATGATTTGTGAGCCATGTTAAGAGACAACATGCCTCTGAATACCAGATGCTGGGAACCAGCAGTGGAGAGAGCGTTTGCTCTCATGTCCTGCGTGTGTCATTCTGCTTGGCTCCAGTTTTAAATAACTAAAATATATTCTCTATATGGGAACATTTCAAGGGGCTTTTTTGTTATAGGCCCTTTTTATACACTGGAGCTTTCAAGAAAAGGACGAGGAAAATTGAGAAAAATTTAAATTGCATATGCCATTGCACAGAATAATAGACATATTGACTGATGGTGATCCTTAGGCTGCAATCCTTTACACGCTTCTTGTGAGTAAGTCCCATTGAACACAATGGGGCTAACTTCTGAGAAGACATGTATAAGACTGCAGTGTAAGATAGACAGACAGACAGACTGCTGAATTAATTTGGAAACCCCAGAGATAGACATTTTAGCTTTCTGTTTTATAAGCATCCTGAATGATGCAACAAGACTGGAACCTTTTGGCACATCCTAAGGCTAAAGCCCCCTTCATGGATCACTGCCTTGTTGTGGCGAAGGGGCTTGCGTAACTCAGTGAAGCCATAAGCTATGCCATGCAGGGCCACCCAAGATGGACAGGTCATGGCAGAGAGTTCTGACAAAATGTGGTCCACTGGACAAGGAAATGGCAACCCACTCCAGTATTCTTGCCAAGAAAACCCCATGGAACATATCACAAGGCTAAAAGATATGACGCCGAAAGATGAGCCCCTCAGGTCAGAAGGTGTCCAATATACTACTGGGGAAGAGCAGAGGGTTGATCGGTTCTATGAAGACCTACAACACCTTCTAGAACTAACACCAAAAAAAGATATCCTCTTCATCATAGGGGATTGGAATGCTAAAGTAGGAAGTCACAAAATCACCGGGATAACAGGCAAGCATGGCCTTGGTGTACAAAATGAAGGAGGACAAAGGCTAATAGAGTTTTGCCAAGAGAACACGCTGATCATAGCAAACACGCTTTTCCAACAGCACAAGAGGCGACTCTACACATGGACATCACCAGATGGTCAATATCGAAATCAGATTGATTATGTCCTTTGCAACCAAAGATGGAGAAGCTCTAGACCAGCGGTTCTCAACCTGTGGGTCGCGACCCCTTTGGGGGTCGAACGACCCTTTCACAGGGGTCACCTAAGACCATCGGAAAACACATATTTCTGATTTTATTTTTAAGTCTAGCAAAGTTCTAATGATGCAGCGCAAGTGCGGTCAGCTGTTGTTGGTGTATGGGTGCCAGTTGCTTAGAAACTCCAGGCCCTGCTCGGGCATTCCCTCCCCGGGAGCGGGGCTTGGGCGATGAGGTAATAGCCAGAGAAGAGGGGGGGCCTGCAATTGAGGAACCAAGCCTCTGGCCCGTCCAGCCAGCAAAGGAGGCGCTGGTGGCAAGAAAAGCAGCCGGTGGAGGCATCTACTGAGTTAGCCTCTTTCTGGACCGAGTCCAGGCCGAGCGGAGGGAAGAGAAGGGCCGGGGGCGGCGGCATCACATCTTCTGCCAAGCGCGCGCGCCTATGGGAAACGCCACGAGGCCCTCAAGTGAAGGACGAGGCGCTTGAAGAGTGCGGCTTTTCCCACGAGCCTCAGGGGCGTGGGGTCGCGGCACGTAGCGCCCAAGAGCGACAGCACCATCCCGTGCCGGCCAAGAATGGGAGCTGCTCTCCGTACAAGCCGGGCTTTCTCTTCTCGCCCCACGTGCGGAGCCGGCTGCTGGCTGCATGCATGCAGCCCGAGCAGGGCTTCTTGCAGGCGGGGAGGTGCCTTTCCAGCACCCGACGGCCAGATCCGCTTTCTCCCTGGGCGCCTCTGGAGAGCGGGTGGAGTCCGGAGCCACTTCGGAAGTATGAAGTAGCAACGACAATAATTTTGCCACTATGAAGTAGCAACGAAAATAATTTTATGGTTGGGGGTCACCACAAAATGAGGAACTGTATTAAAGGGTCGCGGCATTAGGAAGGTTGAGAACCACTGCTCTAGACAGTCAGTAAAAACAAGACCTGGGGCTGACTGTGGCTCAGATCATGAGCGTCTTGTTGCAACATTTCGGCTTAAATTGAAGAACGTAGGGAAAACCACTAAACCATTCAGGTATGACCTAAATCATATCCCTTATGAATATACAGTGGAGGTGAGGAATAGATTTAAGGGATTAGACCTAATAGACGGAGTGCCTGAAGAACTATGGATGGAGGTCCGTAACACTGTTCAGGAGGCAGCAACGAAATCCATCCCAAAGAAAAAGAAATGCAAGAAAGCCCAGTGGCTGTCTGATGGGGCTTTACAAGTAGCTGAGGAAAGAAGGGAAGTGAAAAGCAAGGGAGAAAGGGGAAGATATATCCAACTGAATGCAGAGTTCCAGAGAATAGCAAGGAGAGACAAAAAGGCCTTCTTAAATGAACAATGCAAAGAAATCAAAGAAAACAACAGAATGGGAAAGACCAGAGATCTTTCAAGAAAATCGGAGATCTCAAGGGAACATTTTGTGCAAAGACGGGTATGATAAAGGACAAAGAAGGCAGGGACCTAACAGAAGCAGATGAGATTAAGAAGAGGTGGAAACAATACACAGAAGAACTATACAGGAAAGATCTGAATGTCCCTGATAGCCATGATAGTGCGGTCACTGAACTTGAGCCCGACATCCTAGAGAGTGAAGTCAAGTGGGCCTTAGGCAGCATTACTAACAACAAAGCTAGCGGATATGACAGTATTCCAGCTGAGCTATTTAAAATCCTAAAAGATGATGCTGTTAATGTGCTGCACTCAATATGCCAACACATTTGGAACACTCAACAGTGGCCACAAGACTGGAAAAGGTCAGTTTACATTCCAATGCCAAAGGGTGTGCGAACTACCGTACAATTGCGCTCATTTCACATGCCAGCAAGGTTACGCTCAAAATACTACAAGCTAGGCTTCAGCAGTATGTGAACCGAGAACTACCGGAAGCAGAAGCTGGGTTTCGAAGAGGCAGAGGAACTAGAGATCAAATTGCCAACATTTGCTGGATTGTGGAGAAAGCAAGAGAACTCCAGAAAAAGTCTATTTCTGCTTCATTGACTACACTAAAGCCTTTGATTGTGTGGATCACAACAAACTGTGGCAAATTCTGAAAGAGATGGGAGTACCAGACCACCTTACCTGTCTCCTGGGAAACCTGTACGAGGGCCAAGAAGCAACAGTAAGAACCAGACATGGAACAACCGATTGGTTCCAAATTGGGAAAGGAGTACGACAAGGCTGCATATTGTCGCCCTGCTTATTTAACTTATATGCAGAGTACATCATGAGAAACGCCGGGTTGGATGAATCACAGGTCGGAATTAAGTTTGCCGGGAGAATTATCAACAACCCCAGATACGCAGACGATACCACCGTAATGGCAGAAAGCGAAGAGGATCTAAAAAGCCTCTTGTTGAGGGTGAAAGTGGAGAGTGCAAAAAGCTGGCCTGAAACTCAACATTAAAAAAACCAATGAAGATCATGGCATCTGGCCCCATCACTTCCTGGCATATAGAAGGGGAAGAAATGGCAGCAGTGACAGATTTTATTTTCTTGGGCTCCAGGATCACCGCAGACGGTGACTGTAGCCATGAAATTAAAAGACGCTTGCTCCTGGGGAGGAAAGCTATGGCCAACCTAGACAGCATAGTAAGAAGCAGAGACATCACCTTGCCGACAAAGGTTCGTATCATCAAAGCTGTAGTTTTCACAGTAGTAATGTATGGCTGTGAGAGCTGGACTATAAGGAAGGCTGAGCGCCGAACAATTGGTGCTTTCGAACTGTGGTGCTAGAGAAGACTCTTACGAGTCCCCTGGCCTGCAAGGAGGTCAAATCAGTCTATCCTAAAGGAAATCAACCCTGACTGCTCATTGGAAGGACAGATACTGAAGCTGAAGCTCAAATATTTTGGCCACTTAATGCGAAGAGAAAAGTCAATGGAAAAGACCCTGATGCTGGGAAAGATTGAAGGCAAAAGGAGAAGGGGACGGCGGAGGATGAGATGGCTAGAGAGCATCACCGATGCAATGAATATGAACTTGAGCACACTCCGGGAGAGAGCGGAGGACAGGAAGGCCTGGCGTGCTCTGGTCCATGGGGTCACGAAGAGTCAGACATGACTGAACTAAAGGCTAAAGCAGGTCAAGAAGAAAACTCTGGTTCCTTCTTCGTTATCAAGTTAAGGGACTAAGTTGGAAGGCAAGCGCAATGTATTTACTACATATTATACAGAACTATATGGCTCAAGTCGGAAATCAGAAGACGTTTACTTCTTGGGAGGAGAGCAATGACAAATCTTGATAAAATAGTTAGGAGCAGAGACATCACACTGACAACAAAGGTCCGAATAGTTAAAGCAATGGTATTCCCCGTAGTAACCTACGGCTGTGAGAGCTGGACCTTAAGGAAGGCTGAGCGAAGGAAGATAAGACGCTTTTGAACTGTGGTGCTGGAGGAAAATTCTGAGAGTGCCTTGGACTGCAAGAAGATCAAACCAGTCCATACTCCAGGAAAGAAAGCCAGACTGCTCACTTGAGGGAATGACATTAAAGGCAAAACTGAAGTACTTTGGCCACATAATGAGAAGACAGGATACTCTGGAGAAGATGCTGATGCTAGGGAAAGTGGAAGGCAAAAGGAAGAGGGGCCGACCAAGGGCAAGGTGGATGGATGATAGTCTGGAGGTGACGGACTCGAGCTTGTGGGAGCTGGGGGGTGGCAACGGCTGACAGGAAGGTCTGGCATGGGCTGGTCCATGAAGTCACAAAGAGTCAAAAGCGACTGACCGAATAAACAACAACATGGCTCAAGTCATTCTTCAAAAGATAATTACAGATGGTCTTCATAAAAACCCCTTTGTGGAAATGTGGGAGGATGACACAGAAATGTTGCGTGGCAAGTGTTGAATGGCAAGAAGAGGTAAAAGTTGCTATCAACAGCTTCCCCATAAATAAAAATCTAGGGTTATATGGTAGGATTGCAAATGTTATGAAGTCTATAAAAGTAATAATAAAAATCATTTAGCACAGATGATAAAGTGATTGTCAGTGAATCAGACAATTCCATCTTTGTAGTCAGATGTTAAAATTAACTTCATACTCAAAGAATGTGGAACTCCTTCCAGCTTTAATCTTACCAGCCAACTATGTTATTAAATCTAAACTTCAAAATTGTGACTTCTGTAATGGCTGGAAGATTTAATACTCTCTTGTGTAAATAGCACAATTCTGACTAAGCAGATCTGCTATTAATTCAACAGGGAGCAAGTCCCATTTAACTCAATGGGACTTACTTCTGAACAGACATGCTTAGAACTACACTGCCGTTCTTGGCCTTTTGAGATGCATTTGATAGGGTGGGATGAGATTTTCTTAGGGCACAATCCTATGAAGATAGTTGGCAGCCTCCAGACTTAGAGGCTGCCAAGTATCCAGTGCAGGGCAGCTGGAACATGGAGGCGATCATTGCCTCCGCTCTCCAGCTGCCCTCCATTTCTGCTACAGATGCAATTTCCTTTGTCTAGCACCAGTGCTTCAGAGGGGGAGGGAAGGAGGCTGGGGCGACCGCAGAAAATGTCATACGGCCCCAATCTCTTCCCCACCCCCGGGAACACCCGCCTTTCCTGTCTCCATGCTCTATTTCCAAGTGCAGAGACGTGGCCAGAACCATGCTGGCTGGGAAAGGGAGAGGAGCGTGGTTGGAGCCCTGTTTCCAACCTCAGCCCACAAACCAAACAATCCTATTTCCCCCCAGATGATGTCTGGGGGACATAGGATTGCTCCTTTAAAGGCAGTTTTAGTTAAATTTCTTATAGGAAAAGATGTAATACATGGGTTTTATGTTATAAACAACTAAAATTTAAATGTTACACATTCATGGCAATTTCCCTCAAATGTTGTTGTTGTTCAGTCGTTAAGTCATGTCTGACTCTTTGTGACCCCATGGACCATAGCATGCCAGGCCTTCCTGTCCTCCACTCTCTCCCGGAGTGTGCTCAAGTTCATACTGCCCTCAAATATCAAGGTGGAAATAGGAAAACAAGATTGTCCACCCAGTTATCCAGACATTCTATAAATCCTGCAAATGCTATTGGGAAAGACCAAGAGGTAAAGGTATCAGGATGGAACAAGAAGTGATCAAGAGCACACTTTATGCAGATAACATTCTTAGTTCATCTAACTTGGTTAGATCATGGACTAAAGCTAAGGAAATCCTCCAAGAACATGGTCAAAACACAAGGACAATGAAACTCAGAAAACCTAATATAGTATACATCCAATGCTACGTCTCGGATACCCAGGTTAAATGGTGTCTTCCATTTAACATCAAACACGTCCTGTATTGCTTGTGCTTGTAGATGGAAATCTAAATGAAATAGAAGCAATAGACTCAGTTTGATGTGAAATGCAAGAAGATACCCAAGGCACTATACTCTGTTAATCTGTCTTGAGATATATAAACTTATGTTAAGCTGGTATCTGTATGGGCCAATCTGTCTCAATTGCTAGCGGGCAAGAGTTCATATAGCTATTGTTTGCTGACATTCGAGACACTAGCTAATCACCCCATATGTATATCAGTCATTCTGCCGTTATTTCTGATAATCGCAGAGAATATCACAATACAGGTGAAGATACCTTGCTCCAACTTGCTCTGTTCTATTATTCTATTGAACAAACACACTACAAAGATAAACACAGCCCAAAGCAAAATACAGTATTGTTCTGTCATCCTGGACTTATTTGTGCCAAAGGAAAATTCACAGTCAAGTGTTCCTGTATGCCAGGAGTGCAAAACCAAAATCGGGCAGGGAAGCAGGTGACCCCCCACCTAGTCCTCCAGAGGTTGGATGACATCAGATGGGCATGGCATACCCGATCTAACATCACTGACTCCCTGGCCAAATTGCTGGGTGCTTGAGTTCACTGTGTTCCTGGTTAGGGAAGCCATGAAGCCAAGCCGGCCAAGTCCCCTTTACTCCTCCATGGAGTGGCAGGGACTTGAATGGCTCTGTTCAGGCTTTGCCACCCGCCCCTTCCCCCACTGTGGAGGAGGCAGAGTGAGAGAAGCTGGGCAGGCGAGTCCCTGTGACCAGAGAGAACAGCGGGGATTGTTCTCTTTGCCGCCTCACCAACCCCTGGTATGGATGGGGCTTGGGGTAGGGGTGGGACCAAGGGGGCAGGGCCCACAGAGGTGACACAAGCCTCCACAGGCCAGATGGAGAGCCTCTGCAGGCTGGGCCAGGCCCACAGACCACAGGTTCTGCAACCCTGCTGTATGCAACCAACGCTACTGTGCAATGTCAGTCATGGAGGTGGTGAAAGCTAAATTCCATGCTCTGCCCAAAATATTTCTAAGCTAAGAGCAACTTTGTACACCATAAATGGGTTCCTGTTACATCAGCAGGGAGCAAGTATTGAACTAAAAACTATATTTTGTTTTTATTTCTCTGACTACAATGTTACGTGTTCTTTGTATTAAAATAGTAAACCTAACCTTTCAGGTAAGTAGAAACTTGTGTGATTGGGGGGATTGGGTGTGTGTGGAGGCTTATAAACAGGTTTAGCTCACCTGATGTGATGTATCTTTGTCCTTTCAGCCAAATTATTAAAAGTAGCAGGTTAGCCCTTTGGCTTGGGGGAGTTAGGTGGTTAAAGATAAAACTGGCATGCACATGTTTTTCCTATTGCTTCTAGCCACACGGGGGGACATTTGTGTGGGGGGGGGCAGGGGAGAAGGGGACATAAGAAATAAACTGCCCAACCCCACGTGCTGTACTGCCCCCCCACCGCATCTGTACAAAATCAGAAGGTGACGCTGCACAGCTATTATGAAATTTAGCTCTTACTATGAGTTTAAATTTTAGGGTTTTTTAATTAAAAACTGTGGCTGTGAGTTCCACAGTCCCAAGCCTCAAAGGTTTTTTGTTTTGTTTTTAAAGAAATATAGGTGGGATGACCCAAAAATTGTTCAGTCTCATGTGGTAACATTGGCAGGATAACCACATGTAAGGTTCCTTCACCGTAGCGTTTTAGAACTACATTGACAGCTACAGCATCTAACCAGAACAAGGCCAGAAACATAAGACTCTATAGAATAACACTGAAACTGTCAAGAATGCACAGTTTCTTCACATATTATATGGTGACTCTAATCACAGGTTGGATAATTACGCATGACTTGGAGCATCCCTAAATGTCTATTAAAAATTATTTTTCCCCATGGCTTCAAAATTACCCAGATATTTTATATCTCTAGTCCTACATTATGCATCTTAGAAATCATTTTGGGGGCATAAAGTGCAGGTAGTAATAGATAAACACCTTGTCTTAAACATCTTATTTATCATTCTAAAGGAAAATTTTTCACAATCCAATTTTTCAGATTAGGGGACACACACACAAAAGCATGCTGCTGGGGGAAAGCAATTCCCCCATTTTTCCAGTATATTCCAGCATTCGCATCTCTAAGCACAGTCTGCCTTACTTCTGGTTTCTTTGAAACCCAACTCCCACTCTCTTGGCTCAGCTGCCATCAGCATACTGTAAGCTCAGAGGCACTCAAATATGACTTTTTTGTTTAATTCACACACAAAAAAAATGTTTCTCTACATCTTGGGAGTCCCTAAGAATTTAGAAATCACTCCTTCATTTGTGGGTAGGTCTGTTCCGTTTCCAAACCGACAGACTCTCTACCACTAGAATACACCAGTAGAGGGAATGGTAACTCCAAACATTCAGTTGGATCCAGATAGAGGTGAGTGCAACTGGGCTGGCAGAAGCAAATTTCCCCGCCCCCACCTTCCTACAGCAGCCCTTCTAACCCCTTAAAAATGGGAATTGGAGACCCTGCTAAATGGGGCAAGCCATGGTGCAGAGGAGGGGGATCCCAAAAATCAGGCAGAGGCACCCTCTGTGAGTAGAGCCCTTCCATCCACAGAAGGAAGGTTTTGATTCCAACCTCTACTTAGAAAAAAATAATTGAACAACCTGATTTTATTATAAAGGCCCCGAAGAAGAATTACTGCTAAATATCTAGCTCAGCTTCTATGTGTGTTCAAGTTTGGATTATGGATTGGATCCAGGATCTGCTTTTCCATGGGTGGAAGGACTCCACTCAGGGAAGGTGCCTTCCTCAAAATTGGGGGGATCCTCCCCATCCTCCCCACAGCTCACTCCATTCAGCAGGGTCCTCCACTCCTCTGTGAAGCATTTTCAGGGGCTGGAAAGGCTGCCATGGGGAGTAGGGGGCAGGGAAAACTGCTTCTGCCAGCCCAGTTGCACACTCCTAAATCTGGATCCAGCACTATGAGTTTTAATCCAAGTGCTGAAAAACACAAACAAGTTATTTAAGGGCAATTGTTGGTGTCCCCAGTTGTGTGGTAGCTGCAGTTCAGAGATCAGAGGCAGGCTTCAATTCTGTAGAAGCCAGGACTTTGTCTTTAGCACTGAAGCTTTGGCGTTGTTGAAAGTTCCTTGTTTTCTTTTTATCCGGTTATTTATCATTTAGATTAGTATGTAAGTGTACGGATGATGATGTTAAAATTACATAATGCATACTTTAGGTTTTTCTCCATTGCTAGGGTTTTCTTATATGGTCCTGATAAGGCTAGATCTTGTATTATCTTTTATTTTTGTATTATCTTGTATTGGTCTTTTATTTTCATGTGGTCTTGATAAAGCTAGATCTTGTATTATTCAGCATATCAAAGATACCAATTTTTAGAATTCACTCTCAGCAGCCAGTAAGGCCTTTGCTTTTAGCATTTATCCAGTTCCTTTTAATTGTCAGGCCAAATACTTGCAGAATGTAAGTATTTCAAAGTACAGGAGGGCTGTACTCTTGCATGTCTCGATGTGATACCTTCAGCTCTTTTGTATGGGGGAGATACCTTATTCCAGTAGTTTGTTTGTTTGTTTGTGTTTGTTTGTTTATTTATTTATTGCATTTATATCTTGCCTTTTTTCCTCCAAGGAACTCAAGGCAGCGTACATGATCCTCCTCCTTCCTCCATTTTATCCTCACAACAACAACCCTGTGAGGTAGGTTGGGCTGAGAGTCTGTGACTGGCCCAAAGTCACCCAGTGAGCTTCCATGGCCGAGTGGGGACTAGAACCCGGATCTCCCGACTCCCAGTCCAGCACTCTAGCCACTACACCACACTGGCTTATGTCCCTGTGGTTCAGAATTGGAATGTTTTTATAATTTTGAGATCTCTGGAAAGAGTTAATTAATTCATCACTTTGTAACCTGGAAGACCATCTGAATATTATATTTTTTTCTTTCTGATGCAAGAAACTGTATCTAAATGTTTGCTAAGAACAATGAGGACACTGTTCTCATACAAATGTATCCAATTAAATGTAATTTTGGTTTTCTGTATTCGATTTTGAACTTTACTGACTGTTTGTTAATTGATGCATATGTTTTATTGTAAGGTCTCTTGGCTGAATCAATAAAGTGAACTGAATGGGTCACTGCTCCTCGTTTCTCCTCACCACTTGGTCACTCAGTGAAGATGGGTGACCAGGCAATGACATTGAAGAGGAGGTGCAGCAGGGCTAGGAGGCTCCAGGGATTGATAGTGTGTCCACCCTACTGGAGCATGGGCTTTGGCAGGTGCAGGCCCTGATCCCTGGGGTGCTAGAATATGGGGTTCGGTAAAAACTATTAAAAGGACCCCAGAGATGACACAGTATTCTATTCAATTCTAATCTTGACAAACTGTGAACTATTAATTATGGTATAGGATACAACAAAATGTTGAGTTGTGCAAACAATATCAGCTGTTATAGTTGGGTAAAATCATTAATAAAGACTTCTGTGATATTTGTTTTAAACATTGTTTATAGTTTTAAAATAAGACTTAATTTTTTAAAATGGCAGAAAATGTTTAAGTCATTTAGGGAGCAATCCTATCCAGACAGGCGGCTGCCTCCAAACTCAGACGTGGCCGCCTATCCAAAGCAGAGCAGGAGAAGCACGGAGGGGATCGTTCCCTCCGCTTTTTCAGCTAGACAGCAGACTGTGGCTGTCTAGCCACGGGAGGACGGAGCAGGGAAGGAGGCTGCTGTACAACACATAGAATGTGTCATACAAGCATTTCCGCCCTCCAAACACCCCCCCAGCCACACCCCCTTTTGGCCACTCCGCGCTCCTCTTGCAAGCGTGAAGGACAGGATTGTACACACTGCCTTGGAGGCAGCACAGAAGTGGAGGGAGGTCAGTTCTCCAGGACCCAACCCCAGAGTGCAGGCTCAGAGGTTGGTTCCTGGAAAACAACATATCCTATGGCTGTCTAGCCGCTGTCTAGTGGTCATAGGATTGCTCCCTCCAAAGCTGCAAAAAAGCAAAGAATCCAAATTAAAGTATTACTGGAGTCTATGCAGGACTATTCCAAATTAATGTCGCCTTCTATGCAGCCCACTTCTAAGCTATGGGTGAAGCCAGTGAGAGCCAGTGTGGTGTAGTGACAAGAGTGTTGGACTAGGAGCTGGGAGATCCGGGTTACAGTCCCCACTTGGCCATGGAAGCTCACTGGGTGACTTTGGGCCAGTCACACACTCTCAGCCCAACCCACCTCACAGGGTTGTTGTTGTGAGGATAAAATGGAGAGGAGGAGGATAATGTAAGCCGCCTTGGGTTCCTTGCAAGAGGAAAAAAGGCAGGGTATAAATGCAATAAATAAATAAATAAGCAAGCAAGCACAAAGTTTAAGCAAGAACAAAGATATTTCAATACAGCTAAAGTAATTTCCAAGGTCGAAAGTAAATTCAAGAATTATCTAATAAAGTACCTGTGACTTCAATGCTGAGAACCTGGGATAGTTTTTATTTTATTTTTATTATTAAATTTATTAATCGCCCATCTGGCTGGTCACCCAGCCACTCTGGGCGATGTACAACATACAATAAAAACAGTTTAAAACAATAAAATTCTACAATAAAAACATTTTCTAAAATACCCTAACCCACCCCAAATGCCTGCCTGAACAACAACGTTTTTAATGCACAACGGAAGCTCATTAAAGAGGGGGCATGACGGAGTTCCCTAGGGAGGGAGTTCCACAGAGTGGGGGCCACAGAAAAGGCCCTCTCCCTCATCCCCACCAGTCTAGCTGTCCTGGCTGATGGGACAGAGAGAAGGCCATCCGAGGCTGATCTTGTTAAGCGGCCTGTCTGGTGCTGCTGGAGGCGCTCCTTGAGATAGGCTGGGCCGGAACCATATAGGGTTTTAAAGGTCAAAACCAACACCTTGAATTTGGCCCGGAAAACAACTGGTAACCAGTGCAACTCCTTCAGCACTGGAGTGATGTGATCTCACCGGTGGCTGCCTTTAATCAGGCGAGCCGCCGCGTTCTGTACCAGCTGCAGTTTCCGAACCGTCTTCAAGGGTAACCCCACGTAGAGCGCATTACAGTAGTCTAAACGAGAGGAGACCAGGGCATGTACTACCGATGGGAGCAGATGGTTGGGAAGGAAGGGGCGCAGCTGCCTTAACAGATGGAGTTGATACAGTGCTGTCCGGCTCACAGCTGACACCTGAGCCTCCATGGACAGCTGGGAGTCCAAAACGACCCCCAGGCTGCGGACCTGGTCTTTCAAGGGTAGCCGTACCCCATTCAACACCAGGTCAACATCCCCCAGCCTCCTCTTGTCTCCCACCAAAAGTACCTCGGTCTTGTCAGGGTTCAGCTTCAGCCTATTCTTCCCCATCCAGCCACTCACCGTCTCCAGACATTTGGACAGGGATTCTACGGCCAACCTTGGTGAAGATTTAAACGAGAGGTAGAGCTGCGTGTCATCCGCATATTGATGACACCGCACCCCAAACCTCCTGATGATAGCCCCCAGCGGCTTCACATAGATGTTAAATAGCATCGGGGAGAGGATGGAACCCTGTGGCACCCCACAAGTAAGTGGCCACGGGTCCGAAACCTTCTCTCCCAGTGCTACCCTCTGGTACCTGCCGGAGAGGAAGGACCGGAACCACCGCAATACGGTGTCCCCAATGCCCAACCCTTCCAGGCGGTCCAGGAGGATACCGTGGTCAACGGTATTGAAAGCCGCTGAGAGGTCGAGGAGAACAAGGAGCATTCGCCCCTATCCAGAGCCCTCCTCATATCATCTACCAAGGCGACCAAGGCCGTTTCTGTCCCATGCCCAGGCCTGAAGCCCGACTGAAATGGGTCTAGATAATCAGTTTCTTCCAAGTGTGCCTTCAACTGCACCGCCACCACCCGCTCAATCACCTTGCCCAAAAATGGCAGATTTGAGACTGGGCGAAAGTTGTTCAGAACTTGAGGATCCAAGGAGGGCTTCTTTAAGAGCGGTCTTATCACTGACTCCTTGAGGGCTGATGGCATCACTCCCTCCTCAAGGGAGGTGTTCACCAGCGCCCTGATCCCCTCACCCAGTCTCTCTCTGCAGCTCATAATGAGCCAAGATGGGCAAGGATCAAGTAAGCAGGTGGTCGGCCGTACCGATGAAAGCACCTTGTCCACTTCATCAGGAGGAAGAAGCTGGAACCGATCCCACAAAACCGGTTTGCCACAGGCCGCCTCTTGCTCACTAACTGTATCCACAGCGTGCAGAGTAACACACCTAATCTGATCAATTTTATCTGCAAAGTGCCTTGCCAAGGCCTCACAGGAGGCCTTAGAATGCTCCAGTGGTTCCGGAGCCACAGGACTGACCAGGCTCCGGACCACTTGGAACAGCCTCCTGGGACAGCACTCTGCAGACGCGATGGAGGCAGCATAATATTCCTTTTTTGCTGCCTTCACGGCCACGTGATAGGCTGAAGATACAGCTCTAGCCCGTGTCTGATCGTCTTTAGAGCGAGACTTCCGCCACCAGCGCTCTAGCCATCTCACCTCCTGTTTCAGAGCTCGTAACCGCGGATTGAACCATGGTGCAGTCCGAGCCCTGTTCAGGGGGAGAGGGTGTTTCGGAGCCACCTGATCTAATGCCCCAGTGATTGCGGCATTCCAGCCACCCACCAGGGTCTCGACCGAGTGGCCGTTGGCATGCCCCAGAGAATCCCCAAGCGCGTTCAGGAATCCATTTGGATCCATAAGACGCCTGGGGCGGACCATTTTAATGGGTCCTCCACCCCTGCGGAGGGGTTGTGGAACCGAGAAGTCCAACGTCACCAGATAGTGATCTGACCATGACGAGGGGTGGTGGATATACCCCCGACTTCCAGATCACTCCCCAGAAGTTTCAGAAATAAAGCCCTATTCAGGCATCAAAAGTACAGCCATACTGAATCAGACCAAAGGCCTAGCTAGACAAATGTTCTGTTCACAAAGGGAAGCCCACAAGTAGAACACAAAAACAATTTAGCGCCCTCCCGTTTGTGTTCCCCAGCAAATAGTATTGAGAGTCATACTGCCTCTGATACTGGAGGTAGCATATAGCCATCACAACTAGTAGTCATCGATAGCCTTCTCCTCCAGGAATTTGTCAAATCTCCTTTTAAAGCCACCCAAATTGGTGGCCATCACTACATCTTGTGGAAGTGAATTCCACAGTTTAACTATGCACCATGTGAAAAAGGACTTCCTTTTCGCTTCCCTGAATCTCCCACCTATCAGCTTCATGGGATGACCCCCTTGGGTGCTAGTAGTACGAAAGAGGGAGAAAAATGCCTCCCTACCCACTTCCTCCACACCATGCATAATTTTGTACAGCTCTTTCATGTCCCCCACCACCACACTCACCTTTTTTCGAAGCTAGAGAGTCCCAGCCGTTGTAACCATGCTGCATGTGAAAATAAGGGTTGTGCTTACTGGATCTGCCCCCACCATTGTGTCCCCCACCAGCCCTGACCTGCCCTCTCCTCCCATGCATTGGGGGAGGATCTACTTCTTCACTCCTGTGTGGTCAGGCTTCTAAATCACCCAGGGAGCCCTCATGCATAGTGCAGGCCTCAAACCCCTTCCAACATGTGCAGGGCAATGGGGCTGGGCAGCAGGGACATGACAGAGGAGCAGGGCCAGTTAGTGAGGCCTTGTTTGTTGCCCCGCATTATGGTGCCTGCATAGGGTTAAACGGTAGGATCCTGGCTCTACATTTACATTTTGACATATATTCCTATTATATTTGGCATTAAATGGCCTGTGATCTCCTAACTTGGCTGCCCCAAGCCTGACCGAAATCTGGAAAATACTACACTTGTTTGCTGGGAATTGATATTTGAAAGAATCCTCAACACAAAAGAGTCACTGTCTGTTATAATCCAAAATAATATTTTAGCTAGCAATTTGTGAAAGCGGAGCCACAGCTCAGTGGAAGAGCCAAGCAGAATCCCCAGCATCTCCAGGCAGGGCTAGGAAAGAATCCTGACTGAAAGCCTGGAGAGCCGCTGCCAGTCAGTGTCGACAACACTGGGCTACATAAACCAGCGGTCTGACTCGGTATAAGGGAGCTTCTGATGTTCCTGTGATTATTCAGAAAAGCTCAGAGGTTTAATTTAAAATTAAAATAATTTTAAATAAATGCTTCGCATGTAGAAGGCCCAGGTTCTAGCCCAGGTTTTGGGGGAGGCCCTTAAGCAAGATGCCCTCAGGGAATTGGCCCTCTCTCCTCCATGTCACCACGGCCCATTAACGGACCTTCTCCCTCTGGCCGCAATCTCCAGAGCCACCAGAGAGAGAATGTAAGGCGAGTGGAAGGTGCTACTACATCTCTCCACTTTTGTCACTGCTTGCATGCTTGGAAAGGGCAAGTGAAGAGGAGTAGCAAGGAGAAGGGGATGCAGGGCCAGGAGGCTCTAGAGAGTGCCAGTGAGCCCCCTGAACTGGCCTGGGCCAAAGCCGACACCCAGTGATGAAGGCCCATGATGCTGGCCCTGCCACGTTCCATCTCTGGAATCTTCCGGTGGTGCTGGGAAAGGTTCCAGACTGAAGTCCTGGAAAGCCATTGCTAGTCCGTGTTGACAGTACTGAGCCAGACAGAGAAACGTGTGTAGCGTAGCCAGCTACACATTGCCAAAAGAGAATACATCACCAAAAAAGAGGATACCTATCTGCAGAAAAATTGCATGTGCTAATTTATAGGTGTAAATGCAAATTTAACAATAATTATGATATAAATAGCAATGATAGATCGCACCATATTGTGGAAGTCAGTAACCAGGTGACCTCCTGTGCGTGCCTGCTGCTCAGTCTGTGGTCTACCTGCCAACTGTTAATGGACAACTTCAAGGCCCCTCCTCTCCCCTTGGACTTGGATTGGACAACCCTTCAAATAGAGGACACCTTCAAATAGATCACTGTCCTCTGCAAAGTAGGACATACAGCTACCTTATATTCTTGCAGAAGCCATTATTATGAAGAAATCAAAACTTTCCATAGCTCATATGCTGGTCAAAGGTATATTTGGGGAAAAACAGCACAAAACAGGGCTATTTCCATGAAGCTAGTTTTTTTAGGTCCAACCTTTTTTTTTTTTTTTTTTTTTAATAGGGGAGGGGTTCAATAGCAGCCCAGGTGGGGCTGATTGGGATTGCAACTACAGAGTGTGGGTTCAACCCATCCCCCTGCATAGGGCCGGGTTTGGAGTTTTTGTTTTAATTTGTAAGGTTATTCATGGACGTTACACTGTATTAATATTGCATGCTGCTATAGGGACTCTGGCCAAAAAGCCAAGATACAAGTCTTCTAAATAATACATGTAATCAATATATAAAGCAACACTGTCACTTCACAGCTTTTATGCTTTATTCGTGGGGTGCTTCCAGATGGAGGATTGCTAACTCAAAAGGCATTGTGCAACTATTCTATTCTTTAACACATTTTTTCTGGTAAGGAAAAAAAGACTGAAGAAGTGGTGAGAAAACCCCAAAAGGCAATGTTGTCTGGGTCTCCTGTAAAACTTGCACGCCATCTAAAGGTGTTTCCAGATGTGCAGTCACACTATAAAGGAGGCAGTGTGACTGCACAGCAAAGGCCTCACCTGGAAGCACCTTTGGTTTGCTCACAAGTTAGTTGATAGGGTCTCCCTACATTTCTTCCCCTCTGAATTGTTCAGAAGGTGCTTCATTATTTACATCAGTGACAAATCTCTTAACACCAGTTATCACTCAAGTCAGAGGGAGAGAGGAAAAAAGATTGTACCCTCTGGCAACAAGCATATAATAGCGACCATACCTTTTTTAAAAATAAATAATCCTAAATTAGTCAGCATCCTCCAAGCAGCTTCATTCTAGCACTTTAAGAGCATTTAGCTTGGCAGCTCAGAATCCATTAGCTGCTTCTGCATTACAGTGCTGTGTTCTTTCCTATTTGTCTTTTTCTTCCTCTTTGGTGTCACTTGTTTCCTGCATGGGATGCAGCCACACACTGGGGACGCAAGCACGGAAGGTCTCCATCTTGCCTGATGAGCACAAGCTTTGCAATAAGCGTGTTTTGTACCACTGTAGAATTTCAGCAAAATTTAAATCTGTGATCTCCTCCTTGTCTCTCCATCTCCCTACCTTCCCAGGAAGGAAACACTTCACATGTAAGTATATGAGTATCGTATTTATTCAGATTAATTATGTGTCTCTTTCCTGTTTAAATATTTTGAGAGCTTTCCTAGGCACAATTTTACCTCTGTAAGATCAACAGAGAAAGGATATCTCTCGCTAGCTCTCGCTCTCAGCTCAAAAGCTCCCTTTCCTGTACCTTTGGATTAACTCCCTTAATCTGTTCCCCAGTTGAGACAAAGTCTTAAGTGTAAGGAGTTCAACTCTTGTTACTCTTTCCTCTCCCTTCCCTCCCTCTGCTGCTTAAACAGAAGATAGTAAGCACGCTGGCACAGGAGGTCTGTATTTTGCTTAATCAATACCTACTGATTAAAAAAAAAAAACAAGCTTCAGACATGATAAAATGTACAAGGCATTACAAGACCCCTTGCAGAGCCTTCTAAAGAAAATATATAAATCTTATCTGAAAGAGGGTATTCCTTCCGTTCCATATCAATGGTTGCTTAGAGCTCATGATTATGTGGCTTAAATTACATACACTGGTGACTTTTGCTGTTATTCCGTGGCTTTTCTTATCAACTGCAGAAATACTGTTGTGCCAGGTAGTTAAATTGAAGTAACATGGACTCAACTTCTTTAGAGAGCAAATGTGATCAAACTAACTTGCATTAGAGAGAGAAAGTGGCCAAGTCCGCCAGTCTCAGGCCCAGAAATGAGCTTTATGGGTTTGGTAATGTTCAAAGAAGAGGCAAGCATTAGAAACCTCCAAATTCTTCTCCAGCTCAGATTAAAATCTGAGATGAAGACATTCAAGTTTGCCCCCAGCTTTGAAGGTCTACACCAGGGAAGGGAAACCTCTGGTTAGGCTGGCCCATCCAATACACAGGGTCTTGGGTGAAGCCCCACTCCCTACTCAAAGTCCCATCCCCTACCTGAAGTGCTTCCACCCCACCCCCCGAGGCTACCAGGAGAGAGAGCAGGAGAGGAATCCCCACCTTATTCTCCAGTCTGTGATTCTCCTATTCCCCTTTCTCTCAATTGGGAGGGTGAGCGGGGTGCTAAGTGCCTCACACATCCTGTGCCCTCCCCCAGTGGGGAAAGGCGCAGAGCAGGTGAAACCTCAGGCTGCTTTGCTGCACAATGGCTTTTCCTCGCCAGCCTGGGAAGCAGAAGCAGGAGTGAAGTCAGCTGCGCACTCAATTGGATCTTGCAGGAGATCCTGCAAGCGCCAGCTACATGTGCAACCAGCTTCACTCATTCTTCCTTTCGTCTCCATGCTGGGAAGGTGAAGGATGAGCAAAGTCGACTCCCGAGCCAAATTGCATCCCGCCTGTTGGAGGGGGCGGGGGCAATCCAGCGCTGGACTAGATATGGTTCCCCACCGCTGGTCTACACCCAGGAAAATAGCTGCTGGGGGATAAATGCCCACCCTGCCCCTACAGGGGACTCTCTTGCCCCAAGTGTCCAATACTGGCATTTACCACCTCACCCCACCACAGCAGCAGCGTTCCCAGGCTCAGACTTCCAAACAGCCCCTATGCAAGCCAGCAGACACAAACCAGCATTGGGCATTGCATGTGAACCAACCCAAAAGAGCGTAAGAACAGCCATGCTGTAGGCCTATTGTCCACTATCCTGTTTCCCACAAGGGCCAATCAGATGCCTCTGGAAAGCCCACAAGCAGGATGAGAGCATACTAACACCCTCCTGCTCATGCTCCCCAGCAACAGGCATTCAGAGGCTGCCCAAAGATTGACAGCTTGAAAATGACACTTCAGTTGGAAGAGAGCATGCAAAGGGTAATGTCACTTACATATAACTGAATAAAGGTACTAGATTACAATTAATAGCTGTCTGTGTCAAAAAGATCCCTCCCAAAAAGGTTAAGACAATTTAAACCCTGGGCAATTTAAGCATTGGCCACTTGTCACTGGAAGCCCAAGTCACTTCTGTGGCAAGGAGCACCTATCCAGTACATAAACTACGCCCTTTCCCAGACAGGGATAGCCTGGCCACTGTAGTCCATATTTAGATTACAGTAATGAGCTTTATGTGGGGCTACCCTTGTGCTTGGTCCGGAAGCTGTAGCTGGTGGAGAACGTGGCAGCCAGGATGCTGAGTGGGGTGCCTGGGCATGTGCATATTATACCAGGCCTTCTCTGTGGGGGCACCCACCTTATAGAATACCCTCCCCCGTGGTATTCAGGAGGTGCCAACTGTGGCATGTTTTGCATGCCTTTTAAGGCCTATCTCTTTACTCAGGCCTTTCCTGATTGTGCTGCCCAGTTTGTTTATTGTTGTGTTTTGAGTTTTTGATTTTAAATGAGTATTTATATTTATTATGATGTTGTATTTTAATGTTTGACGTCATAAGGACTTTGAGATATTTTTAGATATTCTAAGCGGCATATATATTGCCTATGGAAATAAATAAGAACGCAGCTCCTACCTGGAGAATTCCAACCATGCCTCAGCTATCCATCCACTAGTGATGTCCAGGCGGGACTACTGTAACATGCTCTACATGTGGCTCCCTTTAAAGCTTCAGGCGGCAGGAGGTCTCCTGCAGAGCAAGAAGAGGTCTGCATAACAAACACAGGCTACAATCATTTGGCAGAACATAGGTGGCAGAAAGACAGAGGGTGGGTTCAGACAACGTGCTAAGCCATTGCGGGTAAATTCCAGAAGCAACCCACAAAGGGTTAGTGTGTCGGGGGGGGGGGGATTCGCAACCCACAATGGGTTAATTACCCCCATTAAGCCATCCTCATAACCCATGTTCTACAGAATGGTTAGCGTGTCCCATGGTGGCTTACTGTGTCATCTGGCAACCAGACACGGGTTAACGGAGACGCGCACCGAGCGGCCGAAAATGCTGCTGCTGCTCCGCTCAACAGATCTCTTTGGACAGCAACAGATGGAACAGCCACCAGGAACCCTTTTCCATCACAGAGGCCAATAGGATGCAAGGCTGCTGGGCCTGAAGGACTCCAGCGGGGGCATGCCTTGGGATGGGTTAGCAAACAGAACTGCACAGCATGGTTGCGTGTCAGGAGAGCGGCCAGTTCTTTCAGTAACCCTCTCCAGAGAGTGGGTACTGAACCACCATCACTTAGCGCAGAGGCCCCCAACCTTTTTTGGCCTGTGGGCGCACTGGAATCCTGACAAAATGCCATGGGCACCAGTGACAAAATGGCCACCGTGAAGGCATGGCTACTCATAAGATGGCTGCTGTGGAGGGAGGCGTGGCTATTTATAAGATGGCGGGGGGGGGGTTTCAGGTCAGAATGATGACAAGACTGCAAGATAGTAAATTATTTCATAGTTGAACTAACAATAAAAGAGAAATACAAACATCCAAACATTCCTGGCAGAGAAATACAAACATCCATATTTGCCAGCACAACCATAGCATGCATAGAAGGATTAGTGGCATGGATCATCATGCTTTTTATATTGGATGCCCCTCAAGCCAACCTAAAATTACAGATCAAATCGCAGATCTGTGATTTTAAGGTGGTTTGTGGGGTGGGGGATCACATGTAGAAATCATGAGTAAGAGAGTGCCCATTTTTAATCCTAGTGGGAAACTCAACTTTAAAAACAATGAGGCTTGTGCGGCACCATAAAGCAAAGACTACTTAACATGTTAGTACTAACTGGCATAAGCTCTCATGGGCTGTAACCAACTTCAGTCGCATATCCATATCACATAAACACACACACACACACACACACACACAGAGAGAGAGAGAGAGACTGTGAGAGAGAGAGAGAGAGAGATGGGCCCTTGAAGAGTCTTTAAAAACATGATGGTGGAAGGATAGAGCTGAAGCAGGGGAGCCTCTCTGCCACTGGAAAACAGACTGAAGAAGGGGCAGGGGATATCCACAAAAATTGGGGTGGACAGAAGCAAAATTGAGGGAAGTACGGAAACGCCCTAACTTTGCCCACACCACCACCCCACTGAAGCGCCTATCCTGGCACCCACCACCAACAGAAAGGAGCCGGCTGGGCACGCAAGCAGAGAAAGGCTCTGGCTTCCCCCCTCCCCCATAAAAGGCCTCCGCTGCCATGCACCGCAAAGCAAACGGGGCTGGGTTGCGCTGCCAGGGAGCCCAGAAGTACAGCACGCACAATGAACAAAAACAGCGCAGGCGCGTGAGCACGCAGCAAAATCCTTACTTTTGCACATGCTCCCCACATGCACCAAACAACATCCAGAGCGCCAAAGCAAACACAAGGCGGGCGACCATAGGGAAGCATGGGAAATGCCCCCACATCACCACCACCCCAAACACAAAAGCCTACAGGTAAAGCAGCACAGGCAGATGCGAGAAGGTGCTGGAAATTTCATTGCTTTACCCACGCACCCACCCCCAACAAACAAACAGAAGGGCACAGAGGACAAGCACCACACCCCCCAGCACACACGAATAAAAGGGCTGGAGAACAAGCACCACCCCCCTCCCCACAAAAAATGCGGGTAAGAGGGCGAGCAAGCAGGCAGGAAATGACCTCTCTTTGCCTGCCCTCCCCTCTCAGAGACCCCTGCCCGCTTGTTCCCAACCCCATACTGTGAGTCTGCGCTCAAGCGGAACACTTACTTTCCCCGTCCAGCACAGCCACCCGCCACTCACACCTGCTCCTAGCGGCCACAGAATGGGAGTAAGGGCACTGGTTCGTAACCTATGGCCTTGGCCAATCAGAGAGCAAGGGGGCGTGTCAAAGCTGCAAGTGGAGGTCCAAGGACTTAAAATGCGGACAAACCAAGTCCATAGACTTAGAACTATAGAGGGACCAGGAATTCTGCGGTCATGCCTCGTGTACATATAAATCACCTTGAGGGCACCATTAAAGGCCTCATGGGCACACTTGTGCCCTCTGGAGCCCAGCCGGGGCCCCTGCTGCATGGCATTAAGAGTAACTCCTGCACGGTATTGGTCATTTATATAAAACCATTAACCAAGCCCCGCAGCCACGTTGCCTCCTAATTTTTATTGGTATTTCAGTGGTGTCCCATTGCAACCTGGGTGAGTTGCTAGTTGCATTGTATTTATCTGGTGGTAAGGTTCCCCCCCCCCACTTACCACCGGGTAAATTGGTCATCTGTTTTAATCCTGATTGGGAGAGGTGTTCTCCCATGCAATTGAGTCACGCAGCTGGAGTTGCCTTTTAAAGAACAGCTTGTCTTCCCTGCTTTTTCCTGTGGGTTTCAGATCTTAAGTTTAAGATTTCCGATTTACATTCCAAGTGTTGTTTACACATTTTGAAAGATTTGCATATCTTCAGTTTCTGCGAAGTACTTCCCGTATTCACTTTTTGCATAGGGAAAAATTAAATATATAAATAAAACCCTTACTTGCTTTATTTGAAGGAGCTCTTCAACAGTGGACCAGACTGCCTCTGGGGGCGGTGGGCTTGTCTTCACCGGAGGCATTTAAGCAGGGCCTGAATGGCCATGAGTCTGAGATGCTGTAGATGTGGGACGGGCTGTGGCTCACATGCTTTGCATGCAGCAGGTCCCAGGTTCAATCCCTACCATCAAAAGTAGGATCAGGAAAAACTCCTGCCTGAAACCCTGGAGAGCTGTTGCCAGTCAGTGCTGACAGTACTGAGCTAGATGAACCCAGGGTCTGACTCAATGTAAGGTAGCTTCTTTTCTTCCTGTATATCCTGCACTGCATTCAACCAATGACAAGTTTAACACTTCTCTTACAGCAATGTTGTGTTATTTGTGATAACAGTGAACCTCACCTTGCTTGTTTGATTGGATTAGAACTACATTTATCTCACCTGAAATTAATACCTTTGTCCTTTTGGCCAAGTTACTAAAAAAGAGAACTTTAATCCTATGGAGTGATGAGTGAAGAGAACTTCAAAGCTGGCAGAGATGTAACTTGGTGCCCTAGTTAGATGTCACACGCATTTGGGGCTCGCTCAGCAGATTGTGAACGCTACTGACTGCTGGAGTGTTTCCTGGTGGATTTAATGTTCCATCATTACATCTAATCCTTCCAATCCAGTTTACTAAGTAACCCATTGGGTACTGGGGTAAAGAACTCTCCTGGGAGTCCCCAGGAGATTATAATTGGTCTTTCAAATAAGTGGTAATTTGATTCCCTTTTTTCTTTCTTTCCTTTGTAGGCTAATAGAATATTAAACAAGGACAGTAAGACTTTTGCATTGGGCACCTGGCAATGTTAATCTCTGGAAAGAAAGTTGACTCAGCTGCTGGAACCTTCCTTTTTCTCTTCATCTTTCTCTTATCTTTTGCATCATATTACTGGAAGAGAAGCACAATGCAGTATGATATAAATGGAAAAACCAGCCAGCCAAAACCTCACAATCATTCTTGCAGAGGCCAACTTACCAGTGACACTATCACCCAACTCAAAGATAAACACAGCTTTATCGTAGCCCCATATTTTGACAACAGAAATGGAACTCTCATACGTATTATTAGTATTGTTCACTATGAAAAAGTTAAGGAACTTTACTGCTTCTTCTGCTGTCAAAATAGTAACAATACTATGATAGTGCAGGCTAAGATAGATGTTCACAAAGACCGATTTGAATTCCCTTATGGTACAGCAGACTTACTTTGCAAGGAACCACAAAACTGTTATCCACACTACATGTCTATTCATCCTTCCGTTGAACTGGATTTTGCACAACTACCAATTTTTGAAATAAAAAACCGTAATATTGAAAGGTCCTCTCTGGAATTCACAGTGTGCATCTCTACCATGTTTGGAGACTATAATAATGTCTTGCAGTTCATACAGAGTATAGAGATGTATAAAATACTTGGGGCACGGAAAGTGATTATTTATAAGAACAAGTGCAGCCAATTAATGGAGAAAGTCCTAAGATACTATGTCTCTGAAGGGACAATTGAAATTGTCCCCTGGCCCATCAATTTGTACCTTAAGGTTTCATCTTACTGGCATTATTCCATGGATGCCAAAGACATTGGCTACTATGGACAAGTTACAGCCCTGAATGACTGCATCTACCACAACATGTATAGAAGCAAATATGTGTTGCTTATTGATGCTGATGAAATTATTCTCCCCATTAAGGATGGAGACTGGAAATCCCTAATGCAAAGACTTCAGAAGAAAAATCCAGAGACTGGTGTTTTCTTGTTTGAAAACCATGTCTTCCGTAATAATGTGTTCACCTCTACTAGTCCATTCAATTTCTCATCTTGGAGCACTGTGCCTGGGGTAAACATGTTTCAGCATATCTACAAAGAACCTAACAAAAAAGGTGACTTCAACAACAAGAAAATGGTTATTGATCCAAGGAAAGTGATTCAGACATCTGTCCACTCTGTTCTCGAGATGTATGGAGATCATGTGGATGTCTCCAGTGACATTGCCATTAACTTCCATTGCAGAATACCCAAACGTACAGATCTGGATGAGGAATCCCTGATTCGAGACCCAATCCTCTGGAGATATAACACATCTTTGATTGCAAATATTAACCAAGTCTTGCATAAATCCAATATTGTAGCAGCAAATGCCAAGCTATAAACAGATGCCAGAAGTACTCAAATAGGCCAAAAAAGGTTGATGCCTTCATAAAGGGTGCATGCAGAATCAATATATTATATGGCTGAAAGGACTAAAACAGGCTGGAAATATTTTACTAGGAGAAAAAAAACTCTTAAAAGGGAATGATTCTATTTTTTTAGACAGTTCTGTAATATACGTCCTACTTCTGTAATATACCATTTAATATACCAATATTATCCTCTCAGTCCTTTCATTCTCCCTCTGGTCATGAGAGATCCAGCCCAAAATCAAATTTCCCCACAAGCAGCTGATAATATGGATGCAGATGACATCTGCATCTGAGTTGCAATGAAAGATAGGGCCTTTTCAGTTGCAGCACCCAGACTGTGGAAGACCCTACCCAATGAAACCTGATTAGCCCCTTCCTTGATGGCGTTTTGGTAAATAAAAACATTTATTTTTGCTAGGCCTTTGATTTGAGGGGCTGATGTTGTTTTGATCCCCTGAGGTTTATTTTAAGTGGTTCTAGTTCTTAGCTCTCTTTTTCTTATTACATATTGTATTTTATATTTTGGATTTACTGATGCAATGCTATGCACTCTTACTTGGGAATATGTCCCCTCGAACCCGTTGGAACTTACATCTGAGTAAACATGCACAGAATTGCACTCTAACCATACTTAAAGTAGCGGTCATGTGCCCTATTTTTACTAGGACAGGCCTCTGTTTGAAGGCATCCTCTATTTGAGGGCTTTCTAATCCAAGTCTGGTTTGAAGATAAAGAACCATAAGAAGGGAGAGCAGGGGCAGGACTTGAAATTGAAGCCAGCTAGCCACCTCTCTGAAAAGCTGCACCGACCGCTTTTCGGGCCAATGCAGCTCTTCAGAGAACTCAGGTGCCCTGCTAGACAGGCAGCAGCAATGGCAATATGGTGAGTAGGGGGGTAAGTAGGCATTTTGGCATTTGAGACATTGGCAGATGGCAATGGTGGCCAGTGGCAGCATGTATGCTTTCCCATCCCAGGCAGTGGGAGCGTTTGCACCAGTGCAGACTAAAGTGGGGGGCATGACAGGGGCATATAAAAGTTAGGCATGGTGTGGAGAATAACACTAGAACTCATGATCACCCGATGACATGCTTCTTCACACAGCACACAATTAATTTATGGAATTTGTTGCCACAAGGTGGGCTTAGATGGTTTTAAAAGGGGGTTAGATGTCTTGTCAACAGCATAGTAAGTACACTGCCTTGCTCATGCTAAATTCAAGAGCAGGGCAGGGATATTGCCTTCATACAGTACTCGTGGGCTTCCGGGAAGCATCCATGTGGCAATTGTGGGAAACAGAACGCTGGACTAGCTGGACCTTTGGCCTGATCTTGCAGGGGTCTTCTTGTTCCTAACTGGGATTTTTGGAGAGCTGTGATGGATCTTTGTGTAAGCTGGAGGAAAAAAACTAGCAGTCCATAGCATCTGAGTGTGGAAAACAGGTAGCGTTATTGTCAGATTGGCAGGCACCACAAAAAGTTGCAGGCAAATCCAGAGAACCAAAGGCAATTATCAGAACTAGGGAGTTTGCAAAAGTAATGAGGGGCATTAAAATTAATGTGCTTTAAAAACAAAATAACCCTGCAGTGCATATTCCTAAGGTCCCCTTTATATTCATGCCACATTTCAGGTGTCTAGCTTTCACAGTCTTGGATCTATAGCAATGACGGACAGAGACACATCCTCTTTTATGATTATAGATAATCATATGGTTGAAAATTGGCGTGCTATGGTCCATGGGGTCACGAAGAGTCGGACACGACTTAACAACTGAACAACAACAATGGTTAAAATTTGCTCTCTGCCCAGTGCTGAATCACGATGCAAAGTTTGGTTGAAATCAATCAAATGGTACTGAAGCAGTAAATCTTTAAAAAGTTTGATTGGCCACCATTCTGTTTCAAGATGGCAGACAAAACTTTCACTATGCCTAAAACCATCCCAGACAGAGGTAGAGCAAATCCTTTAAGTAACATAACAATCAGATATACAGTTTCCGAGTCCATCGAGCACATACAAACATTTCCTTTTATATGTATTAGAAAAAGATTAGAAGATTAGATTAGAAGATTTGATCTGAAGATTAGAATATACATCAGGGATGGCATAGTCTATTTGACGGTCTCTTTCCTTACGAACCTCCTGGAATGTAAGATGTAGGTCTGAGGTCTTACTCCAGATACCTTCAGAGGTCAGGTGGATGGCAACCAGGACAGAGATCTTTTAGATGCCTGGCAGGGCTGGCCCAAGAGAATTTGCTGCCTGAGTCAAAGCAAATGGTGTGTACCCCCACCCCACAAAGTCAAGGTGCATATTAGTACCCAATGCCAGCCAAGTTATTTTAGCACACGAGCCATAAAAACCCACAATCACCTCTCTGGCAGTAAAAATACCTTAACCACAAAGCCAGTGACCTAGTTCACATGACACAACAGCCCACCATGGCTTAATTTAACCATGGTAGTTGCCGCATGGTGCCGGGGTGCCTCTGGGCGCCATTTTTACATAGCACCCGTAGGCACCCGGCTTGCTGCGACTTGTGGTGTGCGAGAACCCAGGTGGCAGGGGTTGTTTCAGGGTTAGACACGATGGGACTTGCAGTCCAACATATCTGGAGGGCACCAGGTTGGGAAAGGCTGCTATACACACTTGCCTAGGAGTATGTCCTGTTGAACTCGTTGGGACTTGCTTCTGAGCAGACGTGCTTAGGGTTGCACCCCAAGGGCACAATCCTATGCACGTTTCGACAGAAAAAAGCCCTACAACTCCCAGCTCTCAGTCTACTAAAGGCAGCAATCTTGTGCACACCTTCCCCGGAGTAAGCTGCAATGAGCTAAATGGGG
The DNA here is from genome assembly GCF_057233095.1 of Heloderma suspectum. Taxonomy (NCBI): domain Eukaryota; kingdom Metazoa; phylum Chordata; class Lepidosauria; order Squamata; family Helodermatidae; genus Heloderma; species Heloderma suspectum. The sequence continues at coordinate 7,884,178 of NC_139471.1, read as the reverse complement.
CGTACTTTAGAGTAGGTGTGCTCAGGCTTCCTCTATAATTTGACCTTTGGAGGAGAGCTTTTCCCCAAGGTCACATCTCTTCCCATTCCCCCACAAACCGCCTTCACCCGCGCTGGGGAAAGAAAACTGGGTGAAGAAAGTCAAGACTGCAGTCCAGGCTGAAGGAGAGAAAAGGGAAAAAAATCCCCTCACGATGCCACTGAGGGGACGATTCCTCCCTTCCCGCCTTTTTTGGGCGCTGCGTGTGCAGGGCAGAGTCGACAGGGGGCGCAAGAGGCCTCAGACCCCTGGAAGGGCCGACTGAGCTGTGGGGAGGGGAAGGCGGGAAATCCCCCCCCCCCAAAATAAAGGACCGTTATGAGCTGTGGGGAGGGGAAGGCGGGATATTCCCCCCCCCAAAAAATAAACGACCGTTATCCTCCCCCGACTGAGCTGTGGGGAGGGGAAGGCGGGAAATCCCCCCCCCCAAAAATAAAGGACCGTTATGAGCTGTGGGGAGGGGAAGGCGGGATATTTCCCCCCCAAAAAATAAACGACCGTTATCCTCCCCCGACTGAGCTGTGGGGAGGGGAAGGCGGGAAATCCCCCCCCAAAAATAAATGACCGTTATGAGCTGTGGGGAGGGGAAGGTGGGATATTTCCCCCCCCAAAAATAAACGACCGTTATCCTCCCCCGACTGAGCTGTGGGGAGGGGAAGGCGGGAAACCCCCCCCCCAAAAAATAAATGACCGTTATGAGCTGTGGGGAGGGGAAGGTGGGATATTTCCCCCCCCAAAAATAAACGACCGTTATCCTCCCCCGACTGAGCTGTGGGGAGGGGAAGGCGGGAAACCCCCCCCCAAAATAAAGGACCGTTATGAGCTGTGGGGAGGGGAAGGCGGGATATTTCCCCCCCAAAAAATAAACGACCGTTATCCTCCCCCGACTGAGCTGTGGGGAGGGGAAGGCGGGAAACCCCCCCCCAAAATAAATGACTGTTATGAGCTGTGGGGAGGGGAAGGCGGGATATTTCCCCCCAAAAAAATAAACGACCGTTATCCTCCCCCGACTGAGCTGTGGGGAGGGGAAGGCGGGAAACCCCCCCCCCCAAATAAATGACCGTTATGAGCTGTGGGCCTTCTTAAATGAACAATGCAAAGAAATCGAGGAAAACAACAGAATGGGAAAGACTAGAGATCTCTTCAAGAAAATTGGAGATCTCAAGGGAACGTTTTGTGCAAAGACGGGCATGATAAAGGACAAAGAAGGCAGGGACCTAACAGAAGCAGATGAGATTAAGAAGAGGTGGCAAGAATACACAGAAGAACTATACAGGAAAGATCTGAATGTCCCTGATAGCCATGATAGTGCGGTCACTGAACTTGAGCCGGACATCCTCGAGAGTGAAGTCAAGTGGGCCTTAGGAAGCATTAGTAACAACAAAGCTAGCGGAGATGACAGTATTCCAGCCGAGCTATTTAAAATCCTAAAAGATGATGCTGTTAAAGTGCTGCATTCAATATGCCAACAAATCTGGAACACTCAACAGTGGCCACAAGACTGGAAAAGGTCAGTTTACATTCCAATTCCAAAGAAGGGCAACGCCAAAGAGTGTTCAAACTACCGCACAATTGCGCTCATTTCACATGCCAGCAAGGTGATGCTCAAAATCCTACAAGCTAGGCTTCAGCAGTATGCGAACCGAGAACTACCGGAAGTACAAGCTGGGTTTCGAAGAGGCAGAGGAACTAGAGATCAAATCGCCAACATTCGCTGCATCATGGAGAAAGCAAGAGAATTCCAGAAAAACGTCTATTTCTGCTTCATTGACTACGCTAAAGCCTTTGATTGTGTGGATCACAACAAACTGTGGCAAATTCTGAAAGTGATGGGAGTACCAGACCACCTTACCTGTCTCCTGAGAAACCTGTACGAGGGTCAAGAAGCAACAGTAAGAACCAGACATGGAACAACCGATTGGTTCAAAATTGGGAAAGGAGTACGACAAGGCTGCATATTGTCACCCTGCTTATTTAACTTATATGCAGAGTACATCATGAGAAATGCCGGGTTGGATGAATCAGAGGTCGGAATTAAGATTGCCGGGAGAATTATCAACAACCTCCGATATGCAGACGATACCACCCTAATGGCAGAAAGCGAAGAGGATCTCAAGAGCCTCTTGTTGAGGGTGAAAGAGGAGAGTGCAAAAGCTGGTTTGAAACTCAACATTAAAAAAACGAAGATCATGGCATCTGGCCCCATCACTTCCTGGCATATAGAAGGGGAAGAAATGGAAGCAGTGACAGATTTTACTTTCTTGGGCTCCAAGATCACCGCAGACGGTGACTGTAGCCATGAAATTAAAAGACGCTTGCTCCTTGGGAGGAAAGCTATGGCCAACCTAGACAGCATAGTAAGAAGCAGAGACATCACCTTGCCGACAAAGGTCCGTCTAATCAAAGCTATGGTTTTCCCAGTAGTAATGTATGGCTGTGAGAGCTGGACTATAAGAAGGCTGAGCGCCGAAGAATTGATGCTTTCGAACTGTGGTGCTGGAGAAGACTCTTACGAGTCCCCTGGACTGCAAGGAGGTCAAATCAGTCCATCCTAAAGGAAATCAACCCTGAGTGCTCATTGGAAGGACAGATAATGAAGCTGAAGCTCCAATATTTTGGCCACCTAATGCGAAGAGAAAACTCCCTGGAAAAGACCCTGATGCTGGGAAAGACTGAAGGCAAAAGGAGAAGGGGACGGCAGAGGATGAGATGGCTAGATAGCATCACGGATGCAATGAATATGAACTTGAGCACGCTCCGGGAGAGAGTGCAGGACAGGAAGGCCTGGCGTGCTATGGTCCATGGGGTCACGAAGAGTCGGACACGACTGAACGACTGAACAACAAATGAGCTGTGGGGAGGGGAAGGCGGGATATTTCCCCCCCAAAAAATAAACGACCGTTATCCTCTCCCGACTGAGCTGTGGGGAGGGGAAGGCGGGATATTTCCCCCCCCCAAATAAATGACCGTTATGAGCTGTGGGGAGGGGAAGGCGGGATATTTCCCCCCCAAAATAAATGACCGTTATCCTCTCCCGACTGAGCTGTGGGGAGGGGGATATTCCCCCCCAAAAATAAATGACCGTTATGAGCTGTGGGGAGGGGAAGGCGGGATATTTCCCCCCCAAAAAATAAACGACCGTTATCCTCCCCCGACTGAGCTGTGGGGAGGGGAAGGCGGGATATTTCCCCCCAAAAAATAAATGACCGTTATGAGCTGTGGGGAGGGGAAGGCGGGATATTTCCCCCCCCAAAAAATAAACGACCGTTATCCTCCCCTGACTGAGCTGTGGGGAGGGGAAGGCGGGATTTTATTTTATTTTTTTCAAAAATAAACCGTTATCCTCCCCTGACTGAGCTGTGGGGAGGGGAAGGCGGGATTCCCCCCCCCCAAAAAAATAAACGACAGCTATCCTCCCCTCACCAATAAATTCTGTTGGGGGTGAGGGGGGAGTGAGCTATAATTCATCATTTCATTGATATGCCTCTTTCCCACAAAAGGTGCCCAAAGCGGCTGGCAACACCACTAAATCCCGCCATTTAGAGGCCAAGGACACTCCTCCTTTTTGAGGTGTGCTTGTGGAGAGATCACCACCCTCCATAACTGGAAGGGGAAGACCCCGCCCTGTATATTAGGGTTGGGGGAACTGAACTCACAGCCCATGTGGAGGAAAGACCCCCCCCATAGTAATGAAGGGGAGAGGGGCACCCACTAGCGTGGGGGGTGGCTATGGTAACCCTTCATATTAAAAGAGCTGGGGGATGCTATTTAAAAAGAGGAAAGGATAGAAAGCATATATGAAGAGGGTAGAAACGATGTATGAAGAGGGCCGGGGGGCAGGGCGGGGTATGAGAACATAAAAAGAGCCATGCTGGATCAGACCAAGGGCCCATTTTGTGAACCGCCCTGAGAACTTCGGCTATTGGGCGGTATAGAAATGAAAATAAATCTAGTCCAGCTTCTGTTCACACAATGGCCAACCAGCTGTCTACCAGGAAACCACAAGCAGGGCATGAGTGCAACAGCACCTTCCCACCCATGTTCCCAGCAACTGGTGTGCATAGACATACTGCCTCTGATACTGGAGATATCCAGTATCTGATACTGCCTCTGATACTTAAGAGATGAGGATGGAACAACCCCCACCCCACCCCCAATTTGTAGGGTAGGGCGGTTGTTTCTCACAGGCTGGGAGGGAAAAGGAGAGTAACTCCATATTAGAATGGATGGGATAACTTATGACAAAGTGGAGGAGAGGAATGACTCCTGTATTAGTGGGGGGGGGGGTTAGCTCCCTGCCCCTCCCTCATTAGAAATTAAAAGGAGAGTAACTCCACATTGTTATTTGCAGGGTTGAGGGAGCTCATCTACAAGGTTTGGAAGGGGTACCTCTTAGGGATGGTGGAGGTTTTTTTGTCTTTATCTCTGTCCTTTACTAGGAGAAAGCATATCCCCACATTGTCGGGGAGGGAGGAGCTGATGAAAAAAATGAAGAGGACTCATTTATAGGGGCTAGAAATTTTATGTTCTTCTTAGTAGTAAGAGAAAGGAGTGAAATGGGAGTGGGGCAAGCTGATCTCAAGGGGAGGAAGTAACTCATGAGTAGGGAATAGGGAGCTCATGACATATACACATTGAGGAAGATATTACATATGTGTGTGTGAGCTGATCATACACTTGTATATGTTGGGTAGAAGGGAGGTATGCCTGTTATTAATGGAGCTGTGAGTTGATGGGTTGCACGGGGAGAATGAAGACAGTAGCAATCCTGGACTAGACGGACAAAGTCTGACTTGCTCCATTTCATTAATAGGGTGATGAAGCTTGTAATCACTATTGTGGCGGAAGTGTTGGTGTGAACCTCTGAATAGATTGACATCCCCACCATTCACACACACAAGGCAAGGTTTGGGATTTGAGAGCTGATGTAAATTTAAAAGGGCTGGGGTAGCTGATTACCCTTCACTTACAAAAGGGTTAAGGTTGCTAACATCGAGATAACGTTAATGCTTATCTGGCTGACTTTCTCCTTAATCTGGATGTACATCTGAAATTGGCTTTCAAATATACATGCAGCCTGTGACTGTGCAGAAAGCTTCCACATGCCCACACAAGCACTCAAAGCCCCCTAGCTTCAGCCTGCTAGGTGGGAAGGCAGCTTAAGGATGCTGTACCCAGAACCTCTTGAACTGGGAGCTTTTATGGTGCTTCCAGATGGGGCTTTTGTTGGGCAATTTCACTTCCTCGTTTATGGAATGTTATGGAGTGTCCAGGCAATTTATAACATGTTTTCATACCGCTTCTTGCATGTTTTTTCTCTCCACAAAAAATATTTTAAGGAAGAAAAGATGAATAGCTACACAATGGCCTGGTTGGCACATAATGCTAACTCATGGTATGGGTTGTTGAATCCGGGCTTAAACTGTGGGTTGTCAGTATGTGCGACCCCAGAACTGTAAGTTGTTCATAGGTTGTTTTGCCAGGCTAGAGAGGTGGTGGGCAAGAGCAGTAAAAAAAAAACCAACCAGCTGCTCTACATGCCAGTATTACTACACTGCAAAGGCATTTGGGATACAGGGAAGAAATTGGTGAAGGGGATGGAATTGGAAACAAACAACTCAGGGTTTGAAAAACCAACCACAGTTTGTTCAATCATCTGCCAGACAAATCCTGAGTAGGGCAAGAAAGCATGGGTTAAATGAATCATGGGTTAGCATTATGTAGGGATGGCAGAGAATTTAAAAGGCAACTCCAGCTGTGTGACTCAATTGCTTTTGAATCCGGCCCCCTGGAGTCCGTGGCGGAATGGCCCCCGCCACCCCAGGGAATCCCCCCAGGAGGGACCTACCTGGTGGCGGATGCAGCTCCAGCGCCATTTGCGTCCCTACGCTAGCCCATGATGGGGGATGCCATTTGCATCCCTGCTTTAGCCGTGATAGGCTATGTATCTATTTACATAGCTTATCACGGGCTAGCGTAGGGACGCAAATGGCGTCCCCTACGCAGGACGCCATTTACGTCCACAGCAGCCCGGCAGCGGGTGGAGGCCCCACTGCGGGTCGGCCTGGCCGGCGTCTCTGTGGACTGGCCGCAGGGCAGAGCTGGCCGGGCAGGATTCCGGGGGGGAGGACTGGACCGGATCGCCTCCCCTTACCTGCGGACCCCAGCGGAGCCAGGTAAGTGGGGTTTCGTACACGCCTAGCGTTATGTGCAAACCAAACCAGGCCTGTTGACCGGTAGTGCTAGGAGCCCTCTGTCTGGAAGCACCCTTGGTTAAAGTTTCATGGCTGTCAGTTTTCATGAGTCGGATGAATTTTTGCAGCTATTTAAAGCTACTCATGACATCACTTCAGGGAGTATGTAGATCTGGGTATTGAGGTCCTAAACCATTATTCAAGTACTAAAAGGCTTAAAGTGCACATATTATCTGGAAAACTGGATTACTTTGATTACTCAGAAAATGAACTGTTACAGAGAAGTTGTTTGAGAGCACTTATTGCACTGGCCATGCCCCCATGACCATCTCTTTGGGAAGTACTGTTCATAATCTCCTGTGCAGAATTTTTGCCTGGTTTTTAATATACAGTGGTTTATGTTGTTTATTTGTTGTTTGTTTGCAGCATCCTGCCCAGGTTACAACAACGTTGTACATGCCTCAAGGGACAAGGAGATAATTTGTACCCAGCAAAACCTCAGGGTCAGTAGCACCTTTGTCTCTTTCTTCTATTTCTGTCCCTATATGTGGAACAGCCTCTTCCTCTCTGTTTGCAGGCTGCTTCTCTGTTTTCCTCCTCCAAGTCTCTTCTCAGGATGTACTTCTTTAGCAAAGCCTAACCTCACCTTAACTGGCTCTTTGTGTGATTTGCTCTTACAACATCACTATTTGCTCATTCATTTACTGCCTCCCACATCCCATTCAATTGAGCTAACATTGCACATAAACCTTCTAAGCCAGAAGTCTCCAATGCAGTGCCCATAGCACCACTGCACTGGCAAGGCCAGGCTGAGGTGCCCGCCAAGTTATTCCCCCACTCTGCAAGTAAATGGAGTAATTTCTCTATTCACTTGTACAGGGGCAACAGGGTCCTTGGCAGGGGGTGACTTTCCCCACCCACAGCCAGTTTTGGGCACAGGGTTTTTTGCCTCATGGAAATGAATGGAGAAATTGCTCCATTCATTTGGATGGGAAAGGGGGGAGAGAGAAAGAAAGAGGGAGGGAGAGAGAGAGAGAGGGAGTGTGTAAAGAGGAGAGAGGGAAAGAAAGAAGCAAGAGAGAGGTGTCAGAGAGAGAAAGAAAAGCCAGAGATAAAATAGAATGGAATCATAGAATAGTAGGGTTGGAAGGGACCTATAAACCTCCTGCTCAATGCAGGAATCTAAGTCAAAGCATCCCTGACAGATGGCTGTCAAGCTTCATCTTGAAGATAGAAGGAAGGAGAGGAAGAAAGAAAGAGGAGCCAGCAAGTGAAAGAAAGAAAGAAAGAAAGAAAGAAAGAAAGAAAGAAAGCCAGAGAGAGAGAAGAGAAAAGAGCCAGAGGGGGAGAGAAGCTAGTGTGAGTAGCATACACAGGGTGCACGTTCATGCACACACACAACACAAACATATAAGGGAGGCGCTCCCAACCTTTTTGTGATTGGCCCCCCACCTGCCTACAGTAGCCAATTCGAGATCATACCCAGGGCACTTTTTCAACATGCCAAATGTGCCCAAAGGCCCCAAAAGGAGAGCTGTGTTCTAGGATTTGTACAGAACCTACAGTGTTGGGGCTAAATAAATGCATGGTGGAAGTAGCAGTAGTAGTACTTCTAGTTCAGAAACTACCTGGTTTTTAAAAGAAAGCAATTAAGTTGGGACTGCTTATTTATTTTTAATAATTTTACTAACAAAAGGCAATTGTAAATATACCATCATGTTGTCCAGTTTTTAATTACTCAAGATCTGAAGACCTTGTAAAGCATATTTCTTTGTAAAAAAAAAAAGAAATTATGTCCTGATTTTAGATAGGTGAATAATAAAACATTCTGTTTTTACCTCTTTTTCAAAAAATCTTATAGGTAATCTGTTGCAACGTCAAAAGTAGGAGATGCCACGCTATAGAAGAAAGACATATGTGGCACTGGTCTTTCTACTAATTCTGTCCTTAAAAATGTACTACTGGCTGATGCCACACTTTATCCCACTGTCAGTTAAACAGTCGATTGAACCCTGCAAAGGTGAGATTGTCAAAGATACAATCACAGCATTAGAATATAATAAAACATTCATCATTTCATCATATCATGATAACAGGCAACAAAACATAACTCGTGTGATTGCGATAGTGCGCTACAAGAAGGTAGAGGATCTTTATTGCTGGTTTTGCTGTAGTCGTGATGGCCTTATCTCCATAGTGAAGGCAACTGTAGACATTCACTCAGAGAGGCTTGGATTTCCTGTTGGTACAGCAGATATAGTGTGCTTGGAACCCAAAAACTGCTCTCCAAAATATGTGTCAATTCATATGTCACCCAGAGGAAATGTTGACAAGCTACCAAGGTTTGAAATTAAAAACCGTGTGCCCAGGGATTCCTTTTCTGCTGAATTCACTCTTTGTCTCCCTGTGATGTTTGGAAACTACAACAATGTCTTACAGTTCATACAAAGCATGGAAATGTATAAAATCCTTGGTGCAGAGAAGGCATTGATCTACGTGCACAATTGCAGTCAACTGATGGAGCAAGTCTTGAAATTTTATGTTGCAGAAGGCACTGTTGAGATTATACCCTGGCCAATTCTTTCATATGTTAATGTATCTTCTTTCTGGTACTCTTATCAGGATTGGCACTATGGAAAAAACACAGTCCTAAATGATTGCATCTACCGCAATATGTACAAAAGCAAATATGTGGTTCTTAATGACATTGGTGAAATTATCCTACCCATTAAACATCTCAGTTGGAAAACAATGATAAGCAGCCTTGAAGATCAAAATCCAGGAACAGAAATCTTCTTTTTTGAGAATCATTTCTTTCCCCAGAGTGTATTTTCCTCTATTGATGTAGTCAACATTTCATTCTGGAAAATTGTCCCAGGAGCTAACATACTGCAGCATATTTACAGAGAGCCCAATGAACTATGGATCAATAATTTTAGAAAAATGATTGTTAATCCAAGGAAAGTGGTTCAGACTTCAGTCCACTCCATTCTCAAGAGTTATAGTAGAACTCTGGAAGTTCCCAGAGACATTGCAATTCTTTACAATTGCAGAGAACACAATGAAAAAGAAATCCCTGAAAAATATCTCATTAGGGACACAGCAATATGGAGGTTCAATGTGTCTTTGATTAACAAAGTTAATGAAACACTTAAAAAACAATTCCTTAGAAAGAGTTCCAACTCCAGTTGGGACAAATTCTTGGGAATCGTTGCAAATCTATTTTGAAATAGACAGCTCTGTTTTTACATGTACAAAAATGATTACTGACAAAATGCTATTCATGTAGAATTCTAATTTTCGTAGCTTAAACAAACAAGAGTCAAGCAGCCAGTACATTATACTAGACTTTTATAAACTATAAATGGAAAATCAGAGAGGGCAAAGAGCTATTATTGTGCTTTTTGCATCATACATTGAACAAAAAACCAATTTCAGAACCAGTTTCAGAAAATATAAGGATTGATTCAGAGGTGCATTTTTCTTTTCTAGCCACCATGCACCAGGAATCAAGTGGAACTGGTTTGTCCAAAAGGGTCTGATGCACTGACTGTGGAATTCACTGTGAATTGGACTCTCAGACATACAGGTCAGCCTGATTCCCAATGTGCAGCATGCAAAAGTCAACATGTATTGACGGGAGACTGTGCTGTCACAGCATGATCAGTTGTTTTTGGGGTGGGGTCAGACCACCGGTCTGATATGTGTTGATGTTCTTTTCAGGATTTTTCAGAACGCCAGCTGTCAACCTAGTCATCATTTTGCTTTCATGCTTTCACAGTCCAGTAGTCATGCGGGGGTCATAGGCCACGTTCCCTCTGAAGAATCCTAGCTTATCGCGCATGCGCAGTGCGCAGGTGCATACCGCCCATTCACTTGTGCTTGGCTCCTGCTGCCAGTGGAAGCAGCTACAGTAACCAAGAACTCAGCAGGAGGAAAAAGCTTAGCGTTACATTCAGACATGGACTCCTGGCTTGTTGCTCTCAAACGTGACAAGAACCATAAGACAACTTCAAACTCTGGCTTCAGACATTGGCTTGTTAGGGGAGCAACAAATCAGGAGTCCCAGCTTAGATGTAACACTAAGGGTTTTCTTTTCCTCCTGATGAGTTTCTGGTTACTGCAGTCACTCCTGTTGATAGGAGGAGCCAAGCAGGAGCAATCAGGCAGCAAGCACTCCCACACTGCTCGTGAATGATAAGCCAAGTTTTCCAAAATCGTCCATATCGTTCTGTGTGAACGCGACCATAGTATCACACCAAAAAGTGACTTCCTTCAGATCGGTCTATAGCCTCTAAAAAGCTAAATGTCTCTTCTTAAAAAAAGAATCCAAGGGTTGCTTTACAATTTAGATATAAATTACGGAATATATCTTGACAGAAAACATTTTAGATTTCTTAACTAAGAGATCTAAGTTATTCAGTGTTTGCAGCTTGACTGTAGCAAATTGATGGCACAGCATCTTCCTATTCTGATATTTTCTCCAGTTTGGTGGGCAGTCAATTCATCTTGTCCATTCTCAGGGGATCAACTGTTGCATGTGAATAGCTATGAAGTGTTGGGAGGTAATAACTACAGCAACTTCTTAGATAGTAGTTAGTTCTCAGGACTCTGCGGTTGATTACTCTTCCACAACTCTGTGGAAGAGTAATGGAAAAGGCACCAGTACTGTCACGAGAAAGTCTAAGGGATACATACATATATACACATACACTTACACACATAAAGAATGGGATTTTCAATGCTCTGTAATAATGCCATAGCAGGGATCACTTTAATATTGGATTCTGACAAGTATAAGCTAGTAAAGCTTGTTTTAAAATGCAACTTTACATAAAAATGTCTATTTTTCAGTTCCAATTAATGTTGATCTATATTAGCCTTACCCAGCCTGTGCCCTTCAGATGTTTTGGATTACAGCTCCCAGGATGCTTGACCATTGGCCGTGATGGCTGGGGCTTATAGGTGTTGAAGTCCAAAATATCTAGAGGCACCAGATTGGGGAAGGCTGTATTACAGAATTTATGAAAATTATATGCAGTACAACTGCCAGTTTTTAGTTATTTCTTAGAACATTTATATCCTTCTTTTCCATCTGACCTCCAAGACAACTCACATGTTATTATAATGGTCTACAAGTGCTATACCTACAAAGGCATTAAAGTATATGTGGCATGGCTGAGATGCATCATTTTCTTGAAAGGATATTTGTTCAGTTTGCATTGGATTTCATGTTTGACTCTTATTAATTCACTGGAATTATTGTAATCTGTACAGAACAGTTTGGGAGATTTTTCAGATTCCTGATCTTCTTTCAACATAACTGCACATACATGTATGGATGTATTTACATAAAATATACATCACGCGTATACGTTGTCTTAACTGCATCATATAATCTATTGACTCAGTAGGCATGTGTAGATTTGTTTCCTTGCCACAGGACAGGTTTTCTTGGACCTTGTGAAAGTTTGTGATAAACGTATCTCACTATATTTAGCAGGTTCTGCATTTTAGGACAAGGCGGTATTGTGTTTTCCATAAAAAGGTACACTTTCGGGGGGAAATGTAACTATTTTAAAACTGCTAAATGTAGAGAATGTAATTCCACAATTAGAAATGATTAAACCAAATGTTTAAACTTGTATGTTGAATAAAGTTGTTATTCTTAGGAACTGTTCTTGAAAGTAAGTTAGTTCTCCAGTCATTAGTTTTTATTGTCTGTTCACTGGAGTTACACACCTGTGTGAGCATATCTAAATTATAGAAACCTCTACCCCTCTCACAGAATTACAGTTCCCAGAGGACCCTTGGCAACAAAAAAGAATTGTCAAACCAATTCAAGCCTGTAATTGGAGATATTCCTCTAACAGCGTAGCAGCGGTGGAGTAGAGAATCACAAACTAGGCTCATAGGACTGAGTGAAGGAGGCCATCTAACTCTGGTGCCTGTATAGCAACAGCCATTGGCCCTACATGGCTAGGATAGTGCACAGCAGAATGGTGGTTCTCAAGCCAGAAGGAAGTCATCCTATAATTACATCCTGGCGGTGCAAAAGTCCCTGACACACTCAACAGTGCTGGATAACAATCCCCCCGCCCCGCCCAAGCATTGGGGTGCATTCTACTGTATGGTCCATGATCCTACCGGCTGTCCAACTCACAGCCACAGTTCCCAGCTTAGATAAGGCAGACACAGGGCCAAACTAGGTAAGATGCCAATCATGCAATTATTAATTGTATTATTGGGTTTTTAAAAGTAAATTGCAGCCAAGGTGGGGTGGAGGGTCCAATCTAGATCAGGAACCTGGTGGAAGGGGTAGTGAGTTACCTTTTGTCCCCCACTGCAGTCCTAATCCAGATTGATCCCCTCACAACTGTAATTCACATTTGGGAAAAAGCTCCCATTGGAAGATGCCCCATGCTGACACCAGCCATGGGAGAACAGGCATCTTTCAGCTTTACAACTTGGTGTGCTGGGCAAGGACTATGGATGGAGAAACCTATCAGTTAAATTCAATAGGTACAATTATTTCTAGCATGGAGAGGACCATTTTGTTCCTGCTTGCCATGTAGCTATTAAGAATGAGGAGTCTGTCAGGATAAAAAGAGGCAGCACTCTCGGTTGCTGCCACAAACATCTGGAAGTGGAACACCCTTCAGTTACTCCATCCAGGATCATGTGGTGCAAACTGCTCCTATAGGTCCCTGGAGATATTCCAGGAAAGAAACTAGTGTAAATGCCATAATGCGTTTCCCTGAAGAGGTGTAGTCAGGGAAAGCACAAGCTTTCTCATCTCATAGTCTATTTGCCTTGATTGATCTGCAAATGGAGTTGCCAGGTTGCAGCCTGAAGATCTGCATTGGTACCTTTTAAATTTCCCAGTGCAGCAGGAAATGAGGCAGTTGTGGCCTTCCTATCATTGGTCCCTTTATCCCACCTACAAGATTCCACATGTACTGACTGGGTAGGTAGGGGAGCAATGGTGCATTCAGGGCAGGACTTTGGCAGACATCCAGGGGCCAACTAAGCAAGATTAGCAAGGCTGGCTTGCCTCATTTTGAAAAGGGCCCCTGTTAAGGCCATTCAGTCCAGATCCTAACATTACCTAACCACACGACTGAGGGACAGGATGACCAGCAGATGAAGACAGGATGTTCCAGCATGCAGTATGGCTTGGGAACTCACTGGAGTCATTCCTGTTGCAAAGATAGGGTAGAGACCCTCCCAGCCCCCTGCAGTTTGAGTTTGTTATACGGAGAGGCTGAACATGGACACTGAAGGTTACAAACGGATAGACAGATACGCAAGGTCACACAGTCCAAATCACTGAGATAAAGGGTCTTTTGGATATAACTAGGTGGTCACTTACCTATCGCCAAAAAAGAGGATGTGTATTTGCACATGCTAATTACTATAATTTACATAGAAAAACCTATGGGGAAGACTATGGTGGGAGTGGTGTTAATAGCAACATACCAAACCATGGAAGTGGTATTTGACTTATTCATGCTCTGACAACTTCCGGACTAGATTACTGCAATGTGCTGTAAGTGGGGCTTAAATTATTCTTTTGAAATTGTAAATCTTGCTTTATCTTTATTAATGAGCTCAGTGAAGCAAACCTATTAAATCATAAAAACAATGAAATATTAGAAATGTTATTTTTTAAACAAGAACCCCACCCGCTAAAGTGACCTGCAGCAGCAGGAGGTAAGCAAAAAAGACAGCAATAATCAGCCAAAGAAAAAACAGCGTAATAGAAAACCATCTAAATTATTTCAGCTGATACAGAATGCAGAGCCCCATTTCTCAAAATGACCTACATATCCTATTACAGTATGGTTACAGTTAAGATAAGCAAATGCTTAAGACTTATACAGTCCATTTAGAAGTGTAAAAATTATATTTAGCAACAAAGTAGAATACCTGCTATCTCCTACAGTCACTCAGGAGCACTAAAAAATCTTCCCCATCTTTCCCCCCTGCATAAGAAAAAAAAAAAAAGAACAAACACCCAAGAACGAGCATATTTCAAAAATATTTTCTGGATCAGAAACATGGCAAATTATTCTTCAGTCTTCAAATCTGTTCCTAAAAGATTTGTTTGAAGCATGAGATTTTCAGCTAATAGCTTACTTTTTGGAATTGCTCATCCAAATATTGTTACTCATTAAAAAGAACAAGAAAGGTGGAATGTGAGAAAATCCTAGGACACAACAGAGAATCCAAACTTTTTCAGCAGGAGCATGATGTAAAAGTTAAAGCTTGCTGGAATAACAAGTTCAGCAAGTCCCTGTGGAAAATAGATTAGTATCTGCTGCTCTTTGAAGGGAAGATGGACTGAAATTCCCCAGATGATAGCAATGTTGACCTGGGACGAAAAAAATTAAGGAGGATCCAGGGCAGGCATGAGCTGTCGAAACATCACCAGGTGATGACACACAGGCCCTGCCTCATCCTCTTACCATGTGTTCATTAGCACAGCTGTACAGTCCCTACATGCAGAAACACTGTACAGGGGGTCAGAACCCTACAAAAAGCAAGCCCCCATCCCCAACTACGCATCATAGCTTACACACGTACCATGTGTAAATACATGAATAGGGACTGTAAAAATAGCCCAGTGAACACATATAGGTTGGGATGAATTTCATCAAAGCATAAATGCTGAAGGCGGACATCAGTCCAATCCCTGAGTAGCTGCAGACAAGAGTGTTTATTAGATCAAAAGCACAGAAGGAAGGAATGGGTGTGAATATTTCCTTATCTCTCCAAGAAAAGCCAGATCTTCTGGTCTTCCAGGGGTTATGACATTAGCAGACCGGCTGTCTACATGACAGGCAGGCTAGCCTTTTACGGCATCTCTTTAAAAGAGACAGAGAGACGGTAAATAAAAAAATTGTTACTAAAAGGAAAGTGTTGTTGTTTTTTAAACCCAATGACATGGCTCTTTCTTTCTTTGTATAACAAATATAAACCACTGAACTAAAACATTCTTTAAGTGAAAATCCAGGTAAGTGCAGAACCAATGAAGCCCCAGCAGCGTAGTAGTACATTTTCAAGCACAGGAGCTCATCATGACAGCCTCCATACCCCCCCCCCGGGGGGGGGAGGGAGAGAGAGAGAGACACTTGCTCTGATTTTCAGTCTAACAACACTCTGGTTAAAAACTCCATCATAAAATACAGCCATCCAAATCAAACATTCAACCCACTAATAAATCTCACGATTAAATTTACAAAGCATGACTACAATCCTACACAGAGTTACCGGGGAATAAACTCCGTTGACCTGATTAGTGCTTGCTTCTGATTGGATAAATTTGACTTATAAAACACATTGAGCTTTATCAAAAGATCTCCAGCCAGCTGCAATGCAACTTTGAGGTTCCAATTAGAAATGCAAGCAACCCTGCAAAGAAGTGTTCCCATTTAAACTTCTAGTAATGGAGGAATGCCAGAAATGCAAGCAACCCTGCAAAGAAGTGTTCCCATTTAAACTTCTAGTAATGGAGGAATGCCAGAAATGCAAGCAACCCTGCAAAGAAGTGTTCCCATTTAAACTTCTAGTAATGGAGGAATGCCAGAAATGCAAGCAACCCTGCAAAGAAGTGTTCCCATTTAAACTTCTAGTAATGGAGGAATGCCAGAAATGCAAGCAACCCTGCAAAGAAGTGTTCCCATTTAAACTTCTAGTAATGGAGGAATGCCATCAAAAGAAAAAAAAAAAGGAAAGAAGTATCCAGCTTCTGCTTGATTATTTTCATCCTTCTTTGACTTCCTGTATGCTAATCTGTCACAAACAAGAATAAGCGTGAAAGCTTCATTATCGCCTCATTCATTTGCCAGAACAAGAAGGATCATCAATTACCCTGGTGCTCCAACTGATGTTATCATCATCCCTGCTGGGACTGAGAGGAGGAAAAAAAGCCAACTCAGATACTAGGTCGTAGTTACAAAATTCTTATAGTGACTGAAGGACATACAGAGTTTGAGGTGAGGAGAAGCTGAAAGTTGCTGGCCTCTCAGAAGAGCTGATGGAGAGGTCCTACTTCCCATCTCCCCCCACCCCCACCTGTAGCCTGATGAGATGACCGTTGACAGTTAATTGACAGGGCAGTCTGATCTAGCTGGCTTTTTGGCAGAGCTGATGGGAGTGGCCATACTTCCCTCATCTCCCTCTGCTTGTTGTTGTTCAGTCGTTCAGTCGTGTCCGACTCTTCGTGACCCCATGGACCAGAGCACGCCAGGCCTTCCTGTCCTGCGCTGTCTCCCAGAGCGTGCTCAAGTCCATATTCATTGCATCAGTGATGCTATCTAGCCATCTCATCCTCTGCCGTCCCCTTCTCCTTTGGCCTTCAGTCTTTCCCAGCATCAGGGTCTTTTCCAGAGAGTTTTCTCTTCACATTAGGTGGCCAAAATATTTGAGCTTCAGCTTCAGTATCTGTCCTTCCAATGAGCACTCAGGGTTGATTTCCTTTAGGATGGACTGATCTGACCTCCTTGCAGTCCAGGGGACTCGTAAGAGTCTTCTCCAGCACCACAGTTGTAAGAATCTTCTCCAGCACCACAGTTCGAAAGCATCAATTCTTCGGCGCTCAGCCTTCCTTATAGTCCAGCTCTCACAGCCATACATTACTACTGGGAAAACCATAGCTTTGATTAGACGGACCTTTGTCGGCAAGGTGATGTCTCTGCTTCTTACTATGCTGTCTAGGTTTGCCATAGCTTTCCTCCCAAGGAGCAAGCGTCTTTTAATTTCATGGCTACAGTCACTGTCTGCAGTGATCTTGGAGCCCAAGAAAATAAAATCTGTCACTGCTTCCATTTCTTCCCCTTCTATATGCCAGGAAGTGATGGGGCCAGATGCCATGATCTTCGTTTTTTTAATGTTGAGTTTCAAACCAGCTTTTGTACTCTCCACTTTCACCCTCAACAAGAGGCTCTTTAGATCCTCTTCACTTTCTGCCATTAGGGTGGTATCGTCTGCGTATCTGAGGTTGTTGATAATTCTCCCGGCAATCTTAATTCCAACCTGTGATTCATCCAACCCGGCATTTCTCATGATGTACTCTGCATATAAATTAAATAAGCAGAGCGACAATATACAGCTTTGTCGTACTCCTTGCATTGTTTGCATTGTTCATTTAAGAAGGCCTTCTTGTCTCTCCTTGCTATTCTCTGGAAATCTGCATTCAGTTTGGTATATCTTCCCCTTTCTCCCTTGCTTTTTGCTTCCGTTCTTTCCTCAGCTACTTGTAAAGCCTCATCAGACAGCCACTTTGCTTTCTTGAATTTCTTTTTCTTTGGGATGGATTTAGTTGCTGCCTCCTGAACAATGTTACGGACCTTCATCCATAGTTCCTCAGGCACTCTGTCTATCAGGTCTAATCCCTTAAATCTATTCCTCACCTCCACTGTATATTCATAAGGGATATGATTTAGGTCATACCTGAATGGCTTAGTGGTTTTCCCTATGTTCTTCAATTTAAGCCAAAATTTTGCAATAAGAAGCTCATGATCTGAGCCACAGTCAGCTCCAGGTCTTGTTTTTACTGACTGTATAGAGCATCTCCATCTTCGGCTGCAAAGTACATAATCAATCTGATTTTGATGTTGACCATCTGGTGATGTCCATGTGTAGAGTCGCCTCTTGTGCTGTTGGAAAAGAGTGTTTGCTATGATCAGCATGTTCTCTTGGCAAAACTCTATTAGCCTTTGTCCTGCTTCATTTTGTACACCAAGGCCATGCTTGCCTGTTATCCTGGTGATTTCTTGACTTCCTACTTTAGCATTCCAATCCTCTATGATGAAGAGGACCTCTTTTTTTGGTGTTAGTTCTAGAAGGTGTTGTAGGTCTTCATAGAACTGATCAATCTCAGCTTCTTCAGCATCAGTGGTTGGGGCATAGACTTGAATTACTGTGTTGTTGAATGGTTTGCCTTGGATTCATACTGAGATCATTCTATCATTTTTGGGATTGTACCCCAGTACTGCTTTTCCTACCCTTTTGTTGACTATGAGTGCTACTCCATTTCTTCTAAGGGATTCTTGCCCACAGTAGTAGATATAATGGTCACCTGAATTAAATTCGCCCATGCTTGTCCATTTTAGTTCACTGATTCCCAAGATATCCATGTTCAATCTTGCCATCTCATGTTTGACCACCTCCAGCTTACCTTGATTCATTGATCTTACATTCCAGGTTCCTAAACAATATTGTTCTTTACAGCATCGGACTTTCTTTTCACCACCAGACATATCCACAGCTGAGTGTCCTTTTGGCTTTGGCCCAGACGCTTCACTCTTTCTGGCGCTACTTGGAAATTCCCTCTGCTCTTCCCCAGTCGTATATTGGACACCTTCCAACCTGAGGGGCTCATCTTCTGGCGTCATCTCTTTTAGCCTTGTGATACTTTCCATGGGGTTTTCTTGGCAAGAATACTGGAGTGGGTTGCCATTTCCTTCTCCAGTGGACCACATTTTGTCAGAACTCTCCGCCATGACCTGTCCATCTTGGGTGGCCTTGCACGGCATAGCTTATGGCTTCACTGAGTTACGCAAGCCCCTTCACCACAACAAGGCAGTGTTCCATGAAGGGGCTCCCTCTGCTACAGTCAGCAAATCAGTACACAATTGAAGCTTGTATACACTTAAGTAGCAATTGTTAGGTAGCAGTGGTTTACCTAGCGGAGAGGTGAAAACCATTGCAAAGCTCTCTGTGAAACACACAGAGACAACATCAGCCCAGTTAGGGTTTCTGCTGAAATCCCATTAGCCCCCAAAGAATGGGTTCTTTTCCATAGGCTATTCTCCAGCCTCCCTCCTCCATTGCCAGTGACTAGCCCTTCACCAATGCCAAAACGGCACTTTGGAAGACTAACTCAGTTGCCACTTAAAAAAAAAAAAAATCAGTGCTTCGGAATTACACAAATGGGATCATATTTTTTATTATTATTCTGCACACACACACACACCCTGTCCTTTGTAAGTGTGCGAGTGCACAGATTCGCCTGTCCGCTATGTGTAGTCTTGTCTTGTCAATTTCCTTGTATGAACAATTACTTCTCTCACATTTTTTTCTTTTTTGGTGCTTCTGAATTCTGCAAATGAGCTCATGCTTTCTCTTCGTATTGTTTTTCCCCCAATCCTTCACAAACGTGCGTAGATTAGCCTATGAGCAGTCTCGCCTTGTTGATTTCTCGGTATATTACCTACTCACTTTGGTGCCTCCCTTCACAGTTGTAACATACAAGGAAATTGACAAGGTGAGACTACACATAGTGGACAGGTGAATCTTGTGCAGGACTGGGGGGAGGGAATTACAATCCCATTTGTATACTTCCGAAGCACTGAAATTTTTTTTTGTTAAAGTGGCAAACAAAGTAAGTGCTCTGAAAAGGGGTAGTGATCAGGGCAGGGTGGGGGCCAGGAAAGTTTCCCGCCATAGGGACGAGGATACAAGAAGGCAGCCACGCAAAGGACACTGGGATATGTACAGGTAGCAGACTGGAGGACTGAGGAGGAAAGAAGCCTCAATGAGCCCAATCGTCTCTTGGGAATCACGTGGGTTATTCAACAAGCAACGGACCCACTGCAGTTTATTCTCCAGGGTGGCTTAGCTTCACATACGAACCAGCCCAATGTCTCTTGCATCAATGGGAGCTAATTGTTAGAAGGTCTCCTCATAGCTCAGGAGTGCCCTGCTACCTCTTAAAGTCTCCTCCAGTAGCTCAAACAAGATGCAGACAAAAGGGATTCTCTCCAAGGCTTTATTCCTTTACAACTTAATGACTCTTTCAGATGCTAATTGCCAGCAACTAAGCAAGGAACTGCAAAGGGTACCCTAACAGGGTAACCTAAGCTCCATCTATGCAGTTGGTCCCTGTTTTGAGGAGAAGGGTGGGAAAGCTCTGAAACTTATGGGCTAGGAGGGGAGGCTCCCCCCCCTTACCCGTGGGGCATCGGGGCGCAGCCGTTGCCATAGCGCCAAGCAGGCTGAGCGCCTCCTCTCGGCGCCCTCCACCTCACGCCTCTCTCTGTGCTGGCGCCTTGTGTCTAGCAACAACTGATCTCCTGCTCTTTCGCTGCCAGGGTCACTATCTCTGTCAGGAATGCAACCGGGGGGGGGGGGGGGCTCTCCCTGCAGCTTCACCTCTGAGTAGAGCAGGCTCCTCTCCCATGGGTTGGAGTTCTTCCTCAGAATCAGAGCTGCTTTGGGGCTCTATGGGCTCAGTTCCAACCCTGACAATAGCTAGAAATATCTTGTGTTTTAGAGTGAGATGCCCATCAGAGCTTAAAGAAGGTGTTGCCCTCCTCAGCAGCAAAGAGAGCTAACTTGTGCATGTGAGAGAAACAGCTATTTATTTTATTAATTCTTTTGATGGGAAATTTGTATCCTGCCCTTTGATTAAATGCTCCCATGGTAGCTCAGCTGTTAGATTTGGGGCTTTGGAATAGACACAGGCATAGAGAATGAGAGTTGAACTAAAAGTTATACAGTGGAGGCTGGTGGCTCTGATGTCAGCGGAGTGGTGAATCCACTCTGGGTTTCAGTCAGAACTTTAAAGGAGCTCTCCGAGGTGCTTCACCTCCACTGAGGTTATGTTAACTAAGCATGCATTCTTTGAAACATGCTTAGCACCAGTCACTTCTTTTTTCAGAAAAAGAAGCTGCAGAGGGCCTTGACCTAGACTGGGACTATGGCATGTAGGGAGAGGGTTTAACTCTTTCTTCACTGCACTGTTTCCCCACTGAAAATCGCCTCTCCCTCAGGCTGCTATTTGCCCAAAAGGCACTCCTGTATTTACTGCAAATAGCACCTTTTGGCCCCTTCATGGATCACTGCCTTGTTGTGGCGAAGGGGCTTGCGTAACTCAGTGAAGCCATAAGCTATGCCGTGCAGGGCCACCCAAGACGGACAGGTCATGGCAGAGAGTTCTGACAAAATGTGGTCCACTGGAGAAGGAAATGGCAACCCACTCCAGTATTCTTGCCAAGAAAACCCCATGGAAAGTATCACAAGGCTAAAAGAGATGACGCCGGAAGATGAGCCCCTCAGGTCGGAAGGTGTCCAATATGCTACTGGGGAAGAGCAGAGGGTATCTCCAAGTAGCGCCAGAAAGAGTGAAGCGGCTGGGCCAAAGCCGAAAGGACACTCAGCTGTGGATGTGTCTGGTGGTGAAAAGAAAATCCGATGCTGTAAAGAACAATATTGTTTAGGAACCTGGAATGTCAGATCAATGAATCAAGGTAAGCTGGAGGTGGTCAAACATGAGATGGCAAGATTGAACATCGACATCTTGGGAATCAGCGAACTAAAATGGACAGGTATGGGCGAATTTAATTCAGGTGACCATCATATCTACTATTATGGGCAAATAGCGTGTGGGTGTGGGTGTGTGATTTTCAGCAAGAAAATGGCATAGAGAGAAAAAAGTTAACACCTTCCCAGCATATTTGGGCCCTATCAGCCAAAGTAAATGTACAGCGCAATCCTACACAGATCTACTCAGAAGCAAGTCCCATTGAGTTCAATATGCATTATTGAACATGGGTTCAATAATGCATATTGCATTATTAAGGATTGTAGCCTTAACCTGGTAGCATTGCCCCAGGAACTTCTCAGAGAAGTAAGGAAAGCCCCATCCCTGCAAAAGCAAAAGCCATATTTTCTGACTTGGAAATTGTGACCCCAGATCTTACTGGGTAGGCTGCGAGTCTTCACCAGATGCTCTCTTTACTTTATTATTTAATATTGCTATTACTTAAGCTGCAGCATCCAGAACAGGTTTGGGAGTGGCTGATGAGTGCCCCTCCTCAAATGAAGTATCTCCAGATTTTCTTCCCCTGTATTGCAAAAGAAACTTTATCTTGAAACCCAGAGCATGTTATGCTGGTCTGGCGTGTCGTGTGTGCGTATAAATGCTAAGGAGATCCCAGTCTAACAAAATCCATACATCCCTAAATACCACTTCCACAATTTGATATGGTGACATTAACAAAGAGCACCTCCATCTTGTCTGGATTAAGTGTCCATTTGTTCACACCCATCCAACTCATTACTTCATCCAAATACCTGTTTAAGACATCCAGGGTGACACCTGGATTAGATGAAAAAGCGAGATAAAGATGGGCGTCAACCGTATATTGATGGCGTCCAGCTCCAGTTTGGTCTGCAGCATTCATTTTCCTCAAATGCATTGAAGAAACTGAAGTTCTGGATGGTATCTCTTTCTGCCTCTTTCCCAGGTCAGCATTGCAGTCACCTACGGAACTTCAGCTAGTCTTCTCCTCAAAGAACAGCAGACAGCTCATCTGTTTGGTACTGGGACTTGGTGAACTTGTTTTTCCAGCCAGCTCGAACTTTTACATACCAGCTATCCCTATTGAAAGAGTTTGTATGCTCTGATGTGTCCTAGGATTTTCTCATTTTCCACTTTACTCTTTCTTTTCTTGTTCTTTTTAATGGCTGAGTAACAATATTTGGATGAGCAATTCCAAAAAGCAAACTATTGACTGAAAAACTCATGCCTAAAAACAAACAAGCAAAGCTTTTGGGAACAGATTGGAAGAGTGAAAGAGAATCTGCCCTAATGTTTTGATCCAGAAAATATTTTTGAAACACACTTGTTCTTGGATATTTGCTTTCTTTATATGCAGCGGAAAAGGACTGGAGAAAATACAAGATTTCAGAGTGCTCCTCTGTGACTGGACAAGATAGCAGGTACTGTGCTGTTTTATCTTTCCCTTTGTTACTTAACATGATTTTTCCACTCATAAGTGGACAGTGTAAACATTTATGGCTGCAGTCCTATACACACTTAAATGCCATTGAACTGAATTTTAACCTACAATTTTAATACTAAATGTAGATAAAATTAAGAAACTTGGCTCTTTCAGAATGCATTCAGAGTCAGGTGAAGCTGCTTGAATGGTCTGTTGTTTGGTTGTTGTTTTTTTCTGATTATTGTTTTTGTTAATGAAATATTATTTCGCTATCTTCTCCTGCTGTGTAGCATGTACTTCATGGATCTGAGGTCTTTTTTGGTCTTGTTTTTAAAAACACATTATACCTGATGTTATGTTTTTTATGATTTCGCATGTTCGCCGAGTCCAGTTTATTTATAAAGAAAAAGCAAGACGTACAATTTTAAAAGAATTTAAAACACTAAAAATAAAAATGATATATATATAAAGATTGGATCCAAGCCAAAGTGTCATCCAATTAGGGTGGCCTACTTTATAAATAACTCGCTTTACTCCTATCCTTTTATTCCTTTTTGAAAAGAAAAAAAAAGGCCATATAATCTGTGAATCAAGGAACAGTTTTGTAAGAAACTCTATGTCCTTTTCAGGAGCTTACCTTGCCTGTTTTGGACTGTGATGTAGAAATAAGGTTTAATTCACCAATTAAACCTTATTTAATGTACCAAAGGACATTAGCTGAGTCTGAGGTTTTGGTACTAATGTATACAGCCCTAAACAACTTGAGACCAGGATTGTTGAGAGAGTGCCTTCTCCCTTTATCAACTTTTCCGGTCACTGAGGTCCATCAGATGGCATACTCCTGGTAGTTCCACAGGGATGTTTGGCCCAATTGGAGTCCCTGGAGTAGAGCTTTCAGTGTTTCCCTCATCAGCCAGCAACCGGAGCAGACCAATTGCAGAAAGGGTGCTGATGTAGAGAATAAGGAAAAGAGGATCTCTTCCACAAAGCTCCCTGCTGGGATACATGCTGGCAGCAGGCTGGAGGACTGAGGGAGGAACAAGCCATGGGAAACCACCAAGCAGGCAAGTGTCTATCAGGGACAAGCCACCCAGCCACTGCGGCTTCTTCTCAGGGTGGCTTAGCATGATGTGCGAACTCGCCCTCAGTGTAAGACAACTTCCTATTTAATTCATTCCTTTATTCAGAAGAATGAGGACTAGAATCTTACTTTCTTTTAGGAGAAGGGAAATCGTTCAGGGAGAGGGAGAGGGAATATATGATTAGAGATATGAGACAAAGTTTAGAGGTGGCAAAATCTGTTTCTCGTGCCAGATACTGGGATCGCTAAAGGCATATTTAGACTCCTCTGGCTTTATGCCCTGCTGTACAGAGAACTGTCCTCGATTTGAAGGAATCTTCTGTTTTGAGGACTATCCCATCCAAGTCTGTTTTAAAGGGAAAAAACCCTAGGGAGGGAGAACAGGGGCCTGGAAGTTGTCCATCAAGAGTTAGCACCTGGACAGAAGACTGAGCAGGCACACAGGTCACATGGACACAGTCTTCCCCAGCAATGTGAGATGTATTCTAGTTCTATTTAAATGATCGTCATTATTTCTAAATTTGCATCTATCATAAATTAGCACGGGCAAATTTATGCAAATCTGTGTCCTCTTTTCCTCTCATTACATTTCTGTACCGACCAATAGCTGAAGCTCTCTGGGTGGTTCACAACAATTAAAACCATAAAATACAAGAGAATAAAATACAATATTAAAACTCTAAAAGGTTAAAACTAGAGTATAAAAATAATAACCAAACAGAACCTAGCCGCAGTGCTGTTTAAAATACAATACCAGATTTAAAACACAAACTGAAAAACTAAAATGCATTTGCATTTTAATTGCAATATATTCACTATTAATACATTTGCAATATATTTACTATGCAATACGTTTGCCCAGTCGCAAATACCCCTTTTCTAGGGAAGGTACTTGAGAGGGTCATGGCGGACCAACTGCAGGCACTCTTGGAGGATACTGATCATCTAGACCCATTCCAGTCTAGGTTTCGATCTGATTATGGGACTGAATCAGCCTTGGTCACCCAGATGGATGACCTTTATCAAGAGAAGGACAGGGGGAGTGCAACCCCGTTAATTCTGATCGACCTCTGATTGGCTTTTGATACCATTGACCATGGTATCCTCCTGGATCGACTCCGTGGGATGGGTATCAGAGGCACTGTGTTACAGTGGTTCCAGTCTTACCTGCAGGGTCGATTTCAGAGAGTAATATTGGGTGACCATTCCTTGGCCCCTTGGCAATTGAGCTACAGGGTGCTACAGGGTACCATCTTGCCCCCATATTGTTCAACATCTATATGAAGCTGCTGGGAGCAGTCATTAGGGGATTTGGAGCCAAGTGCCATCAGTATGCTGATGACACACAGTTCTATCTCCCTGTGACATCTGAATCAGGAGAGGCTGTGCAAGTCCTGGACCAGTGCCTGAACTCAGTAATGGGCTGGATGAGGGCCAATAAACTGAAACTGAATCCTGGCAAGACAGAAGCCGTGTGGGTGAGTGGTTCCCGAGTCCGGGAGATAGGCTCATTACCTGTTCTGGATGGGGCTGCACTCCCTCTGAAAGATCAGGTCCATAGTTTGGGGGTACTCCTAGGTCCATCACTGCCACTGGAAGCCCAATTGGCCGCTGCGGCTTGGAGTGCCTTTTACCTGCTTTGGCTGGTTTGCCAGCTATGGCCTCTCCTGGACAGGGATAGCTTGCCCACAGTGGTACAGGCATTAGTTACCAGATTACTGCAATGCCTCTATCTGTGGCTGCCCTTGATACTGGTCCAGAAGCTGGAGCTAGTGCAGAATGCAGCAGCTTGGCTGTTGTCAGGAGCTGCCCCTTTTCAGCAGGTAACTCCTTTGCTGAGGGAACTGCACTGGCTGCCTATTCGCTACCAGGACAGGTTTACGGTATTAGTACTAGTGTACAAAGCCCTAAATAACTTGGGACCAGGATACCTGAGAGAGAGAGAGACAAAACACATGTTAAAGGAACAGCGAACTCCTTTATTACAGCAGGACACCAACACACGCACCTCACCAAAGTCCACAGATCAGAGTCCTTCATGAGCCCAAGTTCAAATAAACAGATAATCCAAACAGGAGGCTGTAACAGGGTCTTAAAGTCAAGCGGGATAATCCATGACAAGGTCCCAAGGCACAGGATTCAAGGCATGCTTGAATCAAGGTTGAAGGGTGGTTCAAGCAAAAGTGTGTCCAGGATCAGCGATGAAAGCTCACCAAGCTTTCTGATAGGTATCTTTCCCAGCCCTACCTGAAAATGCCGGGGATTGAATCTGGGACCTTGGCATTGAAAGCGCTACCACAGAGCTCTACTACAGAGCTATGAACTTTTCCTAAGCAGGGGGCCGTAGAGAGAACCAGCCAGGAGGTGATGGCCCATCAAATGCCTTACCCACACACTGGTAAATGATGATAGTTACTTCAGGATACTCTGAAACTACTGAATAATGACAAATGATCCCTTAGAACAGCGCACTTAAGAGGCAAATGGATTCCAAGTAATTGCGTCTTCAGCATTGTAGTGCTGAGTTATTTAAAGCATTTTTTCCCCTTTTGTATCTTTAAAAAAATACAAGATTTGCAAGGGAGGCTTACATAGAGAGCAGGAAAAACACCATCACCATCTGCGGTAATGTTTGCGGCAAAGTGTATGTGTGTGTGGTGGTGGTGATCAGATACTTACGCCATGCAATCATACTGTAAAGATTGGCATTCTCAGAAACTGCTCTAGCTTGCCTCCAGGGAGCCCAACTGACTAGAAACACATACACACACAGTTGGTTTGCTTATATGCCAGTTGGAGCATCTTGCTCTACAGAAACCAGCAGGTGATGTTTCTCACACTGTGGAGTTCTACATTGACCTGGTCTGCGTGACACAATCAGCCACAGTGGGTTGTGAGCCATGTTTGTTCAGTGTGTCTTGCCGTGCAAACCCAGCACTGAGGCACAAATGTCGATTGTTAACCACCGATAAGCTACGCTGAGAACGCATGGCCTGTTGTAGGTTGTTCATTCTCAGCATGGCTTGTCGTGTTGTCCGAACCAGACAGAGTGGTTTGTGAGTGGCTTGTCTGAGAGGGCTACAGAGCCGCCCAGCAAGAGTGGTGAAAAAACCAACAGCTCCTTGCAATCTCACTAGTGCCGTGCAACCTCCCCTCTGCCTTCTCCTTTGTCAGTCCCCTCCACCAATACATTACTAAGAAATCACAAAAGAAAATATGCACTGAAGCAGTCATTTGAACCTGCAGACTTGTGTAAGTGCAGTGGGGGAAAATAACAATTTAAAAAAGGAGGTCGCTGTCAGGGGAAGCACTGAAGTGGAGGAGATAATTCTCAAGTGTCACTTCAAGAGGTAGGAAAGGGAGAGGGGGAATATCAGATGGGGGCTGCTTATTGGACTGGGGTGGAAAAAAGTTTCACTTGAGAGGCAGCCGCCGCCACAAAAGAAGTGCCGCAAAGGGTCCTGGAATTTAGGCTTTTGTACCTAACAGCTGCAGTTGCCATTGATTCTGAAAGAGCATTTCCTATGTAATGTTTCTCTCACACACACACACACACACTTTTTACACTACCGTTGCATGCAAAAGGATACTGCTGCATGTAAAATGTTACTTCAAGAGACCTGGTACTCTTCGTCCATTGCGGGTGGGACAGTACAGTTCTTGACAAAACATAACTGACTGGCAGCCTGGTCTAGTTGACTCCACAGCTTGGGAATTGCTAATGACCTCCTAACATATTCTGAGAGAACTGCTAGGATGCCTCCAGAAATGGATTAATTAGCCAGGATGGGGAACCTGCAGCCCCCCAGGTGTTGTTGCACTCCAAGCCCCATCAGCCCCAGTCAGCATGGCCAATGGGATTTAAATAGAAGCTGGACACCCATCTGGCAGGGATGCTGTCACTGCATCCTGTCTCTATCAAGGATTTAGATTAGAAGATTTCCACCCCTATGATTTGATGATGGGAGTTATAGTCCAACATCTGGAGGGCCAGAGGTCCCACCACAGAGTTAAAGGGTCCCTCTGAGCCCTCAGTAACTAGAGAATGCCTACTCGATCTCTGCACATTGTACTGCACTGGGCTTGTGCTGCTGGAGGCAAGAATCCCCATCCAGTCATATGCAATGCACTTGAATTTACCTGTTGGACCTGCATGAGCCTTTGTGCTCCTAAGGAGCTGTGCTGGATCAGACAGATGTATCTAGTACAGCACCCTGTTTTCAGCAGTTTGATGCGCAGACATACCTTTAGGCCATAATCGCACCCCTGACTGCAGATTCTTGTGCATGGACCTGTGTGTTGTCTATTAAACAATCAATGGACAGTGAAGGCATCCTAACAGCAAGTCCCCCCACCCCCCCACCTGTAAATAATGATGTCTTAAATAAACATCATTATTTAAACTGTATCTCCATTGACATGCAATTCATCCTTCAGCTTCAAGAGATTTTACTCCTTTCTCCCTTCAATAAAGCCATAGTAGCTGAGTTATTGGAGAGTGTGTGCGTGTGCATGCACAGAAATAAATCCTTCATTTTTAAGTCCTCACAGAGAGGCCAAAGAGGCAATCCAAAAGCATTCAGTCAGTAACTGCACATTGGCATGAGCATTATACCAGGCAGATGGTTTTATTAATTTGTCATGTAAACTTTTATAGCACGTGCTGGAAGAAGCCTCTGCTCCAGCTCCCCACTACGAAGAGAACTGCATGGGGTGGGGAAGGCCCATACCTGCCACATACACTTTACTGCTACGCTTCTGCTTTTAAATCTCAAACTCCTTCGGTCCTAACAGAGGATTTGCCAGGGTACAGCACAAACTTGGTTTCGTCCTTTACACTGCAAACAAGCTGTCAAGAAATATTTTCAGTAAGATGTAGGGTGTTCTTCAATTATTATTTTTTAAAGCCTGGATTGGTTGCCTTTAAAATGAGCCATCACGGAAACAGAAGCTTCCGTGCGCCTGTACAGGTAGCTGGCTGAGACAAGCATTACAGGTGCATCCTTCTGGAATGTTTCTTCCTCCCTCACCCTGTTCACTTTACAAGGGGGAAATGGTGGCAGCGGCTGTTCCTACCCTCTCCCCATCCTTGTAACATTCTCACCTTTTATCACTAGATTCAGAAGTGGCAGCAGTGATGGCTGTCTTTGTAAAGAGGGCTAGAAATGTGTTCTAGCAGCTGTGAATAGAACCCTCTGTCTGCCTGTGGTTGCTGGTGCATACCACAGGCAGACAGAGACTTCTATCCCCAAGGTGATTCAATTAAAGGGCGACTATCTTAACCTGACCTAAGAATTCATCATATGAGACCAAGCATCTCTTGAGGGAGCAGGTAAATTGTTTACTTCCCCTGCTTGCTTCTATGTGATCAAGAGTGGACTTCAGGCCTGCGTGTTTCCTTCCCGTCTTCTCCCCGAGTACAAATGAATGCCTTAGCTGAGGGATCCTGTACCTATCTGAACTTGGTCTCTCTTGGACCCCGGATGCTGACACTTCTACACATCGAAGCTCAAAACAACAAATACCTGCAGAATCTCCTGGTTCAGGTGTTCATCACATCTATGCATGGAAAGGGCCAAGAAAAAGAAGCATGTCAGGCCAAGGTCTTCTCCCAATTGCACTGTGCATAGAGAAGAGTGTGTGTGTGTGTGTGTGTGTGTGTGTGTGTGTGAGAGAGAGAGAGAGAGAGAGAGAGAGAGATACAGACAGGGGGAAGGGAGAGTAGCACCAGCCCAAAAGAAAATTGTCTACCAGCAAAGTCCTTTTTGTATACCGAACAAATCTCTCATACTGGCTGTGAATAAGATGTTTTTTAAAAAAGCAAATTTGATTACCTACTTTTTCCCCCCTTTCAGCAAGAGATACAGGGCATAGGGGAGGAATGGGGAAAAGAAGAAGAGATGTCTGAGATTCAGTACCCCTCTCTTTTGAATAGGTTTCCCTCCTCGCAAAAGAAAACTAAAACCACAGTCATGAAATATGCTCAACTGTATGGTTGAACATGAGTATATGTGAGTTGGTGGTGGAGGTTATTAGCATGCTGCGATGCATTATGTTTAAAATTTAAAAAATAAACGAACATCCCCCTCTCCCCAGTTCGTTGCTCGTCTCCACTCTCCTTTTCTCAAAATGATGTAGAAAATGAAAAGGTTAAATGATTGTGCATTGCATGATGATATCCGTTAAGATGTGCAGCTTTGGTTCATGCAAAGTCTCCTGTGTTGACGCTGGCAACCTCCATGGTGTATTTTTGTTTGTTTGTTTAAAAAGCCACGTCACATATTCTGCTGGTTCTCTTCAGCCGTGTTCCTTCCACAAAACCAGATGAATACTGTGGTCGGGCATGCTGGTGGCAAAGACCAAGCCCATATCGTTCTCACCGTCCAAACCATCGAGCCAAGACATTTCTCCTGCCAGGAAGCTTGAGCCCCTCTTTGACTTCCTGTACTCTGGCAGCGGCCAACGGCTGATCAGTTTCTCTGTCCTCAAGTCCATTATGTATAGATAGTGGTTATCAAACAGGAGAGCAAAAATGTCACCGAAGCCCAGCAAGGACAAGTTTGCAAACTCGGGTGGTTTGATAACCCTGCAGCAGCAGTGAGGAAGAGAAAAGCAGAGCGATCAGAAGAAAACTCTCGAGCAAGACAAGTTAACCTTTTGAGAAATTGGATTTTTTTTAAATGGTGTTGATTTTCTAGACTATAATCCTCTAAGGATGGCTGAGCTTCCTCCCTGTCACAATGATATTGAACAACCAGCAGGCACTCCAGCTTTCACTGTCTGATCTGCTCTCAGCACAAGATTCTCTGCCTTGTATTGGCTGAGCTACTGAAAGCGTAGAGCAGGCAGAAGGGCTCATGCAAAGAAGGACAGGGGCCTTAGGAAAGGAATAAGCAATCCAGGTCAGAGACAGTGGCAGGCCAAGGGAAGGAGGATTGGAACAGTGGCATGAGGGAAACAGTAGAAGACTGGAGGGGAGAGGTTCAAAGAAGGGGAGCAAAACCTGGGAGAGAGAATGGGCAGAAGGCTGAAGTTCACATATTGATGTGAAAGAACCTATCTTTGGCTGCAGGTGATTGGCAAGTTGTTATCTTGCAGCTTAATACATCCCAGATGGCATATGGCAAGCACTGAATCATCTAAGACAGGGGTGCACAACCTATGCCCCAAGGCCTTAACTGCAGCTCTCACAGCTGCCCACCATCCCACTGAATTCCATCCTTCCCTAGGGGCCCTGCTCTTTCCTCACTGGCAGCTGGAGTGGGGAAAAAGCACTCCATATGAGGATCCTGGGGAGGAGGAGGTGGACAAAAGGTGTGTGAGTAGCCCCTGAGCCAGCATTACATACAGTCCCAGGGCTGATGTTATGGGCCCCAATTCAAGGAGACCTGGAGGATGCTTGGCACTAGTCACTCAGAACCCGACACACGGAGACCACTGCTGCCAAGTCAGTTTGTGAATCCCAGCTCATCCCTTCAGACATCTGCTAGGCCTCCACTCTGGAACCTGCTGGTGCTGATGCCAAGTTTCCTTTGCACACGTCAGCCTCAAATTCAGAGCATTTACCTGAGAATGTCATAGCTGGCAAAGTCCCACTGGTACAACCCGATGGCTGAACTGCACACAATGTATTTCCCGTCGAAGTGAAGCCGGGGCTGCAGGGAGATGCTGCGATCTTCCGACACGCTCAGGGTTTTTAAGCATTTGCAGTTGATTTCTCTTCCAATCGGCCAGATCTGAAACACAACAAAACAACGCAAGAGGTGAGGAACTTGGGAGCCTATGGAAGCAGTGGGGAAAGCAGCATGCTCTGCTAAGACCTCACTGCCCTCTGAAAACATACAAGAAAACATACAAGCTCATTCAGAGTCTGAAATTTAAAAACACTCCTGCAAATTGATCACTTATTGCGAATGGAGAGGTCAGGGTTTTGCGTTCCAGAATCTGGGTTTCCTGCATGGAGCAAGGGGCGTCAGACTAGATAGACTCCAAGTTCACCTTCTGACTACGCCTTTATAGCATTACATTGACGGGTGCTATATGGCCATAGATGTGTTAGCTCTACATAAGCAAGAGATTTTGATGCATTCCTTTACAGCAGCTTTCCCCACCCTGGTACCCTCCAGATGTGTGGGATTACAACTCCCATCACCCCCAGCCAACAGCCTTTGGGCTCCCCCTGAGGCTTCTGGCTGAGCACTACTAGAAACAGGATGCTGGGCTACTAGGATCTTTGGTTTGATCCAGCAGGGCTGCTCTTATGTTCTTAGGACAATCCAGAAGTATTCAAGCCTGCCGTTTCCTGAATTCAGAAGCTCTGTAAGACAGGGACTGGACGTACCTTGATTTCATACTTATCTGCACTGAGCAGGATGCAATCCCCGGGGCTGTGCATGAGGGATTTGACTTTGCATTTCTGCAAGACCACCTGCAGTTGGAAGGAAGGCTGCGTAAGGATGGGGGAGCGCAAGACAGGTTGCCAAAAGGCACTGTAAGGTCAGTTCAGATACATGTACATCTGAACCCTATTCAGGCATTCTAATCCCCCAGGCGGTTAGAATCAAGAGAAGGAGGGCGAGATCGGGGCTCTACACTGTATGGGGAGCCCATGGGTAGAGAGCAGGCCCCCTGTTGCTGGTGTTTGACCTCCAAGCCATGGAGGGCAACGGCGATGGTAACAAGGGGTGGGGTGGAGCTAGCCTGCTCACCCTTGCGATCCCTCCATTCGAATCGCCTGGGAAAACAAGAGCCCAAATAGGGCCCTTCTCTAGATATAAACCTTAATTCCTGCTCTATTGCAGGGGTGGGTGACCTACGGCGCCTCCAAATGCTGTGGAACTTCAACTCCCATCAGCCCCAAGCACATGGCCAATGGGCACAGATGATGGGTACTGCAGCTCAACATCTAGAGGGCCACTAGCTCCCCACCCCTGCTGTACTTTGGCCAAGAAACAGGACCCAGGGAGAAGACACCTTGGAGAGCTCCTTTAGAGTTCTGACTGAAACCTGGAGCGGATTCACTGCCACACTGACACCGGAGCCACCAGCCTCCACTGCCCCGCCTCCATGTCCTTCCCCTTCTTCTCTAGTTGTCCCTGTCAAATATTAGGTTCCTTGGGGCAGGGATCTGGCCTCTTGTAATCTGTAACTGCCCAGACAGCTTTGGCTATGGAGTGGTATAGAAATGTAATAAATAACCACCACCACCACAACCACAAAGTGCCACATATGCTGATAACCCTAGAAAACTGGTTCTGCATTGCGGTTTTCCTTGCATGCGAAGCGTCAGCTAAACAGCGCTAAAATATAGCAGGCTTTCCCAAGATGAATACATGGTGCAAAGTTTCATTAACCAGAGGCAGGGTGGGGAAAGGAGGGAAGCCATGTTTACCTTCGTGACCCATTCAGTGTGTCCGGTCAAGGTGTTGAGACACACTCCTGTCGATAAGGCCCAGACTTTCACAGTGAAATCCGCCGAGCCACTGACCAAGATGTCGAGCTCATCGCTGTAATCCACACTGAAAACTATGAAAATAAGAGAAAACGTTACTTAAAAATATCAGTATTGCCAGTCCCAATTGTACTACTAAACATGTACTTCTTTAAGTGTGTGCATGTTGGTCTGCAATTAACACAAACATTTGTGTGTTAATTGGTCTGCAATTAACACACACACACACACACTTTATTTATATATCTGTAAGAAAGATAGAAAGACTAACAACAGAGTATTAAAAATATATCTTTTAAGCTAAATGTTTCAGCTTCTGCCCTCATCAGTTGCTGTGCTATTACCTGGGTATCAGGAGTGGCACTTTGGAATGCCCGGAGATGAAAGTTCCCTAGGAGAAACCCCCCCGGAGGTATGGGTGGTGTAATGCTTACAAAATACCTGTAATCTGGAGGACAATTCATAAGCATTACACCAATCATACCTGTTTTTTTCCTCCTAAGGAACTTTCATCTTCAGGCATTCCAAACTGCCACTCCTGATACCCAGGTAATAGCACAGCAACTGATAAGGGCAGAAGTGCAAACGTTTAGCTTAATATATATATATATATTTAATACTCTGTCGTTAGTCTGTCTTTCTTATACATTTTACCTTAAGATTGACAGCATCCACAGTGGATCCAGAACCTCCTTGTTGGTTTGCTGTTGTGCCGCTTTACACCCCCTCCCCCAATATAATTATTATTATTCCTCTGCAAGGAAGTCAATCTGGCTTCCTTGAAATTAGAGCTTTCCTTTTCATGTAATGAGACACAGAATTTGGGGGGATAATTTCTTTGTCTTTGGTATCTCCCTCTTGCACATGGGTGTTGTTGTTTTGGCTAAGTAACCAACAGCACTCATAGGCTGAATGTTGGAAATGGAGGAAATTACAAAATTGTGCATCATGGAGAGGAAGTTGACCTAAGAGATGCTTTTCTCCCTCGCCCGCAACACTCAAACCAGAGAAATCCAGTGGCAGTAAATTCAGAATTGACTGAAGAAAGAGCTTATTTACACAATGCTAACGTACAGAGTTTTCTGGCGCAAGATGAGGCAAGGGGTTTTAAAGCCTCACTGTGATGGCTTTAAAAGGGGATTAGATCAATTTGTGGGGGGAAAGAGCTCTATTTATGGCCTATTAGTCAGGATGGCTAAATGGAACCTTCATTTTCAGAGGCAATCTATGTTTGAATACCAGTTCCTGGGCGGGGGCAAATAACATGCAAAGGCTCTTGCCTCCACGTCGTGCTTGTTCCTAGAGGTATCTCGTTGGCCACCGTGAGAAGCTGGATGCTGAAACAGAGAAACCTTTGGTCTGATCCAGCAGGGCTCTTATTATTGGCCATCTTTATCGGTCCCTGGCACAGGTTCGAATCCTAAGAGCCCCTTCACCTTTATTATGTACCTCAGCCACTTTCTCCCAAGCTGACTCACAGGCAAAAACTCCATCAGGCTGAAGCAGAGGGGAGCAAGGCTAACCCATCTGCCGTGCTGAGAGAAAAGCAGCCTTTGGGTGGGCCTCAACTGTTAACTTAGCTGTTCCATCAGGATATCTGAACTGTTTCCATCCCAGCTGGTTGCGTTAAGAACTGTTGATAAGTATTGGTGCCAGAGTTTGCTTTTTTCCTCTTCCCTCCCCACCCTTTTTTTCCTTTTGTGCCATGTCTTTCAAACTGTGAACCTGAGGGAAAGGACTTTGGGGTTTTTTTTTACTGATCCATAAGCCACTCTGGAAGTCTTTTTTTTTTGGCAGAAGAGCAGGGCAACAATGCTTCAAATAAATTAATAATAAATTAATAAAGGCTCTTTAAGCCCCTCTTCCCCAGAAGCAGCAGCAACAAAGGCTTTGGCAAGGGTTCTCCCACATATATGAGGTGTCTTGCTTGTGAATCTCAACAACAGGCAAGCAGGAATGAGCAGCTAAGGTGGATGAAAGGAGGAACTCTGCCAAAGGCTCAGTTACCCTGGGGAAGAGAAGGTTAAAGAGCCCTTTGGCTCTGTTTCAGCTGGTGGAGTTAATGCTGCTGGTTCTGATGCCCTTGCTCAATTCAAGAGAATGCCTGTTAAAAAAAAAAATTGCTGACCAGGGGTTTATCATGTCTCTTCAAAATAGAGCATTGATCTTCAGCTAGTTGGGCCCAGACCTAAAGTGGGTAAGACCGAAGCACAATTTTCATTATGGTTGTGTGTGTTTTTTTTTGCTTTGTTTTCTAAGAGGAGAAAAATGGAGACAGGGAAGAAAGAAATTTAAACAGTGTCAGAAGAAATAGAGACATATACATTTAAATATAGATGGGCCCATGTTGCAGTTTGGGGTTTAAACAGGGGCAAATAGCCCCTCAAAAGTTACTACCTTGCAAAGCATTTTACTAGCCAGCTCAGGAGCTGGCAGAGGAGGGATGGAAGCTGCATTTCTATGCTGGGTACAGAGGAGGGGGCTTCCATCCTCTGGCAGCCCACTTGTTATCTATGCTGGGTGCAAAAGATGGAGACAGCACTCTGATCCTCACCACCAGCCCACTCACTCGCCTGCATGCAATTCCTGGTTACCCATGGCTAGCAGGATAGTGTTTAAATACAAGGCTAGGTGAAAGGTCAGTTCCCAAGTCTGGAAAGACAACTATCTTAGGAGAGGGAGGGAAAGCAATGGCTTAACTGCGCTCAGGGATGTACATAGATGGAAGGAAACAAGGGAGATTGCCCCATATTATCCTACTCCAGCCTCGCATCTAAGCACTAGTGTGATAGGGACTGGCAACCAGGAGCTGCATG
The DNA here is from genome assembly GCF_057233095.1 of Heloderma suspectum. Lineage (NCBI taxonomy): Eukaryota > Metazoa > Chordata > Lepidosauria > Squamata > Helodermatidae > Heloderma > Heloderma suspectum. The sequence goes on along the minus strand of NC_139471.1, from coordinate 7,847,867 downwards.
CAGGCAAGCAAACGGGCTGGTGAAGGAGGGATGGAGCAGTCTGTCCCTCTTCTCCCAGTCCCCAGCGGGCTAGTAACTTCTGGGGAGTTATTTACAAGGCTGCTGTACTTCTTTTCTCTCTCCCATGTGAGCCTTCAAAGATGAGGAAATTTGCTTTTCCTGCTGTTAACTGGTCAGAGCTCTTTGGGATAAGGTGGTCAGGAGACCAAAATAAACAACGAATCCTGTGATGGACAGTTTTTACTAGTGGAAGCAATTACCCCCGCTGGGACCAGACTTCCATGTCTACATGCACATCCATCTCTAGCATTATCTATACGGCTCTAGCGTGCATGAAGTATGAGACATGAGTGGGGACCTTGTGACCCTCCAGATGTTGTTGGACTCTCAACACCCATTATCCCTGACCATTGGCCATGCTGGCTGGAGGTGATGGGACCTGGAGTTCAGCAATACTGGGTGGGCTGCAGGTTCCCCACTCCTGATATAAGAGGACGGGTCCCTGCCCTGAAGAGCTTACAGTCTAAAATTCAGCAAAGGGGAGGCACCAGATCAAGTGGGAAGGGAGAGACGGAGGCCTGGGCAGGCAGGGGAAGAATATGCAGTTGTGTTGGCTAAGGCTCAGTTACACCGGCAGTGGGCAGCCTGTGGCCCGGCAGGGCTTCCCTCAATCCCAGCCAGCATGGCCAATGGTCCAGGATGGGAGCCCAATCACATCTGGAGGGGCACAGGTTGTCCACCCCTGCAGTAGGTGTCAGGGTGGACACTGAGCCCATAGAATCCCAGAGTAGTTCTGATTCTGAAGATGAGGAGCCGCTCCTGGGAGAGGAGCACGCTCCTCTTTCCCAGGGCCAACAGCTGACGGAGATTCCTCCCACCAGCATTCCTAGCTTAGATAGCAGTCCTGGGAGTGACAGAGCGCGGGAAGCAGACTTGATGGACGTGCGTCACCGACGCAGGGAGTGGCGCCAAATGGAGGGCGCGGAAAGGAGGCGTAGTGCCTGGTTGGCGCGCAAACAACGGCTGCACCCAGAGGATCCAAGGGAAAAGGGGAGGGACTCTCCCTAGCCCTTAAGTTCAGGGTGTGCCAGTGATTCCCTTTCAAATGGGGACCAACTGTTCCAACTTAGGGCATAGGTACTCTGCTGCTCAGAGCTAGTTGCTAACGGTACAGTTGTTAAGTTGTAAAAGAGGAATAAAGCTTTGAAAAGAATCCCTTTGTCTGTGTCTGGACTTGGCCTCCAAAGAGCCCTTGACAGTAGAGTACAGGGATAAAGGGCTGTGCCAAAAGCTTCTTGGAAAAAGGTGGGGTTTGAGGAGGGTTTGGAAGAAAGAAAAAGTGGCGGCAACAGCATGGAGTCTGGGAGGAGGTTCCACGCAACAGGCACAACGAGCGGCAGGGAGGCTGGTAAGCTTGGGGAGAGGCTCAGTGGGGTCAGCCTGTGTATGCTCCGAGCGGCCCAAAGGCTTCCGTCTTCCCTGGAGCCCCCGACCCACCTGCCCCCGTGTGGCCTCGGAAGTGCTGGGTCTTGGCCCCCGAGCTCCACTCCCAGCAGGCAACCGTGTTGTCAAAGGAGCCCGTGACGAGCTTCTGCTCGTCAAACTTCACCGCCGCACAGGTGTGAGTCTGGATCCCATAGATGCACTGCCCCGTGCTTACGTCCCACAGCTTGGCAGACAAGTCGTCCGAACCTGCGGCCCCGAAGGAAGAAAGGAAGGGCGGTTTAGTGGCCTGGAAGTCAGGATGGCTCCGAGGGCAGCTGACCTGACCCACAGAACAATGGCAATCAACTCGAACCCAGGAGACCCAAATTCAAATCTCAGTACAGCCCTAGGTTCATATGCTGGCTGGGCCTGACTTCAGGCTCACGACAAGTATGGGAAACATTGCCCAGAATGATCTATCCAGGGGTTCCCCAAACTTCTTCACCAGCAATGAAATTTAGAGGCCTGCTGCCCTCTTTTAACACCTGAAATTGCTTACTTTTAAAATGTGTAAAAGGAAAAATACTGACCTCCCCATAAAAGAGCACGTCTGCAGCATCTCTGCATGAGACATTATTCTAGATTGGCCTCCCTCCATTCAAGAGGCATGCCCCAATCAGTGGCTGATGGAGAGATGCAACAGGCAAGCTTCCTCTGGGGGTGGGCAATTTCTCTGCAACAAGAACAACTGACTGATCTAATCACACCTGAGGCCAAGGTGCAAAGTCACTCATCTCAGCTGAGGCTGACTGGAAGGGAGGCAAAGAGCCAGAGCACTTAATCACACAGAAGGCAGTGTCCTCTTCAGGTGAGTTATACACATAGGAGCTTTTTCATTTTTTGATTTATTGACACAGGAGAACTTTCAGGTCAGCTGCCCAAATAGCCAGCAGTCCTGGAAATCCTCTCTGGAATTTTCGCTTGACTAGGGACCTAGAGGAGGAGGCGGTGGTAGAAGTGTTCTCTGGAAAAGAGTCAAGAGGGACCACACAGCAGAACAACTCCTTTTACATGCAAATAAAAAAATTGCCTATAAAGGATGAAGATGTAAACATTAAAAACATCCTTTTGCCCCAGCTGTGACTGTCCCTTTTTCATTGTGCACTGAGTTTTGTCATCTTTTTTTTTTTTTAACAACCACTGTGTACAGCAGCTCTGCAGACTTTCAAGTGCCCTGCTTCTGCTGTCTGTACTCATCTCTCCTTCCTTGAAACAGCCCCTCTGAGCATCATGGGGTGGGGAATCTCAGCACGGTATTGAAAACTGAACACAATTCTAATCCTCATGCAGAAAGAGAAAAGGCTCAGAAATGCCTTCATGCCCAGCTTTGCTTGACACAGGTTTCCAAGCCCAAATCTTTGATGCAGAACAAGTGTATGCAATCAAGCAAACAAGAATGCAAATTCATGCAAAGGAGCGTACAAATTCATGCAATTATAGCTGCATAATTGATTCCAGTTGAAGGATTTGGATTTTGGTTGGGAAGGTGAAGCACTTGGTGCAGAACACATAGTCCCATTCATATGCAAAATCTTTAATCCCCCAATACTGGATGGTCACAATTAAGCTTATGGTCACACATGATATGATTAATGAGAATTAGCTCTCCCATTATGAGGAAATCCAAAGCAATGTGCAGCTCAGATCCTCAAAACTTTGGTTTGCAAATCAACAACCTACTTTTCTGGACAGAAACGTTAATTTATTTTAGGCCATCTGCTTTCTGGATAACTAAATCAATACCCCTTTCCCCTACCCTTTTTAATGGGGCAGTTGTATGTTGTTGGGATTTAAGTCAAAAAAGTAATTGTCACAGTAATTGTAATCCACACTCCCTCATGGATCCAAGCTAGGGGAGGGGAATTTTTCAGACAGATAGATTCTACATCAGTGTCAATCTCCTTGGAAAGTGCTCTAGAATTCAATAAAAAGGCCCGATGTTTAGCTACGGCAGGGATGGGCAACCTTCAGCTCTCGGCCTAATTTCGAAAGCTCTCTCTAAGTGATCAGTTCAGTCTTCTGGCAAGAGCTGTCTCTCCCCCAGCAGCCCATGGGGCAGGGAGGAATGGTGGCAGGGGATGTGGGAGAGAAAAGGGGATGGCAGGAAAAGAAGTCTTTCTAGAGGGTAGCTGTGTTAGTCCATTGCAGCAAAAGAACGAAGAGTCTTGTGGAATTTAAAAAACTGACACATCTACCACAGCATAAGGTCTAGTCCACGAAAGCTTATGCGGGGGGGGGGGGGGGCGCTAGTAGAAAGAGAAAGAGATGTCCCCACCCACTGCCACCTTTGGCCCTTGAAGACTGTTCCAAAAGTATAGTTGATGGGGGCCCGTCATTTTGGAGCATGCAACTCTGTTGCTATTTAATCTGCATTGGTGTGTTTCCTAAGCTCAATTCAACATGCTATTACCTTTGGAGACCTAAACAGTTTGGGATGTCAGTAAGACTGTCTGCTCCAGCATGACTCTACTGCCTGTTACAATCTTCTGGGAAGCTTCTCATCTTGCCACCATCTGAGGAGCGCTCGAGTAGTACATGGGACAGGGTCTTCTCAGCGGTGGTGCCTAAGGGCCTCTGGAACTCCTGCACTCAGGAGCCTCATTTAGCGCCTTCCCCGCCCCCAGCCTACACAGCTTGCTCACAATGGTTTTGTTTAGATGTGTTTTTTTATGCTTCCTGATCCCCAGAGTTTTGTTTATGCTGCCACTGGTTTTAATAAGTTAGTCATTTGTTTTGTTTTTAAATACATTTTGTTGCTATTCTATTATGTTTGAAAACTGTCCCATATGAACAACAACAAAAAAAAAACAGCATATAAACAGTATATAGAATTAATAACATAAAACGTATGAGAACAGATGACTGGGAAGAGATGAGAGAACAGAGAAGACGGGAGATGGGCAAATGTTGTCCCCATCTTCAAGAAGGGGAAAAAGGTAAATCCAAGAAACTACAGACCAGCCAGCCTGACATCAACACCAAGAAAAATTCTCAAACATATGATTAAGTGGATAGCCTGAACATCTAAAAAATAACGTATCGATTACTAGCAGTCAACATGAGTTTGTGAGGAATAAGTCATGCCAGACCAACCTTTTTTGGTAGAGTTACTAGTTTGGTAGATCATGAAAATGCTGTGGACGCAGTATATCTTGATTTCAGCAAACTGTTTGACAAGGTTTCTCATGATATCCTTGTAAACAAGATGATAAATCGTGGTTTGGACAACACTACAATTAGGTGGATCCACAGCATTTTGAGCAACCGTTCTAATCAAGGACTAATTAATGGCTCAGCATCCTCCTGGAGCGAGGTCTCAAGTAGAGTGCTGCTGGGCTCTGTCCTAGGCCCTGTGCTGTTCAACAGTTTTATGAATGACTTGGATGAGGGTGTAGAGGGGTTGCTTATCAATTTTGCAGATGACACAAAACACCATATCCAACACCAACAGGATGAAGATTCAAAAGCATCTAGACAGGCTGGAACACTGGGCCAAATCTAACAACATGAAATTCAATAGAGGTAGATGTGAAGTCTTGCATTTAGGTGCAAAAAAATCGAAGACACACGTATAGGATGAGGGAGACCTAGCTTGGCAGCAGTATCCGCGAAAAGGACCTAGGTATCTTGGAGAGCAATCCTATGGCCCCTAGACAGCACCTGGGTGCCAAAAATACTTCGGATTTCTGGATCTGAGGCTGGAGACAGCGCTCTGACCTCAGACACAGGAGTTAGAGCCCACGCCCCCTTGCAGCCAGCGTGGAGAGATCTGCGCTGGTTGCTTCTCCGAGCTCGCAAATGCGAGCTTGGAGAGGAGGGAAAGGGGCGTTTCTATGGGTGGAGGGGAGGAGACCAGGGTGGCCAGTTTATGAAGAATCATCCAGCTGCCCCAGCCTCCTTCCCTCCCACTCTGCAGAGCCCCAGCTAGACAAGCAAAATCGCCCATGAAGGGTGACAGGAGTGCAGAAGCAATGATTGCCTCTAAGCTCCTCCTGCCCTGCATAGGATGACGATCAGCTTCCAAGTTTGGAGGATGACAGGCATACGGATAGGATTGTGCCCGTAGCGGATCACAAGCTGAATATGAACCAGCAGTGTGACGCAGCAGCTAAGAAAGCTTATGTGATATTGGGCTGCATTAACAGAAGCATAGTGTCCAGTTCACAGGAAGTAATCGTTCCGCTCTATTCTGCATTAGTCAAGCTGCATCTGGAGTACTGTGTCCAGTACTGGGTGCCCCATTTTAAGAAGGACATCGACAAGATGGAGTGTGTCCTGACAAAGGAATCAGGATGGTGAAGGGACTAAAAACCGAGACCTATGAGGAATGGTTGGAAGAGCTGGGTATGCTTAGCCTAGAGAAGATTAAGGGGAGACATGATAGCAGTCTTCAAATATCTGAAAGACTGTCATGCAGAAGATGGAGCAGAGTTGTTCCAAGGGGTCGAAATGGCAGGGAAGCGGATTTCAGTTAAACATTAGGAGACACTTCCTAACAGTGAGAACTGTTCAGCAGCAGAATAGATTGCCTTGGGAGGTTCTCCTTCTCTGGAGACATTTAAGCAGAGGCCAGATGACCATCTGTTAGGGATGCTGTAGCTACACCCTGTAGTGCAGAGCCTGCATTCAGCGGGGGGTTGAACTAGATGATCTCCCGAGGCACCTTCCAACTCTATGATTAAAAGATTCCTGTAAGCTTGAAATGTATCCTCTCCCCTCTGCTCAGCAAATGAGACTTCCCATTGTATCTCTGTGTAAACCTGTGCCCTGGGCTTGCTGTCTTCTGATCAGGAGTCACATCCAGATCAGTGACTCATGCAGAAACATGGGGAGGAGAAGGGCTCTTCTGAGGGTGAGCGTATTGTCTATAAGCAAATGTTTCAGGTGTAAGAGTGACCGTCTGCCTGTAATTTTAATTCAGAAGACAATTTCAAAAAGAGGAAGGGTCAAAGTTCAGCGTAACTGCACATGCAGTGTATGCTCAAGGTCCCAGGTTCAGTCCCCGGCATTTCCAGCTATAAAAAAAATCTCAGACAGACACGGTGGGGAACAATTCTGAGAGCCGCTTTCAATCAGAGTAGAAAATACAGAGTTAGAAGGACCAACGTCCTGCCTCGGCATAAGGCAGTTTTGTACATTTGCACAGGTGCCTCGTTTGGAAAATGAACCACTGCATTCATCTTCCCAACAGCCCTGAAAGATAGGCCATATTGCTGATGGGGGCTGAGAGAGGAGTAGCTCATGAAAGGCCCCTTGTGCCCAAGGCCAGATCTGAACTGGCGACTTCCTGGCTCACAGCCACGACACACCAGCAACTCTCACTGTGCCCCCGTGCCCAAGTCAGTTGGGCCATCCTACCTGTACACAGCAGTCCATCTTTATAATAAAGTGCATACACCCTGGCACTGTGTCCGATCAGCGAGGAGGTCTCAAAGGCTTCATGGTCCTCCAGCTGCTTCATCCTCAGGATGGCCTTCAAGTACACCTTCTTCCAGTGCAAAGCATCCTGGACAGAGTCATCAATCTGCCAGCCCAGGTTCTTACAAGCCGTCTGCCACACCTCCATACAGGCACTTATGACCTTGTTCCATTGCTTAGAGACGAGGCAACACGTGAGTAAGGTCTGAGGGTCAAGCCATTTTAACAAATAGAAACTGAGTTCCAGCGGAAGGAGTTTGAGGAAGTCCCGTTTGAGGAGGGTCTCTAGGTTATTGGAGAGGTGCCTGAGCTGGGCGGCCCCGCTCAAGCCAATCAGGTGATCCAGCGTCTCATTTTTCTGCAAGTCCGTCAGAGAGAGAAACGTAACAGAAATATTATCAAGCCATGCTTCAAAGTCCTTTCTCTCCATAAGGTTATGGAAACATTTACCTGCGGTACATCAAAATACAGTATTAGTTCTGCTCAAAATCAAACACAAACAACACTTTCTTTTTTAAAAAATTGCTGAGTCATAGTCTCTGCTGTGCTTTGACCCTGCTTTGATAGTGTAACCCACTATGGTTAATATTTAAAACCAGAAATGCACGATCTGAAGAAGAGCTGCCTGTTGGATCAAAGCAGTCTAGAAACTTGCATGAGTACAGCATGCCAGAAATTGTGGGACTTTTGTAGTCCAGTGCAAAACATTGCAGCTACTTTGAAGCCTTGTTAATCTCAGTCCAATTAGAAATAATGCAAGCTCATGTTTGGTGAGAAGTTGTTAAATGTTCCAAAATCTAACTTTCCAGAGAGGACTGGTGAATGGATTGCTTTGCCTTCTGGCAGAGAGCTGGACCAGACTGCACGTTGGTTCCATCCAACTTTACACCCCTCTTCCTCACCTTTTCCTTTTCTCCCTGCATCAGAGCTGGACGGGAAAGGGAACACACTTACCTTAGGTAGTTGTCTGTGTTAGAATGTTGCTCAACAGGTAGCGGCCAATGCTCCTTTTTCTCCTTGGAACCCGACAAGGGTTGGGATCCCTCTGCGGCCATTTCTCCTGTAGAAGTAACAAGAACCACATCTGTGACTAAGGCTATAAAACAGCTCTCTCCCATCCCATCTCCGCAGTGTGTTTCCCGGTGATCCCTAACCAGCTAACTTATAGCTTAGGCCCACAGCTACTCCTCTTCTATCCCATCCCAAAAGCCCTTTTGCCCTTGCAAGTTCACTCCTTAATTTTCCAACTTCGTTCACGAAATTAAGGGACCTTTCTGTTACTGGACATAGGCTGTAATCCTATGCATGCTTACTTGGGAATAAGTCCCATTAAAGTAAATAGGACTTGCTCCCAAGAGCACATTAGAATCAGGGTGTTAATATTTGTTTCGCACCCACACACAGCATGCTGGTGCTGCACAGAGCAAAGCAATAATGCATCCATGCCTAAAAGATGTGGGGCCCATATTAGATGGATAATTTGAGGGACCTCTGTTTCTTTTCTTTCTTTTTCCCTCATGTATGAAGCTATATAGATCAGGGGTGAGGAACATTTTTTCCTGTCAGACTGTGTTCCCTTAGGGATCATCTGTCAGGGGGCTGCAAGGCAGCAGGGAGTGGGGCTGAAGCCAGCAGTAGGCAGGGCCACAACTTTTCTTTCTTTTTTTCTCTCTGATAGCCCCTTCTCTCCTCCCTTTCCTCCTACCCAGTGAACTGCTAGGGGAGGGACAGCTGGCTCTTACCAGCTGTCTGAACTGATTGCTGGCAGAGGACTTTTGAAATTAGGTCAAGGGTTGCATAAGACTGCAGATTGCCCACCCCAGTTTAGACTGTAAACTAATAGGCAGCATTGTGTTGTTTTTGTCTATGTTTTATATTGCACAATGTCTTAGTTGTTTGTCTAGCATTTAAGAAATATTATTAGTGTAACTATCAATATGGGGCAAAGGAAAAAGTCAGGGATTAACAAGTAAATGGGAGAGTTGCCACCTATAGGGGAAGGTAAAACACGGGCCGAGTGTCTTAGGTTTTTCTTTTACGATGGGTCTCTTGATGAGGAATCTGAAGGAGTGTAGGAAAGTGGCTTGATTCATTCACTGGCCACATTCCAACACAGAGATGAGCACGATTGAGTCTGCATTGGATTGTGGCAGGTGCAAAAAAATCGAAGACACAAGTATAGGATAAGGGAGACCTAGCTTGGCAGGAGTATTCCTGAAAAGGACCTAGGTATCTTAAGAGAGCAATCCTATGGCCTCTAGACAGCACCTCAGTGCCACAGAATACTTCGGATTTCTGGATCCGAGGCTGGAGACAGCGCTCTGACCTCAGACCCAGGAGTCCATGCCCCTTGCAGCCAGCGTGGAGAGAACTGTGCTGGTTGCCTCTCTGAGCTACTCCTCTTCTCAAGGACTTTGAGGTCTCAAAGTCTCAAGGACTTTTCTCTGTAGAACTGTGCAACAGAGCACAGATCCCCCAAAGTGGCAAATCCCTCTATCTGGTAGCGCTACATTTCCTGTGCATAACTCCCATGAACAAGTACTTAATGGCATGCAAGAAATTGTTCCTTATGCCTTTCAGGTCTCTGAAACCAACTCTGAAGGTGAGGGCAATTCTGGGAAGCAACCCATGTGTAGGATGCTGTGTTCATAGGAATATAGGAAGCTGCCTTATGTCAGGTCAGAGTAGTTGTCCATTCTAGCCAAATATTATCTGCTCTGATTGGCTGCCTCTCTCCAGGGCCTGAAGCAAACAGTCTTTCCAATTAGCTGCCACCTGATCATTTGTCTTTTTAAACTACATGGTCGCATGCCACATATTAAACCTGTCTGGGGCCTTCTTCAGCCAATGCATGTTCAGCTTCACCATGAAGCTACAGTCCACCCCCCATTTGACACTTCTACAGGTATTCCCCCACCCCTTTGCAAAGGGCAAAGCTGCGACTGGATACACGCTCACATGGGGCAGTTGCCCCTTAAAAGCTTGCAGCGTGCAGAGAACTTCAATGCTACTAGCACAATATTAGAAAATAAGAAGAGCCTGTGTGGCGAATTACGTGCGCTGTCTCGTGGCATGGTCGCATGCCACATATTAAACCTGTCTGGGGCCTTCTTCAGCCAACGCATGTATTCCACCATGAAGCTACTGTCCACCCCCGATTTGACGCTTCTACAGGTATTCCCCCACCCCTTTGCAGAGGGCAAAGCTGCGACTGGATACAGGCTCACACGGGGCAGTTGCCCCTTAAAAGCTCGCAGCGCGCAGAGAACATCAATGCTACTAGCACGATATCAGAAAATAAGAAGAGGCCTGTGTGGCGAATTACGTGCGCCGTCGCGTGGCATCAACCGGGCGCGGAACGTCTCCCTCCGCCAATCCACCTGCGTGCGACACCCCTGATGTACACCAACACACAGCAAGCCCAGCCTGCCCTCCCAAGGCAACGTTCCCCCACCTGGTGGCCCCCAGATGTGTTGGGCTACAACCTCCACCATCCCCTGCCCGCAAGACCATTGCCCAGGCCGGCTGGGGAGAATGGGACTTGCGATCCAGCACGGCTGGGGGGCGCCGGCTCGGGGAGGGCTGCCCCAAGGCCTACGTTCACCCCGCCCCCCGCCAGCCCACGCCTCAAGGCCCCACCCCCTTGCCACAGGCGTCTCCATGGCAACCCACCGGTGTCCCGCCTCCCCCCGCCGCTGCCCCCGGGCATGCTCTGCCCCTCGCCCCCTCCCGCGTCTTTTCTCGCCCCCTCCCGCCCACGTCCTCTTTCGGGGGGCCCAACCTGCCGCCGCCGGGTCCCAGCAAAACCTCTACCCCAAGCACTTCCGGCGCGAGCACCTGACGTCATCGCCTAGCGCCGCCTTTCTTCCTCTCTTCCCGCCGGGGAGCCACTTCCGCCTGTGGCCGGATGCGGCCGTCTTCGAGCGCAGGGACGGCAGCCATAGAGGTAGAAACGTACGGCGTCGGCGGCTTAGCGCCTGGCCATCCGCTGAGAGTTTCGGAGCCGCCTGCGGATGTGGTTGTTCTCCCACAGAACTGCAAAGTCTCCCTCCCGCCGTGGGTCCCCCACCTGTGCCACGGTGGCGCCGCTGCCTCCCGGGGGCCGCTCTGCGGCGCCGGGAAACCCCGTTAATTTGACTCCGGAAGTGCGCATACTTCCTGCCAGGGTGCGTGACTCTGCATTTCTATCTCTTGTGACTCGACCGGTGCCGAAGAGCCGTCGTTCGCTTTGGCCTAGAGGGGACTGACCGGAAGTGGCCGTGCGGGGGCATACACTTAATCCGGCGAGCTTCCGGCCCGCCGCTATTTTTGCCTCCCTCTCGAAAATGTGGCCGCTCTTCCCTGTAGTTCCGGCTGGTGCTGGAGGCCGCGGTCGGTGGCTCTGATTCGGGCGCGAGGAGCAGGAATTCGGACTTCGGATTACGCGGCAGGCGGAGGGGGGCGTGTGCCGGCCCGGCCTCCTGGCCGACTTGCGTCGTCTCCCGGCGTCAGCAAGGCGGTACTGATTTATTTCTCCTCCCGCTGTTGCTCGCCTGGGATGCTTCCCGCGGGGCCGAGCCAGGCTGCTTGGCCGCCCTAGCCCGGGATCGCCTCCTCCAGCCCGCCGCTGCTGGCTGGGAAGGACGAGGCCGCACCTGGAGGGCGCCAGGTTGGGAAGCCTGGTCGAGCCTAGGGTGCCAGCAGGCCCCCGGGCTCTTATTTATTTATTTTATTTATTTATCATTGCATTTACATCCCACCTTTTTTCCTCTTTGCAAGGCACTCAAGGCGGCTTACATGATCCTCCTCCTCTCCGTTTTATCCTCACAACAACAGCCCTGTGAGGTGGGCTGGGCTGAGAGGCTGCGACTGGCCCAAAGTCACCCAGGGAGCTTCCGTGGCCGAGTGGGGACTAGAACCCGGGTCTCCCGGCTCCCAGTCCAGCACTCTCGCCACTACACCACGCTGGCTCTCTCGGGCTGGGGTCTCCCTTGGCAGTGCCCCCAGGAATCCTTTCAGCTGGAGCGGCCTGGGCTCGAACCTGGAATCTGAGCTATGGCTCCTCGCGTGCCGGGGCTGGCTTGCGATGTGAACCCAGGGAGAGTGCTATAAGGATGCTTAGGAGGGTCTTCTATACCGAGGCCATGAGAAGCCAGGCTGCTCCAGGGGCTTTGGTGCTGGGGCTGCCTCTCTGACTGAGAGCACAGCTCCTGATGTTCTAGAAGGATTATTCTTCATTCTCCCTCAACCATCTCCGTGGGTGCTTCCGAGCAAGGCTTTCCTGGTGGAATTGCTCTGCCTCGCTCATGGGTTTTCACAGTGGGTCCAGATGTCATCCTCGTCCGTTTGTTACTCCCCTGTGTTTTCCCACTGTTCCTTCCATCTTGCTTCCTTAAGCCAGTTAAGGAAGAAAAGACTAAATAGGTGCACAATAGCTTTTGGTTGGTAGCGCCAGCAGCTGTCTCTCTGCAAGCACTCCGTTTTAATGACCATTTGGAAATAGAATCGTAGAGTTGGAAGGGACCTTGGAGGTTATCTGGTCCAGGGATGGAGAACATGTGGGAGGTGGGAGGACGAGACAGGCTCTCTGCAGTGGCCATGCCCACTGCTGTCATTGCCACATCCCCACCCATTTTGCCTTTCTCCATGTTGAGAGGGGCACAGAACTCACATCATGGAGAAAGGGACTCTGCTGCTCCCAGTGCCAGCCGAGTCCCTCGCCACCTGCACCAAATCGTTATCTCCAATCTGTGATTAGAGAGGGGGCGGCATGCAAGGGGATCCCCACTGTTATCTCCATTCACTGATAGCAGTGGAGATTCCTTTGGGGCTTGGAGGCCATGGAGGCTCTGTGGGCAAGATGGGGAAATCCCACAGGCCCATGAGCTGGAGGTTCTGCATACCTGTTCTAGTTGAGTCCCTGCTCCAAGCAGGCTCTCAATACAGGATGTAGCTAAGGCATACAGTACTTTTCAGACTGACCATTCTGTTTACTCAACTCTTTCCCTTCCTGGCTTGTAAGACAGAACAGAAGAGGGATGACCATGTCAGGACAAAGAGATGATTAATGCATCATTACAAGAGGGTTCAATGATAGTGGTTGTGAGGCCTGATTCTGAACACTATTCCAGGTATAGGCTAGTTGCAGATATTCCCTTTTGGGGTGACATGCTCAAGTAAGTAAGGAGGTGTACAAGTAAGTAAGGAGGTGTACAAGTAAGTAAGGAGGTGTACAAGTAAGTAAGGAGGTGTACAAGTAGTGCTCAAGTAGGTGGTGGCTGTACAATTCCAGTCATTCTTGGATGATCCAAGTGTGTGTGTAGAGCCAGTGTGGTGTAGTGGCAAGAGTGTTGGACTGGGAGCTGGGAGATCCGGGTTCTAGTCCCCACTCGGCCATGGAAGCTCACTGGGTGACTTTGGGCCAGTCACACACTCTCAGCCCAACCTACCTCACAGGGTTGTTGTTGTGAGGATAAAATGGAGAGGAGGAGGAGGATAATGTAAGCCGCCTTGAGTTCCTTGCAAGAGGAAAAAAGGCGGGATATAAATGCAATAATAATAATAATAATGATCCAGATGTGTTAGAGCCATTTGGATTGGCTTCCAGCCCAGTGTGCTACAGAAACTGTCATAATTACCCCATTGGAGAACCTGCACTGGGTGAAGGACAAGAACAGTGTGACCCTGCTAATTCTCCTGGACCTCTCAGCGCCTTTCAACACCATTGGTTATGATATTCTTCTAGCCTGGCTACCTGGGATGGGAACTGGAGGCACTGTGCTCCAGGAGTTCTGTTCCTACATAGCGGACTAGTTCTAAAAGGCAGTGCTACGAAACTGCGGCTCTGCTCCATGGGACTTCTGCTATGGAGTTCTGCAGGGTTCTTTTGACTCACTGAGTGAGGTCATCTGAGATTTGGGGTGAGGTGTCATCATTACCCAGCTGTAACTCTCCTTTTTATCCAGGAAGTATTCTAGGTTGGGTTGAATGTTTATTTTATACTAACAAGAATGAGTAATAATGGGATATTTTTTTTCATTTTTATTAAAAAAAAACCCTCCTCAATGCATAACATCAAAATAATAATAGCTCCTTAGCAATAAGAACTGCATAAGATTCCAAGCTCTCAGTAGGTTACAAGGTGACAGTATTTCCTAAACCAAGGTGGAAACCTATAGCTCTCTGTTGCTGGATTCTAACTCCCATGGATGGGCATGGATGACGCGAGTTGTTGTCCAACAACATCAGGAGTTCCCCGTCCCTGTCGTCAACAGTTCCTGTGATCAAAGATTCCAGTCTTAATACTCTAAAAGGAGAGCTTTCATCTAAGTTTCATTTTTTACTATACTCTGAATAGGCTGTTCAGTTGACAGTTACATAGGGTTTATGAGCTTTTAGATAGTAAAGAAACTTGTATGCCCACAGCATCAGAGCATATTTAAACACTTTGTACAATTGCATGTTACTAATTATTTACTGTCCCATAAATCTGGACTTCCTCCAAAATACCTATGAGATTAAAACATACAAAGGAGGTTTAAAACATATTTCAGACTAGATAACATTAATTATGGATCATATATTTGAAAACAACAACTCCTAATTCAGAATTTATTACTTGAATGTAAGTGTATAAACTTTTTTTAGACATCTATATATCAGGTGTATTCTTTTAGCATTTATACCTTATACAATGTTTCCTCCCATTAATTATGTACCATTAAATGATAAGCAAACTCTTTAAATACACTTTTGACCTTAAATAATAATGTAATAAAGTTTTATAGTCCAACACTCTACAGATAAGCTTTGATCCCAAGCATTGAGGTTTACAGCTCTTCATCCCTCTAATGGATTGTCCCTTGACTTTGAGCAATGGACTTTAACTTGGCATCCTCTCTATCATCCAGACCACATGGCAAATTCGTTTTCATAAACTATCCATAATTCCTTGTGGATCTGCTTGTTTCCTGTCTTTGTGTTTCTTCTATTTGATGTGATTGCTTCTTTTTACTTATTTATTTTTCCAAATTCTCAATTATCTGTCATTTTCAGTTCTTCTTAAGAACAGAAGAGCCCTGCTGGATCAGACCAAGGGTCCACCTAGTCCAGCATTCTGTTGACACAGTGGCCAACTAGCTGCCCACGGGAAACCCACAAGCAGGACATGAGGGTAACAGCACCCTCCTGGCCATGTTCCCCGGTAACTGATGCACATAGGCTTATTGCCTCTGGTACTGGAGGTTGCACATAGCCATCAGGACTAGTAGCCATTGGTAGCCTTCTCCAGGAATTTGTCAACCCCCTTTTAAAGCCATCTAAATTGGTGGCCATCACCACTTCTTGTGGAAGCAAATTCCATGGTTTAACTATGCACTGTGTGAAGAAGGACTTCCTTTGATCTGTCCTGAATGTCCCACCAATCAGCTTCATGGGATGACCCCGGGTTCTTCACTTGACATTTTATTAAAAGCCACTATGTATTGCTTTGAGAGAGAGGTGGCGCAGCAATTTCTCAGCCTTCCTAGCAATTCCAATCAAATATTCAAATAGTTGACACTTGGAACTCACTAATGGACCAGATGAGGGCCAATAAACCGAAGCTCAATCCAGATAAAATGGAGGGTCTCTTGGTAGGTGACCAAAGAGGTGGTGTTCAGCCAGGCCCAACACAGTTTCAAATGTTGGGCCTATCACATCTTTATTTTTGTGCACCCTTCAGATTGCGTTTCTCCCTTTTCTCCTTATGAAGCTGTCGGTCAAGCTTACCAGCTAAGGCTAGTGTCCCTGTTGGGGCCCGTTTCAGACAGATGTAGCCTCACCAACTGTTATCCATATTCTGGTATTATCCACAGTGCTACTGAGACTGGTTACTCACAGAAGTTTATGAGTCCTTTACATGACGTTGTTGGGCCTCCAGTGCCTCTCCTATGCTTTCTGACCAGTTCTGCAGCTTTATTTGAAATAGAGATGAGGTAATTAAAAAGAATTGAATGTGTCCCTGTAAAGAGGGAATTGTTCTATAATAGCAGTGCCATCTAGTGGCTGTATAATGAAAATATAGAACTTGCAGATAAAGGCAACCCCTGGGGGGGGAAAAAAAGTGCATGAGAAGGAGTTTATCTTAATCCTGCAAATAATCTGGAAGCAGAAGCCTCAGTAAAATTGCAGGAGAAAAAGCCCGGTGTGGAGAAATTCTTAGTGTTAAGGATGGGTGGTGGAAACAACTCTCTCGATCCACTTTTTTCACCATGCTTAATATTGTGATTCTCACCACCCCAGTTCATCTTTTTTTCTAAACTAAAAGCCCCTAAGCTCATTAGCTTTTCCTCAAAGGTGGGTACTTCACCTCCATGACTGTTTTAGTTGCCCCTTTCTGCGTCTTTTCTAACTCGGCAAATCTCTTTTTTTGGATGGGGGGACCAGAACTGCATGCAGTGTTCCCAACTGGCCACACCATAGTTTTGTAGGTCATTGCACACTTGCCTAACAATGCTGTTTGCTCCCTTCCCCCCACCCTGGTGTTGTGTGTGGATGTGTGTTTTGCTTAACACCCAGCCTGATGAAAGGTTTCAACAAATGCAGATGCATCCTTGCTTCTTTGGGGCCTTTCGTTTCTCCTTATAACAACATTTCCTCACAGTTACTTTTGGATATTTTATGTGTGTTGTTTTTCCCCTGAATGAAATAAGTTGGTCAGCTGCAACGTTGGTCGTCTTTTAAAAGAGAAGGGTGTAGCTCATCGCTGAGGAAGCAGAATAGTTTGAAGTCACAAGACTTGCTTTTGCCTCTTCCTGCTTATGAACTTTCTCTTTTTAACATTCTCAAGGCTTAGGACCCAGACTGCCTGGTGTTCTCCTTTGGTTTGAGGACAGGAGAGATGGCTTCTGAGGAATCCAGACCCCTTTTGAGCACTGCAGCGGAAGTAGAACTGTCTGCTGCTGAGAGACCCTCTCAACTGGAAATTTATCTGAGGTGTGTGTGTGTGTGTTAATGAATTTTCTCTACATTTTTCTCTACTTTTAAAGCTGTTTGAGGTGTGTGTGTATGTTTGGGGGTGGGGTACAGCCCCGGGTGCTTGCTTGTTTGTTGTATTTCTATCCCACCTTTCCTGCAAGGAGCTCAAAGTTGTGTACATGGTTCTCTCTCCCGCCCCCGTTTTATTCTCACAATGGCCCTATGAGGTAGGTTAAACTGAGAGATAAGCTGAGAGACACTGGGTTTTTCTACACGAGGCATTTATCATGTGCACATCATTCCGCACTCACGGTTGTTTACGGGTTCTTTATTTGACATTCTTACCCTCCAGTTTCGCTTCTGTATCTAACCAGCATTTCCACTGAGCTTTTTTTAGAGCAAGGAAAATGCAGCATTTAACTGTGAAAGCGAAAGAAAGCGTGATTTGCTGTTGTATATTTGTGCTGTTCTGCTATACCACAGTGCCACCTAGAGGTTATGTAGCAGAAAAGCAGGAAGGGAAACGCTCCTTGTGTAGAGCTTAGATCTTAATTCTGCAACGAAATCAAGAAAAGAAAAAGCCGATTAAGAGCCTCATGTAGAAAAGCTCGCTAGCTTTGCCAATTAAAATTAATTGCATGCTTAACTATTGCAAACACAAAAGTTTAAATGTAGTGCTTGCCTCTCTGTGTGACTCCTGGGTGAGAAAATGTCTAGTTCTTCTGCAGAGAAGTGATGCATACTTTTCTCTGAGAGCAGATATTTCTGCCTGGTCTTTGTATCAGGAGCAGTTGAATGACCATAAGCAATGCAAGAAGAGGCAGAATTACCTCTCTGACTGGAGGCTGATTGGAAGGAAAGAAAGTCCAGAGCAGCAAATCATTCAGAGACAGGGCAGGCACCCTCCCCTTGAGGGAAATTAATTATCCTGTATTGAAAATGAAGGAGCCAATGAGATGATGAGATGTGGCCACCCCAAACAGAGGCTGATTGATGGGAAGGTCATTCCAGAGCAGTGTATCATTCAGAGACATGGCTGGCGCTCTACTCTGGGGTGAAGCTAATTCCACTTTATTGGGATTGAAGGCTCCAGTCAGATACAGGGGCATGGTGGAATTGCTAATCCGCTATTGGAAACTGATTGGAAGGAGGCACAGCCAGTAAATCACACAGAGGGGCAATGAGCACCCTCTGTGGGTGCCTCCCAGGCTCCTGGGAGCCTTTAATTTATTTCTTATGGCACATGGTCTGGGAATTCCTGAGCCAGGGGAAGTGCACATTTATGCCTTGCCTGAGAGGAGTCCCGCATCCATTAAAATACAGGAATCTCTGTTCCCTCGTTTTGTTCTGAATGGCAGCTTTGGAGCAAGCATCTGCCTTTTTCGCCAGCTTCCATCCCTCCTCTGGCCCTCTGCTTGCGGTTGTCCTATGCCCTCCTTACATCTAAGAGTGGCAGAAGCGTGAGCACTGGTTCGTGAGCTTTGTACAGCCAGTGTAGTTTAGCAGTTAGAGTACCCAACTAGGATTGGGGAGACCTGGGTTCTAATTGCTACTCAGCCACGATGTTTGCTTTTGGCCAATTGCTATCTCTCAGCCTAGCCCACCTTCTGCTGTTGTGAGGACAAAAAGGGGTGGAGGATGAACCATGGATGCCTCCCACAGCTCCTTTAAAGAAGGGTGGGAATGGATAAAAAGATGCAAATAAATACAAATGTAGTAATAAATCAAGCCTTCTGTTTGTGAGATCTTTTTCTGGGACACTGCCCAGATGTGCTATGTTCTAGCTACACACCGCCAGCCAGGAAGATAAGACTTTGCCAAATGTGGGATAAGGCACAAAGACAACAAGGTCATTGCGTTAGTTATCTGAAGTCCAGTGGCCAATCACCTCCCCCTGTCCTCAAGCTGTATCAGCAGATGGGGAAAGAAGTCTCTGCTTGCCCGATTCTGAATCACTGGCGTAATGGGATTGGCCTGAGAGATCTGATGGAGAAGCCTGGAACAAGAGGGGATTTCTTGTAAAATGTATTGGCTTATATTTGGTGCCTGCCATGCCCCCAGGATCCTGGTTAAGCATCTCCAGTTCAGACCCCATCAGTGTTCTGCGTGACGTTCGGGTGGGCCCAAATGTGCATCCCTTTACACGTCAGGATGCTCACCTCCAGGCAGCCATCCCCCCGCAGCCCTGGTCTCTCTGCCACCCCACACTCCTAATGGAGCCTGTGTATCTCTGTAGCTGAACAGTGTCCTGCTGTAAGAGCCAAAGAAAGCACCTGGCTTACATCCTTTAATTATTGAACCAACTACACAGGGAGAAACTGTCTGAAGACAATATCCCCAGCCAATAACCATCTTGCTGATTCACTAAGCCCAACTTATCGTTGCAGCCCTACTTCCACAATTGGGTGCGAGTCGCACTGCAAGTCCCTTTCTGTGGCCTTAGGGTCGTAGGAAGCAACCTGACACCAGGTCAGGCTGTTTGTCCGTACACTCGGACTGGCCGTAGCTCATCAAGGCTCTGGCAGAGGGTCTTTTTCATCACCTACTGCCCAGTTGTTTGTTTATTTATTTCTTTAATTTCTTTATGACATTTGTCTACCGCTCCACATCTAGACAGATTCCAGAGCAGTGAACAGTAAGAATCATAGAATCATAGAATAGTAAGGTTGGAAGGGGCCTACAAGGCCATCTAGTCCAACCCCCTGCTCAATGCAGGAATCCAAGTCAGAGCATCCCTGACAGATGGCTGTCCAGCCTCGTCTTGAATGCCTCCAGTGTGGGAGAGCCCACCACCTCCCTAGCTAATCGGTTCCATTGCCGTATTGCTCTAAAAGTCAGGAAGTTTTTCCTGATGTTCAGCCGGAATCTGGCTTCCTGTAACTTGAGCCCATTATTCCGTGTCCTGCACTCTGGGATGATCGAGAAGAGATACAAAATAGAATAAAAGAATAAAACACCATGTTAAAATAATTACCATTTAAAAAAAGAAATAGAGTTCTGATAAAACTGCGGCCGGTCACTCAAGGAAGACTTCCTGAAATAAAGAAATTTTTAGGAGGTGCTGGAAAGGGCACAGTGTTGATGCCCGCCTGGTCTCCAGAGGGAGGGAGTTCCATAGGAAGGGGGCCACCACACTCAAGGCTATTCTCCAGGGGGACTCCAGTCAGGCCATAGGTCCATGTGGAACCATCAGGAGCAGGTCCTCTGATGATCTCAGTGACTGGGCAGGTTGGTAAGGGAGAAGGCGCTCTCTCAGGTATCCCAGTCCCAAGTTGTTTTAAGAAAAAGGGGATGCCAGGGATTGAAACAGGGGCCTTCTGCATGCCAAGCATGCGCTCTACCACTGAGCTATGGCCCCTCTATTCTCTTTCCCAGTGGTCCAGCCACCTTTCCAAAAGCCCTCACATTTATCGACTTATTTCTGGGGAAAGGCTTACCTTTCCCCACTTCTCAACTCTACAGGCAGGGGTGGGTAAGTTGTGGCCCTCCCATTATTGTTGGCCTACAACGCCCATCAGCCCCAGCTAGCATAGCCAGTGGTGAGAGATCATGGGAGTTGTAGACCAAAACATCTAGCAAGCCCCAAGTTGCCCACCCCTGTCATAGAGAGGAAGGGAGCGAGGAAACTCAGGTGTTGGGTTATAACAGCTGTGTAGCCACCGAGAAACAAGAGGGAGGTTTTGGCATCGTGCTTGGGGAAACCAAAGTTTTGTAGAAGTAGAAAAAGAATATTTTGGTGGAGGGAAACTATGCAATTGTTCATGCCATCTATCTGGCATATAAAATTGTTTTAGCTGTCCCTTAATGAGAAAGAGCAGGAGTGGGCAACTTTCAAGTGATCAGTTCAGACCTCTGGCAAGAGCTGTCTGTCTCTCCACTGGTAGTCCATTGGGAATGGAGGGAAAGAAAGGGAGGAGGGGAGGGAGGGAGGGAGGGGTGATCCCTCTCACTGCTGGCTTTGCCTTCACAGCCCCTGACCACTTAATGCTTTCCAAAGAGAGTTGCTGGGACTCAGGCACACCTGGGAACGGGAGCCCTTGCCACCAGCTCCAGTTTCATGTTCAGAGGGCCCCCCCCCCCACTTTCCATTTGCATATTCTGTGGCGGAGTGCAAAAGAAAGGTGTCCGTGGGCTGCATAAGAGTGCAGACAAAGCGCCATTTTTGGTACTGGATGCAAAGTTCACCTTCCGGAGTATCTGAGCTGTATGTTTGTTTTTGTGTGTGTGTGTGTTAAGAAATCAGGTTTCTAGCCCTTGTTACTGAAATGATGAACCTAAATGTCTGCAAAGCCTGCTGAAATCTCAGGAGCCAGGGAGGCGGCTGAATAAGATTTCCGGTGGGGGTGGGGGTGGGGGCATCAGTGCCCCTCCCCATGCCTAGCCTAGCTGAACTTATGCAAAACAGAATAAATGCTGCACATCGGGATTTATTTGTTTCATTTTTATACTGCCCAATAGCCAAGGCTTTCTGGGCGGTTCACAACAATTCACATGTTCATGGATGCTCATTTTGCACAAATTCATACAGCTTTTCTTGCCGTACAGCTGGGATTTGGCGCCTACAGAATTGTGATTTTGCTTAGTGCGGGCGGAACACCAACCTGGATGTGGCTGCTTAATAAATATTTGTGCCTCCAGTTTTTCAGCTGCCAAGGAGCCACAAGTGAGCCTTGGTGGGAGGCAAGACTCTGCACAGATCCGTTTGAACCCTTGTTCATTCCCAAGCTCCGAAACTTAAGTGTGTGTCTTTGCATGCGCGTGGTGGCGGGGAGAGTCAGCTGTGCAGTCTGCTGAGAAGGGCAGTTCTTCTTCTGTTGCCTCATTCTCGCTTCTCTTGCAGCAAGGTCCAAAACCGGAATGTCTACCTAGCGACGTTTGCTGCTGTGCTGGGACCGCTGAGCTTCGGTTTTGTCCTTGGCTACAGCTCGCCGGCCATTCCGAGCCTGAAAAGGAGCGGCAATTCGGCATTAAAGCTGGAAGACAGCCAAGCATCTTGGTTTGGGGTAAGGCACTGCTGGACGAGCAAACGTGACAGGTTGATGGTCTATGGCTGGAAAACGAATCACAGCAACTCCTCTAGAGCGCCTGGATGCACAGAGCTACTGTATAGCAGGTCATCTCATTGATCCGTCGAGCGCACACAGTCTTGGCCACTCCAGCCTTCCCCAACTTGGCCTCCTCCAGAGGTGTTGGACTACAGTTCTGTATTGCCTCTGCAGTAGGCTCTGAACTCGTAATTTAGAGGTGCCAAGATAGCGATAAATCAGATCCAGGTTTATTGGTAAAGGAGTAACTTTATTGAGTAACTTACAGCACACAGGCGTACCAAATGGTTGGATCAGACAACTTCTCTGAACCCAGAGCCATGGGGTACAAGAGGTTTTATACAATACATGTTAGCAATAAGGCAATGTAACAACAGCAATTGCCCCTAGCGTTCATTCCCAGCATAGACTAGAAGTGTTTGGTTCTCAGCACAGCTACCTAAGATAAACGAACTTTGCTTCCCAGGCACATCTTGATATCGGCCTTCTGACTCATCTCAACATGCTCAGAGGCCTACTAGCATGGGAATTGCACCAATGATGAACTTGAGCAAGCATTATGGATCTCTAGGCCCTTCTAACACTATAAATGACTTGGCTATGCTTCTGGGGTCAATACAAGTTCCCATCATTCCAGCCAGCATGGCCATAGAGTCTGGCACATCTGGCAGGCGCATCTGGAGTCCACCGTGGGTGGTTATTTAACGACTGGCACCGACTGCCTGGACATCAGAAACAGAGGGAATAACTGCGACTGCTGCTAAAATGTAAACGCACTGCTAAAGCAGCAGAGCAGGTAAAACTAATAACCAACAGGGAGCATTTATCAGAACGGATAATTTTTTTAAAGCCCTGGCTAAGTAGAAAGGTTATACTTAGGCTATAGTGCTCTAAAGGTCATTCAATTTAACCAGCCTCTCTAGGGAGAGCATTCCACAAATTTATTTATTTATTTCAGTTCAGTTCTATACCGCCCAACAGCCGAAGCTCTCTGGGCGGTTCACAAAAATTAAAACCACTAGGTACAGCATAAAACAATATAAAATACAAAAGCTTAAAACCACAAAATAGCAGTACAACCAGAATACAACCTAGCAGCAATGCAGAGATTTAAAATACAGATGTAAAACAGCAGAGCTAAAAGACAAGGAAGCTAAAGTGTTAATATACTGGGACAATAAAATGGTCTTCCCCTGGAGCCACAAGGAGTACAACGTAGTTGCCAGGCGAACCTCTCTAGGGAGCTCATTCCACAGCTGGGAATGAATGAATGGGGTACCCCATTAGCTCAGCTAGATTGGAGGCAGCCAATCTGGCCCTGTACTGACTCTAGGATTTGGGGAGCCTGCAGAAGGCATGCTTAGGTTAGTCCGCCTCCTAACTTGAAAGATGAAGTGTGTGGAAATGGGAAATTAGTCTTAGGCCTCCTCGAATGCTCTGGGCAAAATGAGATGGTGGCATAGCTGAGGTAGCAGCAAGGTCTTGACTGTTTGGAGCCCCGCAGAAACTGCCTGACCTCTCCATCCTGGGGCTCTGAGGTCTAGCCAATGAACCAGCGTCTGCCTCTCTTGTCTGTTCAAACCTCTGTTTCCTTCAGTCCTCCTGCCTGCCAGAATGATGTAATGGTTGAGAGAGCTGGGCTAGACTGAAGAGAACTGGGTTCAAATCCCCACATAGCCACAAAGGACCCTGAGTGACCTTGGACTAGTTGCCCTCTCTCAACCCAACCTATCTCACAGGGCTGTTGTGAGGATAAAGTCATTGGGTCGGGGGGAGAGAGAGAGAGAGAACCGCTCCTTGGAGAGAAGGTGGATCTAACTGTAATAAAGCACTGATATGGTGCCATCCGTTTATATGGCGATCTTGCTTTAATGTGAGCAAAACATACGGGTCCCCGCCCCAAGGGACTTACAATCAGATTGCCAATCAGACGCTGTCCACAGCTGCTCTTTTCCATGTTTCTCCTTTTTTCTTTTTTGCAGTCCATCGTCACTTTGGGCGCTGCGGCTGGTGGGATTCTGGGAGGATACATTGTGGACAAAGTTGGCCGGAAGCTTAGCCTGATGCTCTGTGCGGTCCCGTATGTTTTTGGCTTTCTGACCATCATTTCTGCTCAGAATATCTGGATGCTTTATGTGGGCCGGCTGCTGAGCGGCTTGGCCAGTGGCGTCACCTCCTTGGTGGTTCCGGTAAGAGCCAACCTGCACTGCTCTTTCTCACTGCCAACTGGTACCCTGCCCCTCCTGATTTTTTAATTGGGAGGCTGGCATGCTGCAAAGTGAAGTGAATGCCTCTGGGCCCCAGGAAATAAACGTGTTGGATAGCTCCAGCCCAATGCTTTGTTTTGAAGCGTGCCCAGCTGCCCAGAAAAAAAAACGAAAAAGGTTAGCTGGGGGATGGCAGGGAGCATCCTCGGAGGCTGTGCGGGGCAGAGAGCAGCGAGAGGAGGTATTTTGCCTGTGCTGTGTGTGTGTCTGAGTCTCACCTGTTTGCCTTCTGTTGAAAGGGTTGTTGGAGCATAAAATGGTGGGTTCGAAAGAGCGGGTTTGTGTTTTGGAACCCAGACCTCACCTCTGCCTTGTACTTCGGTTGTTGGGCAGATTGCTTTTCTTTTAGCCTCTCCAGTTTGCCCTCTGGGAAATGGGCGTTTTGGGCCTGGTGGGGCCCATTGTGGCAGCCATTTTGTAAGAGCACCCACAGCACTTTCTCATAATTCCAAATGTGCCCACTGTCCCAAAAAGGTTGGTGACCCCACTCTGACTGACAACAGCTCTCCAGGTCTCGGGCAGAGAACGGTCTTTTTCTTCCCCTACTACCCTTTTAACTGGAATGCCAGGGCTTTGGATCCAGCAGTTACCCTGCCTTGGATCCTTCCTCTCCCACCCCATTTGGACTGCCTTGTAAATATAACTCTCTTCCTGCTTACATGTCCTAGGTATATATCTCTGAAATAGCTCATTCCAAGGTTCGAGGGATGCTCGGGTCGTGTGTTCAGCTGATGGTGGTGACGGGTATCTTGGGAGCTTACATGGCAGGTACGTGTCTTTGGGTGGTTTATCTATCTCTAGCGCACATAGTTAGACATAGTTAGCCTGTTATATCAGGCTGCATTCTGGCTGGGTTGGGGGAGTCAGTCCCCTTCATTGTTTCACTTCCCTTCATTTATTTCTTGTTTAGATCCCACTTTTCTATTTAAATGATAATCAGAGGGAGCTCCACAGATGGGGTGCCACCACTGAGAAGGCCCTGTTCAGGTACCCACAGATCCACTTGCCAGTTCGCCTGAGGCGAGTGCCCTCTGGTGAGCAAATCACCTGACACCACACAGGTCTCTACCACAGAGGCTTCATTTCTAGCACAGTTTTTGAGTAGGTAAGAAACAGCAGGAGACCCTTCCATGCAACGGGAGAAATGTCTATAGTTTCTTAACTTCTCCATACCCTGTACAAGTGAGAGAAAAACCTTGTCTCTCTCCTAAGCCCTCTATGTGTACCAGAGGAGGCAGGGGAGGGGATTGGAAGCAACCACAAAGAATGGCTGGCTAGTAAGTCAAGCCGACATGTGGCCCCCTAGCCCTGTCTCTTGTCTCCTAATCACCCAATCCTCATATTTGGAAGAAACAGAATGCTGGGCCTCTAAGGCTGATCTCAAAGGCTGGGTAGATTCATATCAGAGCACCCCTTCACCCCCACACACATGTTTTTACACTCACATTTCATGCGTTTGCCTCCTGTTGCCCCCCTAGTTATGTATATAGCACAAGAGTGCCAACGCTACATCCATTTAGTGTGCCTGGTGCATGTGACCAAGGCATGTTAACACTGTTCCCGGCCGTGTGGGTTGCCAGTGCTAGTCAGCTTTTCGGCAGTCTCCGTGGTGTCTTAACGGATCACAAGCTGAATATGAGCCAGCAGTGCAATGCAGCTGCTAAAAAGGCTAATGCAATCCTAGGCTGCATTAACAGAAACGTGATGTCCAGATCATGGGAAGTAATCGTCCTGCACTGGTCAGGCCACTTCTTGAGTACTGTGTCCAGTTCTGGCACCACATTTTAAGAACAATGATAAACTGGAGGGCATCCAGAGAAGGAAGAGCAGGATGCTGACAGGGCTGGAAACCAAGTCCTATGAGGAGTGGTTGGGAGAGTTGGGTATGATTAACCTGGAGAAGAGAAGATGAAGGGGAGACATGGTAGTGGACTTCAAATATCTGAAAGGCTGCCATGCAGAAGATGGAGCAGACATGTTCTGTGTTGCTCCAGGGAGCAGGACTAGAACCAAGGGATGGGAATGCTCCTGTGTGTGTGTGCTGCTTTGTGGCAGCAAAGCCCTGAAAAGCAAATAATACTTTAGACGACAATTAATGGTATGAGCTGTTGCCCAGTGGACCAGCCTGCCTGGGACGCGGTGACTCCCTTTTGCTGGAGCTGTTTAAGCAGAGGCTGGATGGCCATCTGTCGCGATTGCTGTAACAGGCAGCCACACGGAGGGCAGGCAACCTGGTGTCCTCCGGGTGTCTTGGACTACACTTCCCATAATCTCCGACTATTGGCTGCCTGTGCTGGGGCTAATGGGAGTTGGAGTCCCAAACATTTGGAGGGCACCAGAGATTGCACAGTTGTTTCCTGCGTCGAGTAGCGGGTTGGACTAGTTGACCTCTGAGGTCCCTTCTATACGTTGTATGATTCAAAGCAGCCCTAAGAATGGCTGTTGCTCTTTTGTGTTCCTCCCTCCAGGCATGGGGTTGGGCTGGCGCTGGCTGGCGGTGTTGTGCTCCGTCCCGCCCTGCTTCATGCTGGGGCTCATGGCCTTCATGCCCGAGACGCCGCGGTTCCTGCTGGGCCGGAATCAGAGGGCAGAAGCCATTGCCACTCTGCAGTTCCTGCGGGGGCCCCTGGTGGACCACGAGTGGGAATGCAGGGAGATCGAAGTCAACGCCAGAGATCAGGTAAAGAAGCACTGCCCGTGTGTTCGTGGGTTTCAAGGGGGGGCGAGGAGCATAATAACAAGTAACAGTGATAAATAATGAACAATAATAATTTATTTGGCCACTGTGTGAACAGAATGCTGGACTAAATAGACCATTGGCTTGATCCATTATGGCTCTTCTTATGTTCTTAAGTCGTTTTATGGGATGGTTGTATAGTGGATAATTCTTTTAGTCGTTTTAAACGTTGTCGGTTATAATTTTGTTTTATTTATTTATAGTATTTTTATCCTGCTTCTCAGCCAAAAAAGGCTCCCGGAGCGGCTTACAATCGATGAACAAAGAAGGCAGTCCCTGCTCTAAGGCTTACAACCTAAAAAAGACATGACACAGGAGGCAAGGGCGATGGGGAGGGAAGAGGAAAAAATTACACAGACTGTCAGCTGGGCTGGTGGAATGGCCCTGCTCTCATCTCCCAAAGGAGGGGCAGTCCACCTGGAGCAGGTCCCGATGTCCCCTTTGCCACCTTTGTTGTGTCACCTTGAGTCTTTTTTTTAAGAAACACATCTATCAAATTGTTGCTGAGTTGTTATTTTTACTAGTATCAACAACAACAACAACATCATCTCTTATGCCCCAGCTCAGCACTGTCTATCCTAGCTATTGCAGAGGGTAGGATACCAGCCTGCAGCTCTTTTGCTCTGCTGGATACAGCTCCTCCCCGTAATTCAGTGGAGGCGAACGGCCTCCCAGCATGCCTTTCCCCTGGTGCTAAACTGCTTAGTAGCACTCTCTTCTTGGAACTGCCTAGGGGTCAGCAACTGCTTTGCATGCAGAATTTCCCAGGTTCGGCCAGAAGACCCTGGGAAGTCACAGCCCGTCGGAGTAGCCCGAGCTAGATGCACAGACAGGTCCCAGGGAAGCTACGAGGACTATGTAAATCTCGCCCCCAGTCACCACTGAGATGCCGCCTGTTCTTTCCGCCATCTCCCCCAGTTGCCAGCCGGGACGGCAGCGGCATGCAGCCTGACCGGAAGGCTGCTTCAAGGGGAGCGTGTGGGTCTGTGTGTGCCTTGGCACCACCGTCCAAATCCTCTTCTCAGCCTAGGTCCCTGGCCAAACTGTGTTCTGACCCTCTTTAGCCCTTTACCGCTGGAAGGCTCTCCAGTTTCATCCGCCGTCGTCAATCATTTGGAGTCGTCTCTGTCACAGGAACGTCGGAAGCTGCCTGTCTGTCCAGGCAGGCTGTGCGGCCATTTTGCCCGCTGTGTGGCCTATTCCAGGAGTGGGCTGAAAGTGGCTGTGAGCTGTGTCCAGGTTCTGGGACTCCAAACAAAGTCCTGGGCTCAGAACTCTTGCATTCCATGTGTATAAGCCTTTTTCATCAGGCTCCTGCAACAAAGTAGATCCTGCAAGCCTGAGGTCTCCCCTACCCCTAGCCTGCCCTGAGTGGCAGTGGCCCCTATCCCTTATACTCCACTGTGACCAGAGCAACAGATGGCGTAGAAACTGGGCAGGACAGCCTCATCCCTGCGGTAGGAGCACTTTGGGCTGAGATCTCTTTCAGATTTAATGTATCCCTCCTGGCCTGGCAGCTGTTCTCGGATGGCACACGTTTTGGGAATTACTGGTATGGAAGGACAGAAGATGTTTCAAGCAGGCCTCCCCAGGAGCAGGTGCTCCAGGAAATCTTCTTGCTGCTCCCCCCACCTTCTCACAGGCTCAAAGCGAGGGCCCTGCAGCCATCCCACAGAGTGCGCAGAAATTATGATTTCCTAGAACCGTTGAGCTGGAGAGGGCTTCGTAGACTACATGATACCTCCGCCAACCCTCTGCTCGATGCAGAACAATCCAGAGCTAGATGGCTGTCCAAACAGCTGTCCAGCTTCTGGGAAGGTGGCCATAGCTCAATGGTCGAGCCCCTGCTTTTGCGTGCTGAAGGTCCTGGGTTCAATCCTTGGCCTCTCCAGGGAGGGCATGAAAAATTTCTGCCTGAAGCCCTGGAGATCTGCAGTCGGATGCACCAGTGGCCCAGCTCCATATCAGGCAGCTTCCTATGCTCCTACACTTGCAGAGGGAGAGCGCCCGACTCCTGTTGTCAAGAACTTTCTCCTAATGTTCAGCCGAAATCTACCTTCCTCTAATTTTAGCATCTTCGATCTCGCCCAGCCTTCTAGGGCAGCAGAAGACAGTTCTTTGCCCTCTTCTCTGTGACAGTCCTATGGGACAGATGTTTGAAGAGGGCTGTTGTTGCCCCCTCCCCGCCATGTCTTCTCCAGGCTAAACTTGGCCTGTTCCTTCAAACGTTCCTCATAGGAGTTGTGGGCATGTATAAAACACGCTGCCCTGGATACGTTTGGTGGTCCCTTGCGGGGAAAGGGGGAGGCAGCAGAGATGGATCTGGGGGCGGGGGGATGTCCTGCTTGATTTGCATCTACTTGTGAGCATCAGGGATGTTCACTTCTGTGAACGGCCTTGTTTGATTACTTGCAGTATCATTCCCTCTAATTCTGTGAGGGCCGTTTTGTTGCCATAATGACTCTCCACATACACAAGAGGGAAGTACTGAACCCCAAGATTTGCAGAAATACACAAATAGGAAAAACAAACAAACCCTAAGGGGTGAGGTAGGAACCCCGCAAACAGCCCTATGAGCACTGAGCACTCACAGTAGCCATGGAATTCTGATTGACTGTTGGGGGGCAGGGGGTGGGACAGGAAACCCTTAACTCAAGTGGAGAGGGTGGAATCCTGAACAGGAAGCAGTTCACACTGCAACATTTTGTTACAGGTCCCACTTCCCCCTACTCTACACCTCACTCTTTGTTCTTCACCTTCTGCCAAAATGGCAGTCATTAAAACCTTGCTTGAATCTCCCTCTGCAGCAGGAGCTGAGCATTGCTGAGTTCAAGAACCCCTCCATTTACAAGCCATTCCTCATTGGCATCACCATGATGATTTTCCAGCAAGTCTCAGGCATCAATGCCATCATGTTTTATGCGGAAACCATATTTGAAGAAGCCAACTTCCAGGTGAGCGGGTGGCTGCTTGTTGTCTATCTCCACAGAGTCCAATGAAGCCTCGTTCGCTCAGGTGCTTGAAAGCTGCACTTTGTGGCCCAGGCAGAGAATGAATGTTGCCCATCTGATGAAAACCAGGGAGGCCTTTTGTGAAGGTTTGAGGCCCACAGAACCAAGGAAAAGAAAGTCAGACTTAGAAGGCTTGCGTTTTTTTGTTGGGAGGGGTTATCCCTGAGAGGAGTAGTTTCATTTCCTCTGTTAAGTTTCATTTTCATTTCCCCGGTTAAGTTTCATTTCTTCAGGTTTGAAACAGTACTTTTGGTTTTGAGGGAGGAGGGCATATGGAGAGAGCAGTAAGAGCAGAGTTGGGGAGACCAGAGCCTGAAGACGGAGCAGGAAGAAGCAGCCTGGAGAAGTTTAAATACAGCTAGGGTAAAGGAATTTGCGTGTTGCGACTTTTATTTTCTCTTAATGCTCTTTGTATCACTCAGCTGTACTGTGTAAATACCTTTTGTTGTGAATTGTTTGCTTTAAATTTACCAGTAAACTGTTGTGGTTAAACCCTGTGTCTGGTGTGTCAGTCACTCCATGTCTACAGCCTAAACCCCATGTTACTGGGAAGAGGAAGTTTAAAAGAAGGAAGGTGGGACTCTTAAGGAGGCAAGAGAGCCTTAAGGGGTTGCTCAGGGGGTCCAGGTCATAAGGGAAACCCTGACACCTTTGCTAAAGGATTCGGCTATCATTTTGAAAGAGGTTACTTCAGAAGCACTCTGGGTTCCTCTTACTCAACTGCTGGATTTTATAGACCTTGACTATATTCAAGACTGTTGTGGGTTGTCACTTTGGAAGCCATCTCTGCTTGAATGTAGCCCAGTGTGTGCAGGTCCTGCCTTTGTGGGAATCCCACAATCGCACCCCAGATCAGAAGGTAGCCTGGCTTAAACACAGGAAGCCGCCTTATACCGAGTCAGGCCGTGGGTCCATCTAACCCAGCATTGTTGATGCTGATTGGCAGTGGCTCTCCAGGGTTTCAGGCAGGAGTTTTCCCTCCCCTACCTGGACATGCCAGGATTGAACCCGGGATCATAGAATCATAGAATAGTAGGGTTCGAAGGGGCCTACAAGGCCATCGAGTCCAACCCCCTGCTCAATGCAGGAATCCAAGTCAGAGCATCCCTGACAGATGGCTGTCCAGCCTCGTTTAACTACAACAGTTTACTGGTAAATTAAAGAAAGCAAATCACAATGAAAGGTATTTACACAGTACAGCTGAGTGATACAAAGATCTTCTGCAGGCAAGGCAGGTGCTCTTCCAACTCTGTGATTCTACCACTGAGCTACCACCCCTGTACTGCGATGGGTCTCATGGTGCAGAACATGTTCCCTCTAGAGACTACTCTGCCTGAAAGTGTCCATCCAGAGATGGGCAACAAAGCTGGTGAGAGACCTGGAGACCAAATCGTATGGTCTTGAATGAGTTGGGTGAAGAAGAGAAGAGATGATTAAGAGGTGATAGGATAGCCGTCTTCCGCTATTTGAAGGGCTGTCACACATCTGTTCTCTGTTGCTTCAGAGAGTAGGATCCAAACCAACCGGGTTCAAATGGCAAGAAAGGGGATTTTCCAGCTAAGCATTTTCTAAAATTAATGTATTGTAAATTTCAGTGGGGAAAAAACCCAAACAACAAAAAAACCAAAAACAAGTACAAAAAAAAGAAGAAAAGGGGATCAAAAACATGCAGCTACTGCAGCATTCGAGAAAAAGTAGATGACACATAAACTTCAATAAAATCTGACCAAATGTCCATTTGCGAGCGGTGCCTGTACGCCACCCTTTCAAATGTTGCTAGTGTTGTTAGGTCTTCAATCCATTGCATTATAGAAGGTGAACCTTTATCCTTCCCGTGTTGTAGTATCAGTCTTTTGGTGGTCAAAAGGGTGCAGAAAATCCATTTATGCTGACCATGTGTTAACTTCCAAGAAGCAGGTAATCAGTTTAAAAGAACATGTACATCAGTAAATATTAAAGAGTGTTCCAATACAAAGTTTATCCGTATGATAACTTCCTCCCCCAAAGAGTCAACTACTGGGCATTATAAAGTGTGGTTAAATGAAGCATTAGCTGTATTATACCTCCAAAAATTAGCTGTATTAGACAAACGTTTATTAAAGAAGCAGTGTGGCATCCATTAGGCCCGAAACAAGCATTAAGAGCTCTGGATCTTATGATTTGCCCTTGGATTTGCCCTATGAAGAGAGACTGAAAGAACTGGGCATGTTTAGCCTTGAGAAGAGAAGACTGAGGGGAGATATGATAGCGCTCTTCAAGTACTTGAAAGGTTGTCACAGAGAAGAAGGCCAGGATCTCTTCTTGATCATCCCAGAGTGCAGGACACGGAATAATGGGCTCAAGTTACAGGAAGCCAGATTCCGACTGAACATCAGGAAAAACTTCCTGAGTGTCAGAGCAATACGGCAATGGAACCAATTACCTGGGGAGGTGGTGGGCTCTCCCACACTGGAGGCCTTCAAGACGAGGCTGGACAGCCATTTGTCAGGGATGCTCTGACTTGGATTCCTGCATTGAGCAGGGGGTTGGACTCGATGGCCTTGTAGGCCCCTTCCAACCCTACTATTCTATGATTCTATGATTCTATGGATGGTACAAGCTGTTCGGCAGTGGAAAAGTCCACCCTGGGAGATTATGGATTCTCTTTTGTTAGTGGTTTTCCAGCAGAGGCTGGATGGCCGCCTATCGGCGGATTTACTATAGCAGTGGACTTCTTGTGTTGGACTAGATGAGGGGTGGGTAGACTTCAGAACCAGAGCCCTGAGACCCACCAACCAGAGCCAGGTACAAAAGGCATATGTTCAGAACTGGAGGACTCTGAGCCCAGAAATTTGTTCTGAGTACCAGAACTGAACTGAGCGCACAGCCCTTCCACTCATTTTGTTGTGGAGTCCTTTCAGAATGGTTTCGTTGTTCATGTTATCAAACTGTTGGGAGCCAGAAATCTTTGCTGATCTACATCAGATCACCCAGGTATCTTCCCGTAGATCCAGATCTACCTTCTGCCCGCCCCTGGACTAGATTATCTTTGAGGCCCCCTCCCAGCTCTGTGATTTTAAAAGGGCGGGATATAAGTTTTATAATAAAATAAATATGCTGTCCTCAGCTTTAAAAAGCAACTGAATAACAATACTGATAATGCTGGGGGAATTATGGGCGTGTTTATGTCGTTCGTTTCTAAGGTCTCCCTGGGAGTAAGCACCATTGAACACAGTGAGACTACTGGTGGCTGAATAAACATGCATAGGATTGCAGTAGAAATTATTTTGAGTTTATAGAAAGAGGCGGGGGATTAAAAGCGCTCGAATTCTTAAAAACAATAATTATTTTTGTATTCTTTCTAATGGCTCAAAATGCTTCATGGACTCCCTTTTTCTTCTTTCCGTCTGGTGTTTTTCAGAACAGCAGTGCTGCTTCTGTCATCGTGGGCTCCATCCAAGTCTTTTTCACAGCAGTGGCTGCTCTAATTATCGATAGAACAGGACGAAAAGTCCTCCTGGTTGTATCAGGTATTGCTAACCCCTCCTGTCTCAAGGGGGGGATTGTCAGCCCTTCAGTGACACGTTGATTTAATGTGGAATGCCGAGAACAATCGCAACGTACTCTTCTGATGGGCTTCTGGAGCGGCAAGCACTTCTTGCTGAAATAACTAGCCCACCCTGGGTAGAATCCAACATCAGTCCTAATTAGAGTAAATGCATCGACATGAATGGGGCAAGCTAGTCATGGCTAAGTTCCATTCATTTAAGTGGGTCTACTCTAAGTAGGACTTGCGTTGGATTTTATTTATTTCATTTCTATACCACCCAATAGCTGAAGCTCTTTACCCTCTGTCCTAAAGGCTTGGGGAATGTTGCTTAATTCATTGACTGAGGATGCCTTATGCGGGATTCAGAGCCTAGGCAGATGCAAGGCTGAGAGCATCACACAATTGGAGGGGACCTTGTAGGCCAGGGGTTGGGAAGCTGAGGCCCCCCAGATGTTGCTGGACTCCGACTCCCATTATCCCTGACCATTGGCCATGCTGGCTGGTGCTAATGGGAGTTGGAGTCCAACAACATCTGGGGGCAGGTTCCCCACGCCTGTTGTAGGTCATCCAATCCACCCTCCTGCTTGGTGCAGGAAATCCGGAGGTAGAGCACCCCTGACAAATGGCTATCCTCCATCGAGGGAGAGCCCACCATCCCTCTAGGTCATTGGTTCCAGTGTCCAACTGCTCATACCGTCAAACGGTTTCTCCTAATGTTCAAACAAAATCTCCCCTCCTGTAGCTTCAACCCTCTCGGTCCCTCTGGGGCAGCAGAGAACAAGACTTTGCCCCCTTCCGTGTGAGTCCCCTTCAAGGATCCCCTTCCATCCAAATCCCCTTCCATCTGAATCCCCTTCAGGGATCTGAAGAGTGCTCAGGCTGATGACGGCTTCTCTCTTGCACTGAAAAGAGCCCCAAAGCTGCGCCCCCCTGTGCTTCCCCTCCACTACACCACGGCCCATGTGTATATATCCCTGCCAACTCAGAATGACTTTTCTTGCCACGTGATGAAGTGGACTACAGTCTGCAATAGCTTACGTGTCCTAATGAATGTGTCCATGCCACAAGGCTCTTGGTTATTTTGGCTAACAGGGCTGCTCCCCCTTTGGAAATAGTTACTTGAGGTATGACTTGAGCTCTGCGGGGGTGATCAACCCATCTAAGTAGAGGATGCAACAATTCTCTGGTGGAGTTCGGTGGCAAACAGGTGAAATCCCTAAGCTGTGGAGAGTTTTGAGCTTCCCGAACAATACAACAAGGACACTTTTCTCTCTCATCTTTCCCAGGGTTCATCATGGCTGCCAGCACTGCCATGTTCGGGATGTATTTCAAAATGGCGCTCCCAGGCCCCAGCAATGCCTCCCATGTCAGGCTGCCGGACTCCCCTCCGAGCCTTGTGCTTGTAGCAGAACACAGCCTTGCCTGGCTGGCGGTGTTGAGTGTGGGTCTCTTCATCATGGGTTAGTGAGGGCCATGCGGTGGCACTAGACCTCAGCGAGAACCACTGTGTAAATCCAGCTGTCTCTTGGGGCTTTTCCAGGCCTTCTGAGCCCTATTGGTGAGAAGATCCCATTTGTTTTGACTTCCCATGCCATGTCAGAATTTCTTCTCCGCTGTGGCAGCTGGCACAGACCTGGGAAGTATACCTGCTCAGAGCCTGCGGTTCGTCCTCTTCCTCCTCCGTGGGAAACCAGCTTCTTTGAGGCTTGGATGAACTGACCTGCTTATTGGAGTCGAGCGGCTGGGGAGTATAGACAGTGTCAGCCCCAGGTTTTAAGGGGTCCT
Source organism: Heloderma suspectum (assembly GCF_057233095.1). NCBI lineage: Eukaryota > Metazoa > Chordata > Lepidosauria > Squamata > Helodermatidae > Heloderma > Heloderma suspectum. The sequence goes on along the minus strand of NC_139471.1, from coordinate 7,812,654 downwards.
TGTGAAGATGGCACAGAGAGAGAGAGACAAGCTCTGGAGTTTATAAACAATGATTCTTCTTACGTAAGCTCAATGCGTTTCGGAAATCATCCTTCTTCAGGAGCCGAAGTCAGACACACATTCTTGAAATGCGTTGTGGACTTTTTATTTTTATTTGTCGCAACGCATTTCAAGAATTCGTGTTTGACTTCGGCTCCTGAAGGATGATTTCTGAAATGCATTGAGCTTACATAAGAAGAGCTTATTAAATAATTGGTTTTTATAAACACCAGAGCTTGCCTCTCTCTTCGTGCTCTGTTTGTTCAGTGTGGTGCTGTTCCCATCATTGTTCTACTCTGCATAGTGAGGATGCCATCAAGGCTCACCTGCTCCCTGAGTAGCACAACCTCTTCCTCCCTGTTGCTTTGCCCTTTCGCTTACCCTTTCCTTTGGGTCTGATTGGCACCATTGCCCAGAAAAAGGGGGCAAGACAAACAGAGGCTGCCTCTTCCTCTCCGAGCTTCCATCACTGCTTGCTTGCTTGGCGAGGGCAGGTGAACAGGTAGCAGCAACAAGGAGGACTAATGTAGGGTCAGGGGGCGTTCGGATTGGGCCCCTGTTGAGGGGTGGGCCTTGGCAGATGCCCAGCAATGCCTGTCCCTGATGCCGTCCCTGGACATAGGACTCCTGCCTTGCTCAGGAGTGGATCTCTTAAAGCAGGTGCTTTAAGCAGGGGTGGGGAACCTTTTTTTTGTTGAGGGCCCAGGGGGTTACGGGACGTGGGCCACGTGCCTGTGATGGGTGGAGCCAAAACCAACAGTGGGCAGGGCCAGAACAGAAGTGGGTGGAGCCGCCCCTTTTCTCTCTGCCACCCCTTTTCTCTCTGCCACCCCCTTTCTCTCTGCCACCCCCTTTTCTCTCTCCTCCTCTGCCCAGTTGGCTGCCTGGGGAGAAACCCGTCACGCTTGCCAGAAATCTGAACCGATCGCTTGCCAATGGCTTTTGAAACTGGGCCGACGGCTGCTTGCGGCCCTCCCGCTCCAGCTTGGCCACTCCTGTGCTACATCATCCTGGCTGCTGATTAGCACTGTCTGTTCATATCCATCCCTGTTCAGTTCGGGACCAACTCTCCTTCCTCTGCAACCCGCAGGCTTTGCCTTGGGATGGGGCCCGATCCCATGGCTGGTGATGTCCGAAATATTCCCCCTCCGAGCTCGAGGCGTTGCCAGTGGTGCCTGCGTCTTAACAAACTGGCTCATGGCCTTTCTGATCACCAAGGAGTTCCATGACCTCATGGTAAGCGAGCAACAACTTTGCCCCGTCCATAAATCATGGGGGATTCAGGTGCAAAGGTCGAGGACAGTGTGGCTATTCTTTTTCGCTTTCTTTTCCATTTTTGTTCCTGCCTTGTGTTATGTTTTAATGTTTTGTGTGTTTCTTTGTTGTTAGCCGCTTCGAGCTATTTGGAAAAAGCAGACTATAAATATTTTAAATTTGTATGAAAGAACATGAAGCTTTTTGAGGAGTCAGACAGTTGGTCCATCTAGCCCAGTTATACCCCACTCGAACCTTCCCCAGGCTGTTGCCTTCCAGATGTTTTGGACTACAACTCCCAAGATTCCTGAGCATTGGCCATGCTGATGGGAGTTGAAGTCCAAAACATCTGGAGGGCACCGAGTTATGGAAGGCTGATTTACTGTAACTTACTTATTTTTAGATTTTAATTTTGTTGGAGTTTTGTAATGGTTAGCAATCAAAATTAACTGAACCGAACCGTCTCGCTGACATGCTGGCTTTCTATGAGTAGGGATACTTTTTGCATTGTGAAACTTTCTATTACATGAGCCTCAAGCCACCATCTCAAATGGTGACAGTCCTGACATACACTGAATGCCTCGATGAGATCAACAGGATGAGATCCCATTGATCAGCCCCCCCCCCCTTTTTTTTTTTAATCATGTGTCTCTCTTTCTCCTCCAGGTACTCCTAACTCCTTACGGTACTTTCTGGCTGTTCTCCAGCACCTGCCTCCTCAATGTGCTGTTTACCATACTCTGTGTTCCTGAAACAAAAGGGAAGAGCTTGGAAGAGATAGAGGCTTATTTCCGGAGATCACATGAGCTGTTGTGATCTATCGGGGAAACTTGCCCCCATTTCTGGGATTTTATTATGGTGGCGGAGGCGTTGGCTGTTGAGGCCAACATCTTCCATTTTCCAAGGAGGTGCACATGACTGTACATTCTCTGCGCGGTTCGGCCACGTCCGGCTCAGCTTCCGTCAAATCAGTATGATCCGGAAGGTGCTGGATGTGGAGCACAACACAGTATTACCAAGCGGGAAGCAGTGCTAAGTTTTGCAAAATGCAGGTCAACCGTTTTGTGTTTCCCAGTTTATGGGTGTTGGCTGAGTGCTGCTTTAAAATGCAAGAATGTCAAAAACGGTTATAGGGCGGCCTCTGGTGTCGGGTTTGTATACATAGAGGGGACCGGGGTGAGGTGGGGCGACTGGCCCCCTTGGGCATAGTCCCAGCTCTTGCTCTGACTTTTCCGTTTTTATTTTTTAAGCCCCTAGGCCAGTCTTCCCCAAACCGGCACTGTCCAGATATCTTTGGACTGTAACTCTCATTATCCCCAAACAGCATGCCCCAGCTGGGGATGCTGGGAGTTGTAGTCTAACACATCTGGAAGGTGCCAGGTTAAGGGAGGCTGAGCTAGGCCGTGTACACATAGAGACAAAAGGCAGCATGGGCTGGTAGAATCTACCCAAGCACTCGCTAAGGTCAACCTGCTCCCGCCTTCCACTTTTCTGGCCAATGAGTGCAAAGGACACAGGGATGAATGACAAACGAAAGGCATCTTTAAAGAAATCACATTCAGGTTTATTGGAATTAACTTTAAATATTAGCCTGCCTGTATTTTGTTAGGCTCCATCAACAGGGCTGCAGATGTTCACATTGGCCTTTTTGTCCACCCCACTCTTAAGAAGATCAGTGTAACTCTCAATAGGGCACACTTTCCTATCAGGTGTAGGGAACCTGTGACCCTCCAGATCTTGTTGGATGACAACTCCCATCACTCCTGACTTGGCCATGCTGCCTGGGGCTGATGGGAGTTTGAGTAACTCAAGTTTTTTTCTTCTTCACCGTAATGTAAATGAATTTATTTATTACACTGATATCCCACCCTCCCTCCAGAAGCTCAGGACAACATACAGTGTTCTCTGTGTCTCCCTCCACCACCCGGCCACCTCCCTTGTACATTCCATTTTGGATAGGACTGCCTTCTATTCAATCTGAACTCAAACACGGCAAGATAATTTTACTGTACCACAATGCAAGGCTATCATTATTTAATTGGACCAACCTGTTCTTGGGGACCAGCGGGCCAGCTTTTGGGGTCACACAGGATTCTAATTGGGCAGGAAAGGAGTCTTGTGTAATGGGAAAACCTGTCCCATTTCAGCAACAACAGAACCAGAAAAAGATGTAAAATGTGACTTATTCTACAAGCCTATAGATAGCTGTTTGGCAGGTTATGGAAGATGGGGTCGTCTGATGCCTTTAATTTGCATGCTTGCCCCTTGCTGAGTGTGCTCTGTTGTACCCACTTTAACTCCTTTTCTTCTATTGTCTTCCTGTTAACACCTGTTATGCCAAATAAAACTGGCACTCTAAATGAATCCTCTTTTGCTCATTCTGCCCCTTGATGCTACTGTTATTTCCTTCTGTGTATTCTTTCCTTCCCTTTTCATTCTTGCAAAGTGCAAATTTTCTTACTGGTTTTGTGTACCAGCCTTAAAGCGTTTAAACTCTGGAAGATCAAGAATGCAGTTCACATCCAAAAGGATGGATGTCTTTAACAGGCGCCAACAAGGAGGTGAAACCACCAAGGCTTAAAAATACTGTGTGTGTGTGTGTGTGTGTGTGTGTTTGGTTTTGCTTACTGCCCACAGCTTCTCATCAAATGGTTTTATGGCTAGAATTCTGCTAGCCTTCGATGGTTCAATGAATGGTGTGTATATCTTGTCAAAAACTGAAAGGGAAAGAAAAGGGTTGTATGGCTGAGAAGGCGCTGCATTTTTCTGTTGTGGGGGTGGGAAGCTGGAAGACGAGAGGGACTCCTATTCCATTGCTGCTGAATGATGACCTTGTGATTGAGCTCTTGTGGGTTGTTGTTTTTAAATCGAGCCATATGCTTTAAACTCTGTTGTGCAGATACTGACCATGTGTAGCTCCTTTAGTATTGTTTAAATGTAGCACAGGGATATTGAAGGAATATGATTATTCTCAACATCTTCTCATTGCATACTTTATATTCTTGCACTACCTGTTTCTCCTTGACTAGTTTGCTGTAGTGTGTTCTACCAGCGATTCCTGTTGCAGGGGTATTTTTGTCTAATGCAAGGGGGCCGTGGAACTGGGGCTACTCGGAGCCAAAGAGCTGGTTCACTCTGCCGTCAAGTTGTGGGCTTTCACATTGGTTCGGAGAGCTGCATGGAATGTTTTTGGTTCGTTTGTGCTTCTTGTGAATGGGCTTGGCCTGATGTTCCCACCGCCGCTCCTCAGTGAACTTGTCGAGTTTTGCTAGGTGATTAGTCGTGCTGCAACTGGTGCATGATAAACTCATTTCTGAAGCTGCATTTCACAGAACTCTCTGCCTCAACGCGACTCCATGTGCGCGTGTGCGCGCGCGCACACACACACACAGCGTGATGTGTTAGAGTACAACAGTTACACCCAATTCTGCCAGCACAGCTCAAACAGCTTCGGTCCCAAACGTTTGTCTTCTCTGCGATTAACAGTGTTAACTACCGTATTAATATTTTGTTGGAATAAAGAACTAGTAGTATGGGCATGTCCCTCCAGATGGTGCTATATGAAATAAACTGATTCCGGTTTGATGCTTTGAGTAAGGTGCTGATCCTACTTCAGAACATAAACTTCCCTGAGTGTGGGGACTGTTCTTTGCTTAACACCCGGTAAAGAAGCTTGGCTGTTATAATATATACAACACTGTGGGACAAATGGAAGATGCTTTTTTGTTTTGTATAGGTATTTTGACCAGATCCTAAACTGCTCAGCAGCCACGGCTGCAATCCTATAAACACACTTACCTGGGAGTAAGCTCCGCTGGACTTGGTGGGATTTACTTCTGAGTAAACATGCCTAGGATTGCGTGGGTGGGGAGGGCAGTAAACTGTATCACCACCAGAAAAAATAGTGTGTGAGGGGGGATGGGGGGGCGGCTCACAGAAGGGGCAACGTGCACTGAGAGGGGTCAGCTTTGCCCCCCATTGGATTTCTGCAAGAGAAGCAGTTGTGTATAATCGTTCCTATCCTAAACATATTAGCATCGCTTGCTTGTTTTAACGTCCAGTTTATGATTCAGTTATTTGTATGTGAAAAGTGTCTTCCTTTAAGTGGCCACAGAAGTTCAGCAATGGGGTGGGGGCACTCATCTCCCCCCCCCCATCTGGTGCTGCCTACTGGAGCAAAAGGAGACAGGCCAGTATCTCAGCCCACATGCCTTAAAACAGCCCGTTAGCAAGTACTGGCTGTTTTATTTACTGCCTTCATACACTGCCTTTCGGCATGTGCCCTCACAGTGGTTTGCAATTGTCTGCTTCCGCCTTAACCAACCTGGTCCCCTCCAGAAGTTCTGGACTAGAACTCCCATAACCCCTCTCCATTGGCCATGTTGGCTGGGGCTTAGGGGAGTTGTAGTTCAAAACATCTGGAGGGCACCAGGTGGGCTATCCCTGACTTCGATTGTAAGCCATCATTTTACATATGATGGAAGAGGAAAATATGAAAACCCAGAACATCACATCATTGTTTTAATGTCCAAGTGGGATGGATGCTGATGGAAGCAGTTCCGAGAGAAAAGGAGCCAGATGTGGGCCTCTCTGTCTCGCCTCTCCCTCTGACCCAACCAGGTGGGAAGTTTGCAGGAGACGATTCTGTTGGTGCAGATGCCAGTTTCTCTAAGATTCCAGCATGGCAACAGTAGGGAATAGGTGGTACCTTGCACGAGGCTTGACTTGGCCCTTTGGCTCCTAGCAGCTAACCCTTTTCCTGAATCCTTTGACTTGGAAGTGTCTGTTTTGATTCCATTGGGCAACCAGACACTTTGTCAGGGTGGAAACTGAGCCGATAGAACCCCAGAGCAGTTCTGATTCTGAGGAGGATCAGCAATGCGTGGGAGAGGAGCCAGCTCATCCCTCACAGGCACAGCAGCTGGCAGAGATTCCTCCTGCCAGCATTCCTGAGATAGATAGTGATCCTGGCAGTGAGAAAGTGCGGGAGAGGGGCTTGCTAGATGCTCGATGCAGACGCAGGGAGCAACGAGTGACGGAGGGCGTGGAAAGGAGGCGTAGCGTGTTTGGCACACAAGCAATGGCTGCTTCCCGTGGACCCAAGGGAAAGAGGGAGGATCTCTCCCTAGCCATAAGTTCAGGGTCTTGAAGTGATTCTCCTTCAAATGGGGACCAACTGTCTACCCGGAGCATAGGCTACTCTGCTGTTCATTGCTTGGTGATTAGCATCTGAAAGAGTCATTAAGTTGTAAAAGGATTAAAGCCTTGAAAAGAATCCTTTCGTCTGTGTCTTGAGTTGGCTATTGGAGTGTACTGAAGGAGGCTGCTAGGGCACTCCTGACACACTTCCTGGAAGTCCTCAAGCGGGCCTGTGCTTAGTATCTGGTACCAGGGGCTCCATCTAGCCATTGTGGCCAATACCATTGATAAGACTGATCTTCCTCCACGTATCTGTCCATTCCCCTTCAAAGCCATCTCAGCCATCACCACCTCTTGTGGCAATGAGTTCCGTAAGTTAATTAGGGGCTGTGCATATACCTGGAAGTGAGCCAGGCCTGACACCTCTGTGGCCAGGACCTTGTTCTTTCCCCAGCAGGCTGAGCCCTCATTGGAATTCAGCTCAGCAGCTCTCCTTATCATTTCTGTGATCTTTTGGTGCTTGGATTATCTGCCTGCAAGGAAGCCACAGGAGGTGAGGCTGCAACACCAGCAGAGCCTCCCTCCTAGTTTCTGCTCACAAAGCCTTGCCAACTAAAACCTGTTCTTTGTCTTCTGGACACCTTTTTTTCACTTGCTGTGCCTGTGCTCAGCCCATCCTCCTCAATTTGGGAGATAACATAACCAGGATAGAGAAGAAGACGGGGGGGGGGGGGGACGGACACTTAGGTACAAAGAAGACTTTGGTGGATTCCCCCACCCGTCCCCAAAGTATTAATAGTAGGGCCTGATCCACTAGCATGTTCTCCTGCACAAGCCTCCTGGGAATGGCGCTTGAAATTAATTCTCACTTCATCATTAAGCAGAGTAGCTCCTCAATTCTAAGCATGTCTACTCAGACATTAAGTCACATTGAGTTCAATGGAACTTACTCCTGGGTAAGTGCACATAGCAGCCTTCCTAATATTTTGGACTATATCTCCTATTGGCCTTTGCCAGCATGGCCAACCATGAGGGAAGATGGGAGTTGCAGTCCAAAACATCTGGAGGGCACCAGGTTGGGGAACGCTGCATTGCAGCTTCAGTTGGCTCTAGCCAATCCTTTTGTAAAGAGCAGAGTAACTTAGCTCTGTGCTTCTTAATAATGCTTAATTTTTTTAAAGCTTTTAAAATAAATTGGGGTTGGTCTGGGTTTTAAAAATTCCTTTAAGGGGAGCTCCAGTGATGCCCACAAAACTGTCCACTCCCTGTCCTCTTCACACACACAAAAAAGGGGGGGGGGTTAAAATAAAAACCTTGGAAAACATCTTTCTCTCCCCTCGACCTCTTTTCCTTGCTATTTCCCCCTCACTTCTAACCCCACTCCCCCACCAGCTCTTCAGCTCACCTTTGTTTAGCCAGGTCCCCATGGCAGCCATTATGTGACTAGCCATTTTGTGGTGGTGCCCAAATGTGCCCACAGGCCCAAAAAGGTTGGGGACCCCTGCCATAAGCAGCCTTCCCCAACTTGGTGCCCTCTGGATATTCTGGACTATATCTCCCATCAGACCCTGCCAGCATAGCCATTAAGGATAATGGGAGTTGTAGTCTGCACCATCTGGAAGGCTCCAGGTTGGGGGCAGCTGCTCTTGGTAAGTGGCTTGTGCGAGTTTGCAAAGAACAGCCAGTCTGAGAGCTCTATGGGTTGGAGCCAGATTTACTCAGAGCAGATCTACTGAAATCAATGGGACGTAAGCTAGCTGTGACTAATGTAGGTCCCATTGAGTTGAATGAGACTCTTAAGAATGACTAGTGCTAGAATGCTGGCTTCTGCTCATTTCGTATGCACCCCCAGGGGGGGAAGAAGGGTAGAGGATCAAATGTCATAAATATTTATTACATATCAAGGAAGGAAAAAAAAGAACCTACAGTCCATTTTACAGCTGTGGTCTATGGAACTTTTAGAACAGATTTTTGCCATTATATTCATATCTTGATTCTCTCTTTTTTTCTTTACAGGCTACATTTCAGAACACAAAAAAAAGGAGAAAAAAATCAATACATTATTACTTTAGCATTTAAAAACAATGGCAATACAATCGAGTTTAAGACACTTGGTGGTATAATTTAAACTTTGAGACTCACAAGAGGGTAAGCCACAGCCCAACAGGACATAATCATTGAAAAGTACAAAACCCCACTAGGTAACAGTCAAGGGTCACAATCCAGCAAAAGTTAGGCACATGACTAAAGCTGCAGTCCAATGCACACTGATGGGGGAGTGAGCCCCCACACAGTTGAGGCTTCCTTTGGAGTAAACGTGCACAGGATTGTACTGAGCATCTTCAGTCCTAAGCGTGCTTCCTAGGGAGCAGGACCCCTTGAACTCTGGGACTAAACCTGCAGAAGATTGAAGTGCCCAGTCCACTGAAATCAATGAGGCCTGGTTTTGACTAAGGCTGTATCTTAAACGTGCTTACAGCCTGACCCTATGCAAATTACTCGGCAGTAAGTCCCAACAGCGTTCACATTAAAGGAGTGGAGGCTTAAGGAAACGCACATGCCTCACCCTTGGCCCTCCTGATTGCAGACAAATCACACACCTCCGTAGTCTTCTAAAAAGCATAGCTAAGGTGGGGCATCAAAAAAGGTGTCCCGTCCCCCCGTAATTCGAGCAAGTAAGACTCAGAAGCAAGTCCCACTGACATTGCTGGGCATTCCGAACAAACCCCAAAGAGGATGGGGCTCATATCCCCATCACCTATCCATTGCCTTCGATGGCAGCTTCTCCTCCCAACTAACTGGTGCTGGATTCTGCTCAAGGGCTTTTAAGGAAAACAAGCAACCAGGGTTGACGACAGACTGTTTTGTACAAACGTGGCATCAGAGTGCCTTCCATCTGGCAAGAGAAATACTTAATAAATATTAGGAAGTCGAACCTGCAGAAAATAGTCCCGTCCCCTTCATCTTTAAAAAGAGAAGATGTGGTCCTCACTTGAGACACACAGGAATGTTGTGGGGAAATGTGAATGTTCTTAGTCATCAGAATGGCACAAACAGGATAAACATGCAAAGGTAACTGTTATGCAGCGGTGGGTGTGATGTAATGCTACAAACACGGCCAGGATGTCATGCCTTAGGTTAGGATCCTGCTTCTGAAGCGAACTGGGCCACATATTATTCAAGGGCTGCCATGTCATGTTAGTATTAAGGAGTTTTGTTTTTGCAACAGTGGACGGTCTGGGAGCAGCCGCTGCTCTTGCAGGGTTGAAGTCAAGCACAGGCGGCTGCCAGGCCTGGAAGGAACATCGCCTGGGAGCCTACTCTACGCCTTCTGGAGACTGCTCTTTCAGAGGAAGACAAGATAGAAAAGTATAGATCTTCTGTACTAATGCTCAAGAGCAAGTCTGCCTGTCAGAAAACAGAGGAATGGGAAGGTAATAAGAGCGGGTCCAGGGAGCAGATCCAACATCCTCTTAGGAGCAGCGGTAAGGAGAAAGCTCTCGAGCCAGAATTGGGGGCCAGTCCAGCAATCCTCTCCCTCCACCTTCTCCCCAGTTTGGAGAAATCAAGCACAAATTGATTTACTTATTTGATTTGTACTCCAGCTTTCTACCAAGAAAAATGGCACTCAAGGTGGCTAAATGGGGGGAAAAAAACGGAGCCGTGCTAAGAGTTTTCAAACGTGCTCTTTTTTGTGGTGGGGGGGATCTTGCCAGCCGGGTATAGATTGTAAATGTGGGATGGTGCTACTGCTGGGACAGCTTTACCATGAGGCTGCCTGGGTAATCATCAAATTTAGCACTTGCTGAAGGATGCTACATCGATTTTCTCAGAACCTCCCTGAAAGGCAGGCCACTTTTATCACCCCTGTATTGCAGCTGTGTGTGCCAAGAGGCAGGGGCCCACCTAGCCAGTCAGTGGATGTGGCCACAACTCAATGCGAGATCTGTGATCAAAAGTGTGTGTGTGTATATTATAGCGGGGGACGGGGGCGGAATGGTTTGAGATCACAGTGCTCAAGAAAGAGTGGTGGTTTAACTCTCCCCCCACCCTGGTTCCCCAACTGAAATGTTTTCTCCCCTACAAAGCTGCCATTCACCTGATAACTCTGTGTCCCCCATGACCAGTGCATGTTTGATTTTAATCAGAAAAATGGCTCCAGGATACTATTGACTCAATCCAATTCAGCCCCCGTTTCAGCTGCTTAAAAAAGGATGTTTACAAAAACCTCCCACATCGCACCTAGCTCAGGTTCACATCAAGATTTGAACCAGAGGCTGCACTGATCCAGACATCATATTCTTAGCCACACCAGCTGCTGACTTTCCCCATGCAGTTTCTTGAGTTTGAGAAGATTCGCTCCAACAAGACCCCCCCCCCTCCTGTTTGCTTCGTTGGGGTAATTCCATGTGCATATGCAAACATTTAGAACAATGGACTGTCCGGCAGACCCACAATTTACAGGCCTTGGGGTGCAGCCCTAAGTTGCATGCAGACAGAAACAGGGCGTGGGGAGGGAAGGCAAGACAAAATGGAATCATTCTGCAAATGCCCACGAACCAGCACCTGCTGCAGCAAGCTTGCATCCCACATCTCAAAAGGCTGTTCTTAGAATGTGAGGGGTGCGGTGGAGGAGGAAGTCGGGGAAACGCTACTGTTACCAGAAGCAGAAACACAGGCTGTCGTAAACAGGCTCCCAAAGCCAAAACCGGATGATATTCAATCATCAGCCTTTTCTAGTCATCCCAACTACTGAATGAAAAGGCAACAGAAGGAAAACGAGCCACGACATCAAAAGAGAACATCCAAATGTCTCGAGTTTGAACAGCCACGGAGCATCTCATTGAACCGAGGGACGGACACACTGCACCCTCGAGAGCTAAATATCATTTGAGCTGGTGTATGATCCAGCCACTTCCTTACAGACAGATCCACGGTGTGAAGCAGAATTCCCCAACCTAGTGCCCTCCAGATGCTGTGGACTACAATTTCCACTGTTGGCTGGGGCTGATGGGAGTTGGAATCCAGAGCATCTGGGGGGCACCAAGATGAGGAAGGGTGGTGTAATGTGCGCAAGCACCACCTGCCACAGCAACTTCACCTGGTGCATTTTCCACACACAGACTTGTGTCAACAGCAGCAGCCGATGGGAGACCTGGCGTGCAATGAAACTACGCCATGCCGTGGTCTTGCGTATGTGCGACTTGGTGAAGAAGGGAATTAAATGGATGGAGGTGCAGGCAAGGAACGTTGACATGATCCTTCTGGTGTGTGCGTGAGTGAGTGAGAGAAGACTATTAGGTTTTTGCACACATGCAGGGAAAAAATCTAGGTGGATGTCTGGTGTGGCCTTGAACTGACTCGGGCCATTGGTCCCTCAGATATTGTCTGCTCATAGGCAGCGCCTTGACCTGAGATGGTGTCTTTTAGGGCACGGATACTTTTTAAACGGGGGACACTAAGGACCAACCCCGGGTCCTTCTGCATATGCTCTTTCACAAAGCTAGGCTGTCTGCACTGTCGGGGCTTACACAAATCAAACAAACCTTCTGCCCTCTCCTGCTTAACTTCGTCATGGGACTTTCATATCCCCAGGGCTGGCTCCATGTTTTTGAAGCCACCCGCATGCGCCCACCAGCCAAGAGGCTAGCCAGGAACCCCTCCAGGTAAGAGGTATGCAATGGGGCCCCCTCCCCCAGGAAGGAGCGCTGCACACTCCGTCGCACAATTCTTAACCCATCATTTATCTCCGCTGGTGCGCCGAGCAGTCCGTCGGGGACCGTGCTGGGTCTGGTGCTCGTGACACTCACCGAGCAGGCTCAGGCAGATGCACAACGTTTGCCAGCTGCTGTTGGCCACACCAACTCGCCATAAAATGGCAACGTTACGGACACACACACACCACCTTCTGGACACACGCATGCTGCACAGCCCTTGTTTTTTCCCTGCACGAAATGAGTCCTGTGTTTGCCAGACCATGGCTTGACTCCCCCCACCTTCCTTGCATTTGTTTGAATGGCACCTGTCAGCCTCTCCCAGCTCGTTGTTCAGCAAAGGCGCATCCATCGATATAACGCAGCAACTGTTTTTGTTCATCAGAGGCCCGGTCTCCTTGGTGTCGGGCAAAACGTCCAACGGTTTATTCACCACGATCATCCGAGCTAGGGTGGGCTGAGTGCTCTGTCATACTAGCAGAAATAAGGCAATTGTGCTGGAGAGGGGACAAAGGGATGGGGCTCATGGAATATTGGTGGGTAAAGGAAAGTGGAACTTGGGACCCCCAAGCAGGGGCCATGAACTGCACCACCTGCCTGCTAGAATCCCTCCCTAGACTCACCCCCCTTCTAGTCTCAAAGCAGACACTGCCTTCACCTTGGAGCAAAAACAAAAACAGCCTGCAATCATGAGAGCTAGGAACATGACCAGTTTTTAAAATGAAAGACATCATCGCACGGCAAGCCAAGTCTCTCACCTACAGCCATGCAAACAATGCCCTGCTTAATGGCAGAGGCAAGCCCTTTGGTCCTTCTCCATGCATCGTCACTTCAGTATTGCTTCGTTTATTGATAAATAAAAGAAGAATCCCCAGAAGCAGATGGGATCACTTATGGGACAAGTAGTTAGCTATTTGTATCTGTGCCAGCATACGAAGCAGAAACAAGAATTTGACAAAAAGAAAACATTCAAAACAGAGCAGGGAACTAGCATCTAAGGGTTCTAGCAATGCCTTTTCCCTGCTATGCCAGCTTTCTGCACATGACTTCAGTTTCCTCTCAGGAAAAAGCAAAGCAAGGAAGATGAAAGTAGTTTGAGAGACATTTCCCTTTCCAATGGAGTAAGCACACGTTTATTTTGCCCCCATGTCGCTTCTGGTTAAACAGTTTTGGCAGGCTTTTGAGACAAAAACCTACAAGGTCTACTTAGCAGAGGCAAAATCAGGATGTGCACCCATGCCTGGGAGTGACATTCCCTCTTTCAAAGTGCCCTCAGCTCTTGGCTCCAGCCTAAGAGGCCATATTTTAGGCAGCCCTTATTTTGCCCACAACTTGTCCTTTTAGCTCTACAGCATCTGTTTAACAGTCACGTGACCAAGACAAGGGTCATTCACTCAGCCAAAGCCAGTTACCCTTTTGGCTTGCAGCTTTTTGTGAGGTGGGATGGAGAAAGATTACTCCTTTGCTGTTAAGATCCTCCTAACAGTTTTTTTTTGGGGGGGGGGGTTGGGGGGGTTAGTGAAAGCAGGAAAGGGTTTTACCATTAGTGTCTGCATCGTCCACTCCAAACGCATGCAGATTGGGGTAGGGAAAATGAATGCTTGATCACATAAAAGGCTTCAGTTTGAGAAAACCTGCCTTGGATATCTACTACAGTAGCTAGAAGATGAAAAAATGTCTGTTTAATAGGGCTGCAACCTTTAAAGGAATTGGGTAGATGAACTGATTAAAAGCCTTTCTGATCAATTGAGCAGCTGCTCATAATGAATTGGGCAACACATTTTTTAAAAAAAGTTATTTTTAGTTAAACGTAAGAAGAGCCCTACTGGATCAGACCAAAGGCCTCTCTAGCGGCCAACCAGGTGCCTCTTGGGAAGCTGACAAGCAGTACGTATTCAAATTGCGGATGGAAAGGCAGGCGCCATCTTAGAAGGGCCGTTCCCCCTTCCCTGTCGCACCACCTAAAAACGAAGCACCATCAAGAAACGGAGGAATTACACTTTTTGTGAGCCTCCCTGGAAGAGGTGGGTGGACGGAATGCTTCCCTTACCACAGAGACGTTCCTGCCTTCTGCCTCAGAGAAAACTCCTATGGAGGCAAAATGGGAAGCTGAGGTGGGAGGCCTGGGCCAACAACCAGACCCCTCTTTTTGCCCTCAGATAGGGAGGGGATGTACAGTACCCTTTCTCCTCTCTCTGGCTCAGTCCTGGGCCCTTAGCGATAGGGGCAAGAAAGCAGAGCAGTCTCCTCGGTGACTTCCCTTCTCCTTCTGAAGCCATAGCAGCAAACCCCAGCGGCATGACGCAGCCCTCTCCTCTCATTAGTGTCCTGCTCTGAGGCCAATTGCATCTCTGGCCAAATGTCCTGCTTCAGCTGACTGGACTGGGCGGGGAGAAATCGCCCGGCTTTTCGCTGCCCTGGGGGAGCGTGGTAAGCTGCCCTGCCACTGGAATCCGGGCAGCTTTATTCTAGAAAATGACTGTTTTAGTCATGTGCAGATATACGGAGATTTAACCAATTAATCAGTTAACCGATTAAATTCATGTGATCCAACAGCTAAGGCTTCTTTAACTGGGTGACAGCTCTGCTATTTAACCAAGGACTCCCCCACCTCCACCCCGAAACATACATCCCACCTGCCCCCAGGAGCTGGAAATGTCAGGCATTCCAGAGTTTGAAGCCTAGATTCTCCACTATATTCTCCACTTCCTAGAAAGTGTAGTGTGATGTTGCTATACTGTTTAGAGAGTCATACAAAATAGGGGAAAAGAGAGAGAAAACACTGGAAAGGGCAGGTGGGGGGAATGTGTGCAAGTGTGGTGTCTGGATTGTCGTCACTTCAAGTCAATGATATCTTCGTCGAAGGAAGCCCCGAGCTGGAAGAGGCTGCCGGAGTGGGGGGTCTCATCCTGTGTGGTGGTGTCAGGGTCGGAACTGGTGGAGAAGTGGCGATCTTCCAAAGTGCTTTCAAAAGAGCTCACGACGAGCCTGTGGAGAGGAAGGCAGAAATGATGCAGAGAAGGTGGGGGGAAACCTAAACCCCAGAAAGGATCGCAGCCTTTGAAGGGTTCAGCCATCACAGCAGCAGCAAGAATTCCCACTCCCTTGGGGCTGGAACTCTGGGCCAACAAACCAGAGGTGTGCACGTTTGCTAAACACACGCCAGAGAACATCTGCATCTCCTCACATGCACTACAGATATAGCAACTGAACTTAGGAAAGCGGTGTTAGGGGCTGCACCGAGGATTTTACGTACGAATGTTTGGAGATCTGACAGAGGGCCAAGCCAGATATTTGTCTTTACTTTTGGGGTGGGGGTTTGCTTTTATCACTAAATGGGGCATGATGGGGACGGGGGGAGTAACCCCTCTCCTCTGCCTCCCTTCCCCATGCTCTGCTGTTTTCATTCTCTCTGCACCCAGCCCAGCTCCGATACCAGAAGTCAACAGGGGTGGGGGGGGTGGAGTCTTCAAGCAGGAGCGGTAAGGTGGGGAGGAGCTGCAGGTTCCTCTCCCCTCCCCCACTCCATTCAGTGATAAATGCAGGGCTCTCATGTTATAGCCAAAGTGGCAAACATGTGTTTTGTAAACATGTCTGGTTCGGCCCCTTGTTGGGTCTCCAAAGTTTTGCATATAAAATCCTCACTGCTGTAATCGTGCATGACACCAGTTCTTTAATTTCTGTTGTTACATCTCTAATGCTTGTGAGGAGGAACAGTAAACTCTTTCCCCCGCTTCGCCAGGGCCTTGATCTAGATGCCCGCCCCACCTCCCTGCCACCCAATTGCTGTTAGCCAGAGGAGAAAACTCGCAGGCTTAAAGGCTGATGGCTGTAGGTTTCCCGCTCCGCAGCTAATCGCAACTGTAGGGGTGCCGTGTGTGTGTGTGGGTGATCTGGATCGGGGCCACGGCATGGGGAAGAAATGGGCAGACCTCCTCCCATAGCCCTGATCCAAATTGCCCCCACTGCCTGCTCACAGCTTTTATAAAGGGGAAATCACACATTGGGAGGTCCAAAAATGCAGCTTCAAAGTAATGCCTAGTCCGGGCTCCAGGTGCAAAAGCGATCAGGACTCTTGCTTGGGCCGCTGTCTCCCAACCCCCCGACAGCTCGGCAGAAAAGTTGCAGTGGCCTACCTGTCGCTGCTTGTCGACCGTACAGTTCCCTGCTTGGGGTCTGACAGTTTTGGAGGGATCTTCTTCTGCTTCTGTGCTCCTTCTGACTTGGGGGCCTGCTCATCTAAGAGGCCTGGATAACAAGGAAAGGAAAGTCTCTGAATCCGTGGAGAAAAGGGAAGAGAACTGTTCTGTTTCTTCACACTTATTGTCCCCCTTGCCATTCTGACCCAAAGGGGCCTCCAAGGCAGCTAACGCTCATGGAGAAATATAATCAAACAGCAGACATGGGGTCCAGAATTCAGCTCACCCCCACCCTTCTGCCAAGAGCCAGGAAAGCCTCGTATGCCCTTCCCGGCTTGGAGCTAGAGAGCGGATGGGGATCGTTGCCACAGCTGCAATGAGTTCTGGAGGGTGCCGCACAATGATTCTGGTGCTCTACCACTGAGGTATCGTCCTTCACCTAAAAGTAAAGTAAGATTCCAGTCCTCTTGATTCTCAACAACGGGCTGAATTAAATAGAAACACAGGAACTGAAGAACTTTTCCATGCAAAGCACATGCTCCAGCATTGAGTTATGGCATTTTGGAGGCCAAAGTTCTTGGTTCAAGGCTATCTATGACTGGGTTCACACAACACACTAACCCACACACAGTGGTTGTGTGTGGTTTGTTGAACCGTGGGTTGTTTGTTGAACTGTGGGTTGATTGTTGAACCGTGGGTTAGCGTATCGTCTGAACCCAGGGCATTTTCCGCAGGGTGGCTCGTTAACAATGCAGTGTGACTTGTTAACCACCCTGAACAACCCAACAATAAGCCATGGATTCTTAAGGTGGCTTGAGAAAAATAAGCCACACCACATAGTTAACAAGCCACCCTGCAGAGAATGTCTTGGTTCAACAAACAACCCACGGTTCAACAACCATGGTTCAAACAACGCATGGTTCAACGATAACCATGATTCAACAAACAACCCATGGTTGAACATCAACCCACACTCAACCACCAAGTGCGGGTTAGTGTGCTGTGTGAACAGCTCCTACTTCTCACTGATAAAGATGCTTTTAAAGACATATAAAGACAGCTGTGCTGGGCCTACAAATGGAATAGGCTGGCTCTCATTCTTAAGCCTGGGAAACCTTCTCTCAAAACAGGACCAAGGCAGTCGTCTGTGAACCTGTGACCGGAAGCTGCTCTCTGAGAAAGCTACACAGTGTGACACTAAAGCTCCTGTTGGGTTCAGGAGACGTGCGGGCTTTACCGAGCAACTCTTTGCGTGTTCTGTTTGCAATTTCTTTTATCTCTATGCGGGACAAAGACAGGGAAGGAGCAACTGGGATGGAGATGCCGCCAGCAGATGTCGGGGTGGTGATGACTTTCGGAACCAGGGGGGACTTGAGCGGCCGTTCGATGCTCCTGCCAACCAGGTTGCTGAGGGGGATTTTGTAGATGTTTTTGCACAGAGCTTCACCTGGAATGACAAGAAAAAGAAGGATCCTTGACCCCATTCCTGCGTCGAGCAGGGGGTTGGACTTGATGGTCTTGTAGGCCCTTCCCAACCCTACTCTTCTAGGAGTCTAAAAGTGGCTGCAGTGGCCTGGCAGTTAGGCTGGTGGCCCATGAAAAACTTCCACTAGTCCTACCTGCCCACAAGCATGTGATTTAGTAATCTGTGGCTGTTCAGGAGCAGCCAGGGCTGGAGCTGGCAAGCTGTGGCTCTCTGTACATCTGCCCGGGTGGTGGAGTGGCTCTCTGCAACAGGAAGGGCTATCGCTTCCATTCTGGCTAGGACTTTGCCTGCACAGTGGTTGTCTTCACAGGCTCTTGGCTTCCATGTGACAGTTGCCTATGGCTCAGCTCTGATGACAGCATGCCACTTGACAGTTCTGTGAAATTTTCCTTGCCTACTCATCTGGAGACAGAGTTTTAATTGCCATAGGCGAGCGGGTGAAGGACTGCTTACAAGCTTAGGCAAACTATCTCTTTGCCTCAGCAAACCCAACAGTCTAATTACTAGCCTAACTACTCCAGACCAGTTTGTGAGTAGAGGGAAGGAAGGAATCTTTGGCCTTGGGAGCGGCCCCTTGAGGGACGCTTAGCTCAACTGTTTTCAGCCGATGGGTCAAGAGCAAGATGTGGAAAAGCATGAGTTGCACCACCACATTTTGTTGTTGTTGAGAGGGTTTTTAAAGAGAAGGAAGAAGACAAAGACAGAGAGAGGAGAGAAACAGAGAGTTACCAGATGCAAAGAAGGACAGAAGTGCCAAATGTTCATTGGGGGCGGGGGGAATTCCTCAACTCTCTCCATTCAATTAGAATATTAACCTTTAAAAAAAACTTTTTGCATGCCTCTGCACAGTCAGTATTTCCCCAATCTTTTTTTTAAATAGCATCATGTTTAAAAGTGACAGGTCTTCTTCCCAGGAACAGTCACCTGAGCAATCCCAGCCAACTGGGGATCCTGTAGTGAATGGAATGACATCACAATGGTACATAGCCACAGCTGGCTGTGCGCTGACATTGCCGAGGACAACAAAGCAGCCGCTTGGAAGTACCATCTTCACGCTCAACAGACACACACTTTTGCTTTCTTTTGACCTAATGCTGGAAAAAGTGCCCAAAAGGGAGGGGGCATTTTCAACACGGCTGAATGTGTTTAAGTCTTGGGGGATGAATATTCATTTAGGTGCCCCTTCCTTCTCTTCTCAGAGTGTACTGATCAAAGCCCTCCCATGTGCAACACCTGGGGCAATTGCTCCCACTGAAGGGCCTGGCTGAGACCTAATTTCTTACTTTTAACAGTTGTGTAGAAGAATTTCAGCAGCTGCAACATTTATCCTTGCATGACAAGCCAAAAGTGTCAAAGAAAACCCCGCTCACCCTTGCTACAGAGTTATTAAATGAGCCGTCTCCACCTTTTTATCAGATCCCAGCCAATCAGGGATCACGTCTTACAGACAGAAGGAGAAAGATGGACATAACTTGGTAACAAAAAAAGAAGGAAAAAAATTAAAATGAAAAGTGAAGCACACATGTTGCACCTTTGGGATTAAAGGTAGGTTTCAGGCCTGAAAAAGCTGAAGACAGGTGGTGTTCGCTGAATCTGCTGCAGAAGTAATGAGCCAGCTCTGTCACTACCTTACCTTCTGCTGTGGAAGGAGAGAACACGGGAATTTCATGAACTGATAGTGTCTGAGGGGAACTGGGTGAGCTGGTCTCTTTTGAACTGATGTTGGATGGTTCACTCGCTGCTGTGGCAGCTTTGAAGTAGATATCTGACTGGAAGGAGAAAGAAGTTTGACTTAGCAAAAAAAACCTTCCCTGAGCCAGTTTCTGGATGAGAGCCGAGGGTTCTCTCCTTCTCTCCAGAGGCTTGTACAGATCTATTAATAGGAAATGCCCTCTTTCCCAGCATCTCTGACCCTTGTTTGTTGACTTAAGAATTCTCTTGCTGGACCAGACCAAAGATTCATGTTGCCGGCCAGATATGCCTGCAAAATGTGCACAGAGGGCATATTAGCCATCTTCTGGCATTTGTTCCCAATATCAGGCATTCAGATATATACTGCTCCTGAACATGGAGGTTCCGTTTAGCTATTATGGGTAATTACCACTGTTGAGAGGACTTAACCAGGGATTAGCTTGGCTTTTTCCCATTCTTGCCTTGTCATTACATACAAAGCAGGAATGCTGGTTTAAACACACACACACACACACACACACACACACACAGAAAAAACCATGCCTATCATTGGGAATTAGCCACAATAACTGAATGAAAATGTTAAACACACACACTCCGAAATCACATCTGCAACAGATGCATGCATCAACTTAAAAACCAAGGAAGGTTTTTTTAGAACTACTATTTTTTCATTCCCCTTCATGGATCACTGCCTTGTTGTGGCAAAGGGGCTTGCGTAACTCAGTGAAGCCATAAGCTATGCCGTGCAGGGCCACCCAAGACGGACAGGTCATGGCAGAGGGTTCTGACAAAATGTGGTCCACTGGAGAAGGAAATGGCAACCCACTCCAGTATTCTTGCCAAGAAAACCCCATGGAACGTATCACAAGGCTAAAAGAGATGACGCCAGAAGATGAGCCCCTCAGGTCGGAAGGTGTCCAATATGCTACTGGGGAAGAGCAGAGGGTATTTCCAAGTAGCGCCAGAAAGAGTGAAGCGGCTGGGCCAAACCCGAAAGGACACTCAGCTGTGGATGTGTCTGGCGGTGAAAAGAAAATCCGATGCTGTAAAGAACAATATTGTTTAGGAACCTGGAATGTCAGATCAATGAATCAAGGTAAGCTGGAGGTGGTCAAACATGAGATGGCAAGATTGAACATCGACATCTTGGGAATCAGCGAACTAAAATGGACAGGCATGGGCGAATTTAATTCAGGTGACCATCATATCTACTATTGTGGGCAAGAATCCCTTAGAAGAAATGGAGTAGCACTCATAGTCAACAAAAGGGTGGGAAAAGCAGTACTGGGGTACAATCTTAAAAATGATAGAATGATCTCAGTACGAATCCAAGGCAAACCATTCAACATCACAGTAATTCAAGTCTATGCCCCAACCACTGAGGCCGAAGAAGCTGAGGTTGATCGGTTCTATGAAGACCTACAACACCTTCTAGAACTAACACCCAAAAAAGAGGTCCTCTTCATCATAGGGGATTGGAATGCTAAAGTAGGAAGTCAAGAAATCACCGGGATAACAGGCAGGCATGGCCTTGGTGTACAAAATGAAGCAGGACAAAAGCTAATAGAGTTTTGCCAAGAGAACATGCTGATCATAGCAAACACTCTTTTCCAACAGCACAAGAGGCGACTCTACACATGGACGTCACCAGATGGTCAATATCGAAATCAGATTATGTCCTTTGCAGCCAAAGATGGAGAAGCTCCATACAGTCAGTAAAAACAAGACCTGGAGCTGACTGTGGCTCAGATCATGAGCTGCTTCTTGCAAAATTTCGGCTTAAATTGAAGAACGTAGGGAAAACCACTAAACCGTTCAGGTATGACCTCAATCATATCCCTTCTGAATATACAGTGGAGGTGAGGAATAGATTTCAGGGATTAGACCTGATAGACAGAGTGCCTGAGGAACTATGGACGGAGGTCCGTAACATTGTTCAGGAGGCAACAACGAAATCCGTCCCAAAGAAAAAGAAATGCAAGAAAGCCAAGTGGCTGTCTGATGAGGCTTTACAAGTAGCTCACGAAAGAAGGGCAGCGAAAAGCAAGGGAGAAAGGGGAAGATATACCCAACTGAATGCAGAGTTCCAGAGAATAGCAAGGAGAGACAAGAAGGCCTTCTTAAATGAACAATGCAAAGAAATCGAGGAAAACAACAGAATGGGAAAGACTAGAGATCTCTTCAAGAAAATTGGAGATCTCAAGGGAACGTTTTGTGCAAAGACGGGCATGATAAAGGACAAAGAAGGCAGGGACCTAACAGAAGCAGATGAGATTAAGAAGAGGTGGCAAGAATACACAGAAGAACTATACAGGAAAGATCTGAATGTCCCTGATAGCCATGATAGTGCGGTCACTGAACTTGAGCCGGACATCCTCGAGAGTGAAGTCAAGTGGGCCTTAGGAAGCATTAGTAACAACAAAGCTAGCGGAGATGACAGTATTCCAGCCGAGCTATTTAAAATCCTAAAAGATGATGCTGTTAAAGTGCTGCATTCAATATGCCAACAAATCTGGAACACTCAACAGTGGCCACAAGACTGGAAAAGGTCAGTTTACATTCCAATTCCAAAGAAGGGCAACGCCAAAGAGTGTTCAAACTACCGCACCATTGCGCTCATTTCACATGCCAGCAAGGTGATGCTCAAAATCCTACAAGCTAGGCTTCAGCAGTATGCGAACCAAGAACTACCAGAAGTACAAGCTGGGTTTAGAAGAGGCAGAGGAACTAGAGATCAAATCACCAACATTCGCTGCATCATGGAGAAAGCAAGAGAATTCCAGAAAAACGTCTATTTCTGCTTCATTGACTACGCTAAAGCCTTTGATTGTGTGGATCACAACAAACTGTGGCAAATTCTGAAAGTGATGGGAGTACCAGACCACCTTACCTGTCTCCTGAGAAACCTGTACGAGGGTCAAGAAGCAACAGTAAGAACCAGACATGGAACAACCGATTGGTTCCAAATTGGGAAAGGAGTATGACAAGGCTGCATATTGTCACCCTGCTTATTTAACTTATATGCAGAGTACATCATGAGAAATGCCGGGTTGGATGAATCACAGGTCGGAATTAAGATTGCCGGGAGAATTATCAACAACCTCCGATATGCAGACGATACCACCCTAATGGCAGAAAGCGAAGAGGATCTCAAGAGCCTCTTGTTGAGGGTGAAAGAGGAGAGTGCAAAAGCTGGTTTGAAACTCAACATTAAAAAAACTAAGATCATGTCATCTGGCCCTATCACTTCCTGGCATATAGAAGGGGAAGAAATGGAAGCAGTGACAGATTTTACTTTCTTGGGCTCCAAGATCACCGCAGACGGTGACTGTAGCCATGAAATTAAAAGACGCTCGCTCCTTGGGAGGAAAGCTATGGCAAACCTAGACAGCATAGTAAGAAGCAGAGACATCACCTTGCCGACAAAGGTCCGTATCATCAAAGCTTTGGTTTTCCCAGTAGTAATGTATGGCTGTGAGAGCTGGACTATAAGGAAGGCTGAGCGCCGAAGAATTGATGCTTTCGAACTGTGGTGCTGGAGAAGACTCTTACGAGTCCCCTGGACTGCAAGGAGGTCAAATCAGTCCATCCTAAAGGAAATCAACCCTGAGTGCTCATTGGAAGGACAGATAATGAAGCTGAAGCTCCAATATTTTGGCCACCTAATGCGAAGAGAAAACTCCCTGGAAAAGACCCTGATGCTGGGAAAGACTGAAGGCAAAAGGAGAAGGGGACGGCAGAGGATGAGATGGCTAGAGAGCATCACGGATGCAATGAATATGAACTTGAGCACGCTCCGGGAGAGAGCGCAGGACAGGAAGGCCTGGCGTGCTATGGTCCATGGGGTCACGAAGAGTCGGACACAACTGAACAACAAATTTTTTCATTTGCAAATTTAATCGATTAATTGACTAAAAGGCTGTTGTCTTACTCACACCTACTTGGAAGTAAGCCCCACCGAGCATAATGAGAGTCAGCTCTGAGTAGATATGCACAAAACTGCACTGTTGCATTTCTTTAACTGGCTGGCTGCCCTATGCCATAGAGACCTATGATAGACCAGGCCAAGTAATAGGAGTGACTGATTTGCTTTCAGGGCCAACCTGTTCTGTTCAGCTGCTCCCACACTGATCCTGATGGCAAATTACCACATCTTGGGGAATGTTCCAGACGTCTGTGATACCCAGACTTGCAACCTGAGTTGCAGTGTGGATCTGTGTAGAAAGATTCACAAGGCCAGTTTGTGCTACCAGAATCCACTGGAATGGTCAACTGCGTAGACACTGTCCGTGTCTGCACATAATGCTAAGCCACAATTTAGTGCTATGTAGATGAACTTCTGTGAGTCCTAGCAAAGCCTTGTACTCCCACCTCTCCTTTCTTCCTCCTGCACATCCAGGAGGAAGATTTAACCAAGACTTGGTTTGGCTTTCTCCAACTTCTGGCTTGTCATTACATATGAACCAGGAATGCTGGTTTAAAACAAACTCTAAACAAGCCAACAGCAAACCCTGGTTTGTTTAACTGGCTTGTTTAACAAACTAAGAGTCTGACTTAAAACCACAATTCCTGGTTTGTATATGACGACGTGGGGCCCAGAGGCATTCCTGGAAACGAAGATGGTGCTGGAAGCTAGTGCTTCGCTTTGCAGCAGGGAGGAGCAGGGAGCCTGGCACATGCCAAACAAGTTGCAAGCTGGCACAGTAGTTCCCATGAGCACCACACTGGTGACCCCAGTACTAAATCCTGCCTTAGCGTTACATGTGAACCATGCTGCCGGCTCTCACTCGTGGGAGCAAAAATGGCATGCTGGTTAATGAAATTGTAATGTAGAACGGATTTATAGATGTATCCTTGCGATTCAGGCACTCTTATTCTCTTGGCCTGGTCTATCATAGGTCTCTAATATATAGCACGGCCAAGCAATGGAAAAAATGGTACATTGCAATCCTATGCATGTCTACTTGGAGATAAGCCCCGCTTTGCTCAATGGGGTTTACTCCCAAGTAAGTGTGTAGGCCTGCAGAGGATTGCTCTGTAAATGAATAAAAGGCTGGTATTTTATACACACTCTCAGGTAAGTGAGCATCCTATACTGTTACTCCAGGGTGTGTTTATATATAGGATTGCAGCCTTAATAGATTCAGTCTGGATCTGAGAAAACAACAATTCTAATGGGAGTGGGGGGGGAGGAAGCTTCCTTTGTTTTAAGATGAATCTATTGCTAGAGGGAATGCTTCTTCTCAGGTGAGGCTAGCCGTCTGCAGTTTTTAAGAGCAAAATGTATTAAGAAAGAACTTCATTTTTTAAAAAAATTGGCTGCCTGATTTTAATCAGGGACACCATTTCATTTAATCAAAGTGTTTTTTTCAAAAATGATCCGTTAATCATTCCCTCTATTTCTAATGTTCAGGCAGTGAGTGCCATTGCCTCTCATTGGCTAAAAACAGTACAACCCACACACAAGAAGGAGATATCAGGAGACAGGGGGGCGGGGGGGGGGTTGCAGAAGTACAAAAAATCTTTAGGAACCCCCCCCCCCCAAGCCTGGGAGGGGGAGAGATCCCCAAAACAGTCCAAAGAGGACTGAGCATGGGAGCGGGGAATAGAAAACTTGGTGGGAGCATCAACGGAATGGAGTATCACGGAGCGTGGCTGACTTGATTGGAACACTGAACAGGAGCATGCCGCACCGCAACATTTCATTGCAGGTTCCATGTGTTTTGACTGACTGATTGCTTCAGTCAGCCTTCACCCACCTGATACTCTCTGGGTGAGCTGGACTGCAACCCCATCATCCCCAGCCAGCACTGTCCCAGTTGGGGAAGGCTGAGATAAGCGCTGCAGCCTTTAGATGAAAGGGGTAAGTTATCTTGCCTCTGCATTCCCAGAAGAGGCACATCTAGTACGACGGAGGGTTTTCCACGAGAACCCAGCTGTCCCCCCTCCTGCCTCCTTACCCTTGATGCCACCAGCTGAAGCGCCGGGACCACGGCTGTGTGGACAAGGTTCCCATTCACCACTAGCCGGACCTCGATGGAGTCGGTGGTGAAGGCCAAAATATAAGGGAAGGCGCAAACTGCAAGGAGAGACAAGGGGTGGCTTAACCGAGAAACAGACGCAATGGGCTGCTCTAAAGCTGCCTTCCCCAACCTGGTTCCCTCCAGATGTGTTGGACAGGAGCTGGTCTGACATATCCGGAGGGCAGTTTGGGGAAGTCCGCTCCAAAGTTCTCCTGATTGCCCGTCAGCCAACAGCTTGTGCTGGATCCAGGAGCAGACAGGAACCCAGGGTGGGAGTTGAGGGAGGTGCATCATGTGATCAGAACCAGGTGCGTCATGTGATCAGCCTCCCCTCCTTGGCGGAACTGCCAGCGGTGTGCCCACAGGCCTGAACTGAGCAGCCCTCTTGGAGAGGGGCCAGCAGATCACTCTTCTTCCTTACCAATGGCATAAGGAACTTGGTTCCAGCTGAAATGGAAGTCGGACGCTGATGGCTGCACCAGAGCCGAGCCCCCGTTGAAAGGGCACACTTTGCGATAGTAGCAGACATCTGTAACGAGAGGCTCCCATTACCTTGAGCGAGAAAATGACACGGACCTTGACACCAAATGGAGAAATCGGACCAGCGGAAAAACCAAATGGAGCTACAGTGGCCAACTATTTCACTGGCCCTGCTTCCGTGCCTTTGACAGAACTTTTTGCAGAAATGAAAGGGGTGAAGCTTTTCCCCGTCACAACCTTGCCATCGTGGCGAGAGAGGCTTCAGCTGCTTTTAACCCTCTGAGAGTTTGGCTGATGACAAAGGCACAGAGGGCCAGTAGAATAGGTGACAACCTTGGAAGGAACTTGGAGCTGGCTTTCCCTGTGCTCTTTCGCTCCTCCACACTTGCGAGGACCTTTGCTCATCTGATAATCTCGCTCCCCAGGGTTGGAAAGGTATATTGAAATATGGGTGTTAGTCTCAAACCACCTCATTCATTTATTTAAAATAATTATATACCAGCTTTCAACAACAATTGCCATGGCAGTGCACTAAAGTCGTTAAAACAAGTAAAACTGAAATAAAAACCCACAACAGAAACGAGGAATCTCACTAAAGCAGACACTGAAATGAGCAAATACTTGGCTAAGCAAATATATTTTTAACCAAAGCATCATCAAGGTTGACACCCGTCATGCTGCAGGAGCAGGGGAAGTTCCAATGGTGGGGCACCACAAGCCAAAAGACCCTCTCCTGGTTGCCATCAGACCAACCTGTACACACAACGGAACAACCAGGAAGCCCTGAACTGCAGATCTCAACGAACAGGCAATTTGCTGTGGGATAAGGCACTCCTTCAGGTATCTTCTGCTAGCCTCACGCAGAATCACTGGAACTGGGAAATGGGGTGGTGGCTAAAGGGGCCAGGAAGTAGAAGGCTTTCTGACCCTCTGACCTCCAAGTCAAGCTATACACCTTATTCTCCCCTCTGCTGGCTGTTCTGCCGCTTCCAGTGGAATGGGGAGAGCAACACTTGACGAGATGCTCGGGAACCATCCACTGCATCCTACCGTCAACCCATTTCATAAGGCCAATGGAGGACGGAAGGGAACCCTGAGAGGTTGCTTAGCAGCCACGTCTAATGCGGGGGAGGCTGGTGGCTCCAATGTCAGTGGGGTGGTGAATCCGCTCCGGGTTTCAGCCAGAACCAGTCAGAACTCTAGAGGAGCTATCCAAACCACCAGCCTCCACTAATCTCCTGCATCAATGCATGCATTTGCTGCGGTCTTTGCCAACTGTTTTGATGCACCTGGGAGGTTGTCTGCCCACCACCATGCTCTATCTGAGCAACGCAACCTGGAAAGAATGTCGTGCAACTGGCAGGCAACCCAGCCTTTCCTTTCTCTTTTCCTTCTCTCTCTCTCTCTCTTCCCACCCCCTCCACACGACCTTCCACTGCAAGCTTGGAAAGTGAACTGCCAGGGAGCATTTTGTTCATCGTCTCTCCTGCACCAAGCAAGCTTTCTACTAATTTCATGGCAGCTCGATGCCAATGCAAGGCAGAACCCAAAGGCAGCCTTTGACAAATACCAGACTGGCTCCCTAGAGTGAGTGAGCCAATGCTACTTACAGTTATAACACAAGAGCAGGCCAGCTTCTCCGTCTTCATACACATCAATAGCTGCAACAAAATTAACCTGCAATGATAACGGGCAAGGGTAGTGGGAGGGCTGGAGGATGAGCTTACTACAAACGCTCTGAGCACTCCCCTGCCCCATTCCCACTGACCCATTAAAGATTACCAAATGCTGGTACCCGCCACTACCTTGTAACTTTTTGTAATAGTGTTACAGTTACTGCTCACTAGTGATGTGCAAAACACATGCTCCCCAGTTTAATTTGGAATTGGGCTCAGACAAGTGAGCTATTTGCTCAAGTTGAGCTACTGAGTTATTTCATTCGGCACCAAGTTAAAACACGGCTTTTCACCAAAGCCTTTGAGGGCTAATTGAATTCCCTAAAGTTGCACGCTATTTTAACTGTTTTATTGTTTCAGATTTTTTTTTAATGGTATTCGCTTGTTTAATGCTTTAATATGCTTTTAGCTGTTTAAATTATTTATTGTTTTTATACAGTTTAAATGGATTTTATCTGTATGCCGCCCTGAAATCTTAATGATATAGGGCAGGATACAAATGTTTTAAATAAAGAAAGAATAAAACAAATAAACATTTGCAAAAAGGATGGAAAATAGCTCGGCTTTTCCCATGCTCCGTTCTGAAGCCTGGACTTGGTCTGTTGCCAGTGAAATCATCCAGCGCACAAGACTGTCTGAGCGCCTTCCTGGACTCCTTCCTCCATTGAGTTCCCTCCCACAACTGCTCCTGCTCTTCCCATTTTTCTGGTAGCAGCAGCGGAGATGGCAGTACATGGGCCCCGGGCATCTTACACCTGGGATGCCGCGCTGCAGTGCGTAAGACACTAGAGAGGGAAGAACTCTCTGAGCTGAAGAACCCTCAAGGAAGTGGACTTCCTTCATAATACACTTCCTGTACTCTCCACCTCATCACACAACGGGGAGTGAGGCTTCAGTGCGCTGCTGCAGAATTTACACTCCTTCTCTATAGCTGTAGAATACATAACGGGATATGTAAGCAAACATCTGCAGATGTACATGGTTTCTATTGTTTATTGCACATTGGGATTTTCCTGGCACAGAGCGTGTGACCCAGCTGTGAAGTTGAGCCTGTTTCAGTCCCACTGATATCACCATAAGTCCCCAGAAAACAAGAGGGAAAAAATGTTTAATTTTGGCTGATTCGTTCCCAGATTTTGGATTTCTTTTGAAACGCCTGAATTGTGTCAATGGGGTGTGCACCTGGTGCTGATTGGAACACAGCCCTGGCTGCAAGGTGGACTGCATTTTGCTTAAGCAACCTTGGGGCCGAGTCCTTTGGAAGGAAACAAGGGATGGCAGTTTAGCAAACCCTGTTGTTGCTATTGCGACGGCCAAGAACCTACCCTGCTTGATTCAACATGATGTAACCGGTAGGATTCGCCCGTGCTCTCGTTGATCAAGTCGAACTGGTGCCGATAGGCGACACAGATCAGGTTGTCATTTTCTCCCGTAGGGCCGTCCACCAAAGTCATGACGACAGGGGGGTCGGACAAACAGATCTCCTGCATCCCAGACAACACTGGATCAGGAGCAGCAAAAGGCACGGTGCGTGTGTGTGCTTGCGAATCATGTAATTTTGCAGGAGTGCAGGAAAGAATAAAGAATATGATACAAGACACCAAATGGGTGCAAAAAAGAGAAACCAAATCCATCGAGGGGGCTGATACTATGGAAGGCTGAACCATTTGGGGCTTTTTAGTTAAGAAAAGGATGACTAAAGAGGGAAGGAGGGACATGAAAGAGGTTGACAAAGAATATCCAGGCTACGGAGAAAGCACACAGAGAGGTTTTTTCTCTCTCTCTCTGATACTAGGACCCGCAGGCCACTAGCATCTCAAACTGATGGGCAGTAAATTCAGGACAAAAGAAAGGAGTTCGCACAGCAGCACAATCAACTTATGGAACTCACTGCCCCAAGATGTGATGTTGATGGCCACTGGCTCAGATAGCTTTAAAGGGGAATTAGACACATTCTTGGAGAATGCATCTATCAATGACAATTAGTCATGATGTCTAAGTGGAATGTCCACGTTCAGAGGCAGCGAAACTGAATACCAGTTGCAGAGGGCCTTTTAAGGAAAGATGCGGTAATAATAATTTTTTAAAATTAAAACTAGAGATGCGGCTGTTGTCCTCATTCCCTGCTTGTGGTCTTCCCAAAAGCATCTGGATGGCCACTGTGTGAAACAGGCAGCTGGACTAGACTAGATAGGCCCTTGGTCTGATCCAAAAGGGCATGTTTCATTTAAAGGGGAGGCAGGGGGAAGGTTTCTAGCCCTGATGGAGATAAACCTCCTGGTTCGGTAGCATGCAGGCAACCCTTGTTGGAATCTCAGATGCCAGAGCGGTGGCTGAGTAAGATTTTGGGAGTTTGGGGGCAGGGCTTTGATGCCATGCATCACAAGTCTCCCTCAGGAGTGTATTCTGCAACCATCTGCACCACCACAAAGAAGGCCCTGCCTTCATGTCTGGCAAGAACTGTTGGCATTGGTGGACAGCTGCCCCCTGTGGTAAGCCACTGAACAGCAGGCGGCAGCCTTACAATGAAGTGCCCTCCGGCCCTGGACTGACTCTGCCCACCAAGGCTGGCCATTGGCTCCTGCTGGACAAGAAGAAGTGTAAGAGGACTTCCTCAGCTCTGGGGTGTCCTTGTGTGTCCTTTGGCCCTGCTTTGCTTCTCAATCCTGCCTCCTAATTTGTCCTTCAGTCCTGATTTCCTCTCCGGTCCTGACTACTGGCTTGTCCAATGACTCCTGGATTTTCACTCCCCTCAGACTGCTGTCCACGGCCCAGCCCTGCCACTTCGTGATTTCTTCTTCTTATCTTGAGCAGTTGCCACCACCCCAGATAGCACACTGGACCTGGTTAGAAGGGATGCCAGGTCTTTCCCTCATCCCTCCCTTATGGAAATATCACCCTAGCATCTCTTGATTGCAATGGTGCTGTCAAGGGCAGGGCTTTGGGGCAGAGGTTCAGGGCCCTCAGCAGAATGAGCCGAAGGGCCCCCCAAACGCAGCAGGGCCGGCTTCCCACGTTTTGACGCAAGCAAAGTAATACATATTACCATCTAAAGAGGGGCAAGACGATTAATTCCAGTGTCTAAAGTTACCTAACTACCCCACTGCTTGACTGAGCCTCTCCTGGCCTCCCAGAATGTCTGAAGTGGCAACCCCAAGGGTCTCTTGATCATCTGTCTCTTGCCCTCTCCAGAAGATCTCAGGGAGCAGGAAGGTTTGACTTGCCATGAAATGTAAAGCAGCAGCTTGCCGTTTCTCCCAGAACCCCTTTCCAAGAAACAAGCGTGCGTGGGCTACGGTAATTTGCCAGTGCTTTACCTCAAACCTACCCTGATGTACTGGAATTCCTCAACGGGGGACTCCGACTGCGGAGACATCAGCGGGGCGCTGTTCAGACCCTCCCACTGCTGGAACTTCCTGGTGATGAGGAGCAGCTTGTTCCGGATCGCTGCGATGATTCGCAGTTCGTTGCTGTGATGGGTGTTGATGGCGTACAAATGGCAGCCTGGATAAGGGAGGTTAACGGGCGTCAAGCACGGCCCACCAAGCAATTCGCAAATGTAAACACCAGGCCTGTTCACACAGTCATGGGGGGAGGGTGAGTAGCGGAACCACGCTGCAGGGAAGGGTAGGAAATCCATGATGTGCCCCCCCGAGGGGGGAACCACGCAGGGCAGCGTGGTTCCCTTATTCATCCCGCTCTGTGGTTCCCTCATTGTCCTCCTGCAGCTGCGTATCCCAGCAGCCACCGTGGTGGGAATGGAGTTGCGCCGGCTGCTGCAGCCATCGCTACACAACTGTGGCCATAGAGTTCGGCCACGTGGGCTACAGCATCCCTGAACTTCCGGGCGCTCTGGACATCTGTTTCTATGGTCACAGTGATTTATCCACGGATTGTCGAATTTACCTACGGAATGCCCGACAGATGACACAGTGTAATGGCCCAAGGAGTATAACCAAGTCACCTGTAGTTTTAGAGCGGCCTAGAGGTCCACAGTGCTCTCTTTAGGTTCATTATAAGTGCAATTTCTTTGCTAGTGGGCCTCTGAGCATGTGAGATGAGTCAAAGGTCGATATCGCCACCTCAGCACATCCCATGCTAACGAGCTACCGTTTATCTTATCAGAGCCTAGGATGTGCCTGAGAAGTGAGGCTCTGTTTACAGGTGGCTGTGCTGGGAAAGTTCTGTTTGTTTTCCCTCTGAACAAGTACTGTTAGTCTGTGCTGGGAAAGTTACAAATGAACGCTAATTAACGCTTGCTCCTCTCATGCTGCCTCACTGCTGACATGTATGATATAAAACCCATTTTACCCCATGGCTCTGGGTTCAGAGAAGCTGTCTGATGAAACCATCAGGTGCGCCTGTGTGCTGTAAGTACTCAATAAAGTCTCCTTGTAAGCAAACCTGGGTCTGGCTTATCACTATCTCGGCACCTCTAAATTTGGAGGCCTACTGCAGGGGTAATACACACAGTAAGGCACCCTGGGGCCCCATACCCACTCTGCAGGGGGTGGGACACTTAGCAATCATGGGCGGGAAAAACACCCCCCCACACACACAACACGCTAACCCACTGTGGGTCGCTCCTGAACGCAACCCGCAGTGGGTTAGCGTGTTGTCTGAACCCAGCCACTGTCTCAGAGGGATGGAAGAGGACAGGTGCATAGCACCATATTCTGTTTCCGGATCACAGGACCAATGCCCCAGAAGCCCTTAAAGGGAGGGAAGGCAGCGTGCCCCCCTGCGTTTAGAGCCAGTGCAGTATTGTGGGTAGTGCAGGACATGAACAGGAGAGACCTAAGTTCTAATCACTTGGGCCAGTCGCTCTCTCAGCCCAATCTACCTTGTAGCACGGATTACCCCTTCGTACGTTACCCTGAGGTTGTTGGGGGAAAAGGCTGGGATACAAATGAGAGAGACAGACAGACAAAGCACTACAATATCCATCCTGCCCTGGGCTTAAAAGAGCACCGTTGCTCTTCTATCAGTTTAGCTGCCACAGTGGCAACTCTGACTTGGCTGAGGTCATCAGATGGCCCCGCAAAGATACTAAACTGCAAAAAATTGTACCGAACTACTTTTTATCCATAAGAGGGGTTCCTCTTCTGAGTAAAAAAGCAGGTAAGTTAAAAAAAATGTTGCAGGCTACGGCTAGTGAAGAAGAGACCATGCTCTCCCTCCTTTGCCGTTCTGCCGTATTTCTATGCTGGCTGCGGACGAAAGGGCTTCACTTCCTCCATGATAAGCACAGAAGCTGAGCGGGCTGTCCCTTTTTTTGCCAGCCTGCTCACTGGCCTGGAAAGAATGCCACACACTCACCTTTGTGGAATTCCTAGTTGTCAATGGTGACCAGGTGAGTACAGGAATGTACTAAACGCATCCTCATGGCCAGAGCAATGAACCATCAGGATGACACCTCACTTCATACCCTTTGTCCTTCCCTGTAGTTCTACAGCCCTCTTCCCTGTCTGCACCCTCTCCTGGGCTCCAATTTGCCCTCCACTACCTCTCACCCAGCTGCTGCTTTTAGCCAGGGTTGTCAGTGAGCGACGGCAGTAGCAGTATCAAGGGAGCTCCTGATCTGGGCCTGCAGTCAGGACAAATATCCCATCTGTCCAATGAAAGCCTGGCCTACTCACTGGCTTAAGCTCTGCTCCTGCCCCTCAGCACCTGAGAACAAGCCTCTTTAATGCAAGGCAGTTCTTGCAGAGGAACCCTGTGACATGTAGATGGTCCCCTGCTTTGGGGCAGAGCATATGCTTTGAATGTAGATGATAGATCCCAGGTTCAATTTCTGGTTTTTCCAGTGAAAAGGGTCCACCAGGAATGACTTCCACCTGGAAGCTGCCAACAATACTGGCTACAGAGATAGGTACGATTCGGGATGAGGCACCTCGATGCGTTGATTACACTGCGATGCCTTACACCACTGGTCTTCAGCAGGTGGGCTGCGTTACACCAGGGGCGCCCCCTCATTTTCTTTTAAGAGAAGGAGAAAGATCAAGGGTGGGGAGGAGGAGAAAGGGCGAGAACGGGAGAAAGAGAGAGAGTGAAATAGACAGCCAGAGAGGGGAAAAGAGAGACATCGAGTAAAAAGAAAAGATAGCTTAGAAGTACGACCCATGTGGCTAACTAAGGTTAAAGGGGCATCCCGGCTCTGAAAAGACTGAGGACTACTGCCCCAAACGTTACTTTCCACGGCACCTTTAGTTTTCTCCAGCTTGTTCTCCCGGCAATCGCATTTGCTCCTGGCCTGCTTGGCTTCTATGCTTTTCCGCACGGCACTCAGCCTGAAGACGAGGAGGCGGGCATCCTTCCCTGTCAGGCAGGAGACAAACAGGCATGCTAAATAAAGGATTTTTAAAAAGAAAAACAACCCTAGGTCTCGGAAACGCCCCATGCTAGCGCACATCAAAAGAGCTGGGCCAGCGTCCTGGAGGAGAAATCGATCATCAACCAGTAGCCGAGATGGAGTAACAGGATCCCCCCCTTGTCTGTCCCAAAGCACGCCACCATGTAAACCAGTCTTCCCCAACCCAGTCCAGAGCCCTACAGATGTGTTGGACTGCAACTCCCATCATCCCCAGCCAGCATGGCCAATACCTATTAAGTTTCCCGCTGTTTCTCACCTCCGAAAAATCACTGCTAGCTTGTCTGGCCTGTTGCGACTCTCCTCCTTGGTCAGTCCTTCCCAGGCCTCTTTTCTGAGACTTTCCCCATAAAAACAAAGTGCTTCGGAGCCTACTGTGTCTTTTGCCTGGGGAAACTCTGTGACCCTCTTGTGGACAGATCCATGCCTTGGCTTACAAATGGAGCCTTCACCTCACCTCACGTGTAAATGTTGGACAACTAAGTTAGGATTTTTAAGTGCAAGGACCAGTTAAGATAGCATTGTTCTGTTTCACTAAACGCAACCCCCTTTCTCTAGTTTTCTTTACTCTGAAACTTTAATAAAAGAGATTTGGATTGATACTTGGGCAGGCTAGTGCTTTTGAGACCCAGAATTTATCTTGCTCATGTCCTTAACCTATTAGCCATGCTCCAAGCTTTTAAAGGAGGCCTGCTGAAAGCATTTTCTCTCGTCCAGTACAGTCCTATAGCCTCAAAGCCAGGGAGAAACTGTGGTTGGTGGCCGGTCTTAGTAAGTAAATAATGTCATGCTTCTCAGCCTAGTTCTGAGAGAGGAGGAAGGTATGACTGCCTGCTGGATTGTTACATGTGTCTACAGCAGGAAAGGGCAACTTTTTTTCTGTCAGTGGTAGGTGGAGCTAAAGGTGGGCAGGGCCAAAGCCAACCATGGGTGCATCACTGTACCCCTTTTCTTTTTCTGCCACCTTTTCTCTCTCTTTCTGCCATCTCCTTTTCTGACCATTATCCCACTTTAAAAAAGATCAGCGATAACCCAATAAGGAAAGTTAATCCAACATATCGGCTGTGTATAATGACGGAGTTGTGCTATAACCACAGTGCCATCTAGTGGCTGTAAAATGAAACATATAGAACTTGCTGAGAAAGGAAGTCCCTGATCCAAAGCATGTAAAGGAGCTGTTCTTAATTCTGCAAAGAATTCGGAAGCTGAAGCCCTGGTACGGATGTGGGATTTTCACCTCATGTGGTGAAGCCTGAGACTCTAGAGAAGGGGTGAGCAACCTGCAGCCCAAGGGCTGCATGGGTCCCTTGGCTTAATTTCAAAAGCCCTATGCAAGTGGTCAGTCCAGATCTCTGGAAGAAGCCATTTGTCTCTCTCCTGGTAGCCCACTGCGTGGGGAGAGAGAGAAGGGGTGGCCAGGGCCAGCCCAAAAATTTTGCTGCTTGAGGAAGGGGAGCAAATGTTGTCCCCTGCCCCCACCTCCCAGTCAAGGTACATTGTACCCAAGGCCAACTAAGTTATTTTTGAACCTGAGGCAGAAAATCCCACAGATGCCTCTCCACTTCCTTGGCAGTAAAGGTAGAATGACAATAAATTAAATAACTAACAATTTCCGGTGCTATTCATGGCACTCAAAATTCAGCTGCCGAAGGCTGCCGCCTCACTCTGCCTAAGGGCAGAGCTGACCCTGGGGATGGCAGAAAGACAGACAGAAAGAAAAGGTGGCAGCCTAGTCCACTTTTGGCTCTGCTCCACCCTACTGGCTTCAGCCCCACCCACTGCCAGCATTTGGCCCCCAACGGATTACCCCTGAGGGAATGCAGCCCTCAGTGGGAAACGGCTCCTCATCCTCGGCTCTAGAGAGCTGCCCCCAAACAGAGTGGATAATAGATCATCCTGGGCCAGACAGACAAATAGTCTGACCAGTATAACACAGTTTTGTGTACAAGAGAGGGGCCATGGCTCAGGGGTTGAGCAGCCGCTTTGCAGGCAGAGGGTCTCAGGTGCAAATCCCTGGCATTCCCAGTTAAAAAAATCTCAGGCTACAGGGATGGGAAAGAGCTCTCTCTGCCTGAGACACCTGGAGAAGGTTGGCAGCCAGACCATCCTAGGCCAGATGGATAAATGGTCTGACCTGGAAAAAGGTGGCTTCCTAGGTGCAGCTTTTCACTGTGCATCACTTGATTGACTTCTACTGTGTCTCCCCCTTGGCCTGCAGCTGCTCAGGGCAATTACATTCCAGGGCTGAATCCTACCCTGGGAGGAGCCACAGCACACATTAAGGTCAAGATAGGTGCGACAGAACGCACCCAGGGAGAAGATGGAAGAACCAGGGGCCTTTTTGCATAAGGTCAGGTAGAAGATGGCTGGCAATTTCAGGCATTGCTAGCAACAATGGTTTGTACTGTTATCTCCCGCCAGGCAGCAGTCCCTGGCAATCCAGGATGCGCCATCTCGCTGTCTTTCTTTGTGCAATTATCTGCTTCAGCAACTCTGTGTGCGCGTGTGCACGCTCCCAACCGGCATCCAGAGTTTTGACACAAGACACAGTTTTGCAGGAGGCTCTGCGGACGGTTTTAGGCCCCGTGCCTCTGCAGAGGGAGAATGCTAACCACAGAAGGAATGACATAAAACCAAGTAAGCCGTGCCGTTCCATACAAAAAAAATTAAAATCCACGGTCAGGCGCTTCCTTTTATTTGTTGTTTATTCGTTCAGTCGCTTCCGACTCTTCGTGACTTCATGGACCAGCCCACACCAGAGCTTCCTGTCGGCCGTCACCTTTCCTTTTATTAGGACCAACCAAATAGACACAAAATTGTGCATGAGCTTTCGAGATCTCCAGATTTCTTCATCAGGCAAGATGTTACAAAGGCAGAGTGGGTTGTGGGAGGGGAGGGGGGGAAATGCTGACAATGCTGAAGTCATGAGGTCTGCAAGCTCAATCTTCAGATGGAGTGGAGGAGGAGGTGCAGGCTTAAATGGATTAGGCCACCCTTCCCCAACCTGGTGGCCTCCAGAAGCATTGGACCACAACTCCCAACATCCCCAGCCAGCATGACCAATGATGGGAGTTGTAGTCCAGCACATCTGGAGGGTGCTAGGTTGGGAAGGGTTGGATTACTAGTCATGCAGTTACTAGTACATAGTACTAGGTTACACCTGGAACTAGCAGTTATAGCAAGTAAATTTAAATAAATAATAACAACAATTTATTACTACAAGTGGGACCTGCAACAAAATGTTGCAATGTGGAGAGCTCTTCTTCAGGGTTTCAGAGTCTTTTTGGGTTCCCCCTGCCTCAGAATGTCTTTTTTGTATGTCTGCAAATAAGGATGTTGGAGAAATCCACAACGGAACCAAATGAGTTTGGACTTTTGTGAATCAGACTTGCGGATTCTGCAGCGGACTGGCTTTTCCCGTTGGGCAAATTCCGCAGACTTGCAGACAAAAACAACAGCGACCGTACCAGCCAGAGAGCAGGGGAGAGACACATCTAGCACAGCACAGAGAGCGACGCCATAGTAATGCTGATTCTGCACATTTTAAAAAAAACCAAATGGCACTTCCCTTATCTTTCTACTGCAAACTTTCCCACAACAGTCTTTCCCTAAATTATTCTCCCAAATGGATCCACCTTACCTTTGTCAGCTCTAGTAATCAGAAGGTCCAAAGTCTCCAATACGTGCATCTGTTTGACCTGTAGCGTTTTATCGAACACGGGGATGGAAGGCTGACCATCTGGAAGGGAAAGATCAGGAACCCTCAGCAAGACACAACCAGCCCAATGATTCTTCTAAGAGGCCCTCTAGAACAGGGATGGGCCAAAGATAGATCAGGATCTACTGGTAGATCTCTCAGTGGTTTCTAGCAGATCAGTAAAGGTTTCTGGCTCCCAGCTGTTCGGATCATTTCCCACCTAAATTGGGCTGTTGAAATGAAGAAAGATTGGGGTGGCCAGGAGTGGACCTTTGTGTGAAAGGACTGTGAGCTTAGTTTAGTTCTGGTTCTGAACACAACTTCCTGGGCTCAGAGGCAACCTGTTCTTTCATTCTAAGTGCCCGCCTTTTGCACCAGGCTCCGGTCATTGGAACTTAGGGTTCTAGTAAAAGAACCACACAAAGCAGATCCAACAAGCCTGAAGTCTACACACCCTAGCTCTAGAACGTATATTGAATGAAGCAGAGAACTGTAGGCTGGTTTGATCATCCATTTAACTGCCCCCCACCCCCCACCCCGCATAGACACACCAAAGCTAATTCAATTTCCTCACAGATGAAGCATAAATCAGTCTTGTTTCAGGTAAGTGTCAGGGGGGTTTAGCCCCAGGGAAAGGCAGCAGGAGGATTTCAAATCGACAGCATATCCGTCACTCCCCAGGAATGATCCAAGGGGAAATAGCTATGACTGAATGCTCCCCTGTATCAAAAACTCAGTGACCATGAAAAGCTAGCATGTCAAGGTTCTAGTTTGGCCTTGCCCCTGCCATCCTAGATTTCTGCATGTAGGTAATGCTTTACATAGGGAAGGATTCAAACGTAAGGTACCCCAAAAGTGGTCTGCTGTGGTATAGTCCTAGGGAGGGCTGTACCACATGACTTTTCTGACTGCATAGCTGAGCTCTCAGGTAAAAATGAGGCAGGTGCCACATAAAGAGTATTAAGAATTATCCGCAGCATCTTTAAAAGCAATTAAGTTCGGCTAAAATTGCTGTGGCTCCTTCCTCCCACATGGGCTATAATGGCGGAAGTGTGCAAGGATCAGTTCAGCCCACACGCAGAAGCACAGAGCCCTCAACCAACCGTCCAAGAGCAGGACACCAACATCTGTAGAGATGAGCAGCGAATGGCCCCAGGAATCAGCACAGGCGACGTCATGAGGGAAGTTGCTGCAGAAACACTGGCATTCCCAGGGCTGTGGAAGGAGATAACCATGGGCTGCTGAGTATATGAGGGAAGAGAGGTCTTGTAAATGAGGATGGCGCTAATCCCTAGAGTTGCAAGGCATTAACTCCGCAGAGGTATTCAGGAGGTCAAGAGGTTGCTTTGTATCCTCATCCGGGGAGCAGAAATCCCCCTACATATTAGCTGGAGAAGATGAAGCCAAGGCTGTGTGCACTCCATACTAAATAAAATAAAATTCTACACCAACCAAAAAAACACTACATTTTTTAACTGATACAAATGAATTTGCATAGGTATTGGATTCATTGAGCGTACTCATGCAAACCTGCACATCTGCCTAATTTTCAGTATCATTTATTCTGGTTTTGCTCATTGTTAGGAGGGGCAAGGAGCTAAGCATGGCACTACGGATCATGCCCAGCCACTTCTGAGATGTCAGCAGATGTTGCCTGCCATAAGAGCTAGAAACTTGACTTTAAAAAAAAAGAAGGAAAAATGAAATCTGAGAAAGGGGAAAGGGGATCAATTACCACCTCAGCGTTTGTCCAAGGCTTGACATGCATTGTTTTCTCTGCCACACTGCAGAGCTGTTGCCAAGCGTGCAGGGGGGGAAACCAGCCAAGGATCTGGGTGGGAAGCTGCTACCAGAGAACCGCTAGCTGTGTGGAGCACCCCCACACAACCTCACTTTAAGAGGAGAGTCCACGCCAAGCGATGTTTGACTGGCACACACATCATTCACTGTCAGGTTGGCCCCATACACCTGTTCTGTCCAATCAAGTCTAGAGCTGGACACTACACAGTTGTCTTCCAAGCACAGACCCATTATCCACAGCAAGCAGAAATCACTCCGGGTTTTTGAGCGAACCCGCCCTCGGGAAGTTTCCTTCCTGTGAGGAAGTTTCCAGCAATTTGCTCACCTCCTTTTTGCAAAGGTTCGTGGTAGCTAGAATCGCCGGGGCATCACCTCTCACTATGGTTTTGAGTTTGAGTGCCTTAAAAAGAAAAACAAACAAGGGAAGAACAGGTTGCTTACCTGTAACTGTAGTCCTTTGAGTGGTCATCTGTGCAGTCACACATATGGATTCAGTGCCTGCGCAGAGGTTCTATCAGAACCTTCTAGAGCAGGAGATTTTAGGCAGGAAGCCTGACTTAGCCCCTCCTGCACATGCAGAGGGGTGCCCCCCCCCAGTGTAAACTGATGACCCCTAGCCTGGAGCAAGCGTCTTTCCCGATTGCCCTTCTAGTGTAGATCCCTTTAGCTGCAGATGCCAACAACCTTTTGCAAAGTGCGTGCTCGACCTGTCATAAAACAATTTTTAAAAAACTCAGAATTTATCAAACTTGATTGTAAACATGGCTACAGAGTGGGACAAACATAAGCAAAAATAGTTTCAGTATAACATAAATTGAATTCTTTAACTTAACACTGTGATCCCATGCTCAATGATGTGGGAATCTGCTCCGCTGAAGACGGAAAAGCCGACTTCTGAGAAAACGTACAGGGTTGCTTGGCATGATTTATTTATCTTATACTGAAACTAATTCTTCTCCTTATCACTGAATGTATTCAAGCAGACCAGGGGTGCTGATTTTCTTTCAGCCTGCGAGCGGAATCCCATTTTGGAGAAGCTCAGGTTGGGGTGGGGAGACACGCATTCCAGAGGCGGGCAGGGCCAAAGGCACAAGGGGCGGATCCCAAAATATTTATCCTAGCATATTTATCTTAGGAACATAGGAAGCTGCTTTATACTGACTCAGACAATTGGCCCATCTAGCCAAGTGCGGTCAACACTGGCTGGCAGCAGCGCCTCTCCAGGTTTTCAAGCAGGATTCTTTCCTCGCTCTACCTGGAGAAGCCAGGGATCGATCTTGGGAACTTCTGCATGCAAAGCAGGTGCTCCATCACACTGAGCTACGGACCCTCCCCTCTTAAACCTCTGAATGCCAGGAGATCTTAGGAGAGGCATTTCAACCTTTTGGAACAGGGACAAACGGCACAAAAGCCAGGAAACCACCAGATGATGGGTGGTTGGGGGAAAGGGGGTGTGGCCATCTGGGGGAACACTGGAGGGCTGGATTTGGTCCCTGGCCTGAGGTTCTACGCCCTTGAAACCTATATGATTTTCATTCATTTCATTTATTCATCTATTATCTTTCTATACCACGCCATAGCTGAAGCTCTCTGGGCAGTTCACAAAGAAATATTTTATTTTTCATAATGCCCCTGCTGAAGCGTTTCCATTCGAAACCTGTGGGGCTTCATAATCTACGTGTTTCATTGTGTCCGGGAAGCTCCTTCCTTGGTTGTTTTTGTCTTGGTGCTCTGCTCCTGCTCTCCCATGTGAACAAAGGCAAGGCGCCTTCATGACTAACAACCATGGTAAGGCCTAACCTTCCCCACGCATTTGCCCCCTCCCGTTTTAAAGCCATCTAGGCCAGTGGCAATAACGCCACAGCATGTAGCAGCAAATCCTGGAAGTTAATGCGGCTTTGCAAGACAGAGCTTCTCCCCCATCTTCTCCTGGGTACGTACCCCCCACTGGACCCGTTAATGGGCAAGCATTTCGGCACACAAAAGACACGTCGCGGCTTGGAAGACGCAGCGATGCACTTCATGGAGCGGTGATATTTGGCAAGGCTGCTAAGAGCGCTACTCCATTTCTTCACAAGAAATGCTATAATCTTTCTCATCAAATCTGGACCGTCTTGTCAGCTGAAGGATCTCTCCTGAGGCAGTGAACCTGCCCCCGATCATGACGCCAAGGAATGTCACAAGTGCTTCTGAATTGTGGAGGAGAAAGGCTTTCCGGTTTCAGACGTTTTAAGACCCACTTTTCTGTTTGATCCCTACATACTGTAGTTTTCCTCTTTCTCCACCAGCGAGACTCCAGCGAGCTTCTCCACGCCTGCTAATTCCTTTTGTTTCAAATTGATTTTTGTTATAACCGATCCCTTGTTAATTGCCCTGGTGTGCGATAGGGGCTCCAGAGGCTCTCTGCAGAATTCTGCTTCTTTGCTGTACACGCTGGCCTCATTTCCACTGAACGCCTGAAGTAATATTCTCTCTCTCTCTCTAACACTTGGCATGCTAATTTATTGGGTTTTTTTTCAGGATGGGGTGAATCTATATGGTGTTGATATGGCACACTTTTTTTGAGCTGTGAAAATAAAGTTACAGAACGCCACAGAGGTGGCAGTTGAGAACAGGCATGGCATCAGCAGCCACCACCCTCAGACAGCTGCCGGGCCTGAGCACCTTGGCAGGGCCTAACAGCACTGAGGCCAGCCCCGGACCTGTGTGTCAGGCAGCTCTGAGCCGCCATTTAAAATTCTTCACAATGCCCTGGAGTGACCCTCTGTCAGGTGCTTCCACCTGATAGTGGGTGAGACTATTGATGTAGGAGGGGACCCACAGAGAGCAACTTGCCGAGGGCCCCCTTGAACCCAGAGCTAGCTCTGATCAGAAGAGGATTATGGGACCACAATCGCTATCATTCCCCTCTCCAATTTGGTGCAAACTCACCTATATCTCTAAACAGCTTTTTGCTGTGGCATCTACCTGCTCCCCCACTCCCCACACGCCTATATCCATACGCTACTCTGGATTGTGGCCTCTTTAAGTCTCTCAGTAATGATCTTGGCAAGACTCCCAGTATATAGTCTATTGAGGGCTGGCAACCAGAGGCACGTTCTTTTGCTCATATTGCTCTGCTTGGCTGGTTTAAGACCTCAAGGAACTAGAGCAAGGGATGAGGAAGCCTTTTTCTTTCTACATTCCTTTGGGGCTACTCTGCCAGAGGGGCTGGGGGGCTGAAGGCAGTACTAGGTGGTGCAGAGTAAAAAGCAGACGGGGGGAATGCCATCCAGTTTTCTCTCTTCTCTTCTCTTCTCTTCTCTTCTCTTCTCTTCTCTTCTCTTCTCTTCTCTTCCCTTCCCTTCCCTTCCCTTCCCTTCCCTTCCCTTTTCTCTCTCACTCACTTTCTGCCACCACCTTCCTTCTCTCTCTCTCTCTCTTTCTATCACCCACTTCTTCCTCCCCCTCCCCCTCCCTCTCTCGCACTTGGTGGGCTGCCTGAGGATGGAGAGATTGCTCTTGCCAGAGCTTTGAACAGATTGCTTGCAGGGGGCTTTTGAAATTAGGCCAAGGGCTGCAGGCAGCCCACCCCTGAACTACAGTGAAAGACTGACCACCAATGTTCAGCTTGCCTTCTGAAGTGGCAACTCCAGGACCGTAATCTCATCCTGAAAGGTCCATTTCACTCATCCACACTCACTCAAACCACACCTGGCCAAGACGGACAAATTCAGCCTGGCGAGCCTCTTCTTTTTTCCGGGCCGATTTTGGGGACTCAGGTAGGACGTCGCTGAAGGATCTCCTGTTAAGCATGTTCTTTGAAGAAAGAAAAAGACAAAACAACAACCAGACTTTTAATGAAAAGGAAGACACCAAACTTACTTTAGGCGGAGTTAAAGGGAGAAGCTGTGTGCCTGACAGAAGACATCCTGCTTGATGATATTATAGTTAACTATAAAGACGAC
The DNA here is from genome assembly GCF_057233095.1 of Heloderma suspectum. Taxonomy (NCBI): domain Eukaryota; kingdom Metazoa; phylum Chordata; class Lepidosauria; order Squamata; family Helodermatidae; genus Heloderma; species Heloderma suspectum. Next base: position 7,769,195 of record NC_139471.1, on the reverse strand, counting down.
AGGTCCCTGCCCCAAGGAGCTTCCCATCTATAATTCGACATAGAGGAGGAAGATGGAGGCAGGAGTAAGCTGGGGAAGGACGGGCATTGATTCCAGTGACATATGCTTAAGGTGATCGACAAAGGCTTCACGGAAAGGGCGGGGACTGAGGGGGGACTTGAAGGAAGCCAAAGGCCAAGGGAGGGGCCATGGCTCAGTGGCAGAGCCCCTGCTTTGCATGCAGAAGGGTCCCAGGTTCGATCCCTGGCATCTCCAGGTAGGGCAGGAAAAACTCCTGCTGAAACCCTTGAGAGTCACTGCCAGTCAGTGTCAACAATACTGGGTCCGATGGTCTGACTCGGTATAAGGCAGTTCCTATGCAGTGGCATCACACAGGTTCCAGGCATAATGGGCAAAGGAAGGGGCGGGGCTGCCACAGGGAGCAACAGCTGCTGCCACCGGTCTTTGCCCAAAGATTTCCACAGAAGGAAAAGTGTGACCCAACCAAACAGCACGCAAGGCGCCAGGAGGGACGGAGCTTACCTTGTGCATATCCGGCATGAGGTCCTGGTATAAGGAGCGAATCAGCATATCCAAAGTGCGCTGCCGTTTCTGAGCAAACGTTGGGGTTTCCAAAGTGGCTTTCTCCCCATTTATTACTATGAGGCGACAAACACAGGAAGAAGGCTATGTGCTGCTTGGCACATAGCGACTTGGCCCCAACCTCCCCATTGGAGCGTTACCTCGTAAGGATGCCATGCAGGGGTGCGCAGCATGCGGTCCCGCCCCCGTCGCCCTACCGCCGCTTATTTTGTTTATTTAAAAAGTGTCCTGGCGGCCTTTCAGGGCAGAAGCCCTCCAAGGCGGCTCACAGCAGTAAAATACATAAAAACCGTTAAAATATTAAAAGCGATAAAACCATAAACACAATAAAGTAGAAATAAAAACAGCAAAAGCCAACAATAAAATCAGCAGCAACAACAACAGCAATAACAGCAACAGCAGCTGTCATATCAAGATAAGGCCACGATAATGTAATATGTTTTCAAGGCCTTCTTAAAGGTCTGCAGTGACAGAGCACGGCGGACATCCGATGGCAACTTGCTCCAGAGGTGTGGGGCCACTGCAGAGAAGGCCTTCTCATGTGTGGTCACCCACCTGAGTGCTCTCATGGATGAGCAAATAAGAAGGGCCTCTCTGCTATGGAAGCCTAAAACGGCCAAATCTAGCTTGAAAACAAGTGAGATTTGGACACATTAGGTTTCTTTTGGTGTCCAGAGGGCAAAAACGGCTCCCAGACCCCCCAAAGTTTCCCGCCACAGATGTAGCAGAAGGGGAAGAGCTGGTGTAACATAGTGGGCTGGGAAGTCACTAACAGTGGCCAACTCAATGGTCTTGAGCTCAGAAGCATGGAAGTGATGTCCCCTTCTTGTCATAGGCCTCCCTGACATCTGCAGGGGTGGCATTCTAACTCAAGAACAAGGGAGGCTCCCAATGATGAGATGAGGCCACTGCAAACGTTCTGCCCTATCCAGATTTGCACAATTTGCCATAAGGATGAAACAAGTTATTGATGTGCAAAGTCAATAACTCAAGCACATGATCTCGTCCACTGAATACACATCAAGGCACAAAACATCAAACGTGCATATATGATGGCAGCATATTATCAAGGAATGAACCATCCGTAAAGTGGTTTAATTTTTCAGGCCCTGCCCTTCCCCAACTGGTTGCCCTCCAGTTATGCATTCCAGTTCCCATCAGCCCCAGATAGCACAAGCAGTGGTCAGGGATCCTGGGAGCTGTAGTCCAACACATCTGGTCAGGAAAGGCTGCTTTAATCCAAGGATCTCTTTGGGTTTGAAAACAGTAAACCCGACTTACGTTTCACCAGCAGAAAGTCCCTGAATTCCTGGTGGTCCGTAAACACTGGCGGGGACGGAAGAGGAGGTCCGAAGAGAGGTACGCTTTCTTCTGAAAAGATTTTCAGCCTAGCGGAGAGCATATCTGATTATTTGGGACGGGACATAGCTTATTCCAAATGCTACCCACCGCCAAACAAACGAGTAGCACTAAAAAACATCAGCCACCAAGCACATAGGGCAAGATGAAGTGCTCTTCTGGTGTGATGTAATAGTAACATATTCTTTATTTTTCAGTTTCCCCTGAGAAGGAGTCAGGGCTTACAGTTCTAAATGAGAGGTGTGGGGGCCAAGCATAGATTATGCTGATTGCCCCAGAATCTCAGGTAACTAATTCCAGGGGGGGGTGTGGAGGGGCTGCAATTACTTGGTCAGCAAAATGCGCTTTGCGCATTCTCAGAAGCACACTTCTCTTTGTTACTTCACATGTTCCCAATATTCAAAATGGGTCCTGAGAAGGGAGCAAGTCCATAAGCTTGAAATGCATATAAACTGGGGTTTATTATTCCTCCCTTTCCCCCCCTTTTGAGCAAATTATTCTTGTTGCTTTTTCTAGCCTCGGATTTCCCCTTCCTCCCCCACCCCGCATTGGGTATATTTTCAGTGATACCACATTGAGCTAGAGTCATAACATGCCATGTCAAATTAATGGAATGAATGGTTAGTACGCAGTTGACACCCACCTGTAACTATCGCTTTGCTTATTATATCTCACTAAGGCAAAAATATCTGTAGCGTTAATTAAGGAGATCAATCCGTCTACTCCTACACCAATGGAAATCTCTTGTCCCTTAAAAATTCCGCCTCCTCCCCCTCCGTTCCTGTTTTGGTGGAAATTAAAGAGGAGAGGAGAAAAGAAAAGAAAAGAAAAGAAAAGGGAAATAAAAGGTGTTGCTGTACTTGACAAAAGAATGTTCTTTCATGGCCAGAATCACAGGCCAGTTCACATTGGAAATGCACAAATACTGTATGGCCCAATGTAGACATAATGCTTGACCATGGTCTGTTGCCTTAACCTGGTTAAGGCCTGAAATACATGGTGAGATTGTGGTTTAGCTTGCTGAGCAAGGCCCGGCCTCCTGAAAGGCATGTATGTGGAAACACAAGCGGGACCTGGTTGTTACCTTGTGAGCAGAGGGGCTGGAGAGGTAAGGAAACTGCCTTAACCATTTTTATTTATGTATTTATTTATGCATACAAAAGTTTATATCCCATACCTTTGGTGCTTATGCACCATTCAGGGCAACTAACAAGAAATAAAAACAACTATAAAATGCAATAAAATTCCAACAAGATAATTAAAACAGAGAGAGGCGTGGCAGATAAAACAGAGGCGCTGGATAAAAACTTATCTACCTGATAAAACAAATGCCTGTCTAAACAGGAAGGTTTCTGCCATTTAGTGAAACACCATAAGACAGGGGAGCCAATCAAGTCTCTCAGAGTTCCACAATTTAGCTGCAGACACAGAGAAGGCTCTTTCTCTTGTCACCATTAAACAAACCTCCACCGCATTCAGGACATTGAGAAGGTCCTCCCCATCAGATCTTTGGGTATGGGAAGGCTGGTATGGATAGAGGCAGTCCCTAAGGTATCCTGGATGTAAGGTCATCGCCCACACTCTGAATTGTGCCCAGAAAGAACTGATATCCACTGAAGCCCTTGCAGGACAGGTGTAATGTGATGTCATGGCTTGCTTGATACAGGTATAACACTTAACCATGGTTAATGCAAACTCACTCCAAACCTAGTTTGTGGCCAGCCCTCAATCATAGTTCAGGTATTCAGATGCAGCACCGTGCTTAAGAAAAATGAATCGTGGTTTAAAAATGTTGTGTCTGCACAGAGCTTTAGAAGGAAGTTTGTAAACCATGGTTTGCATGGACCCAACTCACAGACATCTCTGGGACGCTCAAAATAACTAACCCTGAAAGATAAAAAGGTATTGACATTAGTATGGCAACGTAAATTCCAAACTGTGGGAATTTACTGACTTGGGAGTTGTGCTTCTAACCACTAAAATCTCACCTTACACAGAGCTAAATTCTAAAAATCCCAAAATGGCTGAAACAGTTGCCAGAGACAGCCAGTCCTTAACCATGGTCCAAGAAACCAAACCATGGTTAAACATTCTGTCTGCACAGGGGCCGTGTGTGAGACAGGCCTGTGAATCCAATCGTAATGCACATTTGTTTTCTGTGAATGACGTCGAGACAGCAGCTCAATTAAACCTGGGAGGGGGGAGCAGTCAATTAAAAAAAAAAAAAAACACCAAGGAAGCAGACAGGGATGGTGGTGGTGGTGGTGAAAAAAGATACGGGTAAAGTGAGAGCGGATCATGGATGGCTTAAAGGCTGGAGACGACTCTTCTCCTTCCTGGAACACGATGGTGACAATGTCATTCCCAATGTGCCGTTTTCTTTCTACCTGTAAACAAAAGGGAGACCCATTCGCGGTTGTGTGACCCCTGTGCAAAAAAAATCCCAACCTCCTATATCCTCTGTAGCAGCCTTTCCCAACCAGATGCCTTTCAGATGTGTTGGGCCACAACTTCCATCATCCCTAGCTAGCATGACTGTGGATGATGGGAGTTGTTGCCCAACACATTTGGAGGCCACCCAGTAGGGGAAGCCTGCTCTGTTTTGCTCACTTAGATAATGACCTGAGAAAGAAGGGAAGCCTTTGTGCTACTGCCTGGTTTGGCGTTCCGTTTTGTTTGCACAGCACCTTCGAACCCCAAGGTACCAGAATGACATTTGGCCTGTACATTCTGGACTCACACACACAAACACCAGTTTCCAGGAGGACCAGGAACGATGTCAACCTTGCTGCAATGCAAGATCTCCCGTGCAGGTTCAGATAATGGAAGGAAACTTGATATGTAACTCTAAAGAGGGGAAGTGGAGCCATTCCACCAGCCCTGCTGAAAGCCATCCCCAGGAAGACAACTCCTCCCTCAACTGTCCTTTCCAGCAGGCTGAGCTGAGGGAGATGAGAGGGAGAAAGATGGCCACACCGCCAGCCATCCTGAAAGGCTTACTTTTTCCCTCTCTTCCTTCCCTATTCTTTTTTCCTTGTGCAATGTATCTTTTTCCATTGCAAGCCTTTGGACAGGGGTTGTCTTCTTTTACTGATTATTTGTAAGCTGCTCTGGGCATGTTTTTGGCTGAGGGGCAGCATAAAAATACTTTACATAAATAATGCACCAATGGTTCCAACACCAGCCCACCTGACCCCCCCCGGCACCCATTTTTACAGGGAGGAGGAGGAAACGTGCAAAATACATCACAAAGTGGTCTTTGAAGCAAGTCCTCTAGAGAATGTGATTTGCACACTCGCATATTTGGTTTGCTTCTGCCCGTTTTATGTACTATGCCGGGCACTAAAAGGACCTGGCTTCTGGGAATGCTATTCAGCCACCGGTTTTGGCCTCGCACATTTCACCTAGCATTGCCCATGCACTGTCAAGCTTAGTTTCAGACCCATAAGGGCTAGGAACATGCTTGTTGTTTTCTTTTTTAAAAAACAAAAGGCAAAACTCTCATGAAGATGAATTCTGAATATAATAGCCTATGTTTGTGTGGAAAAGCAAACTACACAGTGACTTGGGAATAGCTAACACATGGCCGCTAGAAGGGGATCCTAAGCTAAACACAGAATCACGGAGTTGGACAGTTGGAAGGGAGCTTAGAGGTCATCAAGTCCAACCCCCTGAACTACTCTTCAGGATGCAACTACAGCACCCCGAGAGACAGCCATCCAGCTCTGCTCAAATACCTCCAGCAAAGGCGAACCCACCACTTCCCTAGGCAGTCTGTTCTACAGTCAAACCACTCTTACTGTTATGAAGTAATGTTTACCTGCAATTTCCACCCATTAGTTCTGGTTCTGTTCTCTGGAGCAACAGAGAAAAAGTCTGCTCCATCTTCTGCATGACAATCTTCCGATATTTGAAGACTGCTACCACATCTCCCCTTAATCTGCTCTTCTCCAGGCTAAACATACTCAGCTCTTTCAACCAGTCTTTATTGGAGTTGGTTGCCAAGCCCCCCACCACCCTAGTTGCCCTCTTCCGGACATGCTCCAGTTTGTCAGTGTCCTTCTAAAAATGTGGTGCCCAGAACTGGACACAGAATTTCAGCTGTTTCCTTAAGCATTAACATTTCGAAGATGTGCCTCTTAGAAGCACCGCAACATTCCTCTGCCTCTTTTTTTCCCCTTTCTTTGACGGCAGCTTGTGGTCTACTAAGAAAAATCAATACAGAAAACCACGTACTTGCTGTTTGTTTTCTTTAGAATATGGAAGCATGGTCGAAACATGGAACATTATCTCGTGCCCTTGGTAGACAGTGTAGATGGAATAGATGCCTGTGGTGTCGTCTGCAAAAGAAAGGGGCAGGTGTGAGGGAAATACGCTTGCCACATTTAGAGAGCAATCCTATGGCCCCTAGACAGCTTGGGGGGGGGGGGAGAGGATATGATACTTTGGATTCCTGGATCCAAGGTCGGAGTCCAGCTCTGACCTTGGTGCCAAAGCTCCCCTCCCCCTCACAGCTGGCACAGGGAGAACAGTGCCAGCTCCCTCTCTAAAGGTCGCAAAGTGACCTCGGAGGGAAGGTAAAGGGGGCATTCCTATGGACAGAGATGGGAGGGGACTGGGGAGGCCAGCTTATGAGGACTCCTCCAGCCTCCACAGCCTCCTTCTCGCCCTCTCCTCGACACCTCAGCTAGATCTCTTAGCAAGCCCATCTAGCTAAAATGCAGACTGGGAGGAGCGTGGAGGCGAAGATCTGTTCTGCCGCTCCTCCCACTCTGCACCGGATGGCCATAAGCCTCTGGGTTTGGAGGCTAACGGCCATCCCCACGGGATTGTGCCCTTATTTATTTAAACAACTCTCCAATGGTGCTGTCAAGACAGAACCTTGGTCAGAGGTCCGGGGCCCCACTCAACAGAATGAAGAGGAGGGCCCCGAAACACAGGAGGGCTGGCTTGCCACATTTTGAAGTAAGTGAAGCAAGACATCTTACCATCTACAGAAGGAAACACCCCTCCAAAGGACCGTTAAGTCCAGAGCCTAAAATTACCTAGCTGCACCCCTGCCACCGTCCTCCAGTCAACACTGACCCCCAAATACGAATAATTTAAATAATTTAAGAAAGAGAGAGATCCCACCCTTTAAGGTTACATATCTCCTGATTGTGTTTCTGTGTCAATGTACTTATTTCTACATCATGCTATGCCTGAGTATGTGTGTTCTGTAACTGGGCATGTCCCAGCTGCTGCTAGATGGCACCAACTGTATTACAGAGGCTGATCACTTCGGAGAGGGAAGTCCGTTTGTGCAGCAAAATACATTGCCACCCCCTGGGCTGCCATCTGGAGAACAGAAAATACCAAAGTCAGCCATTCCTAATTTAGGGCTGGGATGAGTGTGAAAAAAAACCCATGGGCATTGGAAGCTACCAATATAATCTGTAAACAAAACTGCATCTTAGAAAAGGCTTTGGGAACCACATTTAGGCCGAAATAGAAGCAGGGCCAAGTCTCTGGAGTTGCACAGGTCTACACAAGAGCAAACAGAAAAGAACACAAAGGTTGGAAAGACAAGGACATGGAATATTTTCATGCATGGCAGGATCTGTTCTGGATCACCCAGTACAGGGACTCTGGGAGCGATTATGATCACTTCTGACAAAACCTTACTTTTGGTGTCCAGTCCTCCTCTGTAGCCAGCCCATCCCTTCAGCGTAATGGTGTCCCCCAACAGACTCAATAACCTTTGGAAGCTTTCACTGCCAGCTTCTGCAAATGGAGAAAATGAGATTGGGGGGGGGGGAGCGAGACAGAAAGATCATTAACACCCCCTTGCTTTGCTGGTGACATTTCCTTTACAGACCTAAGAGGCAGGTTTTGGTCAAAAAGGGCAGGGGCAATATCAGACGATGATTATGTTTTTATCACTTTTCATATTTTAATTGTTTTCATGTATTTTATTGCTGTGAGATGCCTTGGGAGGGCTTCTGCCCTGAAAGGCAGCCAAGAAATAATACATACATACATACCTATTACTTGAGTAGCTCCGCTCCCAAGGCTCCTCTCTGGACTTTTACCATCTCAGAATACGAGTGTGTTTGTATGTGTGTGTGTGTGGGGGGGGGGGGGTTGCATGTTCCTCTGCATCAAAAAGCCCTTAATGTGGGACACCCAGATTTCCATCTGTGAGGGAGTTTTTCCTTTGGAGGAGCATTCAAACATGCAGCTCATCCATCCCACCTTGCATTCTGAGATGGTGCAGTCCCAAGAGGGCTGTACCAAGTGCCCCTTTTGAACGTTTGAATGGCTCTCTATTTTACAGAGACTAACCCAGGGCCAAACTGCATGTTATGCTAGTCACGTTTAAAACATGCGTGCGCACACACAAACACGCTGATAGCCTTATTGGAGGATGGCTGTATATTCCCTCCAGTATCAAGGACAGGACGCTTCTGTATACCAGTTGCTGGCAACATGGAGGATGTCGTTGCACTCACATCCTGCTTGTGGGCTTCCCATTGGGGCATCTGACGGGCCCCTGTGGGAACAGAATGCTGGACTAGAGAGAGCTTTGGCCTGATTTGGCAAGCCTCTTCTTATGTCCTTACACATGTGCTTAACACTGCCACCTTTATTTCGAAGGGAAAGCAGCTGTGAGGGGCCCTGCCAATGGATGGTCTCCTTCCATTGCATATAGCACCTTCAGAGGAGGGATCCTCCTTGCTATCTATCGCAGCAGGGGAAGAATGGGGTTTAATTCCCTCTCTCCACTGGTTGCAAGCCTTCCCCATCCCCCAGTTGATGTTATTTCCATTAAAAATAAATAAATGGTGTGTTAAACACCGAAGATGCATTTAATGTCACGTGGAATTTAGCCCCAAGAGGCATCTCGCCTCCAAACTTGGAGGAAGCGTATAGCTGTCATGGCCAGATATATCCTGTGGGAGAAAGAAGGGGAAAGGCAGACAGACATGCTAAACATTGTTCAAGTGGGCCCCATTTTTCAGGATGCCTCTGAAAAGGCGGAAGATTGCTGCAGTAGAAAAACTTCCACTTCAGAATGAGATAAACAGACATGAGAAATGAGCGCGAGGTGAGCGGGGACAGAAGAAGCGGAGCTATTGGTATTTTTCTTTCACTCTGGCTGTTGAGAACACAAATATGTCAAGTTGGCTTTGCAAATATAACCAAGGCATTAAGAGCCTGCCAGAGCTTTTAGTCATACAAACACAAAATGTTCCGAGCGCCTGACGTTAAAATATTTCTAGTCATCGTTCGGAGACAGGAGGAGAAAACAAACCCCAAGACGCATGGAGACGCTTCGGAGGGATATAGGACGGATTTGCGCCAACAGCTGTTCGGGGGGATTTTATAACATCCAAGAGTCGCAGAGTTCCCAAGGAAATGGCCAGCCTTTATTATTTGCTGCTTGGGAGTACGTGCTAAAATTAAGATCAAGTTTACATTCGGGAGCATGATTACGATGGAACTGCAATTTTTATTTTATTGGGGGGGAGTCCATCTGATTTATTGTCATGAATGTGGAGCCATCAATGAGTATGTCACACTTGACAGGGTAATGTAAACAAAAGGGAAAAGAGAGAGAGAGAGATCTGCCCCAAGGAGTTTGCAATCCAATTTTTGACAGTGAGGGAAGACAGCTATGGGATATGCTACCTCTGAGGTCTGTAGAGGGGCCATCACCAACCATTATCTGCCCCACACAACACCCCTGAGCCTTCATCAGGCCCACCCCTGCCACCAGGAAGCGCCAAAAGCTGCAGATTTTCCAGCTCCCCATGCAAGGAGATCACCTGTCTTCCCAAGGATAAAAACTTCTGGTGCTACCCAGCATAACTTATATAGCTGGACCCCCTGAGCAACTCCTTATGACTTTCCACTTTCTCCCCCAACCTGATCCACCCAGTCACCGTCCACCCACTTCCCAACACCAGGGTTTGCAGTTTTATATTACGTGTTTTCACTTTAGTGCCAATTGCTTCTTATAGCTCGATTTTTATAGAAAAGGGGAAAAGACAGAGAAATATAAAGACGGCTATTTCATCACAGCCTGGTCAGGGTGGGACCTGGGACCTGGCACTAAGCAGCTTGGTCAGGGTGAATCCAGATGGCCATTGTCAACCTAGACAAGCCTTTCCCAACCTGATGTCCTCCAGATGGGTGGGACCACAACTCCCAGCACCCCAGCCATGGCCATTGAGCCTGCTGGCTGGGGGTGATGAGAGTTTTAGTCCCACACATCTGGAGGGTGCTAGGTTGGGGAACGCTATTCTAGATCTAAGTTCAACCCAGATCAGCACCACCAGCACAGACACAGGTGTTCTCCACCCTCACCCAATTCAGACAAACATACAGCATCCCATTGCCTGATGACAACAGAGGGAGAGAGATCTGTAGACTCACCATTGCTGAACATCTCGTCGTCTGTTAGCTGTCCATCTTTGGCATAAAGAATTCCAAACTTAAAATTGACAGAGCCCTGAAAGGAATGGGAATGAGGTATTAATAAAATCGAGCTAAGCTTGTCCTCCTTAGAAAATGAAGCAGCTTCGTTATGTCCAGGGTATATCGGGAAAGTCAATGCATTGCTCCTCATAAAACTCAGTAATTTGGTGCTTTTGCCCAAACCCTGCTTTCCAACTTGGTGACGCCATCATTTATCATGTCCACTAAACCCTAAATAGCTAGTAGGTGCCAGATTAGGACTGTATGACTTCCAACCATATTGGACTGCATCCTAAGATAGCCAGGCACATTAAACGGGGTGGGGGGAACCTGCAGTTGATCCTTCGGTGCAGATACGCACTTGAATGCTCATTAAGAAGTACAAATACATGTGCACACCTGCATCAAGGTGTGGGTAACCAGGGAGCTGGTTCAAACATATTGCTAAACCATGGTTTAGTGTCATGAGGACAAGCGCAGTGGGCCTTGGGCTCACGCACTCCCTAAAGTGACCATGTGTCCTACTTTGCAGAGGGCTGTCAGTTGTCTATATGAAGGGATGGCCAGTCGACTTTCAAGATCAAGAACCCTGACAAGGAATTGCAGGGGCCTTGAAGTTGCCCATCGGTACTTAGCAGCACCTGGACAGCAGACTGAGCAGCAGACACACAGCTGACCTGGTCCCAGTCTTCCCCATAAAGTTGTGAGATGTACTGAATTTCAATTCAATGACAGTAATTATTTCTAAATTTGCAGATACATAGATTTAGATATGCACATATACCATTTTTATACAAATGTCTGCTCTCTCTTTTTTGGCAATGCCTAACGGCCGCCCCACCACAACGCCCCCCCACCCCCTCTGGCACAGTCGTGAGGAGTCTGAAAACTTTTGCTTCCGTTTTTGATTAATTGCAGCCTGTCATGTTGTTCCAACTCATCAAACTGCAGTTAATCTTAACTATGGTTTGTTGCTGGTCTGAGTCTCACGGGTTTGTCCATGTAGTGCTAAACCCGCAAGGGTAGGCAACATGGTGCCCTTCAGATGTTTTAGACTACAACTCCCATAAGCCCTAGCCAGCATGGCAAATTATTGTGGATTATGGGAGTTGTAGTCCAAATCATCTGGAGGGCACAAGGTTGCCTCCCCCTGCACAGTTAATGTGGGATCTTTCCCAGTTTGGGAGGACAAACGGTATCCTTATCTCACTCAATTTTTTTCATAGATTTGAAATTCATACAGATTCACTCATGCAATGGAATAAAGATCTACAGCCCTTTCTGTTAACTGCCCCATTCGTGGATTTGAACTCAGAAGTATCCACAAACTTAACCTGAACCAGAGACCAATCGAGTTATCTTCTTGCAAGCGGATGTTCAGGAAATCCCAATTCGTTTCTTGACAACAGGTTTTCCAGTGTATACTGTATATCTGCAAACACTTTGTTCAACAGATTTGAATATTTAATCTTTTTAACATGTACTGACCAAGAGAATGTATTTGCCTACATTTGTATTTAATTCATTCTCATTATCAGACAGAGTCTCTGATCTAGCTGTCCAAGGAACCTTTATATGTTTTTGGTTTTAGTTCTTCTGATTTTGTAGTTGGATTCTTTTCAGTTTCCCCTTCTTGCACAAATCTAAAACCAGCAACAGATATCTTTAAAAATAAACATGCAAAAATGCTGCGAGACCTCACAATTCCTGTCCTTCTGTTCTCACAAGCCTTCCCATATATTCTGTTATTCAGACTACCCAGATATTCCATCCCTCATTTTTCTTTGCCATCACCACCCAAACCGGGGGGGGGGGGGGGGGGGAAGGCAGGTCCCACATTCTGTAGGATAAAACACAAAACCTGCCCAAAGCCACAGGTTTTAAAATCATAGTGGAGTGGAGTGAAACAATTTGAGGGCCCACAGGTTCCAAACAGATGCATTCTCTACTTTCTGTACAACCGAGGTCCCTGATCAGAGGAGAGAATTACAGGCAATTTGAGCTGGAGTGCTATCGACATAGCCCAGAATCTTCCTGACACAGGAAATCAGGTGATGCCAAAGGAAATCAGGTGATGCCAAAGAGGACTGTGCTTCCAAACTCTGTCCCTCTCTCTTCAACTCCTCGGAAGACCAGAAGGCCTGGCCATTCATTCCAATTTGGGAGGGGACAGGGGTGGGTGTCAGCACCCTCTGTGCTGAACTGGCAATCTAAATTATGCAAATCCCTATACCGCTAATGGGAAGATCTTCAATTTTAGACATTCCACTGCACATATAAATACCCACTGCTGTTATTCTTACAGGGGATTGCAAATGCTCGATTATGGCAATCAGCGCTCAGACTTCCCACTCTGTTCTGGAGACGCGGATGGCTCCCGCGAGTCATTCCAGCATCACCGCAAACAAAATTGTTTTGATTTATATCCAACCTGCACCCAAAGGGCTACGGGTGAGTTAATGGTAGTCTTAAATGAAACAGATGGATCTGTGAACCTTTAAGGGCCCACAATCAAATTGAAGAAATATATGGACTCGGAGAATGCGAGAGCAAGAACAAGGAAAAAGACATAACCTTAATATAAAAGCTCTTCCCCCGCCCCAGTTATATGTCTGTCTGCCGATTTGTTCTCTGGAATGTGATGAAGCAAGGTGAGAAAAGACTGGAAAGACAGAAGGGTCCCAAATATTTTAGCAGGAACCAGATTGATGGTCTTCAACATGGGATGCTATTTTCAGCAACATCCCTCTGAGGCACACACAACAGGTCGTTCTGATCTCGCACGGCAATCTGAGCAAGTTTATTTTTCTGAAGGTGTGTGACTGGCTCCCCAACAGATCTGCAAAGTGGCATCGTCTGGAACTGGTTCCACAGCTCTCAACTCTGACGGCCATTCTTATTTCGACAATATGATCACGCGTGTACGTTGATCTCAGGAGTGGTCACAAGAGCGCTCATAGATGTAATAATCACAATAATAAAAGAACACCAAAACACATAGCCAACAAAGTAGAAGGAAGCATTATTACAAATGGAAACCAATATTTATTAGATAATCTTCTCGACCTTAAGGAGATTAGTTTGTGCATTACCTCTTGCTCTTCGAGAACCAATAAATCCTGTGCAGGAGGCGGGGGAGAAAAAAGGACAAATATATTTAGCTTTTATGTTCACTCGAAACCTCACAATCCTAGTTGTTACTTGCCCATGTAATTGGACAAGAGTAGCAGTAACCAAACGCATACGTTTTGCAAATGGTGTTCCTACAACCACGATACCTTCAGGACACTTAGGTGTTCTCTCATTCCCCTTCCATGCATATACTCTGTGGGTTCAGAGGGAAAACGGGAACACAACCTCAGGTCCCACATCTAATGCACATGCTTAGGCTCTCCCTCCTAACTCCACAAAACATGAGAATATTGTTGGAGGACATACAGACATTGCAATATATGTGTAGCAGGGGGAGAGACACACACATAAGAGAACAGTCCTGTGAATGCACACAATGGGTAAAGCATTCCTAAGATTAAAGACCCTCAACTAGCAATGACAAGGCAATGACACAGAGATATCAGCCACGGCACTAGAACTGAGTTATGGTGCCCCTGGTTTCTATCTAGAAGCTGCTTGGATATGAATGGAAAAAGCAAAATCACACCCTACAAAGGAGGAACAAAAACCCATCATCATGCATCCACTGAACACAAAGGAAGGGTTTCCAAAGAATATTGTGAGCCAGGGGTGGGCGGAAGGTAGATCTGGGTCTCCTGGCAGATCTCTGGGTGATTTGCAAGACAAGGGTTTCTGACTCCCAACTGTTTAACAATAGCAACAAAATTACCCTCCCCTGCTGAAAAGAAGACAGCTTGGGGTGACCAGGAGTGGATTTTGGTGTGGAAGGACTGAGAGCTGCGTTCAGTTCTAGCACTCAGAACATCTTCCTGGGCTCAGAATTCTTTAATTCTAAATGTACGTCTTTTGCACCTGGATGGGATGGTGGTGGATCTTGGGGTTATAGTAAAAAATGAAGTAGATCCTAAAAGCCTGAAGTCTGCTTATCTCTGGTATAAGCCACTCTGTTAATATGGGGTGGGAAATTTAATTAAAGTGGGTCCCAGACCAGATGTTCTGAGCCACCTGGTCCTTTGGCCATTACCCCTCAAGTCTAGCTGTACACACCTTGGCCATCTGTTCAACCACTATTCTGTTGGGTGGTTCATGCCAGTTTTCATCTTGACCGTCTGGCACCTGTTCCTGCATTGTAGGTTCTCCAGCATCTTATCTTAATAGGTTAAGGTGCGTTTTCCAGGTGCTGTTTGGTGTCCCACAGCCAAATCATTCCTGATCTGGCAATGAAGTGGTAGAAATCCCAAGATGGAAAGTGGACTGTACCACTTCAGATTGCAGGTGAAGGATCACGTTTTTATGCTACCTTAGATTTTTTAAACACACACACACACACCCCAACTCCCTAGAAGTCAAAAGCTAGCACAGCAAGGAGGGGGCTGGGCTACAAACTTTCTCCCTGATTTGCTATGTCTCTGCTTGTAGATTTATTTTTAAACATGGAGGAGCATTCACAAATAGTATCTCCAGCCTGCGGTCTTCAGTGGTTCAGTCTACTCTTAAATATCTCAGGCTTCTATCACTCCATTCTGCAGCCTGAACTGGCTACTCAACATCATTTGGGGGGGGGGGTGCAGATGCTGTTGGAATCTTGCCAGTCTTGGGTAAACCTTTCAGGATGAGATGTTTGCTTGTGTATTCTCTCAGGAGTATGACTCACCATTCCCAAAAACTGAACATGGGGAAAACAGTCCTCACAATCATAGAGCTGGAGGTGACTGTATAGGCTGCCTAGTCCATCCTCCTGCTCGATGCAGGAAAGCAACAGATGACTGTCCAGCCTTCTCTTGAAGACTGCCATCGAAGGACAGCCCACCACCCCTCTAGGTCACTGGTCCAACTGTCCAACTGCTCTTACTGTTCAGACATTTCTCCTGATGTTCAGCAAAATTCTCCTCCACTGTAACTTAAGACCATTAGATCTCATCCTGCCCTCTGGGGCAGCCGAGAACAAGTCTTTGCGCTACCTGTCAGGGTGGACACTGAGCCCATAGAACCTCAGAGGAGTTCTGATTCTGAGGAGGAACAGCCGTCCGTGGGAGAGGAGCGCGCTCATCCCTCCCAGGCCCTGCAGCTGGCAGAGATTCCTCCTGCCGGCATTCCAGACATAGATAGCGGTCCCAGGAGTAAAAGAGCGCGGGAGGAGGGCTGGGTGGATGCTTGACGCAGATGCAAAGAGCAACGAGCTATGGAGGGCGCGGAAAGGAGGCGTAGCGCCCGTTTGGCGCGCAAGCAACGGTTGTGTCCAGAGGACCCAAGGGAAAAGGGGAGGGACTCTTCCTAGCCCATAAGTTCAGGGTCTGCAAGTAATTCTCATTCAAACGGGGACCAACTGTTTCCAACCCGGGGCATAGGTTACTCTGCTGTTCATAGCTTAGTTGCTGGTGATAGAGTTATTAAGTTGTAAAAGGAATAAAGCCTTGAAAATAATCCTTTGTCTGTGTCTGGAGCTGACTACTGGAGTAGACTGAAAGAGGCTGGCTAGGGCCCCCTGACACTACCTGACTGCCCTTGAAGCATTTGAAGAGGGATTCCCCCTCAGTCTTCTCTTTTCCAGGCTAGACATTCCCAGTTCCTTCAACCTTTTCTCATAGGATTTGTTTTTGTACCGTGGACATCTTTGCTCCCCTCCTCTGAACCAGTTCCAGTTTCTCTACATCCTTCTTAGTGCTAATGTGGAGCTAACTTTGTCTCTTCTGCTCCATGATCTTCAGCTACTGAAACATTCAAAGCCCTAGGGAATTGCTGTCTTTTGGCTTCCCAGTCTCTGCCTTTTTGGCCTTCAGCCCTTGTTACAAACTGTTCCTGCCCTATCACCTGTCCTAGTCCTGAAAGCTTCCATTCTTAACCATCATGCCCCTTACAGACCACCTACCCTCCATCCATTTGCCAGAAGCCAACAAACACCAGGCCTCAGGAAAAGAGACTGGACAAGGAGTGGGGAACCTGCAGCCTTCTAGATGTTGTTGGATTCCAATCCCCATCAGCCCCAGCAAGCATGGCTAATGGTCAGGGATTGTGGGATTTGTAGTCCAACAACATCTAGAAGGATGTTGTTCCCTGCCCTGCCCTATCTGCAAAGCTGCATTAAAATATATAGATCATTACTTCTTCTTTTTTTACCAGGCATAATTATAATTTCAGCCAGAAGAGAATCATTTAGGAACAGTGGGGCCAAAACGCACCTCAAGCCTGAAACTTATTAAAATATAATAGCAACCACAGAACAGCAATGCCAGATCAGACTAAAGGTCCATCCAGACAACCTGCTTCCCGCTTGTGTCCAACCAGGTGCCTCTGAGAAGCCCACAAGGAGGCCACGATGGCAACAGCCATCCTACATCAGCCCAGCCCAGCCCGTGGAGTTCTGAGATACACTGCCTCTTAACATTGGTATTGGCAACTGTAATGTGATCAAGATTAGATTACTGTAATGCTCTCTATGCAGGGCTACCTTTGAGCTTGGACTGGAAGCTGCGGCTGGTGCAGAATGCAGCGGCGAGGTTGCTAACTGGGGCCTCCTTCTGACAGCAAGCGGCACCCTTGCTAAAAGAACTGCACTGGCTGCTAATAAGCTTCCAGGCCAAGTTTAAGGTGCTGTTAACATATAGAACCCTTAACCACTTGCGACCAAGTTTCCTTAGAGACTGCCTCACCCCTTCTGTCCCTGCCTGACCTCTGCGATCATCAGAGGAAGTACTTCTAACAGTGCCACTTGCAGTAGAACATTTAAGGCGTAATTCTATGCCTGTTTAGACAGAAAAAAGTGCTACAACTCCCAGCATGCCACAGCCAGCCACATGTCCTTACTGTTCCAGCACCCACCCTCTGGAACACTCTGCCGGTTGACCTTAGACTGCACACACACACAACCCAGTTCTGACGTTCAGACATCTTCTTAAAACTCATCTCTTTACACAGGCTTTCCTTGAAGTGTCACCCAGCCAGCTATGGTTTGTAGCACACAGCAGTGTGTGTGGTTTTATTGCTGGTTTATTTGTATTGTGCTGTTTGTGTTGTTATAGTTCTGCTATTGTATTTTATGTTCATCGCTTTGATACATCTGTGGAAAGCGGTATATAAATTTGAATAAATAAAATAAAATACACATGGAGGCTCCTCATTGCCACAGTGACTAAAAGCCATTCCTTCTTTTGAAAGCAGAGAAGCCCCCCACCCCCTCTCATTCCTGAATATTAAAACATAGGAAATTACTAGGACAAAACCTGAAATGGTAGAAGAGAGCACTTGACTTTGTGGCTCTGGATCTATTCCATTAACCACACATTCTTTGGGATTTGTTTTTTTTAAATATGTACATTTGACTACAATCACAATGTAATTTCCGCCTGAGAATTTAGCAATGAATGCAAAGGGTGAGACCATCAGATAGATGCTGGATTCTAGCTCGTGGGGTTGTCACTGAACAAGCTTCATGAGTGGCAAATTCCCCATGGAATCATTTCATTTCATTTATTAGATGTGTGTCCCACTTTCTGACCAAAGTCCACAAAGCAGCTCACAAAATTAATAAAATAGGTTTCCTGATGTCTGTAATCCAAAGGAATCACTCCAAAAGTCATGACCCAAACACAAAACTTGACATCAGAATCAGCTCTACAAAATAAGTGGTCTAATGATGAAGAAAAGAATACTCCCCACTGCCCTCCCCCCAAGCTTTGCATAGCTTACCTTTTGAATTTCAGGGTGAAGAATTTCTCTAGGGCCTTTCTCAAATTTGTCAAGATTCATGGCACTGAAATGCAAGCAAAATTGTGATTTCAATGCTGTTTGTTCATATGAGTTCCAGTGAATTTTCATTAGTGATTTTTTAAAAAAATCAACGGGGAATTGTTTTTAACTGCTGTGTTTATCCTGCCATTTATTTGGCTGCATTTGAACATCCTGCTAAATCAGCCTTCCCTAACCTGGTGCCCTCCAGATGTTTTGGACTTCCAACTCCCATCAGCCCCAGCCAGCATGGCCAATGGTCAGGGATGATGGGAGATGTAGCCCAAAGCATCTGGAGGCCACCGGGTAGGGGAAGACTGGGATAAACCACGGTTTAGCATGATAGAAACAAGCTGCAGCGAGCCTTGGACTTGCACGTTCCCCCTCCCCATCTTCTGGCATGGCTATGAGGAGCTTGGAAGCTTTCACTTCCATTTGGGCTTCATCACAGCTTGTCGTGTTGTCCCAACCCAAAGATTGTGGTTAAGGTTAACTATGGTTTGTATGAGAAAAAACAACAACAACGTGAAACCACCATTAACATTAACCAGAGTTTGTCAGTTTGGATGACACGTCAGATTGTGGTAAAGCAAAAACAGATGCAAAAGTTTCCAAACTCCTCCTCGCAGCCTTGCAAGTCCAATGTGAAGCCACAGTTTAGAGAGAGGGAGCATGTGAGTCAGATGCTCACTGTGGCTCATACTTTGTGTGATGTTTGAATTAGACCAGTGGTTTTTTATTGCTTGATTTTATTGTTTTTAGTGTGATTTTTGAAAACTGTACCCTAAATGTATTTTACACCAAGGGGTAAAGGCATACATAAAACAAACAAACAAACAAACAAACAATGTGCAAAGAAAGGTGCTTTCTTTTAGTGTACATTTGTATGATTTAGTTATTAACAATCTCCAGAAAATTTCAACTACTGTATGGGAAACTCATTTTTTTTCTTCAAAATTTAGGGTTTGTTTCTCTGATCTGGTGCAGACTTAGAACTTGGGGGGGCGAGTGTCCTCTTAACTATGCTAAAGGTTATAGGAGTAGGTCATGGGATCCCTTTCATAAGTCTCCTCCCACGTCTCCAGTGCAAATCCACTAGCCAGCCTTAACCTCGAATAAGCATAACCTCAGCATTGGCATTAACAGTGGTTAACACTAATTAGGGTTCCTTCTTAACCAAAATCTGAACCTGGTTCATAAACCCTGCTTAAGAGGGAATGTGGGTACCATCAACCATGGTTAGTGCTGGTTTTGGTGGAGTGTTTAACCATGGTTAAAATAAATGGGAGAATGTGCACTACAGAAGAAAAGGGAGAGGCTAGGGAGAGGGCGCACACAATTCTGCCCCAAATCTCCTAACTATGATTAAGAGATCTCCATAAGTATGTTTGCACTGGCCCTCTGTTTCTTTTGGATCACATGGTGGTGTGCTTTGTTTTCTATGGTTCATTCCTCAGACCATCAAAGGACCATAGTTAAAAATAAGGTAATCCTTACCTTAAAATAGATTTCACAGACAAAGTTTTTGTAGGGCTGTAAGGGAGGCATATTTTCTGAGTACCCTATAAAAGAATTGTGTTAAAAGAGATGCTATAATACATCAGATGCAAACAAAAATAGCAAAAAACCCCACTCAAGTATATAAAGGACACAAACACGGAGGTTGGTTTGTGCTAATTGTAGTTTGGACTCGGTACCATGATTACTGCTTCAGACATACAGGAAAATCATAGTTTGTGTGATTTTTCTCTGCTTTCTCTAAGAATCCCTGAATTCTATCCTGAAGAGCAAGGATAGGCAAGGTCCTAAACCAGGGTTTCTCAGTACAGGGGCAATGCCAAACTACACTTTGCCTAAACTGTGGTTTGGAAAACAACTTCAAACTGTGTTTTCAGAATCTTGTTTGGTGGCCACTCGCAAACCAGAGTTTGTCAGATAGTATTGGTTGAATTGTTACAACAACCTTTGCAAGTCATGGTTTGGTGCTGCATCTGGTCAGTTCAGTTTCTGGGTAAGATTTAGGGGGGCTTCCACAGAATGTACTCTGTATGTAAACTACAGGTCAGGGGTGCAAAAACCCTGTACTGATCATTGAATGATTGCCTGCTTTTCAATCTTGAGCTCTATAGCCTGGCACCTCCCATTGACTGCAATGGAATGACAGAAACTGAGCTAAGAAATTAGGGTAAATATAAGAAAGCAGACAGAACATTAGTCCCTTACTGTTTTTCTCCAGAGGATTGCACGGTATTGAGGAACACGCTGATTGTTTTGGTCGGAGAGCACAACAGACAGAAAGAAGGGGTTCTTTTCTGCGTCTGTTCCTACGTAGTTTTGATGAACTGGGAAGGAAAAGCAACGTCTATTAGATAATGCAAAACCATCATGCAATGGAGACTGGAACAGGGGACTCTCATAGCTCAGTCTCTTAGGGCCGAAAGAGACAAGATGACGGATATCCATCATCTCATCCAGCTAGCCTTTACAATGACAGGAACCCAGCAGCTTGTCATGGCATGT
Organism: Heloderma suspectum; assembly: GCF_057233095.1. NCBI lineage: Eukaryota > Metazoa > Chordata > Lepidosauria > Squamata > Helodermatidae > Heloderma > Heloderma suspectum. The sequence continues at coordinate 7,748,414 of NC_139471.1, read as the reverse complement.
CCTCTAAAGGCCAAGTGCTCTGCCCTCAGTCAAAAAACTGCTGAACAAGTGAGCTAACACTGAATTCAGGATGTGGTAACACAGCTAAAGGCAGAAGGTTCCCATCGGAAAAAAGGAACTCCCTCGGAGAAGCCTGAAATGGCAAGAGAAGATGCTGTGAATGGCCACAGCGTCGTTTCATTATTTAAGGGGGCTTTTAAGTCATTGACGCACATGTGTGAGCGCGTGCGTGCACGCAGTCGAAAGGTGTAGCTACCTTTTCCTAGGAAATACTTGAAGTACCATCTGGTGTGGTACTCTGGGTTCTCCAAGTGCACATCTGTTCTATGCCACGTACCAGGGGCATAATCTGCATTCTGAAACGGAAAGAGAAAACATGGGTTCAAGGCTCCCCACAAAGAAATGGCAAGGAGGATGTGGGATAGCAGAGGGAGTCACAGAGAGAGAAGACAGCGCTCGTAACAGTTAAAGGTAGATGTAGTCCCCAGGGACTCAGTCTGGTCCCCAAAGGATTCCCACATGATCCCCAATAGCACTTGGAAACCTCCAGTGTCATTATTATGTATATCACCCAACTTTCTCCCAGCTGAACTGAGACAGAGACAAAGGGCTCTTTCATGACCACAGGCAAAGGGCTCTTTAACACCCTCCAACCCAGCATGAGCAGTAACAGAGCCTTCCCTGGACTCCCATGTGTGAGCTGAGGCCCTAGCAAATGGGAGTGGCTGAGAGACACAGCAAGGAGAGGGATCTGCAAAAGCCTCTGCTGCTGTTCACACCACACAGAAAGGGGTTAAAGAAGAGTCCTTTGCCTACGTTCTGTTGTTCTGTTCACGTGGGAACAACCTGTTGAACAGAGGCCTAACACTGATGGCTCTTCAGCCAATTGCTCAATTCAAAACACAGCCCGCATATCGGAATTCAACTGTCCGCCTGTCACTTTCCCTTCCTGCTGCTCTGACACAGCAGTCATAGAGAAGAACAGCTGTGACGTAATCCAGTACTTCGAAAACAGAGGCAGTGGAATGACCCTCTGTAACCCAGCAACAACCCTGCCCCTGGAGCCTGAGGACATGGATAGGAGAGCTCCCCAAACCACAGGATGAATTTTCCAGCTATGGTCCACAACCTGGCATGGATCGCTCAGCAGCACATGCTGTCAGGAGCGGTTTAGACTGGGACCAGGAGCCAAGAGCTCTCTACACAGCTGCCCCGTGTAGTGCAGGTTGTAGCATCACCCTGGGCAGTGAAGGGTTCCCAGGCACAGAGTGACTCCATTGCTCAGGCTTGGCCACTGGAAGTCCCTCCTGGCACTTAGCGTGTCCTGACTCGCGACATGACCCCCTGATTCCGATTCCTGGCTCCTGGCTCTCACTCAACAGCTACTTCCAGCTTTTCACCATGATACATGCTTACAAAGCCAATGCCTAACCAGCTGGGGGGGGGGCCACAGGGGGACCTTAAGGTAGAAAGCTCCTCCTACCTCATCAACAGAGCCATTTTCCACCCGAAACCGGCCAGCCCTTTGGATTGCTCCATCAGCATCGCTGGAAATTAGCTGCACAACAAGGAGAAACATGAACATTAGAATGGCCGGTCTCAACTCGCCATTCCTTCCAATGCAACTCATTACTAGGGTGCCTTTCGGAGAACTGCATCTTGGGGTTCCTTTTAATAAGAGTTCCACTGTATTCATTTCACCGCACTGGGAGCGGGATGGAGGCTGTCACTGTGTAGCTTGGGCTGGGCTGGGCCACTGTAGGGGGCAGTGGCAGCTTCTCTTGCTAAGGATCACCCATCCGGGGGACATGTGGCTTTTCCAAGGGACAGGAGCACGGCTGACCCGACAGCAAAAAGCCAAGCCCCTTCTAAGAACAAACATAGCAAGGGGATGAACATAAGAACATAAGAAGAGCCCAAAGGCCTATCTAGTAGATGCCTCTGGAAAGCCCACAAGCAAGATATGAGGGCAATAGCCCTTCTCTTATTCCCAGCAACTGGCACTGGAGATATATTGCCTCTGAACCTGGATGCTGCATATAGCTACAATGGCTAGTAGCCATTGATAACCATACCCTTCATGAATCCCCTTTTAAAGCTGGTGGCCATTACCGGTTCAGTCCCTGAATGATGTTTTAGAAACAAAATGGCACTTTGGGGCGCTAAAAGGGAGAAACTTCGCTTGCTATCAAATTTAGCTTGCTGGCAAGATAAATTTAGCCCTTTTAGCACTACTCAGCGCTACACAGCGATTTGCTGCCAAATTTTAACAAAAAACTGACAATTAAAAATAAATAAATCCCCCCCTCCTAGTGCTGCCTGTGGGGGCTGGGCGAAAATGGCCCCCGGACCTCCCACAGTTGCCCACCCCTAGTCTACACACAGCAAAATGTGGTGGGGGAGGGAAGGGCTGTACCACGTCGTACTATAGATGGGGCATGCCACTGCAGAATGCTCTGCCATGCACAAAGCTGCCTATAAAACCGACAATGATAGAGCACAATGTAAAAGTCCAATAAAAGACTAAGGCCTAAGTTCCCCTGGGCAGTTTGTGGCTAAAATGGGGTTAGAACTGGTATCCTCTTGCATGAGAGCTCATTCTCTTGGCCACTATGCTATACGACACCAGCCCCAAGGGGAATGCTGACATTTGCATTAGGAGTGTGACTGGTATTTCTGGAGGAGGAGAAAAAAGCACGCGGGGGGGGTGCTGATGGGGAGGAGGGCGCAGAGAAGCTCAGGGGCACCAGGGTGGGGCTGTCACCCAGAGACAGGGTGCATTAAATGACTGGTAGGGATGTCACGTGCAAAAGGAGTTGAAGCAAGATGTCTAGATCTTGAGGGTAAAACAGGACTAGTTTGCCCAGAACAACATCATGATCCAGTGAGATGGGTCAGGGACATAGCAGAAGAGAGCAGAAAGGACAAGTGAGATCTGTAAACTGCACATTTGCAAAGGCCTTGTTGCTCAGATAAGGGCCTAGTCCTTATAAAGGAAGCAAACCTGTGCCCGAGCTCTACTGTTCAAAGCTGCAGGTGAAGCTTCCTGCGGTTGAATGCCTCTCCATATGGAAGACTCCATCCCACACACTCAGGGCTGGCTCAAGTCATTTTGCTACCTGACACAAAGGACAACATGGTGCCCCCTCCCACTCCAAGTATAAAAATTAACTGGACTAAGAGTTTAATCTTTCCTCAACACTGGCAATGGGACAGCATCCTTTACTACACATGATGGCAGCAGGCTAACTTGGGGGGTGCAGGGCAGGCCATGCGGCCCACAGCTCTCTCCTCCAGAGCCTTGCTGCCACCCACTGCAACTTCTGCCGCCTGAGGCAACCGCCTCTCTCTGTCTAATGGTAGGGCTGGCTCTGCCCACACATATAAAACAAAACGTGAAGCAGAAGGATTTGAGCCTCTCCTTCTCCCTGATAGGCTAGTTTTCTATGTGCAGAGGTGAGGGATTTTGTATTGAGCAGGAGCATTCAGTCGTATGAGCCTTCACCTGAGATCTGAAGTGGCACAGTCCCTACACACAGGTTTACCTGCTCAGTGAGCTCAGCTGAGTGATTCGGAGAGAGGGAGGTAAAGATGACACAGGGACAGAAAGAGGAAGATCCAATCATCATGAAGAGGGATGGAGCAACAAGAGCAAATATGGTGTAGTGGTTAGAACAGCCTTCCCCCAACCTAGCGCCCCCCCCCCCCAGATGAGTTGGGCTACAACTCCCATCATCCCAACATGGTAACTGAGATGATGGGAGTTGTCGTCTAATCCATCTGGAGGGCACCAGGTCGGGGAAGGCTAGGTTAGTGTTGAACTGGGGAGGCCTGGGCTCAAATCCACACTCAAGCTCACTTAGTCGCTCTCTCAGCCTAACCTACCTCACAGGGTTGTTTTGAGGATAAAATGGTGGAGAGATTTTGCAGAATCTGCAACCTGCAGAAAAGGTGGAATATGAATGTAATGAGAAAGGTAAATGTAATAAATGAAGAAACCTACTCGGACCTGGAAAAGCAACAGGTTCAGGGGCTGCATTCCAGCCCAATTCACAGGAAGTCCAAGGTTCAACTCAAGCCTCTGATGCTGATCTGTGTTGCAGGTCGGTGGGATATCATACCATGTTGCTGGGGACAAAAGTAGTCAGCCTTCTGAAGGATCTCAACTTTCTGGTCTCTCTTGCTTTCCATCTTTCTGGACCAAAACCTCATGTCGATCCTGATAAAAAGGCCCCCTCCTCTGGATTCAGGTTTTCAATTAAGGTGACCGCCTTTAGCAGGGCTGAAAGCTGGAACCTTGCAGCTGTACCGAAACTGAGGTTGCCCATGCCACACAAAACGTTCTGCCTTTCTCTTCACGTCACCATGACACTCCTGGCCTCTCCGTCCTGAATCGTCCAGGGCAGAGCAGCCACAAGGACCGCAGGTTACATTTGCTTCCACGGCTGTGGCCAAAACGGCAATTAATGGCTGGCATGGGGAGCAGGGAGGAAGGTGGTTTGCTCCCAAAGCCACACTGATTTACCCAAATGGTCGCTGGGAAGCATTAAGCGGCAGCCATGATGTGGACCTCCAGAACTGGAAGTTAGGAGGACAGGGATGTCACTCTGGTAGATGTCAATGGATTGTGTGTGTGTGGGGGGGGAGATTGGGTATGTGTGTGGGGGAGACCTTTCCCAGCCAAGCTGCTCTGGACTGGATCCTGCTGCTGGCTGAGATGCTCAGTGAACCATGGCTTTTGGCCGTAGAGGTGCAGCAGGTTACCCCCCAACCCCGCTTACAATTAAAGCGAAGGTTCTCTTGGGCTGGGTCTACACATGCGGAGAAGTGAGGTGGTAGAATGGACCGAACCACTGCAGACTGTCAGCAGGCGGTGTCGCTTTTGAAGGGTCCCCCCCATATAAAAAGATCCCTCCACATAAAAAGCTTAGCACACAGGAAGAAAGACGGCAGCCCAGCCTTCTCCTTGTCATGCTGGCTTTCTATCTGCAGGGATTTAAAACGGGGGAGTATTAAAAAATGTGGATCCCCCCTCCCCGAGTCTGAAGCAGCACTATCATCTCAGCAGTCTCCCCATTCTCATTCAGTTCCATGCCTGTAGGCCAGGCCTTCTTGACTGCTACTGGCTGAGTGGGGATTTGAACCCACAATCCTAGCCTCAGCCCTCTAAACACCACACCACACTGACTCTCAGTGCAGAAGCAGCCTCGTGATCCCTGAGGGGGCTTCCAGGAACTAGGCGCGAGTGCACCCAGGATGGAGAAATGCCAGATCCTGCTTTTGCTAGTTTAGGGTAAGGCCAATCTTGGTACAGGGAGGCGGTGTGAGCTGGTGAAGCACAGGCACAAACAGGAGTAGCAACAGCTGAACCCACTCCACCCCCAAGACCCACAATGGTCAGAACAGAGAGGAAGTGTGGCTTGGAAGCCTTTACAATAGTTGGGCCTTCTCACATAACTTGCCCCAGCCCATCGCCAAAGCCCAGACATGCGCCAAGTAGGGCTATTTCAGAACTGAAACACCTGCAAAGTTTCCGTGTTCTAATTATAGGATTGACAGAAGAGAAGAAGTGTGGCCTGGGCACCTCATATGCCAAAAAGGCTTTATTTACATTATAGAAGAGCTTATGAATATTTCCCCTAGGGAAATCAGGCCATTTCCCTGCATCATTCTCAATGCAGCGCTTGCTGATGTCGAGCGGCAGTTTGCAGTAACAACGCTTTGCAATTTAAAATGTTTTACCATTCCTGCAAGGTTGTTTTGTGGTTTTAACTACAACCGCTCTGCGGACAGAAGCCGCCAGCGATTTCTAACCACACAGGCCAAGACAGAACTTCCTGAAGCTCCCCCTTCCTCCCACTCCAAGAAAAACCAGCAGCTAACTCTGCCAAACAACTCTGGGCTACGAATGAATTAATGTGAAGGGGGGGAGGAAACATAATCAAATCCACGTCAGAGGGAGTCAGATAAACAAGTGAGAAAAGACAGACAGACTGGTTTCTCCACAGACGGACGCCGACTAATGACTCCACTAAAAGCTTAATGAGATATATGAAATCAGATGTGGTTTTGGGGATATCAAATTGTCAAAATCTGATTATTCATTGGGAAATGCAAGCAGGAGAACCCAATCCACATTGCTTGCAAGAAATAAAAGTTCCTTCTGGGGCTGGGCAAATTTTGTGGGAAATCACCCGACAAGACAGCTTGATGTCGTGGGCTCTGTGGCTTCGGCCTTGAATCCTGAGGTCCAAGGTTTAGCGGGCACCTGTGGGCCTTGTGCATGCAAGCCCTCAGAGCCTCTTCAACCTCCAAAGGGAAGAGGGGCATGCAACATTGGCTTCTCCAACTGGCAGGCAATATGAAGCGTCTGGATTGGCTAAGGCTGGTATAAATATGAGCACTCTGGCCTTCTGCCCTTGGCAGTCAACACATGAAAACACACACAAACATCTATGAGAACATAAGAAGCTGCCTTATATGGAGTCAAACCCTTGGTCCACCTAGCTCTGTATTGTCTCCGCTGACTGGCAGCCCCTTTCCAGGGGGTCTTCCCCATCATGTGCAACCTGAGATCCTTTAAACTGGAGCTGCCAGGAATTGAACCTGGGACCTGTACAGCACTGCTCTGGCATTAAACTATGGCCCCATTCCAAGGGAGCCATTCTCCCTGCCTGCTGCATCTCAGATCCTGCAACTGACCTTGGAGACCCTGGGTTAGACAACACACTCCAGGTCTGGATTTGCAAAAAAAATGCCTGCAGTTTCAGCCTCAGCCTGGCCATGGCAGATGGACTACCCTTCAGAGGGGGCTTAATGTCTCTTGGGTGGTGACCCAGCCCTGTTTTCTCAAGAGAAGCAGTACCCCCTCTCCCCTTCTAGCGCTGCGTCCTCTGTGGGGAGTTGCCCTGGTTTTACAGGAGAATGCTGGGAAAAGAGTACTGAGCGCTTGCCAGGGAACTCTGGCAATGTTTGGAGGCGAATTCACAACATGTTTCAGCTGCCTGGTCTTTGAGCTGTCTCCCCCGTCAATCTTCTCCCCAGACGCTGCTTGGCCAGACTTGTGTTCCCACGTTCCTGACGTGATCAGAGAGACTATAAGGCTTTTCTTCTTGCTCTTTCATTTAAACAGCCAGCAGTTCGTAATTAAATACTGGATGCACTTTGTTCTTGGGTTGCTTCAGTTAAGCACAAATGCTAACCTAGCAGGATTAACTATAAAACTACGGCCTGAGTGGTGGTGTGCAGGCGTGTGTGTGTGTGTGTGTGTGTATTGCTGGGGAGAATCCCAGGTAAAGGAAGCTCTACTTGGCCAAGACCTCAACTACAAGTCCCACCACCTCTGTCTGGTTCAATTAAAATGGTCTGAAACGTTTGGAAACGCTTCATTAACATGCTATATTTTCACAACAATGTCATGTTTTCCAGCATCAATCCCCCGCTCAATTTTGGATAAAGACATGGAGGGGAGGAGGCACCACTCACAGAGCTGTCTTTCCTCACTCCAGGACTATCCAGGCTGGAAAACGTGGCTTTACTAGACTCCCTGGACTCAGAAAACACACTCGCAGTGCAGTCCTTGCCACCTCCATGCTGTAGGAGCCGATGGCTGCAGAACTGGGCATGGCTCTTTCAGAACATAGGGGGACAGGGTCAACAGCAAGACCAGGCCACCCAGCTTTCATAAGGCCTGTGCACTCTGCTGAGGCAACAACGTGCCTTGTGTGAGTGATACTGCAGGAAGCACCTTCCACGGTGCTCTTTCTAGAGACCGGACAGAACATACCTTGCCTTGCTTCCCTTGAGCTGTGATGGGACAAGACAAATCAAAGGCCAGGAGCCAAAGACTTGGCATTTTACGTCATATCAACATGAGAAAAATCAGTCCCTAAACCCGCCTGACTTGCCACTCCACCAGTTTTATTGATTTTATTTAGTTTAGTTTTACAGATTTATATCCTGTCCCTCTAGGGCTGTTTCTTATGTTCTTTTTCACAGGGTTGACTTGTTATTAAAGTCCAGTTCCTATTTACTTGGAACAACCTATTCCTTAGTATACTCACTGGCTCAGACCAAATGTCCATCTATTGCGGTATTCTGTCCCCAGTGGTGGCCAGCTAGATGACTCTGGATGCTTACAAGCAGGATACAAAGGTTTAAGCTAGGTCCTGTTGTTTTTCCTCAACATTTAGTATTCATCCAAGTATCCCATCTCTGCATACAGAGTACCCTTTTTAAAAAATTGAAAAGGTGGTGAGTCTAGCCTCCATTTTTGCTAGAAATGTTTCTGGAATGGTTCTGTGAGATCAAACCACAAACCTGCTGGACGGAATCTTCCTTCTGTCTTTGGCTGCTCCATACCCCCAACCTAGGGACTCTTGTGTAAAGAATTAAGCAAATTAGAGGGTGTAGTTAGGGCTCAGAGCTGAGTGACTTGAGGCTAATTGCCTGCATGAGCCTGGGAAAACAGCCAAGTGAGGTAGCATCAGTGTATGTCAGTTTCTCTTTCTCCTATGTTTGAAGCTGTTTAAACCTCAGGTTCTTTCCATCCCGTTTATGAAGACGTTTGAGAATACTGGTAAATTCTTGTCAAAAAGCCAAACTAAATGTAATTCTCACCCATGCCTAGTAAGCATTTGCACACACACCCCATCTCAAGGTCTCCAACCCTCCTCAACCCTTGCTTATTCCCCAGAGATGCTAGGAAATACGTAGCTATAATGGAATTGGATCCCCCCATCATAATGGTGTATACTGGATCTGTGTGCCAAGAGACATCACTTGTCTGCAAAACCTCCACATTAATAGACCATCCAGCATCTGGTTTATATCAGCCCAGTCCCATTCTGATTTGGAAATTACGTTATATTTCAACGTTTCTGAGCACAGACATGCCAAGCCTTTGAAAGCTTCCAGAAAAGGCTGCACGTAAACACAGCATGGATCTGGTTTTACTTATATACACATTTCTGACGGCGCGTCTTCAGCTGTGCTTTGATAGTCTCTGCTCTACCCAAAGACAATGGTCATTAGTGGCAGCATAAAGAGAACTTTGCCAATCGGGGCTAAAGCAAACCTGAGCAGAACTGAGCCACTGAGACAGGTGGTGCAAATCAAAGACTCCTGGAAAAATTAGTGTAGTGGCTAAAAACAATAGCAGAATTTGTGTAATCTCATTAGAGTCAACACTGCAAGACGGAAGGGTAAGCCAATTTTGCTCCTGTATTTGTGGGAGGGGTGGGGAAAGAAAACAAAAAAAGGCAGTATCTCCCAACCTGAGTGCTAGAGCTGGAGGAAACCTGAAAGAGCAGCCTTCCCCAACCTGGTGCCTTCCTGATCTGTTGGGACTACAACTCCCATCACCCAATGGCCATGCTGGCTGATAATTATGGGAGTTGTAGTCCAACACATCTGGAGGCACCAGGTTGGAGAAGGCTGCCATAGAGTCTGGGACCAGAGGGACGAAAAACTCACTCCAAAGACCATCATCTTACAGAGAGGATCTCAAGGGTTTCTCCTTCTTTTGTTGTTGTCCAGTCGTTCAGTCGTGTCCAACTCTTCGTGACCCCATGGACCATAGCACGCCAGGCCTTCCTGTCCTGTGCTCTCTCCCGGAGCATGCTCAAGTCCATATTCATTGCATCCGTGATGCTATCTAGCCATCTCATCCTCTGCCGTCCCCTTCTTCTTTTGCCTTCAGTCTTTCCCAGCATCAGGATCTTTTCCAGGGAGTTTTCTCTTTGCATTAGGTGGCCAAAATATTGGAGCTTCAGCTTCAGTATCTGTCCTTCCAATGAGCACTCAGGGTTGATTTCCTTTAGGATGGACTGATTTGACCTCCTTGCAGTCCAGGGGACTCTTAAGAGTCTTCTCCAGCACCACAGTTCGAAAGCAGCAATTCTTGGGCGCTCAGCCTTCCTTATGGTCCAGCTCTCACAGCCATACGTTGCTACTGGGAAAACCATAGCTTTGATGATACGAACCTTTGTCGGCAAGGTGATGTCTCTGCTTCTTACTATGCTGTCTGGGTTTGCCATAGCTTTCCTCCCAAGGAGCAAGCTTTTAATTTCATGGCTACAGTCACCATCTGCGGTGATCTTGGAGCCCAAGAAAATATTTTTAAAACACCGACATCCCACATTTCTCCCAAAGAACTCATTGCAGGGCACAACAGACAAAACAGAATACACAGTTATCACTGGCGTGTCAGCAACTCTGGCGTGCAAAAATAAGGGGAGGACTTTGGCAAAGCCTCTGAGGCTGCTTACCCAGGGAAGAAAGGGTTAAAGAACCCTTTGTCTGATTTTTAGATCCCACCAGGGTGGGTTGGTGGGCAAAGCCAATGTGGCTAACCATCGGTCCCAGGCTCAATTCAAAATACAGCCACTAGAGGGAAAGCAGTTGCCAAACAGGGTGTGATAAAAGTGCAATGGAACAGCATAAAATATAGACGGCTATTGAGCCAACTGGACAGTGCAGGTATAATTTATTTAGCCATTAAAGAAGGTAAGCATTTCAGAAGGCAACTGAGGCAAGCTGAGGTGCAGCAGTGCAGCATGCGTGGCCGGCTACAAAACTTGCTCAGACTGAGGAAACAGGCCTGGAGCAACACTTATACAGAGCCAGCCAGGCCCCTATTGGTTCCTCGGGTCACCTGGTCTGACTGGGCTCATGAGTAGCAGTACCCTTTCTGACCATTTTCATGGGTGGCGCTGCAGCACAGCAAACATCAGGCCAAATAAAATGAATCAATAAGCTTGAGAACTGTCCCTGTGATCCAGAGAGTGATGTTCTGGAACCCTACTACCAGACTCCCTGGTTCAAATCCCCAGGCACCTTATTAGTTTCTCAGCATGGGTTCCTTGAAAGTATATAGACTGAAAGCCGCTGCCTGACGCCATCTTGCCTGCATGGTGCGCAGATACATCTCCTCCTGGCTTCCTATTCATGTAGATAAAGGGAGGTGACAAGACACCCCATTTTAAGAAACCTCATTACTTACTCTTAAGATTAAAAGGAATTACTCCACCATGGCTACAAATGCAAGGAAACATAAACCACATTTGGAAGGCAGATCAAATTGTTCCATCTGGACAACTTATTGCTTTAATGGATGCATCTCTATGTGGAGCTGGTATCTCTGGAGATTTTAAGATGCATTCCCTCTGGGTGGCTCAAGTAGGATGCTGTCAAAACAGGAATGCAAACACCCACATTGCATTCTGCGTGTGTGTGTGCGCGCACGTGCGTGTGCACTCCACCCAGTGCTGGCAAGTTTCGCCAAATCATTTAATTAAAAGTCCAGAGCACTAGGAATGCTTTGGACTGTCAGTTCCAAACCTAGAAACTAGTATGTGATATCTCAATACCAACACAATAACCTGAGACCCTTTAAGGCTATTGGGCATTTGATAGAGCAGGGGTGGGGAATCTTTTTCCTATGAAAGGCCTTTGACCCATAAGTAAAGTCAATTGGGGGGCAAAGCCAATGGTAGATGGAGAAATCCCTTTCTCTCTCTCTCTCTGTGCCACCTCCTTCCCCCCTCTCCCTCTCTGCTACCCCTTGTATCTCTCTTTCTGCCACCATTTTCTCTCTTGCTCTGTCATTCCCTTCTCTATCTCTGAACCCCCTTCCCCCTTCTCTCTCTGCCACCCCTTGTATCTCTCTCTTTCTGTTACCCCTTATGTCTCTCTCTTTCTGCCACCCTCTTTTCTCTCGCTCTTTCTGTCATGCCCTTTTCTTTCTCTCGTTCTGCTGAATGCCTTGTGCCAACTGTTGTTGTACTTAATTCTGTTTGCTTTATTAAGAAGACTTCCTTGCATCCAGATTGCAGGCATCGCCCATATGGTTTCTGTTTAAGGAAGCAGTTTCCAAAACACGCCATGGTTTGGTCTGTCTGTATATTTGGGGGCAGGAGTGAACTGGTGTGGTCCCCGTGCTATCACAAAAGCTGGTTCCCTGGGATCCTTTCTCCCTGTCTTGCTAGTTTTCTGCACCAATTGTGTTTTTAATGTGACAAAGCAAATTAAAGGTACAGCCCCATAAGAGGGAAGTGAATGTTCACACATTTGTAGTCAGATTTTAAACTGAGGATTTGAACACAAGGCCAGCTGAATATTTGCACTTTTAGCCATTACTTACATCAGTTGTTGTTGTTGTTGTTGTTCAGTCGTTCAGTCGTGTCCAACTCTTCGTGACCCCATGGACCAGAGCACGCCAGGCCTTCCTGTCCTGCGCTCTCTCCCGGAGCGTGCTCAAGTCCATATTCATTGCATCCGTGATGCTATCTAGCCATCTCATCCTCTGCCGTCCCCTTCTCCTTTTGCCTTCAGTCTTTCCCAGCATCAGGGTCTTTTCCAGGGAGTTTTCTCTTCGCATTAGGTGGCCAAAATATTTGAGCTTCAGCTTCAGTATCTGTCCTTCCAATGAGCACTCAGGGTTGATTTCCTTTAGGATGGACTGATTGGACCTCCTTGCAGTCCAGGGGACTCGTAAGAGTCTTCTCCAGCACCACAGTTCGAAAGCATCAATTCTTCGGCGCTCAGCCTTCCTTATAGTCCAGTTCTCACAGCCATACATTACTATTGGGAAAACCATAGCTTTGATTAGACGGACCTTTGTCGGCAAGGTGATGTCTCTGCTTCTTACTATGCTGTCTAGGTTTGCCATAGCTTTCCTCCCAAGGAGCGAGCGTCTTTTAATTTCATGGCTACAGTCACCATCTGCGGTGATCTTGGAGCCCAAGAAAGTAAAATCTGTCACTGCTTCCATTTCTTTCCCTTCTATATGCCAGGAAGTGATAGGGCCAGATGACATGATCTTAGTTTTTTTAATGTTGAGTTTCAAACCAGCTTTTGCACTCTCCTCTTTCACCCTCAACAAGAGGCTCTTGAGATCCTCTTCGCTTTCTGCCATTAGGGTGGTATCGTCTGCATATCGGAGATTGTTGATAATTCTCCCAGCAATCTTAATTCCGACCTCTGATTCATCCAACATGACATTTCTCATGATGTACTCTGCATATAAGTTAAATAGGCAGGGTGACAATATGCAGCCTTGTCGTACTCCTCTCCCAATTTTGAACCAATCGGTTGTTCCACCTCTGGTTCTTACTGTTGCTTCTTGACCCTCATACAGGTTTCTCAGGAGACAGGTAAGGTGGTCTGGTACTCCCATCACTTTCAGAATTTGCCACAGTTTGTTGTGATCCACACAATCAAAGGCTTTAGCGTAGTCAATGAAGCAGAAATAGACGTTTTTCTGGAATTCTCTTGCTTTCTCCATGATGCAGCGAATGTTGGCGATTTGATCTCTAGTTCCTCTGCCTCTTCGAAACCCAGCTTGTACTTCCGGTAGTTCTCGGTTTGCATACTGCTGAAGCCTAGCTTGTAGGATTTTGAGCATCACCTTGCTGGCATGTGAAAAGAGCGCAATTGTGCGGTAGTTTGAACACTCTTTGGCGTTGCCCTTCTTTGGAATTGGAATGTAAAGTGACCTTTTCCAGTCTTGTGGCCACTGTTGAGTGTTCCAGATTTGTTGGCATATTGAATGCAGCACTTTAACAGCATCATCTTTTAGGATTTTAAATATCCCAGCTGGAATACTGTAATCTCCGCTAGCTTTGTTGTTACTAATGCTTCCTAAGGCCCACTTGACTTCACTCTCGAGGATGTCCGGCTCAAGTTCAGTGACCGCACTATCATGGCTATCAGGGACATTCAGATCTTTCCTGTATAGTTCTTCTGTGTATTCTTGCCACCTCTTCTTCATCTCATCTGCTTCTGTTAGGTCCCTGCCTTCTTTGTCCTTTATCATGCCCGTCTTTGCACAAAACGTTCCCTTGAGATCTCCAATTTTCTTGAAGAGATCTCTAGTCTTTCCCATTCTGTTGTTTTCCTCGATTTCTTTGCATTGTTCATTTAAGAAGGCCTTCTTGTCTCTCCTTGCTATTCTCTGGAACTCTGCATTCAGTTGGGTATATCTTCCCCTTTCTCCCTTGCTTTTCGCTGCCCTTCTTTCGTGAGCTACTTGTAAAGCCTCATCAGACAGCCACTTTGCTTTCTTGCATTTCTTTTTCTTTGGGATGGATTTCGTTGCTGCCTCCTGAACAATGTTACGGGCCTCCGTCCATAGTTCCTCAGGCACTCTGTCTATCAGGTCTAATCCCTGAAATCTATTCCTCACCTCCACTGTATATTCAGAAGGGATATGATTGAGGTCATACCTGAACGGTTTAGTGGTTTTCCCGACGTTCTTCAATTTAAGCTGAAATTTTGCAAGAAGCAGCTCATGATGAGCCACAGTCAGCTCCAGGTCTTGTTTTTACTGACTGTATGGAGCTTCTCCATCTTTGGCTGCAAAGGACATAATCAATCTGATTTCGACATTGACCATCTGGTGATGTCCATGTGTAGAGTCACCTCTTGTGCTGTTGGAAAAGAGTGTTTGCTATGATCAGCATGTTCTCTTGGCAAAACTCTATTAGCTTTTGTCCTGCTTCATTTTGTACACCAAGGCCATGCCTGCCTGTTATCCTGGTGATTTCTTGACTTCCTACTTTAGCATTCCAATCCTCTATGATGAAGAGGACCTCTTTTTTTGGTGTTAGTTCTAGAAGGTGTTGTAGGTCTTCATAGAACCGATCAACCTCAGCTTCTTCGGCCTCAGTGGTTGGGGCATAGACTTGAATTACTGTGATGTTGAATGGTTTGCCTTGGATTCGTACTGAGATCATTCTATCGTTTTTAAGATTGTACCCCAGTACTGCTTTTCCCACCCTTTTGTTGACTATGAGTGCTACTCCATTTCTTCTAAGGGATTCTTGCCCACAACAGTAGATATGATGGTCACCTGAATTAAATTCGCCCATGCCTGTCCATTTTAGTTTGCTGATTCCCAAGATGTCGATGTTCAATCTTGCCATCTCATGTTTGACCACCTCCAGCTTACCTTGATTCATTGATCTGACATTCCAGGTTCCTAAACAATATTGTTCTTTACAGCATCGGATTTTCTTTTCACCACCAGACACATCCACAGCTGAGTGTCCTTTCGGGTTTGGCCCAGCCGCTTCCTTCTTTCTGGCGCTACTTGGAAATACCCTCTGCTCTTCCCCAGTAGCATATTGGACACCTTCCGACCTGAGGGGCTCATCTTCCGGCGTCATCTCTTTTAGCCTTGTGATACGTTCCATGGGGTTTTCTTGGCAAGAATACTGGAGTGGGTTGCCATTTCCTTCTCCAGTGGACCACATTTTGTCAGAACTCTCTGCCATGACCTGTCCGTCTTGGGTGGCCCTGCACGGCATAGCTTATGGCTTACTTACATCAGTACACCAGCTCAATTTGTGTCTGGCTCTGCCCCTAGGCCACTATTTTGCACCTACCTCGGGTCAGTGGATCTGGAGTTCTAGCAAAATTTAAAAAGTAGATCCCACCAGCCTGTTGTCTGCCCTCTTCTGCACTAGCTACTATTATGTATGGACCACCAAATAATAAACATTGATATATTATAAGGCGAGGGGAAAGGAACCTTTGGCCCTCCAGATGTTATCAGACTACAACTTGCATAATCCCTGACCACTGCCCATGCCAGTTGGGGCTGGGGAGTTGAAATCCAACAACATCTGGAGGGCTGAAGGTTCCCCACTCCTGTTATAAAACAAGCAATGCATAGTAAGACCACAATGCTATGCAAACGTACCAGGGAGTACGTCCTGTTGAACTCACTGGCACTTACTCCTGAGCAACCATGCTTAGGATCAGAATGTAAGACACTGAGCTGTGAACCACGAAGTCCCTGACTCCAGTCTCACCTCTCTTAGATAAGCCACCATCTCTGGGCATCAGAGCTTTCAATGAGCAAAAGTTCAACAGGAACACTACATAACACGATTGCATAGCCCTCTGCATTTCGCTTCACAAAGCCATCCACAGCCTGAGTGCCTCCTCTGCCAAATAGCAGCTGTAAGCCCTCCCATACCTTCCAAATCAACGCGTCACAAAAGAAAAACCTGCCACTCTACTGCCATTATCAGGGAACACCTCTTAAAAGAAGATGCCTGCCTTCTAGAAGGGCTGATTTGGAGCAGCAGGAGCTGGCTCACTTGCTGGCAGGTGGAGTCTGAAAAGGTAGAACCCAGAAGAGATGATAGAAGGATTTCCTAATAGCCCCTGCAAGAATTTCTCTTTGGTCCTGTGCAGACATAATGCTGCCAGATCTAACCACGGTTGAAGAGACTGGGAGTTTCCTCCTCTCTTGTGCACGAATCCTTTCCCTCCCTTCCATGTTTAGAGCTAACCATGATGTGGTGCCCTATCTGCACTGGCATTTCCAATAACCAGGGTTAGCTACAATCAAAGTCACAGTCTGCAACCACGGTTGGAACAGGGTTTGCAAGCTATGGTTTGACCAGCCCCAGTTAGCAGAAACAGCCAGTTTCAAATGTAACAGCTTGTCACAGTTAGCTCCAAAAATAAAAGGGAGAGGAAATGTGCACCTGAAAGGGGATGATGAAGAGGGAAGAAGTTTAAAAACGAAAACAAAAAACCCTCCAGCCTAAGAAAATGCTCAGCATAGCCAGAAAGCTTACATACACACTGTGAACATTGGTGGGTTCAATTTCACTGTCCTTACTCCAAGATCAGTAACTTCAAAGGTCCAAGCACACACATATTAGAGACGTCCTCTAAAAGCCAAACAACATGTTCAAAAAATGACATGATAGGGTCCTTATGGGACTATAGCTCTGCAAGCATAGGGGTCGTGGGTGTTTTTTTCGATTAAATGTTCCCTCAATTAAAACAAAAACAAAAAACTATGGCCACAGAAAACTAGCAAGCCAAGGAAAAAGGATCTAACCTATCCTTTTCACCCTGGTTTAACAATATAAGAACATAAGAAGAGCCCTGCTGGCTCAGACCAAGCGTCCATTTACTGCAGCATTCTGTTCACACAGTGGTCAACCAGCTGTCCACCAGGAATCCACAAGCAGGACATGAGTGCAACAGCACCCTCCCATCCATGTTCCCCAGCAACTGGTGTACATGGGCACACTGCTTCTGATACTGGAGGTAGCACATAGACATCAGGACTAGTAGGAATTTATAGACTTCTCCTCCAGGAATTTATTTAACGCCCTTTTAAAACGATTAAATTGGTGGCCATCACTACACCTTGTGGTAGCAAATTCCATAGTTTAACTCTGCTGTGTGAAGAAGTCCTTCCTTTGATCTGTCCTGAATCTCCCACCAATCGGCTTCATGGGATGACCTTGGGATCTAGTACTGTGAGAGAGGGAGAAAAATGTCTCCCTATCTACTTTCTCCACACCATGCTTAAGTTTATAGACCTCTATTACGGCTCATAGAATCATAGAATAGTAGAGTTGGAAGGGGCCTATAAGATCATCGAGTCCAACCCCCTGCTTAATGCAGGAATCCAAGTCAGAGCATCACTGACAGGTGGCTGTCCAGATTCATCTTGAATGCCTCCAGCGTTTGAGAGCCCTAGGTAATTGGTTCCATTGTCATATTTATTTATTTATTTATTTCATTTCTATACCGCCCAATAGCCGAAGCTCTCTGGGCAGTTCACAAAAAGTAAAACCAAACAACACACAATAAAACAATTTAAAATATATAGAACATTAAAACCACAATATAACAATACAACCACAATAACACCTAGCAGCAGTGCAAGAGTTTAAAATACAGATTTAAAACAGCAAAGATAAAAATTTAGAAAGCTAAAATGCTAAAATGCCTGGGAAAATAAAAAGGTCTTCACCTGGCACCGAAAGGAATACAATGTAGGCGCCAGGCGAACCTCACTAGGGAGCTCATTCCAGAGCCAGGGTGCCACAGCAGAAAAAGCCCTCCTCCTAGTAGCCACCTGCCTCACTTCCTTTGGCAGGGGCTCACGGAGAAGGGCCACGGATGATGATCTTAATCTTGATGATGATATTGCACAGGATGGTAAGGCTCCTCTTACCCTCCCGTTTTCCCCGCTGTTGTAACCTTCCCTCATAGCAGAGTTGCTCCAGCCCCTCATTTTAGTTGCCCTTTTCTGCACTTTTTCCAGCTCTACCATATATTTTTTAGTTGTGGTGACCAGAACCGTACACAGTATTCTAAGTGTGGTCGCACCATAGATGCAGCATGATACTGGCAGTTTTAGTCTCAATTCCCCTTTGCTAGCTTTCTATGTGCAAGACGTTTTTGATGTGGCTGTTTTAAACATCCAGTCTCCCATCTGCACTCTGAAGTAGTACAGTTCCAAGAGTAACCCCTAGATTTTTCGGAATGCACAGTTCTCCCATAATACCTGCTGCAGTTGAAATACAAGCACCTCTTATAGCAGGGATGCGGACTATGTGGCCCTCCAGATGTTTTTGGACTACAACCCCCATTATCACTCCCCGCTGGCTATGCTAGCTAGGACAGATGGATGTTGCAGTGCAACAACATCAGGAGGGCCACAGTCTTCCTGTCTTACAGGGGAGGCCTTGCTATAATGTCACCCACTTTATGAAAGCCCCATTTTGATGCATAGGGCTCAGCAACAACATGGGCAAAATATACAACTAAGGGCACATACAGTCTTCTGGCCTATTAACAATCAGGGTGGCTGAGGGAAGTGGACTTGGGTCTGCATGAAATTAACACAGAGGACCAAAAAAAAAAAAAACCATCTTGGGGACATGGAGCAAGAAACCCCAGGGATCACATGCGAAAGAGAAAGGAGGAGGAAGTCAAGGGAGATTTAAGAGACAAACTAGATGTAACGTGGGAAATTTGTGAATAATTTCTCCTGCAGTTGTGAGAAGTGTTAATAACAGCTCCCCCTCTACCCCGCCTCGAAATTCAGTTCAGGACCACAGTGCTGGAGAAGGGAGGCTGGTTTCCTCTGCCTCCTGCCTCCAAAGCAGTTTTCCTAATTAAGACCCTGCTATTTCCCCCACGAAGCAAAACATACAGATCCCTGGATGATACTTGGGTATTTTGCTCTGCAGGGCAAAATAGCAGCTTTGGGGAGAGGCAGCTTTCGGGGGCATTTTATTCAGGAAATTGCTTGGGGAAAAGAGTTCACCTCTCCTCTTCTGGCAGCATGGTCCTGATCTGATTTCTCCCCAACCTGTGGCCATTATTAACTGTTTAAAAAAACAAACAGAGATCCTAACACTGAATCTCCTGCATCACGCCTCACTTTGGCCCTTAGCAGCCAATTGTAGCTTGGAAGCCTCATTTTTGAGAAGCAGCCAGAATAAGAGTAAGAAACCAGGTTAAAAGCTGTGTCAAAAAAAGGCGGGAGGGGGGGGACTATGTCTGCCTATATGGATATAAAACACTTCAAGATCATTCTTCTTTTAGTTTAGGGAAAGTTGGGTGGGTGGGAAACCAATTTCATTCACAAACACACACATCTGGTTTCCCTAGATGCTGTGTTCTGCCTAAATCAGACTGAGTGGCACTGGACATCTCTCAGAAGGAAACAGAACAGGTCTGCATATGAAATGGTATCAAGTTGTTATGACAAAACATGCCAGTTTCTTCCGAAGGTTCCTTGGGAATATTAAACTATTTTTTCCTAAACTTTCACCCTCTCTCCCTTGGAAAACAACCAACAAGCAGCCTTTTAAAGGACTACACTGGAATTTCAATAGCTTAAAAAAAAGGACATTTGAAATTATTCTCCCACCGCCCCCCGGAACCAGCATACTGGCGTCAATTGAAGTGTATGTCAAGTAAGGAGGAGCACGGATACCTCATAAATAAAACAGGAAGCCTTTTCAATGATTCTATATATAGACCCAACCCCCTTTCACAAATCCAGGTAAAAGCACAGCTTGACATTTCGCCTGCTCTACAAGTTTGCCCAAAGCTGAGGTCTCCACGCCAGGGATATTTTTAAGCCTGTAAAAAGAGGTAATTATGCACTGAAACACATTGTTATTTTTCAGCTTTGGCCACCCAGAACCCAGAAGACGCCTTCGATGCCGAGGGGATCACATGTACTCTGCTTCCTTGTAATTGTGCAAAACAGATTTATGTGCATTTGTTTATCCAGGGCTGGCCCTGCCATTAGGCAGAGTGAGGCAATCGCCTGAGGCAGCATTTCTTGGGAGGTGGCAGCAAGGTGTTGGAGGAAAAACCTGTGTGCCTGCTCTGTGCCTCCTAAATAAGCCTGCTGCCTTTGAGTGTGGTGGAGGATGCTTTGCCATCATCAGTGTTGAAGACAGATTCATCTGGCAGGCGGCTGGCTTTCATACATGGAATAGGAGAGGGTGCCATCTTGTTCTTTGCTTCAGGCAGCACAATGTCTTGGGCCAGCCCTGTGTTTATTTTAACATGGTTGCATCCTGTCCTTCCTCCAAGGAGCTCAAGAAGGCTAATATTGTTCTCCCAGCCCCCCCAACTCCCCGTTTTATCCTGACAACAACCCTGTGAGGTAGGTTAGGCTGAGAGGGCATACCGTGCTCCTAATGACTGAACGTGGATGTTCAGCCTTCCAAGTCCAAGACTTTAACCCAGCCTTCCCCAACCTGGTGTGCTCTAGCTATTTTGGACTACAAGTCCCAGAATTCCTGAGCATTGGCCATGCTGGCTGGGATTGATGGGAGTTGATCTATAACATCTGTAGGAGGAAACCAGCTTGGGGAAGGCTGCTTTAACCACTATACCACACTGCCTCTCATTGCTGCACAAACCATTGCTCCCTTCCCTACTTCCTTTCTAGCCCTTCACCTTTGCACATCCCATGCCACTCCCAAACAGAGGTGAGGGCACCTACCGATGTTCCCAGCACTCTAAGAGCATGACAGCCTTATACAGAGTCAGAGCACTGATTCATCAAGGTCAGCATTGTCTACTCGTATTGGCATCAATTTCCCATGGTCTGAAGCAGAGATCCTGCTGTCTGAGATCGTTTTAACTGGCGATGCCGGAGATTTGAACCTGGGACCTTCTGCAGGCAAAGCAGGTGCTCTGTTACGGAGTTACAAGCCCTAACCAGATGGATAATCAGAAATAAAACAGGACGGTCCTGACTGCAAAGTCACTGTACTACTGGAAAACCTTTTGAGATATTTATACAGTGCATAAAAATTAAGCATGGCTTAATTCTTTTCTTGTTCTTCTAGTTTTGCTCACCAAGCCTATGTTAAATTAACATGCTAAATCAGATCTAGCAAGGGGAGTAGTCCCCCCCCCCCAGAAAACCCACATAGCCAAACAGGACAACAGCAAGGGTGTTACACAATGCATGCTTACTCAAGAGCAAGTACTACCAAGTTCAGCACTGCAAAAGATGGCAGCCCTGGGCAGTGGCGCAAAGGTGAACATTCCGTTTCATTTCTCATTTAATCTATGTATCCTAATGTTGAATTTAAAATCCCCACTGTTCATTCCAAAGAATTAAGTGCCATGCCAGTGAATAAATTAGCTCCTTAAAAACCTGAAAGGGGTAATAAAATTTAAAGCATATTTTTGAAGTGCACACAGAAGGAACATAGCGTACCAAAAAAGAGGAACTGCTGAATTTCAACTGATACAGCAAACTAAGGAGGCCAAGGCTGGGTGGAGTGATGTAATTTGACTGACCTTGCTTGTGTGACTAATGAACACCATCATCATCTGAATGGGTGAACGTGAACGACAAACATTCAGAAATGTGTTCAGTGGAGCTTCCTCCCAAGTAACAGGAGTGGGCAATGTAGCCCTCCAGATTATTTGGCCTACAACTCCCATCATCCTTCACCATTGGCTTTTCTGCCTAAGGCTGATAAGGTTGTAGGCAAAACATCTGGAGGGCCACAAGTTTTTTGCCTCTGCCTTAATAAGTGTGTTGAGCATTGCAATCTAAAGCATATAATGTATAGAAACCCCTCCAATTATTCTGCCAATTTACCTGCCAAATCAAATAATCTTGACAAACAAAAGAGTGTGTGGGGGGGAACCAACGTAAATGCAAGGTGAAGTTTTTGAAGCCTACATAGCTGCTGACTGCAAAAGTTCTGGCTTTGGCTGACTGAAATGAGGCTTCCCTAGTCATGGGCTCAAATGACCTGTTAAGGAATATTTATAAACACCCCTGCTTTTCGGAGGTTTAAAATAAAAACGGACCGCGCACAAAATCTAGGCACAGATGGGGCTGTGGGTGGGGAGGGTTCCAGATAATAGAGAAGCGAGTAGGTTCCTCTATTGAAGGGAAGATCCATTGTTATACTATGTTTGACAGGATGGCATGTGAATGGTGTGTATGTGAATATATGAGTTTTGCATGTGAGTAGAACAAATGGGAGGGTTGTGTGTGTGAGAGGCTGAGAGCCAACGGTGTGTATGTGCGCAGAGCAACCTCTTTTCTCTCTCTTGTTCTACCACCCCAGTCTCTCCCTCTCTTGCTCCCCGCCCAGCTGCTGATAGCAAATGGACAGATGGCTCTCACCAGAGGTTTGAACTTGCAGAGGGCTTCTGAAATTAGGCCAAGGGGCACAGGTGGCCCACCCATCACAGACGTCCTGCAGCACATTCCAAGGCAGATGGGCCAGCAACAGAGAAGGAGTGAAGCCACTTCTGCCTTCTAAGATCACCAACTGTACCCAGCATGGGAGAGAGCTCAATCCAGCTTTCCACATTTCCATTATGGGAAATGATTCTAACTGGGATCCTTACACTGGCTATGACTTTGCATTGACTTGTTGTAATAGTTTTGGGCAACAGTGATTTCATTTCGCCACCATGCACATGCCAACGGAAAGGTGTCCAATATAAATGTAAAAATACATATTCAGATCCATCCAGCCTCTGCTTAAATACCTTAAAGGAGAGCCCCCACCTCCTGAATCTGTCCATTCCACTATTCCACTAGGAAGTTTCTCCTAATGTTTAGCCAAAATCTGCCTCCCTGCAATTTCCACAACCCTTTTCTTTGTCTCTCTATTTTCTTCAAAAACAAAGAAAGAAAGAAAATGGTCAGCGTGGGAACCATTTGTGACGCCTGCCCCACCAGTTGGAGACCAATCCAGTAACATCCAGGCTACAACCATGGGAGAGGAAGTAGATTTCTGAAAAACACAAGCCAAAGTTAAATGTACAGTCACTGATCATTCCTCTTTCTAAAGCACTGGCCAACTTCCTATTGTGTAGGGCACACAACATCTTGCACAAATCATCAGCTAGGTCTTTTCTTCCCCATAACTCCGCAATAACCTTTTGGAAAGCTGTCACTATATTCAGGGCAGCTGCAAATAATGCAATTTTTCACTCTCCAAAACAAAAGCCACCAATAGCCATGGCATCCTTGCTCCACATTGGGATCATACATTCTGAGTTGGACATTAATCTTTTTTTGCCCTTCAAGACCCGATAAATAAGTAAATAAATATCTGCAGGTTCAATTAGCAATGCTGACACATTCCTACTCCCCACCCCTTCAGGCCCAGTGATCTCATCACGTCACTGTCTTTCACAGCGCCCTTAAAAGCGTTGTAATGTCAGGAAAGATTGTCTAACACATAATATATTGCCATTGGCCATAGCAGGGCCTGGTTTCTGTGTGTGTGTGTGTGTTGTGTGGAGTTGAGCTTCCGCGACCCAACTGGAGCCTGCAAGCTACCAGAATGAAGATGGATCAGAAATAAAATCAAATTTTAGCCTATTTAGCTCAGATGCTAGTTCTCTGGCATTGCTCCGTCGACAGGACTGGCATTTTAAGATGGTGTACTTTCAGAGGAACCAGACGTCCTCTACTTTAAAGGACGCTCTGTCTTTTTTTCTAGAATAAGGAAGGCCTACTAGAGGACTCTGGGCCAGATCTGGCCCTCCTTGAAACTTTTTTCTGGTTTGTGAATGGTTTTGCTCTATATTACAAGACAGGGGTGCACAACGTCTTCCAGCCCAAGGGCCTAATTCCAGGTCGGATAAGCTCTTGAGGGCTCCATTTCCATGGTGGGCCGGGTTGAAGGCAAAAGGGCCGGGGCTAAAAATTAAAAAATACCAGTTTATTTTAGCTTAAAGCTCTTACTGCTAATAACTAAGCCTTAGGGGAGGCATTTCATCCTTTTAGGATTGGGGTGGGGAGGATACACAAAAGCCAGGAAACTACCAAATGATTGGTTGGGGGAAAGGGGCGGGAAAGGGCAAGGGAGCATGGCCTTCTGGGGAAACCTGGGGGGCTGGATAGGGGCCTAGGCCAGCGGTTCTGCACCCTAAGATGTTAGTCCCCATACGAAAAAAGCAAGAATGGCTACATTCACACAAAACTTAACAGTAATGAGCAAGCCTACCGGTGCATGCTGCCCTCTCACTTCTGCTGAGCTCCTCCTGCAGGCAGGACAATAACCAGGAACTTAGCAGCAAAAGAAAGCTTAAGAGTTATGTCTGAGTCCGGACTCCTGGCTTGCCTCTCCTCTATGAAGGCAGAATTTGAAGCCAGAATTTGTAGCTGGCTTCCAGGTCCTGGCTTGTTAGAATGGCGGAGGGCAGAAAGTAGAACTCCACTTGTTTTGGACCAACTCCCACTATTCCTGTATTCTTGGTCACTGGCAATGCTGGCAGAGACTTCTGGGAGTTAAAGTCCAAAATACCCGGAGATCTACCTTCTGCCCATCCCTGTGTTAGAGGAGGAACAAGCCCTGTTCTAGGTTTGGGCTAGGGATGGGCAAATTCACCTCCTCACGCAAGTCAAGAAGCAAGTGAGGATGTCTTCAGAAATATAATTTCCCATTACGTTCAACTGGGAAACTATGGTTAAGAGCTTCTGAACAAGCCAAGGTATGTTCAGATGCCACTAACCACAGTTTCTTAGTTCAGATGTAACAGGAAACTATAGCTAACCAAATACTTTCTGGCTTGTTTCCCAGCTTGTATGAGGGGAGGCGCAAAGCAGGTACGGTGTTGGGTCATGAGGTTTGTTTATATCTCAACTTATTAAGCTGTGATTGTCTGAATGTGGCCAGTGTTAACTTTATTATACAGTGCGAGTTTATTATATCTGTGAGAGTGCTGGACTGCTCCAACCACTGGGCCAGTATCCAGAGAATATACTGCTTCACCACCAAATATGGAAGGTCCCCCCACCTCTCAGTTCTTGGACAAGCAATACTCTATTATTTCATCCCAGCAGCTGGTGTTTATAGGTACATTGCCTCTGTATACAAAGGTTTGAGGCAATATTATTTGAAGGGCTGCCTCTGCCTGTTTGAACCTGACTGTCTTTCAAGGTCAGCATTGGAGATCCTATTCATTGGCCTGCTTTTAAAATCACTTAGATTGGTAGGCACTAGGAACAGAGCCTTCTCAATAATGGCCCCTCACTTACGGAACTCTTTCCCAAGGGATGTGTGGTCGGTCCCCTCAACTGTAGTATTTAAAAAGGCTTTGAAAACCCAACTATATCAAATAGCTTTAATTGAGGTGTTTTGTCAGTTAAGCCAAGGTTTTAGTGATGTTTAATTGCTGTGGCTCGGGAATTATTATTTTAAATACTATCTGAATTATGTTTAAGTTATTGTTTGGGGGGGTGTATTTTTGAATGTTAAAAGTTGTATTATAATATTCTATTGCTGCATTTTTATTTTGATACTTGTATTTTTGCTATCTTAGGCTTCTGGACCTGGTCCAGAAAGGTAACAAATAAATAAATAAATGATTCCATAGCTTTCACGGCTAATAGCAGTTTACAGACCGAGGCTCTGTGAACAAGTCTAATGTGCTTTTTTAGAAGCCATCAAATATTAGTATTGGTAACACACTGAATATTAATATTAAGCAAGGAGGAGAGAGCTTTTTGTCTCATGCTGTCATTCAGAATCTTATAAACCTCTATATCATGCTTCACCCTTGGCTGCCTTCTTCCCTCGCAACTCCCCAAATTTAAAAAGCAGTCCATTGTTTTATTTTTATCTTGCCCCTTTTCTCCAAGGAGCTCAGGCTAGCATGCACAACTGCCCCCCCCATATATATATATATATATATACACACACACACACACACACATATATATATATATATAGAGAGAGAGAGAGTCACAACAGACCTAAGAGGCAGATTTGGCTGAAAGTGAATGGCTCTGTTCAGACATGCAGGGCGGAAGGTAGTTACAGTAACTACAGAGGAGGGCGGTTAGTGAAACCATGATACGCGTGCCCATCACATGACCTGGAACCATGCGGTGCCACATGGTTCCTGTAACCACCCTCCTCCGTAGTTACCATAACCATCTTCCTGCTGCAGCCAGCCAAGATCCCAGCAGCCGTCGCTCTCTCTGCTACTATGCAACAGGGACCACAGAGAAAGTCCACCCCAGCTAGAGCATTGGCGGAAGTGCAGAATGCTCTAGGCCACCACCTCTATGGTCGCAACCTAGAAACCACTAGGAGCCTGTTTTAACCACCGGAGAGCCCACCACACATAACGGTAAGCCACCCCAGGGCTTACCCCTTCACCCTGCTGCGGGTACTGCCCACTCACATGCCTGCATGCAATTCCTGGTTGCTGGTGACGACCAGGCAGGTGCTTAAAAATAAGTCTTGCCCTAATGCTTTAGACCAGCCTTCCCCAACCTGGTGCCCTCCAGATGTTTTGGACTGCAATTTCCATTAGCCCCATCCAGCATGGCTAGTAGGCCAGGATGACGGGAGTTTTAGTCCAAAATATCTGGAAGGCACCAGATTGGGGAACGCTATTATAGACTTTTGTGGTGGAGAAGATGCTCCAAGCCATTTGTAAGTTAAGGGTGCAATCCTATGCACGTTTAAATAGAAAAAAAAGTCCTGTAATTCCCAGCATTCCCCAGCCAGCCATGCTGGGTGGGGAATGCTGGGAAATGCTGGAGTTGTAGGACTTTTTTTTCCATCTAAACATGCATAGGATTGCACTTTTAGTTGCTCCTTCCTGTATCCTTCCCAGATCTACAATATTCAGGTCTCCTGAA
The DNA here is from genome assembly GCF_057233095.1 of Heloderma suspectum. Classification (NCBI taxonomy): domain Eukaryota; kingdom Metazoa; phylum Chordata; class Lepidosauria; order Squamata; family Helodermatidae; genus Heloderma; species Heloderma suspectum. The sequence goes on along the minus strand of NC_139471.1, from coordinate 7,721,482 downwards.
TAAGATTAGGTGAGCCGAAGAGCAAAATCTCCACATTTTACTTGTCTTCAAGCAAACATCCCCTGAAATTCTACAGAATTAATCTGGCTCTACTGTTGATGAATGTAGATGCCATCAGGAAAAGAAAACCATTCAGAAAATGTAATCAAACAGCTCTAGAGCTATAACAGAGCAGCATAAAGAGAATATTTCTCAGTTCCCTGAAATGTAATGAATTTTGATGCAGCCTAACCATTTGTTGTGAGGCACATTAGCTATCAACAAAATAAAAGGTTATTTCATCTGGAGCAATTATATACACATCCCCCTCCCTCCAGCAACTAACCCTCCCCCCCGCCCCCTTTCTAGGGCATGGCAGCCAGAACAGGGAGCTGAACAAATCATTATGGAGCTGAATATGCAAAATGCATCTTGGCATCAGTTTGATGGAAGGTCTCTTAAAAGTTCTTCCCGTCCCATTTTGCAATATGCTAAGCTCATCCTGGGGAACAGACATTTTCATTTTCTGTCCCTTCCTGGCAAACACCTTCTCTTGTCAATTCATCAAGGGGAGGGATTCATGAAACTGACAGAAGCAAATACTTCACACAACAGCACATGGTTAAACTATGGGATTTGCTACCACAAGAGGTAGTGATATCCACTAACTTGGGCAACTTTAAAAGAGGACTAGATCAATGGCTACTAATCATGACGGCCATATATTTCCTCCAGGATCAGAGGCAGTATTCCTCTTAATACCAGTTGCTCAACACATGAGCAGGAGGGTGCTATTGAGCTCACACAGAGGCATCTGGTTGGCAACAGGACGCTGCGGTTTCATCTGATCCAGCTCGGCTGTTCGTATGTCCTTAAATTCAACATTTCAAAATGTCAGCCTCAAGGTTTTACAACTGGCCTGTAGCGCTGCTCCTTATGAGGAGTGGGTCAATGCTGATCTTGTGTGTCTGCAACTGCAGCGGACCTAGTTTCTAGACCAGTTTGTCCCCAAGCTGTGCGTCAGTGCCCACTCGTATACCTCAAGAGACCAGCTTGCATGTGGTGAGAAATTAAATAAAGTCTTCTGTGAACCCTGAAAGGCCCACAGACAGAAGAGGTTGCCTTCTCTCTCTCTCTCTCTCTCTCTCTGCATGATTTAGCACCCTGGCCTTCCAAGCAGCATCCACTGGAGAGGCCTTTTCATCAGAAGTGATGAGAACATTCAATCACTCACAGCGCACTAACACCCTCTAAACCAGGAGTGGGCAACCCACTTTTAGTAAAGGGTTTTGGCATCAATTTGGCACCAGTTTCTCCCCCGTGAGTAATCTGTCAGGGGCCCTGTGCCAGTAACGGATGGGGCCCTGTGCCAGTAACGGATGGGGCCAATGCTACTGGTAGGCTGCGACAGAGCCAAAAGTGGGCGAGTCACCCCTTTTCTCTTTCTGCCGCCCCCGCCCCTTCTCTCTCTCTCTCTCCCCCCACTTTTACTTCCCACCCAGTGTGCTGTGACTCTTGTGATCAGTCTAAACTCATCACATGAGGAGGGCTTTCGACATTAGATTGTGGGTCACGTGAAATAAGGCTGAGGGTTGCCTGTGGGACCTGCCCGAGGTTGCCCACCCCTGCTCATGCTGGCTGGGGATGATAGGAATTGGAATCCAACACACCTGGAGTCCAACACCAGGTTGGGCTGCCCTGTTGTACCTGTGCCTGAGTAACTCTTCTGTGCTTGTTGATCAAAAGGCGTGCCCAGAAAAGGTGCTTGTGCAGAAACAAAAGGAGTACATGCCTTTGATCATGGCTCTTCTTCAGGGGAAGAGGCCATAGCTCAGGAGTACAGCACCTGCTTTGCTTGTAGAAGGTCCCAGGCTCAATGAAGAGGCTGTCAGGCAAAAGCATCAGCAAGCATCTTTGCCCAGGACCCTACACAGTCATTGCAGGGGAGGCTGGTGGATCTGGTTTCGGTGGGGAGTTTCCATTCAAGGTTTTAGTTACAACCAGCCAGAAGTCTAAAGCTGCTATCCAGGATGCTGGACCCATTTGGAGGATAGGGTCCAGCATCTTGGACAGCGCCTTTAGACTTCTGGCTGGTTGTAACTAAAACCCGGAACGGATCTCCACCCCACCAAATTCAGATCCACCAGCCCCCCCAAGCAGCTGCCCTTCAGAGCGGACAACACTAGTATAAGGCACAGCTTTCAATGGTTATATCTCTTAGGGTGCAATCCTATGCAGGTTTAGACATGCCCCTGCCTGGGGCATGCTAAGAGTTGTAGGACTTTTTTCTGTCTAAACCTGCATAGGATTGCACCCTTACTGTTTCATATGCTTGAAATGGTTTACTTAGACCTTGTTTCTACCCACTGTCTGGTTCCCTGGGGACTACTCCAGCAGTGGGCAGGGCCCAAGTCAAAGACAGGGAGGTGCTCTCTCTCTCTGTCTCTCGTTCTCTCTCTCTGTCTCTCGTTCTCTCTCTCAGTCTCTCGTTCTCTCTCACCAGGCTGCCAGAGGAGGGACAGATTGCTCTTGCCAGAGATCTGAATTGCTTGCTTGCTGAGGGTCTTCCTTCCCCTTCCATCACTCCATTTTGGCTCCCCCTCCCCATTTTCCCTCCTGCACTCCTTTGGTTCCAGGCTCCCCAAAGCAGCATGAAATTAAGGTCTAAAGGCCAGATGCAGCCTTTGGGCTGTAGATTCTCCACCCCTGACTTAGACAGTATGAAAGGTTAAGGATTTTAAAGCAAAGATTTATTACTCTTATATTCAGCTCTTAAATGGGGCTCCTGCTGGTCTTCTGGAGATCACTTGCTCATGGGTGTGTGTGTGTGTGTGTGTGTGTGTATATATATATATATATATATAGAGAGAGAGAGAGAGAGAGAGAGAGAGAGAGAGGTGTGTGTGCAAAGTGGCACAACAGCAAAGCAACACTGAGGCTCTGGCTCCAGTGTGGATGAAGTAAGTCTTAAGGTAAAATGTATAAGAAAGATAAGAAATACTAAAGACCTCTCTCTCTCTCTCATATATCATGGGTAGAATATTCACAACTCTAACCATGGATAGTTACAGATGGTACCCAAAGGGGCAGGATAGGAGATGCACCGAATCTGTCTTACAGTTCCCCAGTAAGGCCAGGATATGATATGTATTCAGCCTTAGGGCCCATATGGATAGCCTGCAGCCATTTGTAGCCCACCCTGAGTGCCCAGTGCCACCACGACTAATTGTCTCATTGTGCTGGGGAAGAAGACCTGCAAGGAGAATCTCCCCCAGCACTCTTGCGCTCCTAATAGCTTGTCCAACAGCTGTTTGGTGGGCGATGGAAATGGGGAAGGCACACAGCATGCTGTCTTTTCCATTTAAATGGTGCACCTCCTTTCCCCAGCTGATTGGCAGGGGGTGCAAAGTGCCCTCAGCACGCAGAGGGAGGCAGTTTAAACCCATGCCCGCTGAGATGGGAGGAGAGTATGTTCGTGAGTGTGTGTGTACACACAAGTGCAACCCCCAACCTGCTGGCCCTCCCTGAATGCAGCCCTCGGGGCAAAACAGTTGCCCTCCCCAGTCTTAGAGACAGACACTTGCAGCTGCTTGGTGCAGCAGAGGGCCAGAAAAGGAACTGCTCAGGGGGCAAGCTGGAGGTTCACGATGTAGAGAGGCTCTGCCCTCCCCAGAATTTTTAATATCTGCTTGAACATGAGCAGCTCCCCTCAGGCCTCATTGAGGCCCAAGCAAAACAAACACACAAAAGTCTCTCAACAGATCTACTTTGTTCTTTCCCAATCCAAAGACACCAATAAGGCTTCACTCCCCGCCAGCAGAGCCGGTGTGCGTGACATCACAGAGGAAGAAGGATTAGCCATTTCATAAGGCTGCAGCATATGTTTCTGGTTACTCGCTTCTTCGTTATTCCCCAGGCTTTGTCCTGCACCAGGTTTTCTGATTCACAAGAAGCAGATGAAGAGCAGATGAGGGCAGGATCCACCTTTGCAAGGTGACGTCTGAAGGAGAGAAACAGGGAGCAAGCCTGGCTCTGCCCTTCTGCACAGAGAAGCTGGGCACTCCTGCAGCGAGCAGCTGTGCCAGGAGGCGAGGCATGGCGCTTTCTTCAGACTCTATATTCTGGATGGCATTAAGGCGGGGGTGGGCAACCTGTGCCCCTCGGCCCAATTTCACGCAGGAAGCAAGCAGGAGGAAGGGGGGCAAAAAGAGAGAGGAAAAAGGGCATGCTCTGGCCCCGCTCACCACTGGCGTGCATTCCCCAACAGGAAAAAAAGGTCCTTACCCTGCATTAAGGGCAGCAGAGTGGGAGACAGACCGTTCTGGCCCCTGGGACGTAAGAGCCCTGCTGGATCAGACCTAATCCAGAACTTTGGCTGCCACCGAATGCCTCCAGGAAGCTTACCACAAGGGCATCAAAGAATGGCCATCCCCCATTGCTTGCCCCCACCCCCTACTGACTGGCATTCAGAGGAAGACTGCCCCTAAACCTGGACATTCCATTTCACCCACGGCTAATACCCATGGATAGTCTCACCCTCTATGGTAATTTGGGGGAGAGGATCTTTTGCCTCAGGCATCATCTTGTTGCTCTCAGTTTTTGGTGCTTTATCAGGGACATACCAAAAGTTTAGTGACCAGGGAAGTGATAAAACCTTTTTCTCTTATTATTTATTTTATTTATACTACGCCGTCAATGTACAAAGTGTTTCACAGAGAACAAGAGGACAGATGGGCTTACAATCTATAATTTGACACTGCAAGAAAAAGAGAAGTGTTGGTAAGTGTAAACCAGAGAAGAACACGCATAGACAACATTTCTCTTGGAGATATCCATTTTCCCAGCACTGGCTGAGCCAATGTTTGATGGTTTAGCATGACATGCAAATGTGGCCAGAAAGATGTGTTCCCTCCCTCCCTGCCCACCCCCAGCTCCACACTCAAGCACTGTCTGCTTTGTTTTGGACTTCTGACACCCTTAGAGCCACATAGAAGCACAGCACAGTTTGTGGCGACGATCCAGCCAGCCACCCAAAACAGTGGCCAAAGCTTCCTGGTCAGCTTTGGCTCAGCACGTCACTGGGGGCTTTGCAAAGCAAAGGTTATGGAACAGCAGAATGACAACTCTGGAGAAACCAGGATAAGAGGTTCTGCAACGGATCTGGCATTTGGTTTACTTACTCATACATTAGGTGAATTATATTCAGAAACAATGGGGAGGTGGGGAACCTTTTTCCTGTTGAGAGCCACCTTCCTTAACGGCTAATTTGTCTGGGGTTGCAGGCTAGCAGCGGGTGAGACATCCCCTAATCTCTCTCTCTGCCACCTCGCTCTCCCTTTGCCCCTGAACCTTGTCACCCACATGAAACTAGGGTGAGGGCTGCATGAAATTAACCTAAGGGTCCCAGCTCTATAGTAAAAGGGTAACACCACCAATATTTTAACTTTGGTTTTGAAATTATGAGGAGACCGTGGGATTGCACCTCCCCTTTCTCACAATAATCCTCCCTGCCCCACTAGGCTTAGCTACAGTTTCGTATTATATCAATACTAATATTTATTGTGATCAACACTGATGAGGTTCCCACTTAACTATAGAAGGAGCATCAAATCCTGGTTTCAAGCCTTGATTAAGAGCAAACCCTGGTTATAGCTGGCAGGTGAAATTTGAGCAGAAGGAGGGAAGAAGCACGCAGCCCCATGGATTCCAAACATTTATTGCAGCCTCCCCTAACCTGGTGTCCTCCAGATGTATTGGACTACAACTCCCATCATCCCGAGCAGGGAAGGCTGATTTATTGACAATCTGCTGCTTTTTAAATTGTTGCTTGTCTTAACTGCTGTTAGTTTTGTCTCTTTGTTGTGATTTCAAGTAATGTTTTCTCTTATTTTGTGCGGTGTCGGTTTTATGTAAGACGCCTGGTATACTTTTATAGGAAAGAAGGCAGGGTATGAATTCATTAAAGCTAATACCAGTCCATGATCCCACAGCAGAATCTGCTCTGCATTGCAGAGGATTCTGGGCTGCGTTACAGGGTATACTCTCAGTCTGAGCAGAGTGCTAGTGAGTTCTGTCTTACCTAACCATCACACTCTGCTAAAGTGTGCATGTGCCCTTGAACAGAGTTGGGTAGACTGAGGTGTACAGGTAGATCTCTGGGTGATCTGCAGTAGATTGGGAAGAGTTCCTGACTCCCAAGAGTTTAACAAGGGCAACACCTCCATACCCCCTGCCCAAAATGATGCTGCTAAATTGAAGGAAATTTGGTGGAGAGGGGCGGTGGGAACCAGGAATGGATTTTTATGTGGAAGGACTATGGGCTTCAGCATTGGGACTAAACATAAATTCTGGCTCCATTTGGTTATAGGGGAAAAAAACAAAGTAGATCCCACAAGCCTGAGGTCTGCCCAGCCCTGCCTCAGAACATACATATTATTATTCACCCATGAGCGCAACTGTCCATCACAAAGGTAGAGCAGTAAAGGTGGACACACCATCCTTGGCAGATTTGTCCTCCATGACTGATTTTCTCATTGCAGAACCCAACCCTCCCTTCCCCCAACAGACTTCCACAGAAGAACTATAACATCCGCTAGAACACAATCTGAAAAGCTACAACTTGTGGGCTGGGACCTACATGTGGGTTGTGTGCCCTCATCAATGGTGGGCGGGGTTGACTGAATTTAAAACAAAATGATTTAAATTATGATTTAAATTGCTTCCCTGAAGGACACAATTTTAATGATTTAAATCACAGTTTAAATCACTAGTGAGGAAGATTCTACTCAATCATCATTTTTTAGTAGAAGTACATTATTGTTTAATATAACCTTAATACATTCGCAGAGATGTGGGTAGGTACAGCAGAGGATACATGCAGCATAAGTCTCCTCAAGAGTCAGGACTGCATGAATATGTTTGGTTCACTTTTGGTTTCACTTTCTATTCCCCTCTCCATCCCTTGCATTTATACCCAGGCTCCTCATCCTTGTTCAGATCGACTCCATCTCCCCAAATTCTCTATTCATTGACGTTCTCTACCTTTGCCCTTAGAGAGAGGCAAGGCTGAGAGCAAGAGAGAGAGAGAGAGAGAGAGAGAGCGAGCATGCACTTCTGTACACCACCTGTGCAGTGCAGAATAGGACTGATCAGGTTATCCCTCATCTCCAGAAACTGCTGTTAACATATTAATAGAATACAATTAGAATATATTTAGTATTCATGATGATATATTTGACCTAGGCTCTTTTTTTTACTAATTGTTTTAAGAAAACTTCAAAATCTGATTTAAATTTTAAAAAACTAATTTAAAAAAATCCAATTAAAAAAAATAATTGATTTTCATCAATCCTGATGGTGGGTCACTCCAGTGGCAACTACACCTGGTTATTGTTGTTTTTATATACAAAAAAGCTAAGCAGAAAGATGGGGCGGAGTGAAGAGAGGAAAGACAGCAAGAAAATATCTACAGTGTAGATTTATACCAGTGTCCCCTGGGGAGAAGGAATGATGTTAAACCAGGACGTTTGCAGTGTGGATATGCCCTGAGAAACACAACCCAAACAAGCCATACAAACCACGCATGGGTCCCAGCCCACTAGCTGAAGCTTTCCCAACTGTGTTCCAGTGAACCTTATGGTCCTCCTGTGGATGTTTATCAGGGAGGGCGAGTTCTGCAACGAGAAGAATTAGACACGGAAGCCCTTCAAAGTACTGGGGAATGGGTGGGGCTACCCTGCCCCCTCGACAGTGTGCATGCTGGCTATGTGCCCAAGCCAATGTGTGATCAACCAGTCTGAAGGGAGGCATCTTCTATGCCCATAGGGTTTCGTCCATGGGGCAGGAACCTTGACTAACTGGGGTTCTCAATGCCATGTTGCAAACCCTAAGCATGTAGAAGGAGGCCATTTGCAAATTGATGCCATCATTTATTTGTTTGTTTATTTATGTGTGATGTTTATATGCCATGTATAGCAAAACATTCCCAGGGCGGTTCACACAATGAAGCAGGTTAAAGAAAATGATAAATTATACAGTAAAGATTTAAAAGGCCTCACAATAATAAAAATCTAAAATACCTGGAGGAAGAGAAATGTCTTTGCTTGGTGCCAACAAGATTAAATTCTTTGGGGTGGGCATTCCATAAATGGGGAGCCACTGTTGAGAAGGCCCTCTCTCTTGTAACCCACCTAATTTCATTCAGCAGGGACACCCCAAGGAGGGCCTCTGAAGATGACCTGAGGGACCAGGGAGGGACATATGGGAAGAGATGTTCCGTTATGTCAGGCATGGGTAATTTGCAGCCCTCCAACTGTTTTGGCCTACAACTCCCATCAGCCCCAGCCAGCACAGCCAATGGTTCGGGATGAAGAGCTGTAGGCCAAAACACCTGGAAGACCACCCATTGCCCACACCCCTGGTATTCTGCCTCCAGGCCTTTTGGGGTGTTGAAGGTCAACACCAGCACTTTGAATTGGGCCCAGAAATGGACTGGAAGCCAGTACAGCTGTCGGCTGGTGCACATGTCATTGTCGAGAGGGAAGGGCTGGCCCCAGATGTTCCCACTCGCCCCTTCGCACATTCAAACTGAGAAGCAAAAAAGTGGGTGGGTCATTAAAACTGGGTCCCACATGACAGGTTAGGGTCTGAAAAGGCAAGGAAAGAGTGATGGCAGCTGATCTATAATTAAAAGTTGTGCAAGGAAAGACAAAAACTGGACCATCAACATGGCAATTAGAGTACTGGATCTGGACTGGGGAGACCTGGGTTCAAATCCCCACTCAGAATGTGACGCTCACTGGGTGACCTTGAGCAAGTCACTCTCTTTCACTCAAGGTTCTTGTGAGGATAAAAGGGGGGTAAGCCACACCACCCTGATCTCCTTGGCAGAAGGAAATCTTATTTATTTATTTATTTCCTTTCCTCACAACGACAACAACAGAATTGGGAATATTTAGCTTAGAATGGTGAAGAAAATTTTTAAAGAAATAAATGCTAATGCTTTTCAAAGGAAAACAGAAAGGGGAGAGTCGAAGCAAGTGTTTACCCTTCTCCACCAATGACAGGACAAGAAGTAACAGGTTCAAGTTACATGGAAGTAGGTTAAGTCTTGGAACTGCTTAAATGCAGCAGCAGTCCAGCAGTGGAAGAAAGTTATTCCCCACGGAGGCTGTGCACCACAGGTAGGCAACCTAGTGCTTTCCATACATTTTGAACTACAGCTCCTATAAGCCCCAGCCAGCATGGCCAATAGTCAGGGATTATGGGAACTGCAGTCCAAAACCATCTGGAGTCCACTGGACTGTCTACCCTTGCTATAGATGCTTCCAAGAAAAGAGGTTTACACACACATGGGATAAAATAGGCACCGTTCTGGGATTCTTTCAAGCTTCTAAATATACAGTCCCTTATGGTGAGAACCTCCCCTATTGCAAGAACGAATCGCCTCCTCAAAATGGGTCCCTTTCCTTTCCCCAGATTGTCAATGCACCCAAAACAACTTGCACTGGTGTGGATGGGCAGGTTATGGGCTAGTAGCTATCTCTGTGTGGGTACTGCCCTCGGGGGCTTATCTGCAGGGCTGCTTTCAGCCATAATGTTTGGGAGCCTGAACAGGGATGACGACTTCCAAGCGGTGCCCGCCCCATGGTAAAATTAATAACCAACAACAACTCACTGCCCCATAATGGTGCCCCCAAACCCCAAAGTGCCCTTCACTTTGTGGCAGGACCAGTCCTCTTTGGGATACCACACAATTTACCCCCAGGGAACTGGTTATGACTGGGTGACCCACTAGTTCTCATCCTGAAGCGTATGCCAAAAACAAACGCACACAACTCAGGCTTAACCAGACTAAATCATCATCATGATATACGTTTCTTTTCAAACAAGCACCTGAAGTCAATGCGAAGATGTGTAACCTTTTCAGCAGCCATGAGACTGCCTTCTGCATTGGTTTCTGTCTTGGTTCTTCTCAAACCACCAGCCCTAATTATGCCAGATTTAAAATGCACACACGAGTTTAGTCTCCTTGGCTCGACAATAATCTACCAGGCAGCGAACCCTGGATGCGCACAGATTCTCCGGTGCGCATTCCAGTTAGCCGCAACCTTGCAATCGTGTTACAGGCAAAAGAGAGTGCTCCCCCCGCCTTCACCTGACCTCCTCCAGAGCCAGCTTGTACAATTCCATTCTAAAATCATCACTACACACCCTGCCAGAGGGTTTTCCTTCAACCTCCATTCAAAAGTCGAAATGTTCATTTGGTTCCCAAAACGTAAAGAGGCAAGGGGAGGGGCACCTGGGATGTAAGCAAGCAATTTTTTCTTTAACCCAAGGTGCTCCCTTTTACATACACGCGTGCGCGCGTGCACACACACACACACACACACACACACTTAGTTCTCAATTCCTATTTTTCATACCAGACTCAACATCCAGTGGGCACAACCAAGATGCTTTTACACCCGCCTACCCCAACCTGGTCCCCTCCAGATGTTTTGGACTACAGCCCCAGGCAGCAGGGCCAACAGTCAAGGATGATGGCTGTTGCAGTCCAAAACATCTGTAGGGCACTAGGCTGGGGAATGCTGCTTTCCACCTTTTTATTGTGAAGCAACTGTACAGGAATATTTTCCCTGCACCAGACAGCAAAATCAGCAAAAAATATTTATTTTAAACATCTACAGCAGAGAGAGAGTAAATCTCAATTCAAAAGAGATACCTAATGGTTCACACCTGGCTATTTCCAAGATTCATATGACTGAACAGGAAAAAAAAGAAAGAGAAAAGAACTAGACAAGAATGGGTAAGCTCACCTCAACGAGGCTCTGAGATCATTACAAAAGCCTTTTCGGGTGTATGGAACGGACTGCCTTTAAATAAAATAAAAACAAAAACTTACCAGCTCTACCGATCCATAATGCTTTCTGCTGAACTCTCCACGTCTACAACCCAGGTCCTCGGAGACAGAGCTGGAATAGAAGTGCTTCATCAGTAGACATAGCTAACTGGCCCCTCTAAGCTATCGGGGGGGGGGGAGGGGGGGGAAGAAAGATTTTTTTTTTTAGCTTCTCAGTTCTGCCGAGGGAGCTTTGCAGCATACAGCTTCATCGCTGCAGGAGACCCTCCTCAAAACACAGACAACCTCTTGCAGCCATTGCAGAGCCTGCCCTTCTGAATAACGGAGGGGGAAGGGGTGGACAGGGGAGGGGGGGCAGAGAAGTGGAACGCCCCCCTGACTGGAGGTTAAAAAAGAAGCTACGATTCAATTAAATATTTAGTCATGGCATGATGATCGATACAGAAGGGTCAAGGCAGACAGTGGCTCATAATTGCGTTTGCGAGACTCTTTCCATCTGACCAAAAAGGGAAGAGAAGATCCTGCAGCAGACTAAAATGCTCGGGGGGGGGGGGGATGGAGACAGCAGCCCAGCCACCTCCCTCTGTGAAATATGCTCCTGCTCAAGCCACACTACAATTAACTTTCTTTTAAGGATGTTTGCATTTAGGATGTCTCCATTTTTTTCCCCAGAGGAAAAGAGAGGAAGGAGAAGGATGGACCTTCACCTCTGAAACATACAGCCCCAAAAATAGAAGAGGGTCCTTCGCAAGCATTTCTCACTTTGTCACTGAGCCCCGCAACCCTCTGCTTAAGATAGAGCAACATGGTGGGTACTATTATGACTATTTATAGCACTCCCCAGAGTCCCCCAACACTTTCCATGCAGAGACACAGCACAATTTACCTGCCTTGAGAGGAGGCTGTCTGTTGCACCTCTGCACGAGTCCCACTGACTCATGCAGAAACATGAGTGATGGGCACAAAAAGTAAAACGTTTGAAGCATGAGAGTGAGGCACACCTCAGCAATCGAAAATTTGGAGACACTGACCTGGAGTCCACTCAAAGCTGCCTGCCCCCGCCCCCACCCTGGACCATACCTTGGCCTTTGATTCTAGCTCCTACCATTCTCTCTCATTATTCCCAACGCAACTCTGGCTTTTTGGCTCCAAAGTGCGGCTGGCCTGCTCAAGATCACCTCCTCCTCTTCTAACACCATCACTGCCTGCCCCACTTGGCTAAACATCCAACCTGGCCGGCATTCCAGACCTGATGGCAGCTGCCTGGCAGGCTGTTGGCAAGCCATTCCTAAGCCAACTATGAAAGGCCAGTCAAAGAAGACAGAGGTGGCAAAGGTAGAGAGTCGGGGGAGGTGTCGGAGCCCCAAGACCAACACTAAGATGAACGCCTCCCAGAGCCCAGCACCTTCTTGCAGAGTTGGGATTAATTCAGAGTTTCAGTTAATTTAATAATTAACTTTTAAAAAGCATGCCCTTCCTCCAAGAAAGGCACCATAGATTGTTCTTTCCTCTCTCCACTCATTTTAACTTCACAGCCACCCTGCAAGGTAGGTGAAGCTAAGTGAGTGAGTGTGTGTGTGAGTGAGTGAGAGAGAGAGAGTGGCCCATGGTTACCCAATGAACTCAAACACAAGCCTCTGTGATCCTCTAACCACTACCCTTTATTTATTGGCTCTGGCTCCAAGAGGAAGGGAGGTAATAAAAGGGGCTATTCTCTTCTCCGAGCTTGCTTCATAAAGTCCAAGTATCAATGGAGATGGATGCTTTTCACTGGGGGGAGCAGGGGGGGGAGAGAAAAAGTTCAGCTCTCTTCCCTGCCATTCCTACCATCTCCCATGAATGTATGAAGGTGCCCTGTACCAAGTCAAGACCATGGAGCCTGGGGCCCTCCAGATGCTGCTGGACTCCAGATCCCATCAGCCCCAGCCAGCATGACTAATGCCCAGGGAGGGTGGGAGCTGTAGTCAAACATCAGCTGGAGGGCCACAGTTTCCCCACCTCGGTCTACTCTGACTGGCAGTGAGGCATCAAGGTCTCAAGCAGCCGTCCTTCCCATTACCTGTCACTATCTGATCAAAACTGACAAACTGTGGTTAAGGGTAACAATGGTTTATCTGAAACAAGCCAGCTTCAAACCACAGCTTATGAAGCTTGTTTGTTTAAACAAACCATAATTAACACTAAACAGTTTAGGGCTTGGACTTCATGCTAAACTTGGTTAATCAAAACTACAGCAAAAAACACACTGGAGGTGAGGGGAGCAGTGACTTGTTCTCGTCACGCTAAACTAGGACCATGTCATTCCTTTATTGTTCCTCTGGTTTGCTTCATCCCATGTTCCTCTCTCCCTGAATTCTGTTTTAATTGGGAAGATTTCAACCACTAATTCTGGAACTGGAGTTCGCATGGTTTGCTGCAGCTTTCAGTCCCTTTAGTTCACTTGCGCCTTCCTGCCACTCCTCCAGGTTATCAAAGCACTGATAAAACACTACAAAAAAGAAATCTCAATGTGAATGCATATACGTTCGCCTCAAGAGTTTTTCTATGTGGTGTTCTACTGTTCCGCATTTGCGCACCAGCAAAACACCATGCACAAAAACAACGTTGTGCTTGCTTTTTTCCCCAGTGCACAAGTGCCTCAGCAAAATATCTCACAGAGCCCTGACACAGTCACACCAAGATTACTTTTTTGCATGTTTTATCAATATGCAAAAAGATCGCAGCATTTCACACCCCCCCACACACACACACATTTTCCATTCCATCCCCCATATCAGTCAGTTAGCATTTCACAGCCACTGGGTATGTTCTGTCCTCATTGGGCCATTCTGGGTCCACCCACCTCCAGGTTTTTTACCCCCAAACATGGTATGTACTTCTGAAAACCTCTGGGTTTCCCCAAGCCGGCTTGCATGGGGATGGTGCCGTTTCAGCTACATAAGCAACAACACTCGCAGCCTGAGCACTGGAAATAGAGGGAACGATGAAACTATGGAGAATTCCTAATGCAGCAGTTTCTCTTTGGCTGGAAACAAGTGCTAGGGAATTCGGAATGTCAAAACCAGGGACTAATTCTGATGAGAAGAATTTGGGATGCACCCCTCTCTCTTCTTTCTGAAAACGCACACTGCATCAGAGCTTAAGCATTTCATGAAGCTCTTTCATCCCACTGCCCAAATGAACTTTAGAGGGAACCAGGAATTTTACAAGGAACCCTGGTTCAGTCTAGTGACTCAGCTCTTGTAAACCAAGTCTTGCTTATCCTTTAGCCACCAATAATCACATAATTTGGGGAAACCATGTGGAAGAATTGGAACAAACTGTAACGCTCTAGATGAAACTAATCCATGTACATAAAATCCATTTTTAGACATTTTCAAACAACGAACGTGCCCAGCCCTGAATTTCCTGGATATATAAATGGCTTATATGAGATTAGAACAAAGAGGCAGAGAGTCAGGGTTTCTTTCTTCTGCTTTTTCAGTAAATCCTAGAAACGTTCGCTCCCCCCCTTCCTTTTGTTAAAAAAACTCTTTCTTCCTGCAATCTAATTCTGCGGCGGGGTGTGCTGGTTGCCACAGAAACTGGCCTAGAAATAATTCTGGTTGGATGGACTTCTATTACTGACAAGGTTGCGGGTGGAATTTTAAGCAAAACGGCGGTGAGGAGGTTGGAGAGGCATTTTTTGCAGCTGCCCATCTCGGAAAGAAAGTTGTGTTGTTGCACAGGAAGCAATGATACTGCAGGTGTTGTGGCTATTAAATAGGATAAAAGGAAAACACAGGCACACACACCAAACCAAGAACATCTTTGCACTGCCATTCACGTACACTATTTTTGATTACGCTTAAGCATCCTTTGAGGCTGGCTTCTTTTCTCCCCGCCACACAGGCGCGCACACCAAGGATCCTGTTGGTGGTAAGCCAGTTCCACACAGAAACCAGGCATAAGTTGTGCACACTAGGTGACAGCTGACCTGGAGCTAAGGAGAAAGGTGGCTCCCTAGTTAACTGTTTTTTAAAAACAGTGTTCTGTGGAAACTTGAATTCCTCAGAAGCCTACTACAGCCTCCATCTAGAACAGTGGGCAAGGATCACTGAATCACTTGCCCGCTACTTGTCTTCTCCTTCAGGGGAATGTTGGGTATGTTCTAGGCCAGCTGTTCCCAACCTGGTGCCTTCCAGATGTTTTGGACTACAACTCCATAATCCCAGTGGCTATGGTGGCTACGGATTACAGGAGTTGTAATACAACACATCTAGGAGGGCACCAGGTAGGGGAAGGCCACTCTAGGTCAAATTCTCCATTCATGTGGGGGAAACCGTGAGGTAGCCAGGAGCCCAGCTGGCTCTCTCTCTTACAAACAGCCCTACCAAAGGCAGACAGGGGAGGCAGAACCTTAGGCTGGAGCTTGAGATTTTTTAAAAAGCGCAAGTGGGACCAGCAACACACATGAGGCACGTGCACCCCCAGCGCCTAAACAGAAGTGTTCCGGTACAGAGTTCCAGCCAGCCACCATGTCTGGGATACTGCATGAGCTGTACGGGGCTCAAGCAAGCCAGTTCACTCCACCATCAACACCAGCACCCCACAGTTGAACCCCCCACCCCGCAATCTGTCCCAGCTGGCACTCAATATTCCATGTCTCCTGGAAGCCACAGAGCATGCTCAGTCCTTACTGGGCTTTGCGGGGGGGGGGGGCAGCTGTTGTGCCCCTTTGGGTATTTATTCTTAAGTTTCTTTGTTTTTTGGTACCTCTGTATGCCTTGGAGCGTGCAGAAACCTCACCCTTCTTTCTCAGTGGCCCTGTTTTGGCTTCATTCATGTCAGCAGAGGGGCACTTAGTTCACTCTCAAAGGGAGCAGTTACAAACACAGACAGATCACACACCCAACCGTTTCATCGGTCCTCTTCCTCGAGGGCAAGAGAGCTTTGATCTCTCATCTGGCTGACAAAAAGAAAATTCACCTGAAGGATGCTGGAGAAGAGCCTTCCCAACCTGGTGCCCTCCAGCCTCAGCCAGCAGGTGATGGGACTTGTGATCCAACACGTCTGGAGGGCAGCAGGTATGGGAGGGCCCTTCTAGAACACATGATAACACATTTTTATGCACGAGGTTCTCCTTTTTGCAGGGGTGGGGGGAGGGTGCCATGGCTAGGGATGGCAGAGAATTCCGCCATGGATCTCGGTGAGGTTGAATGCCAGTGCATTCGGTCCCCCGAAATCTATGGCGGAACGGCCTGCCACCCCCCCGCTGATCCCCCCCAGGACGAGACGTACCTGGGGCGGATCTTCCAGGCGGCGGTGGCTGGTCTTCCGACCGGCTGCCGCCACCGCCATTTGCAGTTTTTTTTTTTTTTACAGAGACGTGATAGGCTACGTAAGTTTTTACGTAGCCTAAAACGTCTGGGTAAAAAAAAAAAAAAAGGCGTATGCAAATGGTGGCGGCTACGGCTGCCGCCATTTGCGTTCCCTATTTTGGGCTGTCTTGGTCTACGTAAAGAATTACGTAGACTAAGACGGCAAAAATAAGGGGAACGCAAATAGCGTCTGCTACACTATTTGCATTCCCCTTATTTTTGCCGTCTTAGTCTACGTAAATATTTACATAGATTAAGACGGCAAAAATAAGGAACGCAAATGGCGGTGGCCATTTGTGTGTGGGGGGGTGTTTTTTCCAGAGCCCTCCGCGGCCAGAAATCTGGCTGCGGACGGCTCTGGCCTGGCTGGGCCTGGCCGGCTGCTCCGCAGAGCTGCTGCGGAGCACAGCCGGCCACGGGGGATTCCGGGGGGGAGGAACGGATCGCCTCCCCCCGTCCAGGATTCTGGGGGGAGGGACGGAACGCCTCCCCCCCACCATCAACATAATCCGCGAAAGGTAAGTGACTTTTGTACATCCCTAGGCATGGCCCCTTTCAGTCTTATCTGACTTGACTCCCATGCAGGATAGGGAAGACTTCAGGCTGTGGAATCTATTTTGGCTCTGGTCAAAGGCAAACAACTGATGCTCATATTTTACATCTGAAGAGCTCTGAGTCTAAGACAGCTTCCTCCAACCTGGGGGCCTCCAGATGCATCAGACTACAACTCCCATCATCCGCCAGGCAGCATGGCCAATAGTCAGGAATGCTGGGAGTTGTCATTTCATACATCTGGAGGGCACCAGGATGCAGAAGGCTGATAGAGGGGCTGGCATGGCCATGCTGGCTGGGGGTGATGGGAGTTGTAGACCAATATATCTGGAGAACATCCGGTTGCAGAAGGCTGAGATGAGAGATCAAGGACTTGCATAAAACCAGCCCCAGAAAGAGTTTTTATGTGTTTTTAAAACGTGAACTTCTACTTGAAATTGTTAAACAACTGAAAGGCAGAAACCCCCGCCAACCTCCTGGAAATCACTGGGTAATCTACTGGTAGATCCTGATCTATTCTGCTCACCCCACCTACTCTACTTTTGGTTGAGGGCCCTCATAAAATCCCATTCTTCTATCCTGTGGGAACTTGCAACAAAAGCCAGCCAGATCGGCTGCATGGTGCAGCTTTTCCAGGAGAAAAGCTCCCTCAAGAGGCACGTGGTTAGGCAAATGGAGGCTTTGGGAGACATAGAGGGAGGTATACTTTCTCCACCCAACACTTCCTCCAGCATAAACACAAGCGTCAGCTGGCTGCATGGAGAAGGGGGGCGAGAGGGGTCCTTTTCCTGTCTAGCACTGAGAGCAGGCAGCGCACGAGATGCCTTTTCCAGCCTCAACAATAAAGATGCAATTAAAGGCAGAAAGCTTTTGCTACATAAGCCCATGTCTGGGTCCTCAGATGCAACTCATAGCCGTGGGTCACTGTGCATTGTGACTTAACAGTCAGCAACTAGACAGGCGCTGGCCCAACCCGTCCTACAGTTGGCCTGCTAAAAAACACTGCTGTCCCAGCAACCGCCTCTCCACAGCTTCTTTCTTCCCCCATCCCATCTAGCTTTCCCTCCCCCTCCTCTGGCAGACAAACAGGAGGGACAAACGGGAACATCTCCCTATTACTTTCAATTGACATACGAAGCTACTTGACGCTGAGTCAGAGCATCCATCCACCAGACTGTTTGACGCTGGCCAATAATGGCTCGCCAAGGTCTTGGGCAGAAAGGAGTCTTTCCCAACCCTGCTATCTCATGCATGCAAAGCATGAGCCACAGTCCCCTTCTGATACAAGAGCTCAGCCATCATGTCCTTCCTTTCAAGAGTACTTCACCTATGTTGTCCTACTTTTGTTCACAATTTTATCGCACATCTGGTTTGGAAGTGAGGTTCTTCTGGATAACTGGGGGGCTGTCCCCCAAGAATGGACAGGCAACGCCTGGTTTCCACCCTCCTCCTACATAAGGGGTAGGCAACCTGGTGCCCTCCAAATATTCTGGACTACAAGTCCCATAGGCCCCATAAACTACCATAAGCATGTCCAATGGTCAGGAATTATGAGAGATGTCTTCCAAAACATCTGGAGGACAACAGGTTGGGGACAGTTGTATCACAGCTTCTTCATGAGAAGCACAGTAACCCAGAAGGTAGACAGAACATGTTTTTAATTCAACCCCCTTCCCAGTTAGCATCTTTGCTCAAATTAATTTCAACGTAAGGGGGAACAAATCAACCACTAGAACCAAAATGTTTATCTGGAGAGGGAAAAAACCTTTTCAGCAGAACGCCAAAGATAATCTTTTGAGCAGGATCCAGATGGTTTATTGTGATTTCATGATAAACTGGACAAGTCCAAATGCCAAAAGTTTTAAAATAACTTTTCGAGGGGGAGGAAAGATTCAATGGCCTTCTCTGGTTCTCTCTTGCATTTCCCTTGGGGCTTTCCCAAGGGTTTCCAAAAATGCTGATGTTCTTTGCACTGGAAAAATTTAGACCAGCCTCCCCCAATTCAGACATGCTGGACAACAACTCCCATCATTGAGCATGCTGGCTGGGGATGATAGGAGTTGCCCTCCAACACTTCTGGAAGGTGGCCAGATAGGGGGAGGCTGTTTTAGACCCTTCCCCAATCACAGAGGGTTTCCTCCTCCAATTTCAAGCCAGAAATGCATCTCGTAATTACGTCTGTTACAGAAGTACTGGAATTAGCCTTGGGCACACAGACAAGACTCCATACTAACAAGATGATAAATCAAGTCCCTGCCCCCAAAAGACTGGAAGACTGCTATCAGACTCAGATGGAGCCAGCCCCATAAATTTTGGGGAGTCAACACCCATTAAATGTTAAACAACATCCAGTGGAAAGAAAGGTCGTGATAGGAAAATTAGCTGCCCCTGACGAGAACTGAACTTTTTAAACAAACATAGTGCTGCATGAGGCAGAAATGAGCAGAGTCCTACTGAGCAGAATGCAACCGAGGGCCAGTGTGGCCCAGTGGCTGGAGCAGCCTTCCCCAACACCTCCCCAACCTAATGTCCTCCAAATGTTTTGGACTAAAGCGCCCAGCATTCCTGACCATTGCCCATGCCGGCTGAGCCTGATGGGAATCGAAGTCTAAAACATTTGAAGGACACCAGGTCAGGGAAAAGCGAGTCAGACAGACTAGGGCTACAGAGCCCAGGTGACCTTAAGCCAACCGAAATCCCTCTACTTTATCTCGCAGAGTTGCTGCGGGGATAAAATGGACAGGTGGAGGAACTATGTGCAATGCTACAAGCTGCTTGAAGGAAACATGGGATCGAACTATAAATAAGTGAATAAACTTATGTTCTAAACTAGCAAATTGCCCATCACGATGACTGGAAAAACTGCCACGGAAAGCCCAATAACTAAGCATCAGGGTGGAGGGCACCTTGCCCTCAGAGTAGAGCTACCCCAAGGGAATTTTAGTGCCCTCCCCATACCCTAATAGCAGAGAAGGTAAAGAGGTACAGTCAAAAACACAATTTGTGCTAGGAGTGAATCTGGCTTCTGCCACTGGTGATGCCAGGCACTGAGAATCAGGCTTCCTCCTATCTGCATAGGCCCCACCCCAGATGCTGTTTCTTGGTCACTCAGAACCATCTCCCAGACGTCTAGTACCCAAAGAATACTTCTTTACAAAATCAGAGTTGGATGCCCATGTTACCCTTCGGCCCAAGACTAGGAACGACCCCTTCTCAGAAGAGCCCGACCAGGCTTCGAATAAAGGCAAGACCACAGTAGTGACACGCAGAGAGACAGCGGGAAGCCTCCCTCAAGCATGGATCATTCTGCCGTGTCTCCGGTTTGGGTGCGATTTCGTTCAAAGCAACCGAATAAACCAATCGCACTCAATGTGGAGGAGCAGACGGGTTATTTACCCTCCAAAAAAGGTTGACTGGAAGGAGGTGCACCCCAGACAGTAATTCAAACAGATCCGGTGTTCTCTGCCAGGGAAGTTCGGGGATGGAGTGGCGGTGCTCACAGCGGCCTTCAATTATTTAGCCCACGGTCCTAATACACTTACTAGAGCAGGAAAGGGCAACCACGTTTTCCTTGAGGATTGCACACCATCAGAGGAAACATGTCTGGATGGATCTGGGCTTTCCAAACTCTCTTCTCTCCTGGCTTGAGAGAGGAGGGGGCTGCCAAAGCATGGAAGTCTCAGGCGAAATCTGCCAGAGGTGCCGCAGGCTGCCTGAAATGACCGGGTTGCCCAGTCCTGCACTAGGGATTAAGGTACACTGAACACAGCGGGACTTTCACCTGAGTAAACTTGCACAGGATCGTGCTGGTTACTCTTTCACAATGTACTTGCAGTTCTCTTGCTCCACAGTTACTGTGCCCCAGCACAGGTTTGGGAATTATTTCTGTAGAGCATGACCAATGTTGGGACGTGCTTTTATACACTTATACACACACACACACACAGATGACCCTAGCCTCTACCTCCCTTCTTGCTGTCTGTTGTCCCCACATCTGCCAGTTTAGACTTCATGTTCCTTAGGGCAGGGACTTGTCCTTTTGCTTATGCTAGCCTGCAAAGCTGTATCAATATTACTTGAGCCAGGAACTCTCCTGGACCTGGATTCCTGGAGGAAAAAGGGCTCACAATTCAGGGACAGGGGAGAGCCAAATAATTACACGGCCACATGATTCAGTCATGCAGTTCTCTATAAGGTTCCTCCCTGAACCATTTCCTTTCCAGCTACTCATTATAAGAACTACTTTGCAACTTTAAGAACCGGGCATCCATATCTGCTTATTTTCCCACCTCTTCTCCTTTTCCTTTTGCATTGTGTCTTTTTAGATTGTAAGCCTGCGGTCAGAGACAGTCTTGTTCTCACTGATCTTAAGGAAGCCACTTTGGGAGACTTTTCAGACAATGAGGATAAAAATGCTCCACATAAAGCAGGCAACATCTGAAGAGCCCCTTAAAGCCCCTCCCACCCTAAAATACTCCCCACATTGCAAGGACAACTGCAAGCACTTAAGTGAGTTTTGCTGCTGAAAATTGCTTCCACAACTCAGTGGAGGTCTGCAAACCTAGACCCACAATTTAGCCACTGCTGGGGCCATCCTATTTCCTGTAAACTGGATCCCCTCCTCTGTTCCCTGTGAATATTTCTTAAGGATACCCAGTCCCCGAAGATAGAAAAAATTACCCATCAAATCCACTGGCAACAGGCTGCCACTCTAGGTACCACAATGACTCCTCTCCTCTCCTATTGCATACTCACAGAAATTCTTGTGCATGCATCTTCAGCGCACCTCGAGCTCATCCAGTCCAAACATGGCCCCACCCCAGCCCCTGGCTTCATCGCACGCTGGCCCCACAGCCATCCTCACTGGCCGATCCTGCAAGCACTGGCAAGCGTGGGGCCATCACGAACCACATTGTGTGACCTGCATTACAAGTCTGGGGAAATAGGAGCCAAGCCAACAGCGTGGAAAGGAACCATCTAGACAGGCCCTGCCATGAAATAGCTTCGCTCAGCACATTTCTGTATGTCAGCCTTCCCCTACCTGGCACCTGCCAGATGTGCTTGACTGTAAGTCCCATCCTCCTCAACCAGCATACTGTCTGCGCTGACTGGGGATGATGGGAGGTGTAGTCCAACACAGCTGGAGAGTGCCAGGTTGGGGAAGGCTGCTGTGTGTTGTTAGAGGCACAAGAACCCTGCCCCCCAGTGAAGGTGGGGAGAAGGATGTATCAAGCTCTCCTAGCTCCATAGGTGAGGTTGGGAGTTCCAAGTCGGAGAATTCAAAGTGGTAGGATTACAGGGTATCGTTGCCCACAGTTGCCACCTCTGTCTTCCCCCCACTAATGTGCTTGTGCCTTTTAAGGCAAGCTGAAGCCCATCAGGTGGAGCCCTTCCTTTCATTGCATTGCACTGCAGCTGCACCTCTTGAATTTTTGCCTGCCATACTTTTTTTGAAAGATGCAACAGTCCTGTCAGGAAAAAGAAGAAGAAAAAAGAGACCAGCCCTAACTCCACAACTTTTATTTTCTTAGTCCCAGTATTTATGATAGGATTGTTGTTGTTTTTACAGAGTTCAAACTGGTAGGATACACATGCTGCTGTCCCTCTGTGGCCCAGTGGTAGGGTTCATGTGCCATTAAAGAGTTAGTTATATCACTGTGGGGGTGGTGATTATTCCACCCTTCCTCAAAAAGAGCTCAGTTTTTTATTATTTTTTTAATGTACAAACCATGCTATATTAAATGACCTCAAGGCAGTTTACAATGTCAAAGGAACACCTCCCCTTTCATCTTTCACAACAGCCCTGTGAGGGAGGCTAGGCTGAGCATGAGACTAGACAGAAGTCACTGGGTAAGAACTCCAGCAGGTGCAGCCTTTCCCACTGCTGCAGGAATGGGAAGCTGCACCCCTTGGATTTCTGCCTGTCAGGCCTCCTCTCTAAAAGTCACAAGAGCCCTTCTTTCTTTAGTCTCCACCCACAATCCCCACTGCTGCAAGAGGGGGAAGCTGAACCCCTTGAATTTCTGCCTGTCAGGCCACCTCTCTAAAAATCACAGGAGACCTTCCTTCTTTAGTCTGGGGGAGGGGGAAGCTGCACCCCTTAAACTTCTGCCTGTCAGGCCACCTCTCTGAAAGGCACAGGAGCCCTTCCTTCTTTAGTCTGGGGGAGGGGGAGCTGCACCCCTTGAACTTCTGCTTGTCAGGCCCCCCTCTGAAAGACACAGGAGCCCTTCCTTCTTTAGTCTGGGGGAGGGGGAGCTGCACCCCTTGAACTTCTGCCTGCCAGGCCCCCCTCTGAAAGACACAGGAGCCCTTCCTTCTTTAGTCTGGGGGAGGGGGAGCTGCACCCCTTGAACCTCTGCCTGCCAGGCCCCCCTCTGAAAGACACAGGAGCCCTTCCCTCCGTAGGGCGCGCGCACAGCACTGCAAGCCCCGCCCCTTTCCTTCTAGGCCACGCCCAGGGGGCGGGCAGCCCCGCCCCCACCGAAGCCGGGCCGTTGGTTACCGTTGCGCGACGCTGAAGAGCCGCGGGTAAGCCGCCTCGGCGCTGCTCGGCTCCATGCCTGCGGCGCCTCCCGGAGCTCATCCCTCCGGCTGCGGGACCGACCGGCGCTCCGGCGCGGCTCCGAGAGTCGACTAGGCTCGGCCGCCAACATTCCCCTCACGGAGGCCTCAGGCGCCCGCCCCCTGCGCCCGCGCCAGCCAATCGCCTCCTCAGCCGCCCGTCGCCGATACGCCCTCCCTTCAAGCCACCGGCCAATCAGGAAAGCGTCCTCGAGAGACAACAGACAACTGGCAAGACCGGCTTTTCGTATCCCGACCCACGCCGGGCCCATCAGCCAATCACAAGCGCCTCTCATAAAAACGCAACCTCCGAAAGGCCCGCCTCTCCATGGCCCGAAAGCCAATCGCCGCCTTCCGAACGAAGCAGGGCACCTTGGGATTTGTAGGCGCTGGCGGATCTAAAGCGGCGCCCGCTCAAAGCGACAGGAGCGCCTTTGCTTCTGCGCGCGCAGACCGGTCTTTGCCCAGCCTCCCCCCCAAAAAAGGTGCATTGCGCGTGCCTGCTAATGGTCGCGGGAGCGCGCTTGAATGAAATCGGAGGAAGGCGAAATACATTCTCATTAACATACAGTGGAACACATCTTCATCGTGTGGCCGCACTGAATTACCTAGGGTGCAACCCTGTGCATATTTAGACAGAAGGTCCTACAACTCCCAACATTCCCCAGCCAGCAGAATGCTGGGAGTTGTAGGACTTTTTTTTCCCCTGTCTAAATATGCATAGGATTGCACCCTTAATGCATCCAACTTGGAGGGGGGTGGGGTGTCACAGATGCAAAAGGGGCTCCTGCACTTTTAAGAGTTGTGTGTAGAGGAAGGCGTTTCCGCAGATGTGCAAAACTATGCCTGCTGAAATTCCCTCCTCCACAGTAGGGGTGAGCAGAAAGAAGGCAGAGTGGGATCTACTGATAGATCTACTGAGAATGGCCAGGATTTCTGGCTCCAAACAGGAACACCAAAAAAGCCCCCCCCCCCTCTAATTTAGGCTGCTGAGATGGAAGAAAGCTCAGGCACAGGGGACCAGGGGTGGGCTTTTGTGGGACCCTTGTTTCTTAATTTTAAGGGTATGCACCCCACCCTGCCTCCAGAGCTAGTATTTGGCACCTAGATTCAGTTGGTGGACCTCAGGGTTCTAGTAAAAAAGAAAAAAGTAGATCCTGCAACCGTGACGTTTGCCCGTCCCCTTTCTACACGGCTATTCCAGGTGCAGGAGCCCTGTGCCCTCTTTTGCTCCTGGCCACCCTGATCTCACTAAACGCCTTTTGTGATTCTCTACATTGCACATGAGGCTGCTTGAGAAAAAACAAAACAACAGACAAATTCATGGAGGAGAAGGCTGTCAATGGCCGCCAGTCCTGAGGCTATATGCTACCTCCAGTACTGGCAGCAACATAGCTCTGAATGCCAATTGCTGGGGAACATGAGCTGGAGGGTGTTATTACACTTGTGCCCTTGTGGGTTTCCCACAGGCAGCTGATTGGGCTACTGTGGGAAACAGGATGCTGAATTTGATGGACCCTGGGTCTAATCCAGCATGGCTTCTTAATCAGGGCCAGACCCAGACATTTTGCAGCCTGAGGCAGAGAACAAGATGGCACCTTCTCCCACTTCATGTACAAAAGCTGACTAGACTGTTTCATCAACACTGGTGATGGAAACAGCATCCCCCATTGAGCCTGAAGGCAGCAGGCTAGTTTAGGGAGTACAGGGCAGGCAGTGAGGCACACAGCTTTCTCTTCCAACATCTTGCTGCTGCCTCAGAGCATCTGCTGCCTCAGGCAGCTGCTTTGCCCTGCCTAATGGTAGGGCCAGCCCTGTTCTTAATTCAAACTAACAGCACAGTTCTATGCATGATGGCTCAGAAGTCCCGTTGAGTCTGATGAGGCTTGCTTCCAGATAAGTGTGTTTAGGATTCCAGCCTAAGACTGCAATCCTACATAGATCTACCTGACAGTAAATCCCATGGGGCTCTGTGAGATTTACTCCTGAGTAAACATACAGGCTGCAAGCCTAATATACCCTCTATCTACAAGTAAGCCCAATGAACCCAATGGGATTGCCTTCTAAAAGCTAACATGTCCGGGACTCACAGCAGGGATGAGGCTGCAGGTTGTGTAGATAGAGGTTTAGAAAATCATAAGTGAAGCGGACAGAAGTTCCCCCCTTCTCCCACAATACCATAACTTGGGGTCACCCATTGAAACCGAGGGTGCTTCCAGACCAAGCTTTCATTGTGCGGTCTCTGTGCCTCATCTGCAGAAGTTTACCAGGTGCTAAGATGATGACTTTTGCTTACAGCCTTCCCATGTCTTGCCACTGCTTTTTTCTTACTCAGAAAACACCCTTTAAGGACAGAAAGATGAAATAGCTGCAGAAGGCATTTAGATTAGGTGCCCTCCATCTAGAAGCACCCTGCCTGGCAATAGGTTCAGTCCCTTGTGGGATTCACTGTCAGCAACAGCTTATAGATGGCTTTTTTAAAAGGATAACAGCATATGCAGAGAATAGACCCATCCATGGCTATTAGGCATGAAAGGTACTTGGAAGAACCTCCATGTTCAGAGGCAGTATACCTCTAGGTGTCGGATGCTGGCTGGCAGGGGGAGAGACAACAGGAAAAGGCTCTTGAACTCATGTCCTGCTCATGGGCTTCCCAGCGGCAACTGGTTGGCCCCTGTGGGAAACACAATACTGGACTAGACGTGCCTTCGGCCTGATATAGGACAGCTCTTTTATTGCTGAAATTGTCAGAGCGGAGGCTAGAAATGAAACAAGAAAGCAAGTTAAATTAAAAGAACAATACTGGGAACGTCACCATCCTATAATTTATGGGCTTTCTCTCCCAAAATAGTACATTCGGTTTCTTTTCGGAAGGAGAGGAGGGGGAAGAGGCCCTGTGCGCACAGTGGAAATTCCTCAGAGGCATAGAAGTGTTTCCATATGTGAGACTTTCAAGATGGGGATTTGTCAGGAAAAAAGTGATGTGGGGGCGGGATTCAGGGAAATGAGAGAGATGCTAAGTAACAGACACTGGCGTTTCCCAATCTGGCATCCTTCAGATCTGTTGCACTATAACTCCCATAATCCCCAGCCACATTGCTGGGGATTATGGGAGGGCTGCAGGCTGGGGAAGACTGGTATATTCCATTGCTCTTTTAAACTTCTTTCCAGCACAAGTTTTGTGTCTCATGGCTCTGCTATGTTCTGTGCTGGTGTCAAAACTTCCTCAGCGCTAGCCCCTTGGCTATGAAGCACCCTGCCCTTGGAAACTCATCTGAGCCAGAGGCTGGCTGCACATCTCGAGGAAACGCCAAACTGTTTGTTATGATTGGCTTTTAGGGAGATAAGTCTTAAAAAAAAATTCTGCCGAAACTGCTCATGCGATTGCAGATACCAAGTCTGGCAGGTGGCTGGGTAAACATAACAGAACCAGGCACCAGCTGAGCAAAACCCCAAAACGGCAATGCTGATAAAGTACACAGACTGGAAAATGATCTGAATAACAAGAAACCGTGAGTTTATAATTATGGGAACACTCAAAAGAAACAAGAATACTGAACTAATACATAGCAACCATAAATAAGGACATTAGATTAAAAGGTAAAGGTAAAGGTGTCCCCAACCAGTCGTGTCCGACTCTAGGGTGCGGTGCTCATCCCCGTTTCTAAGCCGAAGAGCCAGCGCTGTCCGAAGACGCTTCCGTGGCCATGTGGCCGGCATGACCGAACACCGAGGTGCACGGAACCCTGTTACCTTTCCCGCCGAGGCGGTACCTATTTATCTACTTGCAATGTCTTGCTTTTGAACTGCTAGGTTGGCAGAAGCTGGGACTGAAGACGGGAGCTCACTCCGTCATGCGGTACTCGGGTCTCGAACTGCTGACCTGCCGACCTTCCAGTCTGCAGTTCAGCGTCTTAACCACTAAGCCACCGCGGTCCCATCAAGGATATTAGATACAATAAATAAATAAATAAATAGAGTGTACAAAGATATAAGCATCAAACTTGAAGGAACAATCATCTGTGCATTGAGGTGTAAACGAACGTAGATCTTAATCTTGATCTTTACAGGACCCTGGTACAACCCTGTTTCGCAGTGACCGCTTCTTCAGAAATGAAACCGAAAAACGCCTCAAGGACAACATGGGCCATGGGAGCAACAATAAGGAGAGAAAGTATTTTCTGAATGCGCTGCATCACCTCTCGCCGCAAAACGTATTGTGGCTCCAGAGCTGGGTAAGGCTCAAACCACAGGCAGCTGATTTACTCACTCTGGTGGCAAGTGAGTTGATTTGGCAGGTGCCCAATCAATGACATACCTGCCTCGTCAACTGGGTATACCTTACCTGCAAGACAGCAGGAAGATAAAGGGGTAAGTGGGATGAGGGATGGGGACGGGAGAGAAATAGTGAGGAAGGGGGTTGGGGGAGAGAAATAGGAAGGCTAGAGGCTGGGGGTGGAAAGATACAGAGAGAGCAAAGTTGAAAGGTCTATGTGGGCAGAAGTTTGGGTGGGGCCAATCTTGCCTTCTCTTCTTGCCAGCTGAACAGCTGATTAGCAGCAGGTTCAGGAACAGGAAGGAGGACCAGGCACCCAAACGTTTTTCATTTTTTTAAATAAAAATCTGAAGGGGGCAAGGAGTGGAGAGCTTCACGGGAGCCATTGGAGGTCTGTGTGGATGCTGCGTTGGGGACATCAGCCACACCAGGTTCGGTGGGGTGGGTGGGGACGCAGCTTGGGCTGCAAGCCCATTACTGTGAGGAAAAAGCTGAGGCTGAAGTATAGATTTTGACTGACAATCTAAAAGGACTCCCTCTAATAGTGAACCCAGGTGGTGAGTGCCAGCAGGAATGGAGCCAAGATGGAGGGAAGGATCAGCATCCCCGGGGGAACCCTTACTATGTAGAAGTACAACACTGAAGAAACTGAAGGAAAGCAACTCCTTTCCTAAAAACAATCCAGTGAGGACTGAGCATGCTCAATAAGCATGAAATGGTGAGTGTTAGTTGGGAAAGAAAGAGTGTTGTATCCTGTCAGAAGGCATGGTTGTCTGGAACCCCGAACGCCTGTTAGAAGGTGAGGATGTGCTACAAGACTTTGTTGCAGGTCCCACTTGTGAAAACATAATTCCCTGGATCTAGATGAAATGTCCAGAACCTGTGAGATTCTCTGGAGCCAATGAGAAGCAGAGTTAGAACAAGTGATATTGAGCTGCCAGCCCAGACCTTCAGGGCCAGCCGCCCCATGACATGGGGTGAATCCCCAGCACAGGTGGTGGAACAGGAGGGGCGGCAGACTGCAGCCCCACTGGGAGAGCCCCGTTGGCATTGCTGCCATGCCGGCAGCACTCACCCGCTGCGGCAAATGAAACAGTGGGAAAGCGGCACATAGAGCTCCTGGGAGGAGGAGCTGCCCCCTCCTCCCCATCTCTCGCTCTGACAAAGGCTGGGTTCTCCGGAAAGGCTGCCTGCCCAGTCTCTCACTTTGGGGGATGGCTCATGGCGAGAGATCAGGTGGCTGGACTCTCTAGAGAGGCAGTTTTCAGGGCTACCTCCCACTGCCACACTCTGTGCACTCCATAATGCAACATTTTGATGCAGGTCCCACGTGTGTGTGTGTACACAATATATACAGAACACTCCAGTCTAAAACACCTTGGTCTAGCTTGAGGTGGTGAGGTACCAGATCATCTTGCAGGGCTCCTCGATCTTTCATTTTTGTACTCTTTCCTTTGCTTCCATAGGAAGCTGCCAGAGACGAAGCTAGGCATCAGGCAGTGATCCACTCTGGGGAGGGAGTTCCACAAGCGGGGACCACATCAAAAACACCCCCCTCCCTCATCACCATCTGCTTCGCCTCCAAGAGCGGGGGACACTTCAAAGAGACCGCCGGATGACCTTAGCATCTAGGCAGGCTGACCCGAGAGCAGGCATTCCTTTGGGTATCTGGGACCCAATCCGTATATTCTCTACAGGAGCAAGCCACGCATGTGAAAGAATAGGGACGCTGTTGTGGCAAAAGCTAGATCTGCCCCTCCAAGCTCAACTTTGGGAACTCTGGCCTTCACTGACAACGATTTCATAGGATGTGCACACAGTACTTCTCTGTCTAGAAGCACATCACACCCCAAAAGTGTTACTAAAACGTGTGCACACGTGCACACACCGCCTGTCCTGTTGCCAGGGATTCTGCTTGTGAAATATGCCGATTAGCCACAGAACTCAGCTTGTTCTTCTGGAACTACAGCTGTGCTTATCTCCAAATAGTTTAGCTGCCTTTACACATCTCTCATGGCTGAATAAAGAGATTTCGATCGCTCCGATCCTTTCCAGAAATAAGTGCTTTTACAAAAACTAAGCAAACCTCAGCTCAGAGGTCTCACTTTTTTTCACAGCCACAGCAAAGGCTGCCACTGCTTCTCCTTCCCCTCCAAAAAACAGGAATAAAATAAAATACAAAGTCTTATCGAGAAGTCACATCAGCCGCTCTATAGTGCCCTCTTGTGGTTTCATTATGGAAATGCGGAGACTGGCACACGCCAAGCCTTTCATATAGCAATAGATTTTCCCTCCTTCCCCAGGCTATGGATTATTACTTAGACATTTATATTTGAAACTGCAGCATCAATATAAGGTTGCAGCAAAATTTCCCCTCCCGCTGTCTCCACTACTGGCTGATTACATGATGGAATATGTTAATTGGAAGGGGTTTCGGGGGAGAGGTTCCTCTATGGGCCTAATTTTGCAGTATATTTATGACCTAAATAAATAGGTCAAGCTCAAAAACCATACACAATCGACCCCTGTGTGATGGGGGGGGGGATTACCAGCACCAAAAATATTCAGTTATCAAGCAGGCCACCCTTTGCAATACTGCAAAAGACACAAAAGACACCCTGAAATGCATCTAGGGGGGAGAGGGAGAGAGAGAGAGAGAGAGAGAGAGAGAGAGAGAGAGAGAAAGAGAGAGAAAAGCTTGAATTTATAACACTGCTAAAGGCTTCCTCCCTTACCTCATGCTGTCAGCATTTCTTGCCTATTTAGTATGAACAAGAAGCAACTGCAGGGAGGGGAGGGAGGAAAGTGAGAGGATTTTTTTTTTTAATGGGAAGGGAAGAATAAGAAAGGGGGAAGGCAAAGCATGGATGACGCACAGTCATCAGCTTTTCAAAGCCGCCAAGTTTAAACCCAGGATTCCAACCTTGGCTATCTACATGAATGAGAGATTCTCTCCCCACCCCGCCACCACCCTTAGTGCAAGTAAGGGCAATCCACGATGCAGTGCAGAAGGAAACCACATCATCACAGGGCTGGCAAAGCACACGCAGCGGTGCAGCTCCACTTTAAGAAAATGCTGGCCATGAGCCAAGCTGAGCTCAACGCATTTCTGCAAATAAGGAAGGCAGTCACCCCATCCTAGTTGACTCACTGTGTGGGTTTTAGTCAATTCAATTTGCATACAGGTAAACAAACAAACATGCAACAGTTCTGAAGCAAGAAGCACACTTTGATTTCAGACAAGGCACACATGCGCTCTAGCAGGTGACATCAAAGAAAGATGCATCCCCTTTCTTGTGCGCAAAAAGGGGATTCTTCTTTGAAGCTGGCACCTGCTATCTGCCATGTGTTGAAGCACTTGTATTAAAAATAGGGCTGTGTCACCTGGCTCAAGAAATTTGAAGTCCATTCATAGAACTAGTTTTAACAGAGTACTGAAGTCCATAAAATTTGCATATATTCTTGCATGACTACGTGGGCTTTTGAGGATGGCGTGAAAACCCTGCTTTGCTTTCTGCTTGCTCCTGCGCCAGAGTGAAAGTGGACCAGAGGGAAGACTGGGAGAAGGATGCAGGCGGTCCCAGGCTCTCCGGTAAGGAGGATCTTTGCAAGCAGGCTGACTGATTGGAGAGCACCCCGGCCTAAGACCCTGGAGAACCGGTGGCTGATTAGACTAAGGGAGCTTCCTATGAAACAAATAATGCACTGTGCGTGGACCCTTGCAGATGTCATGCAGATTCTCACTTAAGTGCCGCTGGTGGTACAGAGCAGCAAACGGATACATCGCACGAGGCTGCCGATTGCAATCTCCACCCCAGATGGGACTACAAAAAAGATGCTGCCAGTCAGAATATCGGGCTAGATTAGGGGTGGTAACTTTTTTCTGCCAAGGGCCATGTTCCCTCATGGGCATTCTGGTGAGAGCCATATGGCAGCAGTTTGTAGGGCTAAAAGCAGTGATGGTTAGGGCCAGAACCAAAAGTGGGTTGTGGTTCACCCCTTTTCTTTTTCTGCCATTCCCCCTTCTCCCACTTCCTTCCCATGCAGCAGACTACAACAGAAGGCACAGAACACTCTTGCCAGAGGTCTGAACTGATTGCGTGCAGAGGGCTTCTGAAGTTAGGCCAAGGTTCACACGTGCACGCACACGGGCTAGATGGACCAAGACTTTAACTTGTTTTGAGGCAGCTCCCATCTGCGGCAATGCCCGAGATGGAGGGAGGGAGGGAGGGCTACTCACTCCGGAACAACAAATTTGGGGGAAAGCCCTCCTTGAAAGGCTGCAGGAGTACACCGACAAAATGATTTTGAACAAGATCATCACTACTCATGAATGAGAGGCTTGGATTCCCATTGTGGCTGATGGCTTGTTCTTTCCAAAAGTGCCACCTGGGCTTGGAGGTAAATGCACTCTCAAGGAGGGCTGTGTGTTAATGAATCCATTGAAGGAAGCTGGAACCACATGTAAGATAGATGGGGGTTTCCCCTGGTTCTTCAGTTTAAATACTTTGTTAATTTGGGCAGTGGGTTGAAGGAGAAACTAGATGTGAGGAGCAGGGCTGGAGTCTCTGCCAGGACCCTGATCCACCGCTGACGACAGAGTTGGAATTAGCCTTAGAGGTCATCTGCAATGCGGGATGTAATTACAGCATCCCTAACAGATGACCATCCAGCCTCTGCTTAAATACCTGCAGCAAAGGAGAGTCCACCACCTCCCAGTCAGTCTGCTGCACAGTCAAGCAGCTCCTACCATTAGGAGCTACTACCTACCATTAGAAGTTACTCCTAGTGTTTAGCCGGAATCGGCTTCCTTGCCATTTCTACCCATTGTTTCTAGTCCTGCCCGCTGGAGCAAGAGAGAGCAATTCTGCTTCATATCCTTTCAGATATTTGAAGACTGCTATCGTATCTGCCCTTAATCTCAATCTTCTCCAGGCTGAACATAGCCTGCTCTTCCAGCCATTCCTCATAGGACTTGGTTTCCACCCCCTCACCATCCTGGTCACCCTTCTCTGGACACCCTCCAGTTCGTCAATATCCTTCTGCAAATGTGGTCCTTAGGACTAAACACAGTACTGCAGATGCAGCCTGAGCGGTGAATCCTAATGCAGAACTGTTACTTCCCGTGATCTGGACCCTAGGCTACAGTTAAAACAGGATTGTTGGGGGGTTTTTTTTAGCAGCAGCACACTTTCATTTTAAGCTGCTTTGAAACACACAAGCACACCCCTAGCCCAGCACTTTATTTATTTATTCATTCATTCATTCATTTCATTTCATTTCTATACCGCCCAATAGCCGAAGCTCTCTGGGCGGTTCACAAAAATTAAAACCAAACAACACTTCAAGCAGTGCTGTGTGGCTAAACTTAGCCGTGATTTAAATCTCCCACAGTGCTAAGTTTACATTGGTAAATTTACATTGGCGGTAAATTTACGTGGTGGCAAGACCCAACTCACTCCTGCTGCCCTCACCAAATGAGTTGTCCAGGCCCCACAAGAGGGCACTTTGCTCAAGGCCGTCTCGGACCTGGGGAAAGCTTGTGTCTCTGAGCCTAAGTATATGTCACATTGATCAAGTAGCATGCCATGTAGACAAGGATTAGGTTTTTCTTTAGTATAAGCAGTGGAAGCTGATGGTTCCGATATCAGTGGGACGGTGAGTCCACTCTGGGCTTCAGAGTGGGTGCCCTTGGATAGTTCTGACTGAAACCCAGAGTGGATTCCCTGCCCCACTGACATCGGAACCACCAGGCTCCCCTGGGTATAAGGATTGTGGTAAAAGTCCAAACTGGACTTGGAGGTCCGTGCCCAGCTGCCCTCCAATTAAGCTCTGGACACGTGGGTAAGATCCAGCTCGAGTTTATTCGTGTACAACGACGGCAGCTCTGTCAGTATGCACAGCCTGATTTGGATTGGGACCACCAAGCACCAGGAGGGGAGGATTAAACCTCCCTTACACACACACTGGGTGGGTAGCAAAAGAAAAAATAAAGTCTTCATTGGTGTAAATGGAGGCTCCCCTCCCCCCCCCGTGTTAACCCCTCCCCCATGTGGGTGTGAGGTGGGTGGGAAGGTTTAATCCTCTCCTCCTGATGTGCAGTGGTCCCAATCCAAATTGGGGCCATGCACATTTACACTAGAGGAAAAGCTAACCTTTTGCGATTAGCACGGTGCGTGGTTTCGCTCTCCCTTCCCTGCTCTTTCGCCTAATCTCTCCTTGAACACACAGCGCGATACGACTTCCTTGCACTTTCCGTTGATAGCCAGCGGTGTGCCGTAGACTGGGGCCTCATGGGCGGTGAGCAGTGGTGATTTTGATGTCTGCGGTTGGTCATAAGCTCACCTCTCACTGCAACATACAGCTATAGTCAAGGGCACTGACCTGCAGAGTGCTACGCCGTTGATCTGGAAAGCAAGAAATGGCCATTTCGAAACAGTGAAACATTTGTCACATGTGAGAACAGAAGGAGCTGTTCTCTCCCTGGCATGAAACCCTCGTTGATCCTGTTTGATATCTTCTGTTAGAAAGGAATTCGCCCTGATTGGGAGAACATTGTCCTATAAAAGGGTGTCCTATATACATGTCCTATATACTAATACCAAACATATTCTCCAAATGCGGATCCTTAGGTAGCCAAAACAGTACCATCCATCCCCAAGCATTGCAGAAGTACAAAGAAACTTTAAGGAAAAGTAACCTAAGGAGGGGAAAACTGGACTGAGCATCCTCAGCAGCCATGTAATGTTGTGGCGGGGGTGGGGAGTGGAGTGTCCTTGAAAAGCACAGGGCTGGTTGGAACCATGGACAGGAGCATTCCATGCTGCAACATTGTGTTGCAGTCCCACCTGTTCATCCATAAAATTGGAATTCGCCCTCATGGAAGACTTGGCTGGCTGTTTCCCTGAGCATCTTCTGACAGCAAGCGGTGTTTCAATGCTTTTCTTTCTTAACTGTACTGTGTATCAATTATTCTTCAGTATTTATGTCACACCGTTGTATCAGTAGTTTTACTCTCTAGCTATATTTAAAGAAGGGCATTCATTCCCAGATATTTTTTAAAATTCCCAAGCAAGCAAGCCTCCCCTTTTACCTGGGGTGCTGGCCCACAGGTGAAGCCGCATCAGACAACTGTTCCATCTACCCTAGTATTGTCTATCATTTTAGTGTTTACATTGTGTCTGTAAGCCCCTCTGACTGTCCCAGTTTGGCAGAAGAGGCCAAGTGGAAAATGATCATAGAAAAAAAAAAAGTGGCTTTCATACAACCCTAGAGGCCATCTAGTCCATACCCCCAATAGTTGCAGGAAACCCAGAGCTAAAGTGTCCTGGATTAAACTAACTCAGTTAAACTCCCCACTTCCTCAAGCAGTGAGATTTTCAACAGGCAGTGCCAGCCAGATTTAGTTTCCTTTGAGCAAGGGACCACTGGAGACTTAGGATATCTTGATAACATGTGCCTCATTTACAAATCTGCAAGCAGATACCCTACATCAGATGCCCAGAAAGAGATCCTACAACCTAAGGTGGCTTCATCTGTCCCTCCACTATTTCTCTCTGCATCTGCCAAACTGCAAATTGCGCTCTCTCTCTCTCTCTCTCTCTCTCTCTCACACACACACACACACACCTACCTACCTCTGTCCTTCTTCTTAGCCAGTGGTAAATTTTGAAGTATAGGTGTTCATCATGACAGTTGCTATAGCAATGTCCCCAAAGACAGTCCACAAATGCCTGTGTGTGTGTGTAGATATCTACCTGTGTATCTACCGGTGTCTCCTGCAAAGGAGATCGTTACCTTGTCGTGGTGCTGGAGCTTGAGCACCTCAATGATGCCATGAGCTAAACCGTGAAGGGACACCCAAGACAGGAAGGTCATGGCAGAGAGGTCAGACTAAATACGATCCCTGGGGAAGGAAACGGCAACCCACCCCAGTGTTCTTGCCATGAAAACTACATGGATCAGTAGAACCAGAGATATGTCAGTATACCATCGGAAGATGGGACTCCCAGGTTGGAAGATGGTCAAAATGCTACTGGGGAGGAACAGAAGATAAGTTCAACTAGCCCCAGATGACGCAGCTAGCTCAAAGCCGAAAGAATGGCTAGTGGCCGACGGTGCTGGTGGTGAACGACAAATCTGATGTTCTAAAGATCAACACACCACAGGAACCTGGAATGTAAAATCTATGAGCCAGGGCAAATTGGATGTGGTTATTGGGGAGATGTCAAGATTAAATATAGACATTTTGGGTGTCAGTGAACTGAAATAGACTGGAATGGGCCACTTCACATCAGATGACCACCAGATCTACTACTGTGGACAAGAAGACCACAGAAAAAACGGAATAGCCTTCATAATTAATAATAAAGTGGATAAAGCAGTGCTTGGATACAATCCAAAAAACAATAGAATGATCTCAATTCAAATTCAGGGTAAGCCATTTAACATCACAGTGATCCAAATATACGCCCCAACCACAGAAGTAGAACTGATCATAGTTCTACTTCTAGATCATAGAACTGATCTACTTCTGAAGAAGCAGAAGTAGATCAGTTCTATGAGGATCTGCAGCACCTACTGGATAATACGCCAAAAAGAGATGTTATTTTCATTACAGGAGACTGGAATGCTAAGGTGGGTAGTCAAATGACACCTGGAATTACAGGCAAGCATGGTCTGGGAGAACAAATAAAGCGGGACATAGGCTGATAGAATTTTGTCAAGACAACTCACTGCGCATAACAAACACTCTCTTCCAACAACCTAAAAGACAACTTTATACATGGACTTCACCAGACGGTCGACACCGAAATCAGATTGACTGCATCCTTTGTAGCCAAAGGTGGCGGACATCTATGCAGTCGGTAAAAACAAGACCTGGAGCTGACTGTAGTTCAGATCACGAATTTCTTATTGCACAATTTAGAATCAGACTAAAGAAAATAGGGAAGACCCACAGATCAGTTAGATATGAGCTCACTAATATTCCTAATGAATATGCAGTGGAGGTGAAGAATAGATTTAAGGGACTAGACTTAGTAGGTAGGGTCCCGGAAGAACTATGGACAGAAGTTCGCAACATTGTTCAGGAGGCGGCAACAAAAAATGTCCCAAAGAAAAAGAAAACCAAGAAGGCAAGATGGCTGTATCCCCATATCCCCATACCAAAAAAGGGAACCACTGAAGAATGTTCAAACTATCGAACAGTGGCACTTATTTCACATGCCAGTAAGGTAACGCTCAAGATCTTGCAAGGTAGACTCCAGCAATTCATGGAACGAGAATTGCCAGATGTACAAGCTGAATTTAGAAAAGGCAGAGGAACTAGAAACCAAATTGCCAATATCTGCTGGATAATGGAGAAAGCCAGGGAGTTTCAGAAAAACATCTATTTCTGATTTATTGACTATTCTAAAGCCTTTGACTGTGTGGATCACAACAAACTGTGGCAAGTTTTTGGTGGTGTGGGGATACCAAATCATCTTGTCTGCCTCCTGAGGAGTCTGTATAACAACCAAGTAGCAATGGCCATGGAACAACGGACTGGTTTAAGATTGGGAAAGAGTACGGCAGGGTTGTATACTCTCACCCTACCTATTCAACCTGTACGCAGAACACATCATGTGACGTGCTGGGCTTGACGAATCCAAGGCTGGAGTTAAAATCGCTGGAAGAAACATTAACAATCTCAGATATGCAGATGATACCACTTTGATGGCTGAAAGCGAGGAGGAGCTGAGGAACCTTATGATGAAGGTGAAAGAAGAAAGTGCAAAAGCTGGGTTGCAGTTCAACCTAAAAAAAAACAAGATTATGGCAACCAACTTGATTGATAACTGGCAAATAGAGGGACAAAACGTGGAGGCAGTGACAGACTTTGTCTTTCTAGGCGCAAAGATTACTACAGACGCTGACTGCAGCCAGGAAATCAGAAGACGGTTACTTCTTGGGAGGAGAGCAATGACAAATCTTGATAAAATAGTTAAGAGCAGAGACGTCACACTGACAACAAAGGTCCGCATAGTTAAAGCAATGGTATTCCCCGTAGTAACCTATGGCTGTGAGAGCTGGACCATAAGGAAGGCTGAGCGAAGGAAGATAGATGCTTTTGAACTGTGGTGCTGGAGGAAAATTCTGAGAGTGCCTTGGACTGCAAGAAGATCAAACCAGTCCATACTCCAGGAAATAAAGCCAGACTGCTCACTTGAGGGAATGATATTAAAGGCAAAACTGAAGTACTTTGGCCACATCATGAGAAGACAGGATACCCTGGAGAAGATGCTGATGCTAGGGGAAGTGGAAGGCAAAAGGAAGAGGGGCCGACCAAGGGCAAGGTGGATGGATGATATTCTGGAGGTGATGGACTCAACCTTGGGGGAGCTGGGGGTGGCGACGGCCAACAGGAAGCTCTGGCATGGGCTGGTCCATGAACTCATGAAGAGTCGGCAGCGACTGAACGAATAAACAGCAAATCTACCGGTGTGTGCATATGTAGATATAGATATGTTAGTTACTGGGAAAATCCATTTCCCCCAGCTACTGAGAGGATTGCAGCTAAGCTCAGACAGAACAGGGAAGTCCGAGGGGAATGGAAGGTGATATCATCGCCCCCGCTAATTGAAATGTCCCAGCAGTTCGAGCCTGCAAATCTTGGCTCCACAACTCCACTGCTCTTAGCTGAGGGTGGCGTTATCACCTTCCCTACACTTGGATGTGAATCTCATTCCAGCACTCAGAAAGTTTCATAGGGGTTGGGGCAGCCCTCTGGCAGGGATCCTGTAATTGCATCCTGCATTGCAGACCCAGCATGGTGCAGGGGGCTGGACTACATGACCTCCATGGTACCTTCCCATGCTCCCATCAGTTGACCATCCTGAGCTATTCATCAGCAATCTGCCTAACAAATATGCAGTTGACCAGGAGCCAGAATACTATGACAGATGCAAATGGGCATACTAGCTAATTTTCTTGTTGATTTGAGTTCTCCAGGCTTGGGCGTTGGATTGTTTTGAAATCTGAAAATTGTTTTTATATAATACATATCCTTTTTTTTTTTTAAGAAGAAGAAACAAGAAATAAGAAAATCTCACCAAAAAAACGGTTAAACAGCATTAGCAGGGAACAGAATTTGAAGTGAAAAAGAACAACAGGGGAGGAAAAAACCAAAGTCCTTATTTGAAAGGCTGCCGTAATTTGACAGAAAATGGCAGGATAAAAGGGAGCAAACCAGGACAAAAGTCTGGGCTTGTTTTATTTCTAAAGAATCTGATATTATCTGTCTGGATCGTGAATGGGGTTGTTTACATCTGTTTCTGCCCTTTTAAGGGCACCACCAAACAAGTTCCATTAAGTGCTTTCAAAAAATAACAAAGACAGGAGCGAAAGGATTCTGAAAGTGAAAGCCATCAGGAAGTTCTCCTGCACGAGCTCTGCCGAAATGAAAGCTCTTGCACAAAGGGAAAAGGAGGCTGGTGGACAAGTTTACAGGGGGACGTGCCCCAAATCTATAGCCATCCCCCTTCGTCACTAGCCAAGTTCTGTCACTCGGTACTCAAAAAACTGAGGTTGGTCCAGAAGATGAATTTAGGGCAGAATGCCGTAGCCAGGTTGGTGCTTATTACCAGCATATTACACCTGGGCTCAGGGAACTGTACTGGTTGCCTATATGCTGCCAGGCCAGGTTTAAGGTTTGGGTCCTTGTTTATAAACCCCTAAACAACTCAGGACTAGGACAGAGAAGGCCTGATCCTCTACCAGTGGTGGCTGGTGGCTCAGTCAGTCAGAAACCCTGTAGAGCCGCTGCCAATCAGTGTCAACAATACTGGGCTAGAAGGACCCATGGCCTGACTCGGTATAAGGCAGCTTCTTATGTTCTAGTGAATACTGCTTAAATATGGATTTGCCAGAGTGCAAAGCACCTTGGAACCCAGAGCAGATTCACCATCCACCTGACATCGGAACCACCAGCCTCCACTGTCCTCTACTTGTCTGCACAGCTGCTGCACTCATCAGGACAGACTCTCCTGGCAGTACCCAGATTTTGGAGGTCCGGTTCAGAATAGGCCTTCGTAGCGCCCATACCAACCCCTTCTGGGTTTTTGGCTCCTATTGAAAACATACCTTTTCCAACAGCCTTTCTCAGGTAGCCTTGTTCCCTGTATGTTTTTCTGCATAGCTAAGACATTTATTTAATGTCCGTGATTCATAAATACTGATAAATACATGTTGTTGTTGTTCAGTCATTAAGTTGTGTCCGACTCTTCGTGACCCCATGGACCATAGCACGCCAGGCCTTCCTGTCCTGCGCTCTCCCCCGGAGTGTGCTCAAGTTCATATTCATTGCATCGGTGATGCTCTCTAGCCATCTCATCCTCTGCTGTCCCCTTCTCCTTTTGCCTTCCGTCTTTCCCAGCATCAGGGTCTTTTCCAGTGACTTTTCTCTTTGCATTAAGTGGCCAAAATATTTGAGCTTCAGCTTCAGTATCTGTCCTTCCAATGAGCAGTCAGGGCTGATTTCCTTTAGGATGGACTGATTTGACCTCCTTGCAGTCCAGGGGACTCGTAAGAGTCTTCTCCAGCACCACAGTTCAAACACATCAATTCTTCGGCACTCAGCCTTCCTTATAGTCCAGCTATCACAGCCATACGTTGCTACTGGGAAAACCATAGCTTTGATTAGACGGACCTTTGTCGGCAAAGTGATGTCTTTGCTTCTTACTATGCTGTCTAGGTTTGCCATAGCTTTCCTCCCAAGGAGCAAGTGTCTTTTAATTTCATGGCTACAGTCACCGTCTGCAGTGATCTTGGAGCCCAAGAAAGTAAAATCTGTCACTGCTTCCATTTCTTCCCCTTCTATATGCCAGGAAGTGATGGGGCCAGATGCCATGATCTTCGTTTTTTTAATGTTGAGTTTCAAACCAGCTTTTGCACTCTCCTCTTTCACCCTCAACAAGAGGCTCTTGAGATCCTCTTCGCTTTCTGCCATTAGGGTGGTATCGTCTGCGTATCTGAGGTTGTTGATAATTCTCCCGGCAATCTTAATTCCGACCTGTGATTCATCCAACCCGGCGTTTCTCATGGTGCACTCTGCATATAAGTTAAATAAGCAGGGCGACAATATGCAGCCTTGTCGTACTCCTTTCCCAATTTTGAACCAATCTGTTCTTCCATGTCCGGTTCTTACTGTTGCTTCTTGTCCCTCGTACAGGTTTCTCAGGAGACAGGTAAGGTGGTCTGGTACCCCCATCTCTTTAAGGATTTGCCAGAGTTTGTTGTGATCCACACAATCAAAGGCTTTAACGTAGTCAATGAAGCAGAAATAGACGTTTTTCTGGAATTCTCTTGCTTTCTCCATGATCCAGCGAATGTTGGCGATTTGATCTCTAGTTCCTCTGCCTCTTCGAAACCCAGCTTGTACTTCCGGTAGTTCTCGGTTCACATATTTTAGCCTTGTGATACGTTCCATGGGGTTTTCTTGGCAGGAATACTGGAGTGGGTTGCCATTTCCTTCTCCAGTGGACCACATTTTGTCAGAACTCTCTGCCATGACCTGTCCGTCTTGGGTGACCCTGCACAGCATAGCTTATGGCTTCACTGAGTTACGCGAGCCCCTTCGCCACAACAAGGCCGTGATCCATGAAGGGGAAAGGAAAGGTTCCTCCTGTGCAAGCACCGGGTCATTACTGACCCCTAGAGGGACGCCGCTTGCGCTGGCATTTTTGTGGCAGACTATAGCGGGGTGGTTTGCCATTGCCTTCCCCAGTCATGACTACCTTTCCCCCGAGCAAGCTGGGTACTCATTTTACCAACCTCGGAAGGATGGAGGGCTGAGTCGACCTGAGCCAGCTACCTGGGACCCAGCTTCCGCTGGGATCGAACTCAGGTCGTGGGGAGAATTTTGGTTGCAATACTGCCGCCTACCACTCTGCGCCACACGAGGCTCAGATAAATACATACATAAAATTCTGGTAGATCCATAGTTAAGCATTATTCACCAGAATATCAGAAGCTGCCTCGTACCGAGTCAGGCCATGGGTCCATCTAGCCCAATGCTGTCAACACTGACTGGCAACGGCTCTACAGGGTTTCAGGCAGGATTTGCTCCAAACCCTACTTGGAGATTCTGGGGATCAAACCTGCAGCCTCTTGCATGCAAAGCAGGGGCTCTACCACTGAGCTACACACTCAGTCCCTCCAGCTCAGTACTGTCTACACCAACTGGTGGTGGCTCCCCAGGGTTTCAAACAGGAGTCATTCCCAGCTTTGCTTGAAGATCATAGTATTACAGAGTTGGAAGGGACCTTGGAGGTCATGTAGTCCAACCTCCTGCTCAATGCAGGACCTGCAATGCAGGATGCAGGCACAGCATCCCTGACAGATGGCTGCCCAGCCTCTGCCTAAATGCCTCCAATGGAGGAGAGCCCCCCCACCTCCCAGGCAGTCTGTTGCACTGTTGGACAGCTCTTACTGTTAGAACTTCCTGCTAATGCTTAGCCAAAACCTGCTTCCCTGCCATTTCCACCCTTTGTTTTTAGTCCTGCAACAGAAGTCTACTCTATCTTCTGCCTTTGAGATATTTGAAGACAACTATCAGTCATGTCTCTCCCGAATCTTCCCTTCTCCAAGTTCAACATACCCAACTCTTTCAACTCTTCTTCACAGGACTCAGTTTCCAAACCCCTCACCACCCTGGTTGCCCTTCTCTGGATGCATGCCAGTTTGTCAGTGGCCTTCTTCAAACCAGACACAGGACTCCAGATGCCAGGGCTTGAACTTGTGACCTTATGTGTGCAAAACATGCGCTTCGCCACAGAGCCAAGGCACTTCCTCAAAGTGGGCGATATGTTCTGCAGTAGTGATGACATGCATGCTCTGTTCTTTACATCGGTGGCTTTCAAACTTTCTGGCCTTCAGGGCACACGCCCCATAGCATATCTTCTGCCAAAGACCCCCTGAGCATCAGCCACACGGACTCTGGGTGTGTGTGTTGCAGAGGATTCTGGGAAATGTCCCAGGGCGCACCCTCGGTTCACTCAGAGGACTGTCCAGGCCAGTCGTAACTCGCCAGCCCTGTCCTGCATGGCCTGAACATGTAATCTAGATTGCATCAAACTTTTCCTGTGACAGTAGAGGACATCAGGGATGTTAGTTCTCCATTATGGACCTTCTCTCCAAGGTTCACCAAGGTGCACCTAGTACCTTGGCGGGGGGAGGACACACTCAGAATTAAGGAACAAGGGTGCCTCTGAGCATATGTTCAGCACAGAAATTTGTTCTCACTTCCAGAATTGAGCTTGGAGTCCTGTCACACAGACATCCACTCCTGGTAATTCCCCACCCTGCCCCACCCCGCTCTGCCACACCAGGTTTCTTCCATCTCAGCAGCCTAATTTAGAATCTACCTTCTAATGGCTAATTCACCCTGGCTCATTCAGCACTATAAATACAACAAATCCCCCCTCTCCACTTCGTCCCTCATTCAGCAGACCAGTTTAAACATTCAGCAGAACAAAACAGGAAAGTGATTCCATTTCCAGCTGACGGTGCTATCCTACACCTGTCTATTTAAAAGTAAGCCCCACTGATTCAATAGGACTTCCGCCCGGTTACGTGTGTGTATAGGATTACAGCATAAAACGCCAATCCAACGGATAAAACCTTTGTACATGGAATACTAGCACATCAAAGAGAGGGGTTCAGCCTCTCCTTCCCGGACATGCTGGTTTTCTGTATGCAGAGAGGGTTTGGAGTTGGGTGGCCATTCGAACTCACAGCATCTCACCTGATGACGGAGGTAGGATGGTCCAGAAAAAGCTTTACCGCTTGTTTCCTTTCCAGAATTCTTTTCACTGTTTCATCCTGAGCAGTTATCCATGCTTTAGTTACTTCCGGGTAGTGCTCTCTACATGGGGCTATCTTTAAAACAGCTCAGAAATGTCCACTGGGTGATTAGAATATATCAGAATATATAACACCAATCCTCCTGTTCCAACTCCACTGGCTCTTTGTTTCTGGCTCAATGGAAAGTGCAGGTTCCACCCACCCACCTCTTTAAAGCCCTACAGGGCCATCCCAAGACATTTTGCTGCCTGAGGCAAAGGACAAAATGGTGCCCACTCCCATTTCAAGTACAAAAGCTGACTGGACTGGCAGATGGATCTGTCCCCAACACTACTGATGGGACAACGTTCTCCGCTGAACGTGAATGCAGCAGGCTAACTTAGGGGGTGCGAAGTAGCCTTCATGGCACACAGTTCTGTCCTTCAACACCTTGCTGCTGCCTCCCAGCATCTGCTGCCTGAGGCCACTACCTCACCCTGCCTAATGGCAGGGCCAGCCCTAAAGGCCTAAACAGACTCAGACCTGGCTGCCTCAAGGACTGTCTCGACCTATATAAACTGGCCTGAACATTGAGGCCCTGCTTTCTTGTGCCATCATTTCATGTTATTAAGCGAGTGAGCACAAGTGACAGGGCCTTCTCGGTGGTAGTGCCCAACTCTGGAACACACTCTCAGTGGAGAGTCACCTGGCTCCCCCTTGCTGTCTTTTACGCATAAGCTGAAAACATTTTCATTTCAGCAGACTTTGCGTATTTAGCCCTGCTGCTGTTTTCAAGTCGACTTTTAATAGATCGCTGCTTTTAAATTGTTATATTGGTTTAAACATTTGTATTTTGGTAACATTTGTATTTATTTTGTTTTATTGTACTGTGTTTTCTCTTGTCGCTCATAAGCTGCTCCGGGTGCTGTATAAGCAGAACAGCAAGGTATAAATATGTCATAATAGTAGTCATTGACAAACTCCCAGAAATGTGAAGAGTTTTTTTTCCCCTCAAGCTCAGGAGGTTTGGCTTCCAGAATTACAGGCTGTTGGCCGGAAATTCCCAAACTGTGAGCATGGGAACATTATCACACCTGTGAGAGAAGTGCAAGTATACTGCAAAACAAAAAACAAAACCAGACCAAGAACAGTGGTGCAGTTAGGTAATTTTAGACCAGTGGAGGTTGGTGGCTCCTTTGCAACTTGGCTAGCTCCTTAAGAGTCCTGACTGAAAACCGGAGTGGATTCACCACCCAACTGACATCGGAGCCACCAGTCTCCACTGTTTCTGACTCTGAATGGTCTTACGCACCCCGCTTAAATGGCAATGTGCGTTACTTCATTTACTTCAAAATGTGGCAAGCCATCCCTGCTGCGTTTGGTGGGGGCCCTCCAGCTCATTCTGCCAAGTGAGGCCCTGGACCGCTGCTCCAAAGTCCTACCCTGCG
This sequence comes from Heloderma suspectum, assembly GCF_057233095.1. Taxonomy (NCBI): domain Eukaryota; kingdom Metazoa; phylum Chordata; class Lepidosauria; order Squamata; family Helodermatidae; genus Heloderma; species Heloderma suspectum. The sequence continues at coordinate 7,676,620 of NC_139471.1, read as the reverse complement.
AGCACCACTACAAGAAATATACTCATTAGGAGCAGAGGTCAGGAACCTGTGCCCTCCCCAATGTCGTTGAACTTCATCTCCCATCAGCCCCAGCCAGCATAGCCGATGGTCAGGGAGGATGAGAGTTGTAGTCCAGCAACGCCTGCAGGGCACAGGGTTCCCATCCCTGAACTGGAGGGTCCTGTAAGCCCCAAACAACCACCCGTAGAAGAGGTCACCTGTTACTTCTCTGCAGGAGTATCTGCTCTGGATTGAATGCCTCTGCCCATCAGTCTCCGCTGATTGTGCTACATCTCTGCTATCATCGAATGATCAAGATAGGATCATTCGATGACTCCAATGCACAGTTGAAGCAGAGGAGGTGGCAGTTGCATCTCGAATGAGTCACTGCCCTGGGACCCAGGATGCTGTTGTATACAAGGCCAAACGGTTTGTTCATCTAGCTCACCACTGTCTATTCTGCAGCTCTCCTGCAGAGGTTCCTCCATCACCTGCCACCTGATCTTTTCATCTGAGAAGGTTGAGGATCAAATCAGGGGCTTTCTGAATGCAAAGGATATGCTCTGCCTCCAAGCTATGGCCCCTCCTGAGCATCTGACGATGCCTTACTGTCAGTCAAACCTTTGGTCCATCTTGCCTGCTCTGACTGACAGTGGCTCTGTAGGTCTCATTCGCCACTCGGTCCTTTGAACTAGAAATGCCGGAGATGGAACCAAGGACCTCCTGTGTGCAAAGCAGGGGCTCTGGCACTGAGCTACAGCCTCTGGACGAATCCATGTGGAAACAGAGAGTAATTCTTGTTCTTATGTGGTCTGAAAGGAAACATTTCCAAGTGTGAGAGTGACAGCAGGTCTCCATGTTTTTTCATTTGCGGGAGGGGGAGCATGATGAAATGATACTGCAATTTCCTCCTTGCCCCATCACACTGTCAGCATGCACATATTTACCATGCAAACCTATTCAGATAAAAACACAGCCTTGAAATCACTTAAAATAACTGACAGGAATCAAAAATGACAGCAGCCCAGTTGGAGAGGGCCCATTGACCTGGCATATTCTGTCCGGGGCCCTGACAAAAAGCTGCTTCTGTCACGCACTGGCTTGAAAGGACTCAAAGCCATATTGCAACAAAGGAATCCAACGTCACCAGCACCACAGTTAAGGCTGTAATTTCCAAGAACTTCAGATATGTACATGCCAAAAATATGAGACATCAAAAAGAAGGGTATTTCCATCTCGTCCTTTAAAAACATCTAAGGAGGAGGGAGGGAAAAATCCAGCAGAAAGAAATCAGAGTTACCAGCTCTCCACAGCTTGGCATTCTCCATATGTGTAGGATCACAACTCCTGTCATCCCCAGCTACCACAGCCATGCTGGCTGGGGATGGTGGGAATCATAGTCCAACACATATGGAGAGCACCAGGTTGGGGAAAGCTGCATTAGATGATGTATACTGCAACTCAATACCAGGTCAGGAATAAAGAGACAAGACCCTCTCCCCTTTAACAGGATTCCTGTATCCTTAATACCTGCAGAGCAGGCAGAAATCCAACAGGTGAAGCCATCCCTATCTCCGTGCTTGACAAAACTGCATCTGCAGGATTTCTTTTCCCACATGTGACTGTTAAGAGCACAAGTGACCTTAAAGAAAAAAGTGGGGCGGAAGGAGGCATTCGGAAAGTAATACCAAACAGGCACAGATGTATGGTGCAGTGGGTAGAGCAGGAACTCCCAAACTTTGTGCCAAGCCACACTAAAGAACAGCTTGTGTTCTAAGTTTTCCCTTCCCCTGTTTTAGAACATGCCCCAGAATCCTCTGGAACACATTGGACTGTCCCAGGAGCCATGCTGAGGATGATGAAGGGAAGATCACCCTGGCCCCAGAACAGGAGCAGCTGTTGGGAGTTCGCTTCCCCTTTCCTGCCAGAAAGAACACTTGGCTCCAGCTATCAGTTGCCTTTGGGCTGCAGAGCAGAAGGGAAGCACCCTCCGGCCTCTACCATCGCAAAGGGAACAAGGGCTGCTGGGTTGTGCGTGTACATGTACTCAAAGGCACATCAGATGCTACTGCCAGTGTTGTTGCTGTTTATTCGTTCAGTCGCTTCCGACTCTTCGTGACTTCCTGGACCAGCCCACGCCAGAGCTTCCTGTCGGCTGTCGCCACCCCCAGCTTCCCCAAGCTCGAGTCCGTCACCTCCAGAATATCATCCATCCATCTTGCCCTTGGTCGGCCCCTCTTCCTTTGGCATTCCACTTTCCCTAGTGGAAACACTGCCAGTGTTATGTAACATCAAAAACCGGTACCTGAATTTGCTTTCTTTCCTCTTCCCTCCCCATTCCTTCTTCCTTTTGTATCATGTCTATTAGGTTGCAAGCCTGCAGGCAGGGATTGTCTTGTTTTTTAATCTTTGTACAGCATTTAGAAAATGTAAAGCACTTTGTAAGTGAAAATTAATACTAATAATAATATACAACTTTATTCCAGTTCCAACCCAGGTGAATCATATCACCTCTATTAAAGGACCAGGGGGCGGGGGGAGCTCCCATGATTCCTTTAGCAACATTTACCTAACCTTTCTTCTCAAGTTTAAAAAAAAAATTAGCATCAAGATCCCTTTAAAACTCAAGAGCACGTTGCTCTGCCAAGACAGAGGGCCCAATAGCATATCTTAAAACAAGGCTGCCAATTTCAGAACTTGAAGGCTAACATATCTAGGGTCATTTCTGCTCCCACCCCTTGCCACCCCTCTATCATTTTACAACAGTTACAGTGGGCTGGTCCAGTAAGTTTTAAAACTTGCATTCTGTTCCCCAAACCAAATTGCACTTTAATACTCTGGGCAAAAGAGCAATGGTTGTAGCCACCGCCACGGCTCGTAGACATTGACAGAGCACTGCTCCTCCATGAACTCATCCAATCCCCTCTTTTAAAGCCACCTAAATGAGTGGCTGTTTGCTGCATCTTCTGGCAGTGCATTCATAAATGAATCATGCACTGTGCCAAGCAATGCTTCCTTTAGTCTGTCCTGACTTTGCTGCCAGCCAACCAATTTCACTCCATGACCCCAGGTTGCTGGATTCATAGTATTGTGTGAGAGAGAAACAGAGAGAGAAATATTTCTATAAATACTCTACATGCCATGCAGAAGTGTAGAAACCTCTGTCATGTCCCCCTTTAGTCTTTTCTAAACTTAAGATCCCCAAACATTGCAGCCATTCTTCACGGGGAAGTTGCTCCAGCTCTGAACATTTTTGGTGGCCCTTTTTTAAACCTTCTCCAGTGCTCCAACATCCTTTCTCACCTGGAGCAACCGCACACAGTATTCCAAGCGCAGCTGCCTCATAGACTTATACCATGGCAGCTCTCTTATTTTCCTTTTGTAATGATCCCCTTGCACGCAACTTGCCCATTTCACCACCCTCAAATGCTGAGTCGACGTTTTCATTCCAGATGCCGAGTCAATGTTTTCCTCACAACCCCAAGATCACTTTCCTGGTTAGCCACCAGCCATTATACCCTATCAATTTAGCTGTGGAGTAAGGATGCTGCTGCTAATTATTATTATTATTTTGCCCCAATGTGCATTATGTTTTATATGTACTTACTCTGAACCTCATTTACCATTTTGCTACCCGTTGGCCCAGTTTAGAGCCACCCTTTTGGAGCAATTTACTTGGGCTTTCTTGCTTTGGGGCAGGGGTGAGCAAAACATAACTCTGGATCTGCTGACAGATCTCTGGGTAATTTGCAGTAGATTTGCAAGGGATTTCAGACTCCCAATTGTTTAACAACAGCAGGGATAAAATGACTCTCCCCTATCCTAAGTTATACTGTTGAAATGAAAAAAGCTTGGCGTAACCAGGGGTGGATTTGTGTGTGGAAGGGACTGTGAGCTCTGTTCAGTTCTAGGACTCAAACAAAGTCTTGGACTCAGAATTCTTTAATTGTCCTAAGTGTCTGTCTTTTGTAGCAGGCTCTCAGGTGGCTCTTGGGGCTGTAGTAAAAGCAACAACCAGGTAGATCCCGCAGGCCTGAAGACTGCCCATTACTGCTCTACGGTGGCGGGGAGGGGGCAGGGCAGTCAATCTAGATCAGAGATAGGCAACGTGGTACCTGCAGGCACCAATGCACCCCAGACACCTTTCTTGGTGCCCGCCAAGGTGCCTTTCCCACTCTTAAAAACAAAGCAAAACATTTTCTTACTGGCAATGGGGATTGCAGTGAAATAGGTTCCTCTTGGTGTGGAAAACTGTGGGTTTTCTACACAAGAGCTTTTCTACACAAGGCATTTATTGTGCATTCATGATTCCTTACTCACCATTGTTTACGGGCTCTTTAGACAACGTCATGATGCTCCAGTTTCGCTTCCATTTTTTCAGAACACTTTCCTAGGTTTTTTTAGAACGGGGAAAATGGGGTATTATTTTAGAACAGGGAAAATGGCGCTGTTTCTCCTTGTGTATTTCGGCTATTCTGCTATAGTGCAGTTCCCCCTAGAGGTTATGCAGCAGAAAAGCAGGAAAGGGAAAACTCTTTGTGCAGAGCTTGGATCCCAATCTAGTGATGAAACCGAAAGTAGATACAGTGATCAACGGCCCAGTGTAGAAAAGCTCTAAAAGCTCACAGAAAACACACACACCTTCACTGCCCATCTGAAACGCTTCAAAGAGTGTGCCAGTCTCACCTCTCTAGGAAGACAGTACCATAATCATGATGCCACTACCAAACTGAGCCCATCTCTCGTCCCACCAACCAGACCTCTCTAGCTGGTGTGACACACGACCTCCGATGATGATGATGACAATAAATGACAGGCACGTTCGTATGGGTGGGGGCAGTCCTTCAGATGTCCTGGGCCTAATAGATGATTGGCCATGAATGTTTCCCATCCCTTTTTAAAGCCAGAAGCTGTCACCGCCACATCCTGCCGAAACAAGTTCCATAAGTACTGTGAGTCCTGGGCCTTGTTGAGGAAGGACTTTCTTCATCTCTCCTGCATCTATTGCCAGTTTCATGATCAAACATGAACAGTTCTCTCTCTATATGAAGTCCTAGATGTGACTCATCTGGTTGCGGTTCCTCAGTGGAGAAAAAGAAACACACTCTGCATAAACTCAGAGGCACTCTTTACTGCAGTTCACTTAGTGAGTCTTCCCTGTGGGTTCATACAGTGGGGGCTGGTGGCTCTGATGTCAGTGGGGTGATGCATCCGCTCCGGGTTGCAGTCAGAACCCGCCAGAACGCTTAAGGAGTTCCAGACCTTGGATAGCTCCTTTAGAGTGCTGACTGGTCCTGACTGCAACTTGAGTTAATATATAGCTAAAATAAACTTTACAGGCAGGAACATCAGAACGGCATTGCTGGGTTAGCCACAGAAGACCTATCCTTGCTTGCCATACATGAACTGGCTACATGTCATAGCATACAGAAACTAGATGCTTATCAGGCAATATATGGTGAGCCTATACCAAACTCTATGCCTAGCCAAAGGTAAAGGAATTTTATTTATGATATGCCCATGAACTGAAAACTCCAGAAAAGAGCAAAACGTAAGAACGCTGCCTCACAGTCTTTCCTCTTCCATCCTGTCCCCCCTTTACCAGCCTTTTTGTTTTACATTACATTGTTTTACATTTGCCTTTTTTATTTTTGGTTGTCACAGCTCTGTTCCTTGCTTCGATATAAACTAAGCACAAAACTACAAACCACAGACTTGTTGGAGTACACCAAAGGTTTTGTCATAACCCAGCATAACCAGTGGTCAGCAAGGTACCTCTGGGAAAGCACAAAAGCAGGGTGGGAAGCAGGCAATGATCACCCTCTGTCATTTATCCCCAGCAGCTCTTATCTAGACTGCTTCTGTAAAACTAGCGTGCTTAATAGCCATTGACAGTTTGAATTTGTTTAGGCCTTTAAGGGCACAATCCTATGCATGAGAAGAGCCTTCAGTGTGGTGGCCCCCTTTCTTTGGAACTCCCTGCCCCTGGAGGTCAAGCAGACACCAACACTCTGTTGCTTCCAGCGCCTCCTGAAAACAGCTCTGTTCCAGGAAGCATTCCTTAACCGACCAGCCACATTGTTGTTGTTTTTTAAATTGGCATTCTGTTTTTAAAAAGCATAATTTATTTATTATACATTATATTTATATAATATAAATATTATATAATTTATATAAACGAATCTGTCTGTGAACAGACATCCCCACTCGGCCATGGAAGCCCACTGGGTGACTTTGGGCCAGTCACAGACTCTCAGCCCAACCTACCTCACAGGGCTGTTGTTGTGAGGATAAAGTGGAGAGGAGAATAATGTAAGCTGCCTTGGGTTCCTTGCAAGAGGAAAAAAGGCGGGATATAAGTGCACTAAAATCAATCCATCAATCAATCAATCTATCTATCTATCTATCTATCTAATATGGGGTTTTAATCTTTTAATCCTTTTCTGATTTTAGCTTTCATGTTCTCTGCTCCGAAATCTGTTTTAGATCTGGAGCAGTAAATAAATAAATAAATAAATAAATATTTAGACAGAAAAGAAGTCCTACAACTCCCAGCATTTCCCCACCAGCCCCCCCCCCCCGCCCATCAGCATACGTCTAATCTAGCAGCTGTTGCTTCAGCTCCATCTCACACAGTCACAGCAAGCACCTTTCTTCCAAGAAAGCAGACCTATGGAGCTGCCTATGAAGCCACACCACTGACCCATCTAGCCCAAAATAGTTGACTCTGATCTTTCCCAGCCTTGTTAACCCAGAGATTCTAGGAACTGGACCTGGGACTGTCTGCACCAGTGCCAGGTGTTCTGCCACTAAGCTATGGCATCATATCCACAGAACGTTGTGCCCACTGTTTTATTTCCCAGGAGTTGCTGTGATGCTCTTCCCTAGCCTATCTGAAACTTTCAAGCTGGTTTCAGAACCACATTGTCTGCGGAGAGGAGTGGGTGTGCATAGGCAGTGGCACCTTCAGGGCAGGACTTGGGGGCAGATGTCAGGGCCCCTCACTTGGCAGAATGAGCAAGGGAGCCCCCTCCAAACACAGCAGGGCTGGCTTAGCACACGTTGACATTTGTGAAGTCATAAATTCAGGGTTGGGAAGATTTCTGGCTTGCAGGGTCCGCTTTGTTTTGTACTAGAACCCTGAGGTCTACCAACTACACAGCCTGGTGCCAAAGGCAGACAGGTAGAATTCAAGAGCTCTAAGCCCAAAAATTTGTCCTGGATATCGGAACAGAATGGAGCTCACAATCCTTCCACACAAAAATCCACTTCCAGTAGGGATACTGGAGAAATTCGAGATGGACGAAAAGGAGTCTGGATTTCTAAGACTCTGACCTGCGGAATCCACTGCAGACTGGCCTCCTCAGGCCGTGCGGCATCTGTGGGCTTTCGGATTTATTTTTTAATTTTACTTTCCTGAAATTTACGCAAATGTATTCGTAGGAAAATACACATGTTTCTGCTGAGACATATGCCATCCCAGAAAATATATGCGGGGAAAAGTGGAATGGAATGGGGGACAATATGCTAAACGTTACGTACTAACGTAAATTACGTAAACTGTTGCAAACCCTCTTGTGGAATTATTTGCGCATTTTCCTGCATAACCAGCGGGAGGGGGGACTCCAATCTGTCTGTGAACAGACGCCAGAACGAACACCACATGAGCCATGAAACACACATGGGCCGGATTTCACAAAATCCGGACCCCCCTAGCTCCCACTTACCTCCAGCTTTCTTCATTTCAGCGGGCCGGGGGTTTGGGACTGGGAACCCTTCCGTTGCTGCCACTGTTGAACAGCTGGGAGCCCGGAATCTCGGGTGACCTACCCCAAGCCTCCCAGAGATCTGCCAGTAGATTCCCAGCTACCTTGTGCCCATCCACGATCGAACGCGCCCCCCACCCGCAGGACCCTAAGCGCACCACTGGATGCGCGAGCGAGAAAGAGGTCTCCACCCCGCTCCAAAATCAAAACTAGGGCACCCTTCCCTTCTCTTGCCGGCCGCAACCGCTTTCCTCGAGCGGAGCCTCTCCCTGAGCTCAGAACCTGCTGTTTCCAAAACACACCCCCCCCCCCGCCCGCGCGCGCGCCGCCGCCACTTTTTCTTTTTTTGCACCTTGTTACACACACGCACACGCAGCGAGCCGCGGCCGGGGGGATGATCGCTTGGAATGCGGGCAGAGCCCCGGCGCGGAGCGAGGGCGCTGCCCCGGGGCGGCGGCGGCGGCGGCGGCGGGGGAAGGTCTCCCTCCCCCGTCGCCCCCCTCCCGGCCGGGTTGGCCTGAGGCCAGCAGAAGCGGAGGGGACCCACCCGGGCCCCTGCCCTGGCAGATCTCAAATGCTGCTGCTTCCTGAATCCCAACGTGGCAGGCAAAGCAATGGCAAAGGAGCGAAAACACAGGTGGGCCCAGACCGGGGGCGGGGGGAGCAACCCTGGGGTGGCCGCACTGAGGCCCGGCTGCCTTTCTCCAGACCCCCCGCCCCCCATCAAACACACCCACGCTGACTTACTTGTCTTCTTCAGCCTCGCATTCAAAGCTGACTCCTTTCCGCAGCAAGGCGTCGCGCCGGCTTCTCCAGCGGGACAAGGGAGCCGCTTCCAGAGCCATGATCCATGCCTGCCCCAAAGCCCGCGGTTCAGCAAAGCCCTCTAGGCGGCCGGAGCCACCGAGGATGGAGGGAGGGATGGCCGACTCGCTCTTGCTGCCTTCTCCCTCCCTCCCGGCGGCTGGACCCGCCCAGTTTTGGCGAGGGGCGCACGGAGGAGGAGGTAGAGGAGAGCGGCCGAAACTGCGCAACCCCGGCGCCGATCCCTTCTTACCTGGCGCAGCTCCAGTCCTTCATTGCCAGCCTGCCTCGGAGCCCTCCGCCCGAAGACCTGGGAGGCCGGGGCGCTCTGCACATGCTCAGACGCAGCGCGCGTTTAAATGATTGCGCCTTGGCATGGAGCGAGCGAGGCTGTGCGTAAAGTGGGTCAGGCGGGGCGTCGCGTCTGCACACCGGCGTGAGTGTGTGTCTTCACTTTCCCTTTACAAACAGCAGACCCTGGTTAAAAGTTCCGTAATGTGCCGTGGTGGAAGTTTTGCAGGAAACATGGCAAGCTTCCTAACAGGGAGGCAGAGCGTAGGTCTGTCTCCAGAGTTTCATTCCCAGGAGTTTGGATCTGGGACCTTCTGCAGGCAAAGCAGATGTTCTACCACTGAGCTATTGTCCTTCTTCTAAATTAAAGTTAGATTCCAGTCCTCGTGGCTCTTAATTAAATAGGAGCATAGGACGCTGTCTTATACCTAGTCAGACCTGAGTCATATAGCTCACAATAACTGGCAGCCCCAGAGAGTCCAACAGGGATCTTTTGGAGCACTACCTGGAGATGCCAGCCATTGAACCAGGAACCTTCTGCCAGAGCTTTTCCTTTTCCACTTGGCTGTGGCCCATGAAGTGTTGTGATCTTGTATACATTTCGGCTCTGCGCAGAATGCCACAGACTGCTGCCTCTTCTATTTCTCAGGCTTTGGGCCACACTGTTTACATGGGGCCCGCAACCTAATTTCAAAAGCCCCCTGCATGCGTTCAGTTCAGACCTCTGGGAAGAGCGTTATGTCCCTCCCCTGGCAGTCTGGTGGTGCAAAGGAAAAGGGAGAGAGAAAGAAAAGTGGGGGGGGGAGAGAAAAGGGGTGACCCACCCACTTTTGGCTCTGGCCCACTGCTAGTTTCAGTCCTGCTCACCTCTGACAGAAAAACAGTTGCTTGTCTCTGGTTTGGTTTGGATTCTGTCTCCCTTTGTGTGTGTGTAGATACAGGCCTGGTGCCTCAGGTAGCTGCCGGTGCCAGCATCCACAGCTACACCAATGCCTACCCTGGGCCCTTTGGGCCAGGCTGCCAGGTCTGAGCAGCCATTTTAATTCCCACAATGCCCCACAGTGACGCTATGTCAGGAGCATTGTGGGATGTTAAAATGGTGGCACAGAGCCAGCTGCTTGGTGATAGCAGGGCCGATGCTCAACGACATTGCCAGGTAAGCCGGCTGAGGCCCCCCAGAGGGTAACCGCTGAGAATTCCCTCAAATCCTGGGCACATGCAGAAAGTCCCAGGTTCAGTTCCCAGCTTTTCCAAGTAGGGCTGGAAAGAATCCTGCCTGAAACCCTGGAGAGCCGCTGCCAGTCAGTGTTGACAAATTTATTTATTTATTTATTTATTTATTTATTTATTTATTTATTTTATTAATCACGCATCTGGCTGGTCACCCAGCCACTCTGGGTGATGTACAACAACAAAACAGTTAAAACAATAAAATTCTACATTAAAAACATCATAAAAATACCCTAACCCACCCGAAATGCCTGCCTGAACAACCATGTTTTTAATGCGCGGCGGAAGCTCATTAAAGAGGGGGCATGGCGGAGTTCCCTAGGGAGGGAGTTCCACAGAGCGGGGGCCACCACAGAGATACTGGGCTAGATGGTCTGACCGCAGTGGAAGGCAGCTTCCTATGTAAATATTAGCCCTACTTAGAGTAGACCCATTTAAAAGAATGGGAATTAAATTAGACTAACATTGGATATGACCCATTGGATAACCCCCTAGTGCCCTCCAGATGTTTTAGACTACAACTCCCATCAGCCCCAGTCAGCATGACCAATGGTCAGGAGTGATAGGTGTTTCTCCAGGTAGGAAAGGCTCACAAAAACAGAATGCCCCTGCTATTATGACACCCTCCAGACATTTTCAAAAAGTGTATTATTAAAGGATTATTATTATTATTTTATTTCAACGTTTACAGAACAGTGCATTTTGAAAACTGCATAAATAACATTTAAAAATGTGTGTGTAATACTATACAAGCCAACGCTTCCCAACAACAAGCCTTTTTATTTGCCAGGTCCCCTTACAGGATCCTGTAAAGAAGGTGAGTAAGGGGAGACAGACAGAGGCGTATAAAATTATGCCTGGTATGGAGAAAGTGGATAGGGAGACATTTTTTCCCCTCTCTCATAATACTAGAACCCAACAGGGTCATCCCATGCAGCTGATTGGTGAGAGACTCAGGACAGATAAAAGGAAGTGTTTCTTCAGACAGCGCTTAGTTAAGCTTTGGAATTCACTACCACAAGATGCAGTGATGGCCAGCAATTTGGACAGCTTTAAAAGGTGGTTAGACAAATTCCTGGAGGAGAAGTCTATCAATGGCTACTAGTCCTGATGGCTATGTGCTACCTCCAGAACCAGAGGCAGTGAGCCTATGCACACCAATTTCTGGGGAACATGGGCAGGAGGGTGCTGTTACAGTCGTGTCCTGCTTGTGGGCTTCCTGTGGGCAGCTGTTTGGCTGGGCTAGATGGACCCTTGGTCTGATCCAGCAGGGCTCTTCCTATGTTCTTAAAACCAAGAGGAGGGAGCCATTTTCTTTTCCTGGGGGTTGTACCAGCCATGGCTCCTTTCCCTTTCGTAGTGTAACTTTTCTTGTGTAACCAGGCCTTTGACCTGTAAGCTGATGCATCAGTTTTGCCGTTATTGTTGTTGTTGTTCAGTCGTTCAGTCGTGTCCGACTCTTCGTGACCCCGTGGACCATAGCACGCCAGGCCTTCCTGTCCTGCGCTCTCTCCCGGAGCGTGCTCAAGTTCATATTCATTGCATCCGTGATGCTATCTAGCCATCTCATCCTCTGCCGTCCCCTTCTCCTTTTGCCTTCAGTCTTTCCCAGCATCAGGGTCTTTTCCAGGGAGTTTTCTCTTCGCATTAGGTGGCCAAAATATTGGAGCTTCAGCTTCATTATCTGTCCTTCCAATGAGCACTCAGGGTTGATTGCCGTTATTACCTCATCCCAAATTCTGAGATGCTACAAATGTGAGGTTGGCGGGGGGGGGGGGGGCTGGCTTACTTTTTTCATGGCTTTGCAAATTCCACATGCTCTTTCCTGTGCATAATTAAATCTTGATACAGATTGTTCTGGCGAGTATCTGAATGTTAGTAGGGCCAGCCTGAGCTCAGGCGAGATGGTCCCCAGGAGATATTTTTAATCCCTGTATTGCATGTGCCTGTTTATTATATCTAAGGAGTGCCTTTTTATTGACAAATGTTGATATTCAACTAAAAATGAATTAAATCTCTCTTCCCCTCCCACATCTGCATTCAGAGATTTAGGCTTCAATCCTCTCCTCACTTACCTGGGAGTAAGTCCCATTCAACTCAGTGGACTTTAGTTCCGAATAGACACACATGGGGTGGCACTGTGGGGCGGGGGGGACGCACTGTGTGGTGATGCTCGTGATGACCAGGAGTGCAACATTCTGCTCTCCTTCTAATGCACTTCGATGCACCTTCGAAGTTGTGTGGCAGAATCTTGCTGGTGCCTAAGCAGAGCCATAGGTTGCTGTCAAGCGGGAGCAAGGAGAAGGACCAGAGTCAAGGGCAGGCCTGGTTAGGCACCTGCCAAGGGCCCAGGCAACATCAAAAGCCCCTGGAATTGCTCCTCGTCATCGTCATCGCAACCTGCTTGTTCACCTGCCTCTCACTCTGCGGAGTGCTTTTCTTTCTCTCCACGGAGAAAGCACAGGGCTCTGGACGTCTGCCCCAAAGTCCTACCCTGATGGCACCACTGCATCCTAGGGCCCAGAGCAGGTCCGGCCCAAGGCGTTTTGCTGGCTGAAGCATAGCAGCGAATGGTGCCCCCGCCCAATCAAGGTGCATAGTACCCAAAGCCAGCCGAGTTATTCTGGTGCACGAGGCAGAAAATCTCAGAAGCACCTCTCCCCAAACCTAGCAGTAGAAATACAGTAATAACTAAGTAAATAACTACAATTCACTGCCCTTTCATGACATCTGCTGTCTGCTGACCCCGGCCTGGAGAGGCGAAGGGTGGCGGTGCTATCATCACACATCACAAGATGCAATTCTAACTCAGCCTCATCTGCTCTCCTGAGAACTAAAGAGCAGCTACAGAAGGAGGCTGAGTAGTGTCTGGGAGAATGAGTGATGCCCCCCACCCCCCTGGATGCAACACGGCCAAGGACCCTCCTTTTGCTACAGTATGCAATTCACCTTGCAGGGGTGGGGTGAGTTAACAGCAGATGGAGCGAGGGGAGACACAAAACCATTTCACAGAAAGGCAAACTGAGGCAAAAACACAAATAACTCGGCCAAGATTCTCTCTCTCTCGCTCTCGTTCTCTCTCTCACTCTCACACACACACGAGTTCCAGTTTTCATCTGTCCTCCTTTCCAAGCCTGCGGTCCTAAGCATGCTTACATGGGAGCAAGCCCCACTGAACTCAGTGGGACTTACTTCTGAGCAGACGTACATAGGATTGCTCTGTATGCTTGGGCATAGTCAGATGGGGGCTGGGGGACAGGAGGGGGGGGACTTCAGAGGCAGGACCCTGCCTTGCCTGCCTGCCTGCCCTTAATGATGGGCCTGCTCTGAGTCCCTTTAAAACCTAGTTTTAGTTGAAAGACTGCCTTCCTTGGTCTTCTGAATGAGAACTGGTTGGGTCTGCTTTGGCAGGGCAGAAAGCAGAAATGAATCCACCATATCTGTGTGTGTGTGGGGGGGTCGTACCTGAAGAAAGCCATTGTAAGAAACAGTGTGTATATGTTACATGCGCAAAAAGGAGAAACACAAGGTTATTACGACTTTGCCGTTTTTTCTCTCGCTCACTTCCCGATGTGTGTGACCTCTCTGCAGTGGAACTGAAATGCATCTTTGAAGCAAATCTTTGACCTTGACAGATTTCACTGGTACAGAAAGTGTATTGGAAACTTTATCTTGGAACTTATCTGCAGGGTGCTGGGTAAATATACATCCAATCCTTCCAAAGAATATTTGCAGAAATAATGTCTTTATCTTGGAAAAGGGGGTGTGGGCAGGACCTGGTGTGGAACACATCATATGGTTGGAACCTCCATCTGGCCCTACTTACAACACACTACCCCAGTTTTGGGTGCCTGTCCCTGATAAAACACTTCTCCTACTTTGCCTTGTGTGGTGGAGGGAATGTTAAGCTTTTAAAAAACTTTTTGCTAGTTTCCCCCCCTAGAGTTACCATTCAAGCTCCTTCTCTGGGTCTCTAGAAATTAAATATTTGTGAGGTGGACATGCATGTAAATACAACCACATGGACAAAAAAAATGCACTGCTTCCCTTCCTCTCACTGTCCACCCACCATTGCCTATCCAGAAAGACAATCTTGCTAAAATCCTTTTGAGTTGCAGCTGTTCTAGATCCATTGTGCAGTTAAACTTCTATTAAGCCAGTCTTAGGAACCTGATTCTATGAGAAACTGCTTGTGGCCATGGGTGATGGCTTAGATGGCTTTAAAAGAGAGCCATAGGATCATAGTGCTGGGAGGGGTTCTTGGAGGTCATCTAATCCAACCCCCTGCTTGCTGCAGGCTTTGCAATTCAGGATGCGACTACAGCAGCCTCCCCCAACCTAATACCCTCCAGATGTTTTGGACATCAACTCCCATCAGTCTCAGCCAGCATGGCCAGTGGTCAGGAGTGCTGGAAGTTGTGGTGCGAAATATCTAGAGGGCACCAGGTTGGGGATGGCGAAATGACAGCATCCTTGACAGATGGCTGTCCAGCCCTGGCTTAAGTGCCTTCTACGAAGGAAAGGCCACCACCTTCCTAAGTTAGTCTGTCCCACTGTTGAACAGCTCTTACTGTTAGGAAGCTTCTCCTAATGTTTAGCCGTAATCTGCTTCACTGCAATTTCCATCCATTGGTTCTAATAGTGCTGTCTGGAGTAACAGAGACAAGCCTGCTCCTTCTCCTTCCTGAGAGCCTTTTGGGTATTTGAAGTTGGCTAGCATGTCTCCCCTTAATCTTCTCTTCTCTTCTCTTCTCTTCTCCAGGCTAAACATACCCAGCTCATTCAACCTTTCCTCACAGGACTTGGTCTCCAGCCCCTTCACCATCCTGATAACTCTCAGTTTGTCCATGCCCTTCTCAAAATGTGCTGCTCAGAAGCATTGCAGAATCATCACTTCCCGTGTAAGCCATGGAGGAGGAGAGGTCAGAGGACGACCAGCAGCTATCAGGCCCAATGGATTTTCCGCATCCAGCGTTCCACTCGGTATGAAGGGAGGGGCTGTTTCACGCAGCGGAGGCTGGTGGCTCCGATGTCAGTGGGGCAGTGAATCCGCTCTGGGTTTCAGTCAGAACTCTAAAGGAGCTTTCCAAGGTGCAAAGCTGTCCAAGAACAGCTCCTTCAGACCTCTGAATCATTCTGACTGAAACCCGGAACAGATTCACCACCCCACTGACATCGGAGCCACCAGCCCCCACTGGCTTCATGCTCTGCCTGTCAGCATCCCAGAGGTATCTGCCTGGACCTTGTGGGCTAGATGGCCCTTTGACCTGCTGTTGGGATCTGGTAGTAGATACAGTCATCAACCTATCAATATCTAGTCCTTGCTGAAGAAGGGTGAATCGGCCTTGGAGGATGCCTCTCCCTTCATGTGCCCCATGTTCAGTAAATATCATCCAGAGTCCCTGCTTTGTGTCTGGATGGGCCATGGAAGAAGCAGGGCCCTCATCATGGTAGCCCCACAGGCGTGGAAAAAATGCATCCACCTCAGATCAGTCTTCAGTGTTAAAGCTCATCCTTAGCATTGAAGTCAGTCTAAGGCTTGGATCAACGGATCAGCCTTAGTAATGACACCTGTAAGCAGTTGCTTTGGCCCAGCTAGGTTTGGGGGTGATCATGTTTTCTTGTCCCCAGCATGACACTCAGCTATCATCTGGGGGTCGCATGATTACTGACAGGTCAATAGTTTATGCAGTTCCCTGCAGGGACAGTAGAGGGCAGCAGCAACACACACAAAGAACAAAATCAGCCAGTGCAGCTCAAACCCAGGAGAATACATAGACATAGACATGTGCCTTCAGATATTCCTGGAAAAGAAGCATGACTGGCCCAAACGTACAGTCATTTCTGTTTCTGGCTGGCTATGTTGCTTTGATCAACCTCTGCGCAGAACACCTCATGCGACGTGCTGGGCTTGATGAAGCCAAGGCCGGAGTTAAAATCACTGGAAGAAACGTTAACTATCTCAGATATGCAGGTGACGCCGCTTTGATGGCTGAAAGTGAGGAGGAGCTGCGGAACCTCATGACAACGGTGAAAGAAGAAAGTGCAAAATCTGGGCTGCAGTTGAACCTCAAAAAACCCAAGATTATGGCAACCAGCTTGACTAATCAGTGGCAAATAGAGGGAGAAAACGTGGAGGCAGTGACATACTTTGTCTTTCTAGGCGCAACGATTACTGCAGACACTGACTGCAGCCAGGAAATCAGAAGACGGTTCTTAGGAGGACAGCAATGACAAATCTTGATAAAATAGTTAAGAGCAGAGACGTCACACTGACAACAAAGGTCCGCGTAGTTAAAGCAATGGTATTCCCCATAGTAATTTATGGCTGTGAGAGCTGGACCATAAGGAAGGCTGAGGGAAGGAAAATAGATGCATTTGAAATGTGTTGTTGTTGTTGTTCAGTCGTTCAGTCGTGTCCGACTCTTCGTGACCCCATGGACCATAGCACACCAGGCCTTCCTGTCCTGCACTCTCTCCCGGAGCGTGCTCAAGTTCATATTCATTGCATCAGTGATGCTATCTAGCCATCTCATCCTCTGCCGTCCCTTTCTCCTTTTGCCTTCAGTCTTTCCCAGCATCAGGGTCTTTTCCAGTGACTTTTCTCTTCGCATTAGGTGGCCAAAATATTTGAGCTTCAGCTTCAGTATCTGTCCTTCCAATGAGCACTCAGGGTTGATTTCCTTTAGGATGGACTGATCTGACCTCCTTGCAGTCCAGGGGACTCGTAAGAGTCTTCTCCAGCACCACAGTTCGAAAGCATCAATTCTTCGGCGCTCAGGCTTCTTATAGTCCAGCTCTCACAGCCATACATTACTACTGGGAAAACCATAGCTTTGATTAGACGGACCTTTGTCGGCAAGGTGATGTCTCTGCTTCTTACTATGCTGTCTAGGTTGGCCATAGCTTTCCTCCCAAGGAGCAAGCGTCTTTTAATTTCATGGCTACAGTCACCGTCTGCGGTGATCTTGGAGCCCAAGAAAATAAAATCTGTCACAGCTTCCATTTCTTCCCCTTCTATATGCCAGGAAGTGATGCGGCCAGATGCCATGATCTTCGTTTTTTTAATGTTGAGTTTCAAACCAGCTTTTGCACTCTCCTCTTTCACCCTCAACAAGAGGCTCTTGAGATCCTCTTCACTTTCTGCCATTAGGGTGGTATCGTCTGCATATCGGAGGTTGTTGATAATTCTCCCGGCAATCTTAATTCCGACCTGTGATTCATCCAACCCGGCGTTTCTCATGATGTATTCTGCATATAAGTTAAATAAGCAGGGTGACAATATGCAGCCTTGTCGTACTCCTTTCCCAATTTTGAACCAATCGGTTGTTCCATGTCTGGTACTTACAGTTGCTTCTTGACCCTCGTACAGGTTTCTCAGGAGACAGGTAAGGTGGTCTGGTACTCCCATCACTTTAAGGATTTGCCACAGTTTGTTGTGATCCACACAATCAAAGGCTTTAGCATAGTCAATGAAGCAGAAATAGACATTTTTCTGGAATTCTCTTGCTTTCTCCATGATCCAGCGAAAGTTGGCGATTTGATCTCTAGTTCCTCTGCCTCTTCGAAACCGAGCTTGTACTTCCGGTAGTTCTCGGTTCGCATACTGCTGAAGCCTAGCTTGTAGGATTTTGAGCATCACCTTGCTGGCATGTGAAATGAGCGCAATTGTGCGGTAGTTTGAACACTCTTTGGCGTTGCCCTTCTTTGGAATTGGAATGTAAACTGACTTTTTCCAGTCTTGCGGCCAGAAATGTGGTGCTGGAGGAAAATTCTGAGAGTGCCTTGGAATGCAAGAAGATCAAACCAGTCCATACTCCAGGAAAGAAAGCCAGACTGCTCACTTGAGGGAAGGATATTAAAGGCAAAACTGAAGTACTTTGGCCACATCATGAGAAGACAGGATACCCTGGAGAAGAGGCTGATGCTAGGGAAAGTGGAAGGCCAAAGGAAGAGAGGTCGACCAAGGGCAAGGGGGATGGGTGATATTCTGGAGGTGACGGACTCGACCTTGGGGGAGCTGGGGGTGGCGATGGCTGACAGGAAGCTCTGCGTGGGCTGTGTCAAGGGCTCCTTGGCGGCCTCTTTCAGTCTAATCCAGTAGCCAAGTCCAGACACAGACCAAGGGATTCTTTTCCAAGCTTTATACCTCCTTTACAACTTAACAACTCTACTGTTAGGAACTAGATATGAGCAGCGGAGTACCTATGCCCTAAGTTGGAACAGTTGGTCCCCGTTTGAAGGAGAATCACTGGCAGACCCTGAACTTATGGGCTAAAGAGAGTCCCTCCCCTTTTCCCTTGGATCCTCTGGGCGCAACCGTTGTTTGCGCGCCAGCCGGGCACTCCTCCTTTCTGTGCCCTCCATTTGGCGCCACTCCCTGCGTCGGCGTCGCGCATCCAGCAAGTCTTCTTCCCACGCTCTCTCACTCCCGGGACTGCTATCTATGCCAGGAATGCCAGTGGGAGGAATCTCTGCCAGCTGTTGGCCCTGGGAAGGATGAGCGTGCTCCTCTCCCAGGAGTGGCTGCTCTTCCTCAGAATCAGAACTACTCTGGGATTCTATGGGCTCAGTGTCCACCCTGACAGGCTGGTCCATGAAGTCATGAAGAGTCGGAAGCGACTGAACGAATAAACAACAAAAAATGTTGCTTTGAATTGTCTGAAGGGGGGCTTTTGTAACTCCCTCTTCTCTTTCTCTCACACTTATACACACACACACACACACACACACACACTATATTTCCAACATTTGTATATCACTTTTCAGGTATCAGCAGCCTCTCAAAGTGGTTTACAGAAAGAATGAAAGAAAACATCCATTAAAAAAAAAATACTGCCAGGGCCAAGATGTTATCCCAGGGGTGGGAATACCCCTACCAGCCCTGGCCAGCACAGCCAATAATGCGGGATGTGAGTTGCAGTCTGACAACATCTAGCGGGCTCCATGAAGAGCTGAACCTGTTGGGGCAGGGAGAGAGGAACTGCCCCAAGAAAAGTATGTGAGACTTCTCAGCCTTGCCCAAGCATGGGGCAAACTGGATTCCAGAAGCAAGTGTCCCAGGGAAACAAAAACGTGACACATCAAGCCATCCAAGGAGGCTGTGGATTTCAAGCCTATAGACATTTACTACTGAGTAAACTTCACTGAACACAGTGGAGCTTACGTCTGAGTAAATATGCATAAGACTGGGCTGCATATCATTGCCTTCTAGCTCCTTTTAGGGTGCAATCCTATGTATGTTTAGACAGAAAAAAGTCCTAACACTCCAGTATTCTCCAGGCAGCCATACTGGCTGGGGAATGCTGGGAGTTGTAGGTCTTTTTTCTGTCTAAACATGCATAGGATTGCAGCCTTAAACTCTTTATTCTTTTCTGAACTCTCAGCTGTGGTGTTACTTGATGTTTCTTCTTCTGTGCAGTCAACCTCTCCTTGAGCTGTTCTCCCCCACAACCCCCATTTCCTCCCCCCTCTCCTCCAGTTCATACTCTTCCTTTTCTTCTTTGATTTCTGCTACTTTAGCTGTCTTTGCTTTCACAGAAACCACCGTCTCATCTTCTTGCACTTCAGTTTTGCACTTCCTGGAGACTAAAGGGAGTCTAAATTTCCAGAAGGGTAATTGTGTCATCTTCACTCTTATGCTGGTATTTCTCTGCACTGGCCAAGACCACCTCATTGCTCCTTCGAGTACTGAACTCAGGCAAGGAGTGCCAACTGGATTATAGCTAAAACCGAGCTATCGAGAACCACATGTCAGCATGTTCAGGGGAACACTGAGGCATGCAGATGTGCAAAATTGGGGAATCCTGCCTGACCATGAACAAGCTGCATACCTGTTCGCTCCTGCTTGGCTCCTCCCACTAGTGTGAGTGGCTCAATGTCATCTGAACCTGGAATCCTGGGTTATTGCTTCCTTTACAAGCCAGGATCATAAACTGGGCTCTTTACACAGTTTACAAATCCTGGCTTATTTGGGAACAACAAGCCAGGATCCCAGGTTCGGACAACAGGTTGAACGAACCATTTTCAGAGTTGTTTAGGTACTCGCACCAGTGGGGACAAACCGGGTGGACTGACATGCAACTTGTTCACAGCAAGCCGGATTCTTCAGAATCCTGGCTTACTTCTTGCAAACACGGCCAATGAGCTCAGAGCAGTGGATCAACACACACCCAGTCCTAAAGTACTGGGTGTGCCTGGCATATATTCACTCCTTGTCTCCAAATAATGAGATCTCTGTTGCAGGCTTTAATTGACTGTATCATCTATGGTATCTCTGCTTTCAGAATCTGTCCTCATTTAATCTCAGCATAGAAAGCAGATTTTCCAACCACATACATATGCATGGATATTTCACCGCATGTATAGGTGTGTGCATTTATTCTCTCTGTGTTTCATGTCTCCAGTGAAGTAGATTCTTGCTTACAAAAGTGTATTTTCTCATTACAGCTGCCATCCTACACATACTGCATTTCCAAGTTTCCACTCCTCTGTGGCCAGCATGGAAACATAGGCTACTAGCCTCTTCACAGGCTAGTACTTTTTCTTTTTTGCAGGTGGGTAAAAGGAGAAGGGGACGGCAGAGAATGAGATGGCTAGAGAGCATCACCGACGCAATGAATATGAACTTGAGCACACTCCGGGACAGAGAGGAGGACAGGAAGGCCTGGCGTGCTATGGCCCATGGGGTCACGAAGAGTCAGACACGACTGAACGACTGAACAACAACAACAAAACTTTTGTGGGATTATTATCTTTTTGGCGCCAGGTCAAGATTTTTCTCTTTTCCCAGGCATTTGGCAGCATGTGATGAGTTTTAATTGATCCTGGATTTGTTTTATGGTTTGGCTGATTGCTCAAAGTTGTTTTTAGATATACGTTGTCTTTGTGTATACTGTTTGTGTGTTTTTATACTTTTAAATTTTGCATACTGTATTTTTAATGTCTTGGCCTTTGTAAACTGCCCAGAGGGCTTCAGCTATGGGGCAGTATAGAAATGTAGTATTATTATTAATAATATTAGATCCTGTATGCTAAAATTCAAATTATAAATATAGATGAGTAGAGAACAAAACCACAGCCAAGTTAGACTACTACTATAAGTTAAATAACACTTTTTATATAAGTAAATTGCATTGTACTGGCGGGAGCAATCGTATGGGCCCTAGACATTGTCTGAGGGGCCATAGGATACTGGGGATTCCCCCCATGAGGTCGGAAGACAGCGCTCTGACTCAGAAGGGGGAGTCAGAGGTCTGACCCTTCTCCTCTGCCTCCTCACAGCCAGGTCAGAAAGAACTGCACTGGCTGATTTTCCAAGGTCAGAAAAGCGACCCTGGAGAAGGGGAAAAGGGGGCATTTTGGTGGGCAGGGAGGGAGGGGACCAGAGAGGCCAGAATACAAGCTGACTTGAGCCTCTGCCAGCCTCCTTCCCTCCCCTCTGAAGCACCATCATTAGACAGGCAAAAAAGCCCATCTGGTGAAAAATGCAGGGTGGGAGGACAAGGAAGCAAAGATGGCCTCTGCTCCTCCTCCTGCCCTGCATTGGATGATCAGAAGCCTCCACGTTTGGGGGCTTCTGATCTTTGAGGGCACAATTGATAGGATTGCACCCTTAGTCTTCATAATAACTCTGTGTGGAAGGTCACAGGTCTTCCCATTGTGCAGGTGGAAAACTGAGAATGAAAGACAATGATTTTTCAACGTCATGCAGTGAGCCTGTGTCGGAGGTAGGGCCTGGCTCAAGGTTTTTTTGCTTGATACGGGTGAGGCAGGAAAGAACATCCCTGAGCAGACAGTGTCAGGATTCCTTTTGCCCCCGCTTAACTATAATCTCCAAAACACGCACAGAGACAAGAGGCTTCAGCAGTACAGCTTTTAATCCATTACTTCACAGGGACATACAGATGCAAATTCTCAGTGACTCTCAGTCTACAAGGAAATGCCTTCAGGGGGTTCAAGTCTCACTAGCCTAACTCAAGGGGGTGGGGAGGTCTCTCTCTCTCTCTCTCTTCTGAGGCTTCTGAGCGCAGCCTTTCACGCAAGGCCAATCGGGTAGACCCTCTTAAGTTCTGCCCCCGCCTTCTCCCTCTTTGCTCTGAGCCTGCACCTGGCACCTATTAAATCAGATTCCCCAAGCCCCGCCTCCCCCTGTTCGCTATCTCTCACGGGGGGAGCGGGTGAAGAGGGAACCTCCTCCTCCGCCGGCTGGGCCTCTGAAACCTGAGGAGCCCGCCTAGTCATGTCTGGAACAGCCTGGGAAAATACCTCCCCCATGTCTGGCAGTTCTTCTTCAGAATCTGAACTAACATCCCACTCCCTGCGCTCAGAAACACCTCTGACATCCAGTGAGTGAACCCCAGATAGGTAGTGCTGCCACCTGACCCAGCTGGGGCTGCTTTTGTGCCTTTAACAGCAGCTCAATCTGCCAAAATAAGGTGACACATTTTACAATGCCTTGCAATTTGCTGCCATAGATGCAGCTAAAGTGGACAGTTGAAAAGTTGGCAACCCTAAGAATTGCTTGTCTTATCCACACTGAAATAATGCACAGTTTTGCACCATTATAGGTAAGAGACCACCAAAAACCAGCTCTTTCACCTTTGTGTGACCACACATAGGACAAGCACACTGAACCAGAGACCACGGGCCTCTATGGCCCACAGACTCAGGTGTGGCTTTGCTATGTGGTAGGGAAGAGGAATGTCTAACTCTGGAAGTTGAGAGCCATCCAGCTGGAACACCCCTTCCCCTTAACTCCCTGGTGATGGGATTATTCAGTAATGATGCCTCCTGTCAGAAAGGCAATTAGCAGAGAAAAAACAAAAGGCAGAACAGAACGAACATTTACTAGTCCCACATGCTCACAGGCTATCTTAGCACAATAAAGGAGACCACACTCTTCTTCAGTGAAAGAAAGAAAACCCTTTACTCACAAATATTCTTGCATATACAATGCAGGTACAGTGTAGAATTTCAAAAAGAGTTTGTTCAGTCCATTTTGTGTTCCATTACCCCAGCAGGAGAGCAAATACATGTGCTCCTAGCAATGGTGGAAATCAGAGAGAGAGAGCGGGGGTGGGGGGAAGGGGGGGAGCAAAAGGAAGAAATCACAGGAAACCACGCTGTAGGCTATAGAGTTCCTAAGGCTAGCTGTGGTCAAAATTCCTATGAACTAACTGCAACACTGCCCCCTTCCAGTAATTTGCAGACAAGGTTGCAATATTCCCAACAACTGGCGTACACCTCTTGGTTTAGAAGTGCCCAATTCATGGTCTGAGAGTATAAGATGCAGCCATCATGCTGAAACGAAGCAGGTTTACATCTGGTCAGTGCCTGAGATCCATGATGCAAGTCAAGTAAAATGAAATAAATTCAATAAAGAAATGGCACTGCACAGATTCTTCAGGCAGACGTAAGCAAAGCAGCTACTTCCAGAATACATGTACCCGTCATGACCTTATGTTTACCACCTGGATGCAGTTTCGCTTTGGCTAACCTCATTGTGCAATTAGAAATCCATGCCAGCCACTGTTTTCTACACATCTTTGACCCAGTGGGAGAGAGAGCGAAAGAGATCTTGAAAGAGTATGTACTCTGTCTCCCTTTGGGATTCGCATGCTTCAAAATGCTAAACCTCAAAAGTCAAATTTATTTCTCTCCCTTTGAAAACTGAAGATTAAAAATGGTTAGCAAGTCCATTCAAAGTACAGATATGCAGTCGTTCAACAGTCAAACTGATTATAAATGGCAGGCTCATATCCAGTCACTTCTTCAGCAACCACCCTGGCTGTAGACACTGGTTCTTCTTTCTTTGGAAGCCCTGCTGGGACCAGTGTATTTTAGAAGGCTCTAAATATGTTGGATACATAGAAATAAAGGTAGGTTTTCTTCTCCCTCCACTCCCATGTATTCATGTAAATAACTTTGCACCAAAACCAGATTAACATAAAGCGAAACACTCTAATCTTGTAGTCAACATCAGACTTCACCATGACAAGTTTTTTTCCGCCCCATTTCAGGAAAAGCAAATAGGAGAAGGGGAAGTGTGAAAGGCACAACAAGGAGAGGGGTATACATCCTTCTTTGCACCATGTTCGGCCCGTAAATTGATGTCACGTGGCAAAGGTGGTTTTGTTTCTATCTCACTTTTGCAACATGGGAAAAAGGAATGTGTTACTCAGAATTACGACTGCATTTCAAAGCCCACTTTGACTGGTACAGGTAAACTGGGCTGACTCTACCATTGGGCAAAAAGTGGGGGCCACTTCAGGCAGCAGATGCTGGTGGGCAGAGAGTCCTGGCAGCCCCATCATTCTGCCTGAGCTTCCCCCTCCCCAGCTGCTCCCATCCTCCTGAGCTGGCACCCTGGCGGTGGCGATGCTGGCTTGTGGCTGGCCAGACAGCCGGCCTAGCTGCCTTCTCGCAATGCGTCCCAAATAGCGCCATTGGGAAAGGACCCTCACGGAGTGAGCAGGCAGGGGGGCAGCCAAGCAACGTTCTGAACAGCAGGTTGCTGGTCCAGGCCATACTCTAGGACAGAGAGATGTTGTAAGACCCATTCCGGAAGACTACTGTGATCACGAGGAAGGTGACAGTGGTGTATGCCACTGGTTCCTGCATGTCCAGATCTCCATGCCTGAGCCTCCCCTTTCATCCTCTGTGCCTGAACTTTCTCCTGAGTCCTAAGGGGAGAGTTTAGGGCAGATGCTCAAGGCAAGATTGCCAGGCGTTAACAGATGAACTAAACAGGGAAACCAGTTGTATGTAACAACAGGTCACTCCTGATTAATTGTCAAGGGCTCCTTGGAGGGCTCTTTCAGTCTAATCCAGTAGCCAAGTCCAGACGCAGACAAAGGGATTCTTTTCAAAGCTTTATTCTTCTTTTGCAACTTACAACTCTACAGGTAGCAACTAGATCTGAGCAGCAGCATCCCTATGCCCTAAGTTGGAACAGATGGTCCCCGTTTGAAAGGCAATTACTGGCAGACCCCTGAATATAAGGACTAGGGAGAATCCCTCCCCTTTTCCCTTGGATCCTCTGGGCGCAACCGTTCTTTGAGCGCCAACCGGGCGCTACGCCTCCTTTCCGCACCCTCCATTTGGCGCCGCTCTCTGCGTCTGCGCCGCGCATCCACCCAGTCTGCTATCTGTGCTGGGTCACTCCCTGGACTGCTTTCTAATCTAGGAATGTTGGTGGGAGGAATCTCTGTCAGCTGCGGGCCCTGGGAAAAAGGGGCACGCTCCTCTCCCAGGAGCGACTGCTCTTCCTCCGAATCAGAACTACTCTGGGATTCTATGGGCTCAGTGTCCACCCTGACATTAATATATATAACACTGAAACTATGTATTCACTTGATAGTCTGCCAGATCTGTTAGAATGTAGTCTAATCACAGGTGTGGTTGATAGCTAATTCGTGATGTCAGCATGAGTTGGCAGAATGGATTGGACCTGTGGGAGAAATACAATATAAAAAGCCCCAAGGGAGCTCATAATGACAAACGTCTCTGTGGGCAAGGATCACGACATGCGCCACAGCTACGCAGCATGTCTATTACTGCAGCAGGGTTCCCCGTAACTGAAAGGCCACAAGCTCTTGGTAGCTGCCTGTTCCTGTCCATGCGTTTCTCTGCTGCTAATATCTTGCCTCTCCCTCTAATGGCGTGATTATTGCCTCATTCACCTCCTAAAGACCCTCTGCCTCGGCAGAACAGATGTGCTGCCTGTGCAGCGGAAGCAGGACTTGCGGTTTGCTGTGTTGCAGCAAAAGCAACAAAGAGCCACGCGGCACCTTAAAGACGAAGGCGTTTATTATGGCACCATGTCCTGTGGGCGAGACTCCACTTCCTCAGATACACGAAGTGCAATTCTCAGTTGGCAGGTCTATCACTCCAACTGGCTAAATTCGGTACCATCCGTTGTAACCACTTCCAGAGGGGTAGCTAGGTTAGTTCCCAGAGACAGTGGGAGACACTACTGGTGCTGGGATTGACAGGCCCAAAATATATGTCAGTAAATGACTACTACGTGCACACATGCATGGCTGAAAAAGCCCAGCAGGGGCCATGGTGTAATTTCAGAAATACAGGAAAAATATAGTTTCGGGATTAGAATTCCTTTCTTTCTTGACTCATGAGATTGTAGGAGTGTGTGAGAAAGGCCCTGTGTTACAAATGTGTACTGGGTCCCCAAAAATTATGCGCTGGGGGGGGGGGTCTGTCACCAATATTTATGTATTTATTGCATTTATATCCCGCCTTTTTTCCTCTTGCAAGGAACCCAAGCCGGCATACATCGTCCTCCTACACTCCGTTTTATCCTCACAACAACAACCCTGTGAGGTAGGGTGGGCTGAAAGTCTGTGACTGGCCCAAAGTCACCCAGTGAGCTTCCATGGCTGATCTCCCAGCTCCCAGTCCGTCACTCTTGCCACTACACCACGCTGGCTCTCTAATATTAGGTTTTAATAAAAAAGGTAAAAGGTAAAGGTGTCCCCAACCAGTCGTGTCCGACTCTAGGGTGCGGTGCTCATCCCTGTTTCTAAGCCGAAGAGCCAGCGCTGTCCAAAGATGCTTCCGTGCTCATGTGGCCGGCATGACTGAACACCGAGGTGCATGGAACGCTGTCACCTTTCCCGCCGAGGCGGTACCTATTTATCTACTTGCAATTTCTTGCTTTCGAACTGCTAGGTTGGCAGGAGCTGGGACTGAAGACGGGAGCTCACTCCGTCACCCGGCACTCGGGTCTCGAACTGCTGTCCTGCCGACCTTCCGGTCTGCACTTCAGCATCTTAACCACTAAGCCACCGACAAAACCTAATATTGAAGTAGGTTTCAGCTGTTATACGTGAGGGGTGTGTGCGTGTGGGGGGGGGGCATCTTCACTTCCCACAGGAGAATCTCTTGAGCCAGCCCCACAGGTAAATGTTACCAGAATGGCCAGTTTTTAAACGGCATGCCTTCCACCATCACCCCTGTAGCGTCCCTCTTCTCATTCACTGCCCAAGAAGACCTCGCACTGTCTGCTGCTGAAGCCTCACCTGCTGGGTTCGTTTCACCTGCAACTGATTCAAAATCCAAGCGGGGGTGACTGCTATTTGGGGTTTTCTGCTTCACTGCCAAAATAATTTGGCTGACCTTGTGTACTATGCACCTTGACTGGGGTGGAGAGGACATTTGACGGCATCCTCTCTTTGAAGGGCTGTCCAGCCCAAGTCCAGTTTCAGGATAAAGAACCCCTGAAAGGAAGAGCAGTAGGGGCTGCGGAGTTTCTATCCGCAGGTAGCAGCACCTAGACAGCACGCAGAGCAGCAGGCACGCAGCTTACCTGGGCACAGCCTTCCTTCCCCATTATGGCGAGATGCATTGTGTTTCTACTTTAATGAGCCTGATTTCTCCATTTACACCTCTACACATAGAAAGTAGCATATGCACGTGTTCTGCGAAATGCACTCTTTGGGGGTGATGCAGTTCCTCATTTTCTGGCCAGGCGTGGGCATGTTTTGCTGCCTCGGCTGAGGAAGCAAAATGACTTGGGCCAGGCCTGCTGATGTATATGGCCCTGTAAAGCACCATACATGTTTATGGCCCTGTTACATAAATCAGAAGGTAGCTCGTCCACCCTGCAGCCCCATCTTTCCACCCTGATGCCCGTTTCTATGCCCAGGGAGCCACGCCCTGTCCTGCAAAATCTTCTGTCCTAATGGTTCCTGCCAGGAAATGGACGCCTGGGGATTTCCTAAGGAGAAATGGAGCACTGCAGAAGGCAGAGTGTGGCATCGCTGCCAGAAAGATGAACACCACTTGCCTTTGCTTTCTCCTCCAACATCAACCCACTCGTGGTTTCTACACGAACAAAAACGTTCTTATCTCCCCAGTGGGTTTGTATGGGGGCCGTATGTCGCTTTCCCCCTGCCCCCTTTTGCACCCCCCGTGCCACAAGGTTAGCCGTGGGGGAGTACGGCCACCGGTGAAAACGGGCTCCCCACTCCTGATGTACATGGATGGCCTTATACGTGGCCGTTCATACAAATATCGGCTTGGATTCAGAGGCGTCCTTCTCCTGCCAAAAGCCAGGCATGCCTGCTCGGAAGCAAGTCCTACTGAGTTCTAACGGATCCCTTATTTGTGTGTCACCACGCAGGAGCGCGACCGCGCAGAGACGTGCCTTCCTTCCAGGAGCGTCCCACGGCGTTCGGGGGATCCCTTACTCACGTGCAAGCACGCAGGGACGCAGCCCTCCCGCCCGGGCATGCCTGCTCGGGAGTAAGTCCCGCGGAGCTCCTCGGAGCCCTTCCTCGCGTGCACGCGCGCCCGGGAGCCCAGCCGAGCCGCGCCTCCGCCCTCTCCCCTCCGCGCGGCGGGCCGGGAGAGGCGCGGGGGCGGCGCCCGCGGGCGGGCCGGGCGCGGGGGAGGCGGGCCGGCCGGCCGGCCCCCGGAGCCGAGCCGGGAGCCGGAGCCGCGCGCGCCGCAGTTGCCTTGCGGCGGATCGCGCGGACGCCGGAGCGGCTCCGGAGCTGGCGGCGTCGGTGGGGGCCATGGAAGACGCGCAGAAAGGCGCCCGCGGGCAGCGGGACGCCGTCAAGATCGGAGGTGGGCCGAGCGGCGGGGCGGGGAGGCGGAGAAGCCGGGCCGAGCCGAGCCGAGCCGAGCCGAGCCGAGCCGCCTCCGCCTGCCCGGGCGAGGGACCGTAGGGGGAGACGTCGCCCCCTCCCTTGGCTCGAGCCCCGGAATCCGGCGCGCGAATACAGCACAGGCGCGCCTCTGAGCGAGGGCAGAGTGCCTCCCCCCCCCTCGCCGCCGCAGAATTCGCCTGGAGCCGGGTCCTGGACCGCCCCGCCCGCTCCCCCCAGCGCAGGAGTTCGCCTGCGCCACGGCGTGCGCCCCCGACCCTGTGTTCCCTGGCGCCTAGTTTTAAAGCCGCTGTACCTCTGAGCATGCACGGAGCGAGCCTCAGAGCGCCCGAAGCTGTTGGTCTGGCTGGGGGACGCTCGCTGGATCTTGCGGTTGAAGGTGTTTGCGGGGAGGGCGCGCCGCGAGTTATGGCTGAAGCTTGGAAACCGCTGTCTAGGGTGAGGCGGAGGGGACAATAAGGGTGTCTCTGAGGATGTGCAAAGCGTTCTACCTCGTCACTGAGCCATGGCGACCAGTAGGAAGGGATAGCTCTGGTTTCCTCTGGAAGGGGTGTGTGTATTGAGACGCTGTGGCGGTGCAGTGAGGGGCTCACGGCCTTCTCTTGGCAGGAGGGTTAGGAGTGGGTTGGAGGGGTGTGTGTCTTCAGAATGGCGCGGGGCGCCACTCATTTCGATGTGGTAATGCCTATAGCAAGGCTGGTCTGGAGTCCGCGGGTTGTTTCGAGTGACTGGAATTTCACTCTCTTCCTTCTGCCCTGCATTTGGTCTTTTAAGTTTATGGCGGGAGTTATTTCCATACCACCTTAAGGACTAGAAACTTAACTCAAGATCAAGAAGATGTTTCAGAGGCTATATTTATTCAACATCCTGTTTTCTGCCTTTGCGCTGCAAAAAATGCTGGCTGCCTGTGCCTTTCCCCCTCCACAGCTTAACTTTGCACTGAAAACTATATAGGTGAATCCTTACAGAAGCAAAGCTCAACACCCAAGATATTTAAGTGAAGTCTCAACAAAAAGTAAACCCCTTGGAGGATTTCTAGTGGTGAATGCCAAGAGGGGGGGAAAGTGCATCTAGGGACTAATTTGTTGACTCTGCTAAGCGTCACTGCTATTAGCAATCATCCAAGTCTTTCAGTGGCCACCTGCTGGATTAAATATCAAAACTTCAAAACAAAATTAAAGATCAAAACAGTTATTAACAAATTTCTCCAGTTGCACTGGTTACCAGTTGTTTTCCAGGCCAAATTCAAGGTGTTGGTTTTGACCTTTAAAACCCTATGCGGTTCCGGCCCAGCCTATCTTAAGGAGCGCCTCCAGCAACACCAGACAGGCCGCTTAACAAGATCAGCCTCGGATGGCCTTCTCTGTCCCATCAGCCAGGACAGCTAGACTGGTGGGGACGAGGGAGAGGGCCTTCTCTGTGGTGGCTCCCACTCTGTGGAACTCCCTCCCTAGGGAACTCCGCCATGCTCTCTCTTTAATGAGCTCCTGCCATGCATTAAAAACGTGGTTGTTCAGGCAGGCATTTGGGGTGAGTTAGGGTATTTTAGAAAACGTTTTTATTGTAGAATTTTATTGTTTTAAACTGTTTCATTATACACTGTACATTGCCCAGAGTGGCTGGGTGACCAGCCAGATGGGCGAGTAATAAATTTAATAATAAAAAATAAATAATAAATAATGTTTTGAGGAAATGAATGGCTATAGGATGGATTGATGGCATGTGTGATTTGGATACAACTAAATTTCAGTTCAGAGATATTTATTTGCATTGTGTTCATGGTAGAGGTCCAGATATTGATGGATTGCATTTCTCATCAGCCCTAGCCAGCATAGCGAATGGTGGTGGATGATGGGAGTTGCAATCTTGAAAAGACTTGGAAAGGCTTTTTTCTCCGAGCACTGCTTGCAAAGTTTGCAGTGCTGTGCAGCTGTCAGAAGGGAGAAAAACCCACGAGATAATTAAAGGCTTTCTACTCAAGTAGGTCCCACTCCCAGGTATGTCTGTATATTAGGATCCTCGATCAGCAGTGAGTCACATGAACAAGCAAGTCGATAAGGCTCTTGCTTAAGTGTATGAGATCATTACATCCTTCCAATGTGGAGGAAGAAAGGTGGTAGCCGTTGCCTTAACAGACCCCGTTGCTGCGGTCTCAACCCCTTATGCCTAATGAAGCGATCTGGAGATCTCAAAAGCCTGCCCGCAATTTTGTGCGCATTTGGTTGGTATTTAAAGGTATAATACCTGATAAAGGTATTGCCTGATGATGAATTTTTTCTTACGGACCAGCACGGCTCACTTTGATTCTTGTGTCTATTGCTCATCTCTGGATGCCTTTAAGATGCAGTGTGGTGTTCACAAGTGTATGCTTGGGAAGGCTATGCACAAGGCTTGTAGAAAAATATTGATGTGGGGAGCATCCGCCTCTGCCTACCCCTCCCAAACCTTGACATTGGCCCATGTGTAGCACATGAACGCAACTGACACTCTCTGCAGCTGGATCAGTGTGCTAGATGTAGGCCTGTCTGCAAAGGTTAGGGATCAAGTATGCTTGGGGGGCAGGGGAGGAGAGCAAGGTAGCCTCCTTGGCCTAATTTAACTGACAATCTGTTGGAGAATGGGGTTGGCGACACCTCCCCCCACCCCCACAAAAGCACTGGAAGGTATTGGTGACAAGTGTTGATGGTTGCTCACTTCTCCTCCCTGGGTCTTTGTACCCAACTGCCTCTAGGGTGTGTGAATGGAAGGCGTGAGATCAGTTGTCAACATGATTTATTTATTTATTTACAATATCTCTATAGCGCTCCGTATCTAAAATATATTTTGGAGTGGTGAACATAAAAGGTAAAATAGTAAAAGGATAAAAAGATTAAAACTCTATATTAAAATCGTGCTTTTTAAAAACAGAATGCCAATAAAACCATGGCTGGTCAGTTAAGGAATGCCTCCTGGAACAGTGGTGTTTTCAGGAGGCACCAGAAACAACCCAGTGTTGGTGCCTGCCTGACCTCCAGGGGCAGGGAGTTCCAAAGAAAGGGGGCCACCACACTGAAGGCTGTTCTCCTGGTGGACTCTTATCAGGCCATAGGTCCATGTGGAACTACCAAGAGCATGTCCTCTGATGACCTCAGTGACTGGGCAGGTTGGTAAGGGAAAAGCACTCTCTCAGGTATCTTGGCTTGGTTTCCATGCATGACAAGCTGTCCCTACTGAACTAATAGTTTCTACACAACTATTAAAGGACCTGGTTTTTTTTACCCACCCACCCTAGTTTTAGTTTTCCTTGACACTCTTGCAGGCTCTTAAGAATATTGCAACAGTTTCCCGACTTCAGAAACTGAATTTGCTGTCATAGCATCTTGACAGCTGTCCTTCTCCCTGCCCTCCCGCCACGACTATATCTTTATTCTATTTTGCTTATGGTATTGAAAACAGTAATAACCCCATCCCTGAAACTTGCATACAATTTTGGGGAAGCTAAAATTGCAGGAAGCTCATGAAGGAACATTTGCTATATTTTGCATGTGCTTCCTATCTTGACCTTCCTGTAACCATCATACCTTCAAAACTGTATGCAACGTTTTGTTTCTGTTTGTGCTTGGCTCTTCTTGCCACGTCGCACTTGGGGTGGTTGAATGCAGAAGACGATGGGGCTGCTGCAACTCAAATGGTTGCGTAGGAGGGAATTTCAGCATGTGCAGCCATCTACACAGCTATTAATGGGCCTCTCCTTCTCTGTAGTTTTTCTACAGACAGGGATTTTTTGATTGGTGTACAGCAGGGATGGGTAACTTGGGGTCTTCCAGATGTTTTGGCCTACAACTCCCATGATTCCTTACCATTTACTTTGCTGATGGGAGGTGTAGGCCAAAACATCTTGAGGGCCACAAGTTACCCAACCCTGATATAGGGTGGCACTCACAAAGGTTGAGCAGGCTTAGGGTCCCAAGAGCACCTACTGGATCTGTCTCGGGTGCCCCTTTAGCCTGGGACACCCCAGACTTTTTGGTGGGTGGGGAGAGCTGTGGACGCTGGTGGCTCTGATGTCAGTGGGGCAGTGAATCCACTCGAGGTTTCAGTCAGAACCAGTCAGAACTCTAAAGAGACTGCAATTCCTGATGGAGCACCCCTCCTGGCTCAATCCTACCCGTACACTACACTCAACATCTAAGGTCCTCCTCTGTGTGCCTACTCTGAGGGAAGCTCGGAAGACATCAACAAGGGAGAGGGCCTTCTCTGTGGAGGCCCCCTAATTGTGGAATGATCTCCCCGATGAGGCTCACCTGGTGCCAACGTTGTTATCTTTTCGGCACCAAGTCAAGACTTTTCTCTTTTCCCAGGCATTTGGCAGCATGTGATATGTTTTAAACTGATCCTGGATTTGTTTTATGGTTTGGCTGATTGCTCAAAGTTGTTTTTAGATATATGTTGTCTCTATGTATACGGTCTCTGTGTTTATGTTTTTAAATTTTGCTTATTGTATTTGTGATATTTTTAACTTTTGTAAACCGCCCAGAGAGCTTTGGCTATGGGGCAGTATAGAAATGTAAATAATAATAATAACAACAGCAATAATAATAATTATTATTATGGAGCTTCACACTTTGGACAGCTCCTTTAGAGTTCTGACTGAAACCCAGAGCCTATTGACATCAGGGCCACCAGCCTTCTTCACTGGTAGAACTGCTGGGTTGGGGGTCTAATTGAGGATGATAAATCGAGGGCTAGAAAGCCGCGCTCCCTCCTCTGTTCACGCTTTCTCAGTCCTGTGAACATACAGATCTCCTCTCGCATTTTGTATCTATCAGCCCTGATCCTCTGTGTCTCTAGGCATTATGCCAAGGTATCATTCCAAGACTTTAGACTTCAACCACCTACAAGTTTGCTGGCAGCGCTGTGGCAGTTAGCGCTGAGCGGCAGGGCAGAGAGAAAGAAGGAAGTTCCATCATTTCCCCACCACCACCACAAAAAATCCGTTAAGGAAGACGATGCCTCTGGGTTGGTTGGTAGCGCTAGGCACTGTCCATCTGGAAGCACCCCCGGTCTCCTCATCCATTTATTTAGTGTTGTCATGAACTCACTGATGCTGTTTGGTTTTACAGCATCCCCAAAGGGTTGCCCTGGCATTTTACACTGCTAAGGGCCAGTTGATATGCATCCAGCAGAAATCTAGGGGTACAGGGTTTCTTGGACTTTACCACTTCAGGCAGTAGGTTGGGAGAGGGGCCACATGTCTGAATGTTCACCAGTGGTGGTGGCAGGGGGTCCCACAACGTCCTTCATATAAAAAAGGGGTCATGTCAGGGAGAAAGCTGAACTGGAGCTTTCTCTTTGATGTGCTAATTATCTGTGTGCGGGGAGTTTTTCTTTCGCATGGGGTATCCTTCAAACAAGCGATTGCACAGGCTGAAATGGTACATTTTAGGAAAATGGGTGCTGCTTGATTTCTACAGAATGTATCTAAACTGGCCCTAATAATGCACATTTTTGACTCCTAACCTGAACTTTGTTTATGGACAATTAGCAGCAGGAAGTGTTATGTATAAATTACCAGATCCCCTGTCAGCCTATTTGCATTTTATTTTTCCTGAGCTAAAAGGGTTAAACTCTCTGCTCTAAACATAGGTTCACTTTTTTTTTTTTTGTATTTCTCGTCATCCTTTGCATTCAGTACGTTTTCAGATAATTCTTCTTGAACATGGGTGATGGAAAACAGACACAAATATTCCAGACAAGTTCTTACCACTGCTTGGATATACTTAGAGGATAGCTTATTTTCCCTCTGATGCTAAACATGTTCTGCCCCATTGTAAGATTTGTATGTGTCATGTTATAGTTTACAAGGGCTGGAGTTCTCACGTCCCTTGCCTGATCCCTTCTTTTTCAGTGTGGTAAATCTTGGAGAGAAAGTCTGTAGTCTTGTTGAAGTCAACAAGGTTACTGTCAGTTTAACGTCAATTAAATCAGGGTCACCGTTGTTCTTATCTTTTTACACTCTATAGCTGAAGTATCTATTATATCAGACCTTAGCATGCCAGGCCTTGGCAATTAGTGATGTCTGCTTGGACTTGCGACCTCTGCAGTTAATATTCTATAAGCAGCTCAGTTCTGTCTGATTAAAGAGACCCGCTCTTTGCAAAGCGGTAGCTTTTTTCCTCCCGTACATTAGACTATATCACTCCTTAAAACACTGCTTCCCGTTACCAGCACCACTGCCAATACGAAATAAAACAGCAGCAAAATTAGATTAATTTGCAGCGTTTCCACGCTTTCCTCTTGGCGTGAAACAAATGATCTGCAACAAACTTGGCATGATAAAATTCCAGTTCAGCCTTGTAATCGTAATCTGTAGTAAAAACTTCCTCCAGGCATATCTCCACTGTTCTTGGGGCAGAGAGCTAGGGGAACTGCATGGCTGATACTTTGTTCTCCCTTCCAGCCTTACAAAGCTCCTGGCTCTACAACTAGGTATCTTATATATCAGGGTAGCCAAGATATTTTGCTGCCTGAGGCACAGCAGCAATTGGTGCTGCCCACCCAAGTCAAGGTGCATAGTTCCCATATTTAGCTGAATTATTTTGGTGCATGTGGCAGAAAAGGCTATAAGCACCTCCTCCCTTCCAGTAGTAATACAAGAACAACGAGGTAAATAACTAATAGTTTGCTGCCCTTTTATGACACCCAAAATGTGCTGCCTGAGGTGACCACCTCACTCTGCCTCATGGTAGGGCTGGCCCTGATATATATACAATTGAGAGTTTGCAAACAAAGGGTTTTGAACAGTGGAGGCTGGTGGCTCCAATGTCAGTGGGACAGTGAATCCACTCCGGGTTTCAGTTAGGACCAGTCAGAACTCTAAAGGAGCTAGCGAAGGTGCTCCACACTTTGGATATCTGCTTTAGAGTTCTGACTGGTTCTGACTGAAATCTAGAGTGGATGCATTGCCCCACTGACATTGGAGCCACCAGCCTCCACTGGTTTTAAACATTATTTTTGTACAGTGCCTAGCACATATTAGACCATTTTATAAATAACAAATGCAGATAACCATTTATTATGTGACCCTAAACATAATTTCAAAAATTAAAAAAATAAGCATATAATTATCAGTTCAGCATACAACAATCAACATAAATCTATCGTCCACACCAGCTTCATAAAATGCACAAACTGTTGTGCAAATTATAAGAGTAAATGTGCAATTGACAGTATGGATTGCTCAGATACAACTTTAGGTATGAGTCAGCTCCTTGTAAGTGTTGCTGGGCTTGGCTTCCACTTCTGACAAGTATACGCTTGTTAGACCTGGTGAAGACATAACACTTACCTGTGGCAAGCCCTAACCATGATCAAACCATGATCAACTGCATTAACCCTAGTTAAGATCCTACAGGTTCACTGAAACCATGGTTTAACTTACTGAACGAAGCCCAGCCCCCAAAGGGTGTCCATCTGGAGATACCAGTGAAATATCCCTGTTACCTTGTAAGTGGAGAAGAACTGTCTTAACTATGGTGTGCTTGGTACAGGCATCATGCTTAACTGTGGTTTGAAAGCCCACCAAATCCTGCTTTTGGTTCCTGGTTAGTCCTTAAACCATGGTTTATGTATTCTGATGCAACACTTAACCATGGTTAAGGAAAACAAACCATGGTTAAGCATTGGGCTTAGAAATGAGAACTGGCCTGCCAATAGCAGATAACTATTCTCCCCTATCCCATAGAAGTCCTGGAGACACTGCAGGACAAACATATTCTTGTGTGCAATCTCATACAGTGTGTGTTCTCTAGGAGAAGTGTAGCTGCAGTAGAAGATGGATACACCCAGCTACATTTTGTTTTCTGTTTTCTTGATTCCCATAGATAAATGCAAGTCCAGGAACAATTGTGGCAGTGGCTCTTGGGACACCCCTGAGAGCTCTGTGTACATTCCTGAATATGAACTCTTGGCTGGTAGAAGACATTTTCCTTCTTCTGGAAGGGGATAATGATAAAGAACAATTACGATCAATTAACATTTCTCTTTCCATAAGCTTCAAGCTGATCTTATGCTTTCTTGCATGTGACCATTCAAAATATGAAGGTGGTTCTGTTTGGTTTTGGGGTGTGGGGGGTTGTTTGGTTCTCTCTCTCTCTCTCTCTCTCTCTGTCTCTCTCTCTCAGACATGCACACACACCCCTAAAATAAAGAAAGTAAACTGAAGAAAGAATGGATCTAGGCTTTGGAAGGTGGAAGAACAACGAGCAAACTCAACCTTCCATTATTGACAGAGTCATGGTGACCATGCAGAAACCTGGTTCAGTCCCTGGCACCTCCAGTATTTGGTATCAGGTGATGGGAAAGACCTTGGGTTTTTGCCTCAGACCCTGGAGACTCTCTGCCAGTCAGAGTAGGACAAACAGCCTGATCTGGAGCATCTCTATACCAGCCTAAAATCCCGCATTTAAAACAGGGCTTTCTGCTTCCGTTTTAATTGCAGGATCACAATGGACTCCCTTTACACATGCTACCTTTCGCCCCTCCTTCTCCCCTGAGTCTTCGATCTGTTTCATTATACAGCTGCTAGATGGCGCTGTGGTCTAGCTCTTCTTATTGTGGGTTTTCCTCTTTTCACAAGGGAACTCAAGTGCTGTAATTTGATAGCTCATTATCTCCAATCTTTTAAAAAATGGAATAAAGGTCATTTAGTGCAGGAGACGCCCTGGAGGGTGACGACATACCCAATCTCAATAGCAGGATAAAAGCTCCATGTGGAGAAGCCTCTAGGCTAAGGCCGTTTTCTACACTCCTAACACCAAAATCTCTGCAATCAGTGTGTTAGTGTCCTTTACTCCTCAAACCTGACCCCCAAACCTATAACCTGGGCTCAGCTTTTCACACTTTAAAAAAAGTATATGTCTGTGTTTCTCCTCATCTCTTTCCTATTCTTTTTTTCTCCCCTGTTCCTTTCTCCCTTCTCTTTGTAGAATACAGTGTTGGGACTCTCCAGTCTAGTATTCTGTTCCCAGCTGTGGTCAGCCAGAAAAGCAAGGGCTTTCCTCTATTGTTTGCCTGGCAGTATCAGGAGGGCAACAGCTTTTGAAGTTCAAGGTCCATTAAGCTATCCTGACTACTGACCTCCTCCTCTTCCTCCTCCAGATTTCTCTGACCCTAAGGCTAAAGACCACTGCCAGATCTTTTGGTAACAAATTCTATGTTAGCATGTGAAGAAATACTTTTCTCTCGGTTTGTCCTGAACATGCTGCCAATAAGGCGCATCGCTCCTGACCCACAGGTTTGCCTTATGTGTGTGTGTCTGTGTGTGTGTTACAGACCCAATGGCTTCTCTCAGTTGAAAGGTTTAAATATATGAAGAGCTCCTTATGGCCGTTTGGATTCTGTTCTGAATGCCCTGACTGTGCAACTGCTCGAGGTTTGCTGAACGGCTTCAATTCAAACTTGTATGCGCTTCTTCATGCCTGCGTGTATTCTACAGTTCTGTGCAGAAATTGGTACTGAGGGCAGAAATTGGCATCCTGGGAAACTCTGTTGACATCTTTCCATTCCTCCCTCACCTGGATTTTCATCCCCCCCACCACCAAATCAGTCAGCATTCTGCATGCTCAGTTCTCCACGAGAGGCTGCTTTTTTGTCCCCCTGCATTTCTTTTCCCTGAAGGTTCTTGGCATTCTGCAAATCTTGGGACTGCCCCGAGTTTGCTGATATCTCCCTCTTGTGTGTGTGTTGCGCCATTTTGACCACATAAGGATCGGCCCTGGTAGAATTGAGATTGCTCTGGGTATATATGGTGATAATGGAGACCAAGTGGAGGGTAAGAAGCAGTCCTGTAGATGTCTCCTCAGGAGTAAGTCCTGCTGAGTTCACTGATGCTTACTCCCAGATAAGTGAGTACAACAGCCTTCTCTGACCTGTTGCCTTCCAGATGTGCTGGACTACAAGTCCTATCACCCCAGCCATCATGGATGATGGGAGTTGTCATCTGAGACACCTAGAGGGCACTCGGTTGGAGAAGCCAGACGAATAGGATTGCAACCAGAATTTTTGATAAGAAGCACATGAAAGTAATAAAACTTTGCACTTAACTTCCTAAAATATGTGCCCTTTTTTCTTTCTCACTTTCCAGAGGGCTCTTTTAGTGGCCTGGGCGTGTGCGGATGGATCCTGGTCATTTTTTCATTCTTCTTTGTCGTTGTGACTTTCCCCCTATCCATCTGGCTGTGCATAAAGGTAAAAAAAAAGTTTGTTTGTTTGTTTATTTATTGCATTTATATCCCACCCTTTTTCCTCTTGCAAGGAACCCAAGGCGGCTAAAAAAAAAAAAAGTTTCTTAAAAAGTATTTATCATATAGGATTCTCAGTGCCAGCTCCAGGTTTTGCAGGGCCCTTTGGCAAGACACCCTCTGTGGGTGCCCTCCTTCAAGGAGCCTTTCTTCTCACCACCTTGGTCACCAGCAGCTATGGCGTCTCGCCCCCTTTCTCATCATCGCTACCGTGTGCTCGCTCGCTCGCACGCAGGGCTGGCCTTCTCGTGAGGCAGGGAGAATCCCTTGCTCAGGATTGGGAGGGGCGGAGGATCGTGCCCCCCTCCTTGCCGGCAGGACCTCTGCAGGCACTGCTGCTGCACCAGCCTCACAAATGCCACAGCAGGAGAGCAGCGAGCAGGGGCTCCTTGGAGAAGCAGCCCCCGCCCATCTCTCACTCAGAGTCCTCTTGCAAACTGAGAGATGAGGTGGGTGGGCACTCTAGGAAGGCCGCCCGCCCGCCCAGACGAGGCCGGATGGGCAAGCAGCCTCTCTGGAGACCTGCGTCAGCTGCATGAAGCGGCCGGCACACCTCTCTGGAAAGGCTACCCCCCAGATCTCTTGTTTGGGGGACTCTCCCCAAATGAGGGATCAGGCGGACAGGGGGCTTCTCCAGAGAGGCGCAAGAGCGGTCCTTCCTCGAAGCCCCGGAGCCTGCCTGCACAGGAGCTGCCGCAGAGGCTGCTGGAGTGGCAGCAGTATACGTCCTCCCGTCTCGGTGGGACATCTTGTGCCGCCCCTGCTTGATAGGCAGTGAGAAAG
Organism: Heloderma suspectum; assembly: GCF_057233095.1. Classification (NCBI taxonomy): domain Eukaryota; kingdom Metazoa; phylum Chordata; class Lepidosauria; order Squamata; family Helodermatidae; genus Heloderma; species Heloderma suspectum. The sequence goes on along the minus strand of NC_139471.1, from coordinate 7,636,834 downwards.
GAGGCCCTGGCATCTCCTGCTCCACCTTCTCACTACCACCCCTGTCCAGGCCAGAGCCAGGAGAACAAGCAGGTTGCAGTGGGGAGGAAGACAAGCGAGTCCCAGGGGCTGTTGTCAGTGGGCCCCTGCTGGAACTGCATGCAGGCGAATGACTGGACTGACAGAGGAGAGATGGATTGCTCTGCTCCTCCTCTGCCCTGGCATGGAAACCAGGCAGCCTGCCAAGCCCTCTCCTTTGTGGCCGGTGTGGAAATGCAGCACGCGGGTGCAAGATCCTGGCCTCCTCTGCCTGCTCCCAGCAGGCCAGTAAACACTTTTGCAGGCTGGTAATGTCGGTGGGCTTATTTTTCAAGCCTCATCTAAATGGCTTCCTTGGCATGGGCCATAGTTCAGTGGCAGAGCACATGCCAGGTGAGGAAACGTAGGAGGCTGCCTTAGAGCCAGTCAGATCATTTCTCCATCTGGCCCAGTGTTGTCAGCTCCCAACCGGAAGCAACTCTCCATGGTCTGAGGCAGAGAAAGGCCCTTCCAGTCATCTGTTACTGGTGGAGGCTGGTGGGTTTGATGTCAATGGGGCGGTGAATCAACTCCAGGCTTCAGTCAGAACCAGTCAGGGCCGGCCCAAGATAGTTTGCTGCCTTTGCAGCAAATGGTGCTACTCGCCCACCCAAGTCAATAGTACCCATATTTAGCTGAATTGTTTTGGTACATGTGGCAGAAAAGGCCATAAGCGCCTCTCCCCCTCTATGGAAGTAGAAATACAAGAACAACAAGGTAGATAACTAACAATTTGCTGCCCTTTTATGACACCCAAAAGTTGCTGCCTGAGGCAACTGCCTCGCTCTGCCTCATGATAGGGCCGGCCCTGATATAGATACGTGATTAAGAGCTTGCAAGCAAAGGGTTTTAAACACTTTGAGATCACTGCTTTAGAGTTCTGACTGGTTCTGACCGGAGCAAATTCACTGCCCCACTGACATACGAGCCACCAGCCTCCCACTGCCAGTTACCTATTGTTTTTAAGTGGAAAAGCCAGAATTGCATCCGAGGCCGCTTGAGACCTCAGGTTCAGCTGCAACAAAGAAGAATGTTATAATATTTCCCCATGTTTCTATGAAAAGGGGCAGCGTTGTTCCTTCCTCCTAAGCTTGATGAAATTTGTGACCTTTTGCATTGCTGCGATATCCCATGCTCTAAAATTAGTCCCCTTTTAACATCCAGTTTCTCTTCTCCTCCCCCACACTCCACCCCGCCCCACCAGTATTGTATCCTGCCTGTGCTAGATGTGAATGTCACAAAAATAGCACAAAAATAGGCCGAAGTGTGATAGAAAAAACCCCCACACAGCTGGAAAAGCAATCTGTGACTTCCTTTTTCATCATAGATTGTCAAAGAATATGAGCGAGCCATCATATTTCGGCTGGGGCGGATCCTCAAAGGAGGCGCGAAAGGGCCAGGTGAGCGTTCTTTACATTGTGGTCCTGCATAGAGTTAAGGGCCGCGGTGGCTTAGTGGTTAAGACGCTGAACTGCAGACCGGAAGGTCAGCAGGACAGCAGTTCGAGACCCGAGTGCTGCGTGACGGAGTGAGCTCCCGTCTTCAGTCCCAGCTCCTGCCAGCCTAGCAGTTCGAAAGCAAGAAATTGCAAGTAGATAAATAGGTACCGCTTCAGCGGGAAAGGTAACAGCGTTCCATGCACCTCGGTGTTCAGTCATGCCGGCCACATGACCACGGAAGCATCTTCGGACAGCGCTGGCTCTTCGGCTTAGAAACGGGGATGAGCACCGCACCCTAGAGTCGGACACGACTGGTTGGGGACACCTTTACCTTTACCTGCATAGAGTGGAGTGTTTTTGCTGGACAATCAAATTGGGGGGGGGTGCAAATATTGTATCCTGCCCTGTCATGAGGGACCAGGGTGGCTAACGGCAGTTTAGGGTGTAGTCCTATGCATGGGAGTTGTAGGACTTTTTTCTGTCTACACATGCATAGGATTGCACCCTTAACTGCATAAATAGACCCTGTGGGATAGGACACCGTTTTAGAGGGCTGGTCTCCACAAAAACACAGAACCCTTTCTAGCAGGTCAGTTACCAACTGACCAAAAAAGACCTGACCTGCTTTGGTGCCTTTCACAGTAGCCTGGTGGGTAGAAATCAGCAGGCGAACCTCTTCACTGCACAGAGATCAGCATTTATCACCTACTCATTTCTGCTGGATTTCTGTAACGTGCTGTACTTGTGGCTGCCTGTATATCCAGTTTGGAAACTCCGACTGGTACAAAATATGGCAGCCGGGTTGGTCTCTGGGACACCTCATGGAGACCATATTACACCAGTTTTAAAATTTTTACGCTGGCTGCCAATTTGTTTCCGGACAAAATATAAAGTGTTGGTTCTTACTTTTCAGGCCTTACATGGTCTAGGCCCAAGGTACCTTAGGGAGCACCTTCTCCCCTACGTCCCAGTCCGCCACCTAAGGTCCTCTGAGGGCTCTCTGCTGCGGCTGCCTAATGTGAGATTGGTGGCCACACGCAAGAGGACCTTTTTATTTATTTTATTATTTATTATTAAATTTATTAATCGCCCATCTGGCTGGTCACCCAGCCACTCTGGGCGATGTACAACATACCATAAAACAATTCAAACAATAAAATTCTACCATAAATTTTTTTTAAAATACCCTAACCCACCCCAAATGCCTGCCTGAACAACCACGTTTTTAATGCACTACGGAAGCTCATTAAAGAGGGGGCATGACAGAGTTCCCTAGGGAGGGAGTTCCACAGAGTGGGGGCCACCACAGAAAAGGCGCTCTCCCTCGTCCCCACCAGTCTAGCTGTCCTGGCTGATGGGACAGAGAGAAGGCCATCCGAGGCTGATCTTGTTAAGCGGCCTGTCTGGTGTTGCTGGAGGCGCTCCTTAAGATAGGCTGGGCCGGAACCATATAGGGTTTTAAAGGTCAAAACCAACACCTTGAATTTGGCCCGGAAAACAACTGGTAACCAGTGCAACTCCTTCAGCACTGGAGTGATGTGATCTCGCCGGCAGCTGCCTTTAATCAGGCAAGCTGCCGCGTTCTGTACCAGCTGCAGTTTCCGAACCGTCTTCAAGGGTAACCCCACGTAGAGCGCATTACAGTAGTCTAAACGAGAGGAGACCAGGGCATGTACTACCGATGGGAGCAGATGGTCGGGAAGGAAGGGGCGCAGCTGCCTTAACAGATGGAGTTGATACAGTGCTGTCCGGCTCACAGCTGACACCTGAGCCTCCATGGACAGCTGGGAGTCCAAAACGACCCCCAGGCTGCAGACCTGGTCTTTCAAGGGTAGCCGTACCCCATTCAACACCAGGTCAACATCCCCCAACCTCCTCTTGTCTCCCACCAAAAGTACCTCGGTCTTGTCAGGGTTCAGCTTCAGCCTATTCCTCCCCATCCAGCCACTCACCGTCTCCAGACATTTGGACAGGGATTCTACGGCCAACCTTGCTGAAGATTTAAACGAGAGGTAGAGCTGCGTGTCATCCGCATATTGATGACACCGCACCCCAGACCTCCTGATGATAGCCCCCAGCGGCTTCACATAGATGTTAAGTAGCATCGGGGAGAGGATGGAACCCTGTGGCACCCCACAAGTTAAGTGGCCACGGGTCTGAAACCTCCTCTCCCAGTGCTACCCTCTGGTGCCTGCCGGAGAGGAAGGACCTTTTCCTTTGCCGCTCCTCAGTTGTGGAATGACCTGCCGGTTGAAATGTGCCTGCTGACCTCTTTGAATGTTTTAAAGCAGGAATTAAAGGCTCTCTTATCCTGGCAGGCCTTCCCCTTTTAGAATTCTTATTCCTCCTTGTTGATGGTTATATACTGTTACTGTGCTGCATCATTTTTATTGTTGGGTTTCTTGTTAAATTGTTTTTAACTTTGTAGGCCGCCTAGAGTATTTTGTGAATGGGTGGGTTATAAATTGAATAAAAAAAAAAATCAAGCTGATGTTCAAAGCCGTAGCTAGAAGCGCTGCTTGAAAAGTTGACAGCTGTCTCCCTTCAGCTGATGGAGGGCCAGGTGCAGAGGTTTTCCCCACTTGCCTCCTTTTCCTGGCTCCCTTTCTCGCTCTTTTTCTCTCCTGCATTTGCAACATGACACAAGTCTTGTCTGGTGCAATAAGGCCCAACTGCTGCAGTGCTGAGAGTTTCAACATACCTCCCTGCCCCTCTCTTGTCTCTGCAGAGCAGCTGAATTTAACGTCTGCCATTTCTTTTCCTGCAGGTCTCTTTTTTGTCTTGCCCTGCACAGACAACATTATCAAAGTGGACATGAGGACTATATCATTTGATATACCCCCGCAGGAAGTAAGTGTTCCCTTTCTTTGGCCCCTTCCCTGCCTTTGGAATGCCAGATATAAATAGGCTGGGCTCGTCTCTCCTCTCCCCTCTCCCCATCTGGCCAGCTCGCGTTCACAGCCTCGAATCTCAGGACGGTACAGCTGGTATAGCATAGAGGCCGACCTATGAATTGGGAAGCTTCTGATTCCAATCATGCCTCTGGCATCAGCTCCTTGGGCAAGCTGCCATGCTTCAGCCCCTAGTAAGGCCTACCTTACAGGGCAGTTGTTAGGATTACGGGGATAATGCGTGTGAAGTGCTATCTGAACGCTAAGTCATAGCAACAGGATTCTTTCTCCCCAAAGTAAGTTCTCGTCTAGTCACTGTTATTGCACAGAGAGCTCTCCTGGAATTAGTCCAAGTTGCCGCTTCAGCCCACTCACAACAACAGCTAGGCAGTCCAGCGAGGTGCCATCACGATTTCCAGCCTCTGCTGGGAAAGCCCAGCTCCGAGCCGTGAAAGAGCTCCTGTCTCTTTAAGAGGTGCGGTGGATTCCTGTGTCTTGCATCATTCAAGAACATCATATCCTGTCCCAGGGTGGGAGGAAAGGCAGCCCCTGGGAGCTCCTCTGTGCTATGGCACAGTTTCTCCTGCTGCTTCTCTCAAAGCAGACTGCTTGCAATCACGGCTGGATTGATGGGCTCCTTTTTCACGCCCATCAGCCGCACTGCCAGTCACCTGCAGTGGCTTTCTGTAGACGGTAACTGTTGCAGAACTGGTTCCGGATTAATTGGCTAGAAGCCTAATAATAATTGGGCGTTGTGTCTTTGCTGCTGTGGGCCTCTGGTTGCCCAGCTGCCTCCCTCCCGCCCCTTTCCTCCTGGCTCTTCACATTTTCTTCCAGTTAGATTAGGTGTCCTTGCATTTTTTGCAAGCGACAGTGCAGCCCGCATTTTTTTCTTTGGGAATCCGGCGGGGTGGTGCTGAAGGATTTTCGTTTGTTCCCATCCCATTCTGCGTAGATCAAAAGCTGCGTTTCTCACAAGATGGTTGCAAGACACTGAAAAATCCCAGCATGAAATCCTAATATTTTGATGCCCCGGGGGAGATAATCTAGATGATGCAGTCTCCTGGGGACATAACCTGCTTGGCATATTTTCCTGCCCATGCCTCACTGAAATAATAATTAAAAAATGGGTATATTATAGGAAATGGTGAAAACTGTGAAAATAAGAATGGCCATAGTCTTGCACAGTTCCTGTTCATTTCAGTGGGGTTTCTTTGGGGGACTTTGTGAGCTAGCTCTGCCTCCTGTTGTCCCTTAATGGCATCTGACATCAGCTGAGATAGTTCAATCGGGCTGCCATGTGCCTGAGGCATCGCTCGCTGAAGGCAGTGCAACCAAACTATAAATTCTGGTCCTAATTTGAGATGTGGTTCTTGCCCTTTAAAGCCCGAAATTCCGGGAAGGGGGGGGGGGGCTTTGTACTTTAAGGGCTGCCTTCTCTGAGAAGGGGGGGGGGGAGACAGACTGTTTTCCATATCCGAGATCCTACCCCATGTTCCCCTGCTACCTAAAGTACAACCGATGGCTGCAAGGAAGAAGCAGAGCCTTTCCTGTAGTGGCACTTGATAGTATTGATACATTGATAGTATGTCCTTCCCATGGAAGCTCGCCTAGCACCTTTTGCTGAATGTCTTTTGGTGCGTGGCATGGAGTTGGCTGTTTCATGATGGTCAGCTGCTGAGTTGTCTACTGCTGCTGGGGTTTTTGGATACCTCTTACTTCCTCAGTGTTTTGTGAGATTATACCTCTGTGCTTTTTGGGGTCAGCTTTGCATTTTCTGCTTGATGGCATTCTGTGCTTTCCTGCCATTTTTATATTTATTGTATTATTAACATTTATAGGATCTGTTTGATGGTTTGACGGCATAATTTTGTTTTATTGACGTTGGCTGCTCTGGTTTCTTTTGTGGAAGATTATGTTAATTCAATAATGAACCATGCACAGTTTTTTCTAGGGTGCTGTAAAAAGATTAGAACAACACAACACCTTCCTGCAGGTTTATGATCTGATAGACCCAATGCAACAGGAAAAAGGCATGGGAAGGAATCAGGAGAACAAGCAAATTCAGGCATTGGTTTTTCATAGTTACATAAAGAAAAAGTAGCATATACTTTCAAAAAAACCCTGGAAACGTAAGCCACCATTCATGAGATCCTCAAGAAACTGGAAGGCAATTGCTTGTACAGGACAGCACATCCTTTCTTGTAGGCAGGCCTCATGAGCATATGCAGCTTTTATTCTTTCAAGATGTCTTTAAATCCAAAGTGGCTTCCAAAGCTACAGAAGTAAAAACAGATTTTAAAGACATTACATCCTTAAATAAGATTGCCAGAACACTGAAATACCTTCACACAGCAGTACTAAAATCAGTTGAAGGCCTGGGCAAATTTAAAAAAAAAAAACTTGGCCTGGCACCTGAAACTAATCAAACTAAGTGCTGGGAGAAAATTCCACAGTCAGGCACCACCACTAAAAAGGCCCTTACTGCTCATCTGGTCTCTGGTGGCACGGCCATCTGACCTGCATTGGCTGCAGCAGACTCTGAGTTGGAGCAAATTATGGGGCAATCCAAAAGGCAACAAAGCCAGCAAATGGTAATGCACAAAAGTTCCAGTCCAGTATGGGATCAGGCAAAGACAGAGGTGGTCCAGATACAAGCAGAGGTCAAGGCACAGTTAAGCAAAAAATTACCATACACAGTTCAGAAGCAGAGTCAAACGGGAATCCAAGGGTCAGTAGCACAGAAGATCGATCACAAGGCAAGGTCCAGAAAGCAAGGTACAAGGCACAGGCACTGATGAACAACATTGTTCCAGCACTGGTTAAATCTGCAGTGAAGGCTTTTAAATCCAAAGCCTGCTGAGCCCCATCCAGAACTCAGCTGCAGTAATCAGAGCTCCCTGTTCAGAGCCCTACTCCTGAGGAGTCACTTTCTCCTGAGGAGTCCTGCTTTGCAAGCGAGCACTCCTCCTCACAGGGGCCCTACTGGCCTGTCGCTTGAGATGACGACGCTCCTGGGGGCCAGGGGGTTGTTCAGCCTCAGAGGCAGAGTCCCCTCCTCCTGACAGGGACGGACCTGCAACCATCATCCCCAAGGGTCGGGACTCCTGCTGCTCTGGTGGCAGTATCTGATCTGGGGTGCCCTGGGTTTCTGGGGGCTCCAGCTGAGGAAAACTCCAGTGGGCTGTCAAGGTTCTGCTTATGACCTGGACACCCTGAGCAACCCCTTAAGGCTCTCTTGCCTCCTTAAGAGTCCCACCTTCCTTCTTCTAAATTTCCCCTCCCCAGTAACATGGGGTTTAGGCTGTAGACATGGGGTGATTGACACACCAGACACAGGGTTTAACCACAACAGTTTACTGGTAAATTTAAAGCAAACAAATTGCAACTAAAGGTATTTACACAATAGAGCTGAGTGGATACAAAGGGCATTAAAAGAAAACAAAAGTTGCAAAACGCAAGCTCCTTTACCCTAGCTGCCCTTAGACTTTTCTAGGCTGATTCTTCCTGCTCGCTCTTCAAGACTCTGCTCTCACTTCAGGCCCTGGCTCTCACTGGCTCTCTCGCTCCCTTTATATACCCTCCTCCCTCAAAACCGAAAGTACAGCTTCCAACCTGAAGAAATGAAACTTAGGTGGAGAAATGAAACTGACACTTAACCGGAGAAATGAAACTACTCCTCTCAGGGTTACCCCTCCCAACAGAAAACGCTAGGCCTTTAAGCCTGACATTTTTTTTTTCCTTTGGCCTTTCCTCAGACCTTCACAGGGGCCATGACACCATCTGAATAAGGGCCTCTGATTCAGATCTTACCACTCAGGTAGGGTCATGTGGAAGGAGGTGGAGCCATTCATATTAGGCACTTGATGAAAGTTACTATTAGGGCCCTCAACCTGGGCAGACTCCTTACTGGAGTTGAACTGGAGCTGCAACAATAAGTAACCAACATAGGTGTGTGTAGGAAGCTGTAGTATTAAAAATGTTGAGGACTAGTAACTTATTTGCAAGGCTGCTATATTACCCTGTCAGTCTTATGATTTGCGCGGTCAAGGGCATCGCTCCATCTATATACCATGGAAACCAATTGACAGAACCACCGGCCTGTGATTACCTTCTTTGTATTCCTTAAAATAGAAACAACTGTGACGGTGGCCATATTTACATAACACAGACCTTTACTCGGGTTTGATTCTAAACAAGATTAAATACGCCTGACCATCAGGCTTTTCGGAGACTCGTGTTTCACCCACTCTGCAGTTGAGAAAGCGTGGCGGGTGGCGGGGAGCAGCTGGCAAATGCACAGCAGCCACAAAAGAAGCACTCGCTCCCCTCCGTCACCCACACACACAATCAGTTTCAAAAGTAACATGGAACTCTGCCCTTTTCAGAATGTGTTGAGTCTCTTTTTGGGGTGGGGTGTTCTTTTAAGAAATGATTAAATGTGTGTCTTTCTCCATCTTCCTGACATCCTGTCTTGTTCCTTTCTCTCGGTGTTGAGACTTCCTTCTTGTGAACACAGCATTTTCCTCCTTCTCTCCTTGTCCCCTTCCGGCATTGTGGTGGTAGATTGTGAGTCTGCAAGCTTAGACCTGTCTTGCTTGTCTGCAGCATGAGCCAGTGGTTTTTGAACTGTCCCACTCCCAGCACAACCCCTGTGGTTCCTCGGAAACTTCTTGAAGATTCTTCAACGGGCAGTTCAGTAATGGCAAACAAACGTCCCTGTAGGGCAGTTTATCCTCTGCTACTGATTTTGTGCTGCAATGTCCAGCCATACAGGGAGAGCTGTGTGTGTTCAACAGTGCATTGTGGAGTGACAGGGAGATCCCACAGGTTTGGCCATGCTCTGCATGAACTGATTGTGCCGCATGCCCTGGGAACCTCTACGAAAGGGGTGGGCAGACTTCCAGCTTGTTTGACCTACTGTATCTTTTACTAGACCCATAAGCTCCACCAATCAGAACCAGGTGTAAAAGACCTACACTTAGCATTAAAGGACATTGTGCCTCTAAGCATGTTCTCAGACAAGGAATTTGTTTTCAGTATCAGAACAGAAATGAGCTCACAAGCTTTTCACACGGAAGTCCACTCCTGGTTCCCCCAACCTCTCTTCATGTCAGCATCTAATTTGGGCAGGGGACACACACATCATTTTGTTGTTGCTACTGTTAAACGATTGGGAGTCAGAAATCTTTCCCAACATAGGATTGTCTGTTGCGGAGAAACCCGGCCCTTTTTAGGCCTGAAGGATCCCTGCAACGGACCTAGCTTGGCTTGCATTTGTGAGCTGAGCCACACAATAGTTCCTGAAACGTCACCAAGGGTTTTTTGTGCAAAATGGCAGCTGTAAATAGTGCGATTTGTGCAAATTGGACTATTTGCGACTGCGATTTTGCACAAATTGCACTATTAATGGCCGCCATTTTGCACACATTGCTATTTGTGCAACCCCCCAAAGACGCGCTGAGTCAGGCCGACTTGCGGATGATTGATCCGGAGTCCAGGGGACCGTGCCAGTGAAAACTCGTTAAGCTCTACTCCCCAAATGGATTCCTCCAATATCCCCATGCTAGCAGGGGCATTGCTAGGCCTATTTGCCATGGCTCTGGGTTTTTTTCTCAGCTTAATTGACATGCTGGGGAAATTTTTCAAGGGGCATTGCGTCTGGGGAGGGGAGGGTTAACCTTCCCCTCCCTGTGTGCTATGGCTCCCCCAAATCTCCCGTCCACCTGGTAAACTTAGAAAAAAAACACCGTCCATCAATGCCAATGGAAGCTTTTTCTAAGTTTAATTCCATGGGATGGGAGCAGTGTTCTTCTAGGGGGGAGATAAGTTTATGTGTGTCAGGGGCAGGCAGGGGAATGAGTTGGCAAGGAAGACGGAGAAAAGTGTTTTTTCCCTCCTAAAAGGTTAACCAATCTGGGCAGGAGGTTCTTCTGCAGGTACCCCACATGTGTGTTAGATCCTGGTCTTGTGTGTGAGTGTATCTGGGTGTGATCATGTTTTTTTGTGTGTTTCCTTGCCCTGTATTATGGCGCATCGAGAGGTGGTACATCACATAGGGCTCTGTGCCCTTCTCTGCTTGTGTCTTTCTCTCGATGTTGGGGTTTGGAGGAAAAGTCACCAGTCCCACCACATGGAGAGACAACCCCAGAAACTGCAGAACAGAGAGACACACACACACACACACACACACACACACACCCTTCCACACCCTCCCTGCCTGTGCCACCTCTTCACTTTCCCAGGCTTCCTCTGTCTCCTCGATGCTGCCCAGCCCTGCCTGCCTCCATCTTTCCCCAACCCCAAATCTTCCTGCTCCTTTCTTCCAACCTTCCCCTCTCCTTTCCTTCCTAATCGTCTTCCTTGCTCCCTTTCCTCTACCCCACTCTCTTAGCACTGCTGCCCTGCTTATCCGCTATTGACAAGGCAGGATTTCATCTGGAGCAGGCTTCCTACCACCCACAGTAGCTGAAAGGTCCTTTGCTCCCTCATACAACGCCGCCCTTTCTCCCTTTCTGCCCCTTATGCCTGGAACACCTTCCCTGAGCACCTAGTTGTGGCTACCTCTCTCTTTGTTCAAATCCCTCTTCTAGACCCACAAAGCCTTTGGCTTAACGCCCTGCTCCACACCTGTAAAGAAGCCAAAGTCCACATTAATGGCATTGGTTTGTATTCATCCCTTATTATCCTGGCCTTGCCCCCACCCCTCCCTCTTCTGTCTTCTCCTCCTACTCCTGTCAGAGTGGTGCAGTGGATGGAGTCAATTTTGGGAACTACGGGAGACCCAAGATTCAAATCCCTTTTAGCTATGAAGCTTCCTGAGCGACTGGCAATCACTATCTATCCTTCAGCATAACTTTGTAGGGCTGTTGGGTGGGGGAGAATCCTATGAATGTCACCCTGAGCTCCTTGGAACAAGGGTGGGATACATCTGGGGTGACTTTATAAGGATACATTTAGACTGTAAGTTCTTCAGGGCAGGGGTCTGTTTTGTTTCTATTAACTCCATAAAGTGATGTGTGTGCTGATTGCTACTATAGATTTATTTATTTATATATAACATTTGTATACCGCTCTATATCTAAACAGATTCCAGAGTGGTGAACAACAAGGGATAAAATGATAAAAAGAATGAAACACAATTTTTTTTTTTTTTAAGAGTGCCAATAAAACCATGGCTGGTCGACCAAGGAGGGCTTCCTGGAAAAGAGCTATTTTCAGGAGGTGCTGAAAACAACACAGCAATGGTGCCTGCCTGACTTCCAGAGGCAGGGAGTTCCATAGGAAGGGGGCCACCACACTGAAGGCTCTTCTCCAGGTGGCCTCCAGTTGGGCCATAGGCCCATGTGGAACCACCAGGAGCAGGCCCCCTGATGACCTCAGTGACCGGCCAGGTTGGTAAGAGAGAAGGCGCTCTCTCAGGTATCCTGGTCCCAAGTGGTTTAGGGCTTGATATGCTAGTACCGAAACTTTAAACCTGGCCCAGTAGTGAATAGAATTACTGGAGAAATGCACTGCTTCCTCCTTCTAAGAGGCTGTTACGAACATGGCACAGCCCAAGACATTTGGGTGCCCTTGGAAACCGCCCGGCAATTAAGCTGATGGCGCCACCAAGTTCACTGCTGCAACACACTCACTTCCCCTTTCTTGAAGGGATTAGACGTTCTGAAGAATCAGGGCAGCACTTGTGGCTTGAGCACAAACAAATCAGGAAACTTATTGCTGAGAACTGGTGGGGAGTCAGTCCGCAGACTGCGTGTGACAAAGAATCAAATGCTGGCTTGGCTATCACTGTTTGGCTTCCTCTGTGCAGCGGGAATTGTAAGGTGGGAATTGAGTAAGCTCCTCTCTTGTAATATACTGCATGTGATCTAAGGGGCCTTGGAGGATGTACACTTTGGGCAAAGGCGCCCATGGTGTTTTTAGAGCAATAGGCCTGATTTAGAAGCGCTCTCCCTGCATTCTGCCCAAACCCGCCTATTCTTCTCCAGAGCTGAGCTTCGAATTTTTTTAGAAAATCCGTTCTGCAAGTTTGCTACAGAAGTCGGCTGTCTGCCATGCTGATTGGCTGCCCCTCTCAACCCAGTGATGTAACCAAGCGACCGCCAGTCTTGCATTTTAATGAGCGGATGAGTGAGTGGATAAAAAGCTTGTAACTCTTTCAAAAAGCATCCACTCTGATGCACGGGGAAGGGAGAAGATGGTGACAGTTGATCTTAATATCCCTTGTCAGGGTGAGCCTGGGGGCACCATATTGCAGAAGCTCCAATCATTCATGGGGGAAGGTGGGGCTGGGAGATGCCCCTCCACTACATGGCTGCTGGCATAAGGGATGCTGCGAGGTTTCATCTCATCTCCCGGGCTTTCCAAAATTTCCATGGAATCACTGGAAGATTAACGTGTCATCAGTATGCTGGTGACACTCAGCTCTATCTTGCATTCCCATCTTCTGGTAATAGCATTAATCCTGGGATGACCAGGTGAAGGCAGTGGCTGGAAGTCCCTTTTACTAGGTTCAGCTGGTGTGCCAGTTGTGGGTATTTCCTACAAAGATGAGGCTTCTTTCGTGCCTTATTTAGAAATAACACTCTCAACATAGGGCTGCCTTTGAAGATGGTCCCAACGGACCACACACTCCACATTTATATCATCTTCATTGACTCCCAATGAATTTCCAGGCTCAATCGAAGTCCTGGTTCTGACCTTTTAAAGCTCGGGACCAGGACACCTTAAGAACAGCTTCTTCCTGAAAGAGTCGGCCCAAGTTATGAGATCAAGATCTGAAGCCATGCTTTTCACCATACTGCCATCAGAGATTCAATGGATGGATGCAAGACAACTTGCCTTTTCCATAACAGCATTGGGACTATGGGTCAAGCTACACCAAGGGTGACAAACCTGTCACCTCCCAGGCATTTGGCAGCACATGATGAGTTTTAATCAGCCCTGGATGTGTCTTTAGTTATGACTGATAGTTCAGTGTTGTTTTTAGTTACATGTTGTTTGTGTATGACACGATACGATACTTTATTGCTTAAAGCCATAGGCCATCACAATGTGCATTAAAAAGAGAGAGAGAGAGAGAGAGAAAGAGAGAAAACAGTACAGTCACATATTTGTATATACATAAATTTATACATCCAACAGAATCATCCCTAGTAGGCTGTTTGGGCTTTGGCACGTATTTTCCTTGCTGCCAAGGCAAATTTTGCTACCTGGGCAGTGATGAAAGCATCAGTGCCAGCAAGAAGGACACATATATGTTCTAAAAGTGTTCTATTTAGGAGGCTCTGGGAAATAACGGCAAAAGATTTATGCCTAGGATGGCCATAGAGAGAGCATCTTAGTAAGTAATGAGAGACATCTTCAACTTCCCCAGACCCACAGATACAGTGTCTCTGATGGACTGGGGTATTGTCAAATCTTCCCTCCAAGAAGGCAGAAGGCATGCACTGTAGACGCAATGCTGTAAATGATTTCCATAAGCGAGGCACAGTCAGAGTTGTAAAGTAACTCTCCAGACCAAATGACATCTTATATAATGGGTACCAGCAAGAATAAGGAATTTGTGAGATTGTAACCAAATCCATCCACTTAGAATAAAGATAATTTTTTTCTTTAAGCCTCTGCTTTACTCTATCAGAAGGGAAAGAAGGAAAGGACTCAGTATCAATTCCATAAGCTTGCAACATAGGTTTGGTCAGGTTTACCCAAGACTTTTGGGATGGGGTCTGAAGTTGCTCTTGAAAGCATTTTTTTGGAAGGCGGGAATCGCTCATATGGTCAACTTGAGCCAATACAAAGCGAGAGCAGCATAAATAGATGTTTTAACTGAAATCAATCCTACTTCTGTCCTTAGAAGGGCCCCAGGTGTACTCCGGGGGACAGTTAAGAGAGATCTCATAAAAGAGTTCTGAACCACCTCAAAAATAGAGGCATTCGTGTATCCCTATACCTCAGTCCCATACGTTAGTTGTGAAACTACCTTCTTCTGAAATATCTCAACTGCAGGGGCAACCAAACTTCCCCCTTGTGATTGAGAGAACTGAAGGAGAGATTGAGTAGGCTGGGATGATTTCAGCTTAATTACATCTAGATGTTGTCTCCACGAAGGTCGGGCATTGAAATTAAGGCCCAAATATCTAAAGTTGTTTATTTGTTCAATGGATTCATTGTCCAACTTCCACATGTATGTTTTCCTTTTCTTCCCAAATACTACAATTTTAGTCTTAGCATAGTTAATAGACAAATGCTCTGTTGTGCAAAATGTACTCAACTTTCTCAAGAGCCTTCGCATACCAATTAATGTAGTGGAAATCATTGCGATATCATCCGCATATAGGAAGACTGAGAGTTTAACACCCTGAATAGAAGCTGGGAAGCATCCCAAATCACTCAGTTCTTGTACAATGCTATTAATATAAAAATTAAAAAGAAAAGGGGCCAATAAACATCCCTGACGCACTCCTTTATCAGTTGGGATGCTTTCTGATAACAATCCATTCGCCCCCAGCCTAACTCTAAGACTAGTGTCAGAGTGAAGCATTTGGATTAAAAGAAACAGCCTTCTATCAATGTTTGTGGCAGATAGCTTTTGCCACAAACGATCTCTATCTACAAGGTCAAAGGCTGAACTAAAATCCACAAAAGTAACAACTCTTTTCTATCATGCTGAGAATATTTCTGTATTAGGTGATGGAGAACAAAACACTGGTCTGTTGTAGATTTCCCCTTTGCAAACCCGGCCTGTTCTTCAGCTAAAATCAAGTTTTCAGCTGCCCAAGACTCTAATTTCTGTAGAAGATATTTAGTATATAATTTTGAAACAACATTAAGCAGACTGATTGGTCTAAAATTATTTGGATCTGCTTTAGAGCCTCTCTTGTGAATAGGAACAACACTCACTTCCCAGCCCTGGGGGATTTTTCCATACTGGTTTATATAAGTAAACGTTTTAGCAAGAATTGGGCACCACCAAGTAGAATTAGATGTAAACATTTCACCAGGAAGCATATCCTCTCCAGGGGCCTTTTTAGGAGGCAGGGAGGCAATCAAATCATGCACTTCATCCCAGGTTACTGGTTCCTAATCAGGGCAGGCAGAGAAAGACAAAAAATCCCTGCCGTGAAGGGGATCAGATGGGGTCCCAACAAAATATTGTCTAAACAAGGCTGAAAAGTGAGCTGGCCACTGTGAAGAAGTAATTTGATTATCAATAGAGCCATGATGTCTCCTTGTCCCTTTTGTCACTAACATCCAGAATCTAGCTGAATCTCTTTCTAGAATTGCCAGCCCTAGCTCCATCCAGGATTGTCATATACATACTCGTTCTTTTTCTGGCACAGGAGATTTTTATACTCTTTGTGCAAGCTGATGTACACAGTAAAATTTTCTAAGGAGTCTTCTTGCCTCAATTTCCTGATTGCTCCTGCCAGCCTACGTTTCTGGTCAGTGCACCGTTTATCAAACCAGCCCTGACTAGTGTGCAGGCCTGGAAAAGGAGCTTTAGTAGTGACCACAAATGGTCTAAGTTCTTTCACTATTTTCCCAGAAGTTCCCAGGGGGTCCAGGGAGGTAAAAAATTCCTCTCTCAAAGATAACATCTTGGGGGTTGCTAGAAATAAATTTATTTCTTCTTGCAGCTTCCCATTCCAACACAGTCTTTTTTCTCCCTGAGTTATTAAATTATTTTCAGAAGCGAAAATGAGGGGAACGTTTCCAGTTGGTAACGAAAGACACATCTGAATTGGCATGTGATCACTCTCTGGTCTAGTAAGGACTTTAAAATTGTTGAAAAAGAATAGAGCCGATTGTGAGAGGATCATAAAATCTATCACACTCCTGCCTCTTGGGCCAATATATGTATATAAGTTCGAATCTGGGTTTATATCTGTCCCATTACATATATATAAGTGAAACTTAACAACAAGAGCAAAGAGGAATTGACCAGCTTTAAGCCCTAAATCCTTAGAATTTCTAGTAGGGAGAGAAGCTAGATCGTCTGGAGTAAGTCCCATTTTCTCACCGATTTTACAGTTGTTTTGTCCTATTCTAGCATTCATATCACCTGCTACCAAGATTTTGGGGTCAGCCTGTATTTCAAATAGGGTGGAGAGGGCCCGATCAAGTTCATTCCATATGGAGGTATCTTCATACTTTGAATTCTGCAGGGGAGAATATACATTTACTAAAAAAAAAGGTCAGACCTGAAGGCCAATCCACCTGAAGAATTAAGATGTTACTACTATCGTTTACAGCAAGCTGTAAAATATTTGGGTTATTATCCACTGAAACCATAGTCGCTAGACCGCCCCGGGCACAGCCTCTACTATCTGATTTGCTAGCTGGTTGGGTATACACAAGGTATCCTGGAAAAGTGGGAACAGTCGTAGTGGTAGCCCAGGTTTCTTGAATAAAAAGAACTTCAAACACAGTGCAAACTTTTTTAAAATTCTCATCTACCAGCTTGAAGGCCCATCCTGCAACATTCCAAGAGAGTAATCTAATAGAAATAGCAGTGCCAACCTGTGGAGTGGAAGATGGCCCATGGTCAGCATGGACCAGCCCTCTTAATGCTGACAGCGGCTTGTTTGTGGAGTCCTGTTGCTTCAGATATAATTCCGCTATCCCTATCTCCACATGGCCTGTCTATTGCTGGGGTCTGAGAGGGTGGAGTTGACTGCTGTTCGCATGCGAATTCTAGCCCTATGAAGTGTCCATCAGCTATACAGTTCTGTGCTGCATGGTTTGAAGGTGTTTGAAGATGGGGCGGGACAGTGGCCCTTTTTTTCAGAGGCTGTGCAGGAAGGCGGGGTGGTAAATTTATTTGTGCTGTAACTTTTTGAAGTTTGATTTGAAAGAATCCCAGCTCAGTTAAATTTGATTTTCCTAAAGAGATGAACTTGAGAGGCTCAGTAGCAGAAAGTGGCAAGGAGGATGGTGTCAGGCAGTGCTGTGGCTGTATTGCGATTTGCTCATCTGCAGCCTTTTTCTCCAAGGAGTTTAAATTAGATGGGTTTCAGTAATCCTTTGTTGTTTGTGTATATTGTCTGTGTGCTTTTATGTGCTTTTCTGTAAATGGCTTTTAAACTTTTTACATTGTATTTAATGTTTTAACTTCTCTAAACCGCCCAGAGAGCTTTGGCTATGGGGCGGTATAGAAATGCAATAAAAATAAATAAATATGTTGTTGGACTCCACCTCCCACCATCCCCAGCCAGCATGGGATAGGGATGATGAGAGCTGTAGTCCGAAAACATCTGCAGGGCCATAAGTTCCCTAACCCTGATCTACATTTTATGTTAAATAAGTGAAGTGCACCCAAGTCTCTCTTTTTTTTTAAAAAAAAAGTAATACTGGGGAATCAGCCAGATCCAATGAAAGAGACTCATTATATGCTGCCAGATGCCTGAGAGATGTCAGGTTTTCTGCCTCCTGAACTGCACGAGGGAGGGTTCCCAGAGGGCGGGTGCCACTACTGAGAAGGCCCGCCATCTGGGCATTTCACGGCGACATTCTGTTCATTTTGGAATGACCAGTAAGGCCCCCTCTGCTGATCTTAAAGGTCGCCTTGGAATGCCTGACTGAGTGGTTATGCAGTAGCAGATTGCTCGGTTGTGGCCAGCCACTCGCAAGGTGTTAGTTGTGACTGCTGATAGCAACAGCTTGTTTCTGTGCTTCTTTTTGGAACTCTTCAGTGTTGAATTTGTCTCCCCTCACTTCCGTTTCTACCCTAGATTCTTACCAAAGATTCCGTGACAGTTAATGTGGATGGCGTGGTTTATTACCGAGTGCAGAATGCCACTCTTGCTGTTGCAAACATCACCAACGCAGACTCAGCCACCCGGCTCCTGGCTCAGACCACCCTGAGGAACGTTCTGGGGACCAAGAACCTCTCTCAGATCCTCTCCGACCGAGAAGAAATTGCACACAGTATGCAGGTATAGCCAAACAGTGTTTGGGTGTTCAGAACCATACAGGACCGTGTCTCCTTTTGGAATATGGAACTGAAAATTTGTTCTAGAGATATCACAGAATCATAGAATAGTAGGGTTGGAAGGGGCCTACAAGACCATCGAGTCCAACCCCCTGCTCAGTGCAGGAATCCAAGTCAGAGCATCCCCGACAGAGGGCTGTCCAGCCTCGTCTTGAATGCCTCCAGTGTGGGAGAGCCCACCACCTCCCCAGGTCATTGGTTCCATTGTCGTGTTGCTCTAACAGCCAGGAAGTTTTTCCTGATGTTCAGCTGGAATCTGGCTTCCTGTCACTTGAGCCCATGATTCCGTGTCCTGCACTCTGGGATGATGGAGAAGAGATCCTGGCCTTCCTCTCTGTGACAACCTTTCAAGTACTTGAAGAGCACTATCCTATCTCCCCTCAGTCTTCTCTTCTCGAGGCTAAACATGCCCAGTTCTTTCAGTCTAACTTAAAAGTATTGTTACCAGCACAAAGGGAAGGTGTGCAAAATAATGGACTTTTTTTGTCTTAAGTAGCTCTCAGCACCCAATGGTGGCTTGGAAAAGAAATGCGAGATTGTGAGGGCTTGTTCGCACCCAAAAACATGCTTAGAAACTACTGTTATTAGAGGCCCAGGAGCCTTGTAGTCTTTCTGTAGTGAGAATGTTTTATTTAAGACTTTGTTTGGCAATGTCACCATGCAATCATACGTTTTGGTAACGAGCCCAGGATTCGTTGTCTCCACAATCTTAATTTTTTTAATTGGAAGAAAGCAAGTCTCTAGCTTTCAAGGCTGTAAGGATGGCCTCGAAAGAGACTGGGCAATTCTTGATGGAAGAAGTCTGAGAATAGGAAGGATGTGTGTGTTCATATATTCTGAACAGGACTATCATTGGTTAGGTGAACTGCAAACAGCTCCATGAAGTTTAAAAGTGACAAGGAAAACTACTTAACAAGTAGTTAAGTTTTAACCTCCCATCTCCTGCAACTTCTGTTCGATCAGTATGACCTTGTGCGCCATACCCTGATGGGTGGTGACTACATTTCTGCACTTTTTTTTTTAAACAGGCCACACTAGATGATGCCACGGATGACTGGGGAATAAAGGTGGAGCGTGTGGAGATCAAGGACGTGAAGCTTCCCATCCAGCTCCAGAGGGCCATGGCTGCCGAGGCAGAAGCCTCCCGCGAAGCGAGAGCCAAGGTAAGACGGTTCTGCATGTTTGGTTTAGTCTGTGACTGCTGGAGAGACTATCACTAGAACATGGGTGGCAACTTGTAGACTTCCGGAAGTTGTTGGACTGCAGTTCTCATCAGCCAGTGGTGAGGGATCATGGGAGTCATAGTCCAACAACATCTGGAGGGCCACAAGTTGCCCACGCCTGACCTAGAAGGTTGTATAGCAGAAGGAAGCAAAGACCAACATTAGCAAAGATGTTGACCATTGGGGCATATGATGCTGGATCGCCTCCTATGCACACTTTCTGGGTTGTTTGTAGAGATGGGCAATTTCCCCCACCTCCCTGCTCATGTCAGATTGGCTTGGAAACGAGCAGAGCCATTTTCCAAAAGCATTGAAAAGAACTTATTTTCCTAGCTAACTGTAAGTTCAAAAGTCTCCGATCCCCCTTCCTCTTCAAGACTAGCCGGTTGGCAGCAGCGGTAGCATGCAGGGAGAGAGCAAGGGGAAGATCTGGAGAGCCAGTGTGGCGTGGTGGTTAGAGGGTTGGACTGGGATTCAGGAGATCCCAGTTCGAGTCCCCACTCGGCCGTGAAGCTCACTGGGTGACTTTGGGCAAGTCACTGACTCTCAGCCTAACCTACCTTGCAAGGTTGTTGTGAGGTTAAAATGGAGAGGAGGAGGCTCATGTAAGATGCCTTGGGTTCCTTGGAGGAAAAAGGGTGTGCTATAAATGTAATAAAAAATACAGAGAGAGAGAGAGAGAGAGAGAGATTAGATAGAGTAGGTAGGTAGGTAGGTGGATTAGATTAGATTAGATTAGATTAGATTAGATGGGGGGAGGGGGAGAGAGAGAAGGAAGGAAAAAGAAAGAAAGAAAGAGAGAGAGAGAGAGAGAGAGAGAGAGAGAGAGAGAGAAAGAAAGAAAGAAAGAAAGAAAGAAAGAAAGAAAGAAAGAAAGAAAAGAAAGATCTGTACTCCCCACCTCTCTCCAGTGCCTTTTCAGGATCAAAAACCTGATGGCCCATAGGAGATAGTTTCCTCAAGGGCTGCTGCCTTTGTCAGAAGTAAGCGTTCCTTTAAAGGGAGGTGGGATTAGGGCCGAGAGGGAGGAATGCTGAGGCTTCTTCACTGGCTAGGATTTTAATTCAGAAGCTTGCAAATTGCGCTTGCCCCCTTTGGGAGCTGGCATTATGAGCCCTTGCTGCCACATACGAGCTAATTTTGCTGGCATCTTTGTGACTGAGTGTGCTTCTAAAGGCGGAATCCTATGGCCGCTAGACAGCAGCTAGATGGCCATAGGATTTGTCGTTCCCAAGAACAAGCCTCCGAGCCAGCGCTGTGAGGTCGGTTCCCAGAAAACTGCCTCCCCGCCCCCTTCCCCTGCCACCTTGTAGGCTGCATGGGTCGTCCTTGGCTCCGCGCTCGGAAGAGCAGCATGGGACGGAGGGAAAGGGGGCGTTCCTGTGGGAGGGGACAGCAGAAGCGCCAGTGTGACGCTTCCTACATGCCATCCAGCCTCCCCCCATTCCAAGCCGCCCCGAAATCGGCCATCTAGCTGCAAAGGCAGGGCAGCCAGAGCACGGAGGAGAAGATCCCCTCCACACTCCACCCACTCTGCTTTGAATAGTCAGTTGCCTCCGAGTTTGGAGGCTGCTGACTATCCCCATAGGACGGCACCCTAAATATCATAATAGTGAATGATAGTGTGTGAGGCCTTTGGGGGTCTTTACTAAAATAACTAAAAATAACAAACTGGTGTCTGGTTGGAGAAACCAAGATAAGAAAACACTTACAATGATGATAAGCCAAAATAAAAAATAGATAACGCTGACTTTCATGATGATGTGGTAACTGTGAACGAATGTAAATACACATATCCTGAAGACAAAATAAAGCTAGAGTTCTCTCACACACAGGCAGATAATAGTCAGTGTGAATAATGCTTAATTAAGAATATAGAGGTTATCCTTGGAGGGCAATTATGTGGTTCAGAACTTCAAAGAGAACATTAGATGTTGTCTCAGCTGCCTAAACTACATGAGAAACTACACGAAAATGATCAAGGGGCTGGAGCAACTCCAGGCGGAAATATACCAATGTAACCCCTCTTCTGAGCTTATTCTATCAATCACACGTGTGAGCTTGAGTCATCTGAAACCTGTATGGGTGTGTGGCTGGTGGATCTTTTTAAATGCCTTTGCTGAAGATTAATCATCGTCCCGGCATCTAACTTTCAAATTGACCTACATTCTTCTTCCTTTTCAGGCCTAAATCTTTTCCTCAGGCCCCTGAAATTGTCAAGCATAAACACTACAAAACCCTTCCAAAATGGCTGACCATTTGCTTAAGGCAATAGTCTTGCCTTCTTGCCTTTAGAAGCATAGGAATAAGGCCCCCGCTCCTACATCATGATGGCACGGAGCGCGATGTGGTAACAGCCATGCCAATATTGAGTCAGGGCCCTCCTAGGGTGTGTGTCTAGAAGGGTGAAGGAGGCTTATACGAAATGGGAAGAGCGGCTCTTCACTCATCGTGTGGTGATCCTTTTAAGGGCTGTCTTGGAACAAAATCCAAGGTTCGCATACATGTCAAACTACTTCCCACTTCCTGGTTTATGTTTGTGGCTGGCAGCGGTAGGTATTTTTCTCCACAATGGTATAAACTAGTTAGGTTCTTGTTTTTCGAACGTTGGCTCTAGAGGTCTTGGTGTCTTTTTGTTTTTCCCCTAAGCAGTGGGGGGAAATAATTACAGAATTACAAAAAATAACTTGTTCACTGCTAGAACTCAGAGGGAGGGTGCTCTTCTAGATCGTTGGTTTTCTAACTGCTGGGAGGAACTCTTGGCAGTGTGAGTAGGATGTGGAATGGCTGAGAAACATCAACAACGGCAGACAGACATCCTTGAGAGAAGGCTTGTTTGCTGCTACAGTATCCAGCCTACATTGTGTAGCCACAGAGGAAAGCTGGGTTGGGAATGCTGGGTTATTGAATACAACCCAACATTCCATACATGGATATAATTGCCCAAAATATACTGACGTGGTCTGTGTTGGTGTTGAGACCCAAAAGACCTGGACAACACCCCAAGTAAATTATGTGCACCCTAGAACACTTCCAGAATCTTCTGCAATTCATAGGAATTTTGTCGCAGATAGGCAAGGATTCATCAGCCGAGAAATTGATCCGGAAAGAATTTGCTTAGTGGCAAAAGGTTTCTGAAACCCACTGCTCCAGCTCAGTGTTCACGAACTGGACTGGCTGGTGGGCCCATCTGGGGGCAAGCACAGAGGATTAAGGTCTTTCTGCTCATAGAATCATAGAAGAGTAGGGTTGGAAGGGGCCTATAAGACCATCGAGTCCAACCCCCTGCTCAGTGCAGGAATCCATGTCAGAGCATCCCCGACAGAGGGCTGTCCAGCTTCATCTAGAACGCCTCCAGTGTGGGAGAGCCCACCGCCTCCCTAGGTAATTGGCTCCATTGTCGTATTGCTCTAACACTCAGGAAGTTTTTCCTGATGTTCAGCTGGAACCTGGCTTCCTGTAACTTGAGCCCATTACTCCGTGTCCTGCACTCTGGCCTCTTTTACCATATATACATTTGCTGCTGCCAGCATATTCACAGCTGACCCTGCCAAATTGCTTTTTCTGGAAGGATGAGAACATCTCCCTGGCAATCTCTTCTCTCTCCAAAAGAAGTTGCCTAGGGCTTAGAAGGCTCGTGTTTATGGGCAAGAATAGCCTTCAGCGTAAGTCCACAAAACTTTCTTGCCTACAGATATTTTTACTATGGCAATCATCATCTTAGAAGAAGCATTTCCTCCTCTTTGAAGAGAACAGGGAGAATGCTTCTTCTACGATGAAGCACATGTGTGCATTACAGAAAAACGATTCTGTTCCAACAGACAGATCCACCCCTCATCTTGTTGAGGGGGTGAGGTAAATTCAGCGGTTGCACCACCGTATCCTTGAAATAGTTATAGCGATGGAAGCCAGAGCCCCGTCAGATGAAATCTATGACCTGTGAGAATTGGGGCCGTCGCAGCAGCCATCTATTGTCTGCTGCAAGCACCTTCACATCTATGTATTTACTCAACACACTGCATTCTGCTGACATTTGGGGGAGAGGGACAAATGGCACAGTCCTTTGTGGGACTATAACACCTTGTAAAGCGGGCAGAGCATTGTACTTATGAATGTTCCTGCACTTTGAAACCTCATCACATGTGGAAAACAAGCACCTCAGGAAGAAGACTGGGCTTAGAACCCTTCACTTTGCTTTACTAGCTTTCTACCTGCAGGGAGAATTTTTGATATGATGGAACATTAAAACATGTGGAAACACTCCCCCCCTTGACACATACACACCTGCATTTTGAACCAAACCATATACTTTCTCTGAACTGTTGAATTGGCTGTTATTTGAATGTGAAATTAATTTTCACTAATTGGAAAGGAAAGGCTGCGTGTATAAGAGGAAGATCAGAGCCATACTGCTTATAGGGTGCAATCCTGTGCATGTTTGGACAGAAAAAAGTCCTACAACTCCCAGCATTCCTGGCTGGGGAATGCTGGGAGTTGAAGGAGATTTTTTTTCCTGTCTATACATGCATGGGATTGCACCCTTAATCCCCTTGGAATGTAAGTGGCTTCATTTTTGTTATTGTTCCTCCTCTTCTATGGAGATAATTGGTCTCTGTGTTGCATAGTTATCTTGGGTAGAAATAATATCCTTTTTGCCCATTTATTTTTAGAAAGTGACAGTTTCTGAACAAACAGTGCGTTTTTGCTGTTGAGGCTCAGTCATTCCTGAATATTGTTTGTGGTTGAGGTCTTTGGTTTGCAATATTATCATCCAGGAAGGGTGAGCAACCTGTGGTCCTCTAGGTGTTGTTGGACTCACATTTCCCATCAGCCCCAGATGGCATGGCAAATAGACATTTGGAAGGCTATCAGTTGCCAACCTCTGAATAGGGTGGGCCATTCAATAGTAAAGCACCAAGTTTGTATGTAAAATGTCCCAAGTTCACTTCCAGCTAAAGGACCTTAGCTATCAGGGAAAGATCTCCAAGAACTTGGTCAGACTCTGTATAAGGCAGCTTTATATACTCAAAAGCCTTGCTAGACCCATGGTTTCCTTTCTTCCAGGTCATTGCGGCGGAGGGCGAAATGAACGCCTCCAGGGCCCTGAAGGAGGCCGCTATCGTTATCACAGAATCTCCGGCAGCCCTGCAGCTTCGCTACTTACAGACCCTGACCACCATTGCTGCTGAGAAGAACTCCACGATCGTCTTCCCGCTGCCCATAGACATGCTGCAAGGCATCGTGGGAATGAAGCACTAACTAATGAGGTGACGTTGATGCAGAAGAGAGGCTCTGTTGTGGGAGGCCAGATTACGGGAAAGCGCAAGGCAGTGTCGGAGAGAGGAGCGGTTTATTTCTGTGTAGCATCCACATGTGTGTCTTGTGACGCTCAGCAACTCAGATCCTTTTTGCTGGTCATCTGAACAAATTTTGCTTGTGATTTGGGCTGCCTCTTCAGAAATGTTGTTATTTCTTCCTCTCCCCCCCCCCAGCCCTGCCCGCCCCTCTTTTTAATAGAGAGGTTTGGAGTGCCTATATCACCCAGAAAGGGAGAATTGAAGAGCTTCTCAACACCCATATACAGCAGGAGGTTGCCTTTTTAAAAAAATGTTTTTCTCCTCTCTCTTGGGAAACAGCTTCTCATCAGAGAACCAAGGGTGGAAATTTCCACTGCCTCCCTTGCTGCAACGGAAGGGCTGGAATGAACACACTGTAGTTATGGAGACAATATGCTTGTAGCTATGCTGTTCAGGGGGTTTTTTATGGGTGTATTTGTCTTGTGCGCAAACGAACACAATGACTTTTACAAGCACTTCAGCAGAAAATGCCTCTATCTGCCTGTGATTTGTACATTTTTTTTAACAAAACAAAGATAGGCCTTTACTTTTAAAAAAAGCTTATTTTTTAGATGACTACCCATTTTCTGGTTTTGATTTTTATTAAAAAAAAAATTAACAGAAAGTTGAAAAGTCCTATAGCCAGAAACCCTACTGGTGCCTTCCTCTTCTTTAACTATGCTTAGTTTTGTATTTATTTTTTGCCTGAAGATTAATAAGCAGAATATCTTCTTCTTTTTTAGATCTGTGAGATCAGCCACATGATATATATTTTAATCTCAGCTTTTTGCTAAAAACTAGGGTTGATGCTTAGCCCTCTGTCTCTGCAGATTGACATAAGAAGAGCCATGTTGGATCAGACCAAAGGTCTATCGAGTCCAGCATTCTGTTCCCACAGTGGCCAACCAGCTGCTGACTGGAAACCCACAAGCAGGACATGAGTGCAACAGCACCCTCCTGCCCATGTTCCCCAGTAACTGGTGTACATAGGCATACCGCCTCTGATACTGGAGGTAGCACATAGCCATCAGGACTAGTAGCCATTGATAGCCTTCTCCTCCAGGAATTTGTCTAACCCCTCTTTAAAGCCATCCAGACTGGTGGCCATCACTACATCTTGTGGTAGTGAATTCCATAGTTTAACTATGCACTCTGTGAAGAAGTACATAAAACTGAGTTTTGTAAGCTTTGTATCTAGTGTGAATCAGAATACTAGATAATTTCTACCATACAGCATAGATGTTAACTATAGGTATTGTATTAGCATTGTGTGTTAGCTTTAATAACAGAATATAGGTGGGAGTAGAGCTGTGGTGCAACTAGTAAAAACACAGGAGCCCTGCCAGAAACAAACAGCTGGCACATCAAACGTGGACTTGTATTCAAAATGCATTGCCTCTGTGCACAGTCCCAGAGCTGTGTTCATCCTTATACTAATTTTAGTCCAGTGCTCCCATACAAGATTAAAGCATTGGACTGACTTTTACCCACTTCCTTAAAAAAACAAAACCAAACCCCAAGTTTTGTTAAAAGCCCATCCTTCAGAAGTGCTTTCAATATTGTGTGTGAAAATATTGTCTGTAAATGAAGGGTGACTGAATTCTAAGTGTCCTTGTTTACATGTTTATGCCTATAATAAATGCTTTTTTTCTTTTTATCTGCTCTCGCTTTTGAGTTTTTCCCCCCCTTTGGGAAGGATTACTTCGGGGGTAATGTATAATTATTCATATAGTGCCATCAGCATACATAATACTTCATAACAGTATGAAAAAACAGGTCCCTCCCCTGGAAAAAAAAAAAAAAGCACAATCTAAATTTTAATACAGGGGAGGCAACGGAAGATGGAGGTGCAGGTAAAGAGGGATAGTCCTTTCGCTCAGTCCCCATCCCATCCTTTACTTACTGAAAGAAACTAAGGTTGTATGTGCCAAAGGTATCATGGAACATCTGCTGAAAAGAATTATGAAAAGTTTGATTTGCTTGCTCTCTGCATAATTCTACTTCTCTTCTGAGACCCATAAGCGTACTACTTTGAATATGCCCATCATACCTTTTGTAACGTGCCTCTTCCTTGAGCTGGTAATAGAAATCACAAGATGTGCTGTAGTTCCTGAAAGATTTGCTCGTTAGAGTCCCTGCCTCTTTTGGGACAGGACTCCTGTGGCTTTTAACAGTTGCATAATCATGTGAAGCTCTCCAGATCGCTGCCTTTCCAGGGGATGGGAATCGTCATTGAAAGGGCAAAATTATTCTGTTTATGCTGACTACCAACCAGACTTTCCTAATGGGACTTTTTCTCTCCCAAGCAACCAGGATGAATGTTGACTTGATGGGGATATCGGAATTTTACAAGCCAAAGACTTCATTATGAATGCTGGCTGGCTCTCAATGCAAGCTGTTTGCTCAAGAGCTGGCAGAAACAGTATGACTTTCAGGGGCCCTGTTTGTGGTGGACAGCAGTAACCCTGAGCCAACTGAGTAAGGATCACATCATGGTGGCTGGGAAACACCTTGAGAAAATATCCCCAAATTGCTGCTGTTATGGTCCCATGGCAGAGGTTCATCTGCTACTAATCCAAACACCTCCTACACAGCATACGAGATCTTGCATGCGTCCTCTACACAGGTATTACCAAATGTCCTCCCCGGAAACGTGTACAAGTGTACACAAGTTTAAAGACACACCCATCCAAAGACCTTTGAACTTTGGTCTTGGTAGAGGTGAGGCAATGAGGAACACACACAGCAGTCTCTTTGAAAATAGGGGGATGTTACTGAACAAACAAGAATCAAAAATACATGTCATATATATATGCGTGGGTGTGCACGCGCTATTGTAAACCAAGGTATTTGCTGGTTGGCAATAGCATGACTAAGAGTGCAATCCTATGCATGTTTAGACAGAACAAAAGTCCTGGCTGGGGCGTGCTGGGAGTTGTAAGACTTTTTCTGTCTAAACATACATAGGATTTTGCCCTAAATTTGTCTGATACAGAGTGATCAGTCCCAATCAGACCTGGGATCTAAAAGGAGCTGGAGTAATGAGGCAGCACACAAGAGTTCTTTTGAACTTACATTGCTGTATTGATTACACCAATAGCATACATAGAATTTGCACTTCCAATCTCAGATATCACTTATCTAATAAATAGAATTTGGTCCCTATCTAATCACACTCACCACTCGCTGCAATGGGAGGCCAACCCCTCTCACTGAGGCATTGCTCTGGAGGTTATGGGGTCTCAAGATGTGCACCTTCTTGATGTTGGAAGAACTCCAAACTGGGGCTGAACCAAAGCCTACTTTTATATCAGTCTACAGTCACTGCATGGCCATTGACCCATAGTTCACAGCCCCTGCATTACCTCACAAATGGTTTGGCTGTTGACTCACATCTATGAATTGACAGTTGCTGCAGTTTCTTACAGATGTTTGACCACTGAATCCCAAGTCAACAGGCAGTCTTACAGCTAGGGTGCAATGCTCTGGCATAAGCTGACCACAGGCCTCGTTATTATTCTACAGGATGTTACAATGGCTGTTTCGAGCAGTTCTACAGGATGCTGTAACTACTAACACAGGAATCACTGACCTCACTCTATAAGAGCCCCTTCACTTAGTTTTCAGAAGTTCTTATGGCATGATTTCTGAGACCCATAATATTCTATAGCTGGAAGCCATCATTCATACTACAGGAACCCATTCACCTAAAATCGAATATGAACTGTGGATTCATAAATGTTGATACATCTAGGGTAACACATAAAATCAAAGATGGCGCACAAAATGCCAGGCACAGTCTCACAAGAGGTGTTATATTAACTCTAGAAAGGAGTCAGTTTGTTCATATATTACACACAAACCTATACATAATAAGCAAATGAAACTAAAGGCAAAATGAATAGCATAGACGCCAATGCACTGGGGTCAAGAAAAGAAAGGTTCCTCTTGTGCAAGCACCGAGTCATTTCTGACCCCTAGAGGGACGCCGTTTTTCCTTGGCGTTCTCCTGGCAGACGGTATAGCGGGGTGGTTTGCCATCGCCTTCCCCAATCATGACTACCTTTCCCCCAGCAAGCTGGGTACTCATTTTACCGACCTCGGAAGGATGGAGGGCTGAGTCAACCTGAGCCGGCTGTCCAAGACCCAGCTTCCAACTCAGGTCGTGGGGAGAGTTTCAGTTGCAATACTGCCGCCTACCACTCTGCGCCACACGAGGCTCCGGGGTCAAGTGCTGGAGAAATGAGCTCAAAAGCTTGCTTCGCAACTAAAGCGAGGGCTGTGGTGCATGGAAGACCAGCACACAGACATGCGCAGAGCATCTGGCTTCCAAGGGGGCTGTCGAAGTCAGAGCTCAGCAAACTGCGGGCCCCTAACCCTGCTGGGAGAGAGAAAAAAGGGTTTGGGGAGGTGCGACTGCACGCGCAGGGCAGTGAACATTGCTCACAGAGGCTTGTCTTTAGCAGCGGGCAGCAGGCCAAGACTAGTCCTTGTGCACAGTCACCGTGGCAAAAGGAGAGGGCAGGACTTGGGTTACACACACGCACACACTTGTTTGAAGTCCCAATGCCTTCTGCACTATCGGCTCTTTGCTGTTCCCTCTTAATTTATGTCTTTATTTTGTTTGAACCTTTCTACCCAAAATGGCACTTAGTTAAAAGGGATGAAAGCAATAAAACAATACATTAAAATACAATAAAAACATAACAATTACAAAAAGAAAAAAATATATTGAAAACATCACCCAACCCAACAGATCCACTTACGGGCTCATAGAATCATAGAATAGTAGGGTTGGAAGGGGCCTACAAGGCCATTGAGTCCAACCCCCTGCTCAATGCAGGAATCCAAGTCAGAGCATCAAGGCTAAAGGCCTTCTTAAATAAAGTAGTCTTTGCTTACCAGAGGAAGGACAGCAGACAGGGAGCAAATTTAGCCTCCCTTGGGAGGGAGTTCCACAGCCTTGGAGCAGTCACCGAAAAGGCCCTCTCTCAGGTTACCACCAAACATAGCTCTCAAGGCAGTAGTGGTCTCAAAAGAAGGACCTCTCCAGAAGAACTTAAGAACCGGGCAGGCTTATATGGGAGAAGGGGATCTTCAGGTAGCCTGGTCCCAACCCACATAGGGCTTTGTAGGTCCTACCTGGCACTTCGAGGCACTCTATGTTGCAGAATAGGGCTCCAGAACACACTGCATGCCAAGCCAACTTCTCTGGAGAATGTACCTTGGGGCTTCTTCACATGGAGCTTTTATCCTGCTATTGAGATTGCTCAGTCACAGATGTTTGCAGGTCCTTTAGATGATGCCGTGACCCTCCAGGGCACATCCAGAGGTATTTCCTGGTTATTCCAACTCAAAAAGATCCGGAAATAATGAGCTATCTATTTAAGTCGGGATGTTGCGCTATTAAAACAGCCACTAGAAGGTGCTGTTTCATTGAGTTCTATGGAACCTTGAAAATCAAAAGCTTCCCCTTTCAGCAATCATGTGGTCACCGCTGTAAACGCGGAAAGGCTCCACAACCGGAGGACTGCAGGTTTTTTCTTTAATGTAAAGGCAGCCTTGTTGATCACAGTGGAGATGAAACAAGAGGGATATCCTTCCAAGGAAACCTGACTGTGATCCTTGCCACTGGACGACCTGGGCAAGATTGTACTAAGATGGCTTCCGACCAAAAGCTGGTTTCAAAACAGGCTGAATCACTAAGCACATTCACACATGACAGGAAAGCAGGTACGGGGGGAAGGCTACAATTCATAGAGAAAGAACCTCCAGAAGATAGAATGGGACAGAAAGAGAACTTTCCCGCGATCCCGATGGATCATTCCTGAAGACAACGCTGGGGTGCAGGGAAACTCTTGGGGCTGCAGGGAAAAGGAAGCCTTGAGAGAGGCAGTCAGATCAACGCTTCAGACAGAGCAGGGTCTTGGGTGGCTAGAGCAGGTGACCTACAAATAGGGGCCTGACAAAGCTCAGACAAAACCCTGGCTTCCAGCATGATTAGGGAATGATTAGACCCTGGGTTGCTTAGAATGATTTCAGCAGAGCAGCGAGACACGGACACAACTGGGACAACTGGGCTTGTCACGCAAGTGAAGTGATTTCAGCAAAATGGTACCTTGTCTCCAGATGGTTACGGACCAAGCAGTTTCTGCAGCAAAGCAGTGCCTTGCCCTTGGGTAGCCTGGAACATCGTGGACCTCCAGGGCTCTTAACAATAAACTCTACAATGGGACAAAAAGTCTCTGGGTCCAACAGAGACAATAAAACAAAAGAGCTGAGCAGAGTCAATACTGGGTTTGGACAACCAGACAAAGGACCGAGATAACTTGTTGCTAAAGCTATCAAGGGTCTCGAAAGGGACTGCGCAGGAGCCACAGAATCTAATCAAAACAGTGCCATGCCAAAATTCTGGTGCTCAAGGCTGGGGATATCCCCATCCAACTACTGTACTTATCGATAATTCTGCCAGACCTGGAGGAAAGTCACTCTGTGCCTGAGGTGTAAGCATACCTAAGTTTCTGCCTGCTGTGTCCAATCTCACCATGGGGCGCTTAAACTAGAGCTGCTCGATTAGGTGTTGTTGCTTAAGTCTAGGCCTTGGCACGTGACCAAGGATTCTTGCCGTCCTGTCAAAATTACTTGTTGCCATTCAGCTGGTCTCATAAGTTTTCCACACCTTGACTTACTCCATGCTAGGGTGAATTTCTTAATTCTCCTTGAATTTTGCACAATATTCTGGCAAATATTAGGGTGGGATGTCTGTACATGACCCATGCCAAGCAGCTTGCCAGCACGGCATTATTGCCTTTCTCCCCACCTCCAGTAAGTTTTGCGTCTTAATTCGATATTGGGTGGGCGGAATGTCAACAACTGAGGCTTTCCCATCACCTAAAGGAAGGCTTCACCCGTTGAACTCCTTGTGAAGCTGTTAGTGGTCTAGTCCAAGGGTGGGCAACTTGTGGGTCTCCAGATGTTGTTGGACTGCAATTCCCATCAGCCCTAGCTTAATAGGAATTGTTCCCCTCCAGTTGCTGGGGAACATGGGTGGGAGGGTGCTGTTGCACTCATGTCCTGCTTGTGGGTTCCTGCTCAACAGCTGGTTGGCCACTGTGTGAACAGAATGCTGGAATGGATGGACCCTTGGTCTGATCCAGCAGGGCTCTTGTGTTCTTGACAGAAAAATAAATTAAAAATGTCTTCCTTTGTATAAGAAGCAAAGGCCCCAGGGGGGAGAAAGGTACCACCTCCCCTGTCCTATTTATTTTAGATACCAAAAACACTGGGAGAGGGAACTAATCAATTACAGCCCAAAAGTCAATATTTGGGGGGGATTCGATGTAGCTGCTACAATGGATAATTGTGTCAAGGACTGAAAAGTTTCCATGATCTGTTGGGCTTCTCCCCACAGCCTCCCATGGTGATGGCCTTGCTTCAAGCCCTGAAAATGATTATGTTTGCTGTCCAGCCCTTGTTCTGATCTTCCTTGCCACTAATTTTTCCACTCTTCCTCCTCCTCCGTCCTTGCCCCTGCACCCCCCGCTGCTCTAGCCCAGGGGTCCCCAACCTTTTTGGTCCTGTGGGCACATTTAGGCATTTGAGAAACTGCTGTGGGTATCACCACAAAATGGCTCCCTTGGAGGATGTGGCTGGTCACATAATGGCTGCTGTTGGGGCCTGGCTACTCAAAAGTGAGCTAAAGAGGGGTGGGGGAGAGAAGGAGTGAAGCTAGGGGGAAACAACAAGGCAGTGGGCTAGAGGGCAGAGAAAGAGCAAGGCTAGAAGCTAGTAGAGGGGGAAAACAAAAAGCTAAAGAGGAGGGGGAATAGCGAGGCTACAGGCTGGGAGGGGGAAACAGCAACACAAAGGGGGAGAGGGGAGAGAAAGAGCGAGGCTAGAGGCAGGCAGGCGGGGAGGGGAAAACAACAAGGCAATGGGCTAGAGGGCGGAGAAAGGGCAAGGCTAGAAGCTAGTACTGGGGAAACAGTAAGCTAAAGAGGAGGGGGAATAGTGAGGATAGAGGCTGGGAGGGAGGGGGAAACAGCAGTGCAAAGCAGGAGAGGGGAGAGAAAGAGCAAGGCTAGAAAGGGAGCGAAAGTAGATTGCCCTCACATTTTCCAAGGTTTTTCTTCGAACAATTTTTATGGGTAGAGGCAGGGAGAGCTTTGTGGGCACCACTAGAGGTCCTGTGGGCACCATGGTGCCCACAGGTGCTGCTTTGGCGACCCGTGCTCTAGCCCACGGCCAAGGCACTGAGCCGATGAACTCTCTTCACCCCAAATGGTTGGAACATAGGAAGTGCCTTCCACCCTGTCAGACCATTGGCTCGTCTTGCTCAGTATGGTCTACACAACCTTTTTCTCCTGGAGGGACACATTGGCTCTTGGCAGGGGCTCTGGGAGCCTCACACACACATGTGCGCACTAGACGTGTAGGCGCACACGCACACACACACACGAGTGTTGGGGAGAGGCTGCTTCAGTGTCACCAGACCCCATCACCCCGATTGGCATAATTGCTCTGCGCTGCTATGAGTGATGCAAAAGCAGCTTCGCTGACTGGCCAGGAGGAGGGCGGGGAAGCAGAGGAACCAGATTGCCTGTGTCTGGGGACTGCATGCAGTCTGTGCTCCTCTGCTCTACACTGACTGGCAGCAGCGCCCCAGGGATTCAGACAGGGGTCTTTCCCAGCCTTACTGTCAGGGTTGGATCAGAGCCCAGAGAGCCCCAAAGCAGTTCTGATTCTGAGGAAGAGATAGAAACCGTGGGAAAGGAGCCTGTACGCCGTTCAGAGGAGCAGCCAGGGGGAGAGCCCCTCCCGGTACACATTCCTGAGAGTGATAGTGACCCTGGCAGGGAGAGGGAGGCGCAACAGCCGTTTCTGGATGCTCGGCGCCGGCGCAGCATCAAGTGGGAGATGGCGGGCGCTGAGAGGAGGCCCTCAGCCCTCTTGGCTTGACAGCAACAGCAGCGCCCTGATGCCCCACGGGAAAGGGGTGGACTCTCTCCTCCTAGCCCATAAGTTCAGAGGTTTCCCGCCTTCCCCTTCAAACGGAGATCAACTGATTCCTAAGATTAGAGCCCCCGAGTAGGCAGCTCTCTTAAGTCTCACTCGTAGGATCAAGCAATTATTATCTGTAAGCGTCATTAGGTTGAATGGGAATAAAGCCTTGGAAAAGAGCCCTTTTGTCTGCGTGTTGATTCTGGCTACCTGAGGATTTCAGAAGGTGGCAGGGGTGACTGCCCGACACTTACCTGGAGATGTCAATAATTGAACCCAGGACCTTTTGCATGCAAAGCAGATTTATTCATTTTATTCTTTAAACAAATTCCTGGCCGCCTTTCAGCGCAGAAGCCCTCCCAAGGTGGCTCACTGCAATAAAATACATAAAAACAGTTACAATATTAAAAGCAATAAAAACATAAACACAATAAAATAGCAATACAAAGCCAAGATGCTCTGCCACTGAGCTATAGCCCTTTCCCCAAAACCCACAGGTGCTCCATTCAGCTTCCTTGTGCTACTCAGTGCTCAGCGAATACATGCAAAGCTGGGTTGTCCCACCTTCAGAAAGTCTGAGAGAGAGCAAGAGCATCTTGGGATGGAGGGAGTTGCACCTGGGTGCTCACCTGGCGGCAAATCCTCCAAGTTCATGCAAACAAGAAGAGAGCAAGAGGTAAGTTACAAGCCTGGCTTAGTGCATTTTCCGTCTGGTGCTGTCTCCGAATGGATTCTGAATAAATGTAAAATCATTAACGAAATCATCTCTAGACAGAAATAAGCTCATGGAACACAGCATTCCGGGATTAATTAACACCGTCATGGGAACATGTCAAGAATCAATCATTCTTATCTGGAGGAAAAGGGGAATGCCCCATATAAAGCAGCGAGGATTTTGAAAACCTGTATATCCCAACATGACTAGGAACTATTAATTTGGTACTTGTATATCATGTCATAGATCACGCTCAGCCACCTCCAGATGTTTGAGCAAGTGTGGTTCACTGCATGGCAGTTTGAACAAAAAAACAAGGTTGCCAGGCCTGTAAACAGATGCCCTTTGGACTTCACCAATAAATAACTTTCTGGCTTATAGCTGGGCTGACTGAAAAGGCAACTATCGGTGAGAGATCAAATGAAACTCAAAATAGATGACCTTCGGAATGCACTGAGGTGTCGCAAGTACCTGCTGTGTCTAATATTTGAAACAGGGATATTGGAAACACCCAGGATTAATTTCATCATTGTCCATTTTCCCAGCCCAAGGTAGATAGATTTCCATGGAACACCTGCTCACCTTTCAGAGTGCATCTTCCTAGGACCGGTGTTACCTCCAGTTAAAAAAAAACCCTGAATTCCTAACCATTAGCCATGCTGGCTGGAGTTGACGTCCAAAACATCTGGAGGACACTAGGTTGGGGAAGGCTGTAGTGTGTGATTCTTCTTCCAGGCCTTGTGAAATAGGGCTGAGGCCCTGCTGCCAAGGGAGATTTCACTGGTGGGAAAAAGAGAGACAGCCTTTTTGGTTGTGGCTCCCAAATTATGGAACGGCCTCCCTAGAGATGTGTGCTTGGCTCCCTCATTGCACACTTTTAAGCAGGCATTTAAGAGTTCTTGTTTTATAGTTAAGGTCTCGCTCAGTCTGCAATGAAATTGTTTTAATCTTCTGCTCTTTTTACTGTATTTTTTAAATTTGGTTTGTTGTGTTGGCTTTGCAGTGAGAGGTGGGCAATAAATTTTATTATAAGAAAAATGTAAATACATTTTATTCCTGGGAGCAATTCAGAGGGAGAAGACTCTGTTAAACGCATAGGAAACTGACTGCTAAGTGGAATCCATGCTTTGAAGCAAGGAAATCTAATGTCAGTATTTTGCACAAATGCCAGCATGAACATCTTTGCATGCTCACTCATACTGTTTCACACTCTGGAGCTCAGGGCATTTGTCCCTCCAGCTGCCCGACTCACTGTGCTTCAAGAAAAGCTCGTTTGCCATGCGTAGGTGTTTTTTCTCCACTTGCTTCCATGCCTGTAGCTGTACGAGATGAGGTAGCTATCCTGCCCTAGAACTGGCTATCATGTGAAGTATTCATGGGGAGTTTAGCAGAAGCTTCTGTTCTCCAGATTTGCACAGAGAAAGTGGAGAAAGAACCCCATATCAGAACAGCAAAATCAGAACAACAAAAAAGTTGCTCATTTCTTGAATCAGAAAAGAAGAATCTCACAGCAAATGGAAGGGGAATAAAGCCAAATACAAGTTCTCTACAACTGTAATAGATGGGGATGTTAGATGGCTCAACTGCAAACTCACTGACCACTAGCTATTACTACCATCAACTTTGACCTGAACCAGCTCTGCTTAGGGTGTATTACAAATTAGCCGCAGAGAACGTCACATCCCCCCATCCCCACAACACTCTCTCTCACACAATGGTTCTGTGCAACCTAAATATTAAACTAGAGAAAGAAAAACATATTAAGAACAGAAGAACAGAAGAAAAGCCCTGCTGGATCAGACCAAGGGTCCATCTAATCCAGCATCCTGTTCTCATGGTGGTCAACCAGCTGCCAACCAGGAAACCACAAGCCGGACACAAGTGCAACAGCAAACTCCCACCCATGTTCCCCAGCAACTGGTGTACATAGGCATACCGCCCCTGTTACTAGATCTCTTGTCAGTGTATTTCCACTTGCTGCATGTATGCGTGCGTGTGCATGTGTGTGTGTGATTGCTACATGGTCTTTAAAGAGCTTAAATAAGCTTCATCCTTTTATCCATTTCTTTGGGAATGGCCAAACTTCCAGTAATCTAATTGCTGGAGTCTACATGCAAGGCCATTAACTTCAACAGATAAGAGGATCTGTTATCTTTGCTCTGAATGTTTATATACTTATTTATTTTATTCACATTATTTTAAGACACCTGTAAGAGTTGTTGCTGTTGTTTATTCGTTCAGTCGCTTCCGACTCTTCGTGACTTCCTGGACCAGCCCACGCCAGAGCTTCCTGTCGGCCGTCGCCACCCCCAGCTCCCCTAAGGTCGAGTCCGTCACCTCCAAAAAAGGGCAAGATGAATATATCATCTATCCATCTTGCCCTTGGTCAGCCCCTCTTCCTTTGGCCTTCCACTTTCCCTAGCATCAGCATCTTCTCCAGGGTATCCTGTCTTCTCATGATGTGGCCAAAGTACTAGAACCTGAAAAAGAAGCCCAGAGTCTGAACAATTATGATATTTCCATAGGGCTGAAGGTTGAGATGTTGCAATCCACCAGAAGGGCCAAGTCCGAAACAGAATCAACCTAATAGCAGTCTTCTAGCATTTTAAAAGTGATTCAATTTAATACTTTTAATAACTAATAATAATTAATAATAATAATAATTAATTTTAATAAATACAATGCATTTGAAAAAAAATAGTACTGTGAAGTGCTTGTCAATCATTCCAGCACCTTTCCACTTGCCAGAACATTACAAGATGGGAATATTGCACCATTGCTATTGCACTCATGTCCTGCTTGTGGGTTTCCCGTGTGCAGCTGGTTGGCCACTGAGGGAACAGAATGTTGGACTAGATGGACCATTGGTCTGGTCCAGCATGGCTCTCCTTATGTTCTTATGTTCTTAATATCTCCACAAGTAAAAGAGCCAGAAAGTATTTTTCAAAAACCCTCAAAAATCAGAATATGGACCTAGAAAAAAGCACCCTTCCTATCAGGTGCTTCAGCCCTGCATTTAAAACATCTAGATCCAGCCTGTGACCCTCCAGATGGACTCCAACTCCCATCAGTCCCAGCCAGCCTACCAATGGTCAGGGATGATGGGAGTTGAGGTCCAACAACATCTGAAGGCCACAAGTTTCCCACCTCTGATCTAGATAGTACAAGTAAAATCTAGTATTTTCTCTTTTCTTTGTACTTTCCATTATGGTTCTGTTCAACCAACACCCACAAGTCACACATGGGCTCACACACGAGTTCACACAAGGGTAGGTTTGCATGATCACCACAGCCCACTCTGGCTTATTTAAGCCACAGTGGTTGATGGTTGGTGTATGCTGGGGGGCTTTTGATTATTCAAGCCACCAACGCAGCTTGCGTTGCGTTGTCCCAACCCAGCGAGGGTGGGTTGTTGGCTTGGTTAACAAATCACCCAGAACCCATGGGCTGTTTTAGGGTTGTGGGTGGTTTGTTAGACACACCAACAACCCACACGTGCCAGTTTCAGATGACACCACAAGCTGTGATTGCAGCCTGAATATTCAAAATAAATATTGTTGTTGTTGTTCAGTCGTTCAGTCGTGTCCGACTCTTCGTGACCCCATGGACCATAGCACGCAAGGCCTTCCTGTCCTGCGCTCTCTCCTGGAGTGTGCTCAAGTTCATATTCATTGCATTGGTGATGCTATCTAGCCATCTCATCCTCTGTCGTCCCCTTCTCCTTTTGCCTTCAGTCTTTCCCAGCATCAGGGTCTTTTCCAGAGAGTTTTCGCATTAGGTGGCCAAAATAGTTTTTGTGAACCGCCCAGAGAGCTTCGGCTATTGGGCGGTATAGAAATAAATAGATAAATAAAATAAATAAAATAAATAAATAAAAAATATTTGAGCTTCAGCTTCAGTATCTGTCCTTCCAATGAGCACTCAGGGTTGATTTCCTTTAGGATGGACTGACTGGACCTCCTTGCAGTCCAGGGGACTCGTAAGAGAGTCTTCTCCAGCACCACAGTTCGAAAGCATCAATTCTTCGGCGCTCAGCCTTCCTTATAGTCCAGCTCTCACAGCCATACATTACTACTGGGAAAACCATAGCTTTGATTAGATGGACCTTTGTCGGCAAGGTGATGTCTCTTCTTCTTACTATGCTGTCTAGGTTTGCCATAGCTTTCCTCCCAAGGAGCAAGCATCTTTTAATTTCATGGCTACAGTCACCGTCTGCGGTGATCTTGGAGCCCAAGAAAGTAAAATCTGTCACTGCTTCCATTTCTTCCCCTTCTATATGCCAGGAAGTGATGGGGCCAGATGCCATGACCTTAGTTTTTTTAATGTTGAGTTTCAAACCAGCTTTTGCACTCTCCTCTTTCACCCTCAACAAGAGGCTCTTTAGATCCTCTTCGCTTTCTGCCATTAGGGTGGTATCGTCTGCACATCGGAGGTTGTTGATAATTCTCCAGGCAATCTTAATTCCGACCTCTGATTCATCCAACCCGGCGTTTCTCGTGATGTACTCTGCATATAAGTTAAATAAGCAGGGTGACAATATGCAGCCTTGTCATACTCCTTTCCCAATTTTGAACCAATCGGTTGTTCCATGTCTGGTTCTTACAGTTGCTTCTTGACCCTCGTACAGGTTTCTCAGGAGACAGGTAAGGTGGTCTGGTACTCCCATCACTTTAAGAA
Organism: Heloderma suspectum; assembly: GCF_057233095.1. Taxonomy (NCBI): domain Eukaryota; kingdom Metazoa; phylum Chordata; class Lepidosauria; order Squamata; family Helodermatidae; genus Heloderma; species Heloderma suspectum. The sequence continues at coordinate 7,597,500 of NC_139471.1, read as the reverse complement.
TTTGCCACAGTTTGTTGTGATCCACACAATCAAAGGCTTTAGCATAGTCAATGAAGCAGAAATAGACATTTTTCTGGAAATCTCTTGCTTTCTCCATGATCCAGTGAACGTTGGCAATTTGATCTCTAGTTCCTCTGCCTCTTCGAAACCCAGCTTGTACTTCCGGTAGTTCTCGGTTCGCATACTGCTGAAGCCTAGCTTGTAGGATTTTGAGCATCACCTTGCTGACATGTGAAATGAGCGCAATTGTGCGGTAGTTTGAACACTCTTTGGCGTTGCCCTTCTTTGGAATTGGAATGTAAACTGACCTTTTCCAGTCTTGTGGCCACTGTTGAGTGTTCCAGATTTGTTGGCATATTGAGTGCAGCACTTTAACAGCATCATCTTTTAGGATTTTAAATATTAACGTTTATTAAATATTATTGAATATGAAATAAGCCATGGTGAGCTGCTTGATCGTGCGAACCAGCCCAGAAACTCCAACATCCCCTAGTCTGATTCCTTTGATCCCCAAATGGTTTGTTGTTTATTCGGTCAGTCGCTTCCGACTCTTCGTGACTTCATGGACCAGCCCACGCCAGAGCTTCCTGTCGGCTGTCGCCACCCCCAGTTCCCCCAAGGTCGAGTCCGTCACCTCCAGAATATCATCCATCCATCCTGCCCATGGTCGGCCCATCTTCCTTTTGCCTTCCACTTTCCCTAGCATCAGCATCTTCTCCAGGGTATCCTGTCTTCTCATGATGTAGCCAAAGTACTTCAGTTTTGCCTTTAGTATCATTCCCTCAAGTGAGCGGTCTGGCTTTATTTCCTGGAGTATGGACTGGTTTGATCTTCTTGCAGTCCAAGACACTCTCAGAATTTTCCTCCAGCACCACAGTTCAAAAGCATCTATCTTCCTTCGCTCAGCTTTCCTTATGGTCCAGCTCTCGCAGCCATAGGTTACTATGGGGAATACCATTGCTTTCACTATGCGGACCTTTGTTGTCAGTGTGATGTCTCTGCTCTTCACTATTTTATCAAGATTTGTCATTGCTCTCCTCCCAAGAAGTAAACGTCTTCTGATTTCCTGGCTGCAGTCAGCATCTGCAGTAATCTTTGCACCTAGAAAGTCTGTCACTGCCTCCACGTTTTCTCCCTCTATTTGCCAGTTATCAATCAAGCTGGTTGCCGTAATCTTGGTTTTTTTGAGGTTGAACTGCAACCCAGCTTTTGCACTTTCTTCTTTCACCTTCGTCATGAGGTTCCTCAGCTCCTCCTCGCTTTCAGCCATCAAAGTGGTATCATCTGCATATCTGAGATTGTTAATGTTTCTTCCAGCAATTTTAACTCCAGCCTTGGCTTCATCAAGCCCAGCACGTTGCATGATGTGTTCTGCATACAGGTTGAATAGGTAGGGTGAGAGTATACAACCCTGCCATACTCCTTTCCCAATCTTAAACCAGTCCGTTGTTCCGTGGTCTGTTCTTACCGTTGCTACTTGGTCATTATACAGATTCCTCAGGAGGCAGACAAGATGATTTGGTATCCCCCTACCACCAAGAACTTGCCACAATTTGTTATGATCCACACAGTCAAAGGCTTTAGAATAGTCAATAAAACAGAAATAGATGTTCTTCTGAAACTCCCTGGCTTTCTCCATTATCCAGTGGATATTGGCAATTTGGTCTCTAGTTCCTCTGCCTTTTCTAAACCCAGCTTGTACATCTGGCAATTCTCGTTCCATGAATTGCTGGAGTCTACCTTGCAAGATCTTGAGCATTACCTTACTGGCATGTGAAATAAGTGCCACCGTTGGATAGTTTGAACATTCTTTGGTGCGTCCCTTTTTTGGTATGGGGATATAAGTTGATCTTTTCCAATCTGTTGGCCATTCTTGTGTTTTCCAAATTTGCTGGCATATGGCATGCATCACCTTGACAGCATCATCTTGCAAGATTTTAAACAGTTCAGCTGGGATACCGTCATCTCCTGCTGCCTTGTTATTAGCAATGCTTCTTAAGGCCCATTCAACCTCACTTTTCAGGATGTCTGGCTCTAGCTCACTAACCACACCGTCAAATCTATCCCCGATATTATTATCCTTCCTATACAGATCTTCTGTATATTCTTGCCACCTTTTCTTGATCTCTTCTGCTTCTGTTAGGTCCTTGCCATCTTTGTTTTTGATCATACCCATTTTTGCCTGGAATTTACCTCTGATGTTTCTAATTTTCTGGAAGAGGTCTCTTGTCCTTCCTATTCTATTATCTTCTTCCGCTTCCGCGCATTGCTTGTTTAAAAATAATTCCTTATCTCTTCTGGCCAACCTCTGGAATTGTGCATTTAATTGGGCATATCTCCCCCTATCACTGTTGCCTTTTGCTTTCCTTCTTTCTTGGGCTGCTTCCAGTGTCTCAGCAGACAGCCATCTTGCCTTCTTGATTTTCTTTTTCTTTGGGACGTTTTTTGTTGCCGCCTCCTGAACAATGTTGCGAACTTCTGTCCATAGTTCTTCCGGGACCCTATCTACTAAATCTAGTCCCTTAAATCTATTCTTCACCTCCACTGCATATTCATTGGGAATATTCGTGAGCTCATATCTAACTGATCTGTGGGTCTTCCCTATTCTCTTTAGTCTGATTCTAAATTGTGCAATAAGAAGTTCGTGATCTGAATTACAATCAGGTCCAGGTCTTGTTTTTACCAACTGCATAGATGTCCGCCACTTTTGGCTACAAAGGATGTAGTCAATCTGATTTCGGTGTCGACCGTCTGGTGAAGTCCATGTATAAAGTCGTCTCTTAGGTTGTTGGAAGAAAGTGTTTGTTATGCACAGTGAGTTGTCTTGGCAAAATTCTATCAGCCTATGTCCTGCTTCATTTTGTTCTCCCAGACCATGCTTGTCTGTAATTCCAGGTGTCGTTTGACTACCCACCTTAGCATTCCAGTCTCCTGTAATGAAAATAACGTCTTTGTTTGGCGTACTATCCAGTAGGTGCTGCAGATCCTCATAGAACTGATCTACTTCTGCTTCTTCAGCATCTGTGGTTGGGGCATATATTTGGATCACTGTGATGTTAAATGGCTTACCCTGAATTCGAATTGAGATCATTCTGTCATTTTTTGGATTGTATCCAAGCACTGCTTTAGCCACTTTATTATTAATTATGAAGGCTACTCCATTTCTTCTGTGGTCCTCTTGTCCACAGTAGTAGATCTGGTGGTCATTTGATGTGAAGTGGCCCATTCCAGTCCATTTCAGTTCACTGACACCCAAAATGTCTATATTTAATCTTGACATCTCCCCAATAACCACATCCAATTTGCCCTGGCTCATAGACCTTACATTCCAGGTTCCTATGGTGTGTTGATCTTTAGAACATCGGATTCGTCGTTCACCACCAGCACCATCAGCCGCTAGCTGTCCTTTCGGCTTTGAGCTAGCTGCGTCATCACATCTGGGGCTAGTTGAACTTATCCTCTGTTCCTCCCCAGTAGCATTTTGACCATCTTCCGACCTGGGAGTCCCATCTTCCGATGGTATACCGACATATCTCTGGTTGTACTGATCCATTTAGTTTTCATGGCAAGAATACTGGGGTGGGTTGCCGTTTCCTTCCCCAGGGATCGTATTTAGTCTGACCTCTCCGCCATGACCTTCCCCTCTTGGGTGTCCCTTCATGGTTTAGCTCATGATGTCATTGAGGTGCTCAAGCTCCAGCACCACGACAAGGAAACGATCTCCTTTGCTGAAGCCCCAAATGGTAGACTGGGGCATTAGAGCGGGGCCAGCAAAAATATAAATGAGGAATTGGCTAGACATTGTGTAAAAAACCCTGGGCAGTGTCTTCCCTCCCTTCCCCGCATACTGCTCTTTGTGATTGTGGAAACCCAGTCATCACATGCAATTGCCCAGCCAGCAGTATGAGATGTAACACACAGGAAGCAACCTGTGTCCCTTGGTATGGTGCACCCATCCTATCTTAAAACATCACCCTGCACCACCATCTACTGGAGAATGATGGTAAGAACATAAGAGAAGCCCTCCTGGGATGCGCCAAAGTCACATCTATGATGCCTCCAGTCTAGACAAGGCTTTTACTGCACAATCGCCCTCCCCTATACGTGAAATTTTGCACTGGGTCCAGATGACAACATCTTAAATTTGTAACCCATCCATGTTTTCCCACTGCTTCTACCATCTTTTTTCTTACCAGGAAAAAATCCATTAAAGAGGAAAAGACGGAATAGCTGCGCAATGCCTTTTGATTTGTAGCACTAGGAGGTGGTATGCTGGAGAAATTTGAGACGGACTAAAATGGACTTGAGCACACTCCAGGAGAGAGTGCAGGACAGGAAGGCCTGGCGTGCTATGGTCCATGGGGTCACGAAGAGTCAGACATGACTGAATGACTGAACAACAAAATGAGTTCAGCTCTCTAAGAATCCGACCTGTGGAATCCGCTGTGGACTGGCTTCCTTGGGCCACGCGGAGTCCATGGATTTTCTGATCTTTTTTTTTTTTTTACTTTCCCAAAATTTATGCAAATGTATTCGTAGGAAAATACACGGGTTTCTGCCCATACGCCATCCTGGAAAATATACGCAGGGAAAAGTTGACTGGAATGGGGGATAATATGCTAAATGTTAGGTACTAATGCAAATTACGTAAATCGTTGCGAACCCTCTTACGGAATTCTTAGCGTATTTTCCCGGATAATGGGGAAAAAACTCGAATCTGTCTGTGAACGGATGCCGGAATGAACGACATCACACTATCCATGAAACACAAATGGGACAGTTTTCACAAAATCTGAACATCCTTAGCTAGGAGTACCATTAAGTTTTCCCAGAGTGGCCTAACAGTTGTGCCTGGGAAGGAATGTCTCCTGAGGTGCACTCCCGGCAACTGGCATTCAATGATACACTGCTTCGCTGAGTCTTCTATTCTTTGAGTGGAAGGTGGCCTTTGTATGCTGAACTTAAGAGTACATGTTCTTGCCCTCAGATACTGGGTGAAATCGAAACAGATGATAGGGTCTAATTTGGAATTATCTGCTTTCAGGGAGATGTTGGACTTTAATAACAGAGTGTTTTTATCCTGGAATCAGGAAATGTTACAAATTATTGAGACACGTGGACTTTCTTTGGGCATCTTGAACTCTTGAAATTTTGAAACAGCGTCATGTTATCCGAAATCTTATATGTTAAAACAGGATTATTGAGCTGATCGTGTCTCAGCTTGTCTGTCAAAATGTGCTCTTTGGTATGCCAAATTACCCATTCAAACTCCTTACCCACACTACATAGCCAGTATTGTTGTTTTTCAGTCGTTCAGTCGTGTCCGACTCTTCGTGACCCCATGGACCATAGCATGCCAGGCCTTCCTGTCCTGCGCTGTCTCCCGGAGTGTGCTCAAGTCCATATTCATTCCATCAGTGATGCTATCTGGCCATCTCATCCTCTGCCGTCCCCTTCTCCTTTAGCCAGTATTACAAATTCCAAAAAAGCCTTTTCATCTTTTCAGTCTATGAACTCCGCTATAATTGCAGGTCATTATTGTCAGATTCTTTATAAAGAAAGAATCTGTCCATGTGGGGCAATGTGCCTGAAGACTCCCTCATTATCTACTTGTTTGCCCAATTTATGAGGATTTAAGAACAGACTTGCTTAGTGGCATAGACCTGCCACCAGGCAGATCTGTTGGGCATTTGATTGTTTTTTTTATTGGGGGGCAGGTCCCCTTATGTTTCTGAAAAGGAAAGCCTGCTTTGGTTTTAGAGCAGCAGTTTTAAGGGGAAAACTTTGTGATTAGTCAAACTGCCTTGATGAGCAATCTTTTATTTCTTAGAATGCTAGGTTTTATTATTATTGTAACTGACCAATGTATTCTACTTTGTTTTTCATCTTTGACCTGTTTTTCTAATGGCTTCTGCTATAAAAATAAACTGTATATTTGATTTGATATGTTGCCTCTGATCCTGGAAAATACCCATCATGACTAATACCTGTAACCTGGCAGCTTTAAAATAAGTCATTTATTAGTCATTAAATTAAATATATAAACCACAAAACAAATACATTCTAATTATAACATGTATAATGGGATGGTTGTTCTTCTATAAAACTTAGCAGATACTTTACAGTCCAGAACAAAACCTGCTTGCCTACTATGAGACCAAACCATTATAAGCAGAAATGCCTCCACTCAGCAGTCTGCATGCAGATGGACCCAGGTTGAATCCAGGTAGGGCTGTAAAAGACCCCAGTTCTGAAACCCTGGAGAACTGGTCCTGCCAACTAGGGGCATTTCTACACCAGCCTAAAACCCTGCATTTAAAACGTGGCTTTCTGCTTCCATTTTAAATGCAAGATCACAATGACTCCGCTTCTTTTCCCCCTCCCCTTTCCCCCTCCTTCTCCCCATATCTGAGTCTTCTATATCTTTCATGGATCTCGCTCCTCTTCTTGACGCTTTTCCTCTTTTCGCGGAGGAAACTCAAGCGGAACACAAGGGGGTAATTCGATAGCTCGTTATCTGCGATCTATTTAAAAACGGAACAAAGGGCATTTAGTGCAGGAGACACCCTGGAGGTTCACGGTGTCATGTAAAGAGCCCGCAAACTTCCGTGAAGGAGCAATCTCAATCACAGGGTAAAAGCTCCGTGTGAAGAAAGCCTAGTGCAAACAATACGGAGCTAGATGGATCTGAGGTCGTCATCTGCATAAGGCAATTTCCCGAGTACAGTAAAAACAACGAACATGGTTGAAGCGATGCTACATGATTTTGCTATTTTAAAAGAAAACACTACCACACCTTTTCATTTTATGTTTTAAAAGAAAAATGGCTCAAAGCGAGGGGCCAAGGCTGAGGAGCACAGCACGCGCTGATGGACCCACATTCCGTCCTGGAGATCTCCAGCTCAAAAGGGTCCGGGGAAATGTCTTCCTCTGCCCAAGACCCCGGAACGCCACTGCTGGTCAGAGTCAGTACATAATACTGGGCTGGTTGGCAGGGCTGGCCCAAGACATATTGCTGCCTGTGGCACAGGGAATAGCACTCCCCACCCTCCGGAAGTCTCTCCCGTTGAGCAAGCACTCCCCCGTCCCCATGTGGGAGGCAGGGTTGGTGTCACCACAGCCAAAAGGCCTGGCTGCTTATGGTTATAGCTCTGGTTCTGAGCAGCACATGGACGTGCCCGAGGCCCAGTGGTTCCGGTACAATCAAAATGGAGGGGGCCCACCCTCACCCTTCTGAGAGACTAGCGAAGCTGCCCAGAAACCGAGGCACATTTTGGAAAGGGAACCAACAGCTTGAGGGCCGTGGCTTAAAACAATCCATGTGCAGGGCTCTCCCGCCAGGCTCAAGGGTTTCCCAGCCCTTCCACTGGGTTTTTAAGAATACGTCTTTATAGGGGACGGCTGGTGTGCAGTTCCCCAACCAGACTGGCCCTGCATCCCTTTCTTTCCCTAAAATTGGCCCCACTGGCCATGCGCCTGCGGAGACCTTAGCCCTATGCAGGCAGGGCTGGGCTGGGCTGAGCTGGGCTGCCTCGCGCCGCGATCCATCCCACCCCCGGCGCCCTCCACGCCTACTGACGTGAGAGGAAGCCCCGTTGAACCCCATAGGGCTTCCGAGCAGGCCGTGAGAACTTCGCGCGGGGCAGCGGGGACGGGCCCAGGCGCTGCCCGCCGGCGGGGCGGGCAAGCGCTGGAGCCGTCGAGCGTTGGTGGCGCAACCGCCGCCGGAGTGGGCTGCAGTTGTGCCGCCGCCGCGGGCTGCGTAGCGGGCTTGGGTCGGTTGGTGCCGGAGCAGCCGCCAAACTGGGCAACTCAGTCGGCGTTATGGCGGACGTGGAGAAAAGCGTCCGCGGAAAGCTGGACACCGGCAGGCTGGAGGGTGAGAGGCGCAGCTGTTGGGGCTTCTCCGTCCGTCGGGGACCGGGACCGATCCGCGGGCGGGCGCAATCCACGTCCCCTTCATCTCGGGGTAGCTCTGCTTAGAATCTCCCCCTTCCCTTCTTCAGGCAGGGCTGAACTTGCTGATGAGCATCGTGCCTCTGAGCGAGTGCAGAGTCCTTTCTTCTCGCGTGCTACTTCTGCATTGCAACTAGAAAGGACTTCGCTTCTGGAGGGTCTTTATTCTGAACTGGGCTCTTTGGCTGTCCTCTCCTCCCAGCCTCGGAGTTAATCTGAGCCCCTGTGTGAGCCCCAGAACCTATATTCTCGGGAGCCTGGAATTAATTAATTAATCAATTAATTAATTGCGTTTTTATCCTGCCCAATAGCTGAAGCTCTCTAGTTATAAACCCACTGTACCTCTGAGCATGCGCAGAGTGTGTCTGTCTCAGCACTGCACCTCGAAGGGAGTGCTTAATTTTTTTTTTATTTTTCTGATTTTTGCAGTAGGGTTTGAAGTGTGTGTTTGTCTGTCTCTCTTGTCTATCTGCTTGGGGGGAAACTCAATCTGAGCTATGGCTGAGGTTTGGAACCTGCTCTCTAGGGAACAATATGTGTGTCTCTGAGAATGTGCAAAGTGTTTCTGCCTCATCACTGAACACCTTCAACCATCAGGAAGGAATTCCTCTGCTTTCCTCTAGTGGGGGATGGATGGTGGTGGTGTGGTGAAGAGGCTCGTGGCCCTCTCTCGGTGGGAGGGCTCAGGGTGGAGATGTGTGTCTTCAGAATGGGACGGCAGTTTGTCTCACTTGTTTGAAACTGTTAGGCCTATAACAAAAAAGGAGCGGGGGGTGGGTCTATGGGCTTTGGGTGTCAGCTGTTTTTAGTGACTCGAATACAGACCCGGAACGTATCTCATTTTTGCATTTGAGGGGATTTTTTTTTTGCTCTACTACGTTATTGACTAGAAGGTTCATTTTAAATTATGAATACTCCCATTTTAGTCAGAATTCCTGGGCTGTGTTTCAAAAGAGAGGTGTGTGTGTGTGTGTGTGTATGAACATGCACGCACACGCACACTCCATACTCTGTGATCTGGCTTTGCAGACCTCTTGGCTGTCTGTGCCTTCTCCCTTTGCAACTGAGCTGTGCAGTGAAAAGAATGTGTGTGAATAATTATAGAAGCAAAGCTCAGCACCCCATATATTTAAAGAAACTGTGTCACCAAAAAGTAATCGCCTGGAGGAATTTTAGCAGCAGGTGCCAAGATGCATGCTAACTTTCAGCTGAGCGATATTTATTTGCAGGGTGAAGCAGCTACAGCTTCCTTTAAGACTTCAGGAACTTATGGCTGTTTTGCCATGCAAATAAATGATACATTTTAAGTTTTATAAAGTGTAAGTCTCCTTGCCTTTTCCGTCAAATAAAACTTGCAAAGTTTGTAGTGATGTGCAGCTTTGAGAACAAATAATGGCTGTTTTAAAATCTGAATGTGGATCCCCAAGACCCCGTGTGTCACACCAAGAAACAAGTGGATATGGGACGGCAAAAGCTCTCCTGTGTGGGGAAGGAAAGTTGGGAAGTATTGTCCTAACAGAGACCCCCTTGTCAAAGCCTTTGCATTTATTATTAATCTCTGGCTGCGCTGAAAATGTGGTGTGTGCATCTATATTTAATACTGAATTGTGGCATTCGTAAGTGGACGCTTGGTCATGCTTGGGGGGCTTTTTAATGGTCAAGGCCAGCACTTTGAACTGGGCCTAGAAACCAGTGCATTTGGTGTAGCACAGGCATGATACGGTTGTAAGGCCCAGTCCCGATTAGCGAACTAGCAGCCGCATTCTGCGCCAACTGTAGTTTCGAAACAGTCTTCAAAAGTGGCCTCATGTAGTCTCACCTGGAGGTTACTGGATACCTGACGCCAGGCCTTTTCTGTTACTAGCAGAATGCACGGAATTTCCAGGTACAACATGTGGTGTATATATGGCTTTCAAGTGAGATTAGATGAATTTTTGGAGGAGAACAGGTCTATTGTCAGTGGCCATTAACCGTGATAGTGAAATGGAACTCATGTTCAGAGGCAGTGTTTGTTATCTGAATACCAGATGTTGAGGACATAAAATGGAGATGCCTTCATGCCATGCTATGGAGATCACAGAATTCAAGATTTGTTTTGTTTGTTTTCTGGGTGCAGAAATTTTTGGTGTTATTTTTTAACCACATAGAAGTAGGGATATCCGGATTTGGTGCAATCCATCCCGTGTGTGTTTTGTGGATCTTGCGGTGTTGTTCATTCCGGCGTCTGTTCACAGACGGATTCAAATCCCCCCCCAGCGTTATGTGGAAAAATAAGCAAATAATTCCCTAAGCGGGTTTGCACCATTTTAAGTAATCTACGTTAGTACGTAACATTTAGTGTATTTTCCCCTATTCCATTCAACGTTTTCCTGCATATATTTTCCAGGATGGTGTATGTCTCAGCAGAAACCTGCTATTTTCCTACAAATAAATTTGCGTAAATTTCACGACAGTAAAAAAAAAAGATCTGAAAGTCCACGGACTCTGCGTGGCCTGAGGAGCCTGGTCTGCAGTGGATTCTGCAGATCAGATTCTTAGAGATCTGAACTTGTTTTAGTCCATCTCAGACTTCTCCAGCATCTCTAGGTAGAAGTAATAGAACTGTGTTTAACTGCAGACTGTATCTGCCTTTTCTTTATTTCCTCCAGGGAGCTCACCCCATGGTTTCAGGGTATGTGAATGGATCTTAATCGTCCTTTCGTTCATCGTGGTCCTTTTAACGTTTCCCTTATCCATATGGGTGTGCTTAGAGGTAACAAAGTTCCTTGGAAAGCTTTTATGCTGCATTATATGTTATGTGTTATAGCTGTGCTGGTTGTATTTGAATGTTTCCATCATTACGGAAAGCTTCCCAGAGTACGGTCGTTGGGAAGCCTATCGATACCGTAAGCAAATAAATAAAATTCATGGTGTGCGATTCCTCCCCTAATCTAAAAGGGGGAATGGCAGCATTACTCATGCAAACTGCATGAGAACATGGTGTTGAGAACCCATGTTTGGGGCATTTTAAAAAATAATAATCTCAAGGTGGCAGGAACGTGGGTTGGATTTTTCCTGTGATGTTCTGAAAAGGTCACCATTTGGAAGAAAGGAGTCACCGTTATTAATTCTTCCTTACGCTTTATAAAACTCGTGACTTTCTGGAACATCTGTATTCTCTCCTGTATGTGGCAAATTTGGATGTTGCAAAAAGAGGACAAAATAGACATACACACATACACCAGGAAACAATCTGTGACTTTTTTTCCATTGCAGGTTGTCATGGAATATGAGCGAGCCGTCATCTTTAGGCTGGGACATATCCGAAAAGGAGAGGCAAAAGCGCCAGGTGAATATCTTACATTGTGGTCCAGCTGACGAATAACTTGGTGATTCCCTCTCATTTGTTGGCTGCAAGCGTCCTGCTCTTCTCCCCTTCCCACTAGACTGGTTGTGATCCCAAGGACCACATCATTCAAATTTCATGGGTCCAAAGAGGCTTTAGGCGCATAATTCTTGGGGAGGAGCTATTTGCGTGGTACCAAACACAGGACTGACACTTGACCCGTCACCCTTTGAAAATGAGAGGAGCTCCAAAGCCTGCCATGACATGGCATGGAGGTGTGCGTGTGTGCTGTTCAAATAAATGAGTCAGTGACTGGGTTCGGGCAGTCAGCAGAGGAAAAGAAGTCACCGTGACTTCTTTTCCCCGCCCCGAATGTGCCATGGGTTGCTGTGTCATCCGACCCTGGCAAGGTGCCCCAGCTGCTGACCCTGTGGAGGGGTGACTTCCAAATGTAATCCCTGCAACAAGCCATGGTTTGCAGGGTGGCTCGGAAGATTCGGACGAATCGCGCGGCGGCGAGGGTAATTAGGGAAACAGTGGGCCTGCAAGTGGCACACGTGGGGTGGGGAAAAGAAGCCACGGTGGCTTCTATTCCCCGCTGATCGTCCGAACCTGGCCAGTGCCTCTGTTGTATGTCCTTGGGTGTGCCTGAAGCAGTGCTTGAACTATGGAGAAAAAGTGTGTGTGTGTGTGGTGGGTTAATGAAACTAACAAGTCCCCAGTCTCTCTTCCAGTTTTAACCAAACCATACCCTCCCCGCCTTCTAAAAACATTGCTACAACGTTCTAAAAAAAACACATGTGTCCCCATCTCCCTCCCTTTCTTGGGTTCCACATTTCTCTCTTCTGCGTATGCATGGCAGTTCTACGGCCGCTGTACTGAATGGCCCTAATATCTTTTTCCGCAGGTGTGTACTTTGTCTTGCCCTGCGTAGACCATGTTATCACAGTGGACATGAGGACCATATCATTTGATATTCCACCGCAAGAAGTACGCATTCGCTTTACCTGTTTCCTTTCTTGTGAACGCCACACATAAGCGGGCAAGGATCCTAAAGTTGGGCTTCTAGGCCATCTAGTGTCCAACCCGCCGCTTGGTGTGGGTAATCCAGACCTAGAGCATCCCCAACAGAGGGGTGCCTGCCTCTGCCTGAAGACCTTCAGCAAGGGAGAGCCTAGACCGGGGTTCCCCAACTGTTTTTGGACCTGTGCGCACATTTAGGAATTTGAGTGCTGTGGGCACCACCAGAAAATGGCTCCCATAGAGGATGTGCCTGGTCACATAATGGCTGCCGTTGGGGCCTGGCTAGTCAAAACTGAGCTAAAGAGGGGCAGGGGAGAGAAATAGTGAGGCTGGGAAGGAGGGGGAAATGGCAAGGCAGTGGGGTAGAGGGGAGAGAAAGAGCAAGGTTAGAAGCTGGGGGGGGGGACAGTAAGCTAAAGAGGAGGAGAGAATAGTGACACCGGAGGCTGGGAGGGAGGGGGAAACAGCAAGGCAAAGGGGGAGAGGGGAGAGAAAGAGCAAGGCTGGAAATTAGGAGGGGGGAAGAGTAAGCTAAGAGGAGGGGGAATAATGAGGCTAGAGGCTGGGAGGGAGGGGGAAACAGTAATGCAAAGGGGGAGAGGGGAGAGAAAGAACAAGGCTAGAGGCTGGGAGGGAGAGAGGGGGAAATAGCAAGGCAATGGGGCAAAGGGGAGAGAAAGAGCAAGACTAGAAGCTAGGAGGGGGAAAACAATAAGCTAAAGAGGAGGGGGAATAGTGAGGCTAGAGGATGGGTGGGAGGGGGGAGGGGGGAGAGGGGAAAGAAAAGCAAGGCTAGAGGCTGGGAGGGAGAGGGGGGAAATAGCAAGGCAATGGGGCAAAGGGGAGAGAAAGAGCAAGACTAGAAGCTTGGAGGGGGAAAACAATAAGCTAAAGAGGAGGGGGAATAGTGAGGCTAGAGGATGGGGGGGAGGGGGGAGAGGGGAAAGAAAAGCAAGGCTAGAGGCTGGGAGGGAGAGGGGGAGAAATAGCAAGGCAATGGGGCAGAGGGGAGAGAAAGAGCAAGACTAGAAGCTAGGAGGGGGAAAACAATAAGCTAAAGAGGAGCGGGAATAGTGAGGCTAGAGGATGGGAGGGAGGGAGGGGGTACAGGGGAGAGAAAGAGCAAGGCTAGAAAGGAGAGAGAAAGAAGATTGCCCTCACATTTTCCAAGATTTTTCTTCATACAATTTTTGTGAAGGGAGCAGGGAGGGGAGAGCTTTGTGGGCGCCACTGGAGGTCCTGGGGGCACCATAGTGCCCACAGGTGCTGCGTTGGGGACCCCTGGCCTATACTGTCCTCCTTCCTCCTCCTGCATAGCTTTCCAATATTTATTTATTTATTTGAAGGGTTTGTATGCCACTCCTCAGTCAAAAAGGCACAACATAAGCAGCATACATGCAAACAAGTAAACAAGACAATCGTTGCCCGCAGGCTTACAAATCTTGCAGTGGGCTCCTGCAGACACGAACAGTCACAGAACTAGCTTATTAACTGGCTGGAAATCGAAGAACCATTTGGCATAATGTATTTGCCTCTGCAAACAGTACCTAACGCGCCGTTACCAGGCGAATCCCGGTCCCTAATTTCTGTAATTCTGAAAGGTCTCTTGGGTACTACAAAAGTTCCCTTGCTTCAAGTCTGTGGATCTCAATAGTTATGAGGGCTACTGAAGACTGGCAAGCAGACAGAAGTGCAGGTTTCAGCTGGCGTCCACATTGGTCAGAGTGCAGGCAGAAAAAGAGCATGGTGCCCTTCCGAAGAGTTCAGTACAGAGTCTCCTAAATGCACTGGACTCCCTGTGCGAAACACTGACATCTGCAATAATTCCGGCAGATGGAAAAAAACAAACTAATCCCCCTTCCCCCAACCTGTCTGCACCACCAGTAGCATCACAATCCAAACCTGAGAAGTGTGGCACAATCAAGGAAAGGAGCAAATGCACAGAAAGACAGCCATAATATTTCTGTTTGAAAATGAATTACTCAAGGATTGTCTAACTAGCAGATAGCCTGCTTGCTAACTGTTACTAGTGACATGCTCTTAGCATCTGCTATTATTTCTGTTATTTACAACATTTGTATACCATTCCACATCTAAACAGACTCCGGAGCAGTGAACAACAAGACATAAAATGAACAAAAGATAAAAAGAATGAAATATGATTATTCTTTAAAAAACAGAGTGCCAGTAAAACTGAGGCTGGTCAACCAAGGAAGGCTTCCTGGAAAAGAGCTGTTTTCAGGAGGCGCTGAAAACAACCCAGTGTTGGTGCCTGCCTGACCTCCAGAGGCAGGGAGTTCCATAGGAAGGGGGCCACCACACTGAAGGCTCTTCTCCAGGTGGACTCCAGTTGGGCCATACGTCCATGTGGAACTGCTAGGGACATGCCCTCTGATAACTTCATTGATCGGGCAGGTTGGTAAGGGAGAGGTGCTCAGGTATCCTGGTCCCAAGTTGATTAGGGCTTTGTACACTAGTACTATTAGTGACATGCTTTGACTCAATCACTTACTTTCTAATTCATGTGCTGAATTCCTTTTTCTCCCTATTTCTACTTCCACCCTAGATTCTTACCAAAGATTCCGTGACCGTTATTGTGGATGGTGTGGTTTATTACCGAGTTCAGAACGCCATCCTTTCCGTAACAAACATCGCCTACTCAGACCTGTCCACACGGCTCCTGGCTCAGACCACCCTGAGGAACGTTCTGGGGACGAAGAACCTCTGTCAAATCCTCTCCGACAGGGAAGAAATTGCACGCAGCATGCAGGTATGGCTGAGCAATGTCGGAGCTACATCTCCAAACCAGGGGTGCTTCTAGACGGAGGGCTTCGAGCACTACCAGTTAGAAGGCATTGTGCAGCTATTCCATCTACATATTTATTTACTTATTACATTTCTGTGCCACCATTTCTGTACCACCACCCCTAAGCCCTCTGGGCAGTTCGCAAAAATTAAAACCTCAAAGTACAGTGTAAAACAATATAGAAGCTTACCATTACAATATAAAAGTTTGTTTATTCGGTCAGTCGCTTCCGACTCTTCGTGACTTCACGGACCAGCCCACGCCAGAGCTTCCTGTCGGCCGTCGCCATCCCCAGCTCCCCCAAGGTCGAGTCCGTCACCTCCAGAGTATCATCCATCCATCTTGCCCTTGGTTGGCCCCTCTTCCTTTTGCCTTCCATATAAAAGTACAACCAGAATAAAACCCAGCAGCGATGCAGAGATTTAAAATACAGATTTAAAACACCAGAGATTAGAATGCTAAAATTCTGGGAAAATAAAAAGGTCTTCACTTGGCACCAAAAGCAGTACAACATGGGCACCAGGCGAACCTCTTTAGGGAGCTCATTCCACAGCCGGGGTGCCACAACAGAAAAGGCCCTCTTCCTGTTAGCCACCCACCTCACTTCCTTTGGCAGGGGCTCCTGTAGAAGGACTCCCGAAGATGATCTAAGGGTCCTTAATGGATTTTCTGCAGTAAGAAAAAGGCTGGAAGAAGTGGTGGGAAAACACAGGAGGGTTTAGAAGGAGAAGAGCATCTGCCTACCCCCCCCCCGCCAACTTTGTGAAGGAGGCAAAGCGATGGTTTTTAAGTCCAGCTCTTAAAAAAAAGTGTTGTTACTTTTTAGATCTTTGCACTGCTGCTGTTTTTTAGTTTGGTTTTATTCTGTTGCTTTTTAAAAACAAAAATAAGGTTTTATGTTATGTTTTATTATGTTCTTTCATTTTATGGTTTTTATTTTATAGTTTTATGATGTGAACTGTCCAGAGAGCTTCAGCTGTTGGCTGGTACAGAAATGTAATAAATACATACAGCTATATTTATATCTAACTCTTTAAAACAATTGTATTCTGCCATACTCGCATCAAATAAGCTTAAAACAAGCTTACTCCTTTTTTACATCTTCACCAATAATCATTAGATAAAACAATACAATTTTTGTAGCTTATTATTTAATTATTATTTAAAATATTTCTTGGCCGCCTTTAAGGGCAGGAGCCCTCCCAAGGTGGCATATGACAAACTGTATAAAGGCTGTGGTATTATAAATATAGTGTTTTATGCAGTAATTCTTTAGCTGCTACATCCTTTGAATAACATGGCCTTTCTATATAATAATCCACTGATCCTATTGTATAAGAGGAATAAAGGAACTGGCCGAAGAACTCTCAGAACTGCTGTCTATTCTTTTTGAGAAATCATGGAGGATGGGTGAAGTGCCAGATGACTCGAGGAGGGCTAATGTTGTCCCTATCTTCAAAAAGGGTAAAAAGGAGGAACCTGGGAACTACAGACCAGTCAGTCTGACATCAATCCCTGGGAAAATTCTGGAGCAGATGATAAAGCAATCCATCTGTGAGCACCTTGAAAACAATGCAGTGATTACTCGAAGCCAACATGGATTTGTCAAAAACAAGTCCTGCCAGACGAATCTGATTTTTTGATCAAGTAACCTCCCTTGTGGTCCGTGTGAATGCTGTAGATATAATATACCTCGACTTCAGCGAAGCTTTCGACAAAGTGCCCCATGATATCCTGATGAGCAAACTAGCTCAAAGTGGGCTAGATGAAACAACGATCCGGTGGATCCACAGTTGGCTACAGAATTGGACTCAAAGAGTGTTTATCAATGGGACCTTCTTACACTGGGGAGAGGTAATGAGTGGGGTAACGTAGGGCTCAGTCCTGGGCCCAGTGCTCTTTAACATTTTTATTAATGACTTGGAGGAGGAGGTGCAGGGAATGCTGATCAGATTTGCAGATGACACAAAACTGGGCGGGATAGCTAATACTTTGGAAGACAGAAACAAAATTCAAAGTGATCTGGATAGACTGGAGCGCTGGGCAGAAAACAACAGAATGGCATTTAATAGGGACAAATGCCAAGTTCTGCACCTAGGAAAAAGAACCAAATGCACAGTTACAAGATGGGGGATATGTGACTCATCAACACTACAAGCGAGAAGGATCTTGGAATTGTTGTCGATCACAAGCTGAATATGAGCCAACAATGTGATATGGCTGCAAAAAAGGCAAATGCTCTTTTGGGCTGCATTAATAGAAGCATAACTTCCAAATCCCAGGAAGTACTAGTTCCCCTCTACTCAGCACTGGTTAGGCCTCATCTGGAGTACTGTGTCCAGTTCTGGGCACCACACTTTAAGAAGGATGCAGACAAACTGGAGAAGGTTCAGAGGAGGGCAATGAAGATGATCAGGGGACTGGAAACAAAGCCCTGTGAGGAGAGACTGAAAGAACTGGGCATGTTTAGCCTTGAGAAGAGAAGAGAAGACTGAGGGGAGATATGATAGCGCTCTTCAAGTACTTGAAAGGTTGTCACAGGGAGGAAGGCCAGGATCTCAGTCATCCCAGACTGCAGGACACGGAATAATGGGCTCAAGCTACAGGAAGCCAGATTCCGGCTGAACATCAGGAAAAACTTCCTGACTGTTAGAGCAATATGACAATGGAACCGATGACCTAGGGAGGTGGTGGGCTCTCCCACACTGGAGGCATTCAAGACGAGGCTGGACAGCCATCTGTCGGGGATGCTCTGACTTGGATTCCTGCGTTGAGCGGGGGGCTGGACTCGATGGCCTTGTGGGCCCCTTCCGGCCCTACTATTCTATGATTCTAAGAATCTGGAATATATTCTCAGACCTATTTTTAATTCCCCTTTCAAGATCTTGTATATCCTATTTTGTGATATGTTCTTACTATGTAATAATTATCCCAGGTTATTACATATCAAGAAACTTGGCTTTTTTAATTAGAAGAAAGCGAGTATCTAGTCCTTAAGGCTGAGAGGATAGGCTTGAAAGGGACTGGGCAATTCCTGGTGGCATCTCAGAAGTCTGTGAACAGCAAGGTTTATAGGGAAAAGGATGTATAAGCAAGACCTGGACCAGAAGCAGCACTAAAGATTTGGAGTGCTTCCCCAAATCTTTTTATTACACAATAGCCATGCTTCATTTAAACAGTTTTACATGGGCTCTGGACATCCTTGTCTTCCACTTTTAATCTGCCCATGTTTTCTCATTGCTTCTTTTGTCTCTTTTCCACAAAAAATACGTGGAGGAGGAAAAGATGGAATAGCTGCACAAAGTCTTTTGACTGGTATTGCCAGGATCCCCCTGTCTGGAAGCACCTCTGGTTTATCGGTTCCCTTGAGCCTCATTTAAACCTCCTAGCTCCTGCGACCTCTGTTCGATCAGTATGACTTTGTGCTTCAGACCCGGATGGGTGGTGACTACATTCCCGCGCTTTTTTTTTTTTTTTTAAACAGACCACACTAGATGTAGCCACAGATGACTGGGGAATCAAGGTGGAGCGTGTGGAGATCAAGGACGTGAAGCTTCCCATCCAGCTCCAGAGGGCCATGGCTGCCGAGGCAGAAGCCGCCCGCGAAGCGAGAGCCAAGGTACGTGTCTTTAACCCGGGGCCTGATCCACTCAGGGCCCTCACCAACCAGATTCGAGGATACCAACATGACGGACGTCCACTTGTGTGAAAGAATGATAGAGTTTATTGATGGAAAATGGATGCAGAGAATGAAAGCAAAAGAAAGCTTACACACGCCCCCGCAGCTCTCAGCGGCAGTACCTCCAGTTCCCAAAGGAGTGACGGGCGCTGTCCCAGGGCTGGATATCTGAGCAGGTGATACACCATATTTATTTATGTATCTGTTTCATTTTTATACCACCTAATAGCCGAAGTTCTCTGGGCAGTTCACAAAATTAAAGCCACAAAAATACAACAGAAAATACAATATAAAATATAATAGATTAAAACTACAGAATAAAAAGATAAGCAGAGTAAAACCTAGCAGCAGGGCAGATATTTAAAGTGCAACAGCAGATATAAGACAGCAGAGCAGAAAAAAAGCGGAATGCTAAAATGCCTGAGAAAATAAAAAACATCTTCACCTGGTGCTGGAAAGAGTACAATGCAAGCACCAGGCAAACCTTTCTAGGGAGTTCGTTCCACAACCTGGGTGCCACAGCAGAAAAGGCCTTTTTCCTGGTAGCCACCTGTCTTACCTCTTTTGGCAGGGGCTCGTGGAGAAGGACCCCTGAAGATGATCTAAGGGTCCCGGGCAGGTACGTATGAGAGGAGGCAATCCTTCAGATAACTTGGGCCCATATAGGGCTTTGAATGTTAACACCGGCCTTTTGAATCGGGCCCTTCCCCCTCTCAGACGAGAACAGGTAACAGGCCAACGTGCTCAGGATTTTATAGAGCTGATCTCACTGAGTTAGAAAACTGTCAGAAAGTACAGAAAGTACACTGCCCCTCTGCCTTTATCATGGCCCTTCTCTCTTGGCAGCAACGAAAGTTTCTCACAGCATGGAAAGAAGCATCAGCTAGGAAAGTACAGACAATAACAGCCCCTGTGAATTTTCTAACTTCTTAGTATCAAGAAGTGCTGATCTTCACTGTTTCTGAATACAGCTATGAGAACCAACTCTAAAATCATAAAAATTGCCAACTACTGCATATGACTCTGTGTAAATTCACACCAGACTCCACGGCATTCCTCCAAAACCAAATCCAATACTGTAGGACATTCTGCACTTTGATTTTCGTTGGTGACCTGCCAGGGAGATTATCACTTAGAAAGTGGTGCAGTGGAAGTAGGAAGCAAAGACCGACATTAGCATTGTAGGGCTGTTGACCTGAGGTCTATGTCTTCACATAATCTCCCACCCACCCCCAAACACACACACACCTTGTAGGCTGAAATGTCTCCTAAATAGAGATGGGCAAGTTCCCCGTGCCTGGATTGGCTCAGAAAGGAGCAAATTTATTTTCTTAACTCTGCTTATTTTCAAGCCAATCTGATATTCACCCCAGCCTGAAACTATTAGATGCAGAGTGGGGGAAGTACAGGAGTGATTTAGGGCTTTTCTACCTGAGGCCTTTAACCCACCAAAGAATGCATAATAACAAAGAATCCAAAGCTTCTGCTTCTGGATTCTTTGCGAGATTAAGTTCAGCTCCTTTATACGGTTTTCTTCTAGGATTTTTCTTTCTCTGCCTTTCTATATGTTCCATTACACAACCACTAGGTGGCAATGTTGTCTATTAGAATTGCGCAAATATACTAGGGTTTCATGCAGCCGTTCACAGAAATATCACTTCCTACTATAATGGTTGCAAAGCATGAGAGAGGCCCTGGAGGGGGAGGATGTCATGTAAACAACCCACAAACCACCATGAGTGAGGAATTATGAGCGCGCTATAAATGCCTCATGTAGAAAGGCAGAATTGGTGGGGGAAAGGGTTAAAAAAAACCTGTGTCCACCCACCCCCTTGCCTCAGCAGCACAGCCCTGATCCAAATCTTCCATTCCCACACAGCTTTTAGGAAAATAAGACATTGGGAGAGAGGAAATCCAGTTGCACATCTCCTGGAGCACATATAGTCTGGCTCTGAAACTTTGGGGAGTCAAGACTAGTTAATACTGGCACAGATGGACCAAAGATGAGACTGTGTAAGGCAACTTCATGTGTATTCAAATGTTTTTCTGGAACCCGTGGTTCCCTTTCTTCCAGGTCATTGCAGCGGAGGGCGAAATGAACGCCTCCAGGGCCCTGAAGGAGGCTGCTATCGTTATCACAGAATCTCCGGCAGCCCTGCAGCTTCGCTACTTACAGACCCTGACCACCATTGCTGCTGAGAAGAACTCCACGATTGTCTTCCCGCTGCCCATAGACATGCTGCAAGGCATCGTGGGAATGAAGCACTAACTAATGAGGCGACATTGATGCAGAAGAGAGGCTCTGTTGTGGGAGGCCAGATTATGGGAAAGCGCAAGGCAGTGTCGGAGAGAGGAGCGGTTTATTTCTGTGTAGCATCCACATGTGTGTCTGGTGAACTCAGCAACTCAGATCCCTTTTGCTGGTCTGAACAAATTTTTCTTGTGATTTGGGCTGCTTCTTCAGAAACATTATTTCTTCCTCTCCTCCCCTGCTCCCCGCCCCTCTTTTTAATAGGTTGATTTGGAGTACCTGTGTCTCCCAGAAAGGGCTTATTTCACAGCAATTTCTGCATAGGAATGAAGCCCTAACTGAGGGCGTTGATGCAAAAGGAAGGGCTGTTGAACGGGAGCCCAGATAATGTAAAAGCCCAAGGCAGGGCTGGACAAAGGGGAATTTATTTATTTAACCGTTTTTAGCAGTGGGTTTTGTTTTTTTACGTGTTGTTGTTTCGTTCCCTCTACACCCTTGCATAAATAAAGTTTAAATTTATTTTATTATTTATTATTAAATTTATTAATCGCCCATCTGGCTGGTCACCCAGCCACTCTGGGCGATGTACAGCGTATAATAAAACAGTTTAAAACAATAAAATTCTACAATAAAAACGTTTTCTAAAATACCCTAACCCACCCCAAATGCCTGCCTGAGCAACCATGTTTTTAATGCACGGCGGAAGCTCATTAAAGAGGGGGCATGGCGGAGTTCCGTAGGGAGGGAGTTCCACAGAGTGGGGGCCACCACAAAAAAGGCCCTCTCCCTCGTCCCCACCAGTCTAGCTGTCCTGGCTGATGGGACAGAGAGAAGGCCATCCGAGGCTGATCTTGTTAACCGGCCTGTCTGGTGTTGCTGGAGGCGCTCCTTAAGATAGGCTGGGCCGGAACCATATAGAGTTTTAAAGGTCAAAACCAACACCTTGAATTTGGCCCGGAAAACAACTGGTAACCAGTGCAACTCCTTCAGCACTGGAGTGATGTGATTTAATCTTTAATCAGGCAAGCCGCCGCGTTCTGTACCAGCTGCAGCTTCCGAACTGTCTTCAAGGGTAAACCCACGTAGAGCGCATTACAGTAGTCTAAACGAGAGGAGACCAGGGCATGTACTACCGATGGGAGCAGGTGGTCGGGAAGGAAGGGGCGCAGCTGCCATATCAGATGGAGTTGATACAGCGCTGTCCAGCTCACAGCTGACACCTGAGCCTCCATGGACAGCTGGGAGTCCAAAATGACCCCCAGGCTGCGGACCTGGTCTTTCAAGGGTAGCCGTACCCCATTCAACACCAGGTCAACATCCCCCAGCCTCCTCTTGTCTCCCACCAAAAGTACCTCGGTCTTGTCAGGGTTCAGCTTCAGCCTATTCCTCCCCATCCAGCCACTCACCGTCTCCAGAAATTTGGACAGGGATTCTACGGCCAACCTTGGTGAAGATTTGAATGAGAGGTAGAGCTGCGTGTCATCCGCATATTGATGACACTGCACCCCAAACCTCCTGATGATAGCCCCCAGCGGCTTCACATAGATGTTAAATAGCATCAGGGAGAGGATGGAACCCTGTGGCACCCCACAAGTGAGTGGCCACAGGTCCGAAACCTCCTCTCCCAGTGCTACCCTCTGGTACCTGCCGGAGACGAAGGACCGGAACCAATGCAATACGGTGTCTCCAATGCCCAACCCCTCCAGGCAGTCCAGGAGGATACCGTGGTCAACGGTATCAAAAGCCGCTGAGAGGTCGAGGAGAACAAGGAAGGAGCATTCGCCCCTATCCAGAGCCCTCCTCATATCATCCACCAAGGCGACCAAGGCCGTTTCTGTCCCATGCCCAGGCCTGAAGCCCGACTGAAATGGATCTAGATAATCAGTTTCTTCCAAGTGTGCCTTCAACTGCATCGCCACCACCCGCTCAATCACCTTGCCCAAAAATGGCAGATTTGAGACTGGGCGAAAGTTCAGAACTTGAGGATCCAAGGAGGGCTTCTTTAAGAGCGGTCTTATCACTGCCTCCTTGAGGGCTGATGGCATCACTCCCTCATCAAGGGAGGCGTTCACCACCGCCTTGATCCCCTCACCCAGTCTCTCTCTGCAGCCCATAATGAGCCAAGATGGGCAAGGATCAAGTAAGCAGTGGTCGGCCTTACAGATGAAAGCACCTTGTCCACTTCATCAGGAGGAAGAAGCTGGAACCGATCCCACAAAACCGGTTTGGCACAGGCCGCCTCTTGCTCACTAACTGTATCCACAGCGTGCAGAGTAACACACCTAATCTGATCAATTTTATCTACAAAGTGCCTTGCCAAGGCCTCACAGGAGGCCTTAGAATGCTCCAGTGGTTCCAGAGCCACAGGACCGACCAGGCTCCGGACCACTTCGAACAGCCTCCTGGGACAGCACTCTGCAGACTCAATGGAGGCAGCATAATATTCTTTTTTTGCTGCCTTCACCGCCATGTGATAGGCTGAAGATACAGCTCTAGCCCGTGTCTGATCGTCTTTGGAGCGAGACTTCCGCCACCGGCGCTCTAGCCGTCTCACCTCCTGTTTCAGAGCTCATAACCGCGGATTGAACCATGGTGCAGTCCGAGCCCTGTTCAGGGGGAGAGGGCGTTTCGGAGCCACCTGATCTAATGCCCCGGTGATTGCGGCATTCCAGCCACCCACCAGGGTCTCGACCGAGTGGCCGTTGGCATGCCCCAGAGAATCCCCAAGCGCGTTCAGGAATCCATTTGGATCCATAAGACGCCTGGGGCGGACCATTTTAATGGGTCCTCCACCCCTGCGGAGGGGTTGTGGAACCGAGAAGTCCAACGTCACCAGATAGTGATCTGACCATGACGAGGGGTGGTGGATATACCCCCGACTTCCAGATCACTCCCCGCTTCTCCAGAAACAAACACAAGGTCTAGTGCGTGACCGGCTACATGGGTGGGCCCAGTTGGAATATGGTGCAGCTCCCAGGAGGCCATGGTCTCCATGAAGTCCCGAGGTGCTCCTGTGAGGATGGCCTCCGAATGTACGTTGAAGTCCCCCAACACCAGTAAGTTAGGGGACTGTACACGCACATCAGAGACCACCTCAAGCACCTCGGCCAGGGAGTCAGTCGTGCAGCGGGGTGGACGGTACACGAGCAGAATCCCCAGACTGCCCTTCGGGCCCAACCTCCAGTACATGCACTCAGCAACCTTGGTCTCCCGGAGAGGGGGTCTGGTGAAGACCAAGGACTCTCGGTAGATAGCAGCCACTCCCCCTCCCCGATCCCCAGCCCTCGGCTGCTGTGCATACGAAAATCCAGCTGGACACATGGCTGTAAGGGTTGGAGCAGCAGCCGTGGCCAACCAGGTCTCCGTAATACATGCCAGGTCTGCACCCTCATCCAGGATCATGTCATGGATGAGGGAGGTTTTCTGGGTGACAGACCTGGCATTGCAGAGCAGCAAACGAAGGCCAGAAGATGGGGTCACGCCTCCCCCAGCCATCCTTTGGCTCTGGACAGGCCCGGAGCAGGGGACAGATACTACACATCTCTCCCTTGTTCCCCTTACCTGGGTTCCTCTTAAACATTGAGAAACCCTTGAACAAAATCTTCTCAGTCATCTACCCACTTCTCCCTCTCTTCTCTCCCCCACGAAAGGAATTTGGCAGATCAGCTGAATGGTGGCGGATTCAGGACAGACAAAAGGGCGTCTTCACATAGCACATAGTTAATCTCTGGAATTCTCTGCCACAGGGTGTAGTGACAGCCACCAACCTATGTGGCTTTCAAAGGGGATTAGACGAATTCATAGAGGCTAAGGCAATTATGATTGCTGCGCACAACCTCCAGGATCAGAGTCACATCAGCCTGTTTGCACGTCACATGCTACTGTGGGTTCTTGATTGGAATTGTTTGGTATTGCTGCCTCCCATTAGGAAGGCAGTTAGCAGAGAAAAAACAAAAGGCAGAACAGAATGAGCGTTTACCAGCCCCACATGCACACAAGGCTAAAAAAAAGGAGATCACATCCCTGTTTAGTGAAGAAAAGGTAAAATGGTTTACTCACAATATTTTTGCCTAAAAATGCAGGTACAGTGTATAATATCAAACAGAGTTTGCTCAGTCCATTTCTTTGTTTTATAACACTGGCAGGAGCAAGAGAGAGCAAGCACAACTGCTCCCAGCAATGGGTGATGTCAGAGAAAGAGAGAGAGAGAGGGAAGGAAGGGGCGGAGCAGGAAACCACAGTGTAAGCTATAGAGATCCTAAGGCTAGCTAGAGATCCTAAAGCTAGCTATGCCCAAAACACCCATGCATTAACTAGCTAACTGCAACACTGCCCCCCCTTCCTGCAACTTGCAGACGAGGTTGCAATATTCCCAACGGTTTGAGGGTTATTTAACCCTCACATAACCCACAACAGGGTTTGCACAACATGACAAGCCGAGGTGCTGGCCTGACGCAGCTTGCCTATTCAGAATGATGGCTGGCATGCAGTGCAACTCCCCGTGAGCTGCAATGATCAGCAATTCCTCTGAATACCATTTGGTGGAGAACAATTCATGCCCTGGCTGTGGGTTTCCTAGGAGCATTTGGCTTGTCACTGAAGGAAACAGGATGTTTCTTCCCCATCCCACCCCCATATGGTGCTCTGGATGGAAATCCCACCCCTAAGTTCCAGAAGGGAAACTCATTGGTGACAATGATTGTCCCCTCTGGTGCTGATGGCAGCTGTGTGTGTGTGTGTGTGTGTGTGTGTGTGTGTGTGATTTTAGTTGGGCACACAGCATGAGGGGGAAAGAGTTAAGCCTCCCTGCCTGCCCCCCTCCCCCACTTTGAAGTTATTTAGGGCACCATCTAATCATGTTTAGACAGGAAAAAGCCCTACAACTTCCAGTATTCTCCCAGCCTGCTGGGAGTTGTAGGGGTTTTTTTTTGTAGGATTGCACCTTAAGGGCGCAATCCTATGTATATTTTAGATAGAAAAAAATAGTGGGCTGGGAGAATACTGGAGGTTGTAGGGCTTTTTTCTGGCATTGGATTGCACCCTTAAAAAACAAACATGCGTGTTAATTGCTTCCACGCACAAGTGACCCTATGTTTACTTTGCCCCAGAGAAACAAGCTCACGTGTCAGAGAGTAGAGAAGATCGTTTCAATCCACACAAACTGTCCATTCTCTGTAGTCCGTGCAACAACAACAAAATGTTTTTAATGAACGGCCACATTCTGAAGTTACTGATCTTTCAGGAGCTGATTCCGCCGAAAGAAGGAGAAACAAAACACTCGGGACGGTAGTCTTTCAGCCCATTCGTGTGCTCGTTACTCAGAATTCGGCCCTATGGGGTTTTCTCACGTGTGTGCCTATAGGGTCTCTGCCCCAGCAAAGCATTTCTCGGCAAGAGAGGCGGCGGCGGCGGCGGCGGCGGCGCCTGCTCGGGGGCTGAGCGGAGGCAAGGCGGGTAACAGACGGATGGAGCGTTGGCGGAGCAACCGCCGCCGCCGCCGCCTCCAGGCGAGTTGGGCTGCTGGGTTAGTGCAGCAGCGGGGCTGTCAAGTCAGGCCGGGCTCCATGAAGGACGCGGAGGATGTCCCCCGACAGCCGGAAAATAAAGCCCTCAAGGCTCGCAGTGAGCGGCGTTCAGATTTGCTGGGAGGGCGCGGTGGTGGGAGGCAGAGCTGGTGAAAGGAGGGTGCAGGCTGCTTTTTCTTCGTCTGGAGGGCCCGGCTCTGGCTAGAAAATCCGCCCACCCTTCCTTTAGGCAGGGCTCCGCTCCGCTCCACGGCTGCTCGGTGAGTGCCGGCACACGCCAGTAACGCACAGCATGCCTCTGAGCGAGTGCAGAGTGCTTTTCGCCCGCCTTCTTCATCGCCACTAGAAGGCGAGGAAACCTTCTGGAAGGCAAGTGCATTGTTCTGAAGGGGGTGCTGGGCGTGCGCCCCCGCGCCCCCACCCTGGCACGAGTTAACCCCTCCACCCCCAGGAACGGGAACTACAGCTCAGTGGAAGAGACCCTGCTTTCCACCCAAAGGTCCCACCCAGGTTCAATCCCCGGCATTTCCAGGTGGAGCTGGGAAACATCCCTGTCTGAAACCGCTCCCAGCCAGTGTAGGCAATAAATGGGCCAGTGTTCTGACTCCAGCACCTCTGTGTTCCTCAGCCCAGGTCACGTAATTATAAAATAAGGAGCCCTTTTAAGCGTGCACAGAGTGCCTCCCAGCGATGAGTAACCACATCGTGGCGGGAGTGCTTAACTGGGGTGTGTGCTTTGGGGGACATTCCTTGGGTTTTGAGGGAGGGTTTAGGGTGTGCGGGGGTTCCGCTCGGAGGAGACTCAGCCTGAGCTGTGGTGGAGGCTTGGAACCAGCTCTCCAGGGTGAAACACGGGGAGTTATAAGAGTGTCTCTGAGAATGTGCAAAGTGTTTCTACCTCGTCACTAAGCCACTGCAACCACTGGGATGAGATTTCTCTGCTTTCCTCTGGAGGGGGTTTCCGGTGGTGGTGGTGTGATGAAGGAGCCTGTGACCCTCTCTGGGTGGCACCGTGGCAGGGCTCACGGTGGGCAACTGAGGTGTGTGTCTTCAGAATAGCATGGCAGTGCCGCTGGGCTGAAGTCGGGTCGTTAGGCCTATAAGAAAAGACGAGCTGGGCCGATGGGCTTTGTTCTGACTAACTGGAATCCCTACCCCTCCAGATGGCAGGTGCCTAGTTGCTAGATTAAAAAGCAAATGAGTGCTAACCCGTTTCTTCTTGAGCAAATGACAAGGTGAAGGACGAAGCGATGGCGTGCTTTGGGGACACCCACATTTTGGCTGAGAGGTATTTATTTGCATGGCAGAACCACTGCATGATCCTTTGACAGAGCCTCCAAATGGTTTTTTCTTCTTCTTCTGTTATTGCTTGCAAAATGTTCAGTGTTGTGCAGCTTTGGGAAACTGGTGGTGGGGTAGGGTGGGGTGGGGTATGGAGCAATGATCTTGGGGCTCTTTAAATAACTTAAGAGAGCAATCCTATGCATGTTTAGACAGAGAAAAAGCCTTAAATGCTGGGAGTTGTAGGACTTTTTTTCTGTCTAAATATACATAGGATTGTGTCCTTAAGGTGCAATCCTATGCATGTTTGGACAAAAAAAAATCTAACAACTCCCAGTGTTCCCCAGTCAGCTATGCTGGGAGTTGTAGGACTTTTTTCTGTCTAAACATGCATAGGATTGCACCCTTAATGAAGAACCTCAACCCACACAACGAGAGCTAACTACATGCTGCGTTAAATATGTAGTGTGCAGATGACTTTTTTTTTTTTTTTTAATCTTCAAGTACGCATGCAAGCACCCAATCTGGATCAGGACCAGCATGCAGCCACTCCCCCCACCCCCGCAATTCATCCCCCCTATATGGGGACTAAAATAAATGGGGGGGGAACCCTTCATTGGCGCAGGTGGATAAAGGTCTTGCAAAAGCATATGGGATAGACGTGAAGGTTTCACTTTCCAGAGAGAAAGAAACGTGGCAGTTATTGTCCTAACAGAAACCCTATTGTTGCAGTCCAAATCCCTTGTGTCGTCATTCATCTCTGACTGCCTTGAAGATGAAGCGCATGTCTCTATATTTAATTGTGAATTTGCAAGTGGACGCTAGGTCATTCTTTAAAACAATGCAGAAATCTTGCAGCTAGGCAGAAACGTTACAGGTTTGCAGGAAAGTATTTGGGGAGTGTCGTTCCTTGCCTGCCCCTCCCAAACCTTGAAATTGCCCCACTTCTTCAGTTGTGGAGGATATGCAGGAGTGGGTTACTTGCTTCAGAGGCAGGGCTTTGCAGATAAGAACATAAGAGCCATGCTGGATCAGGCCAAAGGGCTCTCTGGTCCAGCAATCTGTTCCCACAGTGGCCAGCCAGATGCCCCAAAGGGAAGCCTACAAGCTGACATGAGTAGAATGGCAGCTCCCTGCTTGTGTGTGCCAGCAACTGGTATTGAGAGGCATATTGCCCCTGATACTGGAGGGAATACATGGCCATCAGGACTAGAAGTCAGGGTTTCATCCTGCCTGCTCTAAAGCAGCAGGGCTTTTGTGAACCCTTTTTAAAATCATGCTAGCAGCCAAATTCAGAGCATTTCTACACCAGGCTTTTATTGCACGCTTGTGATCGGACACGCACGGAAGTTTGTGGGTCCTTTACATGAGGTTGTCAACCTTCAGGGCATCTCTCACACTTTCTGACCTTTATTTGTGTTTTTAAAAGATTGGAGATAATGCAGTATTTAAATGTAAATCCACTTTAACGGCCATGTGAAATTGCACAGTTCCCCTATAACCACAGCACCATGAGGTAAATATAGGGTAACTCCGTATGATAAGCTACTCCATCATGGAAGAAGGGAAGAAATGCTGGGCTAGTCTCTCTCTCTCTCTCTCTCTCCCCCCCCCCGCGCCCCCCAAGCTACTTTGCAGGGTTGTTCTATAATGGAAGGAGACATGTTTGCTGCTCTGAGCCCTGTGGAAGAACAGCAGGATAAACATATAATAAGGAGTTGATGTTACATATCCCGGGTGGTCGTCTCTGACTGGGTAAATTGCCCTCTCTGCTACCTCAGTGGAGTCAGCAGGTTGAGGAGGAAAAGAAAAAGCATATCAAATTCTGAAAAGGCATCCCCCCCCTCAGCATCCCCCTCCCCCCAATTCCTAGATCAAGCAGAGAGAGGCAGCAAATTCTGAGGAGGTGGCAAAGAAGCTGCAGGAACTTGCCGAGAAAGACAGCCCCGAACAAACAGCCCATGTAAGGAGCCAGCTTTAATCCCGCAAAGAACCCAGAAGCAGAAGCCCCAGTAAACTGCAGGATAAAAAGTGCTGTGTGAAGGAGCACTAAGGCAGGGATGGGGAACCTTTGGCTCTCCGGATGTTGTTGGACTCCCAACTCCCATCAGGTCAAATCAGCATGGTCAATGAGAATTGTAGTCCAGCAACATCTGGACGGCCATAGACTCCCCACCCCTGGTCGAAGGGTTCCTCTGTTGAATAGCCCTGCAGCTGCTCTGTTTCTTGATAAAATGGTGTCAAAAGACAAGACCAGCAGGGTCTGAGCAAAGGGTTATCTAGTCCTGCTTCCCACAGTCACCAACCAGATGCCTCCGTGAAGTCCACAAGCAAGACATGAGGCCAGTAATCCTGCTCTTGCTCTCAGTACCTGGTCATTGGAGGCATGGTGCCTCCAAACCTGGACGTTGCATTATAGCCATCCTGGCTAGCTGCCATTAATGGACTCATCCTCCATGATTTTATCCAGTCTCTTTTTAAACCCATCTAAGCTTTACCCAGTAGGGATAAATCCCTGCAAACGTAGACCAGGCAGCAACGGACGTTCATCTTTATGATATGTATTTTTTCACCCACAGGCTACATGGTAGAGATTTCCACTTAGCTCGATCAAGTGGATTTGTGAAATAACGGTCTCCATATTTATTGTGTCCATTTGGGCGATATCAGGCTCCTAATAACCAGGTAAGCAATTTCAGTGAAAATCCCGGTTGCGGGGGGCGGGGGGGGGGGAGCCTGGAAAGTGTGTAACCCCAGTGCCATGATTTCAGATTTTTACCAATTGACCATATATCCGAAGAGAATGTCCAAAGTGATTAAGAAGTTCAGTCAAATATGGTATGAATGTAATAGGGTCATCAATGAAAAGAAAGGTGTCATCTGCATACAACAGGAATTTTTACTCTGTTCCCTCTAGGGTAAGTCCTTTGATGTTATCACTGTGGTATAATGCAGGGGTGGGCAGAACGTAGATTGGGATCAAGCAGCTGATCTCCAAACGATTTGCAGTAGATCAGCAAGGATTTTCCAACTTCCAATTGTTTAACAACAGCAGCGCTAAAAGCACTTTCCCCACCTCCCTCTAAATTAGGCTGTTAGAATCTCTGATCTGTACCAAATTAGATATAGATTTTTGCTTGTGTGTGGAAATCATCCCACTATCGGACTCATGGGGTACATTAGAGGGTTAGCTCTGCCCTCTGAACCATAATTTTGCCTCTGACTCTATCCGAGCAACTTTTTTGAGACTCACTCCAGTTGGTGGACCTTGGAATTCTAGTAAAAACAAACAAAACTAACATAGATCCCAGAAGCTTGAAGCCTGCTGACACCAAGAGCTTCTCTACATTAAGGAAAAATCCCTCAAACTTACTGGGGCTTTGTCTTCCGGAGTCGTTGCAGGTTTACGATGGGCACAATACATGCGCTCCCCCCACCCTGTTTATCCCGGTCCCTTTGTGGGCACATTCCAAATGTTTCATTTATGTGTTTCTACCTCATGGTAGAATGAGGTACATGGGGCTGCAAGATTTCTAAAATATTGTGTGATCCTTGAATTACACCACTTCTTTGATGCGGTTTTTAGTGGATGGATTTTTTTGTTACTGCATTTTCGGCAGTTTTTAAAATGGTGGAATAGACCTAAAAAACAATGAGAGAGGCAGCAGAGGTTGATGACATCATGAAAAGGACCGGCGAACTTCTGTGAGTGAACAATCACGAGCACATGATGAAGGCCCCATGTAAAAATGCCCCTAGTGTAATGTGTACATGAGATGGCCATGTGCCATCCCAGTAGAGAAAGCCTAGCTCCACATTGTACTGGGATGGGATTGGAGAACATGCCATTGGTATTTACTTGAGACAAGTGCTTCCAGATGAGGCTTTTATCATGCAGGCGCTCTGCCACATTCACAGAATTTTTGGGGAGCTTCAGATGTCATCTTCCATTTGTAACCCTCCCGTGTTTTCCCACTACTTCTCCCATCTTTTTTCTTACCAGAACAAATCTGTTAAGGAGGAAAAGACAGAGCAGGTGCACAATGCCTTTTGATTGGTAGCACGAATCAGAGCCCTATGTGAAGTATTCATGGGAGTAGGGTAGTGGGGAGGCAGCGCTGGAGTGAATTACCTAATTCACCTCATGAGCCAAACACTGTATATGACCTTTAAAGCCTTAAACAGTTTGGGACCAAGTTACTTAAATTACTTAGAGGACTTCCTTCATCCATAGCAGCTTACCTACACTTTAAGATCAGCAACAGAGGCCCTTCTCGCTTGCCACCTTTGAGGGAAGTTGGGTGGGCAACTAGATGACAGAGGGCCTTTTCTGCAGAGGCCCCATACCTCTGGAAAAAGTTGCCATCAGGGGTCCGCCAGGCACCATCATTGCAGGTTTTAAAAATTATTTTACTCTCGCCTTATCCTGATTATGATTCATTGGACTGGGTTGTAGCTCCAATTGTCTGTTGTGAGGTTTATTTTATGCTGGTGTTCACTGTTCTTTAGAATGTTTGCTACTTTTGCTGTGTTTACTGTGTTTTTTTTACTTCGTTAACTATTGTCTCAGTTTTTATTACTATATAGATACAAACCTACATCTGAGTTAGTGTAGATCAGGGATTCTAACACAAAACTGTTCAAGTGGCCAGTTTTGCTACACACAGATTTAGTCACAGGCAACCCATTAATATTCCCATTTTATAGGTAAGGAACACTGAGGCTAAGAGATGAGCCATTAGCATATAGCAGAGCTTCTTCTTTTTTTTTAATTCATTCCACTTGCTATTGTTGGGAATGAGAAACCCTTGCCGATGTGTTACAGATCACCCTGAGATCGACCACTACATCCTGATCTACTTTCTGCCTTCCCCTGATTTATAGCAGTCTGTGGGTCCTTGGTGCTTTCCCATATTTTAATACTCCCATTTTATAGGTGAGGAACACCGAGGCTAAGAGATGAGCCATTAGCACAAGGAAGATATGAGCCATTAGTATATGGCAGACTTAAAAAAAAAAAAATCCATTCCACTTGCTATTGTTGGGATGGGAATGAGAAACCCTTGCCACTGTATTACAAGTCACTCTGAGATCGACCACTAGATCCTGATCTACTTTCTGCCTGCCCTTGATTTATAGCAGTCTGTGGGGAGTTGGTGTTTCCCTGTATTTTTATGTTCTTAATGGTGGGTCTTGTTTCTGTATTTGATATAGGTGCAGCAAAGAAACCAACCCGAGTCTCATCAAGGGACGTTGGTGGACGTCCCTGAAATAACTGGCTTATCTCCGTATCTGTGGGGTTCAAATCGTTGGTACACAAATTGGAATAAACATTTTCACATTGACAATTGGTATCTTTTGATCTGGTGTGGTTTGGGTTTTTTTGCCCCACAGCATCTCCTGTAGGAATAAAGTGCCTGGACTAAGCTTTCTTCAGCTGGCAGGTCAAACATTTGCTGGTGTCTCTCCTGGTTCCCTTAAAGGCCAAGTTGGTTGAGCTCATGTTTTCCTACGGTAGGGGTGTGGAGCCTCTGGTGCTCTAGCTCAGCCTTCCTCAACCTGGTGCCCTGCAGATGTTTTGGACTCCAATGCCCATCAGCCCCAGCCAGCATGGCCAATGGTCAAGATGGCTGGGAGTTGTATCCAGCACATCTGGAGGGCACCTGGTTGGGGAAGGATGCTCTATATGTTGTTGGATTATAATTCCCATCATTCCTCCTGACCATTGACCATACTGTCAGGGACAGATGGGAATTAGAGTCCAACAACATCCAGAGATCCGCAGGTTCCTCACCCTTGTCCTACGGGATGTTGTTGCTGGGAGAGATGGGAGGCATAAAACGGGCATGACTTTGCTCTACCAGGGTTCGCATTGTGTGTTTCCTCCGTTTCTCTTTGTGCGTGGCTCATGTAGGCAATGCTTCTGCCCCAAAGAAGGACCTCCTAGCTTCCCATTAGCTCGCTTTGGATATAACAGTTCCTCCCTTCCGTTTCTAAATATTCGTGTAGTTCCATGTTGCGTTTGTCCTTGAGAAGACATGGACTGAGCCACTGTGGCACTTCGGGGCTCTCACGGGGCACATGAGGCCACATGGGGAAAAAGGTCTCGCCGTCTGCAAGGCCGGTGGGTTTCATCCAAAGTGCCCCCCCAAAGGGGATAGCAAGAATGCCAGAAAGGTGCTTAACTGCACTACAGAGAAAGTTAAAGTCTGTCATTTCACTTAGCTGTTGCTTCGCTCTTGCTCACCGCCAGAGAGCAGCGCCAGGTTAAGTGTTTCTCTTCTTCAGACAGGCGTGCTGTTCCAGGCCTTGCTGGTCCCACTTGCCCAGCATTTGTTCTGGCTCAGACAAGGCCTGCCGTAGCCCTGGAAACTCCCTCAGCTCCCAGCTCCCCTTCCCTTCAAAGGCCACGCTGGCTGCAGCATCCGTCTCCCAGCTTCTACCATGGGCTTCCTGCAACAGAAACAGACGTGGTTTAGATTTGCTGTGCACCTCCGTTTGAATGGTCTTGGTCCTGGTCACTTTTTTGCTGTTTTGGTGTCCCCAGTTGCTTCTACCCAGCTCTTTCTGTTTCTTTGTGTCTGTCTGGAACCTCCTGCCGTTTGCTTTCCCTGGGGCATAGCTCCTTACCCATGACAGGGCATGTGTGTGATTTTGTGTTACAAACTCAGTGGCGTCTCCCTATTAAAAGCAGATAGATATATGAATAATTCCACATGGTGTTTTGGACTCCGTGCAGAAGAAACTGTGTATGGAACACCGAAGTTCGTTGACCAGTTTTGGCTGAAACCTGTACGCTTTTTGTCTGTGGCTGTGTGCATACTTCTCTGTTATGCCGGGATTGGTAGCGGGTGGTGCAGAAGTCGGCATTTTAAAAATAAAAGAACAGAACAAGTTTCTATCCCTTATGGTTGTGAAGTCAGGCTTGGGAGTGGGTGGGCAACACCTGGCAAAACGTCCGATTGCTAGAGAGTGTAAGATTTCCTGTCGGACGTGGCTGAGTCTTCCATAGCCAGCATAGTTAGGAACAGGGGAGCTGCCTTATACAGAGTTAGGAACAGGGGAGCTGCCTTATACACGGGAACAGGGGAGCTGCCTTATACAGAGTTAGGAACAGGGGAGCTGCCTTATACAGAGTTAGGAACAGGGGAGCTGCCTTATACATGGGAACAGGGGAGCTGCCTTATACAGAGTTAGGAACAGGGGAGCTGCCTTATACATGGGAACAGGGGAGCTGCCTTATACAGAGTTAGGAACAGGGGAGCTGCCTTATACATGGGAACAGGGGAGCTGCCTTATACAGAGTTAGGAACAGGGGAGCTGCCTTATACAGAGTTAGGAACAGGGGAGCTGCCTTATACATGGGAACAGGGGAGCTGCCTTATACAGAGTTAGGAACAGGGGAGCTGCCTTATACAGAGTTAGGAACAGGGGAGCTGCCTTATACATGGGAACAGGGGAGCTGCCTTATACAGAGTTAGGAACAGGGGAGCTGCCTTATACATGGGAACAGGGGAGCTGCCTTATACAGAGTTAGACCATTGGTCCATCTAACTCAGTACTCTGTCCACTGATTGGCAGCAGCTTTTCAGGGTTTCAGACAGGTCTTTTCCGGCCCTGCCAAGTATTGAATGCGGGACCTTTTGCATGCAAAAGGTGGAGAAGGCTATCGATGGCTACTAGTCCTGATGCCTCTATGCTACCTCCAGTATCAGAGGCAGTGTGCCTCTGCACACCAGTTGCTGGGGAACGCGGGCGGGAGGGTGCCGTTGCACTCGTGTCCTGCTTGTGGGTTTCCTGGTGGCAGCTGGCCGGCCACTGTGTGAACAGAATGCTGGACTGGATGGACCCTTGCTCTGATCCAGCAGGGCTCTTCTGATGTTCTTGTGTTCAGAAAAGGTGCTGTTCCACTGAGCTATGGCCCATTCCGTAAAGCAGTCTTTCGGACAGGGGTCAATCCCAGCCCTATCGGGATTGAACTTGAGTTCACCTGAATGCAAAGCACGCGCTCTGACGACTGAGCTGAGGCACTTCTGCTTGTAATGTATTTGGTTTCTCCAGACTTTGATGTATCTGCTAAGTTTTACCCAAAACAAATAGACTGTGGTGGGTTTATACATTTCACTTAATTGTAATAAATATCAGGCACTCACTCCTGAGAGCACACTTCAAAGGTACCCTTATTTTCTGATTGCACGCGACGCACCGGGCAATACAGGTGCGGGGGCTTTGGAACAGCGGAAGCTGCCTTAGGTTGAGCCAGACTCCTGGTGCATCTTGCTCAGTGTTGTCTGCACAATGACTGCAGCAGCTGTCCAGGCCACGACATCGTGTGCCACGAACGACCTCAAAATGCTCCCAATCTGCAGGAAATCCCCCTTGAAGACAGCCCTCAGGGTTTCAGGCCAGAGTCTTCACCAGCCCTGCCTGGAGATGCGGGGGATCGAACCTGGGACCTTCTGCCTGCCAAGCAGGGGCTCTACCATGGATCTGCGGCCTGTCCCCTAAAGCAGATGTATCTGTCTGTTTAATTTATATCCTGCCCTTCCACTAAAATAGGGCTCAAAACGGCTAATGATACAAAAATACAATTTAAAACATAACCACATTAAAACACGTTGGCGGAACACACAACTTTCTCCAACCTGGTGCCTTCTAGATGTGTTGGACTACAGCCCCATCGTTCCCAGCCAGCATGGAAAGGCCCAACACATTTGAGGGCACCAGGCTGGGAAAGGCTACTAAAGCACAGGAAACGGCCTTATACAAATCCAGATGATTGGACCATCCAGCTCAGAGTTGGCAGCGGCTCTCCAGGGTTTCAGACAGGGGCCTTTCTCAGCCCAACATAGAGATGATGGGGACGGGTCTGGGACCTTCGGCATGCAAAGCATACTGAGTTTTGGCACTTCCCACAACCCCCAGTTCCTTCGTCTTCCTCCGTTAGTAGCAGTGCATATGAAACCCCCTGCCACAAGATGTGGCGAGGGACACAGGCTTAGATGGCTTTACAGTGGGATGAGACCAATTCATAATCAGTAAGAGGCGGAGAGGTTTATCCATGGCTGAATGATGGATCAATGGAACCAGCATGTTCAGAGGCAGCCTGCTTTTGAACACCAGCCGGCTAGACTGGAGCTCCAGCCTCCACTCAGCCAGGAAGGCCAATGGGTGATCTGGGCCAGTCAGTATCTCTCAGCCTAACCTACCTCGCAGGGTTGTTGTGTCAATAAAACGGGGTGGGGGAGACCATGTACAACACCCTAAACTCCTTGGAATGTATAAACAACAACAAGTATACTTTTATAACACACGTAAGCTTAATTTATAGAGATCACAGAATTCATTTTTTTCTGAGTGTGCAGTGTTAGGCGTTTTACAAAAACAAATAGAAGGAAAAGCATTATATTTACTTTCCAAATGTATGTGTTTTTTCTCCCCCTCCAGAAAACTCCAACCAAGGTTTCAGGGCAAGTGAGTGGGTCCTGGTCATCCTTTCATTCTTCTTAACTGTTTTGACCTTCCCTTTATCCGTCTGGCTGTGCATAAAGGTAAACATGTTACAAAAATTGTGTTCTTTTCCCTGGTAGACCTTCCAATTCATTTACCAAGAACGAGAGGAGGCAGAGATCTGGTCCAACACGATTTTATTCTGCAGAATAAGGCAACCCTTGGGGCTAACGCTCCAACAAAGGTTACAATCAAGTGATGTGATTCAAAAGTTTATATAGGCAAGACCTTTGGGGCTGTCTTACGCTTGCGCTGTACTAATCTCTTTGTCTAGCTGAGAGGGAAACAGAAGACAGGCAGCACCTTTGACATATCTAGGCATGCGCAGAGAGGTAGCCTTGTACTCTAGTAAACACATTCTTGGCATTCCTGAGTCTCTGATAAGACGCTGTGTCTTTGTTTAGCATGGCAGTCTCACACTGAGGTAAAACAGACATAGCCTAGCTTATAAAATCATGGGATAACAGACATACTACAACTGAAATTTCTATAACAGTCCCCCCTCAAAAGGCTTTTCTTAAATCTCATACCTCTCTTTGGTCCAGCAGTGGACTACACACTTAAAGGCACAAACCAGCATCAATAGTATCATAACAAACAAGACTGCATTGATTACAAGTTGTTTTAACCATGCAAAATCAGGGAGCCAGGAAGTCAACTATAACCAAGGATCACTTGCTCCTGAATAATTCTGTCCAATCATATCTTGTAGTTTGGCAATTTCATCTTCTATGGTTTTGTTTAAATCATGGAACTTTACTCTACACCCTTGCTTCACTAGGGTGCAGACGCCACCTTGGCGTGCTAAGAGATAATCTAAAACAAACTGATACTGGGCCACTAGCTGGCTGAGATCTTCAGTTTCAGATTGCATGGCCCTTACCATTATGGCTGTGGCACTGATGGTCTCTTCTAAATGGCAAGTGAGGCCTAGGATACTTTTTCTGCAATAATTTCTGGGTATAAACCCAGGGTAAGCAATCCTGTAACTAGTTCACCCCCTACCTTGTTTGGTTCTGAATCTGACAGTTGTTATTACAGTGTCATCACAGTTTTTACTCATTTGTTTTATAAGTTGCCCTATTTTTCTAGTGGTTTGCTACTTTAACGGTGGCCTTCAGGTGGGTCAGCTTCCAGTGTGACCCTCTCTGGTGCAGGTGATGCTTTTATGTGGGTGTGATGGATCCACTTCTTTCTTCTAGCGACTTTTATAGCCGTGTGAGTGGTGAGTAGAACCTGGAATGGACCCTTTCATTTTTCAGTAAGTGGTTCATCTTTCCAGGACTGGATCAGCACCTAATTACCAGGACTGAAATTATGCACTGGAGCATCTAAAGGCAAGGATTCGTATGGTGCTAGGAACCTGTGAAGACAAGACAAAACAGACTGCAAGGCAGTAACATATTCATGGATCTTTAAAGCCCTTACTTTTAAGTTTATATTTAAGCTATCAGCCATAGGTAACATCTGAGGTGGGCGCCCATATAACATTTTAAACGGTGTCAATTTAATACTTCCCCTGGGGGTGCACTGTATTCGAGTTAAGGCGATTGGCAAGGCCTGTGGCCATCTCACGAGTAGATCTTCTATTGCAATTTTTCTTAGATGTGTAGCCTGGTGCAAGTCTCTCACTATAAAGCTCAGAAGAGGCCTG
This sequence comes from Heloderma suspectum, assembly GCF_057233095.1. Classification (NCBI taxonomy): domain Eukaryota; kingdom Metazoa; phylum Chordata; class Lepidosauria; order Squamata; family Helodermatidae; genus Heloderma; species Heloderma suspectum. The sequence continues at coordinate 7,558,490 of NC_139471.1, read as the reverse complement.
GATATGAACACTTTGCCTCTTGGGACTATCTACCATCCATCTTTAGTTTGCTTTGCCTTGTATTCAAGAGCTCTCTCATGCTCAGCTGGAGAGTAGATTGGAACCAAATCTGTACTCAAATATGGGATTAGGTCTCTTTCATAATGCACCTCCTCACTTCTCATTTGTGCGGCTTCTTTTGCAGCCTTATCTGCCAAAGCATTGCCTCTTATTTTTTTCGGGATTGGCACTCTTTCCATGCGCTTTTTCGAGAGTAACTACTGCACATCTTGTGTATCTACAAACACCTTAAGGTTTGGCTTTGGTAACAAGGAATCAGTGAGGTCAGGCCTGATCAGAGTCACCTGACTTAAAATTTTTAAACAGTCATGACAATTTAGATCTGGCTTAGGGAGCAAGGTGGCAGGATGAGGCCTGGGCTTGAAAGCAGGGAGATCTCATAGCGTGACTGGCGTGACCGATAAAAGCACAGTTGCTGCCACAGCCCTTAAGCAAGCAGGCCATCTCTTTGCGGTTGGATCCAGAGTCTTCGAGTAGTATCCTACAGGTCTCCAGGAAGGACCTGTCCTTTGGGTCAAAACCCCTGATGCCACTCCTTTATTTTCATGTACATAGAGCCGGTACGGTTTGTCGGGATCTGGTAAGGCCAGAGCAGGTGGCGACACCAAGGCTTGCTTCAGCTTAAGAAAAGCCTTTTCCATTTTATTTGTCCGTTTTCAGTGGATGATATTTTTTTTTTGTCAAAGCTTCATACAGGGGTTTCGCTTTCCCTCCATAATCAGGTATCCACATTGTAAAAAAAAAACAAACCCGGTGAGCCCAAGGAAGGCTCGCAACTCTCGAGGGTCTGTAGGCCTCTGTGTCTTCTGTATGACGTCCAAACAAGCAGTGCTCAGGTCTCTGGTTCCCTTTCGAATCAGGTAGCCCAAGAAGGTGACATGGGTCTGGCAAATCTGAGCCTTTTCTCTTGACACTTTATAGCCTTTCAAGTTTAATTCTTGCAAGAGGGAGATAGTAGCTTTAGCACATGAGTCCTCTGTCTTGATGGCCAGAAGAAGGTCATTTGAATATTGAAGCAAGGACACCCACAGCTGGTCCTCTTTCCCTTTTATGGCCACCATCGCCCCCCTCTTCTTCCCCTTTCGCTTTGGGCAGTCTTTTCGCCAATGTCCCTTCTCTTTATAGTAAGCGCATTCATTTCTTCCCAAATGCAGCTTTCTCTGATTCCCAAAATCTTTCTTTAAAACTTTATCTGCCCAATCAGGGACTTGCCCTGTGATTGCCATTGCAATCAAAGCTGCGTTCTGTCTGCCCTTCTTATCTGCTTCCTTCTTCTCTACTTTCTCACGATTCACAAACACCTTATAAGCAATCTCTATCAACTGGGGCAGAGACGTTGCTGCTGCCCCATCAGTCTTCTGCAACTTTCTCTTTTCTTTTTTTTCTTGCCTTTTCTGCTTTACACCATTGAAATCTAACAGCGTGACTGAAAAACATTTTTTTTTTTTCATTGCAGGGCATGGTGGAGCAGATCTGGCAATCATACTGTTCTTCTGGCTACACAGCCAGGGCCCATTAAGATCAAGGGAAGGGCATTTTTATATATGCAAAAAGTTTTAAGCCACCATTTTTGCATCGGCAACTCCACACTTTATGAATTTTGACAGTGACAAGCTTGCCTCTGAGCATTTAGAGTGTCCAGACAGTTCAGATTTTGAGAAAGAGCTGGAACACGTGGGGCAGGAACTTTCTCAGGCTTTAGAAGCATAGCTGGGCTTAGAGATGCCACAGGAGAAGGGGAGGGGGAATTTTCCTCTCTTATTTTTCAATACAATTTATTGGCCCCCTTTTTTTTCTAAACGGAAACTAACTTTCGTAGTTTCTCTTTGAACTTTTTGAAGGCTGCTTCCTTTGTAGTCTGTGAATCTCTCAAAGCCTTGGAAATACAGCTTTTTATCTGAGTGTTGAAGTTACAAATCAAACTGTGCACTGAGCTGATCACAAACAAACACACAATTTACAACAACCGGAGTTTATGGCTATGACAAGCCTCACAGTACTGTTCATGGCAAATCTCTAACAGTCTAAAGTTCTAATCCATGTGCAGAGTGCCTCTCAAAAATCCAAACAATAATGGATCCAAACAAAAAGCTTTGGGCAATAAAAATGGGATGTTAGCAAAGGCTGTCTGTCTTTTCTTTAATTTAAGAGTGGAAGGTGTAACCTTACACCTCTTTTAGATTCTTCGACAGATAAGAGCAAGGTCTGCTCAGCTTTCCAGCTGTGATGCTTCAACTTGGGCAATTCTTTTGCAAATCTTACTGTTTCTATTAGGTCCTCACAGACATCTTCTGGTGGGGCCGGGCAACCCCCCCTTAGCTCTGCTCTCAATAGACTGGCAGAGATAAGCTTACACAGACCCAGACATTGCTCTGTCTTTGTTCCTTTAATTTTGCCACAGTCTTTCAGACTTCGAACAAATCTCTTTCTTCAGAGTTTACAACTTTGTTGTTGTTGTTGTAGCTGTTCTTGCTTCCTCTAACAAACTTGAATACACTGGAAGATGTTTCAACTTAGAAGGAGCTAGACCGAGCGAGACGTGGGGATGTAACAGATGGGTTCTCCATGGGGGGGGCTTCTCTCCCTCCTCCCCCCAGCAACCTCTCCTCCCAACCTAACAGGCCGATTAGGGCAGGGGAAACCCAGGGAGCCTTGGGCAGGATTTCTTAATCTCCAAGCTCTTTCCGTGGGGCTTGAGTCAGGGAGAACAGGGGCTTTGGGCTTCATCTCGGAGCATACCATCATGACTTTACAATATTGACCTTTATGTTTTCTTATTCAGTCAGGATTTTTCAATATCCACATTTGCCAAGCATCAATATAAGGCAGCTGATCCCCATGGTTATCAACAATCACTTTATTATATACCTTGGACCCAACATTTTTTCAGCTTCCCCCAGTTGGCCAGCCAACACTAAATGTCACCCATTCCCCATTACAAAACTTTATGAGCTCATCTTTTGTCATTAAACAACTTAAAATTCTTAAGCATGCATCCCAGTGGGTCTTGGCTATTTTCTCCTACGAAAGTTTTGATCCTATCCTGTTGGCCAATTTTTTTTATTTTTTCTTTCCCAACTGCTGCTTAAGCAAGGCTCAGTTAGACAAGAATGGGAGATTTGCACTCCCCAGACGGCCCAGACAGTGCGATCCAACTTACCTCGTAGCTCAGCCTCCAAACGACCCCAGAGTCGGACAGCGTTTCGTCCTGTCCTCCAAAGACCTCCACTCGCCTCGTCTCTTCAGGAGTCCTTTGCTAGCTGGGTTGCCAGGCAACAGCTGCCTCAAACCTCACGGTGAACCAAACAAGGTCCAGGGCGCCCTCCGCTTGGGTTGATCCAGCGTTTGCCCAGCTCCCAGGTCACACAGGGCTGTCCTTCGCGGTCGCCAAATTTGTTACAAAAATTGTGTTCTTTTCCCTGGTAGACCTTCCAATTCATTTACCAAGAACGAGAGGAGGCAGAGATCTGGTCCAACACGATTTTATTCTGCAGAATAAGGCAACCCTTGGGGCTAACGCTCCAACAAAGGTTACAATCAAGTGATGTGATTCAAAAGTTTATATAGGCAAGACCTTTGGGGCTGTCTTACGCTTGCGCTGTACTAATCTCTTTGTCTAGCTGAGAGGGAAACAGAAGACAGGCAGCACCTTTGACATATCTAGGCATGCGCAGAGAGGTAGCCTTGTACTCTAGTAAACACATTCTTGGCATTCCTGAGTCTCTGATAAGACGCTGTGTCTTTGTTTAGCATGGCAGTCTCACACTGAGGTAAAACAGACATAGCCTAGCTTATAAAATCATGGGATAACAGACATACTACAACTGAAATTTCTATAACAAACAGAGTTCGTCAGTCTGCATCCTTGGGGCTTCAACACACGGCGATTGAGATTGCTCCTTCACAGAAGTTTGCGGGCTCTTTACATGACGCTGTGACCCTCCAGGGCGTCTCCTGCACTAAATGCCCTTTGTTCCATTTTTAAATAGATCGCAGATGACCTAGCAAATTACCCCGCTTGTCTCCCACTTCAGTTTCCTCTGTGAAAAGAGTTAAAGTGGCAAGAAGAGGGGTGAGATCAATGAAAGATCATGGAAGGCTTAGAGATGGGGAGAAGGAGGGGGGAAAGGGAGGGGGAGAAGGAAGCGGGTGAAAAAGGGAGTCAGTGGTGATCCTGCATTTAAAACGGAAGCAGAAAGCCCCATTTTAAATGCAGGATTTTAGGCTGGTGTAGAAATGTGCTTAGTGTGGGAGTCTCTTCCCCCCACTCCCCCACCCAGCGGGAATAACAGCATTAGCTCATGTAAACTGCAGATGCTTCCAAACCGAGAGCTCCTGGTGCCACAATCAAAAGGCATTGCAGAGCTGTTCTGTCCAGACAGCAAGAAAGACAGAAGCGGGGGCTGGTGGGGGGAATGTAGGAGGCTTACGGATAGAAGATGATGGTGACGTCTGGACCCCCTATAAAATTCCGTGCACGAGGCATGGCGGTTGCACAATAAAAGCCTCACCTGGAAAGCTCCCCGCATCTCTACATATTGGAGCATTTAAAAACAAACAAACCTCAAGGTGACTTTCCTCTGCTCCGCCGCCCCCCAGCAGCGCATTACTGGAAACAGTCAGGAAGGGAATAGCTTTGCTTGGTGACCAGACCTAGGATTGTGGTTAAGTGCACCCAAACATGCCAGGATTCACAAGCCAACAACAAAACCTTGGTTTAAAGGTAGCCTCTGTCCCTGGTTCATTCACAATGTGGTTTATTAAGGACCAGGATCCTGGCTTATTCTTATATACCCAGAGACTCACCAGATGCAGCCTGGGGCAAAAGACATACAGTTAGAATTAAAGAATTCTGAGCCCAGGAATTGGTTCTGGAAACCAGAACTGAACAGAGTTCAGTTTTCTCCCTCTCACATAATATTAAAACCCGAGGTCAATCCATGAAGCTGATTGGTGGGAGATTCAGGACATATAAAAGGAAGGGCTTCTTCACACAGCGCATGGTTAAACTATGGAATTTGCTACTACAAGATGTAGTGATTGCCACCACTTTGGATGGCTTTAAAAAGGGGTTAGACAAATTCCTGGAGGAGAAGGCTATCAACGGCTGCTAGGCTTGAGGGCGATGTGCTACCTCCAGTATCAGAGGCAATATGCCTATGTACCCCAGTGGCTGGGGAATATGGGTGGGAGGGTGCTGTTGCACTCATGTCCTGCTTGTGGTTTCCCAATCGACAGCTGGTTGGCCACTATGTGAACAGAATGCTGGACTAGATGGACCCTTGGTCTGATCCAGCAGGGCTCTTCTGATGTTCTTAGAGATCACAGTCCTTCTTCCACACAAAAAAACAACTCCTGGTTGCTCCCCACATCCCCCCGAGTTTTTCATTTCAGCAGCATAATTTAGGGCCATGGTGGGGGAAGTATTTTTGTTGCTGCTGTTGTTAAATAATTGGGACTAAGAAATCTTTGCCAATCTACTTCAAATCACCCAGAGATCTACCCTCTGCCCACCCCTCTCCTAGAGAGCCACTTGTAATATGTGTGAAAGGGATAAAACGTCCCCCCCCCGACCTGCTGTAGATACTTGACAGAGGGTCCTTACATTAAATTGAGAGCTTTTGTAAAACTTACATTTACCATCAACATTCAATTTCTCTTTTTTGTTGTTAATCGTCTTATCTCATCTTAAATACAACACAAAAATAATAGGCTTCCAAAACAAACAAACAGACGAGAAATGAAAACAACCAGTAGATCTTACAATAAAGTATCCAATTTGTCATTGTAGTTGTAAGCCAAAATTTGTTTTCACATTGGCAAGAACCTTTGGGAAACAAAACTGCTTGCCTGTAATCTTTCCAAAATGTTCCAAGCTTTCAGCATTTTGCATATAAAGGGTCATTTGTTGTTTGTTCTTCCTCAGGCTTCAGCCTTCTTCTGCATTGCTGTTACATGCCTCACTCTAATTATCTTCTTTTTAACATTCAGGACTTCTCCATGCAGAGGCTTTTTGTCCTGCGATTTTACCAGGGCTTTTAGTTTCCAGATTCTTTCCAGGATTAAGATTGTCCTTTACACGCACTTCCCTTCCCCCCCTTTTCCCCTTTATCCATGAGTTCTGTATGTTTCATTTATACATCCACTAGATGGCGCTGTGGTGTAGCTCCTCTTATTGTGAGAGTTCCTCTTTCATGGAGAAATGGAAAATGGATCTTTTGGTTACTAGATTATTTCTTTTTCAAATTAAGCCCCGGAAATGCTTGGAAAGTACGAGAGAGGCACTGGAGGTTGACGATGTCATGTAAAGGACCTGCAAACCTCCATGAATGACCAAGCTCAACCGCAGGATAAAAGCCCCATGTGGAGAAGCCCTCAGTTTCTCTTTTTCTGTATTCTATCCTACCTATGCTAGATGTGAAAACTGCAAAAGAAGCAGATCAAAAATAGGCTTAAATGTGCAGGATTGTGGGGATGGGGAGGGGGAAGGAATCCTACACACCTGAAAATGATCTGTAACTCTTCCCCCCCCTCTACCCAACTCCCTATTCAGATTGTCAGTGCATTCGAGCGAGCTGTCATCTTAAGGCTGGGACGCATGCGAAAAGGAGAGGCAGAAGGGCCAGGTGAGTATTTTATATTATGGTCCAGCAGGTGATAAAGTTTTTATGTGGACCATTCATGGGGATGCTCTGATGGCGTGCTGTAAGCAAATACACCTTACTGTCGCTGCAGTTAGAGACACATGTCCAAAAAGGTTTTGCGGATAAGCTATTCCTTCAGCACTAGGCACAAAGTAACTACTACTATTGTTACTATTGCTGCTTCATTTCCAGCAGCATCATTTCTCAGCCATCTTTCAAGATCATGGCCTTCCCAAGGTGGCTTATGGGATCCTTCACCATTTCTTCTGCAGATGGGGTGGTGGTGTTAGCAGCTTCCAGTCCTGTCCATTTGGTCAAATATGTCAAATATATCTTGGAATTCTTGCTTGCAGTGCATTGTGTGAGTACACAGGCGAAAAGTGTCTGGCGGGATGTGTGCGGGTTAAGCAGTCACCTCCCTGCTCCCTCTGCGCTCCTGCAAATGGCCCTTCCCTCCCCTCCCACTTGCTGCCATAATAAATAAAGCAGTGTTTACAAAGAGACTCCCAACAGAAAAATCTACTACAGGTACAACTGAAGCACAGTTTTAAGGCTAATTTGCACAATGGGGGGCACACATGGATCTTTGGCTCCTGTTCTGGTCATCGCTCCTCCTTTGACCAGCCATTTTGTGTGTTTCATGTCAAAAGGCAAATGGTTTTTGAAAATGAAGGGAGTTCAGAAATGTGGCATGGAGAAGAGGGTGTACATTGTGCTGTTCAGATAAAAAGAGGGAGTCAAAATCCCCATTTGACATCCTTGGGTATGCCTAAAATCAGTGCCTAAATTATGGGTGAAAAGGTAGGGGGAACCCTTAATGAAATCCACAAGCCCCCCTGAACTGCCCCCCCCATTTTAGCGAACTCATGTCCCCAGTCCATGTTTTTTTTAAAACAGTAACTATGCGTCCATCACAAAAGAGAAGGAGGCCTATTCACTCTGTTTTCCACTCCCTCCCCATAATTAGAGCTCTACCTAAAATAGTTCTTGGGAATTGGGATTCCAGGTACCATCTATACTTTTTCAAACTTCTTCCAGCCTTAAGGGTTAGAAACGTTACTGCTTAAAAATTAAATCTTTTTTTTGCAGGAAGTGGGAGGATCCAACTTCTGCGTCAGGTTCCAGATTTGAATAGAACTCTATGCATTTATAAGCTTGGAGGGGAAAAACAGCTGACTCTCAATTTTAAGATCTTTTGTGTCGTCTTCTTCTGTGATGTCCTGCATGCGGGCCCTGCTCCATTTGGGAAATGACTATGGCTAGGCTAGAATTTTGGCAGGAGCACTGCTCCCATCCCCCAGCTGCATGTTCAGGGATGTGCCTCCCGACTTCCCCACGTCCTCTTTTGAATGTCACAGTGGTAGGTTGGGATGATACTACAGGCAAATTCTAGAACTAGTGCTGCTGTTCACACAACACACTAACCCACACTCAGTGGTTGAGCGTGGGTTGTTTTGAAGCATGGGTTGTTTGTTGAACCGTGGGTTAGCGTGTTGTCTGAATACAGCCAAGGTGGCTTGTTAACCATGCAGTGTGGCTTATTTTCTCGAACAAGCCACCTTGAGAATCCATGGTTTCTTGTTGGGTTGTTCGGGGTGGTTAACAAACCACACTGCATGGTTAACAAGCCCCCCTGGCTGTGTTCAGACAACCCACTGTTAGGGTTCCCCTTATGACCTGGACCCCCTGAGCAACTCCGTAAGGATCTCTTGCCTCCTTAAAAGTCCACCTTCCTTCTTTTACCTCCCCCTTTCTAATAACATGGGGTTTAGGCTGTAAGCGTAGGGTGATTGACACTCTAGACACAGGGTTTATCCACAACAGTTTACTGGTAAATTAAATCAAGCAAATCACAAGTAAAGGTATTTACACTATAGAGCTGGGTGATACAAAAGGCCTTCAGAGAAAATAAAAGTTGCAGAACACAAGTTCCTTTACCCTAGCTGTATTTAGACTTCTCAAGGCTGCTTCTTCCTGCTCCCTCTTCAGGCTCTTCTCTCCCTGCTTCTGCTCTCGCTGGCTCTCTCACTCTCTTTATATACCAGCCTCCCTGATAACTGAAAGTACTGTTTCAAACCTGAAGAAATTAAATTTAACTGGGGAAATGAAACTGCTCCTCTCAGTGATACCTCCTCCCACCAAAAAAACTCCAGGCCTCTAAGCCTGGCCTTTTCCCCCTTTGCCTCTGTAGGCTGCAAACCTTCACACCCACCCTGTGGAAAACATGCTGCATTCAGACAACATGCTCAACCCATGATTCAGCAAACAACCCACAGTTCGAAACAATCCACACTCAACCACTAAGCGCAGGTTAGCATGTTGTGAGAACAGCCCCAGTGCCTTTCATTTGGACGGCTGCTGATCTCTAGTAGAAACCACCTTGTTTTTCATTGAGTCACCCTGTCATGAGGGCTCAGGGCAGCTAACAGCAGATTAACTGTGCATATATCTACATTCCTTAAAGAGCTCATCATCATAAAAAATAGTTTGCATAAATGGATCCTGGGGGACAGGACACAGTGTTAGAATACTGATCTCCACAAATAAACAAAACCCTTCTCACATATGGCAAATGATTCATTCCCCCAGAGGTGAAGGAAAGGGAGGCAGCAGAAGGGGTAACCCCCATCCAGGGTTGCCAACTGACCAGAAAAGGCCCGGCCTATTGTACCTTTCACGGCAGCCTGCAGAAATCAGGAAGCCAAGCTTTACACAGCATGAACATAAGCCTCCCTCCCCTACTGCTGTCTGCACGTGTAGCTGCTATCAACGCTTGTCATTTCTTTTCTGGCAGGTTTGTATTTTGTCTTGCCCTGCACAGACACCGTTATCACAGTGGATATGAGGACAAAGTCATTTTATATACCACTCCAAGAAGTAAGTGCTCCCTTTCCTTGACCACCCCCCACCCCTGCTTTTCAGAGGTGCTGCCAGGTTTGAAGGTGCACTCAGGGAGGTGCCTTCTGAGGAATGCTTGCTACCCTGGCTCCCCATTTTTAAAAGACCTTTTGTTGGATGGCAGAGCCACCCTTCTCATGTTCTCCCTACCGCCACTTTTTTCTTTTTAAAAAAAAAACTGGGGGTGGCTCTGCTCCCCTCCCCCGATGGTTGACAAAATGGATAGGTTTGCGGCCAGATGGCACACGTGCTGAAAAGCAAAGCGGAGTCAGCAGCCGCACAACATCCTAATTTAAATAATTTCAATCACAAGCTGAATATGAGCCAACAATGTGATGTGGCTGCAAAAAAGGCAAATGCTATTGTGGGCTGCATTAATAGAAGCATAGCTTCCACATCCTGGGAAGTACTAGTTCCCCTCTACTCAGCACTGGTTAGGTCTCATTTGGAGTACTGTGTCCAGTTCTGGGCACCACACTTTAAGAAGGATGCAGACAAACTGGAGAAGGTTCAGAGGAGGGCAACAAAGATGATCAGGGGCCTGGAAACAAAGCCCTATGAAGAGAGACTGGAAGAACTGGGCATGTTTAGCCTTGAGAAGAGAAGACTGAGGGGAGATATGATAGCGCTCTTCAAGTACTTGAAAGGTTGTCACAGAGAGGAAGGCCAGGATCTCTTCTTGATCATCCCAGAGTGCAGGACACGGAATAATGGGCTCAAGTTACAGGAAGCCGGATTCCGACTGAACATCAGGAAAAACTTCCTGACTGTTAGAGCAATACGACAATGGAACCAATTCCCTAGGGAGGTGGTGGGCTCTCCCACACTGGAGGCCTTCAAGACGAGGCTGGACAGCCATCTGTCAGGGATGCTCTGACTTGGATTCCTGCATTGAGCAGGGGGTTGGACTCGATGGCCTTGTAGGCCCCTTCCAAGCCTCCTATTCTATGATTCTATGATTCTCTCGAGAGCAAGAGTGGCAGGATTTTGCCTTTGTCTGCAAGTTCTTTATGTTTCATTATACAGCCACTAGATGGTGCTGTGTTATAGTAGAACTGCGCAATTTCACACGGCCATTAAGGTGGAATGACATTTATTACTGCATTATCCCTGATCCTTTTAAAACTGGAAGGTCAGAAAGCGTAGGAGACGCCCTGGAGGTTGACGACATCGTGTAAAGGACCTGCAGACTTCCATGAGTGACCAATCACAATCCTGCAATAAAAGCCTTGTGTACAAATGCTCTAAGCTACAAATCAGGACATTTCTGGGTCAGCTTGCGCCTCTGTTGAGAAGTCACTAGGAGGACTTAGGCAGGCTGTCACCTCTCAGTCTCAGCTCCCATCTGCAGGATGCTGCTGCTGTTGCTGCTGCTGCTGCTGATAGTGATAGTAATACCAGCCTACCTTACAGGCTAGTTGTTAGGATTACTGAAATAATGTGTATGAACTTGAGAGCTCTATTTGGATGTTAAGTACTAGGAATAAGATTCCTTGTCCCTCAAAGTAAGCCTTCATCTGGATACTGGCCTAAATTTTGTTACAGGGAATTAAAACTAGGGTGTGACGACATGCACCACAATCTTATTGTGATTCCCAGCCTTTGCTAGTGAAGCCTGGCTCCAGGTCAGAATGCTCCTGTCCCCATAAGACAGGGGTGGGGAACTTTTTTTCTGTTGAGGGCCACATTCCCTTTGGGGTAATCTATTGGGGGCCACATGTGTGTGATAAGCAGGGCTGAAGCCAGTGGTGGTGGGCAGGACCAGAGCCAAAAGTGGGCAAGGCCACCCCCTCTTCTCTCTTCTTTCTGCCTGCCCTGTTTCTTTCCCTCTCCTCCTCCTTTCTGCCCGCCCTGTTTCTTTCTATGTCCTCCTCTTTTCTGCCCATCCTGTTTCTTTCTCTGTCCTCCTCCTTTCTGCCCATCCCATTTCTTTCTCCTCCTCCTTTTTGCCCACCCTGTTTCTTTCTCTCTCCTCCTCCTTTCTGCCCATCTTATTTCTTTCTCTCTCCTCTTCTTTTCTGCTCATCCTGTTTCTTTCTCTCTCCTCCTTTTTGCCCACCCTGTTTCTTTCTCTCTGCTCCTCCTTTCTGCCTGCCCCGTTTCTTTCCCTCCTCCTTCTTTCTGCCCACCCTGTTTCTTTCTCTGTCCTCCTCTTTTCTGCCCATCCTGTTTCTTTCTCTCTCCTCCTCCTTTCTGCCCATCCCATTTCTTTCTCTCTCCTCTTCCTTTCTGCCCGCACTGTTTCTTTCTCTCTCCTCCTTTCTGCCCACCCTGTTTCTTTCTCTCCCACTTCTTCTCCCACTTCCTTTCTACTCAGTGGGCTGCTGAGAGGATTGCTCTTGCCAGAGGTCTGAATTGCTTGCTTGCAGAGGGCTTTTGAAGTTAAGCCGAGAGTTTCAGGTTGTCCACCCCTGCTTTAAGAGGTGCCATGAATTCCTGGTCTTGCATTGTGTAAGAAAATAATTCCCTTTCCCGCGTCAGGAGGCATGTTTGTGATCTTATCTGTGCTGCAAGACGGCCTGTTTGCAATAATGGCTGGATTGATGGGTCTCTCGTTTTCATTCCAGCTGTGCTGCCAGTCACCTGCAATGGTCTTCTGTAAACAGTAATTGTTTGAAGAAGTGGCTCACAATTAATTGGCCGGACATCTAGTAATCATTAGGCATAATGCATTTCCTGCTTTAGACGGACAGTTACCGAATCTCCTTCCCTTTCCTCCTTGCGATTTGGGTTTTCTTTCAATTAGACTGAAATGCGCTTGCAGTTTTTGTAGAGAAGCAGGCAGCAGAATGGAAAAGTATTGATGGGTGCATGCTTGTTTTCTTTTTTGAGCTGGACTGAAATTCCTCAGAAATGCAAGACCATAGTCATGCCTGCACATCATTTTAAGCTAAATATTCTGGCTTAATAAACCATGATGTGAACAGGCTGTGGACTGGTGTACGCACTTGGTTCACTGCCACATTGCACAAGCAGGTAAACAAACCAGGAAAGGATGGCTTTGTGTGATATTCAGACCCAGAATGATGGTTAGGTGTGCCCTGTGCTGATGCAAGGTAGTGTTACCTCCCTGAATTTCTGTAATTCTGATCTGTCTCTTGGGTGCTACAAAAGTTCCTTGGCTTCATGTCTGCTGATCTCAAGAATTATGAAGGCTGCTGGAGATCAGCAAGTAGATGGAATAGAAGCGTGGGCTTTGGGCTTTGGCTAGCATCCATATTGGTCAGTGTGCAGGCGGAAAAAGAGCACGGGGCCCTGGAATAGAATTCAATGTAGAGTCTCCTCATTGCATGAGATTCCCAGGGCTGAACCCAGGCTTCTCCAGTAATTTAGGCAGGTGCAAAACAAACAATCTTCTTTGCACCACTAGCAGCACAAACCAAATGCTACTAGAGGTGTGGCACAATGAGAAGAATGAAGAAATGCGCATAAGAAAGCAATAATGTTTGTGTTTGAAAACAAACTATTCAGGAATTGTCTAAAAGTGGATCACTTGGTCCAGGGGTCCCTGGCCTTTTTGGACCTGTGGGCACATTTAGGAATTTGAGAAACTGTTGCAGGCACCACCACGAAATGGCTCTCTTGGACGATGTGGCTAGTCACATAATGGCTGCTGTGGGGGCCTGGCTAGTCAAAAGTGAGCTAAAGAGGGGCATGGGAGAGAAATAGTGAAGCTAGGAGGGAGGGGAAAACAGCAAGGCAAATGGGGAGAGGGGAGAGGAAGAGCAAGGCTAGAAACTGGGTGGGAGGGAGGCGGAAATAGCAAAGCAATGGGGTAGAGGGCAGAGAAAGAGCAAGGCTAGAAGCTAGGGGGGGAGAAAGAGCAAGCTAACAAGGTGGAGGGAATAGTGAGACTAGAGGCTGGGAGGGAGGGGGAACAGCAACACAAAGGGGTAGAGGGGAGAGAATGAGCAAGGCTAGAAGCTAGGAGGGGGAAAATAATAAGCTAAAGAGGAGGGGGAATAGCAAGGCTAGAGGCTGGGAGGGAGGGGAAACAGCAACACAAAGAGGGAGATGGGAGAGAAAGAGCAAGGCTAGAGTCTGGGAGGGGGAGGGAGGGGGAGGGGTTAATAGCAAGGCAGTGGGGCAGAGGGTGAGAAGGAGCAAGGCTAGAAGCTAGGAGAGGGGGAAACAGTAAGCCAAAGAGGCGGGGGAAACAGCAGCGCAAAGGGGGAGATGGGAGAGAAAGAGCAAGGCTAGAGTCTGGGAGGGGGAGGGAGGGGGAGGGGTTAATAGCAAGGCAGTGGGGCAGAGGGTGAGAAGGAGCAAGGCTAGAAGCTAGGAGAGGGGGAAACAGTAAGCCAAAGAGGCGGGGGAAACAGCAGCGCAAAGGGGGAGATGGGAGAGAAAGAGCAAGGCTAGAGGTTAGAAAGGCAGAGAAAGAAGACTGTCCTCAAATTTTCCAAGGTTTTTCTTCAAACAATTTTTTGTGAAGGAGGCAGGGAGGGGAGAGCTTCATGGGCACCACCGGAGGTCCATGGGGCACCATGGTGCTCATGGGCACTGCACTGGGACTGCTGGCTCGCCATCAGTTCCTAGCAATGTGGTTTTTTTAGCAGCTGCCGCTAGCAACATGCTTTCAGTCATGGGTTACTTTGCTTCTCTTGTGTCACCCTTGTGTTTCGAATTCTTTTTTCTTCCCCCACTTCTGCTCCCACCCTAGATTCTTACCAAAGATCCACTGACAGTGGATGTGGATGGTGTCATTTATTACCGAGTTCAGGATGCTACCCTTGCTGTAACGAATGTCACTGATGCAGACACGGCCACCCTGCTCCTGGCTGAGACCACTTTGAGGAACGTCCTGGGGACCAACAACCTCTCTCAGATCATCACTAATCGAGAAAAAATTGCACAGAGTATACAGGTACGGCAAAGCCCAGCCTCCTCCAACCTGGTGCCCCACAGATGCATTGGATTGCAACTCCCATTATCCCCAGCCGTTACAGTCATTTAGGCCGGGGGCTGGAGATTATGTGAATTGTAGTCCAGCACATTAGAACGGTGCCAAGTTGGGGAAGGCCGAGCCAAGCAATATTTGAGCTGCGTCTCCTTGGGGTGTTCAGAACCATGCTGGATCAAACCTCTGGGAACGTGGAATTGAAAGTTTGTTCTGTGGATGTGGCTTTCATAAAAAAACAAAACAAACAGAAGTAATAAATAATACTCTGGATGTAAGGATGAAGGGAAGGGATGAAGAATGCTGCATAGTATTGGATGCACATTTTTTTTTTGTCCTGTGCAGCTCTAGATTGCCCAGTGGTCACTTGGACAAGAAAGGCTTGAACATGAAGTCTTGTTCACACGTAATAACTTAGGCTTAGAAATTAGAAACAATCATGGTTACCAGCAGGGGAGCTTTGCCATCTTCCTGTAGCATGAATGGTTTACTCAGGACTGTTGGGTGTTCCACGATTTCACCATGCAGTCTATTTGGGTTTTGGGGTTTTTTTTAGCAACAGATCATACAATTTCATGGGAAAACCATCAGGATCTAGGGGTAGATATCTGAGTGATTTGCAGTAGATCAGGAAGGGGTTCTGACTCCCAGTTATCTAACAATAGAATCATCTAAAGAACTCTCCCACCCCATTAGGTCACTGAAAAATAACGCTTGGGAGGAAAACCAGGAGTGGATGGATTTATTTATTTATTTATTTATTTATTTATTACATTTATATCCTGCCTTTTTTTCCTCCAAGGAACCCAAGGCGGCCTACACAATCCAACATCTCTCCATCTTATCCTCACAACAACCCTGTGAGGTGGGTTGGGCTGAGAGTCTGTGACTGGCCCAAAGTCACCCAGTGAGCTTCCATGGCTGAGTGGGGACTAGAACTCGGATCTCCCGATTCCCAGTCCAGCACTCTCGCCACTACACCACGCTGGCTTTATGTGTGAAAGGACATGTGGACTGAGTGGTTTTGGTACTCATCACATTTCTAGGCTGAGCATGTGCTCAGAGGCACCCTGTTCTGTGTTTCCTAGCATACATCCTTCTGCCTGCACCACTATTTTGTACCTATGCTGTGGGTGATGTGCCTTGGGGTTTTAAGTAAAAATCAAAGATCCTGCAAGCCTGAAGTTTGCCCAGCCCTTCTCTAAGCATTATTTTAGTACCTGCAGGCAGGTGGGAAGAGAAACCTCAGGTTGGATCCCAGCTGACACCAATCACACCTTCTTCTTCATGCAGAACCTTTAGTACGTGCAGAATTCAGAATCTTCAAAATCTTGGCTTTTTTAATTAGAAGGAAGCACGTCTCTAGTTCTCAAGGCTGTGAGGACAGGCTTGAAAGATAGATAGATAATTTTTATTCTGATCATTGATCAGCACCTAGTCGTGAAAGGGATTTGGCGATTCCTGATGGAATCTCAGAAATCTGGGAACAGGAAGAGTATGCACACACCTATGTTGAGCGCAGACAACATTTTCTGAGCTGATGACTCCAGTTCCAGAGGGGTGGTAATTCCATTCTGGGTTTTAGTCACCGCCAGCCAAAACTCTAAAGGTGCTAGCCAAGGTGCTGAACCTTAGCCCCCCAAATAGGTTCAGCACCTTGGACAGCAGCTCTGGTTGGTTGTAACTGCGACCCAGAATGGAATCTCTGCACCACAGGAACTGGAGTCACCAGCCGGCACCAGTTGAGCAGGATTTTGCAGTGGTTGCCAGGTGCATATGAACTGCTACAAGGGGCCTGATGCAAGGACACTTAACTCCTCCTTATTACAGGAATAATACATGCATTAAGTGAAATATGATGCAGACAAAGCCTTAAAGACTTGCTTTTTCCTTAAGTCCCCTGTGTTTTTCCTTAAGTCCCCTATGTAATCTGTGTTCGGTCAGTATGATCTCTGATGATTGACTAAATTCCTGCACATTTTTAACAGTCCATACTAGACCGTGCCACAGGCAGCTGGGGAATAACAGTGGAACAAGTGGAGATCAGGGATGTGAAGACAACAGTAAAGGTAGGAGATGTCGAATATATTTGGTATCTCTGATCCGTAATTGTAGAGTTCTTCTTGTCTGTCCAACATATATTAAAGGACAGGGGCACAAAATTGTATAGACAGTGTGTCAGGGTTCTCTTTATGACCTGGACCTTCTGAGCAACTCCTTAAGGATCTCTTGCCTCCTTAAGAGTCCCACTTTCCTACTTTTAAACTTCCCCTTCTACAGGTTTAGGCTGTAGACGTGGGGTGATTGACACTCGGGACACAGGGTTTAACCACAACAGTTTCTTGGTAAATTAAAGCAAGCAAATCACAACGAAGGTATTTACACAATAGAGCTGAGTGATGCAAAAGGCCTTAAGAGAAAATAAAAGTTACAAAACGCAAGCTCCTTTACCTTAGACTTCTCCAGGCTGCTTCTTCTTGCTCCCTCTTCAGGCTCTGGTCTTTTTGACTCTCCCTACTGCTCTGAACGTTCCGACTTTCTTTTTATGTACTTTCCTCCCTCAAAACTGAAAGTACTGTTTGAAACCTGAAGAACTGAAACTTAACCGGGGAAATGAAACTACTCCTCTCAAGGTTACCCCCTCCCAACAAAAAACTCCAGGCCTCTAGGCCTGACCTTTTTCTTTTCCTCACCTCTGTAGGCCTCAAACCTTCACACAGTGTTATTAGACTGGCAAGTAGTGAAGTCTCTCAGTGAAAAGACCTTTCCATCTTTAGGACTGATAAACTGTTTTAGTTGTAAAGACCTCAGTCAGCAAACAGCAAACACATTTCCTACGTTTAAAATGCCCAGTTGTGATAGAGGGTCTAAAACTGTTCTTGTTTATTTGTTTGTCCCCACCCCCACCCCCTTACATGCGATAGTCCATATCAAAAATTATAATAGGTTAAGGCAGAAAAATATAGAATACATTGTTCAGATAAACCAGAGGGGCCGATATGCTACAGGCAGAGTGTCATGAAGTTGAGTATTGTCCACATATATTTACTGTGGATTGGTATCAATTTAATATGTATCTTCCTACTTCCTTTTGTAACTTATTTGTTAGCTTTTCTGTTAAGGCAGTTTTCCAAACCCGGGCCCACCAAGCATCCAATGAAACTCCTCTTAAGTCCTTCCAAAATTGTTCTGAGTCAAATCTGAATGCACAGTTTTATCTGAAACACTTGAGGCTCCGCTAATATCACACTTCGTGGAATGTCATCATTCACTGGAAAATGTGAAGTTTATTGCAATTGACATTGTTTTTTAACTTGATGATAACCCTGCATTTTACTTGCCCTCTTGCAGGCAAAACTTAGGTTAGTCCTATGTGATATATTGAAGGCCCGGAAGAGACAAAGAACCAATTTGATTCCAATTCACAAACCCATGCCTCAGTGTTCCCCAACTTGGTGGCTTCCAGATGTTCTGAATTTCAACTCCCATTAGCCCAAGGCTGCATGGCCAATGATCAAGAATTCTGGTACAGCTTTGGGAGTTAATTGCACCAGGCAATTAACGCAATGGAAAAACCCTCCCCTCTTGCCCAGCACCATGGCTCTGAATCAAATCCCCCACCCCATGCGGCTTCTTTTAGGAAATTAAACAGTCATTGGGGAGATGCTGGTTGCTGTGTCATGTGTAGCTTTGCTCTGAAACTTTGGGGAACCAGAGTAGTCAATAATGATACAGAGTCTGATTTTTGGTGCATCAGAATTGGGCAGTTTCAGATGTACTCAAATGCCTTTCTGGACCTGCAATTTCCTCCCTTCCAGCTCATTGCAGCGGAGACTGGAAAGACTCCCCCCAAGATCGTGAAAGAAGCCTCTATCGTCATCACCGAGTCCCCCATGTCCCTCCAGTTTCGCTGCTTGCAAAAGACAGAGACCACCAGCACGGGCCATCAGAGCTCCACCATCGTCTTTACCTACCCGTAGATATGCTGCAAGGCATCGTGGGAACGAAGCACTAACTGAGGGAGGAGGCACCTTTTCCCAGAAAATTGGAGTACTTAAAAGCATAACGCAATGTTGGATACTGAAGTTATGGTTTATTTATGTAGCCATTTCTGAAACAGAGTTTGACATGATGTTCTTTCGTCCCCCTCCCAGCAAAAACACAAATAAAATTTAAACGCTGAGAAAATCTTGGGGAATGCATTCTCAGTCATTTTCCCACTCCCATCTGCCCTCCCCAAATGTAGGTACTTGGATAAAAAAATGTTAGAAACGTGAGTGTGTGTGTGTGTGTGTGTGTGTGTAGGGGGTTACACATACTGTGAGCCATGCATACTGAATTCCTGCTCTACAGCCTGCCTAGTGACCCAGTGGGTCTCTTACCCACTGACCTAGTGCTTGGTATATGTGGACTTCTGCCATTTTGAGCATTTGGTCATGAGTGTGGCACACTGAAACCATGCCCAATGCTCTCGCTTCCTGTTCTAGTCCCCCACTGGAATGAAGCCTAAGCAAGCTTGTATACTTTGTATAGAACAGGATGTCTCCAAGATTAATTCTAGCTATGGCTGCCTTTTCATTAAAGAAAACATCCGGAGCCCTCCAGTTCTGTAGCCTTTCCGCGTCTACAGCGGGCTCCCAGACAGCGACCAAGTAATTTCTGAGAGGGGAAGCTTTTCATTTTTGAGGCTGCATAGAAGTCAGTGAAACAGCACCATCTAGTGGCTGTTTTAATAGCATAACCGAGTTTTTTGGATACCTCATTTTTTCCGGATTTTTTTTTAACACGGAATAACCAGGAAATACCTCTGGATGCGCCCTAGAGGTTGATGTCATCAGGAAAAGGACCCACAAACTTCCATGAGTGAGCAGTCTCAATAGCAGAATAAAAGCTCCTTGTGAAGAAGCCCTATATAATTTCCTTCCAGAATGGGGGACCAGTTGAGCAGTCCCAGAGGAGATGTGAGATGTTATCTCTGAGCCCTGCAACTCCAGCAATTGTTATCACAAGCTGCAAAATCTCTCCAGGGTCCAGTATGCCAGCAAGAGAATCTGTTGTTGTATGAGCCTCAGCTGCAGATCCAAGATAATGTTATAGTCCCTAGACCAGCCTAGACCAGCCTTCCCCAACCTGGTGGCCTCCAGATATTTTGGACTACACTCCCATCTTTGACTATTGACCATGCTGGCTGGAGCCAATGGGAGTTGTAGTCCAAAACATCTGGAGAGTGCTAGGTTGGAGAAGGTTGCCATACACTCTAGGGGCTGGATCTAGGGCCTTCCTTCTGTTGGAGGAAGGGCTTTGCTTGCGGAAGGTCCCTCTGCCTGATTTTGGGGGATTCCTCTCCCCCCTCACACACACACACACCACAGCTCACTCCATTCAGCAGAGCTTCTTGGCTCTGTGTAGCATTTTCAGGGGGCTGGAAGGGCTGCTGTGGAAAGGAGGGAGCAGGGAAGCCCAGCTCTACCAGCACAGCTGATCCAGCTTAAATCTTTCTCTCCTCCTCGCCTTTGCTGAGGAAAACAGGAATGAGAGAGATGGGCGGGCAGGCACATGTCAAAGCTCGGAGGCCGACCACAGAAGACGTAGGCCAAGGAGGAGTTGGCAGGGCAGGCAGAGGAGAGGTGGTGGCCAGATTCAAAGGCTTGGTGGGCCACATCCTGCCTAGAGGCCAGCGGTTGCCTGTCACTGCCCCAGAGCAATCAACTGTTGTGTTTTAAGTTCTTTGTTCTGCTTTCCCCTGGTGTTACTTAAGTCAGGGGCGAGGGCCTTATGGGCAAATTTGTAGAGGAACCCAGAGAGCTTCGGCTATTGGGCGGTATAGAAATGAAATAAATAAATAAATAAATAAAATTTCATATAAAGCCAATTTGTGGCCCTCCAGATGTTTTGGCTGACAACTCCCATCATTGCTTACTCTAGGCTATGCTGGCTGATGGAAGTGAATAGGCCAAAACATTTGGAGGGCCCCAAGTTGCCCACCTGGGATGTAAAGTTTCTTCTTCCTGTGTGGATTGCAGTGCCGTGTGAAGACTCGGAAAGGTGTGCTGCGCTCAGCACATCTGTGTCAAACTGGGCTGCAGGCACCGTCACGTGTTGGAGGGTGGCAGCCTAAATGTGGCCTGGAGAATTTGGGGGAAGGATTTAAAGATGTTCTCTTTGGAGATCAGCTGCATCAGTTGATAAACATCCCTGTCCAGCTGCACAATAAGAGCTTGCGTGCTATGACCAACTCCAGCAACTACCACGGACCTGTCAAGAGCTCATGTGTGCCCAGGTAGAAGAAGCCTGCTTGGTGGGACACCTTTGGCCCTTCCGACGGGGAGAACGTCAATTTCCTGAGGTGCCTCAACAGCTTCCACGTGCCCCCGAATGCTGGAACTCTCGATACTGCCTGAACCACCTGTTTGAAACAATATGCCCCCCCATAAAATGTCATTGTCTCTCCCCCTCTCCTCCTGCACTTCTCTTCTCCTGTTGGCTCTGGAATTGCTGCTCCTTCATCCAGATATCAATTGCTTTCCTTCCTGGGCCCTCCAAGCTCCTTGCCCTCACTGAAACCTAATACACATTACCTTATACCAGCTTTCTTCAATCTTGTGCCCTCTGGCTGTTTGGGATGACATCTCCATTGTCCCTGGCCACTGGTCATGCTGGGACCAGACTGCCTTGGAAGTTGGTGGACTCTTTGTTGGAGCTTTTTCAGCAGAGAGGTGCCACAGCAATGGATTTCCTGCACTGGCAGGGGGTTGCACTAGATGACCTTTGAGGTCACTTCCAACTTTGATTCTAGGAGAATTGTGGCCAGTGGCGGCTTTTAGTTTTGACCAGATGCTTGGGTTGTTGATCGCACTAGTCTTTCTACATCTCTGGACTACACAGGGGTGCTTGAACCTTTCAGCCCAAGGGTCAAATTCCATTTCAGAGAAGCTTGGGGGGGGCATTCCAATAGTGGGCAGGGCCAAAGGCAAAAAGGGCACCACCAGCCCCCCCCGCCCATACCAGCATATTTTAGCTAAAACCACTTACTGCCAGTAACTAAACTTAAGGAGAGGCATTTCAACTTTTTAGAATGGGGGAGAAAACAGCACAAAAACTGGGAAACCATGACATGGGGCTTCTTCACACAGAGCTTTTATCCTGCTATTGAGATAACTGTCTCTCAGAAGTTTGCGGGCTCTTTAGATGACTCCGTGAACCTCCGGGGTGTGTCCTGCACTAAATGCCTTTTGTTCCGTTTTTAAATAGATCGCAGATAATGAGCCATCAAATTACCCCATTGTGTTCCGCTTGAGTTCCCTCCACGAAAAGAGGAAAAGCGGCAAGAAAAGGAGCGAGATTAGTGAAGGATATAGAAGACTCAGATATGGGGGAGAAGGAGGGGGAAATGGGAGAGGGAAAAGGAAGCGCGTGCAACCAGGAGTTGTTGTGATCCTGCATTTAGAATGGAAGCAGAAAGCTTCATTTTAAATCCAGGGTTTTAGGCTGGTGTAGAGATGCTCATGGTCAGCGATTGGGGGAAAAGGAGGTGGGCCAGGGAAAGTGTGTGGAGCCTCCTCGGCTATACAGTAGCTCTGGCCCATACAACTTGGGACCTACCAGCCATTCATGGCAGTTCTAACGCTACTATAGCAATACATTTCTGTAGTGGAAACGCAGAAGACCATTGCACTTCGAGGAGTTAGCAATGCACCAGTTCCCCTGCCCATGTCTAGAGTGCTGTTGTGCCTGTTTGTTGAGCTGATGGGCTGGGGGTCACTAGGCTAGTTCCCTGTTAAGGCTGTTGATGCTGTGCTCGAGCTGGTAGATACAGACTTTAGCAAGATATCAAGGCCAACTGAGATTGGAGATGGGAGCTATCTGTGTTGGGCTGGGTGGCTGCCTGAGAATTGTCGAGGCGGGTGGTTTTCCATGAATCTACGAAGTCATGGGGCCATCTCCAGAATGGGAAGGATCAAGGAGATAGTATACGATTCCCTGCGACCCTCCCAATTCAGAACCTCACCACAGGCCGAGACTGGTGTTATGGGCCAGGCCAACAGCACTGTTCATCACTACTCTGATCTGATCTGCTGATTTTGATAGAAGTACGGAGTTTGGTGACTGCAGGAACATATGCTTTATGCTTTGAATGTATTGTCTTGCTTTTTCTCACTCGTTTAGCCCATTTTATTCTTCCATGCACCCATGGGTGTGTTCATTGCCCCTGAATATCCAAAAAGAACCACTGCCTATTGGCAAAACAATGGGCAAAGGAGCGTCTCGCGGCAAACTCTTGGGCCAGCTTTAAGACTTCAGCCCCGTCACTCCTCAATAAACCCTACCCAAAGCAAACAAACCTGTACAAGTTCCGTGTAAGCTTTATTAGAGGCCGTTTTCAAAGCAGCAGCAAAGCCGATACAGTTCACGGGCCGATCTCAACTATTGCACAGCTACTTCGCCTGTTTACTTTTAAAAAGTTAAAAATGAGCGATACAAAGGTCGCGCTTCTGTGTGCCTAGTAGAAAAAGAAGGAAGTAGCTCTCTGGAGCCTGTGAATGCACCAGACTTCTAAAAAGGACCAAAAAAGAAAAGGCGTCTCCCTTCTTTATGCAGCCAGCTCTGCCATGGCCCTTTCCAAAGGATCAACATTCCAGTAATCATCTTCCCAGCCCAGGAACCAGCCGGTGAAGGTGGGAGGCTCAAACCCTTGCCTGATGAGCGTGATGGGAATTCTCCTGTCACGGCTGGCAGGGTCGGTCTCGATGTATCTCCTTGCTGTGAAGACACAAGCAGGAAACTGAGGCATAAGCTTATTGCGTCTGCCTACTCCTAGGGAGCTCTCTTTGCAAGCTCCATCTAGTATCATTTCTCATAGCTTGGCGTGGTATAAATAAATAAAATAAGAGTCATCCTGGATGGAACGTGGCCAGGGCCAATCTTACTGTTGTCGTGTGCTTTGGATTTGATGCACCACCAAGCACTCAAAAAACGCACTGCTAAGATTGTTAAAAGAAAGTCTCTTCGGGTGCAGGCGTACCTCGTACAGGAAGAAAAACAAGCAGGAGAAAGTTCCACGAGATTAAGGAAAAGCAAACAGGTGCATGTATGTACCTGTTTGCTTTTCTTGTACCTCGTACAGGAGCCAGTGTGGTATGGGGTAGTGCAGCCTGCCCTAGTCTGGTGCCTTCCGGATGTTTGGAACTACAGCTCCCATAATTCCTGACCACTGGCCATCTTGCCTGGTGCTGATGGGAGCTGTAGTCCAAACCATCTGAAGGACACCAGGTTGGGGAAGGTTGGTATCATGGGTAGAGCAGGGGCAGACAACCTGCTGCCCTCCAGATGTTTTGGATGTCAGCTCTCATCAGCCCTAGCCAAGCTGGCCAGTGGTCAGGAATTATGTGAGTTTTGTAGTTCAAAACATCTGGAAGGCACCAGGTTGCCTACCCCTGGAGTAGAGTGTTGAACCCAGACTGGGGAGATTTGGGTTCAAATGCTCACATTGCCATAAAGTTCACTGGGTGATTGTGGGCCAGTCACGGTCTCTCAGCCTAACCTACCTCACAGGGTTGTTGTGGGACAGAATAAATAAAACTCTTTTCCTCCTCTAGTAACACACATAGCTTGGCCTGAAATTTAATGCTGATTTTTGCCTCTCCTCCACCATGGTTTATGCAACATTTGCAGGGTTTTTTTTCTTTTTAATCCACATTTTTCAAGCACCTGGTATGTTTCTCCACTGACCCCTTTCTTTTCTCTCAAGCCAATCTGTTTCCCCCCCTTTCTTTCTTAAATTTAAAACACCGCTCTGGGTGGCAGGGGGTGGGGGGAGTGGCTGTTGCAAGGCCCAGCCCACCAGCAATTTACACAGCCAGCTTCTGCTGGGATTGGGAACAGGAAGAACAGCTGGCTCCTGAGATCAGTTCAGTTTGGTAGGTTTTGTACATCTGGCCAAGAAGTGCAGTTCCACAGAGGGGCTCGCTGCTCGAGGTGCGCAGGTCTACATGCAACCTATTAGTAGACGGTCCCCATATTTTCAGAACGGTTTAAGTCATTGACCCAAAATGCAAGAGAGTTACGTATGCTGAAGCCAACTGTAATCCATGGTCTGTGCAGTGCAATCCTATGTGTGTTTACTCAGAAGTGAACCCACTGAGTTCAATGGAGCTTCCTCCCAGGTAAGTGGGTAAGACTGCAGCCTCAGGGTGCAATCCTATGCATGTTTAGACAGAAGAAAGTCCTACACCTCCTAGCATTCCCCAGCCAGCCACCAGGGGAATGCTGAGAGTTGTAGGACTTTCTTCTGTCTAAACATGCATAGGATTGTACCCTAAGTGTGCTAAACTCTGTTGGATTGTGGCCTTGGGGTGTGTGCATGGTTGTTTTTTCAAAAGGCTTGCAGGGCCTTTGGCGGTGGACAAACCTGCAGGAACCCACCAGCTGTCCCCTCAGCCTGCCCTAAGAGAGGGCAGTGAGAGATGTGTGTGGCCAACCCACCTGATGTCTGAGCTTCTGTCTTCTCCTCTTCTTGAGCATCTTTTCCAACCCAGACAAAGACCTGTTAAAAAAGAAAAAACTTTCATGAAACACATGAATTTCCTTTTGTTATAGCCTATATGACCACTTCTAGAACTACAGTGTTATCTAATCATCTTTCAAACTTATCCTACCTTGGGAGGGGGGCAGGGACAAGACAGCTTCATGCACACCTTTCTTGGGTCCTCGGAGAGCTCGGGGGTAAAATGCATGCTTTGCCATGCAGACTGTTACAGGCATCTCCAGTGAAAAGGAGCTCAGCTGGCAGGTTGGGGACAGACCTCTGCCAGAGCCCTTAGACCAGAGCCAAAGTCAGTAAGAAGGGACAGTGCGGTGTAGAGGTTAGAGCAGAATCTCCCTGAATCTGGCACCCTCCAGGTGTGCTGTATTAGTTCCCATCATTCCAATCCAGCATGACCACTGGAAAGATGGGAGCTGTGGTCCAAGATAGGTGGAAGGTGCTAGGTCAGGGAAGGCTGGGTTTTAATTTTATTAATTTATTGTATTTCAGTACTGCCTTTCTGAGGCCAACCAAGGTGATTTACAAAAAAGTAGAGACTTGAATTAGGACTGAGGAGACGCAGGTTCAGATCCCATGAAGCTCTCTGCGTGACTTTGAGCCAGTCACATACACACAGCCTAACCTACCTTGCAGGGTTGTTGTAAGAATAAAATGAGGTCAGGAGGGAGAATGTATGTTGTCTTGAGCAAATTAGGGTAAAGGAGGAATGTAAATGAAACAAACAAGAAACAAACAAACAGAACTTTGGTAGATCAGAAGCAGACAGATTTCAGGCTTGTGAAATCTACTTCACTTTTGACTAGAACCTAGAGGTCTACGAACTCTGGAGCCAGGTGCAAAATAGTTCAGAAAGGCTCAGAAAGTTGGAAACAGAATTTCAGAGGAATCTGTGATCGGTACCCCGCCCTCCATGTTCTTTTTCAGAAACCTAATTTGGTGTGTGTGTGTGTGTGTGTGTGTGTGTGTGTCAGGAAGCCTTTTAGTTGTTGCTGATGTTAGACACTCAGACAAAGTTTGAAAGATATATATATAATAAAATTATTTTTTTTTAAAAAAAAATCTGTAAATATTAAAATAGTGGGCGGAATCTTATTTGCAACGGATTTGCTGTTTGACTGGTTTGCTGGTTTTGCATTTTAAATTATTGTTTTAATATTTATTCACTTACAGTTGGGTTGAGAACTGCCTTGACATTTCATGGAACTGAACAGGAGGACAGAAAAGTTCTACGTAAACA
The DNA here is from genome assembly GCF_057233095.1 of Heloderma suspectum. NCBI lineage: Eukaryota > Metazoa > Chordata > Lepidosauria > Squamata > Helodermatidae > Heloderma > Heloderma suspectum. The sequence goes on along the minus strand of NC_139471.1, from coordinate 7,532,208 downwards.
AGTAGATAAATGGATTGTGTGTCCATAAGGAAGGCGAGCAAATCTAGTGCATTTATGGAACATGAGTCATGGATTCAATGATCTGCACCACTGAGCTAGAACAGGGCACTTCTGAATTTCTTTTGTTGTAGAATTCTGGGTCTCTTTGACATGGAGCATGAAAAGACCTGGTCAGCCATGAGGAGAGACATACCTGGTCCCAGGTGTCCAAGAGCATCACATCATCCATGGCCAAGTCATCTTGGGTCAGCTCTCCGGGCACTTCTTCAATCTAAACAGAACATTTAACGCTAAAGGTCACAAAGATCCTAAGCAAAACTACAACGGATTCACATGTTTGGACCTTTCCCAGGCACACACCTGTATCGCCCAGGTATGCATGAGCCTCAAGACCTTTAAAGCACACCTCAGGGACATGGGGCTTGGCAACCCATGGCCCAGTCCCAGCCGCTACCTGTTGCCTGTATCCTCTAAAGCCTTCTTGTAATTTTAATTTCTAGCCATTCCAGAATTATTGCATTCAGCAGTATGTGTGTGTGGAAGGATTCCGTCTGGGTCTCCAAGTTAACGGACAAGGCCTTCGACTCCCACGATACTCACGGTGAAGCGTCCGCTCTTGTTAGAGCAGGCAAAGAGCCGAGGGGGGTGAGCATCCATCTTCTTGTCCTTCAGCCGTGGGGAAGTACGATATGCAGCTCTCCCACCGAGAGCTTCCCAGAAACCGTCTGCAAAACAAATGGAATCCTCACACGCGGCTTTACAGACACCATCGCCCCATTGCCGGAAAGGGCGTGGCTCCCCCAGCTTTGAGAGACAGCGCGGTGTCCATTGGACAACGTGGCAGACCTGAGATTGGAGGCCAACAACACAATCCTGTGCAGGTTTAATTATACGCAAGTCCTCCTGTGTCCTAGGGTGGGCACTTGTGCATCAACAGTGCCAACAGGGACCAGAAAAAAACAGCTGTAAGGCTGGAAACCAAAGTCAAGAAAGAAACAGCTGCGCCAGTTTAATTCCCAATGCATTTTGACACTTGTTTTTTATCAAGGGAAACACTCTTGGAGATTCTTTTGGAGGATACCCACTCCCGTGCTTCTTCCTAAGAAGACTCAGATTCTTTTGGAGGATTCCCTCTCCCTTGCTTCTTCCAAAGAAGACTTTGGAAATCTTCCCTCCCCCTTGCTTCTTCCTAAGAAGACTCAGATTCTTTTGGAGGATTCCCTCTCCCTTGCTTCTTCCAAAGTCTTCTTTGGAAGAAGCAAGGGAGAGGGAATCCTCCAAAAGAATCTCCAAGAGTTTTTCCCTTGATAAAGACCAAGTGTTGAAACGCGACGGGAATTAAATTGGTGCAGCTGTTTCTGTTTTGCACTTGTGCATCACCAAAACCAAGGAAAAATATTTGCATACAATTTGCATGTGCTAATTGATATGTATAGATGCGAATTTAGAAATAATTGCTATAATTTAAATAGAAGTACTATACATCTCACCCTGGTGGGGAAGACGGTGACTAGGTGACCCGTGTGCTCGCTGCCCAGCGTGCTGTTCAGGTGCTAACAGTAGATGGGCAACTCCAAGGCCCCGGTTGCTCTCCCGTTTTAGGGTTCTTTATCTTTAAACTGGACTTGGACTGGGCAGCCCTTCAAACAGAGGACTGCCCTCTGTAAAGCAGGACACACGGCCATCCTGTTCTGTCCTCTCATTCTTAGGAAAGCACCATGTACATAAATGCCACAATAACACCATAAACATTCTAGTTCTGCAGTTTTTCTGACATTTTGGGTGTCGTCAAGGGCCACTGACTGGAGCACGTCAGCGGCTGAAAACGACAAGGTGAGGAATCACTCTTCCAACCTGGCTCTCTGCCTTCAGCAACCTGGGTTGCGCGTGCTCCCAAAATCTTCAGCAGCTCCTGGGCCCCAGACTTTTCAGTATCGCTGGCTCCTTGGCCCACCCAGAGGTAGGTAGCGGTGGGGGTTTTCAACACAAAGGCATCGTTGGAATTAAGTTCTTTTGCAGCCGGATCCACCTATGAAGGAACAAGCACAGCCTGGCATCAAAGTTCACAACACGGACGCTTGGAAATCCAGAGGCTTCCCCACAAAGGCACTGAGGTCTCTACATCCTCTTGGCTTTTGGCAAGATAGGGGAAAAACACCAGTGGAGGATTGTGGCTCCAATGTTTCAGTCAGACCCAGTCAGAACTCTAAAGGTGTGAAGCCTTCAATTAACCCCCAGTTAAAAAACCCTGGGTGTTTTCACATACGTGGACTTCACACACACAGTCACACTGCATGATGAATTTTGTAGCCTCATGGCTGTATATACAACAGTTCTCACGCATGCCTATTTTGTGTACATCATGAGGATGCATAAAGAGAGTTTCCTGGATGAATGCTCCTCTGTTCCAATAAGAGCAGTGTGGTTTTAGGTGAGCCCCTGATTTAGAACAAAATCCCACATCTGTGGAACCCCAAAAGTAATTCTGGATAGGCTTCAACAGCAACACTGGGCATTGTTTTCGGTTTTATTGCCAGCTAACAAAGGTCGCACCATGGAAACAAGCCGCACTCGTTTACAAAGCACTATCAACAGGTCCTCAGAAAAAAGCGATGGCCAACAGTAATTAAGAGAAAGCTGGCTTTGCAGCTTATCCATATACCTCTGTATTTATGGTCCACTTACCTCTACTGCTCTGGTAGAACCAGAAGTGCTGGACCGGACTTGGAAGAGCCGAGTGGGTGCTGGGCTTGTCTGACCTCCGTCCCTGGAAGTGCCACCTTTGTACACGATCAGAGGTTTCCCACCAAAGAGGCTAATGAGGTGAGGTGGCTCTTTGCCCTGGATGACTCGTTTCTGTCAAGAAAGAAGCCTACCGTCACACCACAGAGGAAGATGCTGCATCATGCATCGTATGGTTAAGCCATGAAAACAGACTAATGAATCCATGGAGCTTACAAAATTGCCTAGGACCGCCAACCAATAAGACCAGTTACAGCCAATCATCTAGCTTTTAACAAAAGAGTTTGTTAATTAGAAGTGATCTCTTCTCATTGATTTCCTGGTTTTTTGTGTGTGATCTCTGTAAATACTTTCCGCATGGAGTTTCATCATTAAATCCAGGCCTACACAGACAGATTTCTGTAGAATATCTGTTCATCTTTCAGATTTCACCTTGGCTTCTTAGGGTTGGATCCAAGATCTGTCTTCCATGAGAAAAAAGGGACCTTTCCATGAGAGGAAGGTCTCTGCTCATGGAAGGTCCCTTTGCCCAATTTGGGGGGATCCTTCCACTTCCCTACACCACCCCATTTAGCAGGGTCTCCTGACTCTCTTTGTAGCATTTTCCAGGGGCTGGAGAGGCTGCCATGAGAAGGAGGGGTGGGGAAATTCACTTTCATCAGAGCAGTTGATCCAGTGTAAATCCAATCCTTTGTACTTATTTATGTGTTTATTTATTTAATAATACCATCCACTCCAGTTAAAGCCCTGGATGTTTTCACATAGGTGCACTTTATATGCTACCACACTGCATGATGAGCTTTGTAGTCTTAAGACTGCATAAGCAACAATGATCACGTGTGCACATTTTCATCTTCTCTCCCATGAAGGCTGCTGTGCTCTGGACTTCTGCAGTTCTCCTTCACACCTTGTTCCTTCCCCTGCTTTGGTACAACTTAACTCATCTGTAGTTAAACCCTACAGACTGCACCGGATGGCCCCTCTCAGTTTGTTTACCTGCACTGGAGTGCCTCCCAGTTCCTCATCCAGTTGGACGGTAAGGAAAGCTGAAGTTGTGATTTCATCTTGGGAGGAATCAGCACCCTGCCTGAAAAGAGAGATGAAAAAAAACTGCATGTGTGAATGGTGGTGCTTCTTCCAGGCCTTGTGAAACAAGTTCTAATCCCAAGAGCAATTTGGTAGTAGAAGAGGGAGGAGAGACACTCTTAACGCCTAGTTCTTAGGTGAATACTTGCCTTGAGGACAAATCAAATGTCTTCAGGCCAGGGTTGGGTCATGGCTTTACTTAAGGTTGTGCCAGTGCTGCTGTGAATGTGCCTGCTCGCACTTCTGAGAGCTCAGGATCTTTGTCCCTCCTGCCCCCAACTCCTTGTGCTTCAAAACAAAGCTCTCTTACCAGGTGTAGATGATTTTCCCCTGCTTGCTACCATGCCTGTAATCATACAGGATGATATAGCTGTCTCCGCCATAGAACTGTCCGTAACTCGAAGGACTGACGGGCACTTTAGCAGAACCCTCTATTCTCCAGATCTGCAGGGGGAAAGAGGAGAAAGGAATCTCAAATCAGAACAGCAAAAAAGACATCACCAAAAGGATTTCCTTATTTCTTGAATCACAAAGGCCAGATAAAAGTAAGCCCAAACTCTGAAAGACGGGGACTTGGTTAGATGGATCAATGGAAAACTCATTGGCCACCATGTAATACTACCATCAGTTTTGACCTGAACCAGCACTGCTTAGCGTGCATTCCCAAATTAGTTCCAGTGAACACTTCGCGTGCTCTCTCTCTCTCTCTCTCTCTCTCACACACACACACACCCCAGTTCTGTGCAACCTAAATATGAGGCTAGAGATTTAAAAAAATCTCAATCTCATGTCAATGTATTTCCATACTGTGTTATTTTTACTTTTTGTGATTGCTACATTACCTCTGGAGACTTTAAATAAGCCCCAACCATTATCTATTTATTTGGCCATGGCCAAACTTCCAGTAATCCCATTACTGGAGTCTGCAGACAGGGCCAGAGAGCCATTATCTAGCTTCATATAGAATCATAGAATAGTAGGGCTGGAAGGGGCCTACAAGGCCATCTAGTCCAACCCCCTGCTCAGTGCAGGAACCCAAGTCAGAGCATCCCCGACAGATGGCTGTCCAGCCTCGTCTTGAAGGCCTCCAGCGTGGGAGAGCCCACCACCTCCCTAGGTAATTGGTTCCATTGTCGTATTGCTCTAACAGTCAGGACGTTTTTCCTGATGTTCAGCCGGAATCTGGCTTCCTGTCACTTGAGCCCATTATTCTGTGTCCTGCACTCTGGGATGATGGAGAAGAGATCCTGGCCTTCCTCTCTGTGACAACCTTTCAAGTACTTGAAGAGCACTATCATTATCTCCCCTCAGTCTTCTCTTCTCAAGGCCAAACATGCCCAGTTCTTTCAGTCTCTCCTCACAGGGCTTCGTTTCCAGTCCCCTGATCATCTTCGTTGCCCTCCTCTGAACCCTCTCCAGTTTGTCTGCATCCTTCTTAAAGTGCGGTGCCCAGAACTGGACAGAGTACTCCAGATGAGGCCTAAGCAGTGCTGAGTAGAGGAGAACTAGTACTTCCCGGGATTTGGAAGCTATGCTTCTATTAGCAGAGAGCTTCGGCTATTGGGCGGTATAGAAATGAAATAAATAAATAAATATTAATGCAGCCCAAAATAGCATTGCCTTTTTTGCAGCCACATCACATGGTTGGCTCATGTAGGCTGCACAGAATTGGTCTGTGTGTGTGTTTGAGAGAGAGAGAGAGAGAGAGAGAGAGAGAGAGAGGTGGTTGCTGGGGCTAATTTGGAATCCCTTTTTATTTGTAAAAACAAAACCAACCAACAACAACCTCAATAAAATCAGGAAATGGTCCTGGAACATCCCACTCACCTGTGGCTTCCCACCTGTATTTCAAACACCTAGACCAGGGGTAGGCAACCAGGGGCCCTCCAGATGTTTTGGACTACAACAAAGGGTTGTAGGGTGCCAGGGTGCTTATCTCTGATCTAGATAGTGCAAATAAAATCTAGTATTTTCCCTCTTCTTTGTATTTTTCCATGATAGTTCAGTGCATTCAGCACTCACAAATCCCACAGAGTCTGTGACATGACATCCCCTATTCTGATCGCTACTAACCCCAAATGATAGACAGGGGGTGGGGCAGTATTAGAGTGGAGCCAGCAAAAGTATGCATTGACTAAAACGTTTGCAAAATGTGCTGCTTTAAAATGCGCTATTTTGCAACTTTCTTCCCTCCCCCAGGTACTGCTCCCTATGCTTCTGCTTTAGATCCAATGCACAGCCAATAGCATGAGACGTGGAAGCCCAGACCCAGCTTGTATCGCTTGAGATGATGCATCCACCCCATTCATGCTCTTCAAAGCGGGGTGGGCAGGAGATAAGATTTGGATCCACTTGTAGCTCTCTGGATAATTTACATCAGGAAAGTTTTCTGACTCTCAGCGGTTTAACAACAGAGACAACACAAAGTCTTAGTTTCCTCTTAAATTAGGATGGCAAAATTAAGAAAGCTTCGGGGCAGGGGAAGAGTAGATTTGTCTGTGTGAAAGGATGTGTACTGAACACAAATTCCTGGGTTGAGGATGTGCTCAGAGGCACTTTGTTGCCCATTCTATGTCTGCCTTCCTGGGCCGCTTTTTTGCACCTGGATCCAGTTGGGGGACCTTGGCGTTCTAGTGAAAAATAAAGGAAAACCTACAAGCTTGCAGTCTGCCCAGTGCCTACCACACCATGCCCTGCCCTTAAGACACAGCCCTGCACTACCACCTACTGGGAAATGGCGGTAAGAACATAAGAAAGCCCTGCCAGATCAAACCAAAGTGCTGTCTAATCCAGCATCCTGTTTCTCACAGTGGCCCACCAGATGCCTGCAGGAAGCCATCAGCAGAGCACGAAGATGATAACGCTCCCCTCCTGTCACTTCCCAACAACTGGTATGCAGTGCCATAATACCTTTGAACCCAGAGGTTACATGCGGCAATTATGGGAGTTGCAGTCCAAAACATCAGGGGGTCACAATTTTGCCTATCTAGTTAGTGCAAACGAAGTCTAGCATTTTCCCTCTTCTTTGGGAAAGGAGATGGCTACTGGCCGTTGACACACCAGTAATCTAGAATCTTTCATTCAAGTTATTGATTACGATTATTAAACTGAAACGCACACATCCAGGACAAGGTGCTATGTACACTGAGCACAAAGTAAAACTTAGTAGATACATCACAACTTCTTGCATGGCTTTCTTATAAAAACCACAGCATTACAGTGGAAACAAGGAAGGCAACACCACACGAGTCAGCTTTTTCTTTTCTTTTCTTTTCTTTTCTTTTCTTTTCTTTTCTTTTCTTTTCTTTTCTTACAAACACTCGTTGTACCATTGACTGCACTCCAATATGGCAGACAGAGGAACTCAGTTTCCCTCTTTCTGGATCTGAGACCCAAGCTGTCTAATGGTCAATTTGGCCCAACGGGGCGGTGATTTTCCCTAGCCACTCTCTGCTTCTCAGTTACCTGTTTGTTTCCAGTGCCGTCATCTTCCATGCCATGCTGGGCCGCCATTGTTGGAGAGGTGTGCAGCGTGGCAGCATCGAAAGGCACTTTCTCAATCTTGGCCACATGACCAGAGACGTAGGCCACACCCAGGCCCTCCGTCTGGTCCCTGTCACGCCAATTCTTGAAGAACTGCTTGAACAAAGGAGTCTCTCCACTATCTGGAAGAACTTGAATCTGAAACAAAAAAATTGTTCCGAGATGGAATAGTCTCACTCTGAGCCAAATTGGACATGAGTTCCATTGAAGGAAAAGACTTAAAGGGCATTTTCATATGACAGACTTCAATTAGTATGAGCTTTAATCAGTCTATAAGGCAGGGATGGAGAACCTGTGGGCCTCCAGATATTGTTGGACTTCAACTCCCATCTGCCCCAGCTAACATGGCCAATGGTCAAGGAAGATGGGAGTTGTACTCCAACAACATCTGGAGGGCTACAGGTTCCCCACCCTTGCTACAAGGCAAAAGTAAATAAGTTTACACTACATATTTATATTGGCTTTATATATCAGTTAAACTGTCATGGCTCCCCTCAAAGAATCCAGTGAACAGTGATTTGATGGGGGTGCTCAGAATTCCCTATTTTAGAAATACTCTAGCAGCCCTCAGAGAACTACATCTCCCAACATTCCTTGCAGAGAGAAACTGATGGTTAAACCAGTTTTAATCGCTAATGCAGATCAGGCCTGAGTTGACCTTAAATATTCTGGCCACGCTTTGGGTTAACATTTGAACATAGGTTGGCCCACAGGTCGACATAATTAAAAATTTGCCTAAGGGACATATTTAAAGCCTTTTGTCTAACTGTTCTATGAGGCACAGGTATATCATGGTCGCCGTCTAGTTATTCAAAGGACAGTGTAAATACAAGAGTGTTGCCTCAGTATGACACCTAACGTGCTTGACCAAAGATCCACGGTCCAAACTCTCTCTACATCTTAGCTGCCACTCTGGATGTGACCGGAGACTTCTACCACTCTATTTGCCATTCTGCTTCCACTGCTGCCCTCTCAAAACTCAGGTTCTTAAGTTCATTCCGATCTCCATGGTCTCAGCAGCCTCTGGAAGCAGAGGTATGATGGTATCTAGGGTCTGACCATTCAGACATCACATGAGACCAGAGTTAGCACAAACTGTGGTTTGAAAGCCAACTTTGCATTCTGGTTTGCTGGCCAATCACAAACCATTGTTTGTCGCTTCAGATGACATGCCAAACCTCAGTAAACTTTCCTTAACCATGAGTTGGTGTAATGTCTGAATAGAGCCAGTCTTTTGATTTCAAAAGTCCTTCCTTCCTTCCTTCCTTCCTCCCGCCCTCCCTCCCTCCACTCCCATTTCCTCCTTTAAATGAAACTCTGCATGTTTCCTAAAACCCCTATTTTTTCCAGCTACCTTTCATAAATCCAAGACTCAGTTGGCTGTGCACAACTTTTTTTATTATTCTCACCTGTGTGTGACGGGGATAGCCCATCTTGGTGATGAATTCTGAGGCGGTTTTCAGGGCTGCCTTCCTTTCCTCAGCGTTGGCATTTTTACCTATGATTAACAAGGAGTGTGTGAGATCACGTGTGTGTGTGTGTGTGTGTGTGTGTGTGTGGTGTGTGTGTGCATGCCTTCTGAATGGATGTTTTCTCAGGCTCAAACTAGATAGTGTGGTAAATACTGCAGATAATTCAGTAAATGTATGGTTGCCATTTGCCACAGAAATCAGCAGTTGCACACTTGTTTGAGTTTCCACAGAAAGAAAAGCAGGATAATTCTTTTTTAAAATAACCAAATAGCTGCCCCTCTTCTCTCATTGTGTCATCTAGTTATAAAAATGCATGAAGTGATATTACCACAAGGTGTGTTTCCCTGTACAGCAATTCTTACGTTTGAAGGGTGGGGAGGACATACAGAAAATTCACAATAAGGCATACAGCTTTTCTACACCAGGCTGTTAATCTGCTCTATCTACTTTTGGTTTTGTCGCAGAATTGAGGTCTGAGCGCTACATGAAGAGTGTTTCCTTTCCTGCTTTTCTACTATATATCTTCTAGGTGGCACTGTGGCATAGCAGAATAGTGCAATTACACAAGTGGAAGAAAGAATTTTCCTTCATTTTCACAAATAATACCACATTTTCCCTGCTCTAAAAAACACATGCCAAAACTGCTCTTTAAAAACAGAAGCAAAACTGGAGGGTCACGATGTGTTCTAATGAACGTATAAACAACCGTGAGTAGGGAATGAGAAGCACATAATAAATGCCTCATGTAGAAAAGACCAAATTCTTTACAGGAACCAGAACCAGCACTTTGTCGCCACCTCCAGCCCCACGTCTTCCCCTAGTACACATCAGCCATATGACCCCCATCTCCCTCCAATTTACCTTTCCAGACAAAGATCTTGCCATCAGTGCCATGGTCGAGAATAAAGCAGTCATCTGAGCTCAGGGCTGCCTGGGAGAATGGATTCTCATCCGCCACCAGAGAAACTGCCATATTCCCTGCACTGTTGGATACCTATAACAATACAGGAGAGCAGAAGCTGTTATCTATTTTTTTTAAAAAAGATTAATATATCCCTAATCCAGCCTCACTAACTGTCTCTTTGCTGGACTTAATTCACTCAGTGGGTGTATGGAAAAGGCACTCTGTACATTGCTCAGTAGCACTCCTGCCCTTTTCACATTTGGGGGCTGCATTCAAAGTAGGCTTCTAGAGCTGAACAACAGCTCAAATTAGGCCTCGTCCCTAATCCAGATTTGGAAAGGCGATGTGAGGGGGAAATCAACAGGTGCATGCATTCACACACAAACATTTTCAGCTTCTCTTAGCTACCTGGAGCAGAAGAACATAAATATTTACAGTAAACCAATCTGAATCAATAAATTAATAACAGTAAACTAATCTTATTGATACACTAATCTGAATCAAAATCAGGTAGCCATGTATAATACTTTATAATAAAATCTTATAAATAAAATTTGAAGAGTCAGTAAAGATAACACTTTCCTTAAGTCCAAGCTAATATTTGCAATATGGTATGCAAGGTTTTGTTCCCAGTAGCAATGTATGGCTGTGAGAGCTGGACTATAAGGAAGGCTGAGCGCCGAAGAATTGATGCTTTCGAACTGTGGTGCTGGAAAAGACTCTTCCAAGTCCCCTGGACTGCAAGGAGGTCAAATCAGTCAGTCCTAAAGGAAATCAACCCTGACTGCTCATTGGAAGGACAGAAGCTGAAGCTCAAATATTTTGGCCACCTAATGCGAAGAAAAAACTCTCTGGAAAAGACCCTGATGCTGGGAAAGACTGAAGGCAAAAGGAGAAGGGGACGGCAGAGGACGAGATGGCTAGATAGCATCACCGATGCAATAATATGGACTTGAGCACACTCCGGGAGAGAGCGGAGGACAGGAAGGCCTGGCGTGCTATGGTCCATGGGGTCACGAAGAGTCGGACACGACTGAATGACTGAACAACAACAACAACAATGCAAGGTTTTGAGCTATACAGAACACTTTCTCAGGCTGGAATGTTCCAGGGAAAATGGCAAGGGGAAAATATTTATTTATTATGTTTAGGAATAACACCCTCTGCTTAATAGGAGCCAGGGCGATACACAATAAAAATACCATTAAAAATTTCTCATCGTAAAATGCAGGTTTAATTGAGGTTTATGAGAACACTGGACCCTCATCTCAGCACGCAGCTAGTGCAGGAAGACTTTGCAGGTTTCATTAGGTTAGAAGAACTGTGCCTTAAGTTGAGGATGTCCTTTTCAGGGCTGTTTTCTTTTTCCACAGACATTTTCCATGCAGGCATCACATCTAATTTCCCACTATACCCCCGAGCGCGCACCCACCCCAAGCCCAAATACTGCCACTTCGCTTCCTTCAAGACTCACAGCTGAAAGCCCACCTCTTCCACAAACGCTTTGACTTAACCCCAGTCAGCCAAGCCCAACTGAGATTAAACTCATATATATTTAGGGTGCAATCCTATGCATGTTTCAACAGAAAAAAAGTCCTACAACTCCCAGCATTCCCCAGCCAGTCACTGATGAGTGAGCTGAAGCTGTTTTCTGTTCTCTTCAGTGACAGAACACGTTGGTTTGCAAGCCATCCCTCCCCACGCCGCCAAGGCCCTTTGCCTCCCCGGCCATCTGCTTCCTGTTTTACCTTGTACAGTTTTGCCAGCCTCCTGTTGGTTGCGTCAGCTTGGGTGTCATCAGAAGTGCCCCGTGGTAAGCTGGGTTTGGGTCCCAGGACCTGAACAACGAAGATATAAACCTCTCAAAGCTGCTAGTTGTGTGTCTGTTGGCTAAATATATTTTCTGCTCCCCAGATGTTCCAACAGAACAACCAGGATCCACATGGAAAAGTAATCATCAGCTGTTCCCCTCCACCCCCAGCTGACCAGATTTACGCCTGTTGCACAATTTATGACTGTTTTTGAAAAATTGAGTGGGAGGGAAGGAGAAACGAAATGCAAAACCTTAGGGAAATCAGAGAAAGAACAAATAAAACATTGACTTCAGGACATGAGTTTGGTCTAAGAGACAGGTTCTGGGCTTTTTACAATACTGGTCTGTGTTAGGGTTGTCCCTGCAACTGTGACAAAATAATAAAGAAAATCTAAAGGTCATCCCTCCACCCCACCCCCTTCTCCAGTGCGAATGGTGACAAAATGGAGAATTCAGACGAAGATGAAAAAGTTTGGGTGGCTATGGACTGATATTGTGAAGAGAACCCTCCAGTTCTATGCAGAGAAGAGGTTGCCAGTGAAGTTCAGGGTACAGTAGACTCAAGTTCCATTGAAGCCCCTAATCTCAGGAGGCTGACAAGGTAGGAACTTAGCCCTGGACCAAAAGAGGTCATATGCATTCCTGAGGAAATAAATAAATACAGACCTGAAGCATCGCATCATGCTCAGCACCGTCGTCTTCGAAGTGGACTGTGGCACGTCCATTTCTCTCATTATCCCGGATCCCCTTGGAGATTTCTGTGGCCTTCAGCTTTTCATATCGGTTGGCCCGAGAGCCACACCATCGGTGAATATTCTACAGGACAGGAAGAGAGAGAGAAAGATGAAAATTGTACAAGGAGGGGAGCAGGAGTTGGAGAAGGCATCAATGCCTCAAGAAGGTAACTTCAAGTCAACAGGGCCTAACGATTTGTAATGGGTTGATTTATCGAAAACACTGATATGCCACCTTTCTACACTTAAAGGCAGCTCCCACAAAAACAGCATTATAAAAATAACAAAAGACATTGGGTGTCTCTAAATTAAAGAAAAATCCTGCAGTCCTACCGCTGTGGAGCCTTTCTGTGGTTACCGTGGGCTCCCAGACAGCGACCACGTGATTGCTGAGAAGGGAAGCTTTTCATTTTCAAGGTTCCATAGAACTCAATGAAACATCTCCAACAAGTGGCTGTTTTACTAGCATAACAGCCCGAGTTTTTTGACACCTCATTTATTTTTCCTGGATCTTTTTAACATGGAATAACTGGGAAATACCACTGGATGTGCCCTGGAGGATGACATCATGAAAAGGACCTGCAAAGTTCCATGAGTGACCCACCACGGGTGCACAATAAAAGCCTCGTGTGATGGCGCCCATCAACAAGGACGGAAATATTTTGGCCAGTCTGATCGCATAGACTTTATAAGCCACTGCCTGTCTCAAGTTGGGAAGTCTGGCTGGAACTGGCCGTTTTGTAGGACAAAATGGGCTTGCTTTGCAGGTGGAGCGTGCCTCTAGTATGAACTGGAGAAAATGCCAGATGTGTGCCCCATTCCTAAGAAATGGCTGCTTTTTTAAAATGATGCTATCGGTGTTCATTATGAAGTTGCAGGCAGCCATCTGAAACCGCAGACTGATTTTTTAAAAGCTACTTTTTGTTTGCCCCCGAAGATCCAAAACACAGAATCCGGTTATCCTCATCGTGGTTACGACACCGCAAAAATCTGGCTCTGACACAGCAAGAAACTTACACTGCCCAGGTCCAAGATGAAACAATCATCGGTGTTGAAGCTGTCCCAGCTGACGGGGACCTCTGTTGCTCGTGCTGTTCGCTTGCCTTTGACTTGAAAGAGTCTTTGGACAGTCACTTCATTGGGAACCACATGCCGGAAGCCGGAAGCCACACCACCGGCCTGGAAGAGCAAAGAAGCCATTTGACTGGTCTTCCATTAAACGAAGAGCTGTCTGTTAGCCAATTTGACCTCTCAATGGGAGAGAGGTCTCTGGCAGCTGGGTGAGTGTACCTCTGTCCCTTGTTGCAGTTTCCTTCTAGGATTGCTGCGTCCACACCATGAGAAATGTTCACTGGGATTTTAAAGATTAGGTCCCCGCAGTGCCTCTGTTGCTGTTTTTTTTTTTTTGTTCTTGCTCACAAATTTACACAAAAACTGTACAAACTGTACATTTCATACTTGTGTGATTTGGCCCACTGAATTGCTGGGACAGGTTTGGATATTTTAAAATTAAAACGTCAAACGCGTACCTAGGCAGCTGCGTGCCTTCCATATAATGCTAAATTCACTGGGAAACGTGCATTTAAATTAAGGGGAATGTGTGGAATTTCGCCTCGGTGGAATCGCATTGGCAAGAGTTGCGAATGGTGGGGGAGGCAGAAGGAGTGATGACAAGGTGTCAAACGCAGATTGCTGAATAGGCTGGTGTGTGTGTCTGAACCGCAAGTACAACATAGGTTGATGTGTGCATATTAAGACTAAAATAAACATTCAAAATATCTCATAAAGTGGTGGAGGAAGGCAAGGGAGGGGAATGGCTGAAGCAGGGGAGGCTGGTGGGGCGGAGAATCTGCTCCATGTTTCAGTCAGAACCAATCAGAATTCTAAAGGAGCTCTCCAAGATTGGATAGCTCCTTTAGAGTGCTGACTGGGGGCAGGGAGGGGAGGGGACCACAGAAGCGCCATCACAACGCTTTCTATGTGCCGTCCTGCCTCCCCCCTGCTCCGACACGTGACCGAAATCAGCCATCTGGCCACAAATGCAGGGCGGGTGGAGCGCAGAAGAGAAGATCCCCTCCTCGCCCCGCCCACCTTGCATTGGATAGTCAGCCGCCTCCGAGTTTGGAGGTGGCTGACTATCCCCGTAGGATTGTGCCCTCTAGCTGAAATAGGCTGGGAATTTTTTGTATTTCCACCCAGCCCACCACCGGAATGTGGCCCCGAGAGCTTCTCTTGGGCTGAAACAGGTTCAACAGCCTGCATTACTTGTTCCCCCTGGATCTGACAGACAATCCAGGAAGTCTTTGCTAATGAGACACAGACTGCTATGAAGCAAGGCATGGGGCTGGCACGTACTTTGTACTTGATTCCAGATTTGAAGTACCCCAGGAAAGTGGACGACTCGTGTCCTTGCACCTCCCGGTGCTGAATGGCCTTCCCACCGAGGTAATCATCCAGCTGTACCGTGAAAATGGCAGCAGATCCACTCTCATCCTGGCTGCACTGGTCCCCTAGGAATCAGAAAAGAAAGGAGATGCAAGAGTTAGTGGACTCTCGGGTCACTGCCAACTAGGGATGTACAGATTTTGGAAAATCCGTTCCGTTCGCATTTCGCAGATTGTCAGGTGCCTTTCGGTCCATTGTCCGCTCATTGACAGAATCGGATTTTCCACAATTTCCCGAATTTGCGCCAATTCGCACTTGCAAAAATGCACAAATCCTCCTCAAATCTGCAAATCCCCCCCAAATGCACATTTTCATGCTTTAGCTTATGGGGGAAATGTACACTTTAGGCCAGGTTTTTTTTCATTTTACATATTTTTCCAAGACTAAATTTGTGTAAAATTCCAGAAATGAAAAAAACCCGTTTACAAGTCTGAAGAATCTGTGTGACTCTGGAAAAGCCGGTATGCTGTGGAATCTGCAGGTCACATTCACAGAAATCCGAATTCATTTAATTCTGTTGCGGATTTCTTCTAGGGCCAATTCTATTGCCAGTTGCTGACTCTGGCTGCTTGCACTGGTTGCCTGTATGTTTCCGAGCCCAATTCAAGGTGCTGGTTTTAACCTATAAAGCCTTGCACAGTTTGGGACCACAATACCTGACAGAGCGCCTCTCCCAACACGAAACTACCCGTATACTACCATCAACATCTAAGGCCCTCCTCCAGCTGCCTACACCAAGGGAAGCTCGGAAGATGGCGACAAGGGAGAGGACCTTTTCGGTGGTGGCCCCCAAATTATGGAGTGATCTCCCCAATGAGGCCCGCCTGGCGCCAACATTGTTCTCTTTTCGGCGCCAGGTTAAGACCTTTCTCTTCTTGCAGGCATTTGGCAGCGTATGATAAGTTTTAATCGATCCTGGAATGTCTTATGGTTATGGTTGTTTGCTTTTGAGACTGTTTGTTTGAAGTTGTTTTAGATATATGTTTTTCTTGTGTATATTGTCTGTTTATGTGTTTTTTATGTAAATGGTTTTTAATCTCTGTATATTGTATTTTTAATGTTTTTAATCTTTGTAAACCGCCCAGAGAGCTCCGGCTATTGGGCAGTATAGAAATGTAATACATGATGATGATGACGATGACGATGATGACGATGACGACGATGACGATGATGACGATGATAATACATCAAGGGAGGGAACTTACTCTTGAGAAGGGAGGGGGTAGAAAATGTTGGATCCACAGTATGCCCCAGACCTTTATAAACATTTATTATATTTTTTCAAGCATATTTTTGCTTCCATAAAGGCTAGAGAGTTGGTTGTTATTTTTTAATGTGAAAGCAGAGGTGCCCAAGAAATTGAATCTTGTACTTCTAAACAAGTTTCCTAGGGGTCTCCCATCTGCTTTACTTGTCTATTTAAATTATTTGTACCCCATCTTTCAAAACAACACCACCACTAAGGATATTCCCAGGACACTCATGGCATCCTTGCTCACGATCTTTTAACCATAGTTAAGAGAGTGCACAGGCCTGCGCGAAGCCTCCCTCACCTAGCCAGAAATGAAGATCGTACTGCAGATTCCTGCTGCGCTGCTGGATGGTGTTGAGGATAACGTACGCATCCCCGGTGAAGAAATCGCCGTACACATTTCTCGGCACTGGCACCAGGTCAAAGTTCTCGATCCTCCAGATCTGGAGGCCCGGCTGCTTCCCGGCCTTGAGGAATTCGGCGTGCTCCACCATGCTAACGGGCTGAGAGAGAAGGGGAGAATTGAAACTGAAAAATGACTCCGTTCAGCGTGGGCAGTACAAAGGTAGCCTTTGTTCCTCTCTGTCTCTTTCTTACGCTGCCTCCGGAGCAAGTTCAGCTAGATTTTACCAGAGACCCGATCCCCATCCCGCAAGAGCTGATTGTCAGGGAGGAGCTTTGCCCAGAAATTCTGGACACCAATGTAGAGGACAGGAGCCATATAAATGACCACGTAATAAAAATAAAACCAACAACAGCATTACAGAATTCCAACGTCTGCCCAAACGGCTGAGAGCCAAGGTGTTCTTACTTTTTAGGGGTTAAAACACAAAGCACAATTTGCTACTATGACACACACAGAAAGCTCACTTTTAGACTGTGTAAAAACAAAACAAAACCATACCCTGCTCTTGGAGGAACCCTCGTCATGTTTCTGCATGAGTCACTGATCTGGGCAGCCTCCTGATAGCAAAGAACCACACCACGAGCAGTGATTCGCACAGAGACACAACAGGCAGCCTCCTTAGAGGGCAGTTTGCGCTGCGGCTTTATATTGGAAGGGACTCAAGGACCCAAGCATACTTGTTGCAGGCATGGGGACAGAAGATAGTATCCAATGGTAGTCCTATGTAGACCAGGCCCATTCTCTTCAATGGGTCTACTCTGTGTAGGAGTACCATTGGATACTACCCAGAATTAGCAGCAGCACCACCCTGCCCAGCAGAGGCTGATGGCTGGGCCCACAGAAGCCTTGATTGCTTCTGCTGGCAGCAGCTCTCCAGGGTTTCAGGCAGGGGTCTCTCCCAGCCCTTCCGGGATATGCCGGGATTGAACCCGGAAGCTTCTGCATGCCAGGCATGTGCTCTCCCACCGAGCTCTGGCCCTTACCCAGTTTTAGCTTGTAAAAGCGGGCGCAACCCTCTCGGTACATTCCAAGAAGCCTTTGGAGAAGGAGCAGCCTAACTTCTATCAGCGTCCAACACCAACGAGCAAGCCAGTCACACTGCTCCTAGGTGGGGCCACTTCGCAGAACACAGCAGCATGAGTCACACCATGACTCAGAGCCGTGTTTTTGTTACGCTCCTTGGGTTACTTTAGAAGTAACAACAACAGCCCTCACGCAGCCCAGCTATATCCATAGAAAGAGCCGACAGGGCCTCTGCAAGACACGGGGCTGGTTCATATGATCAAGCGGCCCACCGTGGCTGAGGCGGCGGTGCGTGTGGGCGGCCATTTTGAGCAGCCAAGCCGCAACCACGGCTTGTCGTGCTGTCTGAACCCAGCGAAGGTGGGTTGCTGGCATGGCGTACAAACCAGCCACAACCCTAAAACAGCTTTTGGGTTCTGGGCGGTTCATTCACCACACCAAGAATCCACCATCGCCAGGTTCGGACGGCACGAACATTCAGCGGCTTGAATATTCAAAAGCTGTCCCCCGCATGGGGGTCTGCGGTGATCATGTGACGTCACTGCCAACCGCAACTTACGTTTGCAGAGAGATGGAGGGGTTCCCAAGCAGGCCTGGCTACCATCTGACTATTGAAATGCCCTAATTAATTCCACTTGTTTCACCAGCTTCTCTCACTTGCCCTGCTGGGCATATTCAGCGTTGCCCAGCTCCTGCTGACTTCTTGCAACCCCTCCCTGAATCCCACTTGCTAGCAACCTCTTCTGCAATTGGCAGGCAAATCATTACCAAATCCTTGTGGTGATGATGGTGGTGGTGGTGGTGGTGGTTTTGTTTTTAAATTCTACCCCATTAGTTGGGTCATTTTTTATTTGATCAAAGGGCTTTCAAATGAACTACTCTAAGCTTGGAGTGGGGAAATCTTTCCCTCCGACAGTCCGCATTACCTTGGTCGAAACCTGTTGGGGTCCACATTCCAGCAGTGGGAGTGGGCAGAGTTACCGATGTGGCTTTTATGTTTGTTCTGTACGCAATAGGGGTGGGTGGGGGAGACATCTGCATCCAGGCATTCTCCTTTCCCACCTGGTGAAGCATTCCCTCCCTCAGCTTTGTAGCTGGGGATGAAGCAGGATGGAGAAAATGATATCAATAACCCGGAGCGGGGCCAGTGAGAGCCGTGGCTTTAGGAAAGGCAGCATGTCCCGGGGAGAGTGGGTATAGCTTTCGGGACAGTCCGGAGGTCCAGATTGAGAGGGCTGAAGGTCCATATTTGGCTCACGGACTGGAAGTTCCCCACCCCTAATCTAAATGATTGGAAGCAGAGCCCTAACTGGACAGGCAAAAACGCCTGTCTAGCCAAAACGCAGGGCAGCGGACGCACGGAGGCAAAGAGTGCCTCTGCGCGCCTCCTGCTCTGCACAGGATGCCTGTCAGCCTCTGGGCTGCGCCCTTAACGCGACTTAACTGTGATTTAATTCTGCAGACATTTTTATTGGAACACTTGTAAAAAGGGGGGGGGGAAAAGACAATAGCCTGTACTTCCCTTACACTGTTTGAATTTAGGAAAAACCGCTACTGAAAACTGGTGACAGATGAATAAATCGTAGCAACCCAAAGAACTGGGCGTGATATGCTGGCAACCACGCTGATATGCTGACAAAAGGTAGAGGGGGAGGATCGTGTAAGCCACCTTGGGTTCCTTGCAAGAGGGAAAAAGGCAGGATAAGAATGTAATAATAGAACATTAAAAAATAAATAAAACCTCTCATCTGTTTCAACAGAGTTCAACTCTCTTCCACTGAGGCTGTTGGGGTCGCTGTCATTACCTATCAGTTCCATTTCACACTGAAACATACATGTATTTCAGTGACGTACATATACATTCTCCCACATATCTGCTATGGATAATTACCCCAAAAATATTAATTCTAACTTGGAAACAACCACGCTTGCCTAACTTTGTATTTGTCATTGGCATCCATTAATTTTTACTAACGAAATGGATAATTTAAATACTGGACAATAATTCCAGAAAAGTAGTGCCCAGCACCACTACTTTTAACTGGAGACACTAGGGACTGAAACAGGGGCCTTCTGTGATCCAGAACCCAGCACTGTCTTACTCTGACAAGCAGTCGCTCTCCAAGATCGTATGCAAATGGTCTTTCCCATTACATGACAGCAAACGTGAGAAAACACGCTTTGTTTTGGTCGTTCTAACCTTACAACCTTGTGGTTTTCCCCCTTCCCCAAAAGAAAGACTGTCAGATCTACTCCAGAGGTGAAAAAACAACCTTTGCAATGGTTCTGGTAGTAGCAGGAAACAAGTCTTAGCACTTTTTGAGTATGCAAAGCACTTCATGTGCATTATTTATTTATTTATTTCTATACCGCCCAATAGCTGAAGCTCTCTGGCGGTTCACCAAAATTGAAACCAAAAAGCACAGGATAAAACAATATAAATTATAAAAGCATTAAAACCACAATATAACAATAACCTAGAATAAAACCTAGCAGAAATGCAGATTTAAAATACAGATTTAAAACACCAAAATCAAAAGACTGAGCTAAATTTCCACACGGACCCATGGCCCAATGGGAGTCCACCCAGAGAAGAGCCTTCAGTGTGGTGGCCCCCTTCCTATGGAACTCCCTGACTCTGGAGGCCAGGCAGGCACCAACACTGGGTTGTTTTTGGTGCCTCCTGAAAACAGCTCTTTTCCAGGATGCCTTCCTTGGTTAACTAGCCTCGGTTTTTCTGGTACTCTATTTTTTAAAGAATAATCTTAATGTAATGTTTCTTCTTTTTATCTTTTGTTCATTTGATCTCTCGTTGTTCACCGCTCTGGAATCTGTTTAGATGGGGTGGTATACAAATTTGTAAATAAATAAATAAACAGCACAGTGCTCCTTACAACATCCCTGTGAGGCAGGCCAGTGTTCTACACATACTACAGAAGAGCCTGAGAGAGCACAGCCACCTAGGGAGCTCGTGGCTGAGGAAAGATTCAAACTAGGAATGCGGCTCACAACTCAGCTTAGCCATTCCACCATAGCAGCTGTCAAAAAATGACTCTGAAAGTTTTTTGTTTTTAGGAGAGCTTAGTGGCAACTTATAAACCAGCCTTCCCGAACCGAGTGCCCTCTTGATGTTTCGGACTACAACTCCCATCATCATTGACCATGTTGGGAGGGGTGATGGGTGTTGTAGTCCAAAAACTTCTGAAGGGCACCAGATTTGGGACGGGTGTTACAGACTAGCAGTCCTATGCGGGTTTAGACAGAAAAAAGTCCTACAACTCCCAGCATGGCTAGGTGGGGAATGCTGGGGGTTGTAGGACTTCTCCCCCCATGTCTGAACAGGCACAGAATTGCGCCCTTATTGCGGCACAAGTTTTCACGGTCCAGAGCTCACTGTGTTAGGGACAAGTCCACCGTTGCCTCTGCCACAATAAATCTGCCTGTCTTTCAGGTACCTCAAAGCTCTTCCGTCGCTTTTGCTGCAACAGGCTAACCCAGCCACCCCTCTGAAATTTGGTTCTGAAGATTATCGTCGCTTACCATAGCCAAGAGCACAGCAATCGCCACCATGAGAGAAGCAAATCCCCGAAGAGTTGTCATGTTTGGACAACTTAATCTGACAACCATTCGTTTAAGCAAACATACAAACGCAGAGGTTTCCCCCGCTTCCTACGAAAACCTGAACCAGCCTGCTCTTCTCCTCGGTCTGCCTCCAGAGAGAGGGAGAGAGAGAGAGAGAGACACAGGAGTCCCAGGGCTTCCCTTTTATCTGCCATCAATGTGCAGTGGCTGGCAGTGATCCCGTCCTAGCCACGCCCAGCCCCAGCTGAAAGGCAATAGCTGGACACGCCTGTTCTTGGCCAAGGGCTTTGCGTGGAGCATAGGCCATGTCTCAGAGGGCCATCAGCGCATGAGGTATCTATTACACCCAGGCTGCAGGCTGAAATCCATGGGAAACGGTCCACCATCACCGACGGCACAGCCAATACATTATATAAGAGCAGGATGATGTGTTTGGGGACAAATCTGGGTTCGGAAGCCTGGGCGGGAGGCAGTGGAAACTAGTGGCTCTGACGCTGAGCAGGGGGTTGGACTCGATGGCCTTGTAGGCCCCTTCCAACCCTACTATTCTACGATTCTACATCAGTGGGGCGATGAATCCGCCTCCAGGTTTCAGTCAGAACCAGTGAGAACTCTAAAGGAGCTCTCCAGGGTGCTGACTGGTTCTGCACTGAAACCTGGCATGGATTCACTGCCCCACAGACATCGGCGCCATCAGCCTACACCAGAAAGCAAAGTAGGCTTTAGGAGAATTGTGTATACAAAAAAATCTTCCACATATATGACAAATTTTATTATAATATCTTATACAAAGTTTGAAACAATAGATTAGTCGTCCTATAATTTATCAGACATGCATAGTTTCATAACTGGTTTCCACAGAAGGCTGAATAAATATATAATGCCATCGGGTCTCCTAAAACCTATTTTGCTTTGGGGTTTATGAGTGGTTTAGGACAGCACCATTCTACTGGGGGGGGGAAGGTCTACACCAAACAGCTGGGGGGCAAGGGGATACTGTACAGAGCAGTGGCAAGGCAAGCTCCTGACTCCATAAAACCTTGTGATGCACAAGTAACTGCCTTCTGGCAAGCCCATCTGCCTGAACAGAGCACGAGTTTGTGGCCCAAATGGAGAGGCGGCAAGAGCCAGAAGAGGAGTGGGCAATAACATTCGGGGGGGGGGCAGATAAGCCTTCACCCAGTCTTCTGTGGGGTGAATGATTCCAGGAGGGCACAGACAAGCCCCCAACATCAGGGGCCTGGCCATGTCCCTCTGATGTCACTTGGTCCCCAGGAGACATGATTCACCTGGCATGATGGTTCTCTGATAACAATTGAATCTGTTTACTTACAAATGCAGATCAAATGGAATTCCCCACCATTCCTACCCTTGAGTAATGCTGAAGATAGCACGTTCTCTGGGTAAGGAATCTATACCTGGTGCCTTTTCCACTTTAACTGAAGGGTAAGATTATTAACCAGAGTTACTGATACTGGATGCTATCCATGCAAATTTCCTGGAAGACCTACTGTTTGAGCTTCACACCAAATAAAATTGATAGTGCTGTATCCATTCATCTGGGCCAAAAGCAGCCTGGAGCCCCGCAAGCATTGCCCTATCAATCAGTTATTGTGTGCCAAAAAGAAAGCAGGTATCTCTATCCAAGGAGGCCTTTATTAACACTTGCCAGGTATCTTTTTTCAGCCTGCTGTTTTTTGTTTGTTTTTTACCTTAATCGTTTTTTTACATTCACTTAGGAGCAACATACTCATTTAGCAAGGTGCCTGAATTAATATTTCTACATTTATGATAAATGCTCCTCAATTGACTCAACTTGGTTACACTCTCTGCAAACCACCCATTTGTTACTGAAGTCCGCCTCAAACCGGTATTCTTTCCTTTTGTTCTGAAATAATTTTCATTGTAACCTATCAATGAAAAATTTGAAAAAATATTTATGGCCTCCGTAACCAATTTAGCTGAGAGAATAGCAATGTGAACAGATGTAAAATCTCCAGTTTGTAAATGAGGAGTCAAAGCTGAGTTAACTACCGATTAATACTGCTTAATTCTCTTACTAGTGGTCACACCTAAGTTTTATTAAGATAGAATTGGGATTCTAAGCGGAAGCTGCTATATACCAGGCACGCCAGTGTCAACAATTAATGGTAGATGATCATTTCTATACTAGAACCCACCTCAAAAACAAACATACCTATATGCAAATCATGAAATTTCTATATAGTCAATTACACCGCCACCAAATTTTGCAAATTGCTTGTACTCCCTCTGCTGATTTCCATCAACAATACCCTTCAGTATTAACAGATCCCTCTGCCTTATAAACTGAGCTAGACAGAGCCATGCATAACTGCATTTAGTTTCTTTAGAAGAGGGGTCACCATCCTTTTTGGGCCCGTGGGCACGTTTGGCTACCGTGGGAGGCAAGGCTCGTCACAAAGAACAAACAAACTGCCCAAAAGACTGAGTGCAAGGCAGAGGTGGAGTCTGAGGCCAACACACCAAACTCCCCAGAAACGTATTTCACAGAAAGCAAACTTTTCCTCTTTCTCTCTCAGCCCAATCACCATCCATTCTCTCTCTCTCTCTCTCTCTCTCTCTCTCACACACACACACACACACACACAAGCAAGCCCCCCATGTACCTGTCATGCATGCATACATGCAGATGCACACGTGTTACTCCTTTCTCCTCCGCCTCACTGCAAGCATACCAAAACCCACACTCACTCTCTTGCAGAATCCCTCCAGAATCCCTCCACCTCTGGATCCCTTCTAAACCCTTTCTTGCTCACACACACACACATGCATCCCCCATCTGTTCAGACGTGCAAGCATACAACCTTCTCTAATTCATGCCCCCAGGTTGTTCCCAACTGGTTTCCCCAACCCCCAACTCTTCCTTATCCCTCCCTTTGCTGGCCAACTGCTGCCCTTCCTACACCCCCCACTGCTCTCCCTAACCCCCTGCTGCTGTCTTTAGTCCCCCCACCGCTGCTGCCCGTTTATCAAACAGCAGCAACTGTTTGATATCTTTTCCCCCTTCTTTTTCTCAATGGCTGAGCACACTTCAGAGGCAACAGTTTGCCTGCAGCTGCCCATCTGAATTTCCTAAGAATGACTTGGTTCTGACAACATGACAACCCACTGTGGGTTAATTAACCCCCAGGGTGCCATGGTGTGTCCCTTCTGCCATTTTGAATATGCAAACCCCAGCTAGGGGGTTGCCATGGCATGGTATGTTGTGTGAACCTGCGCGGCGTGGGTTATGTGAGGGTTAAAACAACCTTCACATTGCCCATGGTCTGTTCTAGGATTATGCAAGGGTTGTTGTACCCTCAGATAACCCCTGCTACCTGGGTTCACACGACACCACAAGCCAAACACAGCTTGCATATTCAAAATGGTGGCCGACACACACTGCAACGTCCTCGCAGGTTAATTAACCCATGATGGTCTGCCACGTTGTGTAAACTGGCACAATGTCTCTGAGCCCCACATGCAGCCTGCATCATTCATGGGAATTGAAGATGGCGGCTGGAGGTCCTCATTTTGCTTCAAAGTGATCCCAGTTGCTGCTAAGAATATTTGTAAGTTAAAAACAAAAAACAAAAATTGTGAGGGGTGGGACACCTTGAAGGGCACCAAGGACGGTGTTGGGGGCACATTGGGGCACCATGTTGCCTGCCCCTGAGATAGCAAACTACCCCCCATCACCATAAATATCTGAATCAACTTTCCGATGATAGTGGGTGTATAATCTTAGATCAACTCCCATATGAGTCTTAAAATCTCCTGCACTTGGATGTAAAGATTCCAGAAATTCTATAGAGCTCTTTGCTTTTACCCATATATTATCCAGAGTTGCTTTTTTAGAACCAGCTGCATGTAAACACTGACTACGAACAAACAGATTTCCAGAAACATAGTAAGAACAGCCACCAGCAAAGCATTATAAGGAATCACAGCCATTAGCGTTCCTCTAATATTAGCTGAGGTAAAACACGCTAAGCCTCCGCCGGCCCTTCGACCCCTCACTGAGAGCGATGCGGCCACGCAGTGGCAACTAAATCCATTAAAGGCTGTGGCAGGAGTAGGACCACCTGATGTTTTGTACTACAGCTCTCAATATCTTTGACTATTGGCCATGCTGGCTGGGGCTGATGGGAGCTACAGTCTAAAGCATCTGGAGGGTGCCAGGTGGCCCTACCGTGGCACTTGCCAATTTTCTGGTAAGAGGGCTATTTCAAAGCAACTTTTAAAAATCCAGTAATTGTTTACCATACTGTTTAGAAGACCAACCTGCTGTATTCCAAGACAGCCACTTTTAACCCAGTGTCAATTTGGGCCTTACATTCATTAGTTCCAGGAGCCCAACTTGTCTTCAAAAACATTATTTTTGTCAAGGAAAGCCCTTCATTTGGATGGGAGTTCTTACTGCGTTCATATCAGTTAAATCACCAAAGGGTACACTGGCTTACTCCTTCCCTGTGCTTGGCATAATTGGGTGTTGCAAAGGACATGGCTAAACTTTAGCCTCTCAGCCAAACAGTCCAGCTTCCTAACAATACAATTAAATTGTCTGTAAATCATTCGGACTGTCTGGCTCATCAGCAGACATGGTTTCTCAAACCCTTCCGCTTTTCCACCTCAAGTCCTCTCTTTATCATTTGGAGGCGAGGTTGTACTGCTTTGCCTGTCTCTCATCCGCAAAACCAGGAGATATCTGCCCATCCAGTTCTGAATATAAAGGATCAAAGCGGTTCCTAGCTCAGATAGCAGATGCCCCAGAACCAAGCTTATCTTCTAGTGTCACAAAATATCGATCCATTCTACCCTAATGTAAGACCACATTAACATCTTTATCTACACTCCTGGGTCTCTTAAGTTCCCTTATCTTGCTAGTCTCCCAAGGATTGTCAGGAGCCATCCATTCATAAGAGGAGTAGCAAACTGAAAAGCATCCTGGCATCTCTTCTGTTTGGCACATCCTGTTTGGCACCTTTTTGCCCACGGCCAAAATGACTGATGTGGAAAACAAAACAAAAACCTACGAGCCATTCTCCTTTTTGCATTTTTCACACCACTGCAAATTATTTATAATTGAAGATGAATGACTGTTTGGGATAATCTGTGCGTGTGTGTATGTGTGTGCATGCAAATTGACTGATTTTATTTGAGGTGGCTTGATTGAGAAATTAATTGGCTGGCCTAAGCATCTATGCAATGTAAATGAACCTGTAATTATTTCTAAATGCGCATATAGAGATATAAATTAGCATATACATTTTTAATGCAGATTTGTGTCTTACGGGGCTGCAACCCAAATCTTTTAAGTGCCTGGCAACTTCGCTGTTAAGATCCATCAAGTCCATCACTCCCACTCAAACAGTGATCAGCTAGTTGACCCTGCCCCAAGAAGCCCACAACTGGCAAATGATAGCTTTTTCCTGTTTTTCTTCTCCAGCATTTGGAGGTACAGTGCCTTTGTACATGGAGCCTCTATGTTTAATTAAGTTGGGCTAACTTGATGACCTGTCCAACACTTCAGGCAGTACAGGTGACAGAGTTCAAAAGGTGCTGTGCCAATGTTGGGGGGGGGGATACAAAACCCTAGAGGAAGGGTTGAATTTTTTTTCCCCCCTCGGCCCACTTCCTGGGATCACAGACTTGATGGGGAAGGAAAAGTGTATCCCATCCTCCTATGATTTTCCCACAGTCAACCCCCATCCCTTTGGGAGTAGGGGAAAGGAACTGCAAACAGGAAAAAGGGAACAGTGCTATTGCCAACCCCCAGCCATGCACGCAAGAAGACTTGGTGGTGATGGGATGCAGAGTTCATTTTCCCTGGACTAACTTAGCATTGCATAATGCTCTCTGGATGATCCAGGAACACCCCAAACAGCCACAACTGTAAGTAAATAGGGATGACCTGGTGAGTATCACAGTGTCTGTACATGTAGAGCTGTATGGTGCTGGGACCAGGTTGGGCTGGGCTTGGGGCAAGAGGGATGGCCCGTAGGGAGGAGAATTGGGTCCAAGCATCTTCAGCCTCTCTCTTCCCCTCCTCCCATGGGGATACAAGTAGAACACCGTGTTTATCTTGCTCCATCTCTCCCTTCCGAGCTGACGAATGTGCTAGAAATATGTTTTCTTACATTGCTCTCCTTTTGGCAGAGAGGCGGCCAGCAGCAACTCCGTCGGGACTTCATAAGAACTACTCAAAACAAAACAAAAAGCTTCCTTGGATGTCCTCAAATTTTTATGCCTTGATCTTGCTGGTATTCCTCTCCACCCCATTCCCATCTCCCCTGAGGGCGGAAGGCTGCACAGAAGGGTCACTGTTTGCAAGCCAGGAGGGGCATCTTCCCACAATAACACCCTCTCCAGGAACAAGATGGTAGCCCAATAACCATGATGGGGCAGTGAATACAGAAAGAACGTTTCCCATGCTCAGCGGGAAATTCTTTTGTCTGCATGATTCCATCTCTCCTACCATTCCAGTAAACCTGACTGGGGGGGGGGGGCTATTATTTTACATGCATATGAATGAAGGTCTAAGCCTCTGCAGAAAATGGGTGGGGGGAGTCTGGTTGACACGAGCATGGCTGCAAAGGGAGCACTATTTGGCAAATGTTCTTTGCGCACGCAGTGTGGCAAAGAGCCTTCGTCAGCAGGCATGGGTTTGCCTGGGGATGAACATCCGCTGATGTGATGAGACACATATATATGTATACGTATCTGTCTGTCTGCCTGCCTGTCTATCTGTCTATCAGTGCTGTGCTGAAAATTTCTCCCCCATTTTTTCAACCCTTCTAATTCAATTTGATAGAACAGAAATGGCTTTCGAAAAGAAATTCAATACTGAAGAAATTTCAGAGAAATTCTCACAGGTTGGGCTTGGGTTTCTTGGGCTGACCTTACTTAGCGGGTGACTGAGGAGTGAGCGCAAGCGTCCTATGTTTCATTGTACAATCATCTCTCTGGCTGCCTGTAGCCTCCTCAGCTCCCCACACTTCCACTGAAGCCCAGTTTAAGGCCCCATGAGGTAATTCCGCCCATGGGGCTTTTTCAGATCAGGAAGTGGAGGCAGCCTGGGGGGCTGGCTGTGATTATGTAAGCTCCAAAGCACTACCAAAAGAAATTCAACATAAATTATAGGCTGTCCTGAGAATGAGGAAGTAATGAAAGCCCCTTTCATGGGGGAAGAAAACTTTCTGGAAACTGGAGGACAGATTTTGGCAAAGCACTAACTCTCCCTCATCCCTGGAGCTGGACACAACAGTGCCCCCCCACACACCTGCTTTGCAGTGGATGCAAAGTGGGGGCCACCTGCCAACACAGCTGATGCTGTTGCAGCCCAGAAAACCCCCCAAACCCTTACTCCCAAACCAAAGAAGCTGTGCTACAAGCCCTGCCAGTGGGGAGTCCTACCTGGAAGGAAACTGTTGAGCATTTCTCCTTCCCCTGGAGAAATCTGGTGAAATTGTCTCCCAAATTTCTCTGCCCACAAATAAGGTGGAGAATTTTGAGGGGCCATCTGCACACAGCTCTAACGTAAACTTAACTGCTGATGACGCTACCAGAGGCCCCTGGACATAAGCATGCAGATAGGGTCTGAAGAACAGATTCCATCAGGGAGTAGGACAGAAGTGGCATAAAGTTGCGTATGATCGAAATATACACATCTGCACAGGACTGGCCCTCCCATGGAACAGGGTGAATCCCCTGCTCAGGCAGAGAATAGGGAGGAGCGGTGGATCATGTGTCCACGATGCTGGGAAGGCTCCTGCAGGTACTGCCATGGACGCCACACCAGCCCCCTCGCCTCCTGTGGCAAATCCCAAGGCAGGAGAGCTGCCAGCTGGGCTTTTGGGAACAGCTGCCCCCTGCCTCGATCTCTCGCTCTAAGACTCTCCCAAAGCAAGAGATCAGGCGGGTGGGTTCTCCAGAGAGTCCATCTGCCCTATCCCTTATTTCGGGAGAGTCCTCAGAGTAAGAGATCAGGCGGGCGGGCTCTCTGGAGAGCTGCCCAGGGCCGAATGCGAGGGGTCCTTCCTCGAAGTGAGGCACTGTGGGTGTGGTGGCCCCTGAAGACTGCTTCAAAGTGCAGCATTTGGGCCTGCGCAGCTCTCTGGAGAGGCCTACCTGATCTCTCGTTCTGGGGGAGTGGGGGGGATGTGTCCTGCTGCCTCAGGTGGCAGGACGCCTTGCACCGCCACTGCACGCACAGGACGTGTTGCTGAATGTTTGTCAGTTCAATCAGCTTTCATGTAGATCAAGGTTCGTAGAGAGTTCTACTGAACATACTATAGTTGGTTCGCTGACACCACGGGTAAACCCTTATGCTGAATAGTGTCAGTGCTTACGCAAATATATATCGGCTTAAAATTGGCTTTTGCCTCTAAGCCAGCCCCCCAATTACCCATTGGATGACTTGCCTCGCTGGAATGGAATGCAAATGAACACGCCTTCTGCTCACTGAGGGAGAAAGGCAAGTCAGGTAACATTGACCAATGTGCAGATGAATGTGAGTGAGCCTGGAATGAACCTCCTCCTCCAGCGGCACGTTCCGCTTAGTTGCTTCTTGTTTTGTGTGGCGAATGATGGTTTGTGTGCTCCCTCCTCCTCCAGCGGCACGTTCCGCTTAGTTGCTTCTTGTTTTGTGTGGCGAATGATGGTTTGTGTGCTCCCTCCTCCTCCAGCGACACATTCTGCTTAGTGGCTTCTTGTTTTGTGTGGCGAATGATGGTTTGTGTGCTCCCTCCTCCTCCAGCGGCACGTTCCGCTTAGTTGCTTCTTGTTTTGTGTGGCGAATGATGGTTTGTGTGCTCCCTCCTCCTCCAGCGACACATTCCGCTTAGTTGCTTCTTGTTTTGTGTGGCGAATGATGGTTTGTGTGCTCCCTCCTCCTCCAGCGGCACATTCCGCTTAGTTGCTTCTTGTTTTGTGTGGCGAATGATGGTTTGTGTGCTCCCTCCTCCTCCAGCGGCACATTCCGCTTAGTTGCTTCATGTTTTGTGTGGCGAATGATGGTTTGTGTGCTCCCTCCTCCTCCAGCGGCACATTCCGCTTAGTTGCTTCTTGTTTTGTGTGGCGAATGATGGTTTGTGTGCTCCCTCCTCCTCCAGCGGCACATTCCGCTTAGTTGCTTCTTGTTTTGTGTGGCAAATGATGGTTTGTTGGTTGTAACAGCAAACTATGGTTTGTGACAAACCAGGAAGTAATTAATGAAGCAGGGTGTATAGGAGGGGGAACTAGCGAGTGTAAGAGCCCAAGGCTCATTCCAGCCTCCCTCACATAGTGCCAAACCATGGCCTGGCATTACGTGTCAATCTGTCCCTCTCAACTCCATCTGCTGTTTTTTTCCTGTGGTGCAAAGTTGCAGAAGTCAATCTAACTTTCAGTTATTCCTACTCTGACTTCTAGACAAGGTAGTATCCATCCAAAACACACTTTCCTCTTTCTTCTGCCGCTGCACTTCCAGCTCCTTTTACCTTCCAGCACAGAGTATGTTTTCTATGCAAGCAAAGCATTTGATACTGGGTGCAAAATTCAACATGCTGACAATATCAGGTATTTTTTTAAAAAACAATGATACAAGAGGCTAGTTCTTGGGGATGAGAAGACAGGCTCCCCCACCATGAGTGGTAGGAAAAGATATGCAAATATGTTTAATTTGCATAATTTATACACAGCCAGAACATACACCCCACAGCTATGAGTTTCTTTGGGGGGGGTTGTCAGTACCACTCCCCCTCTCTGAAAATTAAACTCCCTCCCTGCTCCCATGCTATTTGCATGACAGCGACTGGACGCAGCCGAAACTGCAGGAGGCGAGTAAACAAACAAAGTTTTCCCATTCCCTCCCTAAATGGCGCTTCCCTTGTCAACTTTAATTTATCCTTTCTTTGTCCCTCCAGCCAAGTGTTTTCTCCTAGCATCATCATCACCATAGACCTGCATCTCCTGCTGCAAGAGAGCATAGCCATACCCCACCCCCCGACCCCCCAGCACCATCTCAGAATGCTGGTACGGAATATCTGACTCCCGCCTCTTAATCACACTTAAGCACAAGTTAGCTACCTGGATCTACATGGGACCAACTCACAACATCAGCTGATCGGCAGCATTGCCACGCCCCATGAGATTAGCTGCAGAAATACCAAATGGCAGGGCCGGCCCTCTCATGAGGTGGAGTGAATCCTCCACCTCACGCCACAGATCAGAAGGGGTGGCAGATTATCTGCCCACCACCACCACCAATGGGAGGGCCTCCCACTACCACGTTACTCTGACAGAGGCTCCAGGTATTCGGGATGTCTGCCCGACCTCTTGCTTTGAGGCCCCCTCAGAACGAGGTCAGGCAGGCAGGATTTCTGGAGAGGCCCCCAGACCCAAAGGCCTCACTCTGAGGGGGTCCTTCCTCAAGAGTGAGGCATTACGGGCAAAGTGGCCCTGTGGACCATACGCACCATGCCTCAGATGGTGGGACAACGTGGTCCACCACTGCCAAAGGTGTTTTTAAAAGATCGCAAGCTTAAAGATGGGCTGAAATCTTGAGGCTGAAATCATAACATTCAAATAACTGTAGGGATTTTAAATTTAGCTATCTTGGCAACTGTAGTTACTAAGAGCTGCTAAAGGAACAAGCGAACAAATTGCTTCCACAAAGCAACGGATGATTGGGGAAACGGGGAAGGAAGCTGACAAAACTTCTTAACCCTATTATTAGAGATATACTGTGCCATCAGCGTATAATTATGTGCTATTTCTTTATTTCTAAAATGTATTAGTCACCCTATGGCTAAAAGCTCTCAGGGCAACATACGATAAAAACATAAATAATATCCAAAATCCGCATTAAAAACAAACAGTCCAATAAAACAATCCATTAAAAGCAACAAAGGCCAAAACAGGCATCAGAAGAAGAAAAAACACCCTAAAAATATATGGATGAAACTACTCAGAAATGCGAAGTATTAAAAAGCCTGAGGAAATAAAAAGGTCTTTGGTGCTGAAATGATAACAAAGTAGGTGTTGCAGAGCGGATTAGCCAAATAAATAAAAGCGAGATCCCTGCCCCGAAGAACTTACATTCTGACTTTCAGCCATGAGGAAGATCACACAGAGAAGTGAGTGGAAGGGGGAAACGCAACTGTCTTCTCGACTGAAACCAACTGAACGTCTTAACTGCTTAACTGAACTTCTTAACTTTGGTTGGATCATACCCCAGTTTGGGCTTGTTCTACTCATGGCAGATTGTTCCATTGCAGAGTGCATGGGGCGGGGAGAAAGATTCCATTTTGAATGCTTCCCTAAGCGGGGAAAAGAACCTCCCTACAAGGAGAGAGATTCGCCTGGCGCCTATGTTATGCTCCTTCCGCTCCAGGTGAAGACCTTTTATTTTCCCAGGAATTTTAGCATTTTAGTGTTCTAGTCTTTTAGCTCTGCTGCTTTAAATTTGTTACTGTCTTTTACATCTCTGCATTGCTGCTAGGTTTTTTTCTGGTTGTACTTTCATATTGTAGTTTTAAACTATTATATTTTATATTGTTTTTATGCTGCACTTGTGGTTTTAATGTTTGTGAACTGCCCAGAGAGCTTCGGCTATTGGGCGGTACAGACATTTAATAAAGAAAGAAGGAAAAAACAAACTAGTACATCCGGGAGAAAGGGTCTCGACCAGCCCACCCTTGATGTTCTGGCTTTCTACTGCAGAGAGGTATTTTGTTTTGGGGTGGTTCTGGCTGGTTTTACACAAGACAGCATTCAAACGTGGCTCAGCATCTGCAGTCTGAGGATCATCCCAGGTCTCCACTACTCATTTGACTGCATGTGTAGACCAGGCCCGTATCTTTCTCCTGCGAAGCTCCTGGACTAATCTGATCTGAATGGTTTTGCTATTGGAAATTGGGTTTATTATCACGTTACCAGTTGTTTGGTCGAACTTTTGAAGCAAAAAAAAGTGGAGCTGCACAATTTGACTGTGGTTTTACGACGTTAACGTATTCTCACTTCTAAACTATTAATTGCTGTGACAAATGTCTCTGAAGCAAGCGGATAGGGCACTCTAGAAGAGAGGAACAGGAATATGCTAATGGGAATTCTAGTTCTAATAATAACCCCAAGTGTTTGTTTTTTGTGCTCTAAGAGATAGAGAATGGAAAAAGTAGTTTTTTAGTTTAAATTTTGATATTTTTAAAATACACACACACACACACACACCAACAATCCATCACTTTGCTAGTTAGCATGAATGGGAAAAAACATTTAAAGCAAAGGGTGGGGAACTACAAGTGCCATCAGCCTCAGACAGCATGACCAATGGTCAGGGATAATGGGAGTTGTAGTCCAAACCATCTGGAGGCTCAGACATTCCCCACCACTGATGTGTAGTGGCTAGAGTGTTGGACCGGGAGCCAGGAGATCCGGTCCTAGTCCCCACTCGGCCATGGAAGCTCACAGGGCTGGTGTTGTGAGGATAAAATGGAGAGAGGGAGGAATATGTATGCCACCTTGGGTTCCTTAAGGAGGAAGAAAGGTGGGATATGAATGTAATAAATAAATAAACCTATATTAGTCACATCTTCCAACCAAGTAAACCATCCAAGATGGAGTACCTCACACTGCCAGACATTGCTTGAAAGGTTAAGTTCCATCTAGTGTATATCTTAATTCAAGGCACCCCCAACAATTTTTCGATGGACAGAACCACCAAGTCTTTGAACTTTTAAGAATTATCAGCTGCTAGGGAAGTGAATTCTGCATTGGACCAGCAGGGGGCATACAAACACTACTGATTTACTAAGCTCTTTTTCTTCACATCACACACAAGGCAAAATAAAAGTGTTGGTGTTTGCATTTCCAAACAGAATACTAAAAACCCATCATATGGAAAAGCTGTTTTCTTCATGTACCTGGAAAACCTGCATGTGTGCATGATGCAAATGTGTGGTTCTGGTCGTATCATACAGGTGACCTGCAAAGGCGGCCATGTTTGGCAACAGCATCCTCACCCTCATACACGCTGTCGTAACGGTACTTGGATACTAGACAGACAGTTATAATGTCAGACTAGGGCTGATGAAATGAGGGTCCAAATCCCTAATCAGGAATTAAGCTCACTGGTCCAGTCAGCCCTTTCGCCTAATGAAAGCTTCTCCATACAAAAAACAAGTGCCACACACATAGAAAGCTAAGCTACGTTTCTCCCTGAGATGCTAGCTTTCTGTGTAGAGAAAGCTTCAGAGCTACTTGGCACATTATGCAGCAGCAAATTACTTAGTTGTTTTGATTCCACCCTCCCTCAAAGTAGCCCAGGGCAGCAGACAAGGTTCTGTCTCTCCCCCCGCCCCTTTTATTCTCAAACAACCTGTAAGGTAGGTTTGGCTGAGAGACAGTGGGTTTGCATGATCAAGCAGCCCACTGTGGGTTATTTAAGCCATGGCGGGCTGTGGCGCATGTGTGTGGCCATTTTGAATATGGAAGCCGTGACCATGGCTTGTCATGTCATCCAATCCGAACCCAGCAAGGATGGGTTGCTGGTGTGGTTATCAAACCACCCACAACTGTAAAAGAGCCCATGGATTCTGGGTGGTTTGTTAACCACACCAACAACTCACCCTTGCTGGATTTGGATGACACAACAAGCCACACTTGCAGCCTGAATACTCAAAAGCTGCGTTGCAACCCACCTGCAGGGGGCTGCCACAATCGTGCAGTTAGAAGCACAAGCAGTTCATTTTTATCAAACATTTTGGCTTCTGCCTTCATCGGTGGCACTTAGTACAAGAACTAAGGTCCCCAAGGTGACACAGCATGTTAGCGCTGTGGATGGAATTTCCAGATTGCAAGAGGTGGCGTGATCCTCCAAGTCCAGGAGGTGGTGCGATCCTGCAACTTCAGACCATTTGAAGTCAATGCGTCCAGTTTATAAATCCAAAAGTTTTCCCTTGTTTCAAGGATTGCCAGATTTGATGGTTGTTCTGTTGGAAATATTACCATGTCTGAAAGGCTGTGGTTATCAGAAGCAAAGTGTGTTGCCACAGGCTGTTCTATCTTCTTTGACATTATAGCTGATCTGTGGTTTCTGAACCTTGTACGAAAACCAGCGGTGGGTTTCCCAATGTACTGCGTGTACCGCTTGCACTTGTTGGCATATACAACAGTGTTAGATTTGCAAAAGATGTTCTGTTTAGACCTTTCCAGCAGTTGTGCTTTTGAATGCTGTTGTTTCCCACAGATAAGATCAGGTAATGCAACAGCTGGATGTACAACAGTGTGATCCGGGATCGCTGATGGGTATTTTAATTCACAGTTAAATTAATCGCAATTCTTACAAGAAGTTTGCATAGATTTGGGGGCTGGCGGAAGGTGACAGGTGGCTTCTTCATGGCTTCTGTGAGATGTGAAGAATTACCAGTCAAGAGGTAGCTTCACTTAATTGCCAAGTGGTAGTTTGGAGATGCCGTGTGGGAAATCTACCAACAAAGGAATGCGTCTATCCTTATTTTTCTCTATTAATTTCTTTGTGGAGAAAGGATTCTCTTCAAAAAGTGAGTCTTGTTGTGCCCTCTCCAAATGAAATCAGAGAGCAGATTGTACCGCTGGTCAAGAGACCAATGACTTCCATGAGCTCTGGGCCAATGGTCCATGCAACCAGAGTTGCCTCAGATCCACTGCTCCCCACTGTCACTTCAGCTCCTTCCTGAAGGCTGCTCCAGGATCATCCCACTCCTCACTCACACATCTTCTCCAGCTCTTGCCGCAAGCGATTTCAGCCTTGGGGTTGTCCTTCAGTCTTCCTTCAGCTCTTCTCCCAGCTTCTGCTGCTGCTCCCTGACTGACTGACTGACGTCAGTGCCAAACCTGTCTTTGTATTCCCTCCAGGCAGGACCCTCCAGCCGCTCAGCTCATTCTGGGGCAGAGTTTCCCTCCGCACACACTGGGCCCCAATGCAGTTTCTTCACTGTCTCCATGGTTTGGTATGCCAGACAAATGGATCATTTTTCTTAAGGTCGGACAAAGTTACATAAGAAGATACAAACACCAAAGGCCTCTCTAGTCCATCATCCTGTTTCCCACAGTGGGCAAGCAGATGTCCAGATGAGAAGCCCGCAAGGAGGAAGAAAGAAAGGTTCCTCCTGTGTAAACACCAAGTCATTGCTGACCCCTAGAGGGATGCCTGCTTGTGCTGGGATTTTCTTGGCAGACTGTAGCGGGGTGGTTTGCCATCGCCTTCCCCAGTCCTAACTACCTTTCCCCCAGCAAGCTGGGTCCTCATTTAACCGACCTCGGAAGGATGGAAGGCTGAGTCGACCTGAGCCAGCTACCTGGGACCCAGCTTCCTCTGGGTTCGAACTCAGGTCGTGGGGAGAGTTCCGGTTGCAATGCTGCTGCCTACCACTCTGCGCCACACGAGGCTCTCCCACAAGGACGACACGAGTGCAAAAGAACCCTCCTGTCCCTATTCCACAGCATCTGTTATACAAAAGTATATTGCCTCTCATAGTGGAGGTACATTTAGCCATCATGACAAGTATCCACTGATCAGCTAATCCTCCACGAATATGTACCCAGCATAAAAGTGTTTTTTGGGGGGAGGGGGGGCATAAAAGTAAGGGGCAGTTCATCTGGTTTGCAGGCCTTTTAAAGACAAAATCGTAAACTGTTGTTTAATTATTTGCTTGTAAAAAAAATTAAGGGGCTGAGAAAATTTAGGGGGGCCAGGCCCCCTCCCAGCCTACCCCTAGCTATGGGCCTGCTCCTTTGAAAGACATCTATGGTGGTGCCATCATCACATCCTGTGGCAGAGAATTCCACAGTTTAACTCTGCGCCGTGTGAAGAAGTCCTTCCTTTTTATCTGTCCTGAATCTCCCACCATTCAGCTTCACTAGATGACCCCAGGGTCTATAGTATTATGCAGCAGGCAACTGAATTTTCCGCTCAGACTTGTGCTCATTATACCCACAGGCTTGTCCAAAACTGTCCACCTGTTCCTCCCCACCCCCTACTACGCAGGGAAAATTTCACGCGTCACAAAAAAACCTTAATTTGCACATCACTGCAAATCTGACTAATTTACAGGGAACTCGAGACAGTTTCATGCTGTATGTTCATCACTGGACAACTGCAGTTCCATGCGGCGTCCACGTGTGTTGTGAACAAAGCTCCCCTTTACCAAAGGAATGTCTAGAATTGTGGACAGAGTCGTTTGGATTTGTGTCTGCTGGTTCAACCAGTTTACGGATCATAGCCTAAGCAAACATCCTTGGACAACACAAAAGGTTGTTCACAGAGACACACCCCATCCACAATCACAGCCGGGAGTGCGCCAAGGCAGCTGATGAAAGCTAATCCACCCTCTGAACAAACTGAGTGTGGCATCACATTTGTCAATCAAGCGCAAAGTTAATGTTCAGCTGTAGAGACTGGGATGGTATACTTGCAGTCCGTGGACCAATTCCCCCCCCCCCGTTATATGACACCCACCCCAACTGCCTTGTGACATTTTAATGACGGTTCAGCGATGGGCAGTGTAATCTCAGTTTCACTACTAAGGAAAAAGGAACAAAATTATTTTCAAAACATAAGAAATAGAGATATTCCTACAAGACTGTGGGTGCTTCCAAAGCTCTCAAAGGATCTGGTGAATGTTTGAAAGAAGTTCTCTGGAAGATGGGCGTATGTCAAAGTAAGTCAAGTGATTGCCTGAGATGTGGCTGATAAAGAAAATGCTCTATCTGCATGACACATGGGGAAAAATACCGCCAGGCCAACTTTCCATAAGGAGAAAGGCCGTAAGTCGACCACAGTCTGACTCTTCAAGGCAATTCTGATTTTCTTGAGCATTCCCAGGTTTTTCTCCCCAATAAAAAGGGCTAAGAAAGAAACGTACATTTTGTTTTTAAATGAAAAACAAAACAACGACAGGTGAGGTTCTCAGGATAGACTTGTGATTTATTCCACACAAGCCTGCAGATGCATGCCATGCACACGAGATCGATTACCTGTTGCAAATCAAAACTGAATGCAACTTCTAAGAATTTCCACAGAGAGCATTGTCCTGTTGATGTTGTTGCTTCCAATGCACTGTTTCAGTTGTACATTTAAATAATGAAAGCATAGCATTCAGAAAGGCTTCAAAGCACAAAGCTCGGGGGGGGGGGGATTTGTTACAAGACAGGAGCTGCCAGATCCAAATTCCAAAAATAAAAGAGAGGCACTGTGTAACAATTGTGTTCATTCTGCAAAGCTGTAGTGTTCACCCAGAATGAATATCCATCATTCTCTGTCAGGCGCCAACAGTCTGCAACAAGGGGCAACCTTTTCAAATTTGGAACATCTGGCAACCCATTCTCAATTCTGCCCCTACAGCACTTGGGATTGAAATTGCAGCTGGAATATTTCATTTTGGTTTCCGGTTTGGTGGAAACATTTACAAATCTCCTCTGTTTAAAAGGTGTCTCTCAGATGGTTTCCTAAGGCCTCGCTCGCAAGCGCCTAATATGGGCAAGTAGTTTTCTCGCACTCTCCTCTGTGATGGCTCTGCACAGAGTTACAATTTCCAGAGATGTGTCTGGATCATACAGGCTCTTTGCGGTCTGAGAACAGATGGAAAGAACTAGAAGGGCCTGGCCCTTTGCGAAAATGCTCTTTCCAGATTACTGAAATGCTTCTTCAACAGGGCAACTTGGTCTGGAGCAGGAATTAAGATTGAAGGCAACAGGAGAAGGGGACGGCAGAGGACGAGATGGCTAGATAGCATCACCGATGCAATGAATATGAACTTGAGCACACTCCGGGAGAGAGCGCAGGACAGCAAGGCCTGGCGTGCTGTGGTCCATGGGGTCACGAAGAGCTGGACACGACTTAACGACTGAACAACTTGCTGTGAGAGAGCTGCTATTACGCCATGAGAAATCAATCAAATCATTAAACGTTCCTGTGGGCAAAGATGTTCCATCCATAACATAGGCTGCCCCGCCTATGTTATGCACCTCTGAATGATATACTGCTCTGGACTTCCTTCTTTCCAATCAGCCTCTGCTGGAAGAGGGGGATTATACCCTGCCTCTGCATATGAAGGCTTTAATAAAGCACGCAGTTTTTGTATTATGTTTCACTACGTTGTTGTATTTTATGGTTTTCAGTTTTGTTTTGTGAACCACTCAGAAAGCTTTGGCTATTAGGCAGTATCGAAATTATTATTTATTTATTTACAATATTTATCTACCGCTCCACATCAGAAGATTTCGGAGCGGCGAACAACACAGGTAAAAGAATAAAACACCGGGTTAAAAGAGTTAAAACATTTTTAAGAAGTAATGCAATCAATCAAACAAACAAACAAACAAACACAAACAAGACTGGATCCTTCACTCCCAATACAGCAGAATTACCTGGAGTCAAGAAGAGCCTGCCTGCTGTGTCACTGAATAATTTCCTGACTTGGATTCCTGCCTTGAGCAGGGGGTTGGACTCGATGGCCTTGTAGGCCCCTTCCAACCCTACTATTCTATGATTCCTGCTCTGTACCAGGGGCGTGGAACTTCAGGCCTGGGGTCCAAATCTGGCCCACCTGGGGACACAATCCAGGGCTCCCCACATGGTCAGGCCCTGTTCTCCAGGCCCTAGCCTCTTTCCCCCATATCCTGGCTTTGGTGCAGTTTTCCCCCATCCCCATTCTACAAGGTTGAAAAGCCTTTCCTAAGGCTTTCTTACTGCCAGTAAGAGCTTTAAACTAAAATATGCTGGTATTTTGGCTCTGCACCTTTTCTTCTTTGGCTCTACCCACCACTGGAATGCATCCCGAGGCCTTCTCCAAATGGAATCTGGCCCTCGAGCTGGAAGAGGTTCCCCATCTCTGCTCTAGACTTTCCTGCCTACGATGTCTATTTCGCTCTTCTGGATCTCCCTTCCCTTCCTATCAGTCTATGATGGGAGGAGTGAATTCTGCCATGCTTCCACATCTGATCAGATCATTCGCTCCCAGTGCAGCAGAATTACTTTCCCTCGTGAAGAGGGTTATTCAGGGAACAATGCACTGCTCTGGTCTTACTCCCATTCAGCCTCCTTTCCGAGAGGGTAATTCTGCCTCTTTCTGCATTGGGTGTGATTGGATCATTCAGTCTTTTCCCCTATCAGAGACTCAGCCGAATTATGCCCTTTGCAGAGGAAGTGCTTGGTGCACCTCTGCATGAGTCTCAGCAGAATTATGCCCTTTGCAGAGGAAGTGCTTGGTGCACCTCTGCATGAGTCTCAGCAGAATTATGCCCTTCGCAGAGGAAGTGCTTGGTGCACCTCTGCATGAGTCTCAGCAGAATTATGCCCATTGCAGAGGAAGTGCTTGGTGCACCTCTGCATGAGTCTCAGCAGAATTATGCCCTTTGCAGAGGAAGTGCTTGGTGCACCTCTGCATGAGTCTCAGCCGAATTATGCCCTTTGCAGAGGAAGTGCTTGGTGCACCTCTGCATGAGTCTCAGCCGAATTATGCCCTTTGCAGAGGAAGTGCTTGGTGCACCTCTGCATGAGTCTCAGCAGAATTATGCCCATTGCAGAGGAAGTGCTTGGTACACCTCTGCAGGAGTCTGTCCTCTGGGATGACTTGCTTTCCTATTGGGAGATGTGTCCATCATGGCGACTCATGAAAACATACTGCTCTGGATCTCCTTCCTTCCAGTCAGTCTCCTCTGGGTGGGTAAGGGAGCAATCCTATGGCCGTCAGAGAAGGCCAGAGAGCCATAGAATTTTTCATTTCCTGGAAATAAGCTCGTAGACAGCACTCTGAGGCCGGTTTCCAGGAAACCACCTCCCCCGCCCCCCGCTCCTAATAGTGTGGGGGGAAAGGGGGTATCCCTGGGGGTGGGGCGGGGACTGCAGAAGCACCGTCACGAGGCTTCCTATGTGCCATCCAGCCCCCCCACTCCGAGGCGCTCCGGCTAGACAGCCGAAATCGGCTGTCTAGCCACAAATGCAGGGCGGCCAGAGTGCAGAGGAGAGGATTCCCTCTGTGCTCTGCTCGCCCTTCATTGGATAGTCAGCCCCCTCTGAGTTCGTAGGCGTCTGACTATCCCCAAAGGATTGTGCCCTAATTCTGCCATGCCTCTGCCTCTGCCTCTGATTGGCAAGCATTTTTTAATTTTTTTTTAACACAGCCTAGTAGTCACCCTTGTTCAAGTGTAACAAGTGATGCCTGCTATTCCAATTCAGACATTTAAAAACAAGAAGCTCTGCTATCAGAAGTATGGGAAACAGTGGTTTAGAGCAGCCTTCTCCAGCCCAACGCCCTCCATATGTTTTGGATTGCAGCTCCCATCATCCCTAGCCACTGGCCATGCTGGTTGTGGCTAATGGGAGCTGTAGTCCAAAACATCTGGTGGGTGCCAGGTTGGGGAAGGCTGATTTAGGATGCAATCCTGGGCACGTTTAGACAGAAGAAAGTCCTACAACTCCCAGCATTCCTCAGCCAGCTATGCTATGCTGGCTGGGGAATGCTGGGAGTTGCAGGACTTCCTTCTGTCTAAACGTGCATAGCGTTGCACCCTTAAAGAATGAACTCCAACCTGATCTCCAACTACATTCCATGTTCTGCAGAGAGGACCGTGTAGAGCATCTGGTAAACTCCAAAGCATCTCGCCAACCAGTTCTTAAATTCTAGACACTGGCAAGTAGGAATTGCAAGTGGGGACTAGAACCCGGATCTCCCAGCTCCCAGTCCAACACTCTTGCCACTTCACCACACAGGTAAAAAATTCTTGGGCTAAGCATCTGTTCAGAACCACCCTGTTTCTTAATTCTTAGCATATGGCCCCCTATCTGAGTCACTGGCTGGGTCGGCACGATGAATTCCAGCCACAGTGGCTTGCGGCATGTGCCAGGTCCCTGTTCCGTAACTTAACCGCCTGCTCGTAGGTTCTCGTGTCGTTCAAACCTGGCGAGAGTGGGTTACTGCTGTGGTTAACAAACCATTAACAAGCTACTCATACCACATGGGCTCAGGAGAAGGGGATGGCAGAGGATATGAGATGGCTAGATAGCATCACCAATGCAATGAATATGAACTTGAGCACGCTCCGGGAGAGACCGCAGGACAGGAAGGCCTGGCGTGCTATGGTCCAGGGGGTCACGAAGAGTCGGACACGACTGAACGACTGAACAACAACAATGAACCAGGTCACTGTTTTGCTCTTGGCTCTGGCCGCGCCAGGAGCAAGGATTCCAGTAAATCCTTTACCGCAGGATTCTAGTAAGAAACAAAAGTCGATCCCATGAGGCTAAAGAGGTTCAGTTTTACTGCCTGGGCTCTTAGAGTAGGGACACCTGAACAGGCACGCATGTTTGCTTGTTTGTTAAATGCGGGCTGTACATTGTTTAATTAAACGTGTAAAAAAGACACTTGCCTGGTTGGTCATGGCAAAAACTGAAGATTTAGCTGATGTTAATCATAGAAGGCACATATTTATTTGCAGTGGGAGGGAAACTAATTTGAATGTGTAGCTGTTTACAGTGTAAACAGAAGCTGTGGTTCCCAACTGAGCAAGAAAAAAAAAACCCGTCTGGTGCATTCCTGTGCTTTTAACAGCATACCAGCTTGTAGGAGGTAGAGCTTTTCACAGAGATGAAAATGGAGGTATGCATTATCACATGCTAGTACCTGCTAATATCTGCAGATAAAGCTAATGCCAAAGGCGCAAGAGCATAAGCTGATAAAAACAGGGGATTAAAAAGGATCCTGTTCGCTCTTTCCCTCCATGGGCCTTTCCATGTGGGTCTGTCGCTGTCTTCACACCTGGCATTTATCCCACTGCAAACCATTCCTTTTGATTCCAGATCCTTTCCGGGATTTACACTGGCCCTGTATACAGGCATCTC
Source organism: Heloderma suspectum (assembly GCF_057233095.1). NCBI lineage: Eukaryota > Metazoa > Chordata > Lepidosauria > Squamata > Helodermatidae > Heloderma > Heloderma suspectum. The sequence goes on along the minus strand of NC_139471.1, from coordinate 7,489,326 downwards.
TCCTAGCATGTCCCTCCGCATTATATCTTTTCATGGCTGGGCCGAGCAGCACGGAATAATCAGGACAGAAGAGGGCTGCCAGCTCCATACCCCCTGCCCTCCCCTGATCATTGGTTCCTGTGACACGTGTGAATGGGGTATGTGTGTGTGTGAGTGAGTGAATATGGGGTGTGTGTATATGTGTGTGATGATTTTGCCCCATCAGCTTTGAGCTTTGGCTCCATCCACTGCAGGTATTGTGTGGGGAGAGCAGAGAAGAGGAACCCACATGGTCATGGGATTAGGGCACTGTTCTCTAAAACATTGAGGCTTTTCTATTTTGGGGGGAGTGGGGAAGATGACCTAAGGGACATGACTGAGGTTTTTTAAATGATGCATGGTGTGGAGAGAATGGAGGGATACATATTTTTCTGCCTCTCCAGTTATAGTAGAACTTGCAGTTAGCTGACAGAAGCGGCTGGTTCGAAACAGCCGAAACAAACTTCCATTTCAACACAGTGCGTTCTTCAGTTGTGGAAAGCATTGCGACAGGATGTGACAATGGCCCACATGCTTAGATGGCATGGCTTTGGGGTTTTTTTTAAAGATAGTAATCACATAATCTATAGTCTGATAATAATCAGACCCTGTCGTGATAGTGCTGGAACCTCCACACAGAGAGGCAGTATACCCCTGAGTAACAAGTGCTGGGGATGAACAACCAAGGGCAACTATTACTGTGAAATCCTACTTCTGCACTTTCCAAAGACATTTGACTGGCAAATGTTGGAAACAGCACAGTTGACTAGATGGCCCTTTGGTCTGGTCCAGCATGGCAATTTTTTGCAGTCAGATTTTCCATGCAGCCCTTACTTACCAGGCCACACGATTTCCCTTGGGCTCATTTCACTACCTCCCTTGATATAAAGTTCCCTTGAAAGTTAAAATAAGCTTCTGAGGACTTGTTGTCTGGCCCATCAGTAAGAATAGTTAGGTTAACGGGTGTCAGGGATGGGGCTTTCTCAGTGGTGGCCCCAAAACGGCCTCCTGCAGAAAATAGGCCCATCATAGGTTTTTTTTTTTTTAAAGACAGTTGTCAAGAAGACATGCTCTTTTCGAACTGCATTTGATGAATCGTGGTGTCTTGTTAATTGTTACTGTGCATTTTAAAAGGGACATAATGTGGTTTGGATTTTTTTTATATTTTATTATGGATCTTTGGACATCACCTTTGTGAGGGCAATTTGCCCTGAAAGGCTTTTTTTTTTTTTAAACTGCTAATATATAAACAAACATTTATTTTAAAAAGGGGTGCATAACCTTTTCAACCTCTACTGCTGCATCTAGTGTTGGCGGCGGCAGCGGGGGGGGGGGAGGTCTACATGCGCACGCATGCATACACACACACACACTTTCCCCCACAGACCCATAACTCTCAATGTGCAGGAATGGGTAGGTTCTGTCCTTAAAGGCTGCTTAAAAATCATTTCAAATAAATAAGTAAATAAAACAAAACTTCCCTCTGTGCTCACTGAGATCTGTTCTGGATAAATAAATACAATAAATAAACTTGGGGTTTGTTAGGTGGGTGTGTATGTGGAGATGAAAGTCTGCCTCATCCCCCCAGAGATCACCACTGAAATCACTTTTTTTGCTGAAAGCAGCAGGAAAACAGAGATTTTGGAAGTAGGATTGCTGGGGGTTGGGAGAGGCTTCCATCTATCCCATTTGCCAATGATCCACAGAGAAATTGCTGTTTCTGGAACAGCAGCCCCTGCCCCCCCGCCCCACAGTCCAGCCGATCATCTGGGTTCTGGGGAGGGGGGAGTGTGTGGGAACCTGCAGCTTCATTCAGCCCACAGCACCCCAGTTTAAAAGGTTGTAAGACGCCTTTTAGGGCATCCTTTCTCAAGGTGGCATACAACAAAACTTAAACATAAAACCATAGACCATAATAAAACAATAATAAAGACAATGATAAAAATTAAAATTAACAATTAAAAACAGATAGCACCGTATCCACAACTGAGTCCTGAGTCAATTATAGACCAAGGTAAAGGGGTGAGTCCTTAGGGCCCACCTAAAGGCCTGTAATGATGGGGCCTGGCAGACATCAACTGGAACAGAGTTCCTCACACAGTGGGGGACACTACTGAGAAGGCCCTGTTCCTCATGCCCTCCACCCTAATTGCTCTTACAGGCAGCCATATGCTGATTTCAGAGTGCTGGCAGGTCTTTCTTTCTTTCTTTCTTTCTTCTTTTTTGCCCCTGAAAGGCCATTAAGCCATGAGAAAAGCCCTCTGTTCCCAGTGTCAGTTTGCAGTGTCTTTTAGACATTTACCTTCCAGGGTTCTGAATGCATCCAGGATGACGAATAGAGCAGCTGCTACATGAATGCAAGCCACACCTTCCTGGCTTAGAGCCACAGGTTTCCAGTTAAAATTGTCACGCTGAGCTCTAGGGGAAGTGATAGCAATGCTCTTCCCAGCATTTCTGGAAACGTCAGGACAAAGCCCAAAGATGGTCACGGGAATGATGCAATGCTGCATTCGCTACTCACATAGTCAGGACTACTTGGCAGATGTTGCATCTCTCTTTGTGTGGGTCACAGCCAAGTGGAAAACGGAGTGAATCCTGCCTGCAGTGTGCCATGTGTGACAAGTATCATGTATCATGTCAGTCACAGGTAATCACCGCTGGAAGTCACCACTGTTGTGGCTTCCTGGCATTTTTCAGACTTCAGAAAATCTTGTCCATGGTGGGTGGCCTATCAGAGAAAACCTGCATGTTGCAAAGGGTTCTGGGAAGTCTCAAGGTGTGGTCAGAGGGCCCATGATACAGCTATATTTCTGATGCTAAGCGGGTTTGCATCTGGTCAGTGCCCGGATGGGAGACCTCCTAGGAACCCCACGAATACTGCGTTGAGTTCCATCACGGAAGACCTTTACAATATAAATGCCAGTGTGTGAGCAGGGGTGGGCAGAAAGTTAGATTGGGACGGACTCGTTGATCTCTGGGTGATTGGAAATCAATTGGCAAAGATTTCCAGCCCTCAGAACCATCCTTTTAATTCTAAGTGTCTGTCTTTTACACCAGGATCTGGTTGGTGGAACTCGGGGGATCAAGTGAAAAAAACAAGTTGATCATGCAAGCCTGAATTCTGCCCACAATTGCACTAGAACTGGGGAGGCGTGAGTTCAAATCCCCACAGGGCAATGGAAGCTCATTGGGTGGCCTTGAGCCAGTCTCTGTCTCTCTCACCCTGACCTACCTTGCAGGGTTCTTGTGAGGATTCAAGGAGTGGGTGAGAACCTTTGGATTCGTTAGCTGCGCGGAGAGCACTTGTGCTGAAGAGCAGGATAAGAACCACTCCAATAAATAAGGGATTGTTCCCCAGGGCGTGGTTCACACAGGGTGCTGCACAGGCCTCTTGGATTTAGTGGCCAAAGTCCAATCCCCTGAGCTCCTATTCTTCGAAGACCATGAGGGGCTAAAATTGGGGAGTGCTAGGGGCTGGAGTTTGTGGATTTCATTAAGGGGTTCCTTACTTTCCTCCCAACAATTTGAGCACTGTCTCACCCTGTGAACCAAGAGAGCACTCTCCTGCATTTCCTGGGGAAGAGAGGTAGTGGAGAGCAAATTATATTTTGGGGAAAACCTGTCCGCTGTTACTGACCTTGTTGTTGCTGAGGAACCCCTAAGAACAGCTCCTGATTGTTCCCCAGGGCACAACTAGAAAAGCAACGCCTTATGCACTCAAAAAAATAGGCGCATCTGCAATCTACCACATGTGACAAACACACCAGAGGATGCATGCTTCCACATGTGAACCTTGTTTTAGGCTTAGAATATGGGACTCGTATTTATCACGTATTTGGTAGTCGAGGAAGGAGACCGCGGAGCTTGCCAAGGCAGGGAAAGTGTGTGTGTGTGTAAAAATGCACAGAATATGCAATTTAGGCATGGGGGATTTGGATTCAAATCCTACCTTTGTTAGTTATGGCCAGCTTCTCCACTTATTCTTTCTTCATGCCCACTGTGTTATCAGAGCCAGAACTAGGTTCTTTGTTGCATACAATGCCAGGTACCCTGATAGTGCCATACATAATGCAGTGCAAAAATGTGTACTGTGGATTTGTCATGTGGTATCAAACAAGCTGGGCCTTCAGTTTCCCCTTCTGTAAAATGGGAGAACGAGTGGCGTACCTCAGAGGGTTGCCTTGGGGGCAAATGCCAAAAAGAACTATATAGGTCTTTGCAGACTAACACTGCTGTTTAGATGGTAACCCGTGGTAGGGTTGACTGCAAGCCATTATGGAGATACTATTTTTATAGTGGAAGCTGTATCCCCTCACCGGGAGCCAAGTCAAGGGCTCCAAAAGGCCCCGTCACTCAGAGTTGATGTCAGTTTCAGTTGGGCTGGCTGGGATTACGCAATTATCGAGTCATAGAATCATAGGGTGGGAAGGGGCCTACAAGACCATCGAGTCCAACCCCCTGCTCAGTGCAGGAAGCCTGACTCCCAGGCGGTCTCCCATCCAAGTACTAACCAAGGCTGGCCCTGCTTAGCTTCCAAGGTCAGATGAGATCAGGGGCATCCAGCCCTTTGCTCGACATCATAGAATCATAGGGTTGGAAGGGGCCTACAAGACCATTGAGTCCAACCCCCTGCTCAGTGCAGGAAGCCTGTTCCCAGGCGGTCTCCCATCCAAGTACTAACCAGGGCTGATCAGACGAGACTGGGCGCATCCAGCCCTTGTTTCACTTATTTTCAAACAGTACCAACTTTATGGAAATGGTGACATTGCAGGGTGATGAGTGGATTGTCTGTATGCTGTTGAGTCATTTGAATGAGACGTACAGTCGGGTCTGCACAGTTCTGCTTCCTGCTAAGGCTCCTGATCCTATGCATACCAACTTGAGAGTAAAGGTGCGATCCTATGCATGTTTCAACTGGAAAAATTCCCACAACTCCCAGCATTCCCCAGCCAGCATAAGAGTGGTAGTATTTTTTTTCGGTCTAAACATGGATAGGATTGCACCCTAAGGCCTTCGAATTCAGGAGGGCTTACTTCTGAGTAGGCATGCAAAGGATCAGGCTGCAGATATTGCTTAGGAATGCAGCCTTGGTTGCATACCACATCCCCAGCCTGCGGCAAACTCATGTTGATCAAAATCTGATTTACAGGCTGTGCAAGGAGGCTTAACATGCCTGCTCTTTGTCTCTGAGGCAAATTTTCACTCCCATTCCAACAAGCTCAAGCAAGATAGCTGTCACTTCCTTATCTTATTTGATATCCTTTGCCACATCCCTGCTGTTGGTCACTATTATTGGGAAGGTGCAGAAAAGCGGGATTTACAACCATGACAAAGGGGTTGGAGGACCTTCCTAATGAAGAGAAAGTCAAGAGGCCTGGGCATTTTAGTTTGGGCTGGGAAAGTAACTGACAAATCGGGAACAAGATAGCAGTTTCTAAAATTATGAGCAGGGTGGGGAGAGAGAAATTCTTTCCCTGCTGTCCATCCCCACCTGTCAACACACTAAACCTCAGGATCATTCTCTGAAGCTGTGGGTTCAGGCAGCCTTCTCCAACCCAGCACCTTCTAGATTTGTTGGACTTTAACTCCCAGCATCCACAGCCAGCATGGCCATGGGGATGCTGGGAGTTGTAGTCAAACAGATCTGGAGGGCTCTGCTTTGGGGAAGGCTACTGTAGGACCAACGGGAACTTTATGCAAGGCGGAACTCACATATGGAATTCTGCTGCACGATTCTGTGAGGGCACAGACAGCTTTTTGAAGGCTAGACCAGTTCATGGTCTGTTTTCAGCAATACGCCATGAAGATGGCCTATGAATTGGTCCATTTTGGTTTTGTTTTAATGGCTAATCAGCAATTAGGCATGACAACTAAAAGTGGAACTTCCATGTTTATGAACAGTAAACCTCTGAGGATCAGATATGGGAGACAAACAATGGCTGGGTTCACACAGCATGCTAACCCACACTCAGTGGTTGAGTGTGGGTTGTTTTGAACCCTGGGTTGTTTGTTGAACCATGGGTTATCGTCTGGTCTGAACGAGGCTAGGGTGGCTTATTAATCATGCAGTGTGGCTTGTGAACCACCCTGAACATCCCAACACCAAACCTCGGGTCCTCAAGGTGGCTTGCTCGAGAAAAATAAGCCACACTGCATGGTTAACACGCCACCCTGGCTGCATTCAGACAACACACTAAGCCACAGTTCAACAAAAAACCCACAGTTTGAAAAAACCCCACACTCAATCACCGAGTCTGGGTGAGCATGTTGTGTGAACCCAGTCAGTGAGTAAAATAGCTGGCTCCAATATCATGACCAGCTTATGGCCTTCCTCAGGTGATTTGCAGTGAAGACAGAATGCTGAGCCAGAAGAACCATGTCTGATCCAGCAAGACCATTTCCGCCTTATTTCCATTTATTGGGTGGTAAGCTGTGGGTGCCGGAAAGGCCTGCCCAAAGCCCACTTCTGACAGCTGAATCCTGACTGCACAGCTCAAATCCACACAACAAAGGGAGAAGATGGGCAGGTGAACGAGTGTGGGCTGAAATCCAGCCAGCCCAGAGCAGTGTCATGCCCTTTCTGGAAGAATCCTCTTCAGATGAGGATCTGAAGCCTCTGGAGTCAGACGTCCCTTGGGAACAGCCGCTTCAGGAGATCCTGAAGCTGACCAAGAAGGTCCTGGGTCCTCAGGACTTCAGGTCTTCCCCTCAAAAGGTGGAAAGCTCTCCTTCCGAATCAGCCACCACCCAGCCCCCAAGAACGCTGGTTCCGGAAGGTAAAGGCTCAGCCCATGGCCAGGAGAAGGACTGCCCACTTGCAGAAAAGGCCTCCTCAGCAGCAAGGCCCTCCTCACAAGTAGAACATTTGCTAGAGGGTCTGTAATGAACTGCAGCTGAGCTCTACATATGGCTCAGGAACTTCAGGCAATATTAGCCTTCAGTATCACCCTAGCCACTGATGTAAACAATGGCTGGGTTCACACGTAACGCTAAGCCATGACGGCTCACTAACCACTATGCATCGTAGATTACGCAAACAGACCACTATGCCCATTTTGCAGAGCGTGGGTTCTCAGAGTGGCCTGTTTGGTTGGATTAACCTGTCGTGGGTGGCAGAAACATCCCACAGATGACACACGAACCCATTCTAGGTTCCGCCAGAAAAGAAGCCATCATGGCTTAGCGTTACCTGTGAACCCAGCCAGAGTCTTCTACCAGCTTCTTGGTGCTACTGACATTGGACTCCTGCTTGGCTCTGCTTCTTGGTCTGCATATTGTACCTGACCGCTTATCTCTGTTGGGACTGCGGCTGCTCCTCAGACCGCTCTCTTTGAGCTCTCCCTCTTTCCTGGTAGAACTGTGCCTTTGACCTTTGCCTGTATATTGACTTGCCTTTGGATCACCCCTTAGGTTAAACTAATGGTGAGCCAGATACAGCCAGTCCAGCAGCGGTTGTCCTATGTGGTCCATGTGGGGCAGAGCGAGAAGGTTGACTGCCACAAGTCTCTTGCCCTAGATCCCGGATGGTGCTCTGCTGGCCAGTTTGCAAAGTATGATTGCACGTGAAGGGTTTATTTGCTCATACACCAAAATGTTTGAGATCAAATATCACTTAACTTAGTACTTAAGAAATTTTAAAAGAAGGAAAAAGTCAAAAGAAAAAAAAGTCATTCCCCACCCCCTCCCCTTTGTTTTCTAGAATTCCCCACCCTCTTCCAAGCCATGCCCAAGTAAGATGTTTTGATTCATGCAGAGGCAGGTTTTGGAAGTGAAAGAGAAATTTAAACAATCAGGGAGAGGAGAGGAGGAATACTGCATAGAAAGGGGCAAAGCTGGGAGTTGGGAGGCTGGATGGAGAATCCATGGTTAGCAAAGTCAGATCGATTCATAACATCCAAAAAAAAAAAAAAAAAGAAGCGAGTTAACATTCCAAGCAGTTTATTTGAAGTGAGTCTTACTTACTACCTTGGCGTCTTTGACACAAGTCATCCCCATAACTTTTTTTTAAAACACTCTCCCTAGGAAACATTTTAAATAGGGTTTAGGTTGCTACAGGTTAATTAGTTTTTTTCTTGCAATTTTCTTCATTATTTATACTATGCCAAGAGCGTTTCACTTTGCAGGCATCCAATCTGAAAAGAAGAGGTGTCAAAAACCGATGTCCATAACATGCTTAAGAGAAAAGGCAATAACAAACACAGCCTTAATCAAAAAGTCCACACAAGCAGCTCCCTTCATGTTCCTGGCATTAAATATTCCTAGGCTATTTTTACCAGCCTTTTGGCAGACTTCCTGAATTGGTCACAACAGGAGAAGGAAACAAGGGTTTGCAAGTCATCTGTCCTCCCCGGTCTGCTGCTTGAATGCCAGGAGGAGTGGCAGGGAGGCAAAACGGAAAAGAAAGAAAAAACCCACCAAAGAAAACGTTTTTGGTCTTCATTCAGTTGTACTGCAGTTTTGCAGTTATTCCAGAACAGTTTTCCCCAAATGACTGATACCTGGGCATCTTTGTTTTGCTTCCGGGATCAAAACTGGAAACACACTCCACTTGACACTTGAAGACGGATTAACAATGCAACTCTATGCATGTTTACTCATGGGTAACCCCCATTGTGTTCAATGGGGTTTGCTTCCATCTGTGGTGCAGTTAGGAAATGTTTTATCAGGGTTGAGGAACCTTTGGCCTGCCAGATGTTGCCCATCTGATTTAGACTCTGGACTTAATGGTCTTATGGGGCTCCTCTGTTTAGATGGTAATAGGTTGCCTTGCTGAGTTTGGGGGGCATCCTGCTCATTTTCTTGAGTGGGGCCCTGGACCTCTGTTCCAAAGTCCTGTCCTGATGGTACCACTAGCTTCCAGGCAGAAATGTTTACAGTACAATCCTTTGCCTGCTTACTCAGAAGTGTGTTCCACTGAGTTCAATAGGACTTATTCTCAGGTAAGAGGATAAAAGATTACATCCTTAATTGACTAAAAGTGTGCCCTGATTAATTGGGCAGCAGATTTTTTAAAAAATAATTCGAATACAAGTACTTATCAAAATTGCAGGTGAGAAACACCATCTTGGAAGAGGCATACCCTTTTTTCACACACATAGTAGGGAATGCCTCTTCTAAGTTGACACCTGCCACAGCGCATGTGTTTTGCAGGTTGGTGATCGGGGCTACCTTAGAAGAATCTTTCCCCCTTTGTTCTTACACTCAGGAAGGAATGCCTCTTCTAAGATGATGCTTGTAACACAAACATGGAGCTCTACACAGTGCTGAGGTATGGCTTGTGCCAAGCAAGAAGAGGCATTTTCACACACACAGGAGGGAATGCCTCTTATAGGATGACACCTGCCTGCTATGACACATGTGTACATTATCTAAAAATAAAGAACGTATGGTTTTGGCTTCAGAACTAGTGCTTTTACTCAGTCGCAAATTCATTCCAGGGATTAATCGACTAAAGCTCATATGATGATTAATAGGTGAAAGGTTTCTTTAGCCGAGTGACAGCCTTAATCTATTCTTAATAACTGCCCAGAATGACAGGCAGATGTCTTCCTTGCAACTGCAGCACAGCTCAGTTACTATGGTCTGCAGGTGTCCTCCAGGTGTCTCTGGGATTCTTCTGTGCCTGTCAGCCATAGCTCAGATGGCATCATGGAATCCCAGGGCACCCTTAACTCCCTCCCTCAGGGTGATATTTGCTGCCCATATATTCAGTGGTGCAGTTAGGTCATGTGAAACTCTGGACTTAATGGTTTTATGGGGGCTCCCCTCTTTAGACAGTAATGTGTATTACCTCAAGATGCATTAAACCAGGCCTGCTGCATTTGGGGCCCCTCCTGCTGAGAGGGACCTGGACGTCTGCCCCAAAGTCCTGCCCTGATGGCACCACTGCATATATTTGTAGAGAAAGGGAGGGGGATCAACGCCATGCACAGCCTCCCTGCTCTGCAGGCTCTGAAGTGGTGAAAGTATCCAATGTGGTGGCTGATTTCCCCCCCCCTCAAGACACACAACTTGAGCGTGCGCAACCCCCTCCTCGCACACAAGGGTGCCCTGGCACCGTTTCAGGTGTTCGAGAGACTCTCTTGCCCTGGAGTTTCTAAGACGAATGCTAGAATTCAAGCTCTTTGGGGAGACTAACAGAGCAGGTTGTAGCCAGCACAAAATATGAGAGGAATGGAACAGCCAACCAGGCAGCAACCTCAGCCTTTAATCTTGCAAACCACAAAACATTCCCAAAGGAAATCCAATATGGATTTTTTTGCTCATACAAGGCAATATGCCCCTCCGAACCCCGCCGCGCTGTAACCGAACATTCCTCCGATGCATCTTGGAGCCTGGAAGGATGGAACAACTACCACCAGGCCTGCTATTTCAGAGGGTGTGCCTCTCCCCACCCCCTGCAATAATTGCATCTTGTCCTGTCCTCATGGCGACAGCTTCCCCGTCTGTCCCCATCTGCACACTGCAATCACTTCCAATCTAATCACTACCATCGGAGCAGTTTCTCTCTTCCTGCACCTCATGATGTTTTTTTAAAAAAACTGCTCAGGGGCCTTCATACCTCAGTATGCCTCCCCTGGCCATCTGCACACCACTGTCCTCAAGAGGCTGTGTTCAGGATCCAGCCATTAAGGAAGATGAGATCAGGTGGTGCATCAGGCAGGGACTTCCCTGTCGTGGCCCCAGCCTTATGGACTCAATTATGGATGAAGATCCATTTTATGTTGCAATTGGAAGCATGCTTACTACAGAGTTAAGTTCTATCTCAAGAGACTCTGTCTATGAGAGCCAAAGTACATGTGACAACACAGACACTTTCCCCCGGAACACCTCTCCACTGGCTCAGACCATTGGTCCATCCAGCCCAGTTCAAATTCAAAGTGCCTGCAGTTACCTTTAAAGCCCTAAGTGGTTTGGGACCAGGGTATCTGAAGGACCACATAAACCTATATGAACCTGAGTCCTGAGATAAGCTATGAAGGCCCTGCCCATGTGCCGGACATTAAGATCTATTAGGTTGACCAGGTACAAATTGTAGGGTCTTTTTAGTGGTAGCTCCATCGCTTTCATGTGTGGTTAGCTCCCTCTTTGGGGAGCTTTTCAGGATTCTGAACGAATTTTCTCAATACTACCAGGGGTGAAACTGCAGGGGAGAAGAACCTCCAGGTAGCAGAGATCTCAACCTAGGAAGAGAACACTGTCCAAAACTACTAGGGTTTGGCAGCTGGTTAATCTTCTGATTGTTTTCTGAGAGGGCAGACCTGGCTCCTGCAGTCTCATATTTCTTTTCCTCTCTAGTTAAATAAGGGCTGGTGATAATTCGGGAACCCCTTCTTGTTACAGACCACAAAGTGGGTGTGGATTGCAAGCATGGATGAGTCACATTCTCTCTGTCCTTCCTCTTCTTGGAGGTTTCACCGGATACAATTCACAGCTGTGGCAGCAGAATTCCCCACATCTCTTGTTAGGTTGGAAGGCTGCCAGGGAATAGGCCGGGCAGACACTCAAGAAGAGGTTGGATGGCCACCTATGTTTTTGGACATTTGGACCAAATACTCAGATGGATGTGATCATGAGGACTAGTGGCACAATCCTGTAAGTGTTTGCAAGGAATGCTTCTCAGCAGTTGTGCTGGTGGACATTACTCAACAGTATCTTATTCCTAGTCAGTGTTCTGTGTCTGTCTGGTCTTTGGCACTGTGGTTTTGTTTTGTTTTAAAGTTAATACTGGTGTTTTGTGGTTGCAACATTGTACCTGTGCAAGAGGGTGGGGCATAGATGGCTGACATGGATACAATCCTGCTCCACCCATGCAAAACCATGACTAACGGTTTTGCATTGTTGGAGAAGTCCTTGCCACTGGCTTCTGAGTGCTTAGTGCCTTGCACAGCAGACTTCAGGATCGGACTTACAAATTAACTTCAGATTCAAAACTCCTGGTGCAATGTGGGTCAGGCCAGTTGTATGGAATGGGAAGTGGGCAGTGTCATCTCGCTGGTTCATTTACCTGCTTTGTCCAATCAAAAGCAGGATAAGGTGCTTGGGAGTGGAGAAGGGCCATAGCTCAGTAGTAATGCACGTGCCTTGCACACAGGAGGTCCCAACATCTCCAGGTAGGGCTCTGAAAGACTCCTGTTTGAATCGCTGGAGAGCTGCTGCCAGTAAGTGTGTAGATGGACCTATGGTCTGACTTGATACAAGGCCGCTTCCTATATTTTGAATTATTTGTTTATTCCTGAAGACTGGATTCTTACTTTATTTTGAGGTGAAGGAAAATAGCTCAGTGGTATACCACAGGCTTTGTGTACAAAAGGTCCCTGGTTCAATCCCTGGCATCTCCAGATAAGGCGAGGGAAGATTCCTGTCTGAAATCCTGGAGAGCCACTGCCACTAAAAGATCTAGAATTAAATTGGCTAATGGTCTGGCTCAGTGGGGCTGTTCATACAACATGCTAACCCACAGTGAGTTGTTGAGCGTGGGTTGTTTTGAACCATGGGTTGTTTGTTGAACTGTGGGTTAGTGTGTTTTCTGAACTCAGCCAGGGTAGCTTGTTAACCATGCAAAGTGGCTTATTTTCTTTAACAAGCCACCTGGAGAACCCACGGTTTGTTGCTGGGTTGTTCAAGGTGGTTAACAAGCCACACTACATGATTAACAAGCCACCCTGGCTGCATTCAGACAACACGCTTACCCATAGTTCTACAACCAACCCGCAGTTCAAAACAACCCACATTCAACCACTGAGTGCGAGTTAGCATGTTGTGTGAACAGCCCCAATGTAAAAGAGTTCCCTGAGTTCCTATGAGTGTGTGCATGTGCTGTGCTCATGTATGGGATGCCAAACCCCATGGGGGCTCCTGTATTTTTGCGGGTGCAATCCTATGCATGTTTAGACAGAAAAAAGTCCTACATCTCCCAGCATTTCCCAGATGGCACGGCTGCCCATGGAATGCTGCGAGTCGTAGGACTTCTTTCTGTCTAAACATGCAAAGGATTGTGCCCTAAGACCGGTGTAAAAGCCTTGTGTTGATTGTTTATTCACGCTTTATTATGTCCTTCTGTGATCTGTCGCTTAACAGCAACTGCATATATTCATGATACATCTCTTTGCCTTTTGATTTTCTGCAACATATATTTGCACTACATGATAAAATATTTATCTGTAGATTTGGGGTGTGTGTGTGTGTGTGTGTTTATATATATATATATATATATATATATATATATATATATTTTTTAAAGAACTTGATAGGAGGAAGAATTCTATCGGTTGCAGCTTTCTCCTAGTGTTGTTTCCCTGCTGGTCAATCCTTAAAAGGTCTTCTGTGGGCAGCTGGGAAAATGTGATATTTATTTATTCATTCATTCATTCATTCATTAACGTGTATATACTGCCTTATTTGTTTAAAAGCCAGCAAAGCAGTGTACAACAATTAAAAAAATAAAACCTTAAAACAATAAAACAAGAACATTAAAAGCAGCAAAAACATCAAAACTATGCATTTTGAAAAGCCAAATTGAAAAGATGAGCCTTTATACCCTTTCTAATTGGGAAGCAACACAAGAGAAAGCCTTTTCATGGGTGCTGGACAAACGGGTCTCTACAGGTAATAGTGCCTTCAAAAGAGCCTCTCCTGCAGATCTTGATACCTGGGCAGGTTCACAGCAAGACAGGAAGTCCCTTAAATAGCCATATCCTAAGCCGTTTAAGGCTTCAAAGGTTAAAACCAACACCGTGAATTATGCTTAGAACACCCCACTCATGCACACAAAATATGGCTCATTGTAAGAGATCTATTATTTTAACCTGGCCCCAACTACAGCCAAAGCGTGTATGCTCTACCTGGAGTAATCAAAATTCCATAGCAATAATCCAAATTCTGCAACCTTACATAGGCAAATATGCATATTTTCTTAGGCTGCGATGCTGTGGGCCTCTCCTTCCACATGTGGAGAGGGAGGTGTGCCCATGGAGGTCTTCCCTAGATGATGATGGACCTTTCTAGTGCTGTGGCTGTGCCAAAAAAGGAGTGATTTGGAGCCATGATGGGGTGTCTGTGGGTCTGCTGCACCCTACGATGCCTCAAAAAGAGCTGGGAAAAGTGCCGAAAAGGGAAACTAAAAGATCAAGGGGCTGGAGCATCTCCCCTATGAGCTGGGATTGTTTAGCTTGGAAAAAAGGCGAGTCAGGGGAGACATGGTAGAGGTATACAAAATTATCCCTGGTGTGGAGAAAGTGGATAGGAAGACATTTTTCTCCCCCTCTCATAATACTAGAACCCAAGGTCACCCCATGAAGCCGAGATTCCTGAATCGCACATAAAAGGAAGGACTTCTTTGCACAACGCAAAGTTAAACTGTGGCATTCCTAGCAGAAGATGTAGTGATGGCCACCAATTTGGGTGGCTTTAAAAAGGGGATGGACAAATTCCTGGAGGAGAAGGCTATCATTAGCTACTAGTCCTGATGGCTATGTGCTACCTCTGCTATCAGAGGCAATACGCCTATGTACACCAGTTGCTGGGGAACATGGGCGGGAGGGTGCTGTTGCTCTCATGTCCTGCTTGTGGGTTTCTCATGGGCAGCTGGCTGGCCGCTGTGTGAACAGAATGCTGGACTAGATGGACCCTTGGTCTGATCCAGCAGGGCTGCTCTTGTGTTCTTATATTCTTATTCCCTTGTCCCCTCCACCCCAAACAGAGCCAAGAACTACAATAGCCCAAGAGCTAGCATAGTAAATCCTCTTCCATGGAGCAACGGGAGGGGAAAGTGGTGGGAAATAGCAGCAATCTGCCCTGGTTGGCTGAGAAAGTCGGGACTCCTCTCCAATGGACATCCCCCCACAAACACTCCCCCTGCCCTTTTCCTTCACTTATTCTGCTTTCCTTGTTTGTTGTTTCTTTTCCTACTGCTCATAATTTATTCTGCTGCTTCTTAGTAAGGAGCAAAACAAAACACTGACATGCCCTCCTCTGACCACAGGAAATCCAAGGTGACAACTCCTTTTTGCTTTCTGAGATTTCACCAGTTCTACATATTGTCAGGTGCGCCTTGTGAGCTCCTTGTGACTTGAATCAAAATTACAGGTTTTTAATCCCACCGTAACTGTTAATTAACTAATCACTGCCAGCATGTTCATCTACACTACTCTGTGAATATTCACTGTAATTATTTTGCATGCATCTAAGCTTTAATGGTGCCGGCTGAAGACATTTTTACTGAAACAAGCCTTCCTCAACTAACCAGCCACGGTTTTACTAGAATAATTTGATTTTAAAGATTTTAACTCTGCATTTTGATCCTTTTCCATCTTCCTTTTTATTGTTCACTGCTTGGGAATTTTATTGGAGAGTGATAGATACATTTTGTAAATAAAATAAATGTAATTTTCAATATTTTCTTGCATTTCATTCCCCACTGACCTCACTGCTTATTTCCCCCACCCCTTCTGCAACCTGATCCCTTCAGACTACAATTTCTGTAATCCCTTACTATTGGACATGCTGGGTGGGACTGATGGTAGTTGTAGTCCAAAGCATTATATCTCTATATATCTGCCAACTCAGAATGACATTCTATGCCTCTGATGAAGTGGACACTGGTCCACAAAAGCTTATGCCATAATAAATGTGTCAGTCTTTAAGATGCCGCAAAACTGTTTGTTGAGTTTCTAGGAAGCTGAACACCTACAACCAATGCCACATTCCTGAAGCTTTCCTGCTCTCTTGCAAGATCCTGCCATTTATTGGATTTATACTCTGTGTTTCCGCAAGGCAGTACACACGGTTCTCCCTATTTTAGGGAGGTAGGTTAGTCAACGGGGCTGTTGTCTGAGCATGTTGTCAGAATGCAGCACGTTTTCTGTAGGGTGGGTTAATGTGTTGTCTGAATGCAGCCAGGGTGGCTTGTTAACCATGCAGGGTGGCTTGTTAACTACCCTGAACAACCCAACAAGAAACCATGATGGGTTCTCAAGGTGGCTTGTTTGAGAAAATAAGCCACACTGCATGGTTAACAAGCTACCCAGAGAGAAAGAGGCCAGTTTGCACGAACAAACAACCCACTGTGGCTTAAATAAGCCATGATGTCTTGTTTTAATTCCCAGCATGTGCTGGCATATGCCAGAGGCCATTTCCTTAGTTACCCGCCTGGGCACACCTGGAACCTGGACAGCGTGGCTAGTTTGAGGGGGAAACAACCCTCCAATAACCCTGCAACAGTCCATGGGTTATTGGAGGGTTGTTTCACCCTCAAACAAGCTACACCACCTGGATTTAGACGACACAACAAGCCGTGCCTGGGCAGGGAATAAAGGAAATGGTGGCCTGCACACATTGGGAATTAAAACAAGCCATCATGGCTTATTTTGATCATGCAAACTGGATCAGTGTGTGTTGATTTCCAGGGCTCTATTTTAAGTATGATTAAATCTGGACCCAACCTGGTATGTGTGTTTTCCCCACCATTGGTGTTTTTTTTATTTTTAATCTTTGCAAAGTATTACAAAAGCACATGCAACAGTACCCTGGTATGCAGAAGCTAAGCAAATGAGGCTGTTCCTGGCCTGGATCCAATGGTGCATGCATGCAGCTGCCAGGGCTGCATGCATGAATCTCCTTTTAAAAAGCAACAATTGTGGTGGTCGGCTGTTTGGTGGGGAACAGGAATGGGGAAAAAACTAAATCAGGCCTTCCTAAACAAGCTGACCAGTCGTATTACTGCTTTTGGGGCAGCAACTCTGTGCAACCTGGCAGATGCTTCAAGAACAGGAACTATGCCAGCAGCACCCACTTGGGCATGCAGTTCCTTATCAGGGTAGAAATATATGCACAGAAGCGGCCTTCCAAGGGCACAAGGCCACCAGCTGAATCAGACTGGTTTTCTTTATGTCCTGCACTAGATTTCTGTACGTCAGACTGCCGTTAAAGCACAGGAGCAGGGCCAATAAGCAAGGTGGCAACCTGACTATGAAAACAATTGCTATTTAGCAAGCACAAAGTCTTGGGGCAGCCTTAAAGGACACCTTTGGCATGAATACCACATAGCGTATGGATTTAACTCTAGGCCAATGACTGGAGTGAATTAATGAAGAAAGCCTTCCTTCCACAAAGTTTTGCCACACGTGCCAAATCTCAGCTTTCAACATAACATTTAAAAAAATAATTCTACAGCTCCTTAAGGTAGGAGTTCCCAAACTCTTGCTACTCCAGATTCAAAACCCCTCTGAAACTCTTTGACGAGCCTAGGAAATTCCTATTGATCCTTAGGCATCCAGGGAACAGCTTTTAGGGTAGAAGGGGGCAAGGGAAGATTATACTGTATTTTCAGCCATTCCGGATGGCTCAGAGGTTTTTGGAGATGAAGAATTCTAAGCTTGCTGCTGATCTTACCGCTGCTCATTAAGTGACTCCAGTACAATTTTGGGAGAGAAAGACCATGATCTTGATTGTAAGCAATACGATCGGTGTTGGTATGTCCTGTGCTGAGATGTGGACATCTTGCAATGACCGCAGAATCAAGCTGCACACTGCTGTCCTACGGACATTTACTGAGTATGAAGTAGTACTGAAATCAGTGGGGCTTCCTTCCAAGTTAACTTGTCTAGGACTGGGCAGTTAGGGCTTGGTGTCACAAATCTCCTGACTTCTACGGCAGATCCAGGGTTCACCTTTCATCCCAAACTGCAAAATGGGGCACAATTTGCATTTTTTTAAAAGCAGCCCCCCTCATCTGCCCATTTTTCTACTTTTCTCTTTTAAAATGGCCGGATGCAAAGCGGGAAGGACTTCTGGGTTGGATCCAGATGTAGTCATGCTTAGAGTAGACCCACTGAAATTAATGACACATAGGTTACTCATGATCTACTTGTCCCACTGATTTCAATGGGTCTACCCTAAGCATGTCTAAGTCTGGATCCAACCCTCTGGTTTTTTATATAGTTGTACAAAAGAGGGACATTCTCAAGATGGAGCTCAATTGTGCAGGGATGAAAAAGCCAGACCTTCCACAATAAAGGGTCTACCACGTTTTAGCCAATTTGCCAGTAAGCTTAAAAAACATCGAAGGCACTTAATGACGATCAGTGAGCAGTTTTAAACTTTTTCAATTATTTAAAACTTATTTTTAATGCAAGTACCTATAAAAGCTACAGGTGGCAAAAGGCATCGGAAAAGAGGCCTTCCCCCTTTTCTCTCACTTGGACGGGAAGGCTTCTTCTGAGATAATGCAGGCTGTGACCCATGCATAGACCACCATGCCACATGGTGGCTGGCTGGCACCGTTGTAGAAGAGGCACATATGCATAGAATCATAGAATAGTAGGGTTGGAAGGGGCCTATAAGACCATTGAGTCCAACCCCCTGCTCACCATGTATCATCTCAAAACAAAAAGAGCACGCTTTGGGGGTTGTTTGTCTTTTAAAATCTATTTTGTTCCTATATGCACATTTACTCAGTTGATTAATCAGCTAAAACGCATGCAACTGGCTCACTAGATTTGCTTTTATCAAGTGACAGCCCCAACAAAATACATTCTTCTACACAAGCCTTTGTTTTCGGGGTTTTCAAAATCCTGTCTTTCAGTCAAATTATTTTCAAGGCAGTGACCTCTGCCTTTGTACGTGGGCGTCCTGTTCTCTCTCTCTCTCTCTCATTAATTTTCTTAAGGGAAGACAGAAGAAAAGAGGTAAGAAAGGGGAAAGAGAGAGAAGGAAGGCAAGCAAGCAAGCAAGCAGGAAGTGTAGGAAGGAGATGGAAGGAAGAGGGGCAGGAAAGTGGAGAGAGAGAGAGAGAGAGAGAGAGAGAAAGAAAGAAAGAAAGAAAGAAAAGAAAGAAAGAAAATGCAATGGGTGAGACCCTCCGAAAGCAGGTTCACCACCCACTCTTGTGAGTCCCGATTGACTCAGCAGCTGAAGACCAACGATGTCCAGGGCACACAGAAGAGTCATCTGCCTACAGGCTCAGAAAGGCAGCTGTTCGATCCGCCCTTTGGCAACCCGCAGTTCAATCCACAGACGCCTCCGCAGGCGCGGAGCGGCCAAGAGGGAGCTGCGTGCGACGCGCGGACAGCTCGCCGGACTTGTGACTGGGCAAAGCCGGGCCAGGAAAGCTCCTGCCACGCCCATGCATCGCCCTCTTTTTAGACTGTCGGGGGGGGGGATCGCCCCCCCAGCTGCTTTCACGCTCCTTCTGCCTCCCGGCCCCCCAGAAAGACACACGCGGATTGACTTCCCAAGCTCCCCCCCCCCCCGCGCTTAGTTACTGGTTCCTTTCCCAGAGTTGCCCATCCGACCGGAGCCCGGAGCAGCAAGACCGCTCCCCTCCGCCCACACGTCGGCCCCCGCAGCATCTTCCAAAGCAGGCTGGCGTTGGGGTGGGGGCAGCTCGGGAGGGGCCGACACGTCTCCTCCACTCAGCCGCCTGGGAAGCGGGGGCAGGTCACGCCGGCGCCCCCGATCGCCCCCGCACACGGAGCTGCTGCGCCCCCCACCCGCCCCCGGGACCCCCCCTCCCCCTCCCCCTCCCCCTCCCCACGGCCTACTCGGGGGTCCTACCTGGCGCTGCGGCAGTGGGAAAAGCGAGGGGAGCTCCGGCAGACTGCAGCTCGCAGAAGTGGGCCGGGCAGGACTGAGCGGAGCGAGAACGGGGGAGAGCCGGGCCGGGCTGGGCTGGGCCGGGCCGGGCCGGGCCGGGCGGGGCCAAGACATCCTCGCCCGCGCGCCCCGCCCAGCGCCCTGCATTGCATTGCTCCAGGCGGCTCGGAAGCGGAGCGGAGCTGCCGGCCGGCCGGGCCTCGGAAGTTCTGCAGGCGGAGAACCGAGCAAGAGCCGTGCTGGATCGGAGCCTCCTCTCTGCGCGCGCGCCCGCTTCAGGCCCTCGCTGCCCCTCTGCCTGGGGCGGGTCTTCCATTGAGGGATCGTCCGAACCGCGGTGGCCCCGATTTCCCTGGAGCTGTGAATCCATGCTGGGGGTTTTCGTCAGAACCGACCCGAACTCGAGAGGAGCTGCCCAAGGGGCTGAACCCTAACACACACCCCTCGAAGAGGATCAGCACCTTGGACGGCTCCTTTCGAGTTCGGGTCGGTTCTGGCGAAAACCCAGAATGGATGTGCAGCCCCACCGAAATCGGAGCCACCAGCCACCACCGCCATCCACGCAAGAGGGAAACCCAAAGCTCGCAGAAGGACTAACTGCAGCTTTCCCCCTCTTCCCTCTCCATCCCTTTTCTTTTTGTGGCTTGTCTTTTAAAGACTGCAAGCCTGCGGGCAGGGACTGCCTTGTTTGTACTGACTGTATGTAAGCCCCTCCGGGGGACTTTTTAGCTTAGGAGCAGGGTAAAAGTGTTTTAAATAAATAAAATATAAATTCGGGAACCCCGCAAGGGATGGGGAAACAACCCCAAAATAGCCCAATGAAGACGGAGCATCCTTGGTGGGCACTGAATGCTGATTGACTGGTGTGTGGGGGGGAGAAACAGGGTGGGGGGACATGACTGGCTGGCTGGCTGGCTAGAATCTGAAACAGTAGCGCTCTGTGCTGCAACATTTTGTTGCTGTTGCTGGTCCCACTTGTCATGGTGAATGGTGACCTGTAGAGGACTGTAAGAGATGCCCCTGCTGGATGAGATGAAAATGTTTACCTGGTCCAGCAGCATCCTAGATGAGAGGATGACTAGCAACAGGCAGAAATCCTGCAGGTCAAGCTTCTCCCATCCTAGCTTCCTCAGGCTAGGAAAAGCTTCAACAGTTTTAATTTTGGCCCATCATGCAGATGTTGAATGCAGAAGAAATGTGCCAGACAAGTTGGCAACCTTACCATGTGACATTACCACTCCGGAGGAATTAATGAAATAGTTTGGCATGCTTACATGTAGGAAAATTCCATAATTAAGAAAAGGACTGAAAATAAAATGGTGTTTTATAATGCTCTTATATGGATATATGCTATGAATGTATGCTAAGTCTAAAGATCAACTAATGAACTGCTTGGACAGGTGTTGGTTGCTGGACTTACCTTTCCTTTCTGATGTGATGCAAAAACGAAACAGTTCGAACCTTGTGCTTCAGGGAAAAGATAAGCACATTTCGCGTAAGATCACGCATCAGCTCATTCAAAGCAAAACTGAGGTTGTGGAAGGAAAATGTACAGATCAGATCGCTTGTTCAGTTCTCTTCCATGAAGCAAGCTTTTGGTGGGAGATTTCAGTGACACACCTTTTGGGCCAACTTGAAAGACCTGAGAAACAATTCCAGACCCAATTTCAGCAGTTTGCTGTCATTGAACCGGTGGCATTATTTTTTTGCAAATCCATTTATCCCAGTCGATGTCCTAGAAACTGCAGCATCTATTGGAAAACTGTGTCAGGTTGCAGTGGAAGAAATAGCTCTGGAGCTTCTCAACTTTCAGTATGACTTGATTTTAAAGGCACATTCAAAGGAGGAAAAATTTTGGAATTTGGTTGATTTGTTGGGTGCTTAAAGCATTGTAACTGAGCTTATTTTAAGCCAAATGGCTATATGAACCTGCCATAAGGTTTTTGCTTATTTATAAGAACAGTATAGATAGCATAAGATAGGTATAACATGGAATAGCTAAGAGAACCAAAGATTAGTAGGCTGATATGAACCATTGGTTCTATGGGCCTAGTTTGAGCCAGAGTGAATTTTGGGAAGTGCTTGTTTGGATAGCAGAGTCATGTTTTGACTTTGAAAAGAGAGAAGTTTATGCGGAAAAGCTTGTGGTTAATGAATCTTTCTTAAATATGTTGCCAACCACAGGGTATAGAGACAGGATGCTTAAGGAGAAATTGGGAACCTTTTAGCATTTCTCTGGAATTAGCTAAGACATCAGTAATGATGTTTGTAAGAGGGAGGCACTTAGATTTAGAGTAAGGAGCTTAAATGAAGCTAGCCCAATGTATAATAACCAATCAGTAAGCTTATAGCATAATGGATACCAAGTATGGTGTTAGATAAAGTGTTGGCATAGGACTTATGGGTATAAAAATAAAGTTTTACCTAGATGGGCAAGGTTCCTGCCTTCTGTATTGACTCTAAAATAACTTATTGGGGGGGGGGGGGAGGAAAAACCCTCTGCCAGCAGAATTGTTGCAAGTCTTTCTTTTCTATTTCTGTATTAAGTATAAATGGTGTGTGTGTATATGTTACGTTTTCCTAATAAAAGCATTCTTATTTTATTTTAAACTATTGTCTTGTTGCAGAAATCAGAGTCAGAGAGACCACGGAGTGAAGGAAAAAGAGTTTGTCTTTATTAACGCGCGGGCTTTATGGCTGGAATCACTTCCAAAGAGCCCAAAGCCCTGAGGTACAGTCTCTGCAACAGTCTCTGTGTGTGGAAATCAGCGCATCTCAGCATCAAGGCAGCCATTTCTCTTAGCTCGTGTCAAATTTTAGTAGACAGGAAATGGAAACCTGTTATATAAATTCTAAACTGAAGGGTTGTGAAAAAAAATCTTTAGTAAAGCCAAATTTCTCCACAGATTCAGAAAAATTCCTTTAGCTGAGAAGCACTGCTGCAAAGATAAAGTCTTATTTTGGATCAACCTATCTATGCAAGTAACTCTTCTCATCAGTGAAATTCATCACATCAAAAACAGACTGATTAACATCTGGATAACTGCCTGTGAGCTGCATTCTTCTCATACATCCCAGTCTATTTATTATTATTAAATTTCTTAATCGCCCATCTGGCCAGTCACCTGGCCACTCTGGGCGATGTACAACAATACAAACAGTTTAAAACAATAAAATTACACATTAAAACATATTTCTAAAATTATGCTAACCCACCCGAAATGCCTGCCTGAACAACCAAGCTTTCAATGCATGGCGGAAGCTCTTAAAGCAAGCTTGTAGATGACTTGCAGTGTTAAACATTCAATCATTATTTTATTAAACACTTTCATATTTGCACCATTGGGGACTGTCTCTTGCTTTATATGTGGCAGCCATTTTGTGACTTCTTCAATCTGGCCGCATGGTGGCCATTTTCTGAATTGTCATGTTCACAGGGCTGCCATTTTGTGATGCTTTCCCAGGATCCGACATTATTATTATTTATTACATTTCTATACCGCCCAATAGCTGGAGCTCTCTGGGTGGTTTACAAAGATTAAACACATTAAAAATACAATATACAGAGATTAAAAACCATTTACATAAAAAAAACACATGAACAGACAATATACACAAAAGAAACATATATCTAAAACAACTTCAAACAATCTCAAAAACAAAGAACCATAGCTGTAAAACATTCCAGGATCAATTAAACACTTACCGTATACTGCTGCATGCCTGGGAGTGCATCTTGTGCATCCTGTTTAAGCAGTGGGGTGGTCCAGCAGGTGTGAGATTACTATTCATGCACTAGATAATGATCTCACTCAATTCTTTCTTTCTTCTGGATTGTGTCAGGGTTAGAAAAAGAAGAAATTGGGGAGAGATGGAAAGACTGAGTCACATCTCAAACAAGCAAGCAAATAAAGAAACAAAAATAATGTGGCCACAGAGGAATAATTCCAAAGAGGAACCACAAGAAGACAAATATGGTGGACCGAATGCCCTGAAAAACACATTAGCAGAAAACAAAGAGGGAAGTAGATTTATGAGGGGAAAACATTTTGTGTGGGTTTAGAAGAATTTGCCAATGTTAGCAGCTCTTTCATCACTCATAGGACTTCCTTAGGGCTGGCCAAAAACTGTAGGTTCCCTCCGTTTGCAGAATAGACCACAGCAAGGAAGACCTTTATCCCATTTTAAAGCATTTGTTCCAGTTTTCTGGGTTTTAATTTCTATTGTTAATGATGTTTTCCTTGCAGATTTCCTGAAAGGCTGGCAATAAAACTGCAATTTCCATGAACATTCATATCAACTGGGGTGCTGCTGTCTGTCTCAGAATGCTGTACGCTAACTGTTAAGAGCCAATCTATCCATCATTTTGCTCTATTTCCAATGTTAAGGCTGAGTACCATTGTTTATGTAGCACAAATGGCACAAGAAGGAAAATCAGCAGGTTTGAGGGAACCCCAGTGTTTACAGAAGTACCAAAAAAGAAAATATTTAGGGGGAAAAAACCCTGAAGAGGGGTTGGGGGACTGGAAAACCAAAGGGAGGGGGAATAGAATGGAGCAGCTGGAATCCTGAAGATGGAGCACTTTATGCAGCAATATTTTGTTGCAGGTCCTGCTTGTTGCATAGAATGACGTAATGTACTAAAGAGGCAGAATTCTGGGCAGTACCACTTCTGGTTGCAAGTGGACAGAAATAACCTGGCAACAGTTATTAATGTTCCGGTAACTTCCTGTCTGGATTATTGCCATGTGTTACATGTGAGGCAGCCACTGAAAATGGCCCAGAAACTTCAGCTAGTCTGAAACAGAGTGGCTGGATTGTTAATGGTGACTGGCTGATGCAAATGCATTATGCCACTGCTTTGCCATCTGCACTGGCTGCTGGTCTGTTTCTGGGCCGAATTCAAAGTGCTAGTTTAAAGTCCTAAAGCAGACTCCCCCAACTGGTGCCTTCCAGATGTTTTGGACCACAACTCCAAGAATTCCTGACCATTGGCCATGCTGGCTGGGGCTGATGGGAGTTGAAGTCCAAAACATCTGGAGGGCACCAGGTTAGGGAAGGCCTGGAGCTAGGTTACCTGAAGGAGCGTCTCCTCCCATATATAACCTACCCAGACCCCAAGGTCCTTCGCCAAGTGCCTCTGTAAAATGAGGCAAGGCGGGTGGGTACAAGAAAGGGCCTCTTAAGTGACTATGGAAATGATCAATGAGATAAGTTACATGAAGTGAATTTAAAGAGTGGCGAGAGTGTTGGACTGGGAGCCGGGAGAACCAGGTTCTAGTCCCCACTCGGCCATGGAAACTCACTGGGTGACTTTGGGCCAGTCACGGACTCTCAGCCCAACCTACCTCACAGGGCTGTTGTTGTGAGGATAAAATGGAGAGGAGGAGGATAATGTAAGCCGCCCTGGGTTCCTTGCAAGAGGAAAAACGGTGGGATAGAAATGCAATAAATAAATAAATAAACAAACAAACAATACTGGTATTTAGTGTCCCTTCCACTTCCCCCCACTTTCCATGGAAACAAAGTCAGCAGAGAGTCATCATGGCAGATTCCAGGTCCTGGCAGAAGTACCTGCATAATTCAGTCCTTTCCGACCATGCACCCGTCATGTGCAAGCCTGACGTGCTCATGCGTATACATCAAACATTTTATGGGTGCATGTAAAGAGCGCAGGACAGGAAAGCCTGGCGTGCTCTGGTCCATGGGGTCACGAAAAGTCGGACACGACTGAACGACAACAACAACAACAACGATCTGTGCAGTGGCCCCAAATGAAAAACATCCAAAAGCTCACCCCCACCCCCATATTAATGCTGCAACCCTATGCCACTTTACCTTAGAGCTGGGGAAGGCAATCTCGTACCCTCCAGATATTTTGGACTACAACTCCTATAATTCCTCTCTATTGGTTGTGCTGACTGTGGCCTGAGGGGGTTTGTAGTCCAAAACATCTGGAGAGCACTAGTATACCTTAGAGCAAGCCCTATTTTAGGGAGCGGCTGTAGCTCAGTGGTAGAGCACCTGTTTTGCTTGCAGAAGATCCCAGGTTCGATCCCCGGCATCTCCAGGGAGAGGAGGAAATCCAGCCCGAAACCCTGGAGCTCCACTGCCAGTCAGTGTCAACAACACCGAGCTAGATGGACCAATGGTTTGGACTCGGTATAAGGCAGCTTCCTATGCTCCTGCGATCGAACACACTGGGCCTTACTTCCAAGTAATCATGCATTGGATCCAGCAGGATGGGTCAAATTCCATTTGACATATCCCACTGTGCTTTTTCTTTTCTAACCTGCCCATCCCAGGGTAGTTTGCAGTATGTGCATTTCATAAAAATAAAAACCGACACACAAAAGGAACCAAAACCATCCCCCTGGGAACACAATAACTTTATTTGTCCAGTGTTTGTTGGAGACAAGGTGTGTTCTTCTTATCAAGATGATGACATCTTTGAAAGCTGCCTCAGTTTCAACTCTGCAAACTTCTAAGAGCAATAGAAACCTTTCTGTGACATTCAGAGTTAGGTGGGGAAAATTCACATTTTTCTTGGTATGCTGTGCAATTGTTGTTGTTGTTCAGTCGTTCAGTCGTGTCCAACTCTCCGTGACCCCATGGACCAGAGCACGCCAGGCCTTCCTGTCCTGCGCTCTCTCCCGGAGCATGCTCAAGTCCGTATTCATTGCATCGGTGATGCTATCTAGCCTTCTCATCCTCTGCTGTCTCCTTCTCCTTTTGCCTTCAATCTTTCCCAGCATCAGGGTCTTTTCCAGGGAGTTTTCTCTTTGCATTAGGTGGCCAAAATATTTGAGCTTCAGCTTCAGTATCTGTCCTTCCAATGAGCAGTCAAGGTTGATTTCCTTTAGGATTGACTATAAAAATGACTCGCTTAAGAAGTAAACTTGCTCTGACCTTCCTGTGTTCGAGCCTGCATGTATGAAGGCGCTGGAATAACTGACAAGCACTGAACCTCCATTTTTACATGGTATAAAATTACATTACATTTATTAGGCCAACTCACAAATCACAAAGAATGCGCAAGATTCCAAGATCTTCAGATCTCTTCATCAGGCAACACGTTATAATAAGCAGGCGTGTGGGGTCGGGGGTAAGAATAGGGGAGGGAAAAATCTGACTAGATGGTGGTCAGTGCCTAGATGTTCAGAGCGCTTGCTGGTGCAACAGGTTTTCCAGGGAAATCTGTCATGCCAGCAAATGTTATTGGTGTTATAGAGGCCGCTTATGGGAGTGCAATGTAATTTATGTTAGCAGTAGTGTCTTATTGGCTACTGCCCAAGATAATTTTTGATGATCTTTTGGTTGGCCTAAGAAAACTATTACACTAATACCAGTTTTGGGATTTTACTTATGGTCAACATGGCTACTTTTGTTTGCATTTTATTCTATGAATATTTAATACTATGAAATAACTTTTAAGCATTTTAGATTACCTGTATTTATGTCCCACCCCACCCCTGAGGGATAGCCATTTTAGGCCATTGCAGCAAAAACAACAAAGAGTCTTGCGGCACCTTTAAGACTAACAAATTTATTCTGACATAAGCATCTAAAGACAGTTTATCAGATACAATTAATGTTCTGGCTGTTCGGCAATGATCCCACCCCCCACCCCTGGCCCTCTTCCAATATTTCTGGCTACAGACCTGCTTTTGATTCCGCTTGTTTACATACTGTCCTACTGTGATTGAAATTTAATCTTGTAGGCTGGCATTTTAATCCATGTGGTTGTAAGATGTCTCAGAGTGGCAGTGACCTAAGGCCGCAACTGGACACTGGGTTCTTTGCCTGCACATCTTAGTGTAAAAGTTCCTGTGCTTTTAAAATCCTGAAACTGGCTCATTGAATGCTTTGGCTTATCACAATCTTGAGTTTTTATTTTATTTTGTCTTCTGCCAAAGCTGACATCTTTGTGTTTCCTCCCCAGTCATGCTGCGTGACTGCCCTCTAGCAGCGATGAAGAGATCACTCACTGGACTCAATCAATCATCATCATACAACCAACTGAGATAGTCTAATTGCCTCGTTTTATTCTCTGATGATGCCCAGGACACGTGTGGTTCAGATCTTAATCACCCCAGTGAGTCTTTCCATCTACTTGAGAATCCTGATGGTGCTATATGGCATTGGGCAATAGATCTATCATATTGTGAGCTGGTGTAGGTGGTGTTTCTTTTAGGCCACGGCTGGGCTTTATTAGGTCAGATTTTGTGGCCATGTGGTCTACAGGATTGGGTTTTGGAATCCCTCTCCTGAAGTATCTACAGCTTCAGGAAGGGGAATCTGAAAAATCCTATGATGTCTCCAGGGACCATAGGATTGCGCCCCTAAAGACTTAACAGTGTTATTATGGCATAAGTTTTCATGGACTGGAGTCCATCATTTGCATGATGTGTTACGCTGAGTTAGAAGTACATATACATGTGGTTGTGGGGAGGAATTGTAAACTGTGAGGTCAAATAAAATGCAGAAAGTTCAGATAGTGATTGTGATTGTATTAACATTGATCATTCACAAAACAGTTGCTGGGTTCCACGTGTACATTTCTGCACTTACTTCCCTGCTGAGCAAACTCTGCAAGTCTGCTGTGGAACCCCACATGTTACTCAGGAAATGGATTGTTTCTATTTTACTGTGTTTATGTTTTTATCGCTTTTAATATTTTAACTGTTTTTATGCATTTTATTGCTGTGAGCCACCTTGGGAGGGCTTCTGCCCTGAAAGGTGACCAATAATTTGTTTAAATAAACTTCTCAGGCCTGGCCAACCACCACAAAGACCATGGGCTTTTTTACATGAGGCATTTATCATGCGCTCGTCATTCTCTGCTCACAGTTGTTAATGGGTTCTTTAGATTATATCGTGACCCTCCAGTTTTGTTTCGGTGCCTAACCAGCATTTTCAGTGTGTGTGTGGGGGGGGTAGAGCAGGGAAAATGCGGCATTTAATTGTGAACGTGAAAGAAAGCGTGATTTCCTCTTGTGAATTTGCGCTATTCCGCTATACCACAGTGCCACTTAGAGGTTATGTAACAGAAAAGCAGGAAATGCTCCTCCGGTAGTGCTCGGATCTCAATTCCATGAGAAAACTAAAAATAGATACAGCAGATTAACAACCTCATGCAGAAAAGCTCCACAAGGCAACCCATATATGGCCATGCAACTGACCAGAGCACAAGAGATGAGTAAATGGCCACATCTATTACAGGCAGGCCCAGTGCCAGCAGAGACACGTGCTATGCTGCTGAGGGCTAAGAGATAGTTTAGCAAAGTGGGGAGGAGGATCCAGGGCTTGCCTGCACCCCTGAGGTTCACCTTGGCCCCATCTGCATGAGCTATTTACTCCGGGGCCGCTGCAATTCGAGGTCCTTCAGGACATATGACGCAGTCGCGATTTTGCAGCCTAACCGCGGTTTTCACCTGGAAAATGCGGATTTCCAAAGACACATTTTGCTGTGATGGTTTTGATTTGCTGAGGGTTTCCTGCGGTTGCGGTTGTGAGCTGTCTGTCCCTTCCCTGAACCAACTTCACATTTTGTGGTGGGCGTGTGGTAGGTGTGCCTAGTGCTTTTGTCACTCTAGAACGCCCCTTCACTCCTCCGCATTCCTCCACGGCTGCACAGTTACAGAGCCACGGGGAAGCGTGCCCCTGTCTTCAACCACATTTTTGCACACCTTCGCAGCTTCGTATCTTCACAATGGCTGCTTTGGAGTCAGTGGCAAAGGGTCGGGGGGTCTCGGGGGAGCAGAAGGTCCAGGACCAACTTCGCTCCAGCCAGCATTTTGGAATGATGGGTAGGCACATACCTCTCAAGGGCACACGCCTTGGTTTGTGCGAACCATCGTGAGAGGCTCGGGCTGGAGAACTGCCAAACAGTTGGCGTGGTAACAAAGGAGGAGACCACCCACATTTTACCTAAACGGGCAGACACAAAGGAATCCTAAAATACAAAACAGACACTAGAACCCAAAGTCTCGCATCCCCACCCTCACATGCCCGCGCTGCTCCGCATTTAAATATAATGGTTAAAAAAAAGGGCAGCGCGACTGCCGCAGGTTACTTCACTTCAACAGCTGTGTGTCCCACTGGTTGTCTGTAGCTGTTTGATTCAAGCGTTGACATGTGCTGCTAATCCTCACATCTTGTATGTTTTCCTCATGGCTGGTATTGCAGCAATGGGGTTCACAAACAGGGAAGACACCGCAGTTAAAAAAAAAAAAAACTTTTGATGTTGCTTGCAGACCATTCCTGTGTTAGACAGATTGCTTGTTAATAGCTTAGAATGGTTGGTTGATGTTTCATCAATAGGAGCGGATGGTTAGGAGATGGTTTCCTGATGGTGGGGAATCTGTCTGTTTATTTGAATGAGATACCCACCAAGTCTAGAGAAGGTGACACAGGGTTCTCTGTACATCCATCTTGATACTGTGGCCAAGAGTGCTGGTTACGATCTCCCACTTGGTAAGACTACTGTCATGTGGTTAACGTGGGGCTGCCCTTGGAAAGTATCCTGAAACTACAGATGGAGCAAACTCTAGCTGTTAGACTCCTGCTGACATGGGCCTGCTTGTTTATTCAGTCACATCATGCCAGTCAATTTAATTGGTTCCCAACTCGTTCCTGGCAACGTTCAAGATGCCGGTTCATAAGAATGGCTTCCTGCCATATAATCTGCAAAAGGGAAACTCTGCTTCATGCGCCTCTGCCAGAGGAGTGCAGGGATGTGGGACAAGACAAAGCCTTCTTGTCAGTGGTGCCCAGAATCTGCGGAACTCCCTGCCCCATGGGACCCAGCTAAACCTTTGTGGGTCAGCTGGGCTTTGATATGTTGGGACATGGGACTTGGTAGAGATGGGAGTGGGTTGGGATCAGCAGAGGTTTTTTTTTTTTTAATGAGATAACTGAGAATTTTAATAACAATTTTGTGTTGTTATTTGTCTTATGCATGTTTTTCAATTTCCCCCTCTATAAACACTTTTATAATTTTGGGTTTTAAAAAGTTTTTAATTCCCCATTTTTAATAATGTATGTTACTAATGCATTGTGTTGCATATTTTCTATTTTTCATATATTTTTCAACAAAAACCTCTGTTACTGAATTAATCAGTATTGTTCCATAAACAATTAGCCTGGAATTGTCCCATTCCCCCCAACCCCCCTTTTAAAAATGATTCTTTGGGCACAATCCTACACACGTTTAGACAGCAAAAAATGTCCTACAACTCCCAGCATTCCCCAGCCAGCCATGCTAGCTGGAGGCATGCTGGGATTTGTAGGACTTTTGTTTTCTGTCTAACTACGCATAGGATGCGCCCTGATTGTTTTATTGCGCTGGGTAACCTTTTTTGTCTTGGATTACTGATCTGTTGTCTTATACAAGTCATGGTTTCTTCTTCTTCGTTCATGTAGCTTTATAAAACTATCATCAATAAAGGGTGAAAGAACAACACTGGTCCCAAAACACCGAAGGATCCAGTAAAATGCTGCGAAGTTGTCAGCCTTACAGGCAGAAATTCAACAGGCAAACCTTCCCTCAGCATAGTGGGAAAGAAGATCCTCCTGTTGGATTTTGGCCTGTTGGGCTCTGTCAAATCGGCAACCCTCGCGTTGTTTATAAGCGGGTCGGCAATTCACACAACTTTTTATGAGGAGATTCATAACCTCTAATGGGCCTAGGTCTAGGCCGCAGCCTACTGGGCAGACTTCGCTGACTGACTTAAGTTTAAAAAAATAATAATTTAGGGCGCCATCCTATGCATGTTTAGACAGGGGGGGGAAGTACTACAACTCCCAGCATGCCCCAGCCAGCATGGCTGGGTGGGGCATGCTGGGAGTTGTAGTACTTTTGCCTGTCCTATGCAGGTTTAGACAGGGGAAAAAAAGTACTACAACTCCTAAGCAGGGGGGGAAAGTACTACAACTCCCAGCATGCCCCAGCCAGCATGGCTGGGTGGGGCATGCTGGGAGTTGTAGTACTTTGCCTGTCCTATGCAGGTTTAGACGGGGGAAAAAAGTACTACAACTCCTATGCAGGTTTATGCAGGGGGGAAAAAAGTACTACAACTCCCAGCATGCCCCAGCCAGCATGGCTGGGTGGGGCATGCTGGGAGTTGTAGTACTTTTGCCTGTCCTATGCAGGTTTAGACAGGGGAAAAAAAGTACTACAACTCCTATGCAGGTTTATGCAGGGGGGGAAAAGTACTACAACTCCCATCATGCCCCAGCCAGCATGGCTGGCTGGGGCATGCTGGGAGTTGTAGTACTCTTCTCCCTGTCTAAACCTGCATAGGACGGCGCCCTCGTTCTCATTCTGCCACGCCCGGCCATCTCGCTCTCGCGCGTGGTTGTGATTTCTCCGCCCCCATCCCCGTCAAAGCGCGCATGCTCAATGCTTCGACTGAAAATAAATAAATAAATAACCCCAATAAGACACATCGGGAGCCCGCCCGCCCTGCACGACGCTCCATCTCCTTCCCCTCCCCGATCCGGGTACACAAACCTCCAAACATCACTCTTTTTGCCCCGCCTCCTTCCGCTGGTGCGATTGGCCCCTTTCCCGGGATATCACTCTCCGCGCCGACGGCTCCCCGCGCCCCGGCCCTTTGCTTTAAGCCCCTCCTTTTTATTTTTTGGGTTGCGGTTGGCCGCCCGCTCGTGTTTCGTCGTCTTGCGTGAGGTAATTCCCCCACCACCGCTGCCTCGGGACCAGACCCGGCTGTGTCCCCTCCCCGTCGGTGGTGGGCGGGGAAACCCCGTGTCAGGGGCCGCCGCCATCTTGGGAGAAGTGTGTGTGTGTGTGTCTGTGAGGGAAGAGGAGGAGCGGCGAGCGGCGGCCGCGGCAACACTGCGAGAAGAAAGAGGCGGAGGAGGCCTGGCGCGCGCGCGCGCAGAGCAGTGGCGGAGCCGCCGCAAGACCGAGCCCGGAACGAGAAGGGGAGGAGACACCGCGCCGCCGCCGCCAGCCGGAGCCAAGCTGCCCAGTCACCAGCCCCTCGAGCCCAGGTAAACCCGCCAGGCCCGGCCCGGCCCGGCCTCCCTCGCCCCGGCGTTGCCTAGCGACGGGAGGGGGGCGCTTGGCCCCTCCCCCTGGCGGGGGAGCGCGGCTGGGAGGCGCGGGGGGACGCGCCCGCGGGGAGGCCGCCGCCGCCCCCGCTCCGTGGCGTGGCGGCGAGAGGCCTGCGGGCACCCGGGCCGCTCGAGGCCTTCCGCCCTGCTTCCTTCAGCCTTGGCGGGCGCTTCGCGGGGGGCCCTCCGCTCCCTGCGCCGGCCCGGGCCGCGGAGAGGCCTCCCTCGCCCGTGCGAGCCGCGCTCTGGTTCTCCCCCTTCTCTTGCAAGGGGTGTCGTTCAGTTACTGGGGGGGGGGGGGCTTGTACTTTTCCTGAGTGAAACGGGGCGTTGCAAGACCCCCTTGCCTTCTCCCTCGTTTCTCCCACCCTCTTCTCCTTCCCTTGCAAGGTGTGTCTTTCAATTACTCCGGGGGGGGGGGAGGACGGGACTTGGACTTCCCTGAGTGAAAGGGGGCGTTGCAAGACCCTCTTGCCTTCTCCCTCGTTTCTCCCACCCTGTTCCCCTCCCCCTCCCTCCCTTGCAAGGTTTCTTTCAATTACTGGGGGAACTTGTACTTTCCTGAGTGAAACGGGGCGTTGCAAGACCTTCTTTCCTTCTCCCTCGTTTCTCCTACTTCCCTTGCAAGGTGTGTCTTTCAATTACTCCGGGGACGACGACGACTTGTACTTTCCTGAGTGAAAGGGGGCATTGCAAGACCTTCTTGCCTTCTCCCTCGTTTCTCCCACCCTATTCTCCTCCCCCTCCCTTCTCCTTCCCTTGCAATGTTTCTTTCACTTACTGTGGTGGGGGGGACTTGTACTTTCCTGAGTGAACCGGGTGTTGCAAGACCTTCTTCCCTTCTCCCTCGTTTCTCCTACCCTCTTCTCCTTCCCTTGCAAGGTTTCTTTCAATTACTGGGGCGGGGGGACTTGTACTTTCCTGAGTGAACCGGGTGTTGCAAGACCCTCTTCCCTTCTCCCTCATTTCTCCCACCCCTGGAATTGCTTTTGCGGAGTTTAGCAGACCTCGCTTCCAAAGAAATTGTGCGCAAGTCTTGGAGAAGTAAGCCCCACTGAGTTCAGTGGGCATTACTCATAGGCAAGTATGTGTAGGGTTGCAGTCTTACAAGGCTACAGATCGTCTTGTCCTGGTCTCTCCTTTGTCTTCTCTCTCCTCCCAACATAAATTGTAAGCTCTTGAGGGAAGGGACCCAACACCTTGCATGTCAATCTTTGGAAAGTGGCATGCACGTTAATATTATAATGCCATCAATTTCTACTGCTTGGGACAGTTACCAGAGAGGTATCCATATTAATTTGTGGCAGCAATAAAAAAGTATTGTTGCACCATAAAGATTTATTGTGGCAAAAGCTTTTGTGGACTGTACCATAATAAATTTTTAAGGTGTCACACAATGAGTGTTTCTCATTGACATACTTTTAAGGTGTTTAGGATTGCAGCCTTCGTTCCCTAGGGTTGTAAGTGTAAATCCACTGCTGGAGAGTAATGTGTGTTAGCCCATAATTTATATAGGCAAACTTTCTGCCTTTATTTGAACTCTTTACTTAGGTGTCTTGCTGTCCTCGCTGAGTCCTGAAGGTGATTGGAATATACATCCAGTACGCACCTGTGTTCTTTGCACACAGATTTCTGGTATGTGTTTATCTGTGTACCAATTCAGAGTAACACAGACCTGTGTGTGTTAGGGTGTGTCTGGGGCACATCACCTTTCATGACCCATCTGCCTGTTAAGGCATAGTGGGCATGCCTCTTGTTGTATATGCTGAGGACAGGCATTGCAGAAGGTTGCCCTCTGGGGTGCTTCACACACGATATTTTCCTAAGTGGGAATAATTTCTTTGGTAAGGAGAAAAACATAGATGGCACTAATGTGCAATGAATGTTGCAAAATATGCACTTGCCTGTGTTGCATGTGCTACATGTGCTAGGGATCCATGATGCGAAGTGGCCTTGCTTGTAATGTGTGCAACATGTAGCTGCATAAAATGTGCTAATTGTGTTATGCCTGTGTAAAACACAATGAAGAATGTGCATTTTAATGGCGCTTGCTGTTCCTGAACAATTGTCATTCTAAATGGGTTACAGATACAGGAAATACTTGAAATAGCACATTTAGACTTGAGTCTGAACTCAAGGTGATGCAGAGTACCAGTATATACTGCACTAATAGGTTTGCTGATTTCCACTGCTTAGGCTTCAACTTTTAAACTACATTACTCTAGTATAGCAGTAGGGAACCTGGTGCCCTCCAGATGTTGTGGGCTACTACTCCCATAAACCCCAACCAGCATGGTCAGTGGTCAGGGATTATGGGGGTTGTAGTCCAGAATGTCTGGAGGGCCCCAGGTTGCCTATTCCTGTTGTAGTACAACTTTTTAAATAAGAGATGCTGTGGATCAAGTGCTTCTGTTCTTGAGGTGGAGGATGAACTGTGTATGCTCTTTTTCTCATTCTGTATGTAAACAGTAGATTCTTAATGAAGGATAGGCTGTGCTTGTTTGTACATTCACTTTTCCTATGAGCATTTGGTGTGAGTGTAAGCAAGCTTTTTATATGTATGCTTCAACTTCAAATCAACATGGCAGGAGGCTCTTGCTAATAAAGAAAAAAGGCAATTAAGGACCCTACCACCAGAGTGGGCAAACTTGGTATAACACTTTACATTTTTTTTCTAATTTGGAGAAGAGTTTAATGCTGTACATAAGAATCCTGGAAGATACTAATTGTCTCTCCCCTCCCCGCCCCTCAGTCAATATGTTTTAATGGAAAACTTCATAGTGAGGGACTATGCTAAAAAGTCTGACATCTGGTTGCTAGGTTCTTTCTGTCCACCCTGCTTATATGCTTTTCTCTTATTGAAATAGCTAGTTTCTGGGTAGGAAACTAAGGCTGCGATGTGGATCCTATTGAACTCTAATTCTGAGTAAACATGCATAGGATTTTACTGTAAAGTACCCCAGAGTCTGTCTTTTTCTTTTTCTTGGTATTCCATCAGCAGTCCCTGAAGGCAACTGGAATTGTAATCTGTGCAACAAGGGCAAGGACATGTGTATGAGTGGCTGCCCCATTGTTGCGAAACGCCATTCCTTTGGAGACTTGCCATAATCTGAGCATCTCTGGGAAGCCTTGTCAGATTTTCCTGCTTGTGCTCCCTTCTTGGTGGCTGTAGCTACATAGGGGAGTGGCTTGGCATATGTTTCTGGCTCAAGTAATTAATGAGTGTTAGATTTCATATTGTTTTCTGTACTGAGCTCTGAGTTTTGTGCCCATAACATCTGTATTGGACCACAAATTTTCTAAAAGCACTGTTGCCATAGAAATAATTGTATAGCATCCAGGATCTTTAATATAGAAAAGTCCTCACTAGAGCTTCATCCTTAAGCACGCTTGGGAGTGAGTTCCATCAAGATAGGACTTTCGAGTAAGTGTGCACAGAGCAGGGTTGCAAGTTGCTTGGGGGTTGGCTGGGTGTGTGCAAGGAAGCACTTTTTAAGTCTTGCATGCTGCTTAAGACTTTGAGGTCACCTTTTGGCTTTTCCCTAAGCTGAAGTTTAATGTACCTTAGGATAGAGAAGCATACACCTTACATGCATGGCCTAGTTTTCACTGAGGCAGTAAACCTGTGTCTGGGCTGTAAAACTTCATCATGCAGGTCACATATTGGAATGCTTGTTCACACACACATAGATGTAGACACACACACAC
The DNA here is from genome assembly GCF_057233095.1 of Heloderma suspectum. Lineage (NCBI taxonomy): Eukaryota > Metazoa > Chordata > Lepidosauria > Squamata > Helodermatidae > Heloderma > Heloderma suspectum. Next base: position 7,452,927 of record NC_139471.1, on the reverse strand, counting down.
ACACTCACTCACTCTCTTTCTCTATATAGAAAACTGGCATGTTTATCTTATTTTTATTTCTTTAAAACATTTCTTGTCTGCCTTTCATGTTGAGGCAAAGGGTTCCAACCTAGCTTTTTCCCCATCATACTAGTCTTCAGTGTATAAGAATCTTTCCCCCAGGTCCTCCATGGAGTAATAATCTATCCAACATGTGACACCCCCAGCCTTGCAGTCTGAAATGGTATAGCCCAGCAATAGGTTCACTTTTTCAGTGAGAATTAGGCTTGTGACTTAAGGCCATGTTGCCAAGACTTTGTGGCAAGCAAAGAATGGAGCACATGAATGTGTTTTTATGGTGTTGGTCACAATATATCTACATACTCTGGGTGTGTTAATTCAGATTCCTTGAAGGCAGCCTTCCCCAACCTGGGGTTGGAGCCAGTTGGCTAGTTCGCATGTCCTGTGTGCAAGCTGCTTCCAGTTTGCATAAACAACCCACGAACATCCAGTTCATAGTTTTAAGTGTGACCTCCGAACTCTTGAGTAGTTCAACTCTGTGTTTATGGGGTAAACAACCCAGAGTTAACCTAACAACTCATTGTAGGTGAACTCTGGGTTAATTAACCCACAATTTAGCACTGTGATGTGCTAACTGGGTCAATGTTAGCCTAACCTAAGTTCCATTCACTTCAGTGAGTCTGCTTTAAGTAGGATTAATATTAGATACAACCCCTGGTGTTCTCCAAATGTTTTGGACATCAGCCCCAGCCAGCATTACAGATAGTCAGCAATGCTTGGAGTTGTATTCCAAAACATCTGGAGGGCACCAGGTTGAGGAAGACTGCTTTAAGAGCTTGCCTTCTCTAGAGTACAGTTAAGCGTGTATATTCCATACATACAACATTATGTGAAAAGTTAGTCAGATCCTAGACTTTTAAACAGAGTGAGTATGAATAGTGTGTTTTTCCTTCATCAACATATTACCAATTCCTCCCCGCACCCCTATGTGTTAGTCTGGAGAATGTATTATGTCACTACTAATGACATAATGGTTTGGAGAGCCCTGGTAACTGCAAATCTCTAACTATACATACCTGGCCAAGTAGCCACAGTAGTAATAATAGGACAGGAAAAATCTTAGAACTTGGCCATTCAGATACCTATGTATCTCCAGAAGAATATGCAAGGGGAAATGCATATCTGCTTGGTGCACTGATGCTGTTGTTTGAAGGCTGTACCTACAGAAGTTAATAGCTATGTTTGGACATCAAATTTAACCATGGTTTGTAATTACAGGAATGATCCTAACCTCCCCCCAGGCTGACATAATCCCCTCTTTCCTCCTCTGCAGCTGTGAGTAGGAGATCAAAAACTTTTGCTTCCATATTTGATTAACTGCAGTTTAGTGCATTCAAACAAACTGTAGTTAAACTATGGTTTGTTGAAACAAGCCAGCTTCATAAACCGAAGTTAAAATTAACCACAGTTTATTGGATTCAGATGGGAAAAGAAGCAGTGGCTAATTAAAAATGGAAGCAAAAGCTTCCAAACATCTCCTCGCACCTGTGCTGGAGGAGTCTGGGCACATGCAAGCCTGAGTGGAGGCTAGGCTTCTTCCTGTTGTGATAAACCATAGTTTATCATGATGTCCGAACACAGCCATGACCAAAAAATGACACAGTAACTTATTGGGTGCTGTGCCCTTACAACTGGTAATAAATACGCAGTCACTTTGGTCAGGGAAATGCCTTCTGAAACCCCTCAGTAATTATAGTTGCTCAGATGACACAGGCTGCACAAATCCTCTTTACTTCAATGGGTTGCAGTCCCACTAACTACTTAGTGCTTGGTCAGGTAAGTATTCCCAGCAGCATTATAACTCTGATCCAAAAATGGACATGTATGAGGCCTTTGTTAACAGGCTTGATCACTATTTGCTTTGTCTTGCAATACTGAACTGGCACCAAAAGTATTGATTTAGCCGGGTAACAGGGGGTGGTAGTGGTGGTTCATCTGAAGGGGGATGGTTTTATTTTTGGTGGCTCAAGGATGGCCATTTTCTGTTTTTAGACATTGTCCTACTGTTAGAAGGAAGTCTTTTGTATAAAATTGAGGGCTCCAAGATTTATATAGTGCTGTTAAATGGAATTCAGGGGCACAAGACAGGTGAATGTATGAGATAGAACAGGGGTCCCAAGGACAAGGCAGAAGTGGGGTCTGAACCCCAAAACATAAACCCATTCTTTGGAACCCACAGCTTTCTGCTACAGCACCCATTTCTGAGCAAGCAAACTGATAAGACTCGGAGACAAGTAACTTGGCCAAGAATGCCACTTAGGGCCCAGCGGTATTCTGGGAAATAAAGATGGTGCTGGAAGTTGGAGCATGTCAGACTCCTAGTTTAATTTTTTGAAAAATCTAAAAAAATGAAAATCAAGAGGGGCAGGGAGCCTGGTTGGCACCAAGAGATGGGCCCATGGGCACCATGTGGGAGACCCCAGAGATGGAAGATGTATTTGATGTTCCTTTACAAAGTTATTCTAATAGCCCCTTAATCTAGGTGCTGGCTTTTTTCTGTATTGTGGGTGACAATTGCAAAGAGTTAACAAGACAGAGTAGCACAAAACTAATATGGACTTGACCTGAAATGGTGTCATTCATAAATACAGCAGTCTGTCATGTATAGCATTACAGTGTTGCCTTTGCTGTAGTATAGTGTCCATGCTCTTCAGTACAGAGTTGATAAATTCAAATCAGGTGATCAAACAGCATGTGTGTTGTGCTTAGTAGTCACCTTCTGCTCTTGAGAAATAACATCTGAGTAGAAATTGAGAATGACATAAAAACCAAGCTTCAGGCGCTAGTTTATTATAGCTGGACGAGACCCGGTAGTTGTGCAGTCCAGTCTTCTGGCTGAGATAGGATATCCCATTTCTAAATTATCCCTTCAGATGCTGCTTTGTACTTTTCCTTGAAAGCCTGCAACAAAGTAGATTTCATAAGCAATTTAGGCAGTTTAAGCTTATTTTGGCAATAGTTTGTAATAAGTGTGTGTGTGTGTGTGTGTGTGTGTTGGGGGCAGGGGGATGACTTATCTTCCTCATCTTTTCAGAGCCTGACTCCTCTCTCTCTCCCCCCTCTCTCTTTCTTTTAAAAAAATGTAAATCTGTCAACATCTCATCCACCACTGCTATCATTTTTATGTTATCTGCTCCCCATCTCAACCAGTGTTTGCATCTGCCTGCTTTAATTGGTTAACATGGCATTCTTCCTTAATGAATTTCCCTTTACTGCTGTCCTTCTTGCCCAGTCTTCTTATCATAGAATCATTCCTTTCATATCATAGAATCATAGGCTTGGAAGGGGCCTACAAGACCATCCAGTCCAACCCCCTGCTCAGTGCAGGAAGCCTGATTCCCACGCGGTTTCCCATCCAGGTACTAACTAGGGCTGACCCTGCTTAGCTTCCGAGATCAGGCACATCCAGCCCTTTGCTTGTTTAAATTTGGATTTTAACCCCTCCTTTGAAGTATATCCAGTCCTACCCAATTTCTAGTGTAAACTTAAGATGCTTGTATTTGATGGTAGTTGTACAGACTGGCTAATGTAGAGTAGACTTGTCATTGACTCTGCTTGATGGAAATGCAGAAAATTAAGCTTAGTATGCATGAATCATTGTGGTTTTGCAATCGCATGAGTACTTCCTCCTTAAATAGAAAGGGCAGTGTATTGGATTCCCTTCCCCTGTGGTCTCTGCTATATCTTGAACTTGAAGGTGGATGCCCCAGTGCTACAGTCCCTTTACAGAGAAAGGAATAGAAGGAGACCAGGATAATAAAAGACTTAAAAAAAAATAGGTGCATGTCTTTGAGAGGAAGCTACAGCAGAGGCTGTGAAACCATAACCATGGGAGTAGTCCCCATACTTATACCCAACTTCCCTTACTTCACACTGGCACCATTGTTTAATGTTGTCAGGGCTTCTGTTGAAAGATTGCAGGGCTACATTAAGCATTGCTTCTTTGTGTCTGCCTAAGCCCCATCTATTAATTTTGCCTAGCTGCGAGCAGTTTATGCCCTTTCAGGCCTGCTTTTCCTCTGGTGAAGGGCATCTTTCCTGCCCAGTACATCCGTTCTGTTAAGCAGAGAGATATGGGTGGAGGTGCCTGGAATGAGCCCAGAGCCCTCTTCTTCCTTTTCATCAGGTTATTGGTGCTGTGAAGCAGTTTTATGATGTTATGAGGGAAGGTGTCCTGGAGTCCCAAGAAAAGTTAAAATCTGTTTTGGCTGTGCATAAGTGCTTGGGCACACCTAAGTCAGCTTTCTGTGCAGTGTTAAAAAGCTGCGGTTTTCAGTGTAGCTTGTACAAAATACTGCTAAAATGTGCACTACATTCAGATATCGATGCCCCGGTCTCCTGACTCCGATCACAACTTCTGCTATGCTTGATGGTGATGGGCAAACAGAGTGTGAGTAGCCACCAACCATAGCAGAAGTTGTGATCACTGTCATCAGTGTACAACCATTGGCATTGCAGAGCAGTGCATGCCTGAAGATACAGACTATAGAAGAATAATTGGAGGAGCATGATAACTATTAGGGGCAAGTTTTGAAAACTAGCACAATATCGGTAAAACTTCAGGGATTCAGAAATAAGAGCCCAAATGCGTGGTTTGCTAAAAGACGTTTCCTTCCAAGGATTTGTAAATGCTTCGCAAATCCTAGCACAATTATGCTTCTCAACAGGATTATAAGAAGTCCTCTTTTGGGAATTTAGTCGGGTGTAATTCAAAATCCTATTTTGGGTTTGAAAACTGCTATTGTTTATGCTGCAGGTATCAAACTGAGTTTCCCTTGGAGGCTGTTCTCCAGCAGAGCGACTCTGAATAAAACATGGGGATCGAGAAACCAGAGGGCGGGGGGTAGGGTAGCAAAATGAATATGTTCTGGCAAGACTTTTACTTCCCTTCTTCTCTCTCTTCCCCCTTTCCCCCAGTTTAAAAACAAATATTACGTGAAGGGTTGGGGAAAGATGAGAAATGTGTGTGGGAGCATAGTGTTAAGTAGATTCTGTCTTGAAATTAACTTGTTTTGAATTACTCTTACTCTGGGCAGAGAGAGCTTATGTAGCACCATGGCTAAGAATTTGACAAACTGGGAAGTTCCCAATTCAGTGCAAACTTACTAAGTAGCCTTAGGCAGTATTGCTTCTCTGCTAACCATGTTAAAGTGGTAATAGTCGTAAGGATTTCTGAGAAAATGTAGCAAGTGCTGTATAAAGGATGCTGAGTAGTCACTTAAAGATCCCCTTTAAAGTGGAAGATGTACTTGGGAATTGTGCATTTATCCCATGCAAATGCAGAAGCCATGCAAAATGTCTCTGGCATCCAAATGAGTTTTTGTGGCACAGTACTTGGGCATCCTTGGGAGCCCTGTATCCAGCTGGTCAACATCAAGTCCCTGATGCCAGCATACTGTCTTGTAGGCTTAATCTCTGAAGTGTCTCATTAGGCTGGCAAGTTTAGATGGCGTTCTGTAAGCAGGTATGGTTTGCTTATATTCTAAAGTAGGTCTGCAGTGGCTTGTGTTCTACCATGAAATGTATGTTTGAGGGTTGCTGGGTTGGAATGAAATATTTGCACGTAAGTACTCACTACAACTTAAATACTTGGTAGAGTTTGTCTTTTTTTGTACTGAAGAACAACTCAGTTGCCTCAGCCTGACTTTCAGTATGTATATTCTAACTCTGAGGCAAAGTTTTAATTCAGCATTGTACATAATATGACTTGCATTGTATGCTGTACTGCAGCCTTCCCCAAACTGGTTCTCTCCAGAGCTGTTGGACTGTAACCCCATCATTCCCAGACAGGATTGGCCATGCTGCCTGGAGATAATGGGGGTTGTAATCAAACACATCTGAAGGGAACCAGTTTGGGGAAATCTGCTGTATGTAGTATATTTGGTACATAACAGTATACTCCTAAGACTGGTTTTGAGAGTGTGTGCAATACACTGGAGATGTCAAGTATCTGAATATTAAAAATGAGTTTCAACATGTTTTAATCTGTTTTCTTAAACATATACTTGCAGCATATGAAGGTTAAAGATCACATATTATGATAGCATTGGTGAGCATAGCACTTTAGGGTGGGATAAGTGGAAAAAGAGGTATGTTTTCCAAGGGGCTTAGAATCTAAATTTCAGCAGCAGGGTACCAAATCAGGAAAGAGGAGGCCCGTTAACAAATGCATCTTCATGAACATTGATTAAAGAACACAGCCCAGCCTCATGAAGAGTTCTGGAGAACATGAAAGCTTGGTCACTGTTCTGTAACATTTTAGTTGGTCCTCATAAGGGTATTTCCCAACTGTGAATTCGTTTTTTTTGTACAGATCAACGAGGCCACCTTTCGCTTTTTTTCCCCCAGAGCAGCATATTTGACGGGTGTGATGATGCACGAATACTCTGGGGCGGGGGGGACATGTTGTGGGGGAAGCTCTCTGGTTGCGGCACCCACATTGCAAAGGAAAGTGTCATCCTCCATGGCCAGCATGGAAACACAGGATAGTAACTTTTTAGCAGGCTAGTTTAAAAAGGAGAGCCTTCTTTACTAAGTGGGCTGGCAGAGGAGGGATGGGCTTTACTTTCTCTGTGGCTGGCATCAGAACCAATTGGACTGGTGGAGGAGGGCCAGAAACCCATCCCTCCTCCACCTGCCGTTTCATTAACTCACTCACCTGCACACCTTGTTGCCTATGGCTGTCAGGCAGCTTGTTAAGCTAGAGATGGTCACCATCTTTCGAAACTGGCTTATTCCTAGAATTTGGGTTTGTAAGATTTGCCCCTGATAATCGAGCCCTTCATTCCAAAATGTGCTGGGCTCAGTCATAAAAAAATTTCACTGGCACCTTTGAGAACATGTTCTTTTGCATCCTGTCCCTGCTTCCCTTCTGGTATTGTATGTTCTATGGCTACTAGGCAACTTTAACGAGGCTGAGTGGATGCAAGCAATCATAAGTCTTGGAATCAGGTAGATAGTAGCTCACATTAATGCCCAAGAGTCCTTAGTTTCATGATCTTGTGTTAAAGGAAGTAGTCAGAATATTTCTTGCAGGGAAATGGCAGAATTGACTCTAAGTTAGTGGAAGTAAGCCATGCGTTCATGTGTTAACTTGTTAGGATTTTCTGATACTGGCTGGGTGTTCGATGTGGCATGTTCTGCTACGATTTTACCAGGAAGCCTGGAAGGTGCATTTGGAAAGTCTGCAGTATCTGGGTGTGTCCACTGTGGGGAAAGCTGCCATGATATTTTGTTGGAGAAATAAGAAGAGTTAACAGGCATCTGATGCTGAAGCAGCCTTTTAAAAGAAAGGTGTTGGCAAATGCAGTGGTAACTTCAGCAAAAGAACCGAGACTGAAAAAATGCCATGAACTTTAAAGTATTGGCTCTTGAGTTCTCCAGGGACCTAGGATCTCTCCTCTCATTATTGTATGTATGCAGCTTCATTATTTAAGACAGTGGGATAAGATGCAGGATAAATTTAACCATGCATAGTGGGAACATGTCATGTTTATGGCTCATGTCATAATTTAAACCTATATTAAAGTTGTGGAGAATTTGAGTTCTGCACTTTCCTAAACGCTTGTGCAGTGCAAGGGCGTAGAACCTCAGGGCCAAATCTAGCCCCCTAGATTTCCCCAGAAGGCCATGCCTGCTTCCCCCTCTTTCCCACAATCACCAGTTGTTGGGTGGTTGTCCCCCCTCCCATTCCAAAGGGTTGAAATGCCTCTCCTGAGGCTTAGTTAATGGCAGTAAGAGCTTTAAGGTAAAATCTGCTGGCATATTTGTTTTTTTGGCCATGCCTCTTTTGTCTTCAGCCCCATCCACTCCTGGAATGCAGCCCTCAAGAGCTTCTCCAAAATCAAATTCGGCTCTTGGGCTGAAAGAGGTTCTGCACCCCTGGTGTAACGACTTCCTTAGAGCTAATCTGGAGACAGGGGTGTATGGCTGGCTTTTAACAAGATAATATACAATGCCCTCTTATTTTATTTAATTTTTGCAACAATGTCCATAAAAATGACCAGTCCTCAAAAAATTTAGGTTGCCTGCCTGGCTAAACAAAGTAATTTGGTACAAAGGTCTGGTATAAACTTGAAACCATATGGTACAACAATGTTGAGCTGTGTCTGGCCAATGCCTGCATGGGAGGCCACCTGAAAACCCCATGAACATCCCTTTGAGTTCCATAATGGAAGAAAGTAAGGCTGTAAGTATTAGTGGTCTAAAGGGAAAAATAACACTAACTTTGATAAAGCAAAGGGCTGGATGCGCCCAGTCTCGTCTGATCTCGGAAGCTAAGCAGGGTCAGCCCTGGTTAGTACTTGGATGGGAGACCACCTGGGAATCAGGCTTCCTGCATTGAGCAAGGGGCTTGGACTCAGTGGTCTTGTGGGCCCCTTCCAATTCTATGATTTTATGAAAGCATCCCCACACGGTCAGCCGGAGGCAATAGGTATTTGCAGACGACTAGATAAGTGGCTGTTTTGAAGCTTGCTCTTATTAAATATCTATGGTGCTCTGAATTCTTGTTGCACAGTGTTAGGAAAAAATCCTGGGTGTTTGAAAACATGATGTTTTCCTAGAGACTGGAAATCTTAGCAGCCCTGTTATGCGCTACATCAGTGGAGGCTTCATTACTGAGATTGCAGGTATAAGGTGACCATTGTACAGCTCAGTTTTAATCGCATGTACTTGAAGTAAGTCCCTCTGATTTCAGTGGAATGTTGTTTCAAGGATGCTTATGATTATACCCTTATTCCAAGATCTCAACATATGTACTGAGTCCATACCCCTCTATTCCATCAAAGGTATCTATTGTCTTTTTTTTACCCAAGATGACATAAAACAATGCCCAGTAAATATTTAGCGTGGAGACTGACAATCCTAGGTGTTCCTATTCTCTTTGAGAGAGGGGAAGGAAACGATCACCAGAGATAATTAAGGCAACAAAGGCTGGTGGCTTTTGCTGCAGATATGAATCAGGAGGATGCAGTCTTGCAGAGCATGTTGAGTTCTGAGCTTTGAATACCATGGAGGAAAACAGCCTAGAAAAACAGGGTTAACCACATTTAACATATGAGTGCAAAATATTTACCACAGACTTTGCCTGTCTGCAACTACCTTCTGAAAGATTGGTATAGGCAGACAAAAATTGTGGCAGGGTGCTTTGAGCAATGAATCTGGCAAGTTACTTTGCAGCAGGTGTCTGATGGTAGTTACAGGGTTTCGTAACTGTTCACACCCGTATACTGAATTGGCTCAAGCAAGTATGCACATATCCTTGTTGGCTAATGAGCTACTGTCATTCATGAGTCACACAAAGGTTGGGAGCAGGTTGGCATTCTGTTGGCCCAATCAAAACAAGACTATAGCATTGTTTGGTTGGAGCTCATGGCTCCCTACCAGTGAGGTTGTGTTTTTACGGATCTGCCATCTCATTGGAGCACTAAGATGTTAAAATTGCTAAAAGAAGTGAGTAAAGGAGGCAAGTGGGAGCAAATAATCCAGAATCCTGGCTTAACATTCTGTGCAAACATGGCCATTGCCTGTAAAACTATTTTTTTTTTGTAGTGTCGATATGCCTTTGAAGTAGCTACAGAAGGCAAAGAGCTTCTTTCTCACTACCCAAGAATAAGGAGTATGACCCGGTTTCATTACACAACAAATGTTGAATGTGCCAGCATAAGGGGGCCGTTTCTGTACCATCTTCTGGCAGATACCCTGCGTGTGCTGTATTATGTTCAATTGCATCACTCTTCACATTTGGCAGAACTGCAGCCATTTCTGCAATTGAAAATAAGAACAGTATAAAATAGACAATAAAAGTCCTTGTAAAGAAAGAATCTTACTGCGAGATGTTAAATTTGACTTAATTTTGGCTTCTGCTGCTTGTCCAGTACTTCAGATTACCCATTTAACTATAGATAGCATCTATATGCTATCATATATATAGCATATGCCTAGTGCACTACACTTTTCAAAATACCAGTGTTTCTGTTCTTGCTGATTTTAAAGGCTGATGTGCTTTATGTGGAATGACATTATATTAAATTAGGCTGGCCACTCTTAATGGCTGGGTTCACACAACATGCTAAGCCACCCTGTGAATAAGCCAGGGTGGATTGGTTGTTCACAGAACAACCTACGGTATGCCCGACAGATGATTGGGTTTGCCATGGCTTCTTCTCCCCCTCAGTCCACCATCTGGCTCTGGCACATACCCCAGGCGCCTTTGCAGCAGAACCTGTCCTGTCTCCTCATCCTGGCCCCCTCCCTGCTCCAGTCGCTACCTCTTTTAATTTGAAGTGGAGTAAATAACATACAAGGAAATTGACAAGGCAAGCCTGCCAATAGGCTAATTTGTGCACAGTTGCCAACCTGGGGGGGAAATAATACTAAGGGAGAGGAGGAATCTATTTGCGCAGTTGAGAAGCACTGAAAAGGGGGGGAAACGCAAGAGCAGTAGGTGCAACCAAAGGGGATGGGGACAATATCTCCCACTTACCAATGAAATCCTTTCACTATTAAGTGTTGAACTGACACTTGTCAGTGTCTTCCTCCCATTAGACACTTCCCTGAGTCTCCAGCCAGTCCAGAAAGGGGAGATAAATTGCTCTTGAGAAGGAGCCGTGAAAAGGGGTGGCAAGCTAATATCTTCCCTTTCTAGACTTGTCAGAGACTCAAGGAAGGGTTGAATGGGAGGAGGACACTGACAAGTGTCAGTTCAGTAATGAGAGGATTTCATTGGCAAGTGGGAGATATTGTCCCCCCCCCCATCCCTCTTGGTGCATCCACTTCTCTTACCTTGGCATTCCTTTTGACTGCTGAAACATACAAGGAAATTGACACAGCAAGGCTGCACATATCAGACAGCGGAATCTGTGCTCTTGTGAAAGAACAGGAAAAAAAAAATACGGCCCCATTTGTGTGCTTCCAAAAGCCCCAAATATTTTTTTAAAAGTGGCAAACAAGTGATGATCCCTCCAAAGTGCTGTTTGGGCATCAGTGGATGGGCAGTCACTGATGAGGGAGGCTGGAGGTGGCACTGGTGAGATTGCAAAGTGCAGCATGGGCTTTTTTGCCATTCCTGCCAAGCAGCTCTGTAACCAATCCCAGCAATCCATGACAAAGTCACTCTCCTGGGTTCAGTCAACATGACAACCTACCATGAATATGAACAACCCTACAACAAGCCATGGGTTCTCAGGATGGCTTGTTCGAGAAAAATAAGACACCCTTTGGAAAACGCACTGGGTTCGGCTGCCTGTGGTGGGGCTGTCATGTTGTGTGAATCCAGTTGAAACTGCTTTATGCTGAAGTATTTTCTACTGATGGGAAGATTCATAAGTGGGGTGCAAATATGTGCATTGCTCCTCTAAGCATGGGCTTAAGATAGATGCTTTTAATTAGAATTGTAGAGCCTACTCAGATCTTCTACTAGCATTTGGTTCTGTGCAAGTAGTTCGTTCTTCTGCATGCAGGGGAGAGGCGGCAGGAGTAAAATTTAATTATGGTATCTGACAAAGTGTAGATTTACAACTAGAAAGTAGCTGACCCTTTCCCTCCTTCCTTTGAAGCAGTCAAATGATGCAGGAGTAACACTTTGAAAGTTTACAATTTACGCTTGCTTGTAAGCTCCTATTTTCAGTTTCCCTCTTGAGGAAACGTAGCTGCTTATGTTGATCCATTAGAAAAAAAAACCAAAAGTAAACGTAGGGTAATACCTTTTCTTAGGCTCAACTAAAATGTCACTACTTGGTCATTACTTTGGGATAGTTTTGCTGGTGCTAATACCCTTCTGTGGCTTCTTGAAGGCATCTAAAATTGCTTAAATTTTGTGCAGAAAGGCTACACGTGGCTAGGTAAATAGATTCGACTTACAAGTGGCACCAGTCAGAACCAAGTATTCCAGTAAGCTCTGGGCTTAAATGTTCAAGTAATCCCTCTGTGAGTATTCAAAAATAATAAATTCTCTGAGATGTTCATTTCCTATATAATATATAGGAAATATATAATAGGAAATTCTATATAAAGGGGTTGGGGAATACTTCACAACTATGAAGTCAGTTGTAGGCCAAGCAAAGCCAGATGACACTCGGCTATCTGTGACTAAAAGGAATGTTTGTGGCAGGGCACTGCTAAAAGGTCCAGAACTTCCTTGGTGATGAAGCTGTGCAACTCTGGGCAACAGTGTAAAAAGATGCTTATAAGTAGCCATTGTACATCTGATTGGTTAGCAGTAACTCATGGTTGTTTAACCTCATGTAGCACAAGCCTATAAAATAGCCACTCACTTGGTTGCCTGTGGTGGCAAAAATTGCTTTCAGGTGACTAGGCAGAGAAGCTTTTAAAAATGTGCATCTCTCTCTTCTAGGTCACAAATGACCCCATTAAACTAATGTTCCAGTGGTTTCTTTCCATCCGCTAGACATCGTTAAAAGTGCTGGTTGTGACCACAAAAGCTCACATATCTAAGAGATTACTTCCTTCATTCATTAGGTCTGGGGTGGGGAACCTGCAGTCCAGGGGGCCTCATGTGGCCCTCAGCATCATTTGGCTCTTGATCTCAGGACACCCCTCTGGGAATCACTTCATGACAGGTAGCGAAGGGATTGGATGGCACACAGAGAGAGTGAGAACTATGCAGTGCTGAAAGCCCCACCCACTAGTGGCTTTGATTCCTCCCACATTTGCCCCTGCTTTATTTTTCCCGTGAGTAAGCTGCCTTTGATAGGAAAAAGGTTTCCTACCTGCCTTATGCCCATTTCTTCTGTAATTCCCCAAGAGCATATTTGACTTATTCTGATACAGATGACAAATTCACATAGCTGGCATTCTCAAGGTGTTGCTTTACAATTGTAGAAGCCTTCAAAGATTTAATGGGTGAGCTTACTCTGAGGGGTTTGTGCAATATCTTCTGCATTGGTTGAGACCTTGCAAGAACTGTGGGGTTTGGCTAAACACTTTTATGGCTAAAACTAAAAACCTCACTCCCCCTACCCCATCTTCTCTGCCTGTGTAGGTAATTCATGTTGGATTTGATGATCATAATGTTTTTGTGAGGCTGGGGGTGTGACGGGGGGAGAAAAGTTCTTCAGGATTTCAGAAGTGAAAAATGACTGCCGGACTGTGTTAGTCTCTCTCTCTCTCTCTCTCTCTCTCTCTCTCTCTCTCTCTCTGATTTTGGTTGGTATGCCTCCAGATCTTCTCCAGATTAGTTATTCTGCTCCAAAATATAACTGTAGTTAAAACCTCGGAAACAGTTCTTGGTATGAATATTTAGAATGATTTAATGAACTGCTAGAATAGCTAAGATTTCTTAGGGGGTGGGCGGGCGGGGGAAGGGGAGTGAGTATGTGCGTATGTATAAAATATATACATGTACACACAAATTGATTCAATTGCTTTTGACGTTTTCTGGTTCCCTTTATCTTAGAACTACTGAACTATACCTGTGAACAAAACAGATAATTTGGAAGTTGGCAACAAAAGCTTGCAGTGTAATAACTTCCTCTTCTCTTTTTTCCTTCTAGTGCCACAATGGCAACTGCACCTTACAACTATTCCTACATCTTTAAATACATCATTATCGGTAAGTCTAAATATACTGTACCTACGGATACTTCAAGTGGCTTAATTCGTTGGGTCAGTTTCTGCTAGAGGTTTAAATACCGTTCTCCTGTTTTCTGTCTGTACTTGCTTTCCAAAAGAGCACCTAACAAAAGGCAGTGTGCAAGGAACAAATGTTTAATTTCAGCTTTATCTTCTTATCTCTAGCTTATGAGCTTACTTGGAAGCAGAAGTAGCTCTTCATGTTTTCATTGTTTCATAAATTGCAGTGAAGTATGTTTTTTGGAAAATTTTGAATCAGAAAACTTTCTGGATGTGAGAATTCTCCCAATGTGAGAATTAGGATAATTTGCATAGGGTCACTTGCATAGGAAAATTCTCAGTTTGCATCAGAAAATTTTCGGATGCCCTAGAGAGATCTACTTTAATTGTTTTACTTGTATTTAGTAAACAAAGCTAAAGAAGTACCCCATGTTATTTTTTTGTCCCACTACATGACAAATATTTGATCTAAAATATTTGAAGGGGGAAATTTAAAGCATGCTTAACGTGATTTAAATGTTATATGATGTAGAATTTTTTATTGGAATACCTGTAAACATTTAAAGACAGTCGCATGTACTGTACATGTTTACATTTAAAAAACAAAGGTATTAATTTTAGCAACCCAAAGACCTGTGCATGATATACTGGCAACCTTTCATCTATTTCAGCAGAGTTCAGGTCTCTTCCACTAAGCTCGCTGGAGCACCTTCTGTTTTGCTGTCACTACTTTTTAGTTCCATTTCACTCTGAGACATACATGTAGTCCGCTGACTTAGATGGAGTCTCTCAATACTTGCTAGGGGTAATCACCTGAAAAGCATTAATCCCCACTTTGAAACTGCCAAGCTTGCTTAATATTGTATTTGCAGTTGGCATATGTTCTTTTTTTTTTACTAATGAACTTATGAAATGGAAAAATTTTCTGCCCCGCATCATTGATAAACGGCTGTGCTTCTTAGCTGGATTTGTGTGTTGGCTTTAAAATTATCATAATACTTATTGAATTGTCCTTTATAGAAATTTCTTGGATTGTTGAATGAATATAAATTTTGGTGTGTGTTTTTTTTTAAATGAATTTGTTTGAATTGATACATTACTGATGTCATATTTCTGATGTTTTACTCGTTATAAAATTTCTATCCCTGTTGTAAACCACGGAGAGGTGGTATACAAATTAATAGTGAGAGTTCTAGTGTGATGCTGAACTAGCATTTTAGTTAGGCTTATTTTCCTTTCCTTTTTGCACAAGAGTTTTTTGTGCTCTGGGTTGCTTGGCCCTGCGCAACATGCTGAACTGAATCTGAGTAGGTTTTGTAGCCTTCAGATAGATTGCTGTGCTCTTCATCTAGGGGAGGGCAATGCTGGGCAAGGAATTTCTGTTGCACAAATCATTTCTCAGTGTGCAGACAGCTATACAGTCCTGTTAAGCTCCATCAGGAAGTGAGACTGGAGAGATTTGCCTTTATTCAGTTGTTGCTGGTGGGCTGGGATTTGATCCTGGGTTTATGTCCAGCACTTGACACAACATGTTCCACTGGGTAGTAATATGATCTGGAGCAGGGGAAAGCTTACAGCTGGCTGACGATGTATACTCTTGGCCCCAAATTTCATATTTCTTTGCAACATGGTCTAGGTGTTGTTGACACCTTGAAGCTTTAAATGTTTTGCGGTGGGGTTAAGCTCTTGCCAAATGGTTTATGCTACTTCTGAGCAAGGGTATACTGAAATGCCTTGTTGGCTGCTTGACCTCTTGCTGCTATTCTGCAAGTGGCATTCGGATACTTAACAGGCCAGTGTTAGACTGGACACTTCAAAATTCTGCTTGGCCATAAACTCAGTTCACAACATTGCCAACAACCCAAAAGGCAAAAAATCCCACACTTCCTCCAAAAAGGTCAAGATGATGATGAACATTGTACACCCCCTCTTTCATCCTCAGAATCAACTGTGTCATAGTTTAGGCTTTAGTTTAGGGACCCAAAGTCACACAGTGACCCAAGTCACCCATCGCCAACAACCCATGGTTAACAAACCGTTACATGGTAGGAAGCCATTTTTGAAATGCTAACCTTTATTTTTTCTTCCCTTGAATAGGGGACATGGGTGTAGGAAAGTCCTGCTTGCTCCACCAATTTACAGAAAAGAAATGTAAGTGTGTGCACAGTCAGTCAAAGTGGTAACACGCTTTAGTTCTTTCCACCATGTACAAGTTCATTTGGACTTCTGTAGTATCATTGATCTGCCTGGCTTACAGTCTGTGGGACTGATTCTAGCACAGCTGAGTCAAAACCACTTGGCAGGATTGTATAAAGTGTGGTTATTAAAATGAGCATTTAAACACCTTTTGCTTCTAAGTATATTTCAGCCTCTGACCTGGTTTGCATGACGGGAGGGTGGTTAATAAGTCATGGTGGCTTGTTAACCACCCTGTGCATGCCCGTTGCTTGCAGACCAAATTTATATAATCACTCCTTGCTGGTGCAGCTTGTTAGGATGTTTGAACCCAGTGAGGGTGGGTAGTTGGGGTGGTTAACAAACCACACAGAACCCATGGCCTGTTCTAGGTTGGTTGGTGTTTCGTTAACCACCCCAACCACACACCCTCACCAAGTTCGGATGCCACAACAAGCCACCCCAGTGAGGGGTAATTAAATCTGACTGGTATGCACATGGTTAACAAGCCACAATGGCTTATTAACCACCTTTGTGTCATGCGAACCAGTCTACACTCTTAACTGGGTTTGGAAAAGCATGATTTATAGCCAAAAGCACCTCTGTGTAGCTGTGATACAGCTTGAAATGGTGATGTGCCTTGTGCTGGTTATTTAAAATTGAATGTCTGGCCATTGGTCTGGCTCATTATTGCAGATTTTAGTAGGGTTTAATGTGATGGTAACTGACCAAAGGCTGTAAGTCCCAGCTAGTTTCTGTCTTTTGCCAGGTTGGGTTTTTTTTTTTTAAAGAGAGCCAAATTTACTTTAGATTTTCAAGAACAAAACAGGTACTGAGGTCTAGAGCTATTGAGCTTTTGTCACACCAGTTGCGTCTTTCTCATTTTTGATGAGAAACATGAACTTGAACAGGCTGGAAATGGGATGGTGCTATATAGGGAAAAGCCCATAACCCTGTTAACTAGAAGTATAGTGCCTTGGTAGGGATTGATTTCTTCCTCTTTTTGCTGGGATGGGTGGGCTGAAAACTGAGAAGCTGGTGTTAAGCAAGTCTTCAGTATCGATGTATTTGCTTAAGTGTTGTTGGGAAACGCTTGAATCATCTGAATCTCTCTCTCTCTCTCCTTGGCAATAGTTATGGCAGATTGTCCCCATACAATTGGTGTTGAGTTTGGTACAAGAATAATTGAAGTTAGTGGCCAAAAAATTAAGCTGCAGATCTGGGATACAGCAGGACAAGAGCGATTCAGGGCTGTCACACGGAGCTATTACAGAGGAGCAGCGGGAGCTCTCATGGTCTACGACATTACTAGGTAAGATGTTTTCCTGCGCTATAGACATCCTAGGCACACTTGCCTGAAACCAAACACTGCCACGCCTTAACTTGTGGTAGTCATGCAGCTTGTTAAGGTTAACTGGTGAAATTAAAATCCTGACTCTTCTAGTTTTTAATACACCTAAGAACCACCCTGCTGGATTAGGCCAGGGGTTCCTCTAATCCAGCATCCTGCTTCCACCAGTGGCCAGCCAGCTTAATAAGCACCTAAAATGTTCTAAGCACTGTGCAGCTATTGGAAGATAAGACCAACACTGCCTGAAAGCTGATAACCTAATAGCTATGATACAAGGAGAAAAGGAATGGGTAGGGAAGCAAGCTTTGGGGCAACAACTCTGTCAGTGACCAGTAGATTGGGGAGGGGGCAGATTGGTCTTTTTCTTGCCATGATCTTCCTGAGAGGCAGGGGATGGAACCTCCCAGTGGCCACTGATCCCCTGTCTGGTGGCAGAGTGGTGTTACCGCGAACCCCCCAAGCAGGCCATGAAGGCAGTGCCCCCCCATTGCCTCCCCCCATTGCCTCCCCTGACAGTGTAGCCTCTGAATATGTGGGTGCCCCTTTGGCCTCTGCATTTGGCTAATCCATTTTACAGGCAGCAGCCATCACCACATCTTGTGGCAGTAGACTCCATAGCTTGGTTATGCATGTATGAAGTAGTATTTTCCTGAATCTCGTGGAGGGCATCTTCCGCCTCGGGATGGCGCCGCCTCCTGGAGCTTGTAGGCAGGGTCCACATCTGACTTCTCATTTCTCCAGTGGGAGGAGCCATCCTGTTTTCCAGACCAGCCCGGCCTAGCGGGCAGCGTGGTTAGCACCAGCTGGAGCTTCTAAGAATCCACCCTACATCTTGTTTTTTCTTAAGGGATAACCCTCTGTCTGTCCTTCTTTCCTTCTTTCTTCTTCTGTACCCTCTCCCTCTTTCTACCCTCCCATTTTTCCCCACCTGGCACGCCCAGCTAGAATGGTGGCGGGGGGGGGGGGGGCTCACAAGGGGTGGTGGCGTTTCAGTCTCTGCTGCAGTCCCTTGGTGAGCGGAGACATCAGAACAACCCGCAGTGGTTGCTCCGCTACAAGCAGGTGGCAGCTCCACTGGCAGGAGCAAGTGAGTGGCGGCTGTCTTGCGGCCAGGGCCCATCATTGCCTGCACCCATCACAAAGTGTGGTGCAGCGAGAAGATTCCAGAACCTCATGTTTGCCTCCAGTTGATCTGAAGCCAAACCAGGGCCATGCTGTTGCCGCCGTGGAACTGAATTCCAACCCCATCCCCTTATAGACCGGGGGGGCAGGGGGCGGGCTAGAGGAGGAGAAGAACCGACAGTCCTTTCCTAGCCCTTTCACCTCATCATGGAGCCAACAAGGCTATGGCATTTTGGCACCAAACGACTCGGAGGGACGCAGTGAGGTGGGGGTGAGTAACCTAGATCTGCAAGCCCCCAACACAAAGCTGCCCCCCTACAGCAGGTGCAATGGGTGAGCCAAATAATTTCCCAGAAAATACCAAGTCAAGGAAAGGGTCTTCCTATGAGTAAGCCCCACTCCCCCTCTCCCTGCAAAAAGCACAGGGGGAACAGAAAGACGAGCAGGAGCCACTCTAAACACAAAGAACAAAGTGGGTGTAAGAAGCTTAGGGAGACCTCATCTGATTGCAGGTCTTTCAGCCCCTTGTCATCACCCTTCTTGTCCTTCCCCCAAGTGATATAGGGGTAGGGCTCCTCCTAATGATCTCAAAGTCTCTGGCAGCGGCAAAAGGAAGGACTCGGAAGCATGTAAATCATCCAAATGGGGAAAAGCATCACAGAGAGCCATCCCCCTCCTTTTCAGATGAGGATAAGGACACCTGTGGTTCCAGTAATGAGGAGGAAGTAAAATGATCAAAGGAAGAGTTAGATTCTCCTGCATCTCAAAGATGTTTTCAGTGGAATTCTTCCCAGCCCAATTAGCCAAAGCAAGCAGAATTCTTCACATTACTGAGGACAGTAAACCAGAGGAAGCTGTAACCCCCCCTTTTGCTGGGGTCCAAACTGTTTTCCCCAAAGGTCCGCCCAAACCCTTAATGGTGCCCTTTCCAGATTCTGTTCCAGATGTATGGAAGGTGGAATGCGCTACACCAGGAAAAATTAAACAACTGCACAAACTGACTAATAAACCTTGCCATAACCTGCCTGCAAAGGTTATGGATCAGCTTAAAATTCCAGTAGTTGATGCCTCAATTGCAGCACTGACCTCTTCAGCAGCCCCCACTGGTAGGAAAAGTGGATTTAAGGACCCATGTGATAAGCGAGCCAAAGTGGCCCTGCACAGAGGCTTTGAGGCTTTGGCAGCTTTCAGGGCATCAGCAACTAATTCCTTTTTTGGTAGGGCATCCTGCAGGTGGGCAGAAGAATTGGCTGGATTGGACCTGATCCCCAAATCTGTTAAGGATGGCCTGAAGAAAATCTTGTACACAGCTGCACTACTTGCCCGACTCTTCCCTGCGCAAAATCCAATTCAGAGCCAGGGCAGTAGCTGCCAATACAGCAGTGAGATGTAATTTAACATATGGCTCAGAAATTGGAATGTGGATCTGGGATCCCAGATTAAACTGGCCTTTGCAGGTGCCTGACCTTTCAGAAATCCACTCCACAAAGTCTGGGTGGAAAATAAGGAAACAGAAGAAGAGGAAAAGAAACCTAAGCCACAGAGATCCTTTCGTTTTAGCAGATGTGGGCCTAAATCAAAATGGCAGGGTGGCTTCAAGCCTAAATGGCAAAAAATCTACAAGCCTAATGACAATCCATAGATATTGATGACCACAAATTGCTCCTCAAACACAACAAAGAAAAAAAGAACTTGTCTGCCTGATGCCAAGCCAGCAGCAGGAGCATTGGGGTGGGGGGTGTCTGCTGGAATTTGTGCCCACATGGCTCCAGACAGCCTTGGACAGGTGAGAGAGATACACCGTATCCAGGGGTTATTCCCTAGAATTTGCCTGTCTCCCCAGGGACAAGCCTACCAAGCTTCAAAACTTTGTCAGTGCTATCAACCACTTGCTGAAAACAAAAGCCATAGAACAGTTTTGAGTTTTCTTGCTGGAACCAGGAGTTTATTTTTTCCCCAAAAAGAATGAGGACATAAGAGCCATTCTGGAGCAACCCTGAACAAACAGGATTTCTTGGCATTGGTAGACCTGGCAGAGGTGCACCTGCATGTTCTAATCAGAAGAAAACACCAGAAGTTCAGCTGCAGCACCCAACAACTGGAACACCTGCAGGTAATGTTGGATGCCACTCGCTTCGGGATCACAGAAATCTCACAACTGGCAGTATCTGTTCATGCTCAGAGGACAGCGGGGCTTATGACCCCAGCTCAGCTGTTGGGCACGATGGTGTCGTGGTCAAGGCTTGGTGCATTGGTCAAGATTCTACTTGCACCAACTTCAGAGACGGCTACTTCCATACCAGAGCCAGATTACCTCCTGTTCTCACAGTCAAATCGACCTTCTGGAGCAGGTCCATATGGAACTGGAGTGGTGGTTTGTCTAGACAAGATTCCAAGAGGGAATGAGCCTGGAAGATCCAGAGAGAGTCACCATAACTCTTTGGGTGTGTGTGTGTGTGTGTGATCTGGGAGTGACTTAGGGCATTTGGAGTCAGAAGAAACAGCAGCACAGCATCAACTGGCTCAAGCTAAGAGCTTTTTGACGAGGTCTAAGAAACTTCAGTCTGGTCATAGGAGAAGTGTATGTCCTCATCAGAACAGACAGTGTGTCAGCCAAAGCTTATGTGAACAAGTGGGGAAGAACTCAAGCTCCCTCAGCAAGGAAGCCCACAAGCTACTGACATGGTCAGGTCCTTCTTTCCCCCCAAAGTTAATTCCCTGCCCATAGGGGCCCAATTCCTGCCCAAATCCTGGCCATCCTCATGAAGAATGCTGGCATAGGATAGATGTCTGCTGGGCACTAAGGAAGCCCTCCTTGTATCTTTTTAGGGAAAATCTGCAAGGGTCAAGGTTTCCAAGTCAACCATTTTCCGCTGGCTGAGGGAAATCAGGAGAGTATCCACCTGTGCAATCTTTAGGGGTAGCTCTTCTACAGAAGATACTTGTAGGGCAGCCACTTTGTATTGTGACAAAATTGATAACTATGCATCGGCGAGCCTTCGAGAGGTGTGCAGTCCGGAGGGTGACAGTGCGATAGCATGCCAGTCTGGGAAGCTCACCCATGGCTTACAAGGCTCTTGAAATATCCCAAGGTGGAGAATGCCTTCTGCAAGACTCGGGAAAGAGGAAACTCCCGTACTGTGAATTTCTGTTTCCTGAGTCACATGGAGGGTATTTGGCCTGCCTCTAGTTCCAAGATCAGCATACCAGGGAAAGACTACGGATAGTTAATGTAAAACATTTTAAATATTTTAGAGGATTCTGCCATTGCCACACATGAGGGGTGGTGCTTGGGTTTTTCTGGGGATGTCTCGTTACCCTGTCTTTCTGCCTATTCTCAGTGGGCTACTTTCCATGATCAAAGTAGGCCATGGTGCTGTGATTTAAATAAGCCACGTGTGGGGCATGATTTCCATAATTGCCACCTGGGCACAGCCTGTGTCATCCAAACCCGGGTGGCATGGCTTGTTAGAGGGGGAAACAACCTTCCACTAACCCTACAAAGCCCATGGGTTATTGGTTCAGACAATACGACAAGCGATACCTGGGCGGTGATTATGGAAATCATGCCCAGAATATGCCACAACTTTAGTAAGCCACGGTGGTTTATTTTGATTGTGCAAACCAGGTCAGAGTCTGTTAGTAGTTTGACATACGCCCTTGGTGTAACTTGTTTTTGTCATTGTTATATTAGTTTAGTAAGAGGTGAGGAGTGTTTGCTTTCCATTCCAGCCAGGATGGCTCCTTCCCCTGGAGAAATGAAAGTTAGATGTGGACCCTGCCTACAAGTTCCAGGAGGAGGTGCATCCTGAGGTGGAGAATGCCCTCCATGTGACTCAGAAAACAGAAATGTGCAGTAAGAAAATTTCCTCTTTTCTCAAGTCCTGAATTTACTACCATTGGATTGACTAGGTGACAGCGAATTCTAGTACTGCAGAAGAAGGCTAAAAGTGCTTTCTCTTTCCACTTTATCCATATCACCTACCAATTTTTCTTTGTGGACGTTTCTGTAAGGGACACATATGCCAAACATTTTTTTTAAGTGACAATGTTTTGAAAATCTAGATGCTATAAATGATGAGTCATTGTCTTGGGTTTTAAACTGAGCTATAGCCAAGGTTGCTTCTTTAATAGATCCTCCTGTTTTTCAGCCCTTAGAGTTCTGCCATATTTTCCATAAAAGGGAAATTAGTCAGTGAGAAGGAAGGAGGACCTGTAAATACTTCTCCTTTTTTTAGCTTAGTCAAGAAATAACAGTCTGTGTGGAGGAAAAAATGCAGTATTCTTCATAGCCAAGGCTAGCTATTCAGGAGTCCGTGTTTCTTTGCTTCACGTACATAATACAGGAAAAGCAGCTTGCAACAGGTTTTTCACTAATAAGTGGAACTAGGAACATATTGACATTTCAACAGCATCTATTCTATATCAGACACTTTATGAGTACATTAGCGATGCCTGTGCATCTAATTTTGTATATAGTACCACGTAACTGAACTTCATAGAATGAGAACATCATATGAACCGAACTTCATAGCCACAGAAAGGATCCTGAGACTGAAAGTACATTCTTGATATGATGTGCTGCTTCTATTGTTGCAACTTGCTAGGTGTGTCAAGCTGCGCGTTGGGCAGCTTCGTATGTGTAATGGGGTCTAGGCATTGGATGCCCAGGTGAGAGGAGTCTTTCTGCTTTTATCAGGTTCCTTGCAAGGAGTGTGTGTATTGGACTACCTTTAAGACATGGGTGAGCAACACATGGTGCTCCAGATGTTTTGGTCTACTAGTCCCATGAACCTTCTTTATGCCAGGGGTGGGCAGTAGATCTCCAGATGTTTTGGACTTCAGTTCCCATGTTGGCAGGGGCTTTGGGGAGTTGAAGTCTGGAGATCTGCCTTCTGCCCACCTCTGGGCTATGCTGGCTAGGGCTGATGTGAGTTGTACACCAAAACATCTGAAGAGCCACCAGTTGACCATCTTCACTTTAAGGACAGATGCATTGAAGCCAGAGAATCATAAACTGAATTTCTTTAAAATTGCTGGAAAAGATACAGAGCAGAGAAATGAGGTTTACTGGTCAGTCCTACAAAAATAAAAAACAGGAAACCTTTTTTCAGATCATTGCAAGCCTCAGTAGACCTTACAGCATACACCTGCATCTTGGGTACATGCATGTATGTTCCCTCTCTTTTCCCAGATACACAAGATCAGTACACATCTATCTCCTTGGACAGTAATCCTTAAAAGAGTACACCTTTCTGTGTTATGCCGCAAAGTGTTGCGTCTATTAAGAGTTTTCAGTAGGCTGACCTTTAATGGGTTTTTATACAACGTGACTTAACGGGTTTCCCCTTGAAAATCAGGGAAGTGAAGAGCAAGTATCTATTAACAGCTCAGTTCAACTGCCAGAATTGGGAGGAAAGACCATGTTCCTGTTGCATACTGTGCAACCCCCAAAAGGGTAATAGGAAATAAGCTGGCATAGTAATGATGTTGAGATCCTGTAAGTATTAAGCCTTAGTTCTTGCCTTTTCTCTCTTGCAGAAGAAGCACATATAACCATCTAAGCAGCTGGCTGACAGATGCAAGGAACCTAACTAATCCAAATACTGTGAGTTTGGCTGTTTAAAAAAAATACTTACATTAAAAGTAGGGCTGTTAAATTTAATATGCCTTCCATATTGGGTGTCTGCTTGGGACCCTGGAAGCATGAGAACTTGTAATTTGATAACACAAAGCTGCTACTTGTTGAAAAGGAAGGACACCTTTGATTTTTTCATAATTCCCAGTATGTCAGAGTAGAATTGGCCTCAGATCAAACAAGGGTGCCCTTAACCCTACTGATTTTAAATTTGCCTTTGCTGATTAAATCAAGTAAAGCTAAAAATCAAAGATTGGAGTTTTGATTAAAACACTGTGTCCCAAAGCAGGAAATCCAAGGACAGGGCTAAGATGTCTTGATAACTGATAAATTTGGTTAAGTTGCATCTTGGTGATCTTTTTTTATTATAAGGCATCTAAAATCGCTAGGCACTGTACACAAATTAGAAAGGGAACAATGCCTGCTTCAGGCTTGCAGCATAAAAGTAATGGCAAGAGACATTAGGGAGAAAAGGGAAGGAGAATAGTCAGGAAGAGCCAAGCTGAACAGCTGTCACACTACTGTGGGGTGGCCTCAGTCTTCCAACACTACCTCTGAGGATGCGTTGGGATTTTGGGCTATGATACTCCTAGTTTTGAAATGGCTTCAGCTACTTAGGAGACAATTCTTGGGAAGCACTTTGAGGAGGTTACATGGGGCACTGCAGGACACAGTTCCAGGAGGCAGTTGGTACGAGCTAGGCCAATGTCTTTTGATGTCAGCCAGGCTGTTGCCTTTCCCTCTGAAGCAAGCAGGCAGAATGGCTGAAGGGACTCTCTTTAGTTCTTGCCTATTGCTTTTCATACGGGTTTGTATTTGTATCTGAAAATAAATACCCTACCTATCTCTGCTGTCCAAGGGCGTTTCCTTCCCTTCTCTGTAGCGCTAAGAGTGATCTGAAGACATCTGTTCCTGATTTGGTTTGCTCTGGTCTCTACAGCAGTAATTCTAGCTAGCCAGGCTCACTTCCTCTTTTAACGTGACTATTTTATTGCATAGTGAGTACTTTCTTGAAGCTGAGCGGGCCCTGCAGGAATGAGAAACTGAAGTGTCGGTTAATGGATGTTCCATCACTTAACATTCCCAGTTGAAGTTTTCGGCTTGAGGGGCAGACCTGGCCAGATGCTTGGCCAGATGTTGTTACTAACAGCGAGGCTCCTGTTGAATGGCTCCACTTCCTGTAGCTTGGGAGATAAGACTAGCATGTTGACTACTTGCCTTCAGTCGGGCCTGTTAATGGCTAACTTTGTGTCTTGCCCTGGATGCAGGTGATAATCCTTATAGGAAATAAAGCGGATCTGGAAGCACAGAGGGACGTGACGTATGAAGAAGCCAAACAGTTTGCTGAAGAGAACGGTGGGTGGTGCTACTCCAGAAGAGCATGAAGTACTACCAGGCACTCAATTCCTTTAGCCCCATGTTGTCTTATCTATAGATGTGGCTATACAAACTACATTTGAACCCTTCTTACCCTGGAGTTTTGACACCTTGTGGGATTCTTTATTTGTGAGGTCTGAAAGGAGTGGGTGGGTATTTTGAATTCTCACATGTGCTGAAGTTGCATTTTGTTTCTAAACAGGGTTGCTGTTTCTTGAAGCAAGTGCAAAAACGTAAGTGTTGCATGTATTTTGTTGGAACTGACGTTGCTTCTGTGGATCTGTAACTTCATTTGTAAAGATGAGAGCTTGTCTCGAGGAAAATATGGTGCTCTAACTCACAGGTCTCCAGTGTTGTGCCCATCAGGCTCCCTGCCCCTCATGATTTTCATGTATTTAGATTTTTTTTTAATTAACTGGGAAGCTGAAAATCCAAAGTGAAGCTCCAACCTCCAGAGCCATTTTTATTTCCCAGAATGCTGCTGGGCTCTACATGGCATTCTTGGCCAAGTTACTTGTCTCTGAGTCTCCCATCAGTTTGCTTTCTCAGAAATTGGTGTTGTAGCAGAAAACTGCGGGTTCCAAAGAGTGGGCTTGTATTTTTGGAGCTCAGACCCCACCTCTGCTTTGTACTTAGGTTCTTGGGCAGGTTACTTTTCTTTTCGCCTTCTGGTTCGTGACTGGCCAGGCCTACTGAGGCAGGCACTTTGTGAATGGGCAAGCCCCCCCATCCCCGGCAGCCGTTTTCTGGAGTGCACAGAACACTATTTAAATTACAAATGTGCCCACCAACCCAAAATGTTTGGGGACCCTTGCGTTACCCCCTAAAGATCTTTGTTAGGTTCTTAATTTTTAGTCCTGTAGCATGGACAAATCAACAACCCTTTTGGTAAGGGATGTGGGCTGGAAAGCTGCAGCTTGCTTACCAGTCTTCCTGTCCCACCAACACTACATAATTCTCTAAGACCATGTGTGAAGCTTTGCTGCCTCCACCTTCTCTTCCTGTTGAAGTGAAACAGTCACTGTTTCTCAGGTCCTTGCTTACTTTGGGCTTCTTCCTTCAACCACACTGCCTCTTGGGCCCTCTTTCCACACTTAACCTCCTCAGCCTCTGTCAGTGCTTGCTCTTCGGTCAGTAGCATTTAGCCTTTTATATCCCTTTGTCCAGTGCAGTTCTTCACTTCCTCCAGCAAGCTGCGCTGTTCCTTCAGTGCCACATGTCTGACCTTTGCTTCTTAGGATATTTGTGGATATTAAGTGAGATCACGGCAGCTCAGCCAATACCTGGGGGGCTTGCAAGTAACAGCTAGTTTTTAGCCTCATAAGGTTTTTTGGGGGTGGGTGGGATATGCTGCACTAATATGTTGCCCCCTGGGATGCATGTTTTGTGTCTTGTATGATAGTGTGAAGCAGTTTGGACATGCTGAGGGAGTGTGATGGCTGGGTACAGTTGAACTTCTGAAACCCAGTCCTGTTGTAGCAAACTACAGCGGTTTAAAATGAGACGTTTTGGGATCTCTTTGCTTCTGACTTGTCAGCCTTTCTGGCAACGCTGTCCCATGAGCTAGAAATCCTTGCTTCAATGAAAGTGGGATTGCAATGCTCCATGTAGTGGGTGCAGGAGGCAATGAGTTTTGTGGCCCTTCAGGCAAGGCCTGCTCAGCGGGCTTCCTTAATTTGAAAGAAGCAGGGTGTGTAGACTCCTGTGCTGCCTTCACATTTTTCCTGTGATCCGTGCAAAAATTAGAATAGTGGTCCTCATTTTGGGGAGAGAGGAGGCCCTCTTTCAGTCTTGGCATGGGAGTGGTGACCTGCGCTCAAGCTGGCTGTGGCAGGGGGCCTTGCAGCAACCCAGCCTGTTCTGATACATGTTGTAAGATAGCAGTGACAAGGCTAGGGCTGCTGATGCAAAACATCTATGGGTGCGATCCTATGCATGTTTAGTCTGAAAAAAGTCCTACAACGCCCAGCATTCATGGAGTTGTAGGACTTTTTTCATAAGGGTTGCACCATATAGGGGTTGCACCCTTAAGTGCAAAACGAACAAAAGGTATTTTGCAAGCTGTTTGATTTATTGAAATGTTTCTTTCAAAAGCTCCTTGGTTTCCTTCTTAGAGTCCACAACCTACGTAATCTTGAGATATAAATGGGAAAAATGGTAGAGCTCTGGGCCGTCGCTCCTGGGTAGAGAATAGTGGGTTATGTATAATCCCTTGCTGTAACCTGTCTGCCACATCTGTTCTAAGTTACTGTCACTGCTTCTCCTTTTCCCAGAGGAGAGAATGTGGAGGATGCATTCCTAGAGGCCGCCAAGAAAATTTACCAGAACATCCAAGACGGGAGCCTGGATCTGAATGCTGCAGAGTCAGGTGTACAGCACAAGCCTTCCGCTCCACAGGGCGGGCGGCTAACCAGTGAACCCCAGCCGCAGAGAGAAGGCTGTGGCTGCTAGTGACCTCAATTCCTCGGCTCTGTTTCTGACCTTTCACCTCTGTTAGGAGCAGTGCTTTTGGCTGCTTCAGTTTCCTCTGTACATCTTACCAGGTTTAATTAAAACTCCTGAGGCGACAGTTTAACACAGTACTAAACTGCTAAAAATAAATAAGAGAAACTTAGATGTAATCAGGTTATCAAAGGCAAGTAGTCATACCCTCTCCCTGCATGGTAAATCTAGGAGTCTTTACCCCTCCTCCCATGATTGTCCTTGTGAATAGGTGTCACCAATCCATGATTTACAAAACAGAGCACTGATGCTGGACCTCATGATTTTTACTCTTACTCTCTCTCTCTCTGCAGGGCTTTGTCTCTTGTAAGGTTTAACTTTGTTAGCTTCAGCCTTTCCTCCCAATCTGTAACTGGTCTGAATCTGTCTTTTAGTAACAAAAATGTTGATTTGCTGTGAAAAGATTTCCAAGGGTAGAGTGGGACCCTGCATACAGTTCCTTTGGGTGGAAGGGTTCCCTCTCACGCAGTTTGGAGGGTGAGGAGATCCGTTGCAAGGGTGTATGTCTTCACCCATCTTGGCCTCGCACATGGGAAGTGTGTATCTTGAGCTCCGTAGCTCTTCTTTCTCCTCCACCATTTTTACCTTTTGGCCCTTGTTAACAGAACGTAAATATGTATAAATTTTGAAGGAACTGAGCTAACACTTAAAAGTACATTCTGTGTATATGATTTTAACGAAGAAAAACAAACTGATTACTGGCATTAGAACTATATAATGTATCCGTCTGTACAGTTCAACCTAATAACGGCCACATCAACCCTGCTTAGTAAGTGCAGTTCACTGACCATTGGCTTAACTCTGTGCTGGTGGCGTTTGCAGGAGGTTGCACTTAGGAAGCTGGTTCTGGACGCAGTGCAAAAGAATATCTACCCTGGTGTAGTAGTATCTGCCCCATCTCTGCACTGTGGTCAGCTATTGCTGTTTTTCTTAATACTCCTGGTCTTGTGCAATTGATGGTGTGCTAACTTGCTTCCCCCTGCCGCCCCTCCCTTTTTGGTAAGAATTCTGCATTTAATCCGGCTTTATTTCCTGCCTTATTGTATGGGAATGCTGGGCTCTGTTGCACATCTTTTTTTTTTTGGAAATTATTCTCAACTGGACTGTCACAAGCATTTTACTCTAGGGATTTTGAACTATACTGTGGCATTTCACACTACAGTTGAACAGGCTTAACTTCTGCTCTTCCTCTTCCTCCTCCATTCTTCCTCCCTGCTGTGGTTGCAAGGATCTTTATGAAAGAGAACTAATTCAAAGTGATTGTGTATATGCAGACCCTGTCTTTCTACTTGGGTTGGAGCCACATATGTAAACCATCTCAGCTCTGTACTGTACTCTCCATGGCAACCTGGCCTTTTTCCAGAAAAAAAGAAGAGGGCAAGAAATGGTTAAGCATGATTGCGACAAGATGAGCATGTTTGAACATATTGACTGCAATGTTTCAAATATAGCAAAGTACAGAAATCCCTGTAAAAGACACTAAGCAAGGCCATGTTCCAATATGTAAAAGCAAAGGGTGATAACCAGCATACTGTACAGTCAATGTTAAATAAAAGCCAAAACTGGAATGTGCAAATGATTAGTGTTTGGGTAACTTGTGCACTGTCCCTTGGTGTGTCCTTTTTGTTTGGCTCCAGTTAGGTTTTCCCCCTCAAACCGAAGGTTCTTAAAATAGATGGGTATCACAGAATTTGCAGCTTGAATTCCACCATGCAGGGTGGGGTGGGGTGGGGTTTGCCCAGGGACCATGACTTGTTGACACAATTTAAGTTTGGGCAAAGGCAATCACTTCCTGCAGCTTGTTGGCGGTGCAATACCCCCTTCTTATATTCCCCAAATTAAAGTTAAGGTAGGTCTTTGTTTCTGTGACAGGACTTATTTGGGCTGCTGTACTCATTTAATGTAACAATGCTATTATCTAAATATTTGTAAATAAAGTACCTGTATCTAGATAAATCACAGTAGTCATTCTTTGAAGATGTACACTAAAGGGGTGTGAATTGTGGGGTCACTTGAAGCAGACTGTTTCTTCAGTAGTTTGCCTCTAATACCCACATGTGTCAAGTCTCTAGACTTCTGTAGTATTTAGCGGATACATTGTGTATATTATTATGTAACAAAGCTAACTTCACACTTGCCAGCCTGCCCTCTAGTTGCCATTACTTAAGTGGTAGAGCAAGTGGCCAAATATGAAAGCAGACACCATTTATTTGTAGTTTTTGTGGATTGTAAACTGCTTTGAGAGCCAATATTGGCTGTAAAGGAGGTTATAAAAATAAACCTGCATTTGCTGCAGCAGACAGGGAAATCTTCAGACATTCAGCTTGGTGGAATGATTTTCAAAATCCTCCAGTGGGCAGGATTATATAGTCAAAGACTTGAATGGCTTTGTTTGCTCTTGGAATTCAAACCACTAAATTACTTGATCTTGTTCATTAAAGTTTAATGCAGAATTTTGCTAAGTTTGTTTCTTTGCTGAAGTGGAAGCTGTGTCTAAGATGAAGTAGACTAAAATTTGTTCCCAAACATGCAGTACTGCTTCAATTTCAGATATGTATGCTTGGACCTCAGCACTCAAAAGAAGTGAAAGACCAAGTCTTTGTACATAGTGAACAAATTTTTGTCTCCAGAAAATCAGGAACATCGCACTAAAGTTGCAGACTAATGTGACATTACCAGCCTGTTATGATGTTATGGGATAGTGCACGGCCGTCTCCATCAGCCACAGAGCCTCCCATCCACTGAAGATATTGTGCATTCATAGGTCTTCTGTTTCTGCACCAAGGTTTGGAGAAGCTATTAGCCAATGCCACCAGTAAGCAGGGGTAAGTGAAGGGTGAGTCTAAAGTATAGATACTAAGTTGTCACTGGCCTTTGGATGTAGAAGGTGGACCAAAAGGCAGACTACAATTATGTGAGCAGTTGTCTCTCCCTTGCCCCTTGATGTTCAAATTCCTTCCACATCCTACATAACGTGTATGTAGATGAAATTGGAGGAACATAGTCTTCAAACGCTTAAATGATAGGAAGCTGAAGTGCAAACAGTTTTGTTAAATTTTATTAAGAAAATATTTTCTCCAATAGAGTACAAATATTCACTGAATGTTGGTAAAAAATAATGTAAAAAGCCTAAGCTTTCACCCATATATAAATAATTCCAGCCACCCCTACATCGTAGCAAAGGTAGATATGGCTGTAACTTCCAGTATTTCAAACAAATTTCATGCTGCAGCATGCTTCGCCAACTTACGTGATAGAAAAGAACATTCAGCTTGTAAACGAATGAGGTAGCAGTCTTCAGATATTTTTGAATGCAGGTTATTAGCACTGGCCCCACCAATATAGTTGTGTATGTTACTGTTTCTCTATAATTACAAGAAAGTTGAGATTATTGGGGTACAAATTGTTAGCTGCACACATTAATATCACATTAGTCAAGACAATTGTACCCGCTTTCTCTACTTACAAATACTGGTTTATCATGATAGTTAAGAGAGCAATCTGATGGTCCCTGGGTGAGCATCCTAGGACAGTTTGGAGTCAGGAGATCTTCCCCCTCCCCATTGGTGCAGAGAGAACTGCACTGGCTGCCTCTCGGGATGGAAACCAGACCTTGGAGAGGAGGGGGGAAAGGGGGTGTTCAGGGGAGGAGACCAGGATAAGATTTATCCTGAACCTCCTTCCCTCCCCCTCCAACGTCCTCTCGCTAGACTGGCTGAAAGGCAAAGATTGCCTCAGCTGCTCTTCCTGAGTTTAGAGGCTTCCAAGCAGCAAGGATGCAATCGAAAGGACTGTGCCCTAAATTAATGTACATCTGGTTTAGCTGTTTTGAGGGTGTCTTAGGTGGCACTTCCCTGGAACAGAATGAATTGCGTTGCAGTGTTGCCTCAGGTTCAGAGCAAGCTGTTATCTTTCCCTGGGTTCCCATCTAGATACACCTGCTACTGGAGCTGGAAAACTTCATCAGTCCCTCTAGGCCATTAAAATTAATGAGCTGAAGTGCCCCTCATTCTTGTGTTGGCTTGTGTGGCCTTCATATTTAATACAAGATAGGGGTGCAAGTTGCAACTTCTCTTCCTATGGCTGCCTGAGGGAGTTGGGCGGCACTATGTAAGGGGCGGGTCTTCAATAACACTGTCATCCTCATGCTTACTCAGAAATAAGTATCACTTTGTTCCACAGGGCCTACTTCTTAGACAATGCTTAGATTACAGTCTATGACTTTGTGATATGTTTATCAAAGTTGAACTTGTAATTCATAATGCAGCAGGTTCCCTACCCCTTACCTGCTTTGGTGGGATTATGCTTGGTACTGATGGATGACTTGAGATTGTAGTGAAATAGTAGTTGCTGTTCTGGAAGGGGACTGGGCAAACTAGAAAAGAAATTGGGTCAAGAGTCAAAAAGCCGGAAGAAATCATATAATGACTGGAAGGTTGAGATATTTCTTAAAAATATAAAGAGAATGGATCTGATATTCACAACCTTCCATCAAGGTAAAATGAGTAGGTCAGAACATTCAGCATGATAAAATGCATTGCTCATGGCATAGCCCACTTCCAGGCTCCTTGCTGAAGTTTTGGGCTAAAGTCCCCAAGGAAAAAAAGGAAAGGTTCCTCCTGTGCAAGCACCGGATCGTATAAAAAACCAAAACTGCCAATGTGATGGTTTAGTAAAAGGATCTCCCTACAATCAAACATGACACACTTTTATTTTTGTGGAATTTCAAAGTCTTTGCCTGGCACACTTCCTAAAAGCTGAGCACCTGAACACCTGTGGTATGGGATGGCTCTGCGGCCATTCTAGAAACAAGGCAGGATGACATAGCAGGCAGGGACACACAGCAGATGCATGCTGGCGTTGGGGGATCATAGCCAGAGGCCCAACAGCTCTGCTGGCAGTGCGGCAGTCCACGCACCATCCCTGCTGTTTGTGGTAAGGTAAGACTGGCTGGGGCCTGAGCAGGAATTTTTGGTCTGTGGTTTCCAAGGTTTTTTCACATACTCTGTGGTGCGCCAAGGGACCAGTAATGGGTGGCAACAATAAATAGGGCATGTTGGCAGTGCAGGAAGGGACAGCAGCTGCTGAGAGCATCCTGCAGCACCTTAGGGTGTTTGGGGATAGCCTAGACTGGTTTCTCAAGCCTTTGGGGGCTTAAGCAGCTCGTATCGTAAGGAGCGCCTCCAGCAGCACCAGACAGGCCGCTTAACAAGATCAGCCTCGGATGGCCTTCTCTCTGTCCCATAAGCCAGGACAGCTAGACTGGTGGGGACGAGGGAGAGGGCCTTTTCTGTGGTGGCCCCCACTCTGTGGAACTCCCGCCCTAGGGAACTCCGTCATGCCCCCTCTTTAATGAGCTTCCGTCGTGCATTAAAAACGTGGTTGTTCAGGCAGGCATTTGGGGTGGGTTAGGGTATTTTAGAAAATGTTTTTATTGTGAATTTTATTGTTTTAAACTGTTTTATTGTATGTTGTACATCGCCCAGAGTGGCTGGGTGACCAGCCAGATGGGCGATTAATGAATTTAATAATAAATAAAAAATAAATATGCCTAAACCTGTGGGGCAGGGGGGAGTAGTGACTCAGGAGGGCCTCCCCTGGCAGTGACCTGGAGGCAGGACGGCCTTGCCCATCAAGGTCAGCGTACAAGAGGGCTGCCCAAGATTGTTTTAGCCATGTCCCATACAGCTGGTTGTTTTGCTGCTGATCTGCTGTTACTAAACAAGGCCCTAGTTAAACCTATTCCCACATCTCGTGATTTCCAGTACAGACACAAGAGATTAGCTTTGCAGAAGTGACATTTGTTCAGCTACAGCCCACCCTGAAAAGGATTTGAACCGCTGTCAAATGGCCTGAGGTGAAGGACAGTGTTTGGCCCCCACTGGAGGGGAAGAGATCCCTCCTGGCGACCCAAGCCCTGTAGGACAGAATCTGCACAGTGACATCCTGAGTTGGTTTCTCAGGCATCCTAAAGCATGACAGAATTGTGAAAGCAACAGCGGGTTTCTGTTTTTCAGACCTTGCCATTTTCCCGCAGAGGAGGAGGAGATCTTGGCTGGGTTGCTCATTCTGACAGGCAGGGATCTGCAAATCAGCCTTGAAGTGCACTTCCTCGTGGAGGAGCAGCCTATGTCCAGTGTCATTCCTGCCTAGCTCCAAGGCAGGTGCTTCTACATAGGATCCTGAGATCTTGATCCAAACAAGTGCATTTCTGAGCTTCCCCTCCCCCTCCCCCTCCCCCTATACCAGATGATGAGTGCCCCGCTTGCACACGCAGTGTCAGGCTCTTGCTCTGATGAAGAGATTTCCCATGCACAAGTGTGGCCCTGACTGGGAGGAGGCTGGCTTAGGGGCTTCAGTCCACCTGCCCAGGTGCACCCCCCTCTTCATAGTCCACCCATCTTGGTGCAGCCCCCTCCTCAAGAGCTACCGAGTCCAGTTCCTGCTTCCACACCTCGGTCGTGACCCATGAGAGCAGAATGGTACCAGCAAGGAAAAGGCTTCCCTCCCCAGCTAGGGCACAGAAACTGCTCTGAAGCAGCAGCAAGGATTAAGTTTTTGATGACAGCTGGCCTGAGGAAGGTATTCAGGGCTCGCCCCTTCTGTTATCCAAAGATGCTCTCTTCACCCTGAGTTCTGTCAGTGGGTTGAACACCTCCTCAAGGGCAGAAAGAAGCCAGGCAGACTCCTCCTCGAGCGACAAGCTGTGTGTAGAGGACAACGCACTCTTCCTGCCACCTTTCCAAGGAGGAGGAGCCTTTGCTGGCTGGGATGCATATTTAAGGAGTACTGCCAGGTGCTAGTAGGGGGAAAGCTCTTAACAGAGCCCTCAGAACACTTGCTTTAAGATCACCAGGAGTCTCAGGGAAGGACCATTCAGCAGTCCTTCCTCACTGCCCAGGGACACATTCCTCAGAGGCCAGTGCCTAAGGAGCAAAGCCCACCTGCAGCGGCGCAACTCTCCTCATGTCCTGGGCGATAAGCTCACATGCCACTGAGCCCTAGTCCATCAGGGTGGTCATCACAGGCAGGCGCCAATCCACTACATCCAGGGGTGAAAGAATGCCAGAGGTAGGGCTGGGATCCCCCCCCCCCCCCCCGGCATCAATGATGGGCAAGCCCTCCACTGGGAATTTTTTGAACTTTGGAGAAAGGGCTGGAAGAGGCGCCTGGTGTCCCTGAGGCACAGCCCAGGAAAAGGTGGGAAGCCCTATCCACCCCTCTGCAGCGAGGAAAGGAGGGGTCCTAGATTCAGTTCTGATGGAGAGAAAAGGCAGGAGGTCTCCCCCCGCCCCCAGCCATCTTCTCATTCTGACATCAGCCTACAGTGTTCTCACGAAGTTGGGGAGTTACAAGGAAATCCCACCCCAAACTTGTCAGTCCGTGTTGGTACAACTTGGGGCCGCAGCTCAGTACATTAAGAGGTTAACTATGCCAACTTCTGGCCCCTGAGAAACAGAGGGGGCATCGAACTCTCTGGTGAGGGACCCAAGGAATTTCAATACTTTGTTTCTGAGGAGGCTATTACAACACCTCCTCAAGGGTGAGCTGTTTGGGGCAAAACAAACGACTTCCAGAACCCCCTTTTTCCCTGTAGAGAGCTTTATACCCTTTGCCCCTGGGAAACAGAAGGGACAGTGAGCTGTCAGGGCCGAGACAAGGGCGTTCCCTCCTGGCTGAAGACTTTCCTGCCTTCTGTTTATAGAGCTGCCTGTCTTCCCCAAGCCCTGAGAGACCAAGCAGGGGGTGGTGGTGGTTCCAAAGGCAACCACAGACAAGCCTGTTAGCTCCTCTATATGACTACAATTTAAAAAACATAAATAAGCATTGCCTCATGACACTGAGGAGTTCACTGGTTCCCCTGGTGGATGGTCCTGTAGCTACAGTGGTCCGTGGCACTCTGGTTCTCAAGTTGTGGATAAACTCAGCCAGTAAGATGGCATGGTCACGGTTCCTTCTACCAAATGTCAAGTCTGAAGAAATTCCAGGAATGTGCATATCAGCAACACTTACTTCTCTGTAATGTTTAGGCAAGCTAGCTTAAGCTTCTGGCTGCAATGATAGACACTTCAAGTTCAAGAGTGACTTGCTTTTACTTCTCTTTGGCAGATACTCCTTTTGGAGATTCTTTGAAGATGTTGTAACAGAATCAAGGCCAAGAAGCAGCTTCTTACTCTACTGGGCTACTGGGAGGTTTCACCTCTCCTTCCCCCGGAAAGAGCACCACAGCAACATGAAGACAAACTTGACCCTAGCAATCGGTCAGAGAACAAACAGCCTGCAGAACGTACTCTGCTCCAACAGCTGCTGTGGGCCAACTGAAGAGAGGGGAAGAACGCTCTGCCACCAGCCACAGAAAAGTGTCACGGGCCTAGTTTGTTCTACTGTAAGCCACTTTAGAATACATGATCAAAAGGCAGGCTTCGAATCTTTAAAATAAATAAAACCAGACAGGCTCTTATATACAAACAACTAAGAAACCCAGATCAGTGGGAAAGCTTACCTTGGACTTTGCAAGGTTTGACTCTTCATGCTCAGAGGCTGTTAACCCTGAGGAGTCTAAGGACAGAAACAGCGAGTCTGTAGAAGTGCTGCTAACCAGTTCGTCCAACATATCAACTTGCTTCTTCAGGCTGTGGAGGGTGCCCTCGGTCTGTTGCTTTCCTTTAATTAACGCCTCCACTTGCTTTGACATGCATTGCCGAAGTCGAGCCTTAATAAACATGGTGAGTTAACAGTCAGATTCTCGTTCATTAGATGACTCTTGCTATACAGACAAAGGTGTAGGCACTCTTCAGGACATCTATACCCACTCCCCCGAGAAAGTTCTATGCCAAGGAAAGATGGAAAAAATTCAAACATCTGCATGTATGTATGATGAATATTGCTCTCAAGATTTGGGGGTCCAGCAAGAGCGGAAAGGAGCGGGGAACTGGAAAAGATGTGAAGATTTGGGCTACAACAGCAAGAGCCAGCAAGTGGTGCTACTGGGAAGAGACAAATAAGTGATCCCCCCCAAGTGAGCTGTATGAATTGTCACGAACTACCTTGAGCCGGTCTTCATGGTGTTGCAGTTGCTCTCGGCGTGCTCTTCCCCGCCACTGTTCATCCTTTGGGGAAAAAAGAATGAATCACAACAGACTTTGGTGGAGTCTACTGGTAGACAGTTCGAGGTGCAAGGAGCAGACATCTCTTGACATGCCCTCACCAACCATATACAGGGCACGGAAGATTGTCTAACGACACAGATTATGATGGAACTCAAGTTGAAAGCAGCTGGCACTCATCATAAATAAACATAGTGACATTATATATCAGCAGGGCTCTCTCTCTCTTTCTCATGCAGCTCCTGCTACTCTGCTCAAGTATGGAGCCCTGCTTGTACATTCTAGAACTCCAAGCAGCTCAAGATTTATCTGTTAAAGAAATGCAACTTCTAGACACCATGATTTTAGATTAACATCTAGAAACTTGGACAGTGACTAGCAGAGATGAAAGGGGATGGTGGCAGAGACGGGTTGCTAGCTGTCCAAGTTTGAGAAAAGGTTCCTGGGTTTGTGAGTTTCCAAGACATATGCATCACACACACGAGTTCCTGCTTCAGACATGCACAAATATAGGAAGAATGACTTTTGCTTCTAAAATTTATACCCACTACTGAGATTCCAAACAGCTGTGATTTTTAACATCAATTTTAGTAGGGCTGTGTTTACCGTGATGTGGACTTTGGACAGGTCCAGCTTTTCATCAAAGCACAGCATTCTTGGTTCACTATCTGTGAATGGATAGTTTTCCTTAAGACTTTCCAAGTCACTCTGAGGTCTTCCCTTTGCTTCGAAGTTAGCCTCTAGATGCTCCAACAGCTCTGGAGGGGACTGACTCAAATCCTTCAAGCCAATCCTCATTTTGTCTTTCACTTCCAGTTTAAGCATCTTCACTGTGCCCTTCATCTCTTTTTGTCGTTTCCCCAAATCCTCCTGACTCTTCATCTGAGCAACAGGACATAAGGACAAGAGTGTCATTTCTGAGAAGACACCAAGCACTAATAACCAATTTGCAAACAAGGTCTGGGGCAGACACTCAGCAGGCCCTGTGCAACTGCCTGCAGAAATGGGTAGGGCCGCTGATGGGCTCCCGACTGGACTGGGGTCGTGTGAACTGGTGCCTCTATGCAAATGTGGTGTAGTGGAAACACCACTCCTGTGATTTACCTTTTTTGAGCCACCACAACCCCACAAACTGCAACAGCTGCCATACCACCAAGACTTCTGGAGGCACCAGCTCACACAGCTGGCACCCCCATGTGATCCTGCCTGACTGCCCCACAGGAAAGTGCATGGAGGGTGCTAAGTATCTGCACCAGGCCTACGTTTATCACATGACTAGAGCAGCTATTATGAGTTGAGCCAGTTGGATGAAACTGTCAGAGTTCAGCCATCATGGAGCTCTTTTTAAAAAATCATGTGGACTCATTACTAGCTAAATGGAAACTAATTTATCAGCTGACAAAGGCAACCTTAGCTGCATACAAAGACTTTGATTAAAAATAAAGAACTGCCCTACTGCTATTGCTCTGCACACTTCTAATTTGTACTAACAGGTGGCAACATTTTATTTCCTGAGAATCTTCATGTATGAGATAAGAGATGGCAACCAATCCTGCCAGAGTGGGATGTTTCTAAGTTGCACTGATTTCAACAGAAAAGATTTGAGCACATGTTTAAGTCAATGGGATGTAGAAATGCTTCACTTTTGGTTGAATTGTGCCCACACGTCACATATATGTGCAAAAGAAGCCACTGCTTTGCATTATGAAAAGGATGGAGCTAGGACTCAAGCCGATCTGGAAGCTGGTCCTACATAAGAATGTAAGACGAGCCCAGCTGGATCAATGCCCATCTAGTCCAGTATCCCGCTTCCTACAGTGGCCAACCACATGTCCCCAAGGAGATCAGGATGGCAACAGACCTCCCCTGTTGCTTGTCTCCAGTAACTGGTGTTCAGTGGCATACTGCCTCTGAACATGGAGGCTCTATTTGGCTATCAAGCCCAAGATCCTTTGGTAGACCTGTCCTCCATTACGAACTTGTCTAATGCTTTAGCCATCTGGCCAGTGGCCATCACCACATCTTGTGGCAGTAAATTCCATAAATTAATTCTGTGCTGTTTAAAGAACTTATTTCTTTTGACTGTCTAGAATTTGCTGCCAATCAATCTCATTGGGTGACCCCAAGTTTTAATGTTATGGGACAGGTGGAGGAAAACTATCTCACTATCCACTTTCTCCACACCACATACACAAATGGATGGGAAGATTCATAGAATCATAGGATAGCAGGGTTGGAAGGGGCCTCCTATAAGACCATCGAGCCCAACCCCCTGCTCAATGCAGGGGTCCAAGACAAAGCACCCCTGACACATGGCTGTCCAGCTTCATCTTGAGTGCCTCCAGGGTGGGACAACCCACGTCCTCCCTAGGTAATGGGTTCCACTGTCGTACTGCTCTAACAGTCAGGAAGTTTTTCCTGATGTTCAGTCGGAATCTGGCTTCCTGTCACTTGAGCCCATTATTCCGTGTCCTGCACCCTGGGATGATGGAGAAGAGATCCTGGCCTTCCTCTCTGTGACAACCTTTCAAGTCCTTGAAGAGTGCTATCCTATCTCCCCTCAGTCTTCTCTTCTCAAGGCTCAACATGCCCAGTTCTTTCAGTCTCTCAAGGCTAAACATGCCCAGTTCCTTCAGTTGAGTGTACCAGATGACAAAAATGTAAGAGAAGATAGATGGTCACCTAGCATGAACTACCTGTGACTTGAGCTGCATGTACTCCTCTTGGATCTGGCCAAGGTCCCTCATCAGCCGCTTTGCTCGCTGGTGATTGTCCTGCGCCACTTGCTCTACAGAAGCCATCTCTTTCTGCAAACAGTGGTTTTCCTGTTTTTGTTCCTAAAATTAAAAATAGGTAGATGGGTGGGGATACTCACAGCTTCTCCTTTTGTTTCCCTTCAGGATGAACAAATAAGTTTCTCTGAAACAAAACTCAGCATGATGAAATTACTCTTTGGATAATAACACTTTGATTGAGACTCTGCCCAGGGCGAATGGCATTCAGGAATAATGGTGAGTGAATCAAGTTAAGAGAGTGGGCCGTGAACCAGGAAGTCTCCAGCTCAGGTGCTACCTCCGCCATGAACTCACTAGCTGGCTTTAAGCAAGCCGCACCCTGTCAGCCTCAGCATCTCCAATCATGCTGACCTGCCTTACAGGGTTTCCGTAAGAACAACTGAGATAATGTGCATGAAATGCTTTGGACATGATGAAGTTCTGTAATCAGTGCTAAGGATGAATGCCATTTGATGTAATGGGGTCATGGCAACCATGCTGCCCAAGATCGCGATCAATTCTTATTCTCCCCAAAGAAACTAATTTCTATTGAAGTAATTAAAATGTTCTTCGCTACAGAACCCCCCCCCCCCCCCCAAGCAACGTACATGAAGTGCTCTCTCAAGCTGGGACCTCTGTGTCTCGATGGCTTCCTTCAGGCCTGCTATTTGCTTTGCTGCCGTTTTCCTGTCTGCTTCGAACTGGCCTTGAAGCATGTTCTCTTTGGCCCTTGAGCGTTCCAGCTCCCTTTGGAGGGAGAACACCTCTGCTGCTTTTTCTTGCAACTTCAGTTCTTTTTCAGAGACCTGACGTCCTGGAATCAGAGGATTCAGCCTTTGTCACCGAAAAGCCACAGCCCTGTATTCCATTTCAGCTTTCCACCTGCTGAAGAAGTACCCTCCCAACTCTATTTACTACGTTTGCATCCTGCTCTTCCTCCAAGTTGCTCGGAGCGCCACCTCAACCTCTCACACAGGGCTCTTTTGTAGCTGAGGCTATTCAGTGAGCTGCAAAGCTCAGTGCATAAATGTGAACCTGGGATTCCCACATCCACAGCGAGGCCCACGTATCGCAGTTTATATGAGGGCTTGTTCTAAAACCATCGTTGTCTGCCCTGAGCCTGTGGAGCAGGATACAAATGTTAGCAAACATATCAAAAAAACTAGTGGCTGCAGCCTTAAACCCAACGTACTGGTTTTGCTAATGGTTTCTTCAAGGGCCAAGCACCAGAATTCCTCCTTTTGAATCTTCCGGGTCTGTTCTTCTGCCCCTTGAACTCTGGCAACAGCTTGTGCCAGTAGGCACTCCTGCTCTGCCAGCTCTTGTTCTAACAGCTGTTTCTGATCCTTCAGTCTAGCTGTGCACTCTTCCAACTTCCTCTCTTCATGTTGTATGTCCTCCTTAAGGTGATGAAGAATCTAGCCAAAGATAGCAGGTCAAGAGTTAACCTTTGGTCGAAGGAGGCCACATGAAGTGGTAGCTGCTCTTGTTTCGATCTCTCTCTGGGCCCCAAATCTCCCTTTGTTTCAAGAGAGATCCTGATACAGTAAATGTTATGCAGGACATTTTTAATCTAATCTGTCACTTATGGTTAGCTGGGGCCAGGGAGGGGTTTTCCCCTCACCTGCCCGGCCGTTCAACACAGACATTGGTCTTTTCCCCCTTCACCAGAGTGTCACAATGACAGGCAGGATGGGAGGTGGAGGATTTGTGCAAAGGGGTCAAGAAAGTTCTCCTGTGGAAAGGCTCTGTGAGTAGACTGATTCATATTCAAGGTGTCACCAATTTACTCTACCTGGGTGCAGGAAGAAATTGGGGAAAGGCAGAGTAGCAGAGCAAACGTTTTGCATGCAGAAGGTTCTGGGTTCAATGCTTGGAATCTCCAGTCAAGAGGACTGAGAGAGATCTATGCCTGAGATCCTGGAGAGCCACTGCCAATCAGAATATGCAATATCGAATTAGATGGGCTACTGTTTGGATTCAGTCTATGGCAGCTTAATATGTTCCTCCAGGTCAGCAGGGCTCGTGATTCTGGGGAATTCTGACATTCCAAATGGACAAGCTAAAAGAGACATTTCTTTAAGACATGGGTTTTAAGAAGCAAGGCCATTTACAGAGTGACGGTTCAACTAAAGTTCAACGAACTAAATTTAAAATATCTTAACGCTGAAAAATACATCTGTCCAAGAAATTCTGAACAACTGGGTTTAGTAATTAACTACAGGAATCATACTGGATTATTGATCTGATTGAGGACAAAGGTGACTTCTCCTTATACTCTAGTCAAAACGCAGAAAACTTTAGCTGAACAGATTCAGCCATAAGAGAGTGGATTAGACTCATGTACCATCTCTTGTTTGGCCTGTTCCAGCTCCTGCTCTTCAATTTCCCTGCAAAACTTCTGCAGCTGGTTTTCCTTCTGCCTTAGTGCTTCCTGGCATTCCTTGCACTTTTTTGAATATTCACTCATGCTGTCTTTCAGGTCTGTCTGTTCCTGAAGTAGTTCCTCTTTTTGCATTCTGGCATTTTTCACATCCTGTCATTTCAGAACAAGAAAGCATAACAGAAACACTTCAAACATAACATCTTAAAATGTTCCAAGGTTTCAGCTGCCTACAAAATGTACCTTTACTAAGCAGTGATGCCAGACATTAGCTGGGCTCACACCACAGGACATCCCTCCCCAACCTCGCGCCCTCCAGATGTGCTGGACTACAATTCCTAGCATCCCTGAGTTGGGGGATGCTGGGACTTGTAGTCTAACATGTCTGGAGGACATCAGGTTAGGGAAAGCTGTCACAGCAGGAGGAAAAAAACAGTCACAGCACTTTAAAATGGTTCATATGCACGTGCCATTTATCACAACACACTGAGCCTACCCCCATTCGTGTTTATTCAGAAGCTAAATTCCTCTGATTTTAATGGGACATACACCTAGGTAAGTGTGTATAGGATTGGGCTGCTAATTTTTGTTAGAGGCTTCATATTTCAAAGCAGTTGTAGGTTTCTTGTCTATTCTATCCCAAATACTAAAATTAAACAAACCTCACCTGTTCCAATAACTGAAGATGATGCCTGGAATCATTCAGTTCAGCTTTCAATATATTCAGTTCCTCCTTTTTTTCTAAAGAAAATACATTTCACAGCTTGTTGAAAGAAAAGGCAATACATAAGGAAGGTGTAAATATCTGAGGGTGGATTTGGTAAAAAGAAAACCCCCATCATAGTTTAAGTTACACTAGATGAGGCACTCCTGGTGGGTACGCATGGACCCGCAGTCCATTTGAAGTTCACTTGGAGTGGGGCCTTAGTGTACTGGCTCCCTCTGTATGGAATCCCCGTCTGTTGATGTCAGGGAGGCACCAACACTGTTTTGTTTTTGGTGCCTGCTGAACACATTTTTATTTAATCAAGCCTTCCCTCATTAACCAGCCATGGTTTTGTTTTGGGATGTTCTGATTTTAAAGATTTTAATTTGGTATTTCGATTATTCTTTTATTTCTCCCCTTTTTATTGTTCACCACTTGGATATTTCATTGGATGTAGGGTGGTATATAAATATTGTAAATAAATAAATTGGAGAGAAGTTGTTGATCTAAGTAAAAAATGACTACTCTGTAGGAATCTGGAAAGCTTTCCTCTACCATGAAGGTGCTTCCGTAGGTCTGCAATGTCGCCATTCAAAGATGTTTTGTGTTTCTGTAGCTGGTCAACGTCAAGCTGCAATTTTTGAACATCCAAGTCCATTTTTTCTACGTGGGTAAGGACAGCTTTATTGCTTTCTTCTGTAGAAGCCAGGGCTCTGTGAAATGGGATAAGGCATACATTTCTTCTGAATTCTGACATTTTTTACAAGATTAAATTAACTTAAAAATGGAAAGAACTGGTCATTCCAGTTGTTGCATGATAGGGTGAATCATTTAATTGAGGGTGAATGCTGACTGGAGCTGAAGTGATAAACTGGAGGTGAGAAGCACCATAAGAAAGTGGTATCAAGTAGCCTAGGGGGGGGGGTTGTGCCATAATTGCTATTTTAGTGTGTGCCACCCATGCTTATTACCTGCTAGTACACAGTTTGAACTAGCAGGGATTAGCATAGGAAATCAGTCTGCCTGGTGCTACTTTTTTCCCCTGAAAGCCAAAGGGCACTATTAGCAGGGGATGGCTAACTTCAGTATTGCTGTGTGCATGTGTCTCCATATTTCACACCGTGCACTCCCTTCCACCACCCCCTCATGGTTTCTAAGAGTTTGCAAAAAATTACTTGCATGTCAGGGATTATAATAATATAGAAATGCAGCAAAACAACAATCTGAAGGGTCATCTCCTCCCACAGACTCCTGACCAGACCCTAAAATCGTCTTCAGCGGTTCTTCTTTGGAAGCCCTGCCAAAGGAAGCGAGGTGGGTGGCTACGAAGAAGAGGGACTTTTGTGTTGCGGCACCCTGGTTGCAGAATGAGCTTCCCAGAGAGGCCTGCCTGGCACCTACATTGTGATCTTTTCAGTGCCAGGTGAAGACCTTTTTATTTTCCCAGGCATTTTAGTTTTTCTGTTTCTGTTTTACATCTGTTACTGTATTTCAAATCTTTGCACTGCTGCCAAGATCTATTTGGTTATTATTATTTTATACTGTAGTTTTAAACTTTTATATTGTATTTTATCCTATTGCATTTTATGGTTTGAATTGTTGTGAACTGTCCAGAGCGCTTCAGCTGTTGGGCGGTATAGAAATGTAATGAAGAGGTGAGCCTCCTGCTCCTAATGCTCATGGCCCTCTAGAGATAAACAAGACGCCTTTCAGTTCCTGGTATAAACCCCACAGA
Organism: Heloderma suspectum; assembly: GCF_057233095.1. Classification (NCBI taxonomy): domain Eukaryota; kingdom Metazoa; phylum Chordata; class Lepidosauria; order Squamata; family Helodermatidae; genus Heloderma; species Heloderma suspectum. The sequence continues at coordinate 7,408,404 of NC_139471.1, read as the reverse complement.
CCTTACAAGAATATCCTGGGATGGTGTAGAGCAACCTGGTGACAGACTGTTGCGAATTCTTATTTAGACGAGCAATAATGGCCCTATGAAACCTCACATGGCTTTCTTTTGAGAAGTCAGCTAAAAGAAAACAAATTACAGCAGGATTATCCCAAAGAGCCCCTCCTCTGCAATATTGCAGGATGCTTTCTTGGAGAGAAACATCTCTCCTTCAATTAGCCCCTTCACCTTTTGGTTTGTGACAATTTCTCTTCCAAACTCTCGCAGTTTTCTTCCAGCTGCTGCTTCTCATTGTTCAATGCCTTGATGCTCTTTTGCAGAGAGCGGACCTGAGAATTCAGCTGTTCCGCGTCTTGCTGGGTCCTCTCAAGAGCCTGCCTCTGGCGTTCCACTTCGCCACGCTCCTGCTGGGATGCTCTCTGGAGATTCTCCAACTCCAGTTTTCCCTGGGAATTAAGCAGAAATGAAACAATGGAAGAGATTTCAGTTTATTTCACAGTGCACCCATTTGCTGTGTTTGCCTTATAACTGTACAATATTATCTCCCCTTTGCTTTAGGAGAACTACCTTAGAAAGTACTCATATTTCTGCACTCCGTCTGTTCCACTGGTAACTGGGGTACGTTTTGGGAAACCATGCTTCCCGGAGTCTTTCCATATAGTTTAGTTTTTTCTACACAAAAAGTGCACTGATTTTTAGTTTTATATAAGTAGTGCTCTTCCCACATGTCCCTTCAGAGTCACCTTATCCTTTCAGGGGTATCTCACTTTTTGAGCAATCAAAGAACTACATTTTGCATGTGGGAAAATGTAATACTTCTTCCAGGTAACATATCTACTGCACTGCCATTTCAAACACTGCACAGAAGCAAACATAGGCTTGCTACCACATCTATACGAAATACGGAGCTGCAACCGATCACAGTTCCCCCATGAGCAGACTAATTCTGTGCTGGTGCATCTCATTCACATTGTACATTTTTAGATGGATGCTTAAAACATCATCCTAGGTGTATACCTTAAAAATGTAGTACGTACAGGGGCTGGAGCATGGGATGTCGTTGGGAGAAATGTGACGGGCACCTTCTGGATAGAACTGCTAACTTAATGGCGTGTCTGTAGATCTTGCCAAGATTAAATATGGTTGAAGCTGCTGTGTGCAGGGTTTCCTAAGTGGTATAATCAGGGCATAAGTAACCCTCACATACCTCCATGACCTCGACGTGCATCTTTTCCAATTCGTTAAGTTTTTGGTTATGCTGGAGTTTTAAGCCTTCTAGTTCACTGCTTTCAAGCTGCAGCATTTCCAGAATGTGCTTGAGTTCTAATAATTGACACAGCAAACACAAAACCATGTAAATTCCAAGGAAGCCAATCAAATGAAATAAAGGGCCTCAGATTCAATCTCTACCATCTCCAGTTGAAACAACAGCAAGAACTAAAGATCTCAGGTAACATTAGGAAAGGTCCCTGCATGAAACCTGGGGGAGTTGCTGAGCTGGGGTAGGACCAGCTGGTATCCTCCAGATATGGTGGAGCACAACTCCCATCATCTTTGGCTAACATGGGCATCAGCTTGGAGAAGGCCAGAGCAGACAATACTGGGACAGATGGACAATTCCCTGAGCTTCATGCTTCCTTTTTTCATTATGAACTTTCACACACTCTGAAAACACTCTCTGCTCAGATTTTAATTCTCAGTTGCAGTATTTGTGTATTTCAGGGCAATCCATTGAATCTGCTGGTGATGGAGATCCTGCAATAATTCTAGTCTTCCAACAATCAGGGGTCAAAGGGCAGGCTTTGTGCTGGATTCCATGCCAAAAGCAAGCTGTGTGCAACTCGCCAGAGGTTCTGGAAAGGAACTGAGGGCAGCTCAACCCACTTCCTGACAGTCGACAATGCAAGAACCTGGAATGGTGGCGTTGCCTCTTCTTTTTCCCCTTATGAGCCTTAAAGGCCCCAGACCTGGAGTGTGAATGATCATGGCACTCACTGTCCCCCAATATGGGAACCTGCTCCCCCATCTCCTGTGAGGTGATCTGCCCGACCCAGTTGAGAAACTCTGGATGTGCCTGTTCTCCACTGAGGTCCGGGAATAGTGGCGAACTAGATGTGGGGCCTCCAGCCATGCTCACGGGTCTGCTGCTATCTGTTGCCAGGTGAGCCTCTCACAAAGCTGGCTCAAAGGAGCCTTCCCCAAGCATGAGCTGCTCCACCTGATCCGCTCAGCACTCTGTGCCTGTTGCACACAGGTCTTCGCCTGAACTCCAGTTGGAGGAAGGCCACAACCGAGAAAAGGGGGCAGGGAGTGGGGATCGCCTCCATGATGCTTCGCCTGCCCTAACAGCTTCCCTCCTCGTCTCGGTGAGGGACAGGGAAGGGAGGTGTGTCAGGGGGGTGAAGGGGAGATAGAAAGAAAAGGGAATTAACAAAGGGCACTAATTCTAATGGCCAATAATAATAATTTTTTTTAAAAAATGAGCTCCGCTAGAAGCCTGTCAATCTGACACCAGGTAGGGCTGGTCTGGGCAGACAGGGAGAGGGTAACTGCTGTTGGACTCTGCCTGTCAACCAGAGGGAGAGGGTAACCCAAATGTCTGGAATGCCCTCCAGAAGACACAGGAGAACAGTATTTATAGTTATTTCCTGGTTTTAATATATCCCCTTCTCAAGTGTCTAATAAGCAACCTATTTTAGGTCTATTTTTGACCTCCCTTCTCTTCTTTCTAAGCAGTTTAGCTTAGTAATTATAGCTGTTTCCCACAATCTCATCACCTTTTTCGTTTTTGCCAATGTGGGTAGGTTGTTAAGTGTGTAACAGACATGACAACTGTTTAAGCCAAACCTGTCTTATGCTTCATGATCAGTCTCAGGACATCCTGCAGTTTCTCTTCGTCTTTTCGGATATCCTGTGTTATAAGAGAAAGCTGAGCTCTCTTTTCACTTAACTGGGCACTGAGTTCTCCTTTCTGAACACTCAAGTCCTCTAGAAAAGACTTTATCTCCTGGGCAAAAGAACCAACATTGCCATGCTTAAAAGCAGAAAAGTTTAACACAGACAGCGCAAACTTGGGCATGTCTATTCACATGTCAGCCTTCTTAAGTTCGACAGGGTTTACTCCCAGGTCAATGCGTATAGGATTGCAATATAAATAATTACATTTTATTTTTGTACTTCACTTCCCTACACCCCGCTTCCCACATAGCTGGGATATTACCAATTAGAAGTCCACAAAACCTATGTATTAAGGCAAAAGAATCGCTTACAAATGTTAAAAGAAATAATTTCCAATAAAAAAATTAAAAATAATAAATGAGCTCCCCAAAATATACATGACTGGATAACCTTTATTTGTCGCCATTTCTCAGCCAACTCAGCCTCACCGTCCCTGAGAGCTTCTGTGAGGTCAACACTTTTCCGGGCAATGCTGTCTTGGAGGAGGTGTAGCTCTTCCTTCTTTTGATCAAGCATTTGGTCCAGAAGCAGCAGCTCCTCCTGTTGAGCTGCAGTCTAGAAAAATGAGAAAGGGGAAAAATGTAGATCTGTAGCCATCACACTTCGGGATTATTCGCTCACTACTTGGCCCCTGTGATTATCTGAACGCAGGATCTCCCAGGCACTCATTACTTTCAAGAGCTGGACTGAGCTGAGGACCAGGTAGATCTCAGTTCAAAGCTCACTCCAGCCATGCCCTCACTAGGTGGTTTTAGGTGGTCCATTATTCTCCGTTTTAGCCCCTGCCCAGTCCATCTACAATACAGGGGTAACAACAGTAGTCTTACAGGGTTGTTGTAAGGATTATTGAGATAATATATTTGAAATGTTTAGAACACTGTAAAGTGCTGCCTACATAATTAGTGAGGGAAGCAGTGTCTTGAGTCCCGGAGTGCAAGGTCTGCTCCCTATCACCCTAAGGTTAAAACGCCTTAGGGTGATAAAAACTTTAAAACATTGCAGCATTGACAATGGATTTAGTTGATGCATCTGTTTTCAATGAATCTGTGTAACAAGAGCCTTGACTAAAATATATAGGAACATTCAAATATCTTCTTAGTCTTATTCCTCTATATCAAACTTCTTTTTCTATATGTTCCTCTTTGGATCTTAATCCTAGTTAAACCTAGGAGTGCCCTTGCTATTCGCCACCCATGTTCCCTTTCCCTTACAATTCCTTATCACAGGAATGTTTCCACTTGATGTCCAACTCTCTTCCTGTTTTTACATTCAAGCACCTCCTTAAGACACATCTTTTTACCCTGGCTTATCTAATTGATCTTCCTTCCCTTTCCTCCCTAATGTGTCTTATATTTAGACTGCAAACCTCAAGAGAAGGCCTGTGTTATTTTAAATTTTTGTACAGCACCTAGCAATTTTAGGTGCTTTAAAAAAAAGATAAAATAAACGAGTTAATAAGATTTCATCTGCTCTGGTCATCAACGAAACCCTCCTTTCATTGCTATTTACTTGGCTTATCTGGGACTGGTATCTCAGGTTAGTGTGGATTTGCCACACCACAAATTCAACTCACCTGATCCTTCAGCCTCTCTAGATCACTCTTTTTGCTCTGAAGAATATTTTCTGCTTCTTTAAGAATCTGGAGATGGTGATCTTCATTACCTTCTGCAACTTGTATATCTGCTTGCAGCTTCTGAAGGCTAGAAAAGTTTGGAATTGAAGTAAATTTTTGAGGAAAGGCAAGTACACTGTCATCAAGTGTTACTCAATCAGATGCTGGGATGAGCAAGCAACACACTCTGAACTGTCCCTAGTTCAGCTCATCTCTGTAGCTGGTGAGCCCCCCTCACAAATGCTGTGTAGCCACAAATGCTATTTAACCATTGTAAACCGCCCAGAGAGGTTTGGCTATGGGGCGGTATAGAAACGTAATTAGTAATAATAATAACGGGCACGTATATATGCCGCTGTCCTAAGGGAACTTTCAGGGCCTGATGCACTGGTAGCCACTGAGAGCAGCAGAAAAGGTCACAGAGGAAGGAGAGAGCATACAGCTTTGGGAAGCCTGCTGTAATGCCCAATTGAAGAACAATGCTCTAGTCCTTCACAGCACCAAGCATGGACAGTGAGGGGTTGTAGAGAGAACATAGGAAGAGCCCTGCTGGATCAGACCAAGGGACCAAGGGATCAGACCAAGTCCAGCATTCTGTTCGCACAGAGGCCAACCAGCTGCCCACAGGAAGTCCACAAGCAGGACATGAGAGGTGAGAGAAGGCTGTTCTGAGTGCAGGCCTTTCCAGAGATGACAGATTTTATTTATTTTATTTATTAAATTTATTAATAATAAATGCATCTATTTATTTGTGTATGGCTCTCTTATACTTTTGCTTAGAACATTATGAGCATTATACCATGAGCATTAGCCACAGTACAAATTTGCAAGTGAAAAAATACACAGTGGCTGAAAAAAGGCTTCACAAACTGCTCAAATTAACCAGAAAAATTGATCTCTCAAGTATATGATTTTGAAAACCAAACCAATCTAATGTACCTTTCTGTTAATATTCCAATCTTCTGGCTCAAGGATTGAAATTCAGAATCTTTTGCCAACACAACTTTGTTGATTTCTTTCAGAATCCCTTCTTGTTCCATCTTGTGCTGTTCTAGGTCCTTTGCACCTGCCTGAAGCAATCTGAAATGCATTCATAAAAGGACTTTTACTGCTATTTGCTTGCTCATGATGAGAGCTTCAGGTTCTTACAGGGTTTTCAAAACCAAGATCCAAAGTTCTAACCCAAAAGAGCCAAATACGAGAAACTTCACATGGCCAATTGCCATAAGACACTGACACATCCACCTTCCGTAACTCCTTCTGAGCACTTCATAGAATAGAATAGTATCATAGAATAGTAGGATTGGAAGGGGCCTACAAGGCCATCGAGTCCAACCCTTCCTTTCTTTCAACCCAGCTCTCAATCCTTAAGGACAATCTACCTAGCTGCTTTGATTCCAGCTTGTTGTCAGGAGAGGTGGGACAGAGAAGGTGATCAGGACTTGTATACATGCAGAACTGAAACGTTTTCATTAGCTTCCATTCACTTTCTTGAATGGTCTTTATTTATTTTGATTTATATCTCACTATATCACTGGGCGAGGAGGCACTGAATGGTGGCTAACAGAAGTTTTGGATAATGGGCCCATGGTCCTGAATTTATTTTACGTTTTAAACTTGTATTTCAAATGTATAGAAGTGGGACCTGCAATAAAATGTAGTAGTATGGAGCACTCATGTGCAGGGTTCCTGGATATTGCATTCCATTCCCCCTCCTCAGTTTTCCATCTTTTTATTCTCAAGTTAGCTAGCATTTCATGGCCGTGCTCAGTCTTCATTGGGCTGTTTTAGTTCCCCCCATCCCCCTTTGGAGGTTTTTGCCCTGAAGCTTGGGGGGGGGGGGGGCACTTCTGACATTCAGTAACACTGGAGGTTACTTCAAGTCTTCCTCCCTCTGGCGTGTGGATGGTGCTACTTTGGCTACATAAGGATCCACATTCAGAGAATGAGTTTGCTATTAGTATACGGGGTGCTGCGATTCTGGCTCAAATAGGCCCTACAATAAGATCACTAAGCACACAGTTAAAACAAATCAACACTATAATAAACGCACAAAAGGAGCAGCATCAAAACAAACATGTTATCCGTGCTAATGGTTTCTCAATCAGCTGAGAGCCTCTTTAGCATGGATCCCATGTTTCCTCTCTTCCAAAGCAGCTGTTACATGGCCACTATGGCGAATGAGGGGATCCAGTTAATCCAGAAACAGGTGTGTAGCTTCATTCTCCCTTGAGTGACCTGCCCAGAAGTCACAACCCTCTCCTGAGCCACATGGCCAACCCTGCTATATAACGCCAAACAATGTGATTTAACGTGACTCCAGTTTACCTGAGCTGTTGATCTGCTTTTACAAGCCTCACAGCCATCTCCTGAGCCCGGCGTTCCAGCTCCTGGGCTTCTTTCTCAGTCCGAGACAAATGTTGCTTAGCGCTGTTGTATTTCTGAATAGTGTCTTTGGTCTAGGGAAAGAAGAAGCATGTTGAAAAGAACACCTATCCCATACGCTCCTGTTCAAATTAAAAGGCTGTCACTTTGCACTTTCTTTCTCATTAGCACAGAAAAAGGAAAAAACGCAACAGGAAAACAAATTCACTAGAACAAGGATGGGCAGAAAGTAGACCTCCAGATGTTTTGGACTTCAACTCTGCTGTTGTGGCATTAGGATCAGTTTCAGAAGGTGGCAAGGTATCAACCATGAACCTTCAGGAGGCGGGGGGTGGAGTGGGGAAGAGGGATGAATGCTAGAATACTTGCAGGAAGGCAAGGTAAATATGGCTAATTGGGTATGTGTACAAATGACTTGAGGGTTAGCTTACTGAAAATCAGAAATAAAATCTCCACTCTCAGGCTTCTCAGATCCAGTAGGGAACCAGGCTCTTGCTGTACCTTTAACACAGGGGTGGATAACATGTGGCACTCCGGGTGTTTTGGCCCACAAGTCCCATCTTCCCTTGTCACTGGCCATGCTGGTTAGGACTGATGGGAGCTGGAGGCCAAAACATCTGGAGGGCCTCAAGTTGCCCACCCCCTGCCCTCTGATAGAAGAATTTTGGTAAGAACCGCTTTTCCTGTCACAGAGCTGCAATGGAGAGACAGAAGGCTCTCCATCAGAACACTCCTTTATATGGAACTACTAAATCCACAGGAACTCTTGTCCCATACCAGAATCTGGCCATTCTATGTATAGCCAACGGTTGACAGGTTGGCGGTTCTAACGTGTCTTATGTAATTCTGGGCTTCTGCAAAGCTTTTTGAAACAAACAAAACAAAAGATTACTTTTCCTCGAGTATTTTCAAGTTCATGTTCAGCTTCAGCAAGAAGTCTGTCTGCCTCCCTGAGTTCTGCCCGTCGCTTCAGAAGAGTCTTTTCCATGCATTCGATTTCATCCATGATGTTTCCATGGTGCTGAAGAGATTCCTCTACCTCCAGCTCTGAAATGATGCCACTCATGCACCCGTCAACCAAGTCTCTAAAAGACAGAGGGTTAAGAAGTTAATGTAGAAAGTGAATAGTTGTCAGGAGGTTTTACTAGTCCAGCTTTTCCCCAGTGCTCAAATTATGGAAGAAAAAGCAAGGCAAGGTGAAGACCTCATTGAAACTCACAAGCCCCCCTCCCAACATTTTTTTTAGCCAAACCATGGGTTCTGCCAACAGCAACTAAAGGTGGTGGCATAAAAGGTAAGGGGGCTGGCCCAATTTTGGAACACTGTAATTCAAACACTGTTGTTCCCACCACTGCAGGGGCGAGGGTTGGGGGCAGGCTGAAATAGAAGACTGGCAAACATGCTCAAGCTGGACAGAAAAATGCAATTACTTGCTTTTTGTACCAGAACAGGGGTGTGCTATGGCAAATGAGTGGCCATGAGACATTCATCCAGCACACAGGAGGCCAGGGGTGGGGGGGCTGTAAGGACACCAAGCAGGTGATGGGAAAGACCCCCGCCTGAGGCCCTGGACAGCTGCTGCCTGTCAGAGCAGGCAATATTGGGCTAGATGGACACACAGTTTGACATGGTACAAGGCAGCTTCCTATGCAGCATTTCCTAGATCATTCCTGGTGAAAGAGTGTGTGCAGTATGATGTCCTTTGAGGTTGTGAATAGAGGTTATGGGGAAAAAAAACTTGTTAAAGATTTGGTACGGTGTCCTCACTTGTGTTTATTTTGTTTCTGGGCCACCTGACGCAGCTCAGCTACTGGGTGCTCCAGCTCCTCTCTCTCACTCAGCAGGTCTCGAACACCCTGGTGCAGTTCTTCCATCGCTTTATTATGTTCAAGATGAGAGGCTCTAGGACGCTCACCTTCCTGTCGCCGGGACGCTAACTTATCGATACTGTCTTCTAGCCTCAAGATTTTATTTTCCTGCAATAGATGAATATGAACAGTGCAATTAGAGTCTCCCTGTTGATCGTCATGTAAGCGTGTTTCACATGGTCACAAGACGGCCAGCATGGTCACTGCATACCTTGCAGCAAACTAGATAAGGCTCGAAGAAGCAAACATGTGGGAGCACACAGCAGACTCATGCTGGGGAGCCACAGCTGCCCACGGCTTTGTCAGCTGGGAGCTTAGAGACATGTGCCTCAACCCCAGATATCAAGGTGTATTATTACTTATTGTATTGATTGCATTTCTATACTGCCCAATAGCAGAAGCTCTCTGGCTGGTTCACAACAATTAAAACCATAGAACGGAGCACAATAGAATGTCACAAAAGGTTTAAAGCTACAGTTTAAAACTAAAGTGAAAACCAGCAGCAGGGCAAAGATCTAAAAATACAGTAATGTATATAAAATGATAGAAACGGAAGGACTAAAATGCCTGGGAGAATAAAAAGGTCTTCGCATGCCTGGCACCTGCCACAAGATAGGTGACAGATGAGCTTCTCTGGGGAGGGCCTTCCACAACCAGGCTTCCACCTCTCCTTAGTAGCCACCCGTCTCACTTCATTTGGTGTGGGCCAAATGGTGCACATTGCCTGAATTCACAGCTGGGGACTGTGTTGCAAATAACCATCTGTAGCAGTTTTGAAGTTTAGCATGCTTTACATAAAAGATGGTAATTGCCATGTTTTTAGCAACAGGGATATATTAAAAAGTTCCAAAGAGAAATCAACAAAACCTACAGCATTAGCAATATGTATTTCTTTCCCAGTATGCACAAAATACACTACTCATTTCCTTGCTTGAAAGAGTATGCAGGGAAACGTCATTTATTTAGAAAGCAATAATTAGTTCATCTTATTAATTATGAACTCATGAGTTAGAATATTTGTTTGAAAATCCAGTCACTAGAAGGCACAGCTCAAGTGTTCAAAACACTTTGCATACTTTATCTTCGCAATTCTTCTCGAGGTGCTCGATTATCATTCCCGTATTAGAGATGAGGGGGGCGTGGGGGGCTGAGAGAAAAGAGTGGCTTGCCTAAGGCCACCTAGTGAGTTCATTGGCTGGAGGTGAGACCTGGGGGACTTCCCAACTCTTAGCCATAACACTAAATCAAGAGACATTTATTTTAGTTTCAAAACCTGATGTCTTATGAGCCAGGAATCTTACCAAGTTATGATGCTTAGGTATGTTGCAATGAAGTACTCCAACAGGAACAAGAGGCACTGAACAGTTAGCAGGAAGAGGGCTATAAACAAGCTGAGCTCCAGCAGGAGGTGAGCCATATATAACTGCAGTAGCCGCCAGCTGTCCTCCATTGGCTGGTACAGAAAGAGAAGGTGGGCCATACACCACTGTTCCCTGAGGTGCTGGAGCACCATCTGGCAGCAGAGTATAAATGATTGAACCAGGAGGTGGTACAAAGGATAAGTCACTGTGAGTATTCACTTCACCATCTTCTTGGTTTCCTGCATTTGGAAATATAGCAAAAATAATCTGAGTTGAGAGGTTAAGACATAGTCTGTTGTATAAGATGGGAATAAAAACACAAACAAACAAATATGCACCTCCTGGGAGAAAAAGATATAAGGTGCAGAAACTCAGTTCTAAGTTGACTGTTGTAGAAGGCTCAGCAATGTATATCTGATATTATTTCTTTTTAATGTGTTTTATATTTGCCTGATTTTATTGCAAGTTTATATAGTGCTTTTAGTGTGTCACTCTGAAAGCTTCTTCTGGGCTAGTAAGCAGGATATAAATAAAATGAAATAAAAATACTCTCTCTAGAATAAGGAATAGCAACATATAAGCTGTGGAGCTGCTCTCATCCAGACAGGATATGGGTTAAGAACGGCTGCAAAAAATGGGGTGACTGCAGTAGCCACAGTTTATGCCATCCTTCAAAATGGGAGGCAGAAGATCACAGTCCTGTGATGTCAAAAAGAGTAGGAGGTGCAAAAGTGGGTGAGCATCCAAGGTGAACCTAAAAAAAAAAATTGGCTCAATTCTTTGCTAGAAAAGGTCTTATTAGTAAAAAGCCTGACACATTTTGGCCTCTTTTAATGTAAGGTCTTCTTCAAGGGGCATTAACACCAATAATAAAATGAGGTAAGACAACACATAAATGCAATATACAAATGTTTTCAAAACAATAAGGCACATTGCAACAAGGCCTATGCATATAATGAAGCATTATAAAACCTATAAAACATTCCACACTGCAAGCAGGGCCTGTACATCCACACTCACTTATAAAAAGGTCTGCACAGATTCTTGTAACAAAATGTTTCCTGCTGTAATTCACTGGTGACTGGAAAGAATAAACTGAAGGCCGTGTTTTTATGCTATTAGACAAGGTTTTTTCTTTAAAATTCTTACAGCTGCCACCATGACAAAGCAATTGACTTAAAGTCTCCCATATCCGGACTATGCTGAACTGCAAAAACCAGGGAGTGTCTCAAAAGTACATGTCAATTACAGGAGCGGTAAAAATTCTAGCTCCTCATTGAAACCCCATGGAGATGGGATTTAATTTCAAGATCCACTCCATTTCTTTTTTCAGCAGCTGTTTTTCTTCCTTTTTATAAAGCTTTTCCAGTGCCAAAAATGTGAAGTCTGTTGGAATATTTTTGCTTTCTCCAAAATGACTTACTAACAGAGCATCTGGCCTTTTGTTTCTAATACTGCTCAGGTGTTCTCCTATCCATTTTTTAGGGGTCCCACATAAATTCTTTGGCACTTGCACTGGACAGCATAAACCACATAGTTGCTGCTGCAAGTGGTGAGATGGTTCTCTTTTTTGGATGTCAAAAAGGATGGAAACTGTTTCCAAGTAAGCAGGCAAAGAAAGCAGCTACAAGTTGATGCCTGTGCATGGTTAATAGGGCCCTGACTACAACCGGGTGTGTGCGTTTTTAACAGCTACATAGCAGGGAGACTTTCTGAAAGTACCACACCTCCCTTTACATTGACAGGTGAAACTGCGGAGCTGCTGACAGGGAGCTGTTTGCCAAACGAAGGAGGACAGAAACTACCATCAAGGCCAGACACTGGATGACAACTGAACTGACTTACCTCCACCGGAGGGAGATTCTTGCAGGCCATTCCCAACCAGTGTGTGCAAGCAGCATCCTCTTGCGGCAGGGGAGACTGAATGTTTCTTCTTGTTTTGCTTGCCCTCCGCATGGCCTTTACTGACTGGGGTTGACATCGGACACTGTAGGCTAACGCCAGAATCTTTGGTACTCTGAGATGCAGGAGTAGATACCTTTGAAAGGAATCATCATCATCATCATCCAATGTTGAGACAAATATTCCATGGAGATATTCTCCACTATCACCTGGGAGCTCTCCTTGCTCTTTGATAAGGAACTGGAAGAGTTCGAATTCAAGGCAAAGATAGGGGAGCAGAGGATATTCTTCCAGGTGCAGGAAAATCTAAATGCACCAGTAGTTTCACCAGCAGAAGGAAGAAAAACACCCATCCACGTACCCTGCGCGCCACGTCCATCTTGATGCATGACTGCCAAAATACAGGGTAACGTGGCCTTTGGTTAGTCTTTTAATCAGGGCTTGTCCATGTCAGCTCCACCTCCATGCTAAATATGATTCCTATCTTGTACTGGTACAATACTATGCTGTCTGAAAATATATGCTCCATGATCAACACGCACAGACCTCTCAGTCAGAAAGGCATGGAGGAACAACCCATGATAAATAAAGAACAGCTGTATATTAAGGAATATTAAGGAACAGGGCCATTAAAAGGGGTAACTCGCATGACTGAGATTCAACTGAGTCATTCAGGATAGTGGGTTGGATTGTGCCTTGAAGGGCTACAACACACAGCAAGAAGCTACTGATCTGCATAACACGTTTGGAAGCCCACTGTGCAAATCAGAAGATTTCTTCCTACAAAACAAGGCAGTACATGTCTAAGCATTACTGAACCACAAGAGCTCATCCATAGGTGCTGCAATTAAACATCAGTATGCCAAGGAGGCATCTGCTACCATTTAAGGGACAAAGGCATGAATGAAGGTTCTGCAGCCATTTTGCTCTGTGGACTCCCCAGGTGTCAGCAATTCAAGAAGCTAGAGAGGTTGCGGCCTTTCTTCTTCCTTGTTTCCACATGTGCATAACCAGGGCTAGGGGAAAACTGGCTGGGGAAAGGAGAAAGCAGCAAATGCCGTACGAGTTGACCACCTACTCCTCCTGTAGAAACTGCCCTCTCCCAGTGCTGTTGCATTACAGAGAAGTGGTGGTAAACAGATGTTCAAGTAATAATGTGTAGTTTAGACCTCAGATTCATGAGGTTCAAAATGTTTTTCTTTCATTGGTTTAGCAAAGCTACCTATGATTAGCTTTGGGGAACTTCTGTTTATAGGGGAGCTAGCTTTGAGGAAAGGGAGAGGCTTCGAATAAAACTCATCTTGTCCATCATGGCTTGGAACAGGGCCTTTGGTTTCATTACATCTGTTCTCTGGAACTCCCTACCACTACAAAATAGGCAGGTGGCAGTAAACCCAACTCTGGGTTTTCAGTGCCTACTGAAAACATACCTTTTCTAACAGGCATTCCCAGGAAGGTAATCGTGTCCTCTGTATGAAGACTTTTTTTTTTACATTACCTAGAAATTTCTTTATACAAGTGACATTAAATAAATGCATATAAATAAATGGCCTTTCCCCAACTATAGATTTCCCATCTTCATGGAAAATTAAATTCGTAGTTAGCCCCAAATCTGCTTTTCTAAATTAATTTACACACAGTTAAATGCAGATTAGGAAATATTTCCATTTCTGATCCCTTCCCATCAAATGCCGCTCTAGGTTGCATACCTGCGATGAGGATGGCATATAATACAAATGTCCCCTGCATTTGAGTGGATCCATTATTCTGGCGATGGCATCGTTCTGGTGAGAGATGGCATGCTTGAGTGCTGCTATTTCATCCAATACGCTGCCAAATTCCTCCCTGTTGCCTGCAAGGGAATTCAGATTTTTAGCCAACATTGTATGTGTGGAGTTATAGGTAAATTTAAAAACTCCAAAATTAGCTGAACATCTAACTGCTTGCCTGAAGAATGTGATGCTGAGTATATCTGCATGATCGAGCAAGCTCCCAGAGAGCGAGCGAACAGGGGGAGCAAACAGGAGTTGGCCAGGGGAGGCAGTGGTAGAAGAGACAGAGGCTAAGAGGTAAGTGGGCTGCAGGAAGCCCAGGGGGCTGCCCTTTATCCTTCTGAGTGGCTGTGAGCTCACCAGGTGCTTCTGAGAGCTCCAACTGAATTGGGGGTGTGTGGCCTGAATACTCCCAGCAGCTGAGTGGGCGGGAAGCTTCAGTCTGTTTTCCGTCTCCCAGCTGAGCAGAGCAGAGCAGAGCAAGCTGCTCCAGCTGGTCCAGGGACTACAGAAGCAAGCAAGCTCCCAGAGAGCGAGCAACCAGAGAGAGCGGACAGGGGAAGCAAACAGGAGTTGGCCAGGGGAGGTCAAGGGGGAGGCCCTTAACATTTTTTTTTCATTTTTTCATTTTATTTTTTAACTAACTTTTTTCATTTATTTGTCTTGTAACACACACTTCCACACCAGTGGGACTCTGCTTTTAACCTCTACTGAGTAGAGGAGCAGGCACAGGCTAGTCTACAACAATCACAAAGCTAGACACAAAAAGGGAAAAGAGGCAATGGAAGGACAGGACTCTCCAGTAGTGGTGACCTGCAAGGTGTGTGCAATGTTTGTTTTCTTGCCTGAGAACAACATGGCCTACACCTGCAACAAGTGCAAGTTGATCACGCTGCTGGAAGAAAAAGTAAGTGGACTGGAGTGGCGACTGTCGACCCTCCAGGGAATGAGAGAACACCAAGAGTTCTTGGACAGAATGGGGGAACTACAGCAGCAAAGGGAAGACCAGAAGCTTGAAGAGCAACAGCAAGATGAGGCAGTGGGAAATGCTGAGGTGAAGAAAAATGGAGTAGAGGATACTCCTTGGAAAAGGGTGACAGTTAGGAGAAGAAGAACCAGACGCCACTCTGCACCAGTGGAAGCAGTGGAGCTGTGGAACCGATTCCAGGTACTTGCGGATGAGACTGGAGGACAGCCTGCAGAGGAAGAATCACAGAGGAACCTACATGAGAGTGAGCAAGAGGCTGAAGGTCAGTCAAACAGAGGCGATGAAACCCAGGCCTACAACAACAAGAAGAGAAGAGTGGTTGTAGTGGGAGATTCCTTGGTGCGTGGGATCGAGACCCAAGTATGTCGCAAAGACCCGTGCACTCGCCAGGTATGTTGTCTCCCGGGAGGACGAATTAGAGACGTGACTGAAAGGTTGCCTGCACTCATAAAGCCTGCTGATAGGTATCCCTTTCTTCTCATCCATGTGGGAACAAATGATACCGCCAAGCGGAGCTACGAAGAAATCACGTCAGACTTTGAAGCTTTGGGAAGGAAACTCAAGAACGTTGGGGCCCAGATAGTTTTCTCATCCATCCTTCCAGTAGTTAGAAGAGGGATAGAAAGGGAAATAGAAAAATACTCCGGGTGAATGACTGGCTACGAAGGTGGTGCCGACGAGAGAGATTTGGATTCTGGGACCACGGGCTATACTTCCTGGAAGATGGGCTGTTGGCAAGGGACGGGTTGCACCTCACAAAGAATGGGAAGAATGTGTTTGGCCAAAGCATGAAGAACTTCATCAGGAGGGCTTTAAACTGAATCCTACGGGGAAGGGAGATGTAATGTTGGGGGTAACAATGGACGTAGGCGCATGCACTGCAACGGAGAGAACAGCTCTGATAGCGCCCAATAATAGTCTACAGACACATGTAGGAAGAAAGCCAGACTATGAAGCACATGGTCTTCGATGCCTATATACTAATGCCCATGTAGGGATGTCAGAGAATTCCGCCACGGATCTCGGTGAGGCTGAATGCATTCAGTGCATTCGGCCCCCCGAAATCTGTGGCGGAATGGCCTGCCCCCCCCCCCCCCCCCGGACGAGACTTACCCGGGGCGGATGTTCCGGGCGGCAGCGGCGGCTGGTCTTCCGACCGGCTGCCACCGCCACCATGTGCAGTCTGGAGAGTTTTTTTTTTTTTTTTACAGAGACGTGATAGGCTATGTAAAGATTTATGTAGCCTATCACGGCTGGGTTAAAAAAAAAACGCGTACGCAAATGGCGGCGGCTACAGCCACCGCCATTTGCGTTCCTTATTTTTGGCTGTCTTAGTCTACGTAAATATTTACGTAGACTATTAGGGCGAAAATAAAGGGGAACGCAAATAGCGTAGCAGGCGCTATTTGCGTTCCCCTTTATTGTCGCCATAACAGTCTACGTAAATATTTACGTAGACTAAGTCGGCCAAAAATAAGGAACGCCGTAGCCACCGCCATTTGCGTATGCGTTTTGTTTTTGTTTTTTTAACCCAGAGCCCTCCGCAGCCGGAAATCTGGCTGAGGATCGCTCTGGCCTGGGCCTGGCCAGCTGCTCCGTGGAGCTGCCGCAGATCACAGCCAGCCGTTCGAGGATTCCAGGGGGAGGGACGGAACGCCTCCCCCTCCCCAGTAAACATAATCTGCGGAAAGGTAAGTGACTTTCGTACATCCCTAGCCCAGAGTAAGGGAAACAAACAGAACGAACTTGAACTCTTAATACAGGAGGAAATTACGACTTGATAGGTATAACTGAGACTTGGTGGGATGACTCTCATGACTGGAATACAGCAATTGAAGGATATAACTTGTTCAAAAAGAACAGGAGGCACAGAAAGGGAGGTGGGGTTGCACTGTATGTGAAAAATACATATCTCTGCACAGAAATACAGGAGGATGAGCTTGGTAGCCTCTTCGAGAGCATCTGGATCAAAATAAATGGAGCAAAGAATAAAAGGAACCTGGTGGTCGGAGTCTACTACCGGCCACCCAACCAAGGAGAAGATGAGGATGAAATGTTTGAAAAGCAAATAGCCAGTGTTTTAAGGAAGCATGATGTAGTAGTAATGGGGGACTTCAATTTCCCCGATATTTGTTGAAAGACAAATTCTGCAAAACATGGCCCCTCCAGGAAATTCCTGACTTGGGTGGCGGATAACTTCCTCCTACAGAAAGTAGAGGAAGGAACTAGAGGATTGGCCATCCTTGACTTGATCCTAACCAACAGAGATGACTTAGTGGATAAAGTAGCAATTACACGAACTCTGGGGGAAAGCGACCATGTTGTACTTGAGTTCTTGGTTCTAAGGGAAGCAAAAGCTGAGTGTAGTCAAACGCGTACCCTGAACTTTAGGAAAGCTGATTTTAATAAACTCAGAACAATGATCAATAGGGTCCCATGGCAAGCGACACTAACGAGAGAAGGAGTCCAAGATGGGTGGGAGCTTTTAAAAAAGGAAATTCTCCAGGCGCAATTACAAACCATTCCAACAAGAAGAAAAGGTGGAAGACAACAGAAGAAGCCAATGTGGCTTCACAAAAAGCTTAGGGGTGACCTGAAAACAAAAAAGGACACGTATAGGAAGTAGAAAGAAGGCCAAGTAACAAAGGAAGCGTACAGGCAGGTAGCACAGAATTGCAGGGATGGCGTCAGGAAGGCTAAAGCAGAGAATGAGCTGAGGTTAGCGAGGGATGCTAAAAACAACAAAAAGGCTTTCTTCAGCTACGTGCATAGTAAAAGGCAGAGGAAAGAAATGGTTGTTCAGCTATTAAATAAGGATGGCAAAATGATAACAGATGACAAAGAAAAGGCAGAGGTGCTCAATTCCTACTTTGGCTCAGTCTTCTCCCAAAAGAGGGTCTATGACCCCCCTGGCAAAGGCGAAGTCCAGGCTGAAGGGGCAGGATTGCAGCTTGAGATCGATAGGCATATGGTCAAGGAACACCTAATTACTTTGAATGAGTTCAAATCTCCAGGGCCAGATGAACTGCATCCTAGAGTAATAAAGGAACTTGCAGAAGAACTCTCAGAACCACTGTCTATTCTCTTTGAGAAATCATGGAGGACGGGGGAAGTGCCAGATGACTGGAGGAGGGCTAATGTTGTCCCTATCTTCAAAAAGGGTAAAAAGGAGGAACCTGGGAATTACAGACCAGTCAGTCTGACATCAATCCCTGGGAAAATTCTGGAGCAGATGATAAAGCAATCCATCTGGAAGCACCTTGACAACAATGCCGTGATTACTCAAAGCCAACATGGATTTGTCAAAAACAAGTCCTGCCAGACGAATCTGATCTCATTTTTTGATCAAGTAACCTCCCTTGTGGACGATGGGAATGCTGTAGACATCATATACCTCGACTTCAGCAAAGCTTTCGACAAAGTGCCCCATGATCTCCTGATGAGCAAACTAGCTCAAAGTGGGCTACATGGAACAACGATCCGGTGGATCCACAGTTGGCTACAGAATCGGACTCAAAGAGTGCTTCTCAATGGGACCTTCTCAAACTGGGGAGAGGTAATGAGTGGGGTACCGCAGGGCTCAGTCCTGGGCCCAGTGCTCTTCTACATTTTTATTAATGACTTGGTGGAGGAGGTGCAGGGAATGCTGATCAGATTTGCAGATGACACAAAATTGGGCGGGATAGCTAATACTTTGGAAGACAGAAACAAAATTCAAAGTGATCCGGATAGACTGGAGCGCTGGGCAGAAAACAACAGAATGACATTTCATAGGGATAAATGCCAAGTTCTGCACCTAGGAAAAAGAAACCAAAGGCACAGTTACAAGATGGGGGATATGTGGTTCAACAACACTACAAGCGAGAAGGATCTTGGAATTGTGGTCGATCACAAGCTGAATATGAGCCAACAATGTGATGTGGCTGCAAGAAAGGCCAATGCTCTTTTGGACTACATTAATAGAAGCATCGCTTCCAAATCCCGGGAAGTACTAGTTCCCCTCTACTCAGCACTGATTAGGCCTCATCTGGAGTATTGTGTCCAGTTCTGGGCACCACACTTTAAGAAGGATGCAGACAAACTGGAGAGGGTTCAGAGGAGGGCAACAAAGATGATCAGGGGACTGGAAACAAAGCCCTATGAAGAGAGACTGAAAGAACTGGGCACGTTTAGCCTTGAGAAGAGAAGACTGAGGGGAGATATGACAGCGCACTTCAAGTACTTGAAAGGTTGTCACAGAGAGGAAGGCCAGGATCTCTTCCTGATCATCCCGGAGTGCAGGACACGGAATAATGGGCTCAAGTTACAGGAAGCCAGATTCTGGCTGACAAACTTCCTGACTGTTAGAGCAATGCGACAATGGAATCAGTTCCCTAGGGAGGTGGTGGGCTCTCCCACACTGGTGGCATTCAAGACGAGGCTGGAAAGCCATCTGTCAGGGATGCTCTGACTTGGATTCCTGCATTGAGCAGGGGGTTGGACTCGATGGCCTTGTAGGCCCCTTCCAACCCTACTATTCTATGATTCTATGATTTTTGGGGTGGCAGCAGGGGTGGAGGGAATTTTGCACAAGTTGGTCTGCTTCTGCTAGTCATGAGGAGAAAGGAGTTGTATGGGGCACTGACGTCCTTTCTCCTGGGAAATCTCTAGATTTCTGAAATTTCTCTGGAAATCTCATTCAGCCAACCCTTTGGTTTCTTGAAATCCCCAACCTTTGCTCAGACAATTCCAAGCACATCCTTCCAACCTGTATGGGCTACAGTAGGCTGTAAGGTATGTAGGGCAAAAAAGCATTTGAAACTGAACATATAATTTACATCATCTTGAGCTATAGATCAATAAAGCTGAATCGTTGTGCACTAGTCTTGCCTCAGCAATTAAATAGGTGGTGTTCATTTACTGAACAAGTAATTAAGTCTGTCAGTGTAGTCTGACTGCAACTGCGGTTGCATAATGAGTATTTATTTTGTCACTAGAATGTAGTGACATTTTAAGAACATTTGGAAACTGATAAAACATACACTTTAATCCTATGCATGTTTACTAAGAACCAAATCTGTGTCTAATGGAACTTATTCTCTAGTATGTGTATTTAGATTCTAGTCACAGTTGAGCACATAATGTATTTTGAGAGATGGTATGTTTTGCCACTCAAGTGTGACAGTTCAACACGAAAGCCTCTCAAGTGTGAAGAGTAACTAGGCCCCTTTACTTATGTTTATAGAAATACTTTGAAGTTCAAAGTCTGTGCTCAATACAGGATGGAAAGTGACATAAATGGACCAAACTTTTATATGGACAACTAGCCTGTCCTTTGAGAAACCTCAGGCACTAGTAAAATGAGTGCTTTAGATGCTCCATTTACATTTAAAAGGCAGCACAGAACACCGAATAGGAAGACACATTGATTTCGTGTAAATAACTTGTATGAATAGGATAAATGTCAAAGCCCCAGATGTTGATCAACATATTCTTATTTGCTTAGGAACACTGAATGTGAAAAAGCAGAATGAACTCTTCAAATTTTGAAGTCCTGAGATTGGAAATACCTAAACATAAACACACTATGAAAAGACCATTCTATGTCATTATGTGAATAGTTTTATACTTTATATAACGTATGTTTAATTGTTTAATTTCTGTGAACTGCCCAGAGAGCTTCGGCTATGGGGTGGCATAGAAATATAATAAATGAAATCATGTTCTTTAAAGACATTTTTAGTGACATGATCAATTGGTTTGATTCTGTCTTTTAGGTGATTCTGTCTTTTAAACTGATATTATTTGCTGCTTTCACTGACTGAGGTTTATAATATTGTTTTATGTATTTTGAATGTGCTGTTTATGTATGTTTGTGTTGTCTTAAACTTTGTAATAAAGGTGTCAAATACTGTTAATTGTAATAACATAACTAATGAATAATAAAAGTAATCATTAGACTTTTGTGCTTTGTTTATATATGGTGCACTGCAGCGGGGAGGAGCTCATACATATTTCATGAAACGTATGTTGCCCATCTTAAGAAACGTAATTTTTTTTTTTAAAGGAAACATTTCATGGCTTGTGGAGTGTCCCAAGGAGAAGTGGAATGGTGGGGATACACCTGAATTTGTTCAAAAACAGAACCACATTGCAAGAAATAACAAACTGGATGGAAAACATTACCTGCCCCAGCCTGATCTAATGCACTGCGTAGTCGGTCAATTTCTGCTTTCTGGCATTTCAGGAGCTGGTTTAACTTATCAGTCTCCTCTTTCTGGAAATGTGAAGCAGCAGTCTCAGCATCAACTTTTTCCATTGCATGCTGAAATTATCAAAAAGCATCTTAGTCAAAACCCTTCTGGCCTCACACACATCAAAGTTAAGCAACATTAGACACAATGCTGAATTACAAAATCAACCGCTCAGTAATTTCGGCATGACAGAAACACTGGCTAGAGAGTCTAGGAGCCTGGTTTGATCCCATTTCCTGAGACAGGTTTAGAAGAAGCAAGTCTTGCATTCACAAACCGTTTCCTGACTGCTCTTCCCAGCCAAATACCACATTCATTGGACCCTAGGATTTCCCTGAACCTACCATCTCGTCCTGGAAACAAGTATCTGACCAGGCCTTGTATTTTAAAGGCTCAATGGGAGACATATCACTGAACCTTCCACTTCATGTTCATGTCTACGTAGGCATGTTTCACTCCTGCCCCTCGGTTCAGTGTTCCTTAGCATCGTGTAGAGTAAGGTGAATAACATACTCGCTCCTCCTTTTCTTTCAGAAGTTTCTGCAACAATTCTATTTCTGCTTCTGCTCTGGTAAGATCACTAGATGCCTGAGCGGCCTGCATACAAAACTTCTCTGCTTCTGCACGTTCCTAGAGTTAAAAAAGAAAAGGGGGGGGGGAGTGTTGAATTAATTTATTTTACACAGCTGCTGGTGCTTTGTATTCATTTCATACTGAAAACTTCCAGGATTACATTTATGTCTGGTTTATTTTCTCCACTGAAAGAAATAGGTACTGCTCTTTTTCATTTGTACATCTCCAGCTAGATTTACCAGACTTGTCAGGGCAGAGGTCCTACGTACTGGTACTGCTTGTCTAAAAGGGCCTGACATTGTGCCGAATTCTGTTGCCAAATGCTGATTCCCTTGTATAAGCAGCTAGAGAGTGACCAGGAGGTGACTGCCATAGCTTGAAGCTGTAGTAATTTCCAAATATGAATGTGAACAGCTGGTTGGAAAAGCTGAACTTTGGCCACAGTAATGCTTCCATCCATTCTCTGCTCCTCTAAAACTAACCCAAGTTTTTCTAAGCTTCCAGTATAGTCAGGTACAGAGTCTATCCCAGTATGTATGATACCGTATTATTAAATAAAATCGAGAAAGTCACTTGCATGCTTCTAACCAAAACTGAAATGTACGCCTAAATTATGTCATATAACCAATGGATTGAGACACTGGTTAACTCATCAAGAGAAGTAATTTCCATAATGTATTCATGATGTTGTTGTTGTTGTTTATTCGTTCAGTCGCTTCCGACTCTTCATGACTTCATGGACCAGCCCACGCCAGAGCTTCCTGTCGGCCACTGCCACCCCCAGCTCCCCCAGGGTTGAGTCTGTCACCTCCATGATGTATAATCATATAATACACCTTCATGATGTATAATCCTACAATGGTGTACCTCACTGCGCTGCTGATTAATTTTGCATACAGTCCCATGAAGTGAGCTAAGCTGATCTTTGGCTGCACAGAGCTCTGCTGTTGCCTGTTTATCTGAAGCCGATATTGCTTTCTTTAACTCCTTCATCTCTTTATCAATGCCAAGGAACTGCATTTGTGCCCTGGCATCTTCCACGTTTTTCTGAAAAAGAGATAAAGTGTCATTCAACACTTGACAGCATATATAAATGAATGATACAACAGTTAAAGTACCAGGAGTCCTCTGGTACTTCTCTCTCTCTCTCTCTCTCAGGATTCATTCACACGAAAACATAAGCAAACAGCTAGGTACTTTTGTTAACTGTTATGCCCAAGAGGACATCTTACTTCTAATCTATTCACATACTTCTCAATAGGAGTAGTCCTACCCTATTCTCCAGATCTTCCAGCTGAGCAATTATTCTCTCTTTCTCCTCATCAGCTTCTTGGAGTTGTTGATCTGTGAGCCCCTGGATTTCCTCCATGCTCTTCAGCTTTTCACTTAGATGCTGGATTTCATTCTCTAACTGCCGAACTCTGGCTTCATTCTGCCTCTTCTCAGATTTAATCTGAAGTTAAAATGCAAATAAACAAAGGAAAGTTGATATGAGTTTTTATTAAGTATCTTGTGGATGCATAAAGTTAGCGGCGCATGGAATTTTTTTTGCAAAAGCCTTTGATCTTTTACCTCTTTTTACAAAGAGGAACGGAGCTCTGTCACCAGCTTTGTACATTGCTCAGCGTGCTGACTGGCCCTGCTGTTATCTCCCATCACTGATTGGAGATAACTGCGGGGATTCCTCCAGGGGGTGGGGCTTCAAGGCTGCTCCAAGGGGGCTCTACATAGGTTCCCCATCCCTGGATTAAACGAGTCTGCATGGAAAAGGTGGCTTTCGATACATCCTGAAACTGACTGATCATTATACAAGATTTCTGCCAATAATTGCTGCAATTTCTTTCAACTTACTATACAGTTTAAAAAACATACCATGCCTGTACTCAGACATCTAGATTTAAGACAAAACAACCACAAAACTTACTTCAGTCCTTCTTTAATTGTTAAAATTCACCCAAGACATAGTCCCGTTTTCCACAAAAGAATATTAACTGCTAGTCCTCTGACACCTTTAAGTCAGGGGTGGGGAACATTTTTGGGATGGGGGGCCAAATGATCCTGCACCCAGCTCTTTAGGATCTGGATAATGTCAGGGGGTATGGCTGGTGCCTGGCTCCCAAAATTCAAGGCAGCAAAAAAATCACGGCAACGGAACAGTTGTTTTCAAGCTAAATACGGCCATTTGAGTGTTCTGTAGCAGTTTGTTGCCGAAAATCAGCACCAAATTGCCTATTGTTTTGCCACTGCCAGCAAATTTGCAGAGCAGCAGCAGCATGGCCTGCGGGGGTGAAAATGGCCCCTGGACCTCCCAACGTTGCCCACCCCTGCTTTAAGGCACCATAAGACTCTTTGTTAAAACAGACTGCCATGAGTATTCCACTGGAAGTTGGACATAAAGAGTGACCTTTTACACTCTTTTGTGAAATCTGAAATGTTCTTACTTTGGCTTCTGCAGCTTTGTTGCAGGCCAGTCTGTATTTTTCATGTGTCTCTTCCAGCTTAGCTTGCTGAGATGCCATCTCCTTCTGAAATTCTCGCTGTCTGGCCTGGGCTGCCTCGTTCTCTTGCTGTGAATGAGCAAGGATCTCACCAAACTTTTTCTGCAGATCTGCAAGGCTTTTCCCTAAAATATCCTTTGAGTTATGGCATCTGAAATAATCAGGTATACCAAAAATGGAGAAGGGGGAAAGAACAAAAATGAACTACTTTACTAGGTTTACCATCAATAGCCATCCTAAGACCAGTGACTTGCAGCTAAATCAATTGTTCAGAGCAGACCTAGATTTCTACCAAACATCTAAAAAATGTGGGGAACACACATAGGAGGGAAGAAGTGGCAAGTGGGCAGGAGGTATTTGCTCCTACTCCGACCTGCAGCCCCCTTCTACATTGCCCCACCCTAGATTTGTTTCTCCCAGCTACAGCAAACACAGAACTTGGAAACCCAGGTGGGGAAAAGAGGCTAGGGGAGGTGAATGAAGGGAAGAAACAGTGGGCGAGACAAGTGTATGCATTTTTTTTCTAAGATATCTGATGGAGACTCGGATTCCCAGACCAAAGTCTCTGTCAAATGTCCAATTTGATACCAAACATGCTCTGAGACTGCAGGCCATTTCATACAATACAGAAAAGAGGTGTTCTGTAGAGTGTGTACCATGTACAGACTGTTAACATCTGAAAGGGAGATGCCCAACATCATACACTGGCAAAAGCACACACCTGAATTAGCCAAGTGTTTTCAGACACCTCTCCCCTTCCTATGAACATATAGAGTTTCTGATTTTAACTCACCTGATTTCTGCCCCAGTCTGTAGCTTTCTTTTTAGCTCACCCACACGAGCCAAGACTTCCTCAGGATGAATTAAGCTATCAACTGCATGATTCAGTTGATTTTCAGTATCTTTAAGCTGTTGTTTCAAAAAGTTATTGTCTCTCTGTAACAAACAAGTTTGGGAGGTTATGTTCTCAATCTTTACAGTGAAATGTATCTTGTCTTCTCATATAAAATATAGAAGATACTTGACATAATACTTATTTTTGCCACATAACACTTATTTTTACCACAACATAACTAGCATAGCTGTTTTATGGAGCTAAAATCCCAGTTGTTACAAGGAACAATTACTACAAAGGGAGTGATAATTTCCCCTGATAACTCTAGCTGAACCTGCTCAGATAAGGCTCTAGTTAATTTTTAACAGACTTTCATGAAGTCTGTTAAAAATCATATACAGTATGGTTGCATGGTTAACTTTCACTGAAAGAAACAAATGGAGCCTTTTGAAGGAGATTCTATCAGAGCGTTACACATTATTCAGAGACAAAAAAGTTGGAAAAATACTTCACCTGCAGCTGTTTGAGTTGGGAAAGCAGTTTATTATTTTCCTGTTCCTTTTCCTCCGCCAACTGTGCTTTGCTCAAAGCAATTTCCAAGGCTTGTCTTTCTTTGCCAAGTTCAGCTTGGAGAGCAGAATGTTCCAGCTACCCCAACAAATAAAACAAAATAATTTTTAATTTTTGTAAACCACCCAGAGGGCTTCGGCTATTGGGCAGTACAGTAATGTAATAAATAAAAGGAAATGAATTTTTCTAAGGAAAACTGAATAAAAACCTATTAAACTTTAGATAATTTATGCAAGAACAGTTCTTTCTTTTAAGGAAGACACTCACTTCTTAACTTCCATTTTTGTGAATGAACACGACTTCAGTCAACAATTTAGCATGTTGAAATCAACCCTCACTGCTCATTGGAAGGACAGATGCTGAAGCTGAAGCTGAAATATTTTGGCCACCTAATGCGAAGAGAAAACTCACTGGAAAATACCCTGATGCTGGGAAAGATTGAAGGCAAAAGGAGAAGGGGACAGCAGAGGATGAGATGGCTAGATAGCATCACCGATGCAATGAATATGAACTTGAGCACGCTCTGGGAGAGAGCGGAGGACAGGAAGGCCTGGCGTGCTATGGTCCATGGGGTCACGAAGAGTCGGACACAACTTAATGACTGAACAACAAATAGGATATGTTGTGTGTTCCCTTATATTTTAGTTCGTCAGTGGGCCTAGTCTCATTTCCCTAACAGGTCTCCCTTGCCCTAATGCCTTTGCATCATCTAGACCAGCCTTTGCTCCTCACTAGAACTACATTTAGGAGGCTCAAAGCTCTTTCCCACTGAATTAAGGAGGTTCACTGGGAGACAGATTGAGATTCCCTTCATCTATTGAACATCTTTCTAGCTATACTTCTAGCTGAAAAAGTTCCAGTTTAGAAATCTCTATGTCATTTCTAGCTTTCAAAATCCACAAAACATTTATAAGCTTGCTTGTTTCCATCAGTCCATGTTTCTTATGATATATTATCCAATAAAATGATGAATCAATCTCAGTGCGTGCTTAAGAGAACTTCATGGAAACTGATTGCCAGCTCTCGGTCAATAGAGCACTTCTCTTTGCTTCTGCTAGGTCCGCACAATTTGTAACCTACCAAGCAAACCTCAGGGCTCCATGCCTATATGGTAGCTCAATAAAGCTTGGATTTTTGCTGCTTGTCTGGGAATGCAAAAACAGATTGTCAAGCACCTGGCAGGCTGCCTTACAAGGCTGGTGGCTGCATTTTAATCGGTAGGTCACAAGTTGTGTATGCGGACATTTGGGGGCAGAACCCAATGTCGCATGAACAGAGGTCTGCTTGTGCAATGGGCCTTTCTCCTCCTCTCCCTCCAGAGCAGATTCTGAGGGTGTGCAGGGGGGTGGTGGAGAGATGGAGGGGGAATCGAACCTGCCCAGCTCTGCTGATTGAAGCTGTTCTGTCAGCAGAAAGATTTCATTTGATTCCACCCTTAGAAATTACATGGTGGTGGTAGAGGGGCGGAATGGAAAGGTATAAGGAACGAAGACTTCTTTCTCTGTAATTGTCCATATACCTGAGTAAGTTCTTTTAGCCTTTCTAATTCTTCCTTATGCTGACTGCTTTCAGTGTCTCGGGCCTTCAGCTCAGCCTCCAGCTCAGCCTCATAAGCACTAAGCTCTCCTTGGGCCTCCTGCAGTTCCTCATTGAGTTCTCGTTGCTCTTGCAGTGCATGTTCAAGGTCTGTGATTTCCTGAAATCAAAGATGTGTTTCACAATTTCGGTTTCAAGTCTTATCAATCCATTCACATAGCTGCAGCATGCGTTACTGCCAGGCAGGGACGGCTAAGCCACTTCTACCACAAGGCTGAGGACACCCATCACCAGCACAACGCTTTTGAAGTCCGCAAGGCTAGATTTACACATATGGTGACAAACAAAGGCTTCTCCATCTCATCTACTTTCAATGTGTGGCGCAACAGCAGCAAGGGACATCTGCGGGAGAGGAGGAGTGGGTGGGGATGGGAAGGATGCACAACTCTCCCCTGTCAGCTGTTTTTCCACCTGGTAGGGTGGGAAAGTCAGCTGCAGAGTTGCCAGGGTGACTAGCATGATGGCTGAGCTGGCCAGGCCTCACAGAGCATGTGTAGCTCGCTCGCTGTGCACTCTTTCAGGACACAATGACAGGCAGAAGCATCATTTTGCCTAATGATAGGGCCAAGCTCTGGTGGAGATGCGTTTGCAAGGGAAGGGGGCAATAGCAGCATGGCATTTGGGAATGTAATGTTCCTATATCGTACTTTTCTCATGTTTTCTGCATCCATGGCAACTACTTCCAGTTGGTTTTTTTCATCCTCCAATTCTTCCATCCTTTGCAGCAAAGCCTCCTTATCTTTCCGCAACTCCTTGCATTCATCACTGGTTTGTTTGGCCTGACCCTTAACACTTTCCAGATATTCTTGTAGCCCAATGATAATTGCTTCCAAGTCTTTCTTCAGTGCATCATTTGCTGCTATTTGACCTGTGAACAGAAGGACAGAAGAATTCAGAAATATAAGGAGAGGAATATTTCAACTATTAAGTTTCCAAAGGAACACCAGAAAGACAAGATAGCTATCCCTGATTATCTGAATCAAAGATAACAACACTGATTGAATCTGAAAATAGACTTGTCTCCCTGGGAGAAACCTTTGATTTCGCTATCTGAAGTGATTAAGTATATTTGCATTTACCTGACATTTCTATTGTGAAGAATCAACAACCCTGGCATTCTGCATGATATGCAACTTGAAAGCAATTTGAAAGGAAGGTGGTCTTGTCAAAGAGACCAAGGTAGAAACCACTAATTGCACCACAGTTCAATTTCATACTCTCTTGGCCAGATCATCTCATCATCCCTCTTGGTAGCACCAGTTTTCCTTACTTCCCTAACAGTTGGAACTTCTTTATCTAATTATTACTGCTCTGTGGAAAAAAGCCAACATGAGCTGTGTTAGGAAGCTCATCTCCAAAGGCTTCTACTGACAGTTCTCTTACTACAAACAGGGATTAACGTCAGGACACAAATCTCCACATGACTACAGAGTAGCGGAAAGTCCCTCACAGCCCATGTGCCAAATTCAGCTATGGACAAATACTAGTTTGTGCAGAACTCATGTACACCTTGCTATTACATAAAGGAGTGTTCTGGCCCTAGCTAGCCTGTAATTTTTGGTGAAGCAGCTGTGATCCTATAAACCTCTTCAGAGTTCACTAAAGAGACACCTGGATACCCATAGATGATGCCACATTATTTATTATTAATTACATTTCTATACCACCCCATAGCTGAAGCTCTCTGGGGAGTTTACAGAAATTAAAACACTGAAATATAATATACAGAGTTTAAACACCATTTACATAAAAGCACACAGACAATATACACCAATAACATATAACTAAAAACAACTTTGAATAGTCAGTCATAACTAAAGACATCCAGGACCAATTAAAACTCATCATGTGCTGCCAGATTCCTGGGAAAAGAGATCAGTCTTCTTAACCTGGTGCCGAAAGGTAACAATGCTGGTGTCAGATGGGCCTCATTGGGGAGTTCATTCCACAGATGGGGGGCCACCATTGAGAAGGCCCTCACCCTCACTGCCTCCTTCCGAGCTTTCCTCGGAGGAGGCATCCAGGGGAGGACCTTAGATGCTGAACACAGAGTATGGGTTGGTTCATTTTGGGAGAGGCATGCTGTCAGGTATTGCAGTCCCAAGCCAGGAGAGGCAGAATGCTGCTTTCAGGCTTGGTCAGTATTAGTATGCTTGCACTAAGGGGGTGGGTGAAAGGTCTTAGCCTCTTGCCCAAGTTCTACCTAGTTGTGAACCGCTGCTATGCAATATGTTACAGTTAATCCCTTGCTATTGTAACAAGAAGTACAGCAATGCTTCAGATATTAAATGTGGCTCCATACTTTATACAACAAAACATGGATGTACGTAGACTTGCACAATATGGGTGTTTCCTCAAGCAAACACTTAAGCATACCAGCATCTTTAAACATCTGTGTAGATACTTCTGGGAACTTTGGCCTATGGAATATAAAACCTGTATATACACACATCCACCACGTTTGTGATGTAAAGTTTGGAGGTGCCCCAAGTTTCTAGTCTACAGACTATTTTTAAAAAGCCATTTTTTACCATCTGTGAGCTGTTGCTCCAAGTCCCTGATTTCCTCAGTTTCCTTTGCAATCCGAGACAGCATGTCATCCAGGCGGGTTTCAAGCTGCTTGTAATGCCTGTTCATCATGTCAAGTTGCTGCTCCTTGATAGCTTTCTGAGCCTTCATATGAGCCTGTAAATAGCAGTGAGATGGACAACTTGGAGCAGTAGTTTTGTTTCTAAAGCAAAGACCCCCCCCCCCAATACCCCAACCCCCCTTTTTAAAAATGGTTGTAAACCACCCAGAGAGCTTTGGCTATTGGGCAGTACAGAAATGTAATAACTAAATATTCCCATCCCTCCAGGAACCCCTACTACAGATGCTCTATAGCAGGCAGCAGGGGTAGGCAGCCTTTTTGGACCATGGGTACGTTTGGCAATTTGAGAAGCTATCCTGGGCACCTCCACAAAATGGCTGCCATGGGAGCGTCAAAGGACAGGTAAATTACCCCAAAGGCTGCGTATAAGGCATAGGGGAGTCCAAACGCACTAAAGAACTCTACTGAACCCACATCTTCAGCACCAAGAGAAACCTATTTCACAGCTAGCCAAGCTGCTGGTAAGAAAATGTGTGTGTGTATGAGTGTGTGTTTAATACATGGGAGGTGTAGGGCACGTTGGTAGGTGCCAAGAAAGGTATCCGGGAGCACACAGGCATACATTGCCTACCCCCTGCTCTACAGTACAGTACACAGGAAGCTGCCTTATACTGAGTCAGACTATTGGACCATCTAGTTCAGTATTGCCTACAGTGACTGGGATGGAACCAGGGACCTTCCTCCTGCAAAGCATGTGCTCTATCCACTGAGCTACAGCCCTTCCCCTCGATGATTAAGCTAATCGAAGCATATGGCCAATGCTGCTTCAGTCAAGGGGCATTGAGCCAGATGGCCTTCAAGTTCCTACCGTTCTATGAGACCAGCACATGTACAAATACTTGTGGAAAACACTTTGCAGAAAGCTGACTATGGTTCTTATGTCTGAAATATCTTTTATGGGCAGTATAGAATCAAATACATCATTCCACAAGAAATCCACAAGGATCTATTTTGTGGTATGTTTAGGTCCCACTTTTCCCCACTGCTCTTTTCCCTGAGAAAAATATTTCCTTCTACTATAGATTGTAGCCCATATATAACTGCCTGGACCCTAATGTCGTCTTCAGAGGCTCTTCTCTGGGTGTCCCCATCAAATTAAGTGAGGCTGGTGGCTACTAATGAGAGGGCCTTTTCAGCTGTGGAATGCCCTCCCCAGAGAGGCTCGCCTGGCACCTACATTGTGGTCTTTTCAGTGCCAGGTCCTTTTTATTCTCCCAGGCATTTAGGCCTTCCGTTTTTATCATTTTCTATCTGTTGCTATATTTTTAGATCTTTGCCCTGCTGCTAGTTTTTACTTTAGTTTTAAACTGTGGCCTCAAACTTTTAAAGCTTTTATTCTGTGTTTTGTCATGTTATACTTTATGGTTTTAACTGTTGTGAAGTGGCCACACAGCTTTGGCTATTGGGCAATACAGAAATGAAATAAATAAATACATATTTTTGACTGAAATCCTCAAGATGGCCAGCAGTATGTATAAGTTGCAATAATTCCAATAATAAAATATTTTAAAAACCCAAAATGACAACTTCTGCTTTTGCCTCTAGCTTCTTTATATTTTATTACTTCTGCAGGAGAGACAGGTACTGGTGTTCATTTCAGGCAAGCGCCTCTGCTGTAAAGCTACAGAACATCACACCAACAGAAGAGTTCTGTACTCTTTATCCCCCACTAAAACCAAAGAACTTACGCTGCAATCTGTTTAAATGCTCCCCAATTCCCCAAAGAACTTATCCAAGGGTGAAACTACATGTTACAAAGAAACACAGGGAGGGGCTGCAGAAAAGGGTATGCCTGTGTTGTTTCTCCTCTCTGCCTCTGCAACACAGAGTTAATGTTTACCCTATGTTCCAATGCCATCATGTAGGGTATTTTTCTGCCTCTGCTCCACATCACAGGGTGCTGCTGGTAGGGATACGTACAACGTGATGACATCAGGAGACATGGTAAATTTTATTCTACACTACAGAGGGAAGCAACACAGGGGTGCTGTTTCCAGCTGTAACCAAGCACTTTTCGTAACGTATAGTTCCCTATTTAAGCAACATAAGACACTTCAGATACCCCCTCCACAGACCAATCAGATGAAACTCATAGTAAACGTTTGTCTTCAGAGACTATGAAAGAGAGATTAGCTGCTGGCTCATATGCATTACAGATGTAAGCTATAATATTTCCCATTTCACACCAAAATATTATTTTTGTTCTTTCCCCCTAAATCTGCAACCAGGATGTTTATGTTAAGACCATATTAATTAAGCTGCAATATCCAGCGCCATCTAAGCACAGCTGTGTGCAGCATCTCCTAACAAGTACCATGCATGACAACATAGCTGAATGAATGAATGGCATGTTTTGTTATCAGAGCTCAACTAAAGAGCTTAGAAACACAAGGTCAAATCCTATACGACAGACCCCCTCCAGCCAGGGGTTCAGGCATCCAACATTGGTCTGCATTTGGCTCTTTAAGTACCAACTGCAACATAGCGCTCATTAGCAGGATAAGTACAAAACATAAACACATAAAAAGACAGCAGTAATAAATACAATGTCCTTCTCCAACAGTCAGACGGTAGTTCTAAAAAAATAAAAGCAACACACCACCGATTACTATCTGGAAAAAAAATAAAAATCCTTATCACTAGAACTCTAAGAGAAAATTTTTTACTGCATACCCTTCTACATATTAATTGAGGTAATGCCAAATGGCCGAAGCAACAGTTTCATTGCAGCAAGACTATCCACTAACCACATCTATATTAGATTTTCTAAGCAGGAAATGAAAGGACGGTGTCTAAACATCCGCAATGTTTCATCAGCCTTGTCCTATTTTAAAGAAGAGATGCAGTTTAACACCGCTGTCTCCCAAAGGTTCTGTGCAGCTGTTAGGGTTCTTCAAGGGTCTTTTGATTGGGGCAGGCGGGCGGGGGGAGGCACTTACAGCATTTTCTTTGTCCTCTCTTCTTTTCAAATCACGTGCTGAAAGCTCCACTCGCAACACAGAATTCATTGTGAAAGAAAAGCAGTACTAAGAAAAGTTGCTTAACCAGAACATTGTTCCCCCTAATCTCCCATCTTGTCTTGTGCGCCTTGTCTCTACTTGACAGTTGGGCTTTGCTTAGGATGTGGTTTGAAACAAGCAAAGTTCCAGGGGTGTGAGAGTTTCTTTGTGACGCCTGCCCAGTGGTAACATGTGCTCCAATCCCTGCTTGTCTCAGCTAACTGGACTCTGTCCTATTTGCTTTCAATCACAACACAGGAAGCAACAGTGCAGGCAGCCAATCGACTCCGGGGCTTCCAAAAGGCAGCTCTACTCTCCGAGAGGCTGGGCTTGGTCTCTGGAGAAAGCAGTTTCCTCTCATTTAGGAAACCTCCCTGCAACATACAGAATGCTACTATTGGAGGGCTGAGATCTTGGACTGCTGACTTGGCGGTTCTTTTCATAATGAGCCCCTGGGCCTCAAAAACAAAGGAAGATTTGGAATGAGAAGACTTCACGCACGCCCACATAAGTGGAAAGCATGAAGCGCTATATGAACCGTGGGGTGGGGTGGAGTGGTGAAATACAGATTTTAACATTGATATTATAGTTCACTAGACTCTGTACCAAAGTCGCTGGGTATATATTATTGTTTTAATAAAAGGTGTTTTTTTAAATGAAATTACGATGTGTTGGTGTAACTTTATATAAGCTTCTTGTAGCTCAGTCATATGCATGTTGACCTGGAAGGAAGCCCAAGTGAGTCTGATGGGACTTACTTCTAAGGATTACAGCCTTAGTTGTACAGAATTGTCCTCACCTAGTACAATGGGATTTTCTATCTGATTACAGAAACGAAGAAGCTATACAGTTACACCAACAGATGCCATTCTGTTCTGTATTCTCTGGGACTGATTTAACAAAGTTATCTATACCAAAAATGCATAAACACTTTTAAAAGAAAAATCTGAGTGAGATTAAGAAACTGGTCCAACCACATTGTTTTATAAAGGAATTACAATGTTTTTCCCCCTTGGGTGTTTCCGCACCAGAGGGTTCTTATCAAAACATTCTTCAGTTGATCTTCCAAGGTATGCAGTTGGTACTTGTAAGAAGAAGTAGAAGAATTACTTGCTTTTAAACACCCCTGACTGGTGTACAAGTATTGGGTTGGGGTACTTACTCTGTACTCTGCAGTGAGCACGTAACACTGATTTTGCATCAACTTCGCTGGATCCCACTTGGTTCCATGTCCAGTTCAAAGTGCTGATTTTGATGTTTAAAATCATGAATGTGGCCATGCTGCTTTTAGGGCCAGCTTCTCCCACACAGACCTATCTGCTTAGTTAATCTCCGGAGGCCTTGCTCCACATTCCCCTGCCATGTGATGAATGGTGGAGAGCTGCTGAAGTCAGGGCCTTCTCACTGGTGGTGGCTAGACTAGGGAAACCTCTCATGTGGGCGGCTAACTAACTAAGCTCCTTCACTAACGGGTTCAGACAGCATGTCAAGACCTGGTGTGGTTAGTAGACCACTAATCATTGTCTATGTCCTTATGTTTTATTGTGTTGATGTCGCAACTGCATTGTTTTATTATGCTTTTATATGTTTTGACACTGGTAAGTTAACTTGCATATCCATTTGTATGGAGGTATAATATATAAATATTCGAAATAAATAAACAATTAAATCTACTGGCAGAGAGGACTCTATCCTGCTGCTTTAACTGAAGCCATTCCCAGCCAGCAGATCTACTTCTGAGAAAAGCGGAGCAAACATTGAATGGGACATCACTGGGCAGAGCAGTTTCCTCTTTAACGAGGAACTTACTTTTCCCCAACTGAACCCACATGTGGAGAACCACTGACTCCTCCTGCGATGTGGTGCGAAATGCACCAATTTTTCCGGGGAGGGATGGGGTGGGGGGAGAGAGATAGTGTGGATACTATTTAAAATACTATTAAAAAACAAAACTCACCTAGAATAGCTGAAATAACTTATGCTGCTGTCCTAAATACACTTAATTGGGGAGATAATATTGAATCCAGTGGGACTTATTTCTGAGTAAACATGCTTAGGGTCATACTGCATGGCTGCTGCTTAAGATAAAGACAGGCGTCCACTTGAGTCACACATGTTTAAGAAGATGGAATCATTCATTCACTACATTTCCATACCACCGAATTGCCGAAGTGAAAACATCACGAATAAGGTAATGGCAAGAATCTAAAAAGACAAGCCCAGTGGGACTTCTATTTTTCTTTGGACAGCAGATCCCTAGACCATATTGCAAACTGCTTTTGGAAGCCTCCCCAGGCTCAAAAGCAGTTTGCTATGCGGAATGGGGATAACTCTTTGTTTTCATATGACAATGACATCTATCACGACCAGCAATACTGCAGCCATGCCTTTAAAAAATAATGTAGAATGTGGCTCCAAGACTACCCAAACATTCCTTCTTGAGAAGGCAGGCAGGAGTACAACAATAATGTCCTATTTTATATGGTTTGCTTCCAAACATGCTCTTGTACATGGTTAATAAGCCACCCTGTGGAAAATGTCCTAGGTTCAGACAACACAGTAACCCATGGTTCAACAACCTACAGTTCAACAACCCACACTCATCACTGAGTGTGAGTTAGCATGTTGTGTGAAGAGCTCCAGTGTCCAGCGATAATCCATGGGGAGAGCATTCCAAGGATGGGGCACCACAAGAGAGAAGGCCCTTTCATGCATCATCACCTGCCTCGCTTCAGATTGTGGAAGGGCCTCCACTGAATATCTTAACATCTGAGCAGGTTCATGTAGGCAGAGGCAATCCTTCAGATACCCTGGTCCCAGGCCGTTTAGGGCTTTACAGTTTAAGGCTTTTAAAAGGTCATGACAAGCACACTAGATTTCCCAGATCACTGCCTTGATGGCTTTTTAGGAAATAAGGCAGTATATAAATAATAATAGCAACAACAACAAGAACAATAATAAATATATATAAATAATAATAACAAGAACAATAATAAATATATATAAATAATAACAATAACAATAATAAATATATATAAATAACAACAACAACTATAATAAAAATATATAAATAATAATAACAATAACAATAATAATAATAATAAATGTCAATAAGAAATGAATATTATCTTCACAAGATGCAATCCCAGGTATTTTCCCCAATGTAGAGAAGTATGTTTTGTCTTGGCATATGTGAGGCTTGTTCCACTACAAATATCCCCAAGTCCATTCTCAGTTATTGTGGAAAGGGCAGCATCCCCCACGGCAAAGGTATGTAACTATATGATAATGATAGCATAGAGGCAGCACACTTCTGAAAGAATGCAATGATTCATAGGTAATTGAGGGGAAAAGATACTGAACATTAATTGTGAATGTCAAACCTCCTCTTAGCCAAGCCTTCACATTTAAAATAACCCTCCAGTTCACATGTTTCAGTGCAGATCTAATGCTGTAAGAGAGTAATCCTATGGCACCTAGACAGCATCTGAGGGAACATAGGATTCTTTGGTTTCTGGGATCCATAAGATCATGCCCTAAATCTTTTAACCGTAGCTATGTTTGAGAGATCAGGAGTGGGCCATGGAATTGGGAGCAGGCTGCAAGCTCGCATGCTCCCTCCCCTGTAACATGATTTCCCCCACTTTCTTTCCTTCTTTCCTATAACCAGAGTTTAATGTTACGCTTGCAGCACTAATCCTGTTCAGGTTTCCCCCCTTAACAAGTGTTTAAAAATCCACTTCAAACCCTGATTAAAAAGGGAAGCAGTCTAAGAGACTGGCAATGCTACATCTTCACTGGGCCAGACTGCGTTATAGTAACAGTTCACAAGCACACACAGTTGTGGGAAAGAGGCTAAAATGTATTCTTACAGTGCAATCCTATGGTTGAGAGATCAGGAGTGGGTCTACTCAGAAGTTATCCTCATTGTGTTCAATGGGACTTATTTATTTCTATACCGCCCCGTAGCCGAAGCTCTCTGGGTGGTTCACAAAAACTGATCCCAGGCACATGGGAACAGGAGCCATAATATATTTGTAAGAAAACAGACTTCCATTATGAAGAAAAGAAACCAAGGAAAGCAAACCCAGCACCTTCGGGGACTGCAACTGAACCTCCTAAGCAGTTTTCTGCTCATATATAACAATGTGCTAGTTGAATGTCAAACACTGTATTTACAAAAGTTATTTGACACAATTCTTCAGAAGAAACATCTCTTAAAGGAAAACGGAAAAGGAGACACAGAAAAGATTCTTTATATTGCTCATGACAATAGGAAAGGCACAGAGCACAAACCTGTTCCCTACGTGCAAGGAAAGCAAAACGCAGAGGGACTCCGCTCAAATCTAATATAATCTTCCCATGCCATAGCACACTGCTGCTGTGCTAGGCATGGTGTGATTTACTTCAACCGTAAGTCTTCAACCATTGTGCCTCATCTCGGAGCACCGAAGGGCCTACTCTTTCCCCAGCCCCGGTGAGCACAGATTACTCTGGAATAGTGTCATGGAGGGCTGGCCAAGTATAACTAGATCCTAATTGGTTGAATACTAAATTAGCATTTCTTCAACACAACAGATCCCAATTAAAAAAAAAATAGTAGCCATATTAAACTAAAAAAGAACAACACTTACATGTCTTGGGTCTTTAGGATCCAGAGAATCTATAAAACCCTGCACGTCTTCTAACTCCTTCTTTTTTTTGGCCATTTCTTGCCTTTGTCTTTCCATCTGTTTCTCTAGTTCTAGAGCTTCCTCTCGTAGCTGACTTAGGAGAAGTATCTTGTTGCTTAGCTGTTGCCTGAGACAATCCTTTTCCACTTCTGACATCTATATTTGAATATGCACAAAAAATACCTAACTAAGTTGATGGACAGAGATAGAGAATTCAGAACCTTCAAAACATATGGGCTTGGCTTTAAAATACGGTTTACTATTTTGTAAACAAGCAATACAAAATCATATCATCCTCCTGATGAAGTGGACAAGGTGCTTTCATCTGTAAGGCCAACCACCTGCTTACTTGATCCTTGCCCATCTTGGCTCATTATGAGCTGCAGAGAGAGACTGGGTGAGGGGATCAAGGCGGTGGTGAACGCCTCCTTTGAGGAGGGAGTGATGCCATCAGCCCTCAAGGAGGCAGTGATAAGACCGCTCTTAAAGAAGCCCTCCTTGGATCCTCAAGTTCTGAACAACTTTCGCCCAGTCTCAAATCTGCCATTTTTGGGCAAGGTGATTGAGCGGGTGGTGGCGGTGCAGTTGAAGGCACACTTGGAAGAAACTGATTATCTAGACCCATTTCAGTCGGGCTTCAGGCCTGGGCATGGGACAGAAACGGCCTTGGTCGCCTTGGTGGATGATATGAGGAGGGCTCTGGATAGGGGTGAATGCTTCTTCCTTGTTCTCCTCGACCTCTCAGCGGCTTTTGATACCGTTGACCACGGTATCCTCCTGGACCGCCTGGAGGGGTTGGGCATTGGAAACACTGTATTGCGGTGGTTCCAGTCCTTCCTCTCTGGCAGGTACCAGAGGGTAGCACCGGAAGAGGAGGTTTCGGACCCGTGGCCACTTACTTGTGGGGTGCCACAGGGTTCCATCCTCTCCCCGATGCTATTTAACATCTATGTGAAGCCACTGGGGGCTATCATCAGGAGGTTTGGGGTGCAGTGTCATCAATA
Organism: Heloderma suspectum; assembly: GCF_057233095.1. Taxonomy (NCBI): domain Eukaryota; kingdom Metazoa; phylum Chordata; class Lepidosauria; order Squamata; family Helodermatidae; genus Heloderma; species Heloderma suspectum. Next base: position 7,369,927 of record NC_139471.1, on the reverse strand, counting down.
TGCGGATGACACTCAGCTCTACCTCTCATTCAAATCTTCACCAAGGTTGGCCGTAGAATCCCTGTCCAAATGTCTGGAGACGGTGAGTGGCTGGATGGGGAGGAATAAGCTGAAGCTCAACCCTGACAAGACCGAGGTACTTTTGGTGGGAGACAAGAGGAGGCTGGGGGATGGTGACCTGGTGTTGAATGGGGTACAGCTACCCTTGAAAGACCAGGTCTGCAGCCTGGGGGTCATTTTGGACTCCCAGCTGTCCATGGAGGCTCAGGTGTCAGCTGTGAGCCGGACAGCGCTGTATCAACTCCATCTGATACGGCGGCTGCGCCCCTACCTTCCCGACCATCTGCTCCCATCGGTAGTACATGCCCTGGTCTCCTCTCGTTTAGACTACTGTAATGCGCTCTACGTGGGGTTACCCTTGAAGACGGTTCGGAAACTGCAGCTGGTACAGAACGCGGCGGCTCGCCTGATTAAAGGCAGCCGCCGGCGAGATCACATCACTCCAGTGCTGAAGGAGTTGCACTGGTTACCAGTTGTTTTCCGGGCCAAATTCAAGGTGTTGGTTTTGACCTTTAAAACCCTATATGGTTCCGGCCCAGCCTATCTTAAGGAGCGCCTCCAGCAACACCAGACAGGCCGCTTAACAAGATCAGCCTCGGATGGCCTTCTCTCTGTCCCATCAGCCAGGACAGCTAGACTGGTGGGAACGAGGGAGAGGGCCTTCTCTGTGGTGGCCCCCACTCTGTGGAACTCCCTCCCTAGGGAACTCCGTCATGCCCCCTCTTTAATGAGCTTCCGTCGTGCATTAAAAACGTGGTTGTTCAGGCAGGCATTTGGGGTGGGTTAGGGTATTTTTTTAAAAAAAAATTTTATGGTAAAATTTTATTGTTTTAAATTGTTTATGGTGGGTTGTACATCGCCCAGAGTGGCTGGGTGACCAGTCAGATGGGCGATAAATAAATAAATAAATAAATAAATAAATAAATATCAGGGAACAGCTCCATCCTAGAACCCATAGGCCAATTTGTTGATTATTTCTAAAAACCTTTCATTTTCAAGATGCAGTCATGTGTGGGATTCGATCCTTTTTCTAAAACAAATACAATGTCTAGAAATGACACGAGTAGACATCCTAGTAACTATAGATGTCAAATCCTGTCCACCAGTATACCACAGATATGTGCATTAGACATCATCTTCTATTACAAAGACATGAGACATTGCTCATACCCATTTTTGGGTTTCCCTTGCCACAGTATCCCTACAAAAGAATTATTTTCCTTTCAACAAAAGAAATTCTGGCAAACAAAGGGAGTGGCAATGGTGTGCCCCATGGCCCCTGAAGTAGTCAATCTTTACAGAGAGGACTTTGAACAACAAAGCATCTACTCTAACAATCCCTTTGGTTCGCATTTGTTAATGTGGTTGAGATACATTGATGACGTCTTTTTGGTATGGAGAGATTCACAAGAGTCTTTACAACATTTTTTTCAGTGGATCAGTTGCACAGACCCTATTGAAACCACATCCAATACATACCAAATTACTTTTTTGGACATTGTAGCCAAAAAGGAAAATGCAGGTATTCTAACTTCAAAATAGAAGAAACCAACTGACAGAAATAATTTTCTCAGATATGGAAGTCAGCATCCTGCTCATCTGAGGAACAACCTTCCTCATACTCAGTTCTTGAGGTCCAAACGTAATTGTTCTAAACGTAAGGATTACCAGAGAGAATCTTTGGTCCAACGTCTCTGCAACAGAAGGTTTTTGTGTAGAGGTGCGAGCCAGGTTCAAGGCCAACAACCGAGCCTGTCAATCATTGTTTTCACCTTGTGAAAATACTTCAAACAACAGAGTTACCTGTGTACTACCCTATCATTCCATCACCAAGAAATTGCAAAACATTATTTGCTACTAATGGCATCTGGTACAGATCTTCCGGGTCTTTCATCTAATCCTTTAGTATCATTCAAAAGATTGCAGAGCCTCAAAGATTGGCTTGTACGCACAGACTTCACACCCAATAGAACCCCCATATCTCAACCATTGCTTCTTCAAGCTTCAAAACTGAAAGGACATCATCCATTTGGGCACTGTTCTATTGCAAATTTAGGAGGAAGACTATGCATTTCGTTCATCCGATCAATAAACAACACGTGCCTATTTCTTCTTTCATGAATTGCAACAGCTCAAAGGTAATCTACTCCATTCAGTGCCCCTGCCACAAATTATATATAGGTAAGATGACCAGATAAGGATAGAAGACCATAGAAGACCATCTGTTGAATTTACGCCATCAAAGAATGGATGCCCCTAGTAAGGCACTATGTTGAGAAGAAACACAACATCAGTGACATTGTATCTGGAGGTATAGAAAATGTGTGTAACGATGACAGGCTTTTTTTAAAAAAAAGAGAACTATATTGGATTCTGTCTACAAAGACTCTGTCTGCCGTGGGTCTTAATGAAGAATTAGGTTTTTCCAGGAAATATGTAACAGGATTTCTGAGGGACATAACCAAAAATCATGTATTATAATATACCTACTTTCACACATATGAAGAACTAGAAGATAGAGGGCCTGTAGATCTATTTTAGTGTGAAAACAGACACACAGATGAAAAATATCAATATATAAGTAATGCAAGATCAAGACTGCATGCTCCAACCAAAACTTCTTTTTGAAGGCACATAACACAGCAGGTAGACGTGGTTTAATTAAGTGGTTTGTATAAACGGTAGGAAGATCTTATTGTCCCTGCAGCCTGTTTGTAAAAGCTGGAAGGTTCTTTGGTTTATTTAAGTAAAAGAAGAACATCTTACCGTTGAAGGTAAATAATTTTATTAAGGTTTTCCCAATTAATCTTCTCTCTATATATAAAACTCAAAAACTGTGTGTGGGTTTGTGTGTTTGTGGCTGGCTGCAGGGCCGTCTGTAACGCAGGGAATAAGGGGGAGCTGCCCTGGGCCTAATCACACTGCAGGGGCCACTAAGCCTGTCATCTGGGCCCTACAGTTGCTGCCCCTTTTACTTCACATTCTCACTTGCCAGAGTGTATTGCAGGAGTCACTGGGTTACATTATTACTTTGTTTATACTTTCCCTTACTAACAAGTACACCCTCTCACTCATGGTACAGGCCAGGTTTCTGATTTCAGCTATGAGTCCTCCTCTTGGCCATCTTTCATACTACTGGTCTCTCTCCCATTCACTCTGACTTCCTTCACCTTGGATTGGCTGGCTGCCGTTTGTTCCCTCCCCGTTACTCATGGTTTCTTTTCTGACTGTGCAGAGCATTTAGTTTCTCTCCCCTGTTCCTGCAATATCCAGCAAGGGAGCCTCTGCTGAACATTTTAATAGTGGTATGAGATTCAGTGTGGATTATACTGTAGTACTGCTTACAGATTCAGTCTCTTGCATTTTTAGTAGTGTTTTTTATTCAATCTGCTCATTATAATTGTTGTGATTTTTAAATCAAGTCTGGTGGATTCAACTTTCCACCTTTCTTATGGGGCCTTTCCGAGAAGCATAAACCTACCTTAATGTGTTTCTAACAAATAGTGCCTATGACAAAATTACATCCCGGGCAACGCTGGGTATATCAGCTAGTATCAGTATAAAAGTACTACCAAAATTAGAATTCAGTTATTAAATAATTATGTGAGAGCTTTCACGGTTTTGATATGTGTAAAACATTAGAAACATAGTGTAGAAACCTAACGCGGTTTTGTGGTTTGTGTTAAAACAACCAAGAGCAAAGAGTTTGTAACGAGAATTCACCTGCAGATAAGTGTTTAAACTTCCCCCTATAATGAGTCGTAGATTTTAACATTTATAAGATATATTTGGATAATGCAGTATTTGTTTTTAGAATGTAATAGCTTAAATTGTCAATTCTGAGTGTTTCCTGTTGTTTCCTGTTACATTTCATCTCATATTTAGATTACTGCTCCTGAGGAAGGAGAGTAATTCTCCAAAACATGTTGAATTGTGATTCACAATAAAAAGAATACTTTCATCAGCACCAGGGACATCTTCCCCAATTTTTTTTTTTTACCTATTTTGTAAACAAAGTTGAATCACTCAAAGTCAGGTATGTGTGTACCAATGTTGACTTAGAAATCAATCCCAGTGCAACTAATGGGGCTTACTCCCAAATAAATGTGCATAGGCATGCAGCCTTCATTAGGTTTTTTTGGTCAGCTATTACAGGGGTGGGGAACCTGTGGTCCTCCAGCAGATGTTGTTGATCTCCTATCTGTCCCAGCCAGCATGGACACTGGGTCAGAAATGACGGGAGTTGCACTCCAATAACATCTAGAAGGCCACAGGTTTCCACCCCACCCCCAGCCTATTACCACATAACAGTGAGCAATGTTATCAGCTATAAAAATGGAAGATGAAAAACTAAACCCTGCTTATTTTTACTTCATGCCATATGATGGTCAAGTGTTGTAATAAGGTCTACTTTAATGTTTTGCCCCAAAGCACCTCCCCATGAGCATTGTTGAAATGGTTGAAATTTGGCAATTATGTACAGAAAAATAAAAAAGCAACGTGATGCCTATGTCCTTTCAAATGTTTTACTTTATTGCCATGTTGTTGTTGGCTTATACATACCTTTTTCTGAGCTGCCACCTCTTGGACTTGTTTAAGCTCCTCTGTTGCTTTTAAAACTTGTTGCTCTGCATTTGCTACTTCACTGAGCAATTCAGTCAATTTTTCTTGGGCTGGGAAAATGAGAAAAAGATATAAAAACGTATGCATTGAAACTATTAAAATGCAGATGGGCAGACGCTGCAGTTATGAAGGGCATGTTTCGAGGGGTAGAAAGCACTGGTCACAATCCAGAGACATGAGCAAGAAGGTATGTGGATGCCAATGGGGATGAGGTTGCATTAAAGTGAATGAGCTTTGAAGCTGCTTTCATCTGTGCTCTACTGAAATCTACTGTAATGAATAAAAGTGTGAGTTAGGAAGTCACCTATTCAAATGTCCCTTCAGCCACAATCTCACTAAATTCAGATCTGCATCAGTGCAAAATTTAGCTAGCAGTTTGGATGTTCAGCATAAATCAAGATCAGCAGACAGAAGACACTCCCACCACACACACACGGCTAGGTTTCCTACTGTTCACTTTGAGAGTGGGAGAAGGAAAGGTTGGTGGTACCTCCTTTAATCTTTATCTCTTTTTCTTCTAGCTGTACATCCAGCGATTGAAGAAGATTCAGCTTAAGCTGCTGAATATTTTGTTGTTCCTCCTGTTCCAGGCTTCCTACTTGCATCTTCTGAGCCTTACTGTGGATGTAACCTTCCATGGCATACATGTTCCTTTTGTATCTAGCTTTCCCAATGTAAGGACTTTCACCCGGCACATCATCAAGGTCAACATCCTGCAATTGGACATACAGTATAAATCTAGTCACATCTGAAAGTCATTTATAAAGCCAGTCATATGAATCAAGGTGGTGTGGTTGATTACTTTAATTCTGCATGTATTTTGACAAATTTCTCTTTTGAGTCTACTGATGCAATTATTATTGTTACTTAGATTTGTATACCACCCAACTGCCAAAGCCCTCGGGGTGGTTTACTATCATAAAGCCAAATAACAAAATTACCATAAATAAATAAAAATAATACAAGTGTCAAAATAATAATTAAACATTAAAAATATTTAAACATTTGCAACCAAACACACAAATGCTATTCTCAAGTATCTTTCTACAAATCCTTGCTCTTTTTGAAACCCATCTCCTATCCCCAAACCCCTTGTACATTTGTGGATTAATCAAATTATTTTATGTTCATGAATCAGTGTGCGCTTTACAAGGTCCTTATGGGAAGCCCCAATCAGCTAATCTAGAAAGGGGCTAAACTGTGATAGTATAAAGGCCTTATCTTCATGAGGCATGAAACGAGTCACACTTGCATTGATTGACTAATAAATGTCTTGCTTTTAGAATGGGAAACAGTGGGTGTAATCCACACCAAATGCTCTGTAGAGATGCTGCTGGAATTAGTTATAGCTGTGAAAAGCATACTCTTACATGCAGCTCTCATGTATTTCAGTGGGGTCTGTGTAGGAGGCAGCTTTCTTGGTAGGTTACTCCTATGAACTTCACTGTCTCAGTACCTTTATCCAGAGCCATCCCCCACTGACTTCAAATAATGGCATTTTGGAGGAGGTTCAGTTCTGCATGTGAAAAACCCCTCTGAAAGGAAAAACGACCGGACTATTGCCCAAAGGAAGGTTTTCAATCAAACCACGCTGGGCTTCCCACTGTTTTGATTCCAGAAGAATACATTTTCCAATTAAATACAACCTTCGGGCCTGTTTCTCTTCTTGTGTTTTCCTCACACAAAATGTGATCTGGAATTACAACTCCTCATTAATGCGATGAGCACTTTCTCAAGTGGCATCTACAGCAGAGGTGGGCAACCAAAGGCCTCTAGGCAGCCCTCGGAGGCTGCCTGCGCAGCCTGCCAGGGATGACCGCTGCTGCCTCCGTCCCTTCCAAATTCTCCCCTGCACAACGTGCTCCACAACCATCGGGCATGAGGACAGGGAGGGGTGACTCTCCACAATGCCCTCTTCCTCACAGCTATCAGGCTCCTGAAAGCCCACCATCAACAGCGTAACTGAGGAGAAATTTAAGGAACAAACCCAGCAGAGACCTACAAGAGTGCTCACAGTGGGGCGTGTAACATCCACCACCCAGAGCTCCGCTTTTCTCCCAACTGTGGTGCTACAGAGAGTGGATATAGTCACTGCAGCTGTACTGAGCCTCAGAAGTCGAGTGTAACTGCGGGATGGTCCATGCCTCCCCTCCAAACTTGAGAGGAGCTCTGGGGCTTATTTTGGTGCTGCGCTTCAGAGATGTGTGGAGTATCTCAGAAGCAAAGTACCAGTTGAAGGAATGATCCCTGGCACTCCCCCCATCTATACACTTGGAGCTGATGAGAGGAACGCAAACCACATACTGAGTTCCAGAGGTTCAGCACAAGGTCATTGACAAGACTGCATTGGTTGTCTATATGCTTCTAAGTGCTGGTTTTGACCTATAAAGCCTTACACAGCTCAGGACCACAGTACCTGACGGAATGCCTCTCCTGGCATGAACTGACCTGTACACTACACTCTGCACCTAAGGCCTTCCTCTGGGAGCCTCCTCTGAGAAAGGCTCGGAGGGTGGTGACCCCACCCATTTATGGAATAATCTCCCTGATGAGGCCCGCCTGGCGCCAACATTGTTATCTTTTCGGCACCAAGTTAAAATTGCCCTCTTCTCAGGCATTTGGTAGCATACAATGAGTCTCTTTGTCTCTGGCTAATTGTTTTAAATTATTTTAGATATCTGTTGTTGCTGTTTGTACTATTTGTTCTTTGTCGTTATGTGAATGGTTTTAATAGTTTTTAATTTTTGTGAACCACCCAGAGAGCTTCAGCTACAGGGCAGTATAGAAATATAATAAATGAAAAGAAATGAAGATCCCACCGTTTGGGGAAGAGGGAATTAAAAGGATCCAGGCACCCACAAATTTGACTACCAAAGCTAGTCAAAGGTCTGGACCCATGAAATTCAGAATACCATTTACAAAGAATTACCTCTGCTGGATAATAACCTAATGGCTCAAACTTGGCATCGATCTTATAGAAAGCCAGTTCTTGTTCCAACTCATATTGTTTCTGGCAGGCTCTGGTTAATTCCACTGTCTTCTGCTTCAGCTAGTACAAAATTCATTTAAAAATTAGTAAGTTTCATAAACAAAATATAGATTTAAGTAATATGTCAGTCTGATAGGTCACTGTATGATATGTTCATGAATTACACAATGACACAAAGATCCAGTTCGCACAGTTAAATGACCCACGGTTTGTTAACTGTGGATTCTTTGGGAGCGAGCAAGTGTACTGGCTCCCACCCACTCAATTCCTGGGTTGTTCTCTGTGACATCCAAACCCAGAACTCTATGATGCTGAAGCAGAAACATCCTATGGGTTAAAACCATGTTTTTTGTCCCTCAACAACCCAGAGTTCCAGGTTCGGATGTCCCACAGAACAACCCCAAAACAGGGCATCCTGGGTTGTTTAGAAAAGCAGAAGGGGGCAAGGGATTAGGAGCTCACACACTCCCAAACAACCCACGGTTAAGAAACTGAATGGGATCAAAGTCATCATATAGGAAAAATAGAAGGGTTTTCCTCAAGACAGACTTAAGCAACAAATGCATTTGCTTTAAATTTTATGTTTTTTACACTTACAAGTGCAATCCTAACCCCCAGAACAGCTGGTTAGGATGTTACAGAGGTCTCTCTCCACTGGCAGGGGAAGCAACCTGAGGCCCCAGTTATATCCACAGAAAGCTCTGAGGGCATAAAGCAAACACCGGCTATGTTCCTGTTGGCAGCTGCCAATGGAAGGTCCTGAAACAGGGCGTTCTAGTGGCAGGGCAAGTTTGGATCCACTGGATCCAAAGCCCCTCCATTTCTCAATGACACCCCAGAATTTGGCCCCAACCTATACCAGGCTCAGGATGGCATAGGTATTTTCCTTCCCGCCGAAAATTATTGGGGGGGGGGCAAGTGGGGAGGAAGGACAAAAATCTGCTGGAAGAAAAGCTGGTGAAAAACCACATCTCCCATTTCCCACCCTGCTGATTTGTGTTCTGGCAAAGCAGTAGATCTCCCTATTGGGCCAGGTTAGGATTGCTCTGTTAGTTTAAACAACACTGAGAAAGACACACACAGGCCATGATACAGCAACCAAATACCAAAGTGTACTTGAGCAGAGTGATGTGAAGGCCCAGAAACCCCGCCAGGAAAAACTGGGAAAACCCCCAGGCTTTTCCTGTTCCCCACCACAAGGACCCCCCCCCCCCCCACTGAACAGCTTTGGATTATGAAATATTTTCTTTTAGAATTTAAGATGAGATGTTTATAGTTACCCAGGTTTTACTCCCCCAAATGATTTCTAAAAACTACGTAATAAGATGACTTATGTAGAAAGATTAGAGATGTAAAATTCTGAAAATAATGAAGCCATGGGGAAAAACAGCTTTTTAATCCTTTGTAAGATTCCCAACATAGTTATTTCTTCCATTCCTGATCTGGAATGTATCTGATATGAAGTATCATTTACTGACAGATATTTAGGGATGCTCCAAGTCATGCTCAGTTTCCCTGCATGTGAACAGAGTCACCATATCATAAAATGGAAGAAAATGAGCATCTTTGACAGTCTGGGTTTTGTTCTATGGAGTCCTGCATTGTTCTGGTTAGAGGCTGTAGCAGTCAATTAATGTAGCCCCAAGGTAAAACCCACATGTGGGGAAAAAACCCCACCGTAGGTTATCCCGCCACTGTCACCAGATGTTGCAGAATAGCATGTGGGTTATCCCACCTAGGTTTCTTTTTTAAATTAACTTTGAGGCATGGGTCTATGGAACTCATTGCCACTGTTTTTAATAAAGTTCTCAATTAGATCTCACAACTAGGGAATCCTGCCTCAGATATTTTTTTAACTGCTGCCACTAGTATAAACCCGTCCTATATAAAGACACTCAGTAGCCTGGTTCCTATGGCGTGGGCATGGGATTGACACTACCAGTAGAGACAACCTTTCAAAATGAACAAAAAATAAGATGTTCATCAATGGAAATTATTTACAAAAAGTGAGTAAAATGTCAGTCTTCAAATAACAGGTTGAGGTTGCTTAAAGGTTCTTAAATTAAATATAGTTTCTTACCATTCCTAAGCAGAGTCCTTCCCAGCTAAATAAAATCTCAATAGCTTTTCCTTCAGATATCCCTAAGCTCCACCCCACAAACAGGAATAGGCTTAAGAATTTCCCTAAACTTCCTTACAAATAGGAACAGATGCTATACACTATACTTCTTCTGCCTCCAGTTCTTCCTGTTTCTTCTGGCTTCTAGGGTGGATTCTGATGTTTCAGGGACTACTGGCTGAAGCTCCCTCTAGTCAGACATAAAATAGGAACCTAAAGTTTGTTATATATAATTTGGTTTGCTCATAAAATTATCATGTTTGGTATATTAAATTTTAAAACATAGTTTATTCAGACAATAATTACAAATTTACTGAATTTACTTGTTAATGTTTTTTTTTAAATATAGTGGTATTTTATGAGTAAGCCAAGTTATATATAATATCACTTTCAGAACATAAAGTCTGTTTTATGTTCCTAGAACAGCCTCCTCCAACCCGGTGCCCTCCAGAAGTTTTGACCAGCAATCTTGACCATTGGTCATGCTGCCTGAGGCTAATGGGAGCTGAAGTCCAAAATATCCGGAGAGCACCAGCTTGGGGAAGGCTGTCCTGAGGCAACAATGTGACTTTAGGTTTGTAAAGAGCACTAAAAAAAAAAAAAGGATTGCTTATTTCTCAATTTCCACCAAATTTCCATTTTCCCCCGAAACCACCCAGAAAAAAACAGTTCTTTCCCATGGCTTCAAAATTCCTGGAGATTTTACTTCTCTACACTTGAGGCTCTTGTATTTGTCAGCTTTGGAATGGGTTTGTACGCTTTGCTTTCCATTGCTGACAAAAGCTGAATACAAGGTTTTCTGCATCACAGCTATTTACTACTTCACACAAACAAATCACATGAAGGTACCTAAAAAGTATGTATCATACACTAGGCTGATAATAAACATGCATACTCAAACACAAAAATCTAGCTGGTTACTCAGTTCACTACTGTGTTTCAATATTTACCAGTGTGAGAAGCTTTAAAAATAGGCTTCTGTTTCCACACCATTGCCCTAGTTTCATTACTTTCATATTTTCCTGAACTAGATAGAAAGAGGTTTTATTCCTTTGGGGTAAAATATTTTTGCTTTTATAAAGAGCTAACTGAACATAACACAAACCAAAATGTTGTCTTGCCTATCTTTGCATGCCAACTGTGTTGAGACGATGGCCTGCTGCAGATGTAACACTTGACCATGCTGAGCACAAACCATAGTTTGTTGCCTAGGTCTGGTTGAGATCTTAAATGTGCACAGTGGAACTACGGTTCATCTTGCTGAGTTGTCCTGCCCCAGAGTTCACGTATACCCCAGAGACATTGCCGAGACCTGCTTGTTACTTTGCAACCAGAGTAGTGAGGAAGCTGCTGCAGGATGCAATCCTATGCAGGTTTAGAGAGAAAAAAGTCCTACAACTCACAGCATTCCCCAGCCAGCTGGGGAATGCTGGGAGTTGTAGGACTTTTTTTCTGTCTAAACTGCATAGGATTGCACCCTTAACCTTGGTTTGCTCAAGTGTGCGAATAGAATGCTTAACCATGATTAATGCAAACCATGGTTTCACATACAGGTCTGCAACCAGTCCTTAACCTTGGAAAACAAACTATGATTGCATATGGCCCACACAAATCTGTGAACTATAAATAAACTGATTAAAGTATAAGGAGTTCTAGTTTGCAACTACCCTATTATTTTTAAGTTGTTAGCAAATAATTGTGTGCTCTCTCTCTCTTTTTTGATAGCTTTTCTTGTTGGATACCTGAAGAAGAACATGCAGCAAGGTTCCAAGAGGTAGCAGAAGAGAAAACTAAAAGGAGGAAAAGAGAGAGAAGGGTAGAAACAGGAAAGACTGGAATAAAGAAAAGAATTAGATTTCTAAATCAAAGTCTCTAACCCCATGCACGATTTCTAATTTAGAAATATACATGAAGGTTTTAAGCAAACAATTATAAAACAATTGCAGTTTTAACTTTGAGATAATCTGAAACAGGACCATGCAAGGAAATCCTAAGGGTAGCAGTAAAAAAAATGTAGTCAAGCTGTACACATAGAGACTACCTTTAGTGAGGAATAAAGGCTCAGCACTAAGGAAACTGGGGTCAAACCAAGATACCGGCTAAAGGAAAAGAGAGGCAAGCAAAATTTATCATTCAGAAGGACAAGAGTATGCAGTGCTGAAAAATAAAGGATGCTGAAATATGGTAGTGAAAAATGTGCCCAATATTTCTAATTCCCCCGAGTGGTCATAATCACATACACCTCGTTGAAACTAGTTTTCATTAAGCCCAGCCCTGAGGAATCTTAATTAAAAGGTTAAGCTAAGTCCTAAGCATTTTTGTAGCCATGACAAGTAAGGATTTAATCAAGCAAAAAACTAGTTTCAGAAACTGTGGATTTTATATCCAGAAATGAAAAGTTAGGGTTATGTTTAACAACACTTAGAACATTACAAGTAAACCACAGAAGAAGAGTTTCTTAACCCCTAAATCAGCCTTCTCCAACCTCCAAATGTGTTGGGCTGCAACTCCCATAATTCCCAGGCAGCATGGCCATTGGCTATGCTGCCTGGGAATTATGGGAGTTGGTCCAACACATCTGGGGGACTCCAGGTTGGAGAACACTGCCCTAAACAATAAACATTTAAATCCAGCTATCTGAAGGCAAAAAAAGTGTATTGGAACTAGGGATGTCAGAGAATTCCGCCACGGATCTCGGAGAGGCCGAATGCCAGTGCATTCGGCCCCCCGAAATCGGTGGCGGAATGGCCTGCCCCCCCCCCAGACGAGACTTACCTGGGGCGGATCTTCCGGGCGGCCGCCGCCACCACCATTTCCAGTTAAAAAAAAAAAAAGACGCAATAGGCTACGTAAATGTTTACGTAGCCTATCATGTCTGACTTTTTTTTAAAAAAACAACCGTGCATACGCAAATGGCGGCGGCTACGGCCGCCGCCATTTGCGTTCCTTATTTTGGCACGTCTTAGTCTACGTCAAGATTTACGTAGACTAAGACGGCGAAAATAAGGGGAACGCAAATAGCGTAGTTATGATATTTGCATTCCCCTTATTTTCGCTGTCTTAGTCTACGTAGACTAAGACATGCCAAAATAAGGAACGCAAATGCGGCGGCCGTGGCCACCGCCATTTGCGTAAGCGCGTTGTTTTTTTGTTTTGTTTTTTTAAGTCAGATGTGATAGGCTACGTAAATGTTTAAAATGCCTATCACGGCTGACTGCAGGGACGCAAACGGCGGCGGCTACAGCCACTGCCATTTGCGTCCCTGCTAGCCAGCGGCCAGATGGCCGGCTGCTGGCGGAGCCGGCCGGCAGCTCCGCACATTCCCTGTGGAGCGGAGCTGGCCGGCGAGGATTCCGAGGGGGAGGCGCAGAGCGCCTCCCCCCCCGGTGAGGATTCCGGGGGGAGGGACGGAACGCCTCCCCCCCACCATCAACATAATCCACAAACAGGTAAGTGACTTTCGTACATCCCTAGCTGGAACAGCTAGAAAATATTTAGATTTCTAAAACACACACACACACACACACACACACACACATATATATATATATATATATATATATATATATATTATGGTGGCTATTTTCCAATAAACCAAAGAGGAAGTCTACTAAAGAGATGATTCAGTGGCTATATACACTGATGTAGTCTCATTGCAGTCATCCCATTACAGTCAATTTTACTACAACTGTGTAAATGTTAAGCAAGAGTCATCCCCAAAGCAAATTAAATATGGATCTCTGTCATTTAATGTCAACACAGTTTCCATGGATTTAATGAGAGAGAGAGAGAGAGAGAGAGAGAGAGAGAACGCGAGCACACACACAGCGATATTTATGCTGGAATTTTAAAAACCAAGACTGCATTACCAATTCATTTTTTGTCTCCAGCTCACTCTCTAGGTCTTTATAGCTTTGTTTCTGTTGCAAGTGTTTTTGTTTTAATGATTTGTTTAGGTCATCTTGTTGCTGAAGCTTTTCAAGAAGATCAGATTGTTTGTTTTTAAGGTCCTCTGTCTCCTTCATCATTTTCTCCAAGTCCTTTTCTAGATTTTCTATCTCTTCTGGAAAACAAGGCAAACCAGCACATTACACACATTTGTTGGTATCTTCACTTACTGTCAGCAGAAAAGCAAATAAATGATACTAATGGGCTTCGCAGACTGAAAGTTTCTGTCCCCTGTATCCACGGTCAAAGTGGGGGCAAAAGACACACTGGACATGGCAACTCCTTTGCAGAAGCCCGACACATGCACACAGCTGGAAATCTTTCACACTAAGGCTGCAATCCTATACACGCCTACCTGCGAGTAAGTCCCACTGAACGCAAGATCTTATCTTTTACATAAGATTGCATGCTAATTGTTTGAACCTGCAGTTACCAAAATTACCTAAATTAAACCTTTCAAGGGCCTCTTCCCTGTCACAGTTTGTCACTGGTTGTCCCTCAAGATCTTGCAATGATCTCAAATGGAAAATGGTGTAGAGACGATAATGAGGCAGATTTGCGACAGGATTGTCGGCCAGGAACAGAGAAGTGAAATCTTTAAGAGGTTTCAGTTTGGCTACTTCATGGAGCTGAAAGGGGAAAAAAGTACAGGAATTACACATTCCTTGAAGCACAAATAACACTCCTTCCTCTGCTAACAGGCACATCACCAAACTTTCTATTAAATGATATATTAAATGGATCCTTTGTGTTAACACTGTGTTAAAATTGAACCCAGGTGGGTGTAACCATTAAGATAATGTGGCAGTTATGGCATAAGACATTAACTAAATTCCTCGAGTCAGAAACTATCAAATGGTTCTCAATGAAAAAGGATTTGCAGGAATATCACACAAAGACAAACTGAGCTAAATTTTTAGTTTTCATTTTTGTATTGAAACTTGAGTTTTCAGCAAGGTGGAATCTTTTGTTAAAGAGCTACATAAGATACAGAAAAATAAAAAAATCAGTCCCAGACGCAGACATTGCTCAGTGTGTGCTGTACAAAAGCCCCCTAAAGCTGTTTTTCTAAAAGCTCTAGAAAGCTGTGTTGGTCCTAAGCCAAGTTAAAAAACATTCAAGGAAGTGCATCCAAAATTAAAGTATTCTTGCACATGAGCAAACAAAATTAATTGTTTTGAATTAAGACTACCTCAAATCGACATGAGTCATGGTTTGACTGTTTGCACACAAGGGCTCAGTGGTTTACAAGAATTTTACCTTCAAGAATCCTTTTCCACACCACATTGTCTGCTGTGGAACCCCAGTGCTTTGCAGAGGAGTCTGTGGCAAGTTCTAGGACACACACTCAGCTCATACAGGAAACTAGCTAGGCCTAGTGAGCTTTATTGCTGCTCCATCTGAACTTAGAATAACCTTATCTAGAACACACCCATTCACCTGCCCTGTGGTGTGAGAGTGGTAGTGGCAGGCAAACTGACTTTCAGAGACACTTAACTACCATCACTGATCTTCTCACTGAAGAACCCCTTGATAAGCTCCTGGAGAACCCCAGACTTCCTAGAAAAAGGTTAGAAGGCTATTGTCTTTGCCTATGCCAATACAATTCTAATCTGCATATAGTGGAAATCTCTGGAGCAAAACACGTACACTTTAGGGAAGATCTGCCAGGAACTACATGGGTATGTCCTTTGTTATCTAATCCTCTTGGTTTCTCAAACCCATATAGGAAGGGCCATAGCTCAGTGGTAGAGTACATGATCTGCATGCAGAAAGCTCCAGGTTCAATTCCAGCATCTCCAGGGAGGGCTAGAAAAGAATCCTGAAAAGCCATTACCATCTAGCCCAGTACTGGCAACATTGGGCTAGATGGACCAATGGTCCAATTCAGTATAAGGCAGCTTCTTAAGTTCCTATATATCACTACATAGGGAATGTACCATTCTTCATATTCTCTTCTTGTGAAGTCATATATTTCTGTGGCTAGTCATCACATGACCCTGAAAGCCACTTCCTTTAGAAATAACAATAATACATAATTAAAGCTAGCTAACTGGCCAATATTGTTATCCATCTTCCAAAGAGACACACTGGTTTTCAAATGCCAGAAAGTATTATCCTACGGCGAGGGCTTAAACTAAAAAGTAAACAGACAATTAAAATCCACAACAGAACAAGTGTTTTTGGCAAGCACAGTCGTAGGCTGAAAACACTTACTGTTGATATTTTGTTTTTTCTCAAATTCAGGATACGCAGGGACCTGAGTTTTTTCCCCAACCACATAGGAATGTGCTCAATCTCATTCCCAGCAAGATTTAATTTCTGCAAATTGTGTAGGTGTTCAATGCCTTCTATTTTACTGCGAACAGAAAAAGATATTAAAAATAGACATAAGATGAGCACGTTGTAATCCTAGGTTTCAGCTGAGACACAGAGGAATGGTCAATATAACATTTTGCCATTACTTCAAGCCATAAATCTGGAAGATCAGGAACAAGCCACATGCTCACTTACTCAAAACTTAGCTTTATAAGGTTTAGCCACAAACACTGGAAAGCTGTCAAGACACCTACTATTTCTTCCTAATAGAAAATCTTACTCAAATTCATATTTCTAAACATCCGACTAAACCAGAGGATTTCTATGCAAAAATGGTTTCCCTTTATGGTGAGAAGTCTGACTCCATGCAATCACATGTTGAAGTATGCTCTCTTTCGGTCTACAAACACAAAACCAGACACAAACCCAAGAAATTGCATACAATTCTAGAGGAATTAAATTTACAGGAAGTTTGTGAAAGAACAACATCCAGATACACTGAATGTCTTTGCATGCTGTTCTTTCATGTACCTCCTACAAACCGAATTCCTCCAAAATTGTATGCAACTTCTTGGTTTTGTGTATTACTGTTTTCAATTTGTTGTTCTAGCATAAGTAAAATAGAATGAAAACATAGTGGGAGGTGGGGGCAGACAGCCAGAAAGATACTATGGCAATGAACCCAATTTCTGAAGGTGGAAAAATGTTGCAATATTATCAAGGACTTGAAGGAGCAAACAAAACTGCATTAAAATGTGGCTGGGCATAGTTTTGACTAACTCTACAGAAAGGCTCTAGTTTATTTCCCAACAATTTTAATTAATATATTTTGCGGGGGGGGGGGGATCCACTCATGGCCTCCCTCACTTTTTAGGAGGGTTTACTAGGCCTGCATGCTTATGACTTGTTTTTTTGTTTTGTTTTTTAAACTCTTGGGTTGCTCAAATCTATATTTCATCACAGAAGAGCTCACTTCACCAAGTGGGGATGTTACATTCATGTACTGTGTAAAAATACTATGGGCAGCCTGATCCAAAAAGATAGTTAAATGGAAGTACAACGATCCTGTACATACTTTCCTGGAAGTAAGTCCCACTGATCTCAGTGGTACTTTCTTCTGAGTTGACATGCATAGGATTGCATTGTAAATCATCCTAAATCCAGGCACTTAGCTGCATAGCCATGTTCTACACTCTGATGCATGAACTAGTATTTCACTTGTGAAGTGCTCAGAGGATAACATTACCCATTCGTTTTTACCTCTATTATCTGCTCATTTAATTTTTATACAGCTACCTACAAAGTAGTAGCCAAATTTACAGAACAAACGCCAAATTTACAGAGCCAGCCTTAGCAACAGCATATCCAAGATGTACATGGTGGTTTCTCCTTCTACCATCATACTTTAATCTCCTGCTACTGTAACATCGAATTAAATAATGGAAGCTGCTTTGTCTGGCAAAAAAGGAACGAGCACCATCGAAACTGCACAAAAAGCTACACATTCCTATTCATAGCCTGCATGATTTTCAGTTCTCTTTTTGACAGAAGCTGTTCCCTTTTCACCACTCACAACCAACATTTTGTAATAATGAATTCTCCAAGGCACCATATACTATGACACAGAAACTTTCACAATTACTTCCTTCATAGTTCTTTGCTGCTACTTAATTTTTGTTGTTTACCTTATTTTGTTGTATGACAGATTGAGGTCACATAACTTCAGAAGTTTGTCCAATTTTTCGACCTTCTCAATCAAATTGTGACTGAGATTGAGAACCTCTAGTTTATCACACTTCTCTAGATTTTCTATGTACTGAAAATAGAAACAAGACATTAAACCACTAGATTAGCCTTTATAATAAAACAGCAGCCTCCTGTTTTTAAGAATCATGCTGACTGGAACAATATATTATGCTATCAAATGGGATCACTAGTAGATTGTAATTGGGCCAGTTTATTTTGAAACAGACAAAAATAACAACTTAAAGAAAGCTATTTCTCAAAAGAAGGATTTAAAGGCAGCCATTTGGAACATCTGAAAAACTTCGTTAAGAGACAGCTTTTCAAGAGACCAAATTCAGAGATATACACCAGTTAAAAAGCGATATCCAGGTTTGATACTGTATTTCGATTTTAAGTGGCAATGAAAGATCTCATTAATAAGTTTTGTGGTGACCCATTGTTTTAAGCAAATAAACTACGCTGGTTTTAGCCATATCTCTGATTTTCTTCAACAGGACAACATGTAGTTTGTCCTTCAACAGTATCTGTCTAGTTACCAATGCAATGGCCTCCTGAGACTGGAACCCAGCCAAATGAACTACCTGGGACTCTCTTTGCTCAGCCCTCAGACATTTTCAAACACAGAGGGAAAGAAGGATGGGCAACATCAGCCCCTGTGGTTTGCAATCAGTATGAATGCTCTGCATTAGCCGCTTGGTAAAAATGCTGGGAGCCTGGTGTTCTGCTGCCCTTGCTGAGTCAACACAGTAATACTTTCCGTCAGATAAAGTCACTGACTTCGGGACCTCTATGCTAGAGAGAGATCCTTCTGGTCTGGATATTTTGCCCTGCCAAATCGCCCCTAGAACAGTTCATGGGAACAGCGAGTACCACCAACTCATAGTCTGGACAATCAAATCCTGGCTTAATTAAAGTTGGCTTCTGAATCTGGCTTGCTGGTTTGCACATAACAAGAAGCTATGGCCAACTGTGGCTTCCTGGTTTCTTCGCTCACTCAGAAGGAGGCGTGAAGCAGGAGCAAAGGGGCCATGATTGTCCAAACGTGGCTAGAGTATAAAAAGCAGTTCTGTATCTCTATGGCTAGCTTTTGGTTTCTAATTTTTGTCTGAAATACCAGATAGCTGATATGGACTATATCCATGGCTCTTGTAAATAAAGTGAAATGGACAGTACTAGGTGTACATGCAACAATGCTTTTGTTCTAGGTTAACATATATTTATGACAAGTATATACCTTAAATTTCTTTCCTCCATCTTTAGCAAGGGAAAGATTCAGAGCACTTATGCGTGCCACGTTTTCCTGCTTGGACAACTTCTTGATAAGAGGTTCTGTTATGTATCTGATACCTGGACTGATGCAATTGCTACCTGAAATCAACAATAAGATGTTTGATGTAGTGAGCAACAATGGAAATGTGTAACAAGGAAAACCTGGAACAAGGAAATGTCATAAATGACAAAATCTAATTGCTTCAGAAATTGTTTTTACCATATCCATGACAATATGTCATCCTCATGACAAACCAAACTTATTGGCTACTTGTCTCTCTCTTACCTAGCCAATAGTTTAGGGTACCACTGCTTCCACTATGGACACCTAGGGTTATTAGGAATCAAACTAAACCCCCATTGCTCCCTTTGCCTTCCATTCTTATGTTCTTTTATGATAGGGGTGGGCAACTTGTGGCCTTCCAACTGTATTGGCCTATAACTCCCATGATCCCTCACCATTGGCTATGCTGGGTAGGGCTGATGGGGAGTTGTTGGCCAAAATATCTAGAGGGCCACAAGTTGCCCGTTTTACAAGGCCAATTTACAGTGGTCATACATTCCAAAAAAAGATTCTACTTCTTCCATTTTCCCTCACTTCCCTGTATGCCTGGAACATCTCTTCTTCCAAAATCCTCTTCAGAAACCACCTTTCCATAAAACCCTTTAGGTCTCATCTTCAACTAAAACGCAAGCCTACGTACACGTAACAACATAATCTCCCATTTGTCACGTTACCTTTTCTTCTCCCTCCTTCCCTGTTTTCTCCCCACTGTTGAAACTGAGATTGTAAACTTCACAGGGCAGGGAGCTACCTTTGTTTGCTATGCTACTTGATAAAATACATATGCATGAAAGGATCTGTATTGCTATTATTGATAAAAAATTTAAATATTTAAAAATTAAATATGTTTACCTATAACATTCACAGTATATCTGAATTTGTATTAAAGCCAAATAGACTAAAATGTCATAAGCAGGCATAAACAGCCATGCCCAAGAAGACTTTTGATTTAATAAATTAAATTTCAAGATGTCTTTCTTTTCCTGAACGGAAATTAAATTTCCTGTTGTAAATATATAACAGGAAAATATAATATATAACAGGAAATTGAATTTTAGTTCAGGAAAATACACATTGAAATTTAATGAATTAATGCTTTTAACTAACTAGTGCCATATTTAGTTTTTGGCTTTGTAATTTATTAAGTACAGATTTTTGCTGGTTCTAATTTTGTACCTGGATTTGAAGTCAACACACATTTCCCTTTAAGTTTCACATCTGTGCATCACCTGCTGTTATGCCTCACACTTAATGTTACAAGTGCGTGATCATTTAAAAAGTGTGTGTTAAGCTTGGAGTACAAATAATGTAGATAATGTAGAGACAGAGATGGTTCTTATGCATCACAGGGTACTTTAAATGAGCAACTGAGGTCGAAATCTACTACACACTTACTTGGGAATAACTTGCATTGAATACCTAAGGGCTTGCTTCCAATTAAACATGTATAGGATTGTGATGCAAGTGTTATTAGCTGGGGATGAATTCTGAACTACAGTATTCTAACTTTTGGGATGGGGAAAAAATTATAACAATTTTTGGGAAAATTCCTACTTTTGTGTACACTGAAAATAAAACTTTGCAGTTCCCTATTTTATTGCCACAGCGGCTTGGAGGAGAAAATAAAATTGGGCTGAATTGCCCCTAACCAATCCTCTAATGCACAATCCTATGCCCACCTCTCTGGGAAGTAAGCCCCAGTGAACTCAATGAGACTTACTTCAGAGTAGACGTGAATAAGATTGCATCATAAGTTTTTAAGACAACCTGCAAATTTTAAAGGTAACCATAATGCATTCCATGGTGTTTGTAAGGATTACTGAAATATATGTCTATATCATCCACCCCTACACAAATGCAGTCATGGGCATGCAGACAGTTTGCCTCTGTTCTTCTCTAATCCACTTTGTTGCTCTACACACTCCATCGCACTGACCACTACCCTGAAAGGAAGGCCAGCATGCTTCCATTTGAGCTCAGAGCTCTGGCAAGAAATTTATGTGAGCTTGCAGCAAATTTCTTGCCAGAACCCCAATGGGGAAAAGGAATTGCACCAGTCTCCCATATTGGGTGATGGCCAATGTGTGTGCGCGCGCGCATGTGTGTGAATGCTCCTAAATACATGGGGGAGGACTCCCACTGGGTCCTATGGTGATCCCTCCCAGCAGACTCAGTTGCACTTGCCTGAGAACTGATTGTGCCTTTAGTATTTACATAGTGCTCAAAGCTTATATTAAATTACTTTAAGGGATGCCTTCCTTGGTACCTATGTCAATTTCATTTTGGCACCAGAAAATAGCCCAGGCTCTAAAAATAGCTATTCAGTTGTTTTGTTTACTGTGTTTTTAACTGCTCTTTTTCTGCTGTGTCATTATTGTATGGAAGTTTATGTTGATATTATTGTTCTTTATATTTACGTTTTATGAGCTGCCCTGGAAACATTATTGTGCTGAAGGATTATTCCAAATAGAAAACGAACAAAAAATGCTGATTTAAAAACCGTATTGTAGACTCAACAAAAATAATAGCCAGGCAGATCCCTAATGTCCTAAATTTGAGTAATACATTAAAATTGCAATATTTAAAATGCCTTGTGATAGATTATTTATTACAATACCTTGTCCAACTGGAGATGCAAAGGGAAGTCCAGCATCACTTTCTTCAGCTGCATCTCCTTGATACTTTCGTCCTGTTGTTAGATAAGTAGCTTGAGTTCCTTGTCTGCTAAGCGGAGATGGTGACCTGCTGCTTGAACTAACAGTAGACATTGGACTCTGAGTGCGAGATGGAGACATCTGCCTCTTTCTAGGTGATGCTCTTTGTGGCCGGCTTTTCCTCATTGCACAAAATGCTGCATGTTATAAGAAAAGCTGCAAGCACAGAGACACAAGTTCTTCTTCAAAAGTCTTTTCAAGTGCATAAATATTATTATATCAACCTAAAGAACCTGATTCCTGGTTTTGTTAAACAATTTTTTAAATGAGCTTTCATTCAAAGCCCCATACAATCTTTTATAATTAAGGGAAGGAAACACTCTAGTGCACACATCACCCAGTACAATTTGCCTAGCCAGTAAGGACTAACTCTAGTTTCACACCTTCCATCTTTGCTTACTTACCACATATCTCCTTGGTGTGCTACCAGGAAGATGTGGTTTCCCCCAGTGCAGAGAAACTTTAGTATATATTAGCAGTTTTTTTTCAGAGTCTCACAGTAAGAGAATTAGCCCAAGAGACAAACTACCATAGCAACTTTTCCTGATGATGGATGCAGTCATGGAATCAGATCAG